>NC_142443.1:65177500-66427500 GCF_059453495.1 Arachis ipaensis
GAGAAAGAGTATTTAAAAACTAATTTTAGAGTTTAAATAAAACCAGTTTTAATTTGGTTTAAAACTAAACTGAACCATAAAAACTGGTTTTTAATAAACTGGTTTTCATAAAAACTATGGTTTCAGTTCTGTTTTTTATTTAAAAAAACTGGTTTATTTAAAACAGTTTCAGTTCAGTTCAGTGAAACCAGTTTTTTTGCACACCCCTACCTGGCTTTCAAATGCCAGTGAGGGATCAGACACCTGGAAGTGCTTATAATAAATCCCTCAAGAAGGCTTCTCAACCTGCCTCAGTAGGAAATAAACCTGCAGCAACTAAGGTTGAGGAATACAAAGCCAAGATGCCTTATCCTCAAAAACTCCGTAAAAAGGAGCAGGATAAGTAATTTGCCCGCTTTGTAGACTATCTCAGGACTCTTGAAATAAAGATTCTGTTTGCAGAGGCACTTGAGCAAATACCCTTTTATGCCAAGTTCATGAAAGATATCTTGAGTCATAAGAAGGATTGGAGAGAAACTGAAAGAGTTCTCCTCACTGAGGAATGCAGTGCAGTCATTCTGAAAAGCTTCCCAGAAAAGCTTAAAGATCCCGGGAGCTTTATGATACCATGCATATTAGAGGGTAACTGCACCAAGACAGCTCTATGTGATCTTGGGGCAAGCATCAACCTAATCCCTGCATCCACTATCAGAAAGCTTGGCTTGACTGAAGAGGTCAAACCAACCCGGATCTGTCTTCAACTTGCTGATGGCTCTATTAAATACCCATCAGGCATAATTGAGGACATGATTGTCAAGGTTGGGCCATCTGCCTTCCCTACTGAATTTGTAGTGTTGGAAATAGAGGAGCACAAGAGTGCAACTCTCATTCTAGGAAGACCATTCCTAGCAACTGGACGAACCCTCATTGACATCCAAAAGGGGGAGATAACCCTGAGAGTCAATGAGGATGAGTTTAAGTTGAATGTTGTCAAAGCTATGCAACATCCAGACACATCAGACGACTGCCTGGGCGTTGATATTATTGACTCCCTGGTGGAAGAGGTCAATATGACTGAGAGTCTCGAATCAGAGCTAGAGGACATTTTTAAAGATGTTCAGCCTGATCTGGAGGAACCAGAAGAAATAAAAGAACCTCTGAAAACTCCTCAGGAAGAGGAGAAACCTCCTAAACCCGAGCTCAAACCACTACCACCATCCCTGAAATATGCGTTTCTGGGAGAAGGTGACACTTTTCCTGTAATCATAAGCTCTGCTTTAGGGCCACAGGAAGAGAAAGCACTAATTCAGGTGCTAAGGACACACAAGACAGCTCTTGGGTGGTCCATAAGTGATCTTAAGGGCATTAGCCCAGCCAGATGCATGCACAAGATCCTATTGGAAGATGATGCTAAGCCAGTTGTTCAACGACAGAGGTGGCTAAATCCCGCCATGAAGGAGGTGGTGCAGAAAGAGGTCACTAAATTACTAGAGGCTGGGATTATCTATCCTATTTCTGATAGCCCTTGGGTGAGCCCTGTCCATGTTGTCCCTAAGAAGGGAGGAATGACAATGGTTCATAATGAAAAGAATGAACTGGTTCCTACAAGAACAGTTACAGGGTGGCGTATGTGTATTGACTACAGAAGGCTCAATACAGCCACCAGGAAGGATCATTTTCCTTTACCATTCATAGACCAGATGCTAGAGAGACTAGCAGGTCATGAATATTACTGCTTTTTGGATGGCTATTCAGGTTACAACCAAATTGCAGTAGATCCTCAGGACCAAGAGAAAACAGCATTCACATGTCCTTCTGGAGTGTTTGCCTACAGAAGGATGCCTTTTGGTTTGTGTAATGCACCTGCAACCTTTCAGAGGTGCATGCTCTCTATCTTCTCTGATATGGTAGAGAAGTTTCTGGAAGTCTTCATGGATGACTTTTCAGTATTTGGAGACTCATTCAGCTCCTGCCTTAACCATTTAGCACTTGTTCTGAAAAGATGCCAAGAGACCAACCTAGTTTTAAACTGGGAAAAATGTCACTTTATGGTGACTGAAGGGATTGTCCTTGGGCATAAAATTTCAAACAAGGGAATACGGGTGGATCAAGCTAAAGTTGAAGTAATTGAAAAATTACCACCACCTGCCAATGTTAAGGCAATCAGAAGCTTTCTGGGGCATGCAGGATTCTATAGGAGGTTTATAAAGGATTTTTCAAAAATTGCAAAACCTCTGAGCAATCTGCTAGCTGCTGACATGCCATTTATGTTTGACACAAAGTGTCTGCAGGCGTTTGAGACCCTAAAAGCTAAGCTGGTCACAGCACCAATTATTTCTGCACCAGACTGGACATTACCATTCGAACTAATGTGTGATGCCAGTGACCATACCATTGGTGCAGTATTGGGACAGAGGCATAACAAGCTTATGCATGTCATTTATTATGCTAGCAGTGTTTTAAATGATGCCCAGAAAAATTACACAACCACAGAAAAAGAATTACTTGCAGTGGTTTATGCCATTGACAAGTTTAGATCCTACTTAGTAGGATCAAAAGTGATTGTGTACACTAACCATGCTGCTCTTAAATATCTACTCACAAAGCAGGATTCAAAGCCCAGGCTCATAAGATGGGTGTTGCTTCTGCAAGAGTTTGATATAGAAATAAGAGACAGAAAAGAGACAAAGAATCAAGTAGTTGATCACCTGTCCCGGATAGAACCAGTAGTAGGAGCATCCTGATGAGATATTTTGGTGAGAAACGAATCTCTCCCAAAACACCCAAAACTAACCGGCAAGTGTACCGGGTCGTATCAAGTAATAAAAACTCACGGGAGTGAGGTCGATCCCACAGGGATTGAAGGATTGAGCAATTTTAGTTTAGTGGTTGATTTAGTCAAGCGAATCAAGTGTTGGTTGGGTGATTTGTGATTTGCAGAAAGCAAATTGCATGAAATTAAAGAGAGCGGGAAAGTAAATTGCTGAAACTTAAAGAACAAGAAATTAAATGGCAGAAACTTAAAGTGCAAGAAATGTAAATTGCAGAAACTTAAAGTGCAAGAAATGTAAATTGCTTGAAATGTAAAGGGGATTGGGATGTGGATTTGCAGAAATTAAACAAGGAAAAACTAAATTGCATCAAACAGAAGAGGGAAAGGGAATTGGGATTGAACCGGATCTTGAAGCAGTAAAGTAAATGAACAAAAAAAGCAATAAACAGGGAATTGAAATGAGAAATTCAGATCTCAGGACCCAGAGACTAGAAAACCAAGTCTAGATCTCAATGCCTTCCTAGATCCAACAAGATAATTGCAAGGGAATTGTAAATTGCAAAGAACAGAGATGAAGAACAATGAACCGGAAATGAAATTCAATTAACAGTAAAGAAAGCAGAGAGATCCAAGATTGAGATTGAAACAGAATTTCTTCAATTCTCCAATCTAAGATCCAAGACAAAAGTAAAATGAAATTGAAAGTAAAAGGAAACAAAGAAATTCAAGTTCACTCAGTAACAAAAGCTTCCCAAAAACTATTATCAAAATTCTAAAAGGAAAGCTCTCCTAATAACTTGAATTCTATCCTATTTATACACTTTCCAAAATGATCTTCAAGCCTTGAGTTGGGCCTTTGTTCTTGGTGGAATTGGGTTGAAAGAGGCCTTGGTTGATTGCTCTTTGAAGATTGAAGAAGAACCGAAGTGAACCAATTGAACCGGAAATGAAGTTAGCCAAAGTTGGTCTCAACGTTAGGGTCAAAGTTAGGGGTCTAACTTTGACCCTAACTTTTCATATCAGCAAGCTAAATTCCCTGGTTTGGACGTTGGTGCCAACGTTAGGGGTCTAACTTTGACCCTAACGTTGGCCTTCCTTATATGCTAGTGGTGCCAACGTTAGCCTCCAAGTTAGGGGGCTAACGTTGGCGCAAACGTTGGCCTTCCCCCTTTGAAATTTAAGTGCCAACGTTAGCCTCCAAGTTAGGGGGCTAACGTTGGCGCAAACGTTGGTGCCCAGGGGAGAAACTCTCAAGTTCCAACGTTAGCCTCCAAGTTAGGGGGCTAACGTTGGAGCTAACGTTGGCCACCTCTTTGCAATGTCATGTGCCAACGTTAGCCTCCAAGTTAGGGGGCTAACGTTGGCTCAAACGTGGGAGCCCAGGGAGTGATTTTCATGCCCAACGTTAGCCTCCAAGTTCACTTTCACTTATCCCTTTCTTCACTTCTAGCCATTCCTCTTTGCTTCAACCTTTCTCCAAGCCTTCTTCACCTATCATTGATCAACCAAACTAATCAAAGCTTTGCTCAAAATCATGAGGTATTCAATCTTCCACAATATGCAACAAATATAGCACAAAACCTCATGAAATGGCATGAATTCACATATGGTTGGTTCAATCAAGGGAAACATGAAAATCTACTCAATTAGCTTGCTTGTAGCTCAAGAAAGTGCATAATTCTAATGAAAACTAAAGAAAAAGACTAGCTAAAATGGGCTAGGATGACTTGTCATCACAACACCAAACTTAAAGCTTGCTTGTCCCCAAGCAAGAAATGAATTATTAAGAAGAAAGAATGAAATGGAAGAGGAAGTTCATGCTAGCAGAGTGTTATTGATGGTTCATGGGGTTTTATGTGGATATGCAAATGCTCACTTCTTATTGACTCCTAGGCCTAGAAAGTCTCCTTCAAGCTTCAAGTGACATACTGCTATGACCTCTCATTATTCCTTTATCCTTGGCTTTTACTTTATTCACAAGCTTTATTTGAGTGTCATGTGTAGCAAGTTCATTTTCTTTTCTTTCTACTTGACACATTATTCACCATAGACACTTGGCTCACATTCCTTCTTAAAACATTGATGCCCAGCACCTCTTTGGGCTACTAAATGCTTTGTAGTTAGGTTGCTCTTGATAGTGGATTTTCAGCTGATGATCCCGGGTTAGTTAACCCAAGTCATCAAGTGTTGAGGCACTCCTAAGAGCTTACTAATCCAAGCAAATCCTAGTACAAAAACATCACAGGCATATATTTCAGAGTTCAAGCTATTGGTGTCCAGCTTTGTTTCTTTTTGTTTTTCTTTTGTTTTGCCACTTTTTAGCTTTCTTTGTTCTTTCTTTCTTTTTGTTTTTCTTTCTAACCAAGGAATTCTATTCAATTGAGATTCATAGACAGTAGGCCACTCTCTACTTAGAAGGAGATATCCTAGCTCTTTATTCACTAAAAGTGAGCTATTATACAATCACACACATACCACCACTTACTTTTATTCCACTTCTAACTAACAGAGACTATTATTCTTCACATTCAAACTGTTCTTTTATTGAATTAAAAGATGCAGGGGATAACATATGCTTCTTGTTAAGTGAAAATGAACACACAAGTACACACATAAACTAGCCTATTTATTTTAAAAGAAACACACATAATGCAAAGATTTTAAAATGGACTACTTAGAAATGCAAAGACAATTTAGAACAGATAGAATGCATGCTTGTTCTTTGAACAAGGAGCAAGTCCACCTTTCATTTGTCATGCCTCTTCTTCCTCCTTTCATACACTTGGCTGCTAGTGTTCCCACCATCCTTGTTTGGTGGTTCTTGATCTTGCCAAAAGCCAGCCTTATTCATAGCCTCTTCCACTCTATCTTCAAGTCTCATAGCCCTATTCACTTCCATCTCACTTCTCATTTTGAAAAATTCATCAAAAGTTGGGAATGCCGGATCCATGTTGTGCCTATGTTCTCCAATATAGTTTAGTTTGATTTGGCTATTGACATTATAATCGGCTTGCACTTCATACCTTGCTTCTTGGAGTGTTGTGAACTCCTTGAAGGCCTTCAAACTTTCAGCTTGCATTTGTTCCAGCTTCCCAAAAGATTCATGAGATTGAAAGGCATGTTCTTCTTGCATCGCAAGAAATCTTGACTCAAATTCATTTTGTTTGTTGATTATTCTCAGCTCTCTTTCTTCTTGTGCTTGTTGGTTTTGCATGTACAGAGAATGATATTCCTCTTGCCTTGCTTGGATTCTTGTGTATTGTTGAGATAACCTTCCTATTGCTTCTTGCATTTGAGTCATATCCATATTGCCATGTGGGACAAAGTGTGGCTGCTCTTCCTCATCTTGTGGCTCTTCTTCCATGTGTGGCTCATCTTCTTCCATTTGCTCTTCTCTTTCCCTTCCTCCATGTGGCCTTCGGCCTTGGTGTGCTTCAAGGGGCATCATCATTCGTTCAATAGTTATGGGCATGCCTTGGCTTAACCACATTGGATTTTCCTCTTCCAATGGGACCTTGGCCTTTGCACACAACTTCCAAATGGTGCTCGGATAGTACAACCAAGATCCGGCCGAATTCTTTTCAGCTATCTTTAGAATGTCTCTTGCCAGGATCTCATGAACTCTTATCTCTCCACCCACCATGATACAATGCAGCATTAAGGCTCTCTCCCTGTTAACTTCTGAGGTGTTCACCGTCCCCAGAATTGACCTTTTCATCAACTCATACCATCCTTTTGCCTCCGGAATGAGGTTACATCTCTTCAGGAACTTGTATCTGTTCTTGTTATCTCCCTCCCATTCTGAGTTCTCAAAACAAATGTCTCTTGCGATCTCTTCATAATTTTGATCCTCAGTTAATCTTTGTTGGTATCCCGGTTCATCAAAGCGCACTGACTTTAGTTTCAAGACTTTCTTGATTGCATCCGGGCCAAAGTCTACTTCCACCCCACGCACATAGCTCTTGTACGTTGGGGGTTCACGCATGTCAATTCTTGGGACATTTGCATAAAACTCTCTTATGATATTGGTATTAATTCGAGAGATTGGTGATATAAGTTCCTCCCATCTCCTCTTTCGGATCTTGTTCTTTATTTCTTGACATCCATCATCTGGCAACATGAATGGAATCTCAGGATAGATTCTTTTCTCGTTCATCCATTGAATTTGCATTTGATGAGACCAAGTCTTGAACTTCCATTGGTCATATTCATATGTTTCTTCCTCTACTATTGGATCTTTTCCTTTTTGTCTTTTGGTTCTTGAGGAAGATGCCATGATCACTTGGTTAGTTGAGAGGGAATGTGAAGAATGTTGGGGAGTTTGATGTGTGCTTGGAGGAAAAAGAGATTAGGTTCGGACTTGCTAGGGAGTTATGAAGAGAAGATTAAGTGTTTGGAGTTTAATGTAAAAGAAAAAGTTGCACAAGGCTTGTAATGTTGAGGAGTGATTCGGTTATGTGCATGGCTTGAAGGTGGTATGCTTTTAAATGAGCAATGAAGGGCTAGGATGCAATTAGACACTATGGGGATCAAGGGTGTGCATGTATGGATGAATGAAGACAAAATTTGCTCCTTCCCTTGCCTTTGCCGTGACCATTCTCAAGGAGTGGCAGATTTCTTCCTTGAGGTATGTGATAGGATTTTGTCCTTATGCTATGCTTTCCTTTGTCTTGTCCTTTTCCTTGAAGATTCTTTGACTTCCTAGTCACCACAACAAGACAACACACATTAGTCTCATCTAACCGTAGCAAGTGTGTACTTTTTATTAAAACTTTATGAACCATCAATTCTTGTCTCATTTAAACCGTGATACTTCCTTTGGAAGACACCAAACTTGATGTTTGGTAAAATATAAAGAAACTGAGTTTCTTCTTCCAATAAGTGAAGTTTAAATGTTTATAAGAATTGTTTTCATCATACTTTCTTTTTCTCTCTTTTCTCTTTTTTTTTTTTTTCATGAAGGATTAATTGTATCCTTGAATTGGTGCATCAAAGTTTGATGAACATCAAGCTTGTTTCTTGTCAAAGGGTTTATCACAATTAATGCCTTCATAAAAAAATTCTTTTTACAAGGTTTTGAAAAATAACAAAAGTATGATTACTAATGCATGAATTTCAAATTTTCACGAAGCTATGTGGACACCAAACTTAGTGTTCGGCCATATGCTCTATCAAAACTTTTTAAGTATGTGAAACAAAATCCTTTGTAATATTTGGTTGAGTGTGTTTGAAGACACACCAAACTTAGCATATGTTTCAAAATAGTGCATGTAATAAATGGACACGTTCATGAAAAGAGAAAAGAATTCATGCATCAAGTGATCATAATTTATTGAATGTAAAATGACAAGAATCTTAAAGCATGGGTTGCCTCCCATGGAGCGCTCTTTTATTGTCACTAGCTTGACATTGAAGCTTTCTTTTATGGTGGTTGGTGCTTGTAGAGCCTCAATTTGTCTCCTCTGACCGTGATCCTCTTCTTTGTTCTCTGATGTTCAATTTCAGCATGTTCTAATGATAGTATGTTGCTGACAGTGTAGTAATCCTCGGTTTGTTGATTTGTCTCCAGCTGTTGATATACCAGTTGCACTTTGTTACCTTTAGAAAGCCCCTCTGTTGGAATCTTTCTATTCTTCCAACCCCTTTTTGTTTTGTTTCTGCGCTTCATCTTTCCTTTTGTTGATCTTTCTTTTCTGGTTGTAGGCTTTCCTTGGGAACCTCCCTTCTCAGTGGCCAGTACTCTAACATCTTTTTGGGCTTTTTCATCAGTCTGCACATTCCTTAGCATTGGGATGTTGCTGTGACTTTCCTGGGCACTCTTCACATGGTCTTTCTTCTCCTTGCTGAATTGTGCCTCTGGTAATACCTTCAGAGTGATGCTCTGGTCGTGCATCCTGAGAGTTAATTCCCCTTCCTCTACGTCTATGATAGCTCTAGCAGTGGCCAAGAATGGCCTTCCTAGTATAACAGAGTCACCATCATCATCGTTTGATTCTAGAACCACAAAGTCAGCAGGGTATATAAAACTGTCCACCTTGACCAAGAGATTTTCAATTACACCCCTGGGGTATACCATTGACTTGTCTACCAACTCCAGAGACATTTGCACTGGTTTGACCTCTTCTATATGCAGCTTTTTCATCAAGGAGGATGATATTAAGTTAATACTTGCTCCGAGATCACACATTGCTTTAGTGATTGTCAATTTCCCAATGGTGCAAGATAACAAGAAGCTCCCTGGGTCCTCAAGCTTGGGAGGAAGCCCCTTTTGAATCAAGGCCCTGCATTCCTCAGTAATCCTTATGGTTTCTTTCTCATCCCAGCTTCTTTTCTTGTTGATGAGATCCTTCAGGAACTTGGAATATAGAGGCATTTGCTCAAGTGCTTCGGCCAAGGGAATGTTGATTTCCAGCTTCTTAAAAATCTCAAGGAATTTGTGAAAATGCTTGTCATTAATCTCTTTGTTGAACCTCTGAGGGTAAGGCAGTGGAGGTGTGACACTTTTTCCTCTTTGTTGCTGCCCCTGAGTTACTTCCCTTGAGCTATGTGGCTGGTTGTTCTTCTCTTTGAGTTTCTCAGTGTCTTTGTTTGGCATCACATCTTGCTCCTTATCCTCATCTGCCTTTGTTTGATTCTCATCCTCTGTTGGTTCTTTGATGTTTTCTGCTTGCTTCCTTGTAGTGTCATTGTTGCTTGTCAATGCTCTTCCACTCCTTAGTTGTATTGCCTTGCATTCTTCCTTGGGATTTGGAATTGTATCACTGGGCAGTGAGTTGGAAGGTCTCTCAACAGACACTTGCTTGGAGATTTGCCCCATCTGTCTCTCTAGGCTCTTTATAGAGGCTTCCTGATTCTTGGCTATCATTTCTTGGTGTTTCAACATTTTGTCTATAATGGCCTCCAAGTGAGTGATTCTTTGGGCTTCAGGTGATACTTGAGGTGGGTTATGAGATGTGGGTGGTGGATGGTAGGCATTTTGGTTGGTTGGTTGGTTATTAGATTGGTATTGGTTGAGGTTGGGGTAGTTGTTTTGAGGTTTTCTGTAGGGGTTTTGGTTAGTCTGCTGCTGGTTGTGATTTTGGTTGTTTCTTGGGTTGTGTTGGTTTGAGTTTCTCTGCCATGGTTGTTGGTTTTGGGTATGGTTATCTCCCCATCTGAGGTTTGGGTGGTTCTTCCAGGATGGATTGTATGTATCACCATACACTTCATTTGGTCCTTGGTTGTGCATATACTGAACTTGCTCTTGTTGTTGTTCTTCTTGAGTTTCTTCACTCTGTCCCCATGTGGTTGATGGTTGGCTAGTGTTGACTGCTGCAACTTGGAGACTATCAATCCTCTTGGCCATTTGCTCAAATTGTTGTTGAAATTGCTGTTGCATCATCTTGTTTTGAGCTAGGATTGAGTCCACTCCTTCTAGTTCCATTACTCCTCTTCTTTGTGAAGGTTGGCGGCTTCTTTGATGAGCAAAGAAATATTGGTTGTTGGCCACCATATCCACAAGATTCTGAGCTTCCTCAGCAGTTTTCATTAGTTGTAGTGAACCTCCAGCAGAATGATCTAATGCCTCCTGAGATTTCAATGTCAGGCCTTCATAGAAATTTTGCAGCACGTCCCATTCATTGAACATCTCTGGAGGACACTTTCTGATTAAGGCTTTGTACCTCTCCCATGCTTCATACAATGATTCAGCATCTAATTGTGTGAATGTCTGCACCTCGGTTTTCAGCCTGATGACTCTTTGGGGTGGGTAGAATTTAGCTAGAAATTTAGTCACCAAGTCATCCCAACTAGTGATACTTCCTTGGGGAAAAGTTTCAAGCCATTGTGCAGCCTTATCCCTTAAGGAGAACGGGAACAGCAGAAGCTTGTAAGTTTCAAGATTCACGCCATTGGATTTGACAGTGTCACAGATCCTTAAGAAGGTAGATAGATGTTGATTTGGATCCTCCAATGGTCCTCCCCCAAATGAGCAATTGTTCTGGACCAATGTGATGAGTTGTGGCTTCAGTTCAAAGTTATTTGCATTGACATTGGGGGTGAGAATGCTACTTCCACAATGTCTAGCATTTGCAAAGGTGTAGGAAGCCAATACTCTCCTCTGTTGTGGTGGATTATTGACTCCTCCTCCTGGATTAGATGTATCTCCTTCCATCTCGTGGAATTCTTCGTCTGATTCTTCTTCTCCAACAATACTTTTCCCTCTTTCGGCTCTTCTTAACCTCCTGAGAGTTCTTTTGTTCATGAAAATTGGGTATGGCTCTTCTTGTACCTGACATACAAGCAGAACATAAGAGCACACAAACCAGTGACACTTCAATCTACTGCTAGAATGAAGTTTTAGTTAGCTTAAGCAAAAATTCAAACAGTTAGTGGGTTAGTTGAACTTAAAGAAAAAGTGCTTGATCTAGATTACCACCTCGCTTAATCATTGTCAATCTAATCAATCCCCGGCAACGGCGCCAAAAACTTGATGAGATATTTTGGTGAGAAACGAATCTCTCCCAAAACACACAAAACTAACCGGCAAGTGTACCAGGTCGTATCAAGTAATAAAAACTCACGGGAGTGAGGTCGATCCCACAGGGATTGAAGGATTGAGCAATTTTAGTTTAGTGGTTGATTTAGTCAAGCGAATCAAGTGTTGGTTGGGTGATTTGTGATTTGCAGAAAGCAAATTGCATGAAATTAAAGAGAGCGGGAAAGTAAATTGCTGAAACTTAAAGAACAAGAAATTAAATGGCAGAAACTTAAAGTGCAAGAAATGTAAATTGCAGAAACTTAAAGTGCAAGAAATGTAAATTGCTTGAAATGTAAAGGGGATTGGGATGTGGATTTGCAGAAATTAAACAAGGAAAAACTAAATTGCATCAAACAGAAGAGGGAAAGGGAATTGGGATTGAACCGGATCTTGAAGCAGTAAAGTAAATGAACAAAAAAAGCAATAAACAGGGAATTGAAATGAGAAATTCAGATCTCAGGACCCAGAGACTAGAAAACCAAGTCTAGATCTCAATGCCTTCCTAGATCCAACAAGATAATTGCAAGGGAATTGTAAATTGCAAAGAACAGAGATGAAGAACAATGAACCGGAAATGAAATTCAATTAACAGTAAAGAAAGCAGAGAGATCCAAGATTGAGATTGAAACAGAATTTCTTCAATTCTCCAATCTAAGATCCAAGACAAAAGTAAAATGAAATTGAAAGTAAAAGGAAACAAAGAAATTCAAGTTCACTCAGTAACAAAAGCTTCCCAAAAACTATTATCAAAATTCTAAAAGGAAAGCTCTCCTAATAACTTGAATTCTATCCTATTTATACACTTTCCAAAATGATCTTCAAGCCTTGAGTTGGGCCTTTGTTCTTGGTGGAATTGGGTTGAAAGAGGCCTTGGTTGATTGCTCTTTGAAGATTGAAGAAGAACCGAAGTGAACCAATTGAACCGAAAATGAAGTTAGCCAAAGTTGGTCTCAACGTTAGGGTCAAAGTTAGGGGTCTAACTTTGACCCTAACTTTTCATATCAGCAAGCTAAATTCCCTGGTTTGGACGTTGGTGCCAACGTTAGGGGTCTAACTTTGACCCTAACATTGGCCTTCCTTATATGCTAGTGGTGCCAACGTTAGCCTCCAAGTTAGGGGGCTAACGTTGGCGCAAACGTTGGCCTTCCCCCTTTGAAATTTAAGTGCCAACGTTAGCCTCCAAGTTAGGGGGCTAACGTTGGCGCAAACGTTGGTGCCCAGGGGAGAAACTCTCAAGTTCCAACGTTAGCCTCCAAGTTAGGGGGCTAACGTTGGAGCTAACGTTGGCCACCTCTTTGCAATGTCATGTGCCAACGTTAGCCTCCAAGTTAGGGGGCTAACGTTGGCTCAAACGTGGGAGCCCAGGGAGTGATTTTCATGCCCAACGTTAGCCTCCAAGTTCACTTTCACTTATCCCTTTCTTCACTTCTAGCCATTCCTCTTTGCTTCAACCTTTCTCCAAGCCTTCTTCACCTATCATTGATCAACCAAACTAATCAAAGCTTTGCTCAAAATCATGAGGTATTCAATCTTCCACAATATGCAACAAATATAGCACAAAACCTCATGAAATGGCATGAATTCACATATGGTTGGTTCAATCAAGGGAAACATGAAAATCTACTCAATTAGCTTGCTTGTAGCTCAAGAAAGTGCATAATTCTAATGAAAACTAAAGAAAAAGACTAGCTAAAATGGGCTAGGATGACTTGTCATCACATCCCTCCCTCCTACTGAGATCTCTGAAACCTTCCCGGATGAGCAATTGTTTGCTATTCAGGAAGCTCTATGGTTTGCAGACATTGCAAACTATAAGACACAAGGTTCTCCTTCTGTAACCATGGAGAGGAAGCATGAAAAGCTTCTCTCACTGCAGAGTCAACCAAAGCCCCCACAGTCAAACTCTAAGTTTAGTGTTGGGAGGCCACAACCAAACTCTAAGTTTGGTGTTGAACCCCCACATTCAAACTCTAAGTTTGGTGTTGGGAGGTCCCAACATTGCTCTGATTATCTGTGAGGCTCCATGAGAGCTCACTGTCAAGCTATTGACATTAAAGAAGCGCTTATTGGGAGGCAACCTAATGTTATTTAATCATATCTATTTTATTTTCTTTTTGTTATTTCGTGATTTATTAGGTTGATGATCATGTGAAGTCACAAAAACTACTGAAAAATCAAAAATAGAATGAAAAATAGCATTGAAAATAGCACACCCTGGAGGAGAGCAGTCTGGCGTTTAAACGCCAGAAACAAGCATCTGTCTGGCGTTTAACGCCAGAAACAAGCATCTGCCTGGTGTTAAACGCTAGAAACAGGCTATATTTGGGCGTTTAACACCAGAAACAAGCAGCAATCTGGCGTTAAACGCCAGGATTGCACAGCAAGGGCATTTTACATGCCTAATTAGAGCAGGGATGTTAAGTCCTTGACCCCACAGGATCCCCACCTACCTCATCATTCCAATTCAAACCATTTCCCTCCCATACCCACCCATTCACACTTCTCCTTCTACTCCCTTCTATCTTCTTGTGCTCGAGGACGAGCAAACCTTTTAAGTTTGGTGTGGAAAAAAGCGTTGCTTTTTGTTTTTCCATAACCATTTATGGCACCGAAGGCCGGAGAGACATCTAGAAAGAGGAAAAGGAAGGCAGTTGCTTCCACCTCCGAGTCATGAGAGATGGAGAGGTTCATCTCAAGGGTCCATAGTTCAGTGGTAGAGCATTTGACTGCAGATCAAAAGAGCTATGAGGGAGGAGCAACAAAGACAAGGAAGAGACATAGAGGAGATCAAGAGCACCATTGGTTCTTCAGGAAGAGGAAGACGCCACCCTCATTAAGGTGGACCCATTCCTTAATCTCCTTGTTCTTATTTTCCTGTTTTTCGTTTACTATGCTTCATGTTTAATTATGTTTGTTTCTTTACTATATGATCACTAGTATCTAAGTGTCTATGTCTTAAAGATATGAACGTCCTATGAATCCATCACCTTTCTTAAATGAAAATTGTTTTCTGAAAAAGAAAAAGAAATACATGAATTTTGAATTTTAAAATAGTTTAATTATTTTGATGTGGTGGCAATACTTTTTGTTTTCTGAATGAATGCTTGAACAGTGCATATGTCTTTTGAATTTGTTGTTTATGAATGTTAAAATTGTTGGCTCTTGAAAGAATGATGAAAAAGGAGAAATGTTATTTGATAATCTGAAAAGTCATAAAAATGATTCTTGAAGCAAGAAAAAGCAGTGAAGAACAAAGCTTGCAAAAAAATGCGAAAAAAAAGAGAGCAAGAAAAAGAAAAAGCAAGCAGAAAAAGCCAAAAGCTCTTTAAACCAAAAGGAAAGAGCAAAAAGCCAATATCCCTTAAAACCAAAAGGCAAGGGTAATAAAAAGGATCCAAGGCTTTGAGCATTAGTGGATAGGAGGGCCTAAAGGAATAAAATCCTGGCCTAAGCGGCTAAACTAAGCTGTCCCTAACCATGTGCTTGTGGCGTGAAGGTGTCAAGTGAAAACTTGAGACTGAGCGGTTAAAGTCGAGGTCCAAATCAAAAACAGAGTGTGCTTAAGAACCCTGGACACCTCTAATTGGGGACTTTAGCAAAGCTGAGTCACAATCTGAAAA
Organism: Arachis ipaensis; assembly: GCF_059453495.1. Taxonomy (NCBI): domain Eukaryota; kingdom Viridiplantae; phylum Streptophyta; class Magnoliopsida; order Fabales; family Fabaceae; genus Arachis; species Arachis ipaensis. The sequence goes on from NC_142443.1 coordinate 65,192,391, forward strand.
GGTTCACCCAGTTATGTGTCTGTGGCATGTATGTATCCGGTGGTAATACTGGAAAACAGAGTGCTTAGGGCCACGGCCAAGACTTATAAAATAGCTGTGTTCAAGAATCAACATACTGAACTAGGAGAATCAATAACACTATCTGAATTTTGAGTTCCTATAGATGCCAATCATTCTGAACTTCAAAGGATAAAGTGAGATGCCAAAACTATTCAGAAGCAAAAAGCTAATAGTCCCGCTCATCTAATTAAGAATGATCTTCATAGATATTTTTGGAATTCATTGTATATTCTCTTTTTTTTATCCTACTTTGTTTTTAGTTGCTTGGGGACAAGAAACAATTTAAGTTTGGTGTTGTGATGAGCGGATAATTTATACGCTTTTTGGCATTGTTTTTAGGCAGTTTTTAATATCTTTTAGTCACTTTTTATTATATTTTTATTAGTTTTTAATTAAAAATCACATTTCTGGACTTTACTACGAGTTTGTGTGTTTTTCTGTGATTTCAGGTATTTTCTGACTGTAATTGAGGGAGCTGAGCAAAAATCTGATTCAGGCTGAAAAAGGACTACTGATGCTGTTGGATTCTGACCTCCCTGGACTCAAAGTGGATTTTCTGGAGCTACAGAACTTCAAATGGCACGCTCTCAATTGCGTTGGAAAGTAGACATCCAGGGCTTTCCAGAAATATATAATAGTTCATACTTTACGCGAAGATAGATGATGTAAACTGGTGTTCAACGCCAGTTCCATGTTGCAGTCTGGCGTTCAGCGCCAGAAACAGGTTACAAGTTGGAGTTCAACGCCAGAAACAGGTTACAACCTGGCGTTTAACTCTAGAAACAGCCCAGGCACGTGAGAAGCTTAAGTCTCAGCCCCAGCACACACCAAGTGGGCCCCAGAAGTGGATTTCTGCACTATCTATCATAGTTTACTCATTTTCTGTAAACCTATGTTACTAGCTGAGTATTTAAACAACTTTTAGAGATTTATTTTGTATCTCATGACATTTTAGATCTGAACTTTGTAATCTCTGATGGCATGAGTCTCTAAACTCCATTGTTGGGGGTAAGGAGCTCTGCTGTGTCTCGATGAATTAATGCAAGTATTTCTGTTTTCTATTCAAATACGCTTGTTCCGATCTAAGATGTTCATTCGCGCTTCAATATGATGAAGGTGATGATCCATGACACTCATCACCATTCTCAATCCATGAACGTGTGTCTGACAACCACCTTCGTTCTACATTAGATTGAATGAGTATCTCTTAGATTCCTTAATCAGAATCTTCGTGGTATAAGCTAGAATCCATTGGCAGCATTCATGAGAATCCGGAAAGTCTAAACCTTGTCTGTGGTATTCCGAGTAGGATTCAGGGATTGGATGACTGTGATGAGCTTCAAACTCGTGAGTGCTGGGCATAGTGACAGACGCAAAAGGATAGTAAATCTTATTCCGGTATGATCGAGAACCTACAGATGATTAGCCATGCGGTGACAACGCACCTGGACCATTTTCACTGAGGGGACGAATGGTAGCCATTGACAATGGTGATCCACCAACATACAACTTGCCATAGGAGGAACATGCGTGTGTGAACAAGAAGACAGAGGAAAGCAGAGATTCAGAAGACAAAGCATCTCCAAAACTCCAACATATTCTCCATTACTGCATAACAAGTAACCTTTAATTCATGCTCTCTTGTTCATTTGCAAGTCAACTGATAACCACAAATTAATATCCTGACTAAGAGTTGCAAGATAACCATAGCTTGCTTTAGACCAACAATCTCCATGGGATCGATCCTTACTCACGTAAGGTATTACTTGGACGACCTAGTGCACTTGCTGGTTAGTGGTACGAGTTGTGAAAAGTGTGATTCACAATTCGTGCACCAAGTTTTTGTTGGTGCACGAAATTGTGATCCCTGGTAATGGCTCCAGAAACTTGGTGCTCTAGTCTTAATTCATGATTTGTCACAACTTCGATACAACTAACCAGCAAGTGCACTGGGTCGTCCAAGTAATAAAACCTTACGTGAGTAAGGGTCGATCCCACGGAGATTGTCGGCTTGAAGCAAGCTATGGTCACCTTGTAAATCTCAGTCAGGCGGATATCAAATGGTTATGGAGTTTTTGAATAATAATAATAAATAAACAGAAAATAAAGATAGAAATAGTTATGTAATTCATTGGGGAGAATTTCAGATAAGTGTACAGAGATGCTTTCGTTCCTCTGAACCTATGCTTTTCTGCTGTCTTCATCCAATCCTTCCTACTCCTTTCCATGGCAAGCTTTATATAGGGCATCACCGTTGTCAATGGCTACATCCCATCCTCTCTGTGAAAAAGGTCCAGGTCCAAATGCTATGTCACAGCACGGCTAATCATCTGGAGGTTCTCGATCATACTGGAATAGGGTTCACCCTCCTTTTGCATCTGTCACTACGCCTAGCACTCGCGAGTTTAAAGTTCGTCACAGCCATCCCTTCCCAGATCCTACTCAGAATACCACAGACAAGGTTTAGACTTTCTGGATCTCAGGAATGGCTATCCATGGGTTCTAACTTATACCACGAAGATTCTAATATCTCGGACTCGGTCCTCTGTATTAGATATCTAAGAGATACTCATTCTAGCTTATTTGCATGTAGAATGGAAGTGTTTGTCAGGCACGCGTTCATAAGTGGGAATGATAATGAGCATCACATAATCATCACATTCATCATGTTCTTGGGTGCGAATGGATATCTTAGAAGCGGAATAAGTTGAATTGAATATAAAACAGTAGTACTTTGCATTAAATCATGAGGAATAGCAGAGCTCCACACCTTAATCTATGGAGTGCAGAAACTCTACCGTTGAAAAATACATAAGTGAAAGGTTCAGGCTGGCCAAATGGCCAGCCCCCATGATCTAAGAACTAGACGTCCCAAGATGTCAAATAAAATAGTAAAAAGTCCTATTTATACTAAACTAGTTACTAGGGTTTACAAAAGTAAGTAATTGATGCATAAATCCACTTCCGGGGCTCACTTGGTGTGTGCTTGGGCTGAGTTTGAAGTTTACACGTGCAGAGGCTTCTTTTGGAGTTGAACGCCAAGTTGTAATGTGTTTTTGGCGTTCAACTCTGGTTCGTGACGTGTTTCTGGTGTTTAACTCCAGACTGTAGCGTAGAACTGGGGTTCAACGCCCTTTTGAGTCATCTAAACTCGGTCAAAGTATGGACTATTATATATTGCTGGAAATCCCTGGATGTCTACTTTCCAACGCAATTGGAAGCGTGCCATTTTGAGTTCTGTAGCTCCAGAAAATCCACTTTGAGTGCAAGGAGGTCAGAATTTAACAGCATCAGCAGTCCTTCTTCAACCTCTGAATCTGATTTTTGCTCAAGTCCCTCAATTTCAGCCAGAAAATACCTGAAATCACAGAAAAACACACAAACTCATAGTAAAGTCCAGAAATGTGAATTTAACATAAAAACTAATAAAAACATCCCTAAAAGTAACTAGATCATAGTAAAAACATACTAAAAATAATGCCAAAAAGCGTATAAATTATCCGCTCATCACAACACCAAATTTAAATTATTGCTTGTCCCCAAGCAACTGAAAATCAAATAGGATAAAAAGAAGAGAATATACTATAAATTCCAAACTATCAATGAAACATAGCTCCAATCAGATGAGCGGGACTTGTAGCTTTTTGACTCTTGAATAGTTTTGGCATCTCACTTTATCCATTGAGGTTCAGAATGATTGGCATCTATAGGAACTCAGAGTTCAGATAGTGTTAGTGATTCTCCTAGTTTAGTATGTTGATTCTTGAACACAGCTACTTTATGAGTCTTGGCCGTGGCCCTAAGCACTTTGTTTTCCAGTATTACCACCGGATACATAAATGCCACAGACACATAACTGGGTGAACCTTTTCAGATTGTGACTTAGCTTTGCTGAAGTCCCCAATTAGAGGTGTCCAGGGTTCTTAAGCACACTCTTCTTTTGCTTTGGACCTTGACTTTAACCGCTCAGTTTCAAGTTTTCACTTGACACCTTCACGCCACAAGCACATGGTTAGGGACAGCTTGGTTTAGCCGCTTAGGCCATGATTTTATTCCTTTAGGCCCTCCTATCCACTGATGCTCAAAGCCTTGGGATCCTTTTTATTTACCCTTGCCTTTTGGTTTTAAGAGATTTTGCCTTTTTCTACTTGCTTTTTCTTTTTCTATTTATTTTTTTTGCCATTTTTTTCTGCAAGCTTTGTATTCACTGCTTTTTCTTGCTTGAAGAATCATTTTTATGATTTTTCAGATTATCAAATAACATGTCTCCTTGTCATCATTCTTTCAAGAGCCAACATATTTAACATTCATAAACAACAACTTCAAAAGACATATGCACTGTTCAAGCATTCATTCAGAAAACAAAAAGTATTGTCACGACATCAATATATTTAAACTAAGTTCAGGGATAAATTTGAAACTCATGTACTTCTTGTTCTTTTGAATTAAAACATTTTTCATTTAAGAGAGGTGATGGATTCATATTCACTACTTTAAGGCAAAGTTACTAAATACTAATGATCATGTAATAAGACACTAACATAGATATGCACTTAACATAAAGAAAACGAAAAACAGAAAATTTGATAACAAGGAATGAGTCCACCTTAGTGATGGTGGCATTTTCTTCTTGAGGAACCAATGATGTCCTTGAGCTCTTCTATGTCTCTTCCTTGTCTTTGTTGCTCCTCCCTCATAGCTCTTTGATCTTCTCTAATTTCATGGAGGATGATTGAGTGCTCTTGATGTTCCACCCTTAGTTGTCCCATGTTGGAACTTAATTCTCCTAGGGAGGTGTTGATTTGCTCCCAAAAATTATGTCGAGAAAAGTGCATCCCTTGAGGCATCTCAGAGATTTCTTGGTGATGAGCTTCTTCATGCGTCTCTTGAGATCCATGAATAGGCTCTCTTGTTTGCTCCATCCTTTTCTTAGTGATGGGCTTGTCCTCATCAATGAGGATATCTCCCTCTATGTCAATCCCAGCCGAATTGCATAGATGGCAAATAAGGTGAGGAAAAGCTAACCTTGCCATAGTGGAGGACTTGTCAGCCACCTTGTAGAGTTCTTGAGGTATAATCTCATGAACTTCCACCTCTTCTCCAATCATGATGCTATGGATCATGATGGCCCGGTCTATAGTAACTTTAGACTGGTTGCTAGTGGGAATGATTGAGCGTTGAATAAACTCCAACCATCCTCTAGCTACAGGCTTAAGGTCCAATCTTCTTAGTTGAACCGGTTTGCCTTTTGAGTCAATCTTCCATTGAGCTGATTCCACACATATGTCCATGAGGACTTGGTCCAACCTTTGATCAAAGTTGACCCTCCTTGTGTAGGGGTGTGCGTTCTCTTCCATCATTGGCAAGTTGAACGCCAACCTCACATTTTCCAGACTAAAATCTAAGTAATTCCCCCGAACCATAGTGAGATAATTCTTTGGGTTCGGGTTCTTACTTTGATCATGGTTCCTAGTGATCCATGAATTAGCATAGAACTCTTGAACCATTAGAATTCTGACTTATTGGATGGGGTTTGTTAGAACTTCCCAACCTCTTCTATGGATCTCATGTCGGATCTCCGGATACTCATTTTTCTTGAGTTTGAAAGGGACCACGGGGATCACCTTCTTCTTGGCCACAACATCATAGAAGTGGTCTTGATGGGCTTTGGAGATGAATCTTTCCATCTCCTATGACTCGGAGGTGGAAGCTTTTGTCTTCCATTTTCCTTTTCTAGAGGATTCTCCGGTATTAGGTGCCATCAATGGTAATGGAAAAACAAAAAGCTTTATGCTTTTACCATACCAAACTTAGAATATTGCTCGCCCTCGAGCAAGAGAATAAAGAAAAGAAGAAGAAGAAGAAGAAGAAGAAGAAGAAGAAGAAGAAGAAGAAGAAGAAGAAGAAGAAGAAGAAGAAGAAGAAGAAGAAGAAGAAGAAGAAGAAGAAAAAATGAAAGAGAGGGAGAGAGGGTTGTGTCTCGGCCAAGAAGGGGATGAAAGGGTTTTGTTGTGTGAAAAATGAAGAAGAATGGAGTGGTTTATATAGTGGAGGGAGAGGGGTTAGGTTCGGCCATTTAGGGTGGGTTTGGGTGGGAAAGTGATTTTGAATTTTGAAGGTAGGTGGGGTTTATGAGGTAGGTTTATGGGGAAGAGTGGATGGATGTGAGTGGTGAAGAAGTAGTAGGGAAGAGAGCTTGATTTGAGTGGTGAAGGGTTTTGGGGAAAGGTGTTTATTGGGAAGAGAGGATGAACATTGAGAAGAGGGAAGAGTATGAATGGAGGTAGGTGGGGATCCTGTGGGGTCCACATATGATGAGATGATTCTGTGGGGTCCACAGATCCTGAGGTGTCAAAGATTTACATCCCTGCACCAATTAGGCATGTAAAATGCCTTTGCATGCAATTCTGGCGTTTAAACGCTGAATTGATGCTTGTTCTGGGCGTTCAGCGCCCAGATGCAGCATGTTTCTGGCGTTGAACGCCAGTTCTATGCTTGTTTCTGGCGTTCAGCGCCAGCTTTCCTCAGTGTGCATTCCTGGCGTCTAAACGCCAGGATGCTGCTTGTTTTGGGCGTTCAACGCCAGATCCATGCTCTGTTCTGGCGTTGAACGCCAGCCAGATGCTCCTTACTGGCGTTTAAACACCAGTAAGCCCTTCCTCTAGGGTGTGATTTTTCTTCTGCTATTTTTTATTCTGTTTTTGATTTTTCTACTTATTTTGTGACTCCACATGATCATGAACCTAATAAAAAATAAAAGAACAATAAAATAAAAATAAAATTAGATAAATAAAAAATTGGGTTGCCTCCCAACAAGCACTTCTTTAATGTCAATAGCTTGACAGTGGGCTCTCATAGGGATACACAGGTGATCAGGTCAATTTTATAGACTCCCAACACCAAACTTAGAGTTTGGATAGGGGAGTTCAACACCAAACTTAGAGTTTGGCTGAGGCCTCCTAACACCAAACTTAGAGTTTGACTGTGGGGACTTTAGTTGACTCTGTATTGAGAGAGGCTTACTGTGCCTCTTTTCCATGTTTACAGAAAGATGACCTTGAGTTTTAAACACAAGGGAGTCCTCATTCAATTGAAAGACTAGTTCACCTCTGTCAACATCAATCATAGCTGTTGTTGTGGCTAGGAAGGGTCTTCCAAGGATGATGGATTCATCCTCATCCTTCCCAGTATCTAGGATTATGAAATCAGCAGGGATGTAAAGGCCTTCAACCTTTACTAACACGTCCTCTACCTGTCCATAAGCCTATTTTCTTGAATTGTCTGCCATCTCTAATGAGATTCTAGCAACTTGCACCTCAAAGATTCCCAGTTTCTCCATTACAGAGAGTGGCATGAGGTTTATTCCTGACCCAAGGTCACATAGAGCCTTCTCAAAGGTCATGGTGCCTATGGTACAAGGTATTAGGAACTTTCCAGGATCTTGTTTCTTCTGAGGCAATCTCAGTTGATCCAATGCATTTAGTTCATTGGTGAACAGGGGAGGTTCATCTCCCCAAGTCTCTTTACCAAATAAGTTGGCATTCAACTTCATGATTGCACCAAGGAACTTGGCAACTTGCTCTTCAGTAACATCCTCATTCTCTTCAAAAGAAGAATACTCATCAGAGCCCATGAAGGGCGTAAGGAGGTTTAATGGAATCTCTATGGTCTCTAGATGAGCCTCAGAGTCCTTTGGTTCCTCAAAGGGAAACTCCTTGTTGATCACTGGACGTCCCAGGAGGTCTTCCTCCTTGGGATTCACGTCCTCCCCTTCCTTCTTGGATTCGGCCATGATGGTTATATCAATGGCCTTGCACTCTCCTTTTGGATTTTCTTCTGTATTGCTTGGGAGAGCATTAGGAGGGGTTTCAGTGATCTTCTTACTCAGCTGGCCCACTTGTGCCTCCAAATTTCTAATGGAGGACCTTGTTTCATTCATGAAACTCAGAGTGGCCTTAGATAGATCAGAGACTCAGTTTGCTAAATTAGAGGTATTTTGTTCAGAGTTCTCTGTCTGTTGCTGGGTAGATGATAGAAAAGGCTTGCTATTGCTAAACCTGTTTCTTCTACCATTATTAAAGCCTTGTTGAGGCTTTTGTTGATCTTTCCATGAGAGATTTGGGTGATTTCTCCATGAGGGATTATAGGTGTTTCCATATGGTTCACCCATGTAATTCACCTCTGCTATTGCAGGGTTCTCAGGATCATGAGCTTCTTCTTCAGAAGATGCCTCTTGAGTACTGTTGGATGCAGCTTGCATTCCATTCAGACTCTGGGAAATCATATTGACTTGCTGAGTCAATATTTTATTCTGAGCCAATATGGCATTCAGAGTATCAATTTCAAGAACTCCCTTCTTCTGAGGCGTCCCATTGCTCACAGGATTCCTCTCAGAAGTGTACATGAACTGGTTATTAGCAACCATGTCAATGAGTTCTTGAGCTTCTGCAGGCGTTTTCTTTAGGTGAATGGATCCACCGCAGAAGTATCCAATGACATCTTAGCTAATTCAGACAGACCATCATAGAATATATCCAGGATGGTCCATTCTGAAAGCATGTCAGAAGGACACTTTTTGGTCAGTTCCTTGTATCTCTCCGAAGCTTCATAGAGGGATTCACCTTCTTTCTGTCTAAAGGTTTGAACATCCACTCTAAGCTTTCTAAGCTTTTGAGGAGGAAAGAACTTGGCTAAGAAAGCCTTGACCAGCTTATCCCAAGAGTTCAGGCTATCCTTAGGTTGAGAGTCCAACCATATTCTAGCTTTGTCTCTTACAGCAAAAGGGAAAAGCATGAGCCTGTAGACTTCAGGATCTACTCCATTAGTCTTAACAGTATCACAGATCTGCAAGAATTCAGTTAAGAACTGAAAAGGATCTTCAGATGGAAGTCCATGAAACTTGCAGTTTTGTTGCATCAGAGAAACTAATTGTGGTTTCAGCTCAAAATTGTTTGCTCCAATGGCAGGAATGGAGATGCTTCTTCCATGTAAATTGGAATTAGGTGCAGTAAAGTCACCAAGCATCCTCATTGCATTATTATTATTTTCGGCTGCCATCTCCTCTTCCTGTTCGAAAATTCCTGTAAGGTTGTCTCTGGATTGTTGTATTTTAGCTTCTCTTAGTTTCCTCTTCAGAGTCCTTTCAGGTTCAGGATCTGCTTCAACAAGAATATTCTTGTCCTTGCTCCTGCTCATATGAAAGAGAAGGGAACAGAAAAATAATAATAGGGATCCTTTTTACCACAGTATAGAGGTTCCCTTGTTGTGAGTAGAAGAAAAGAAGAGTAGAAGAGAAAAGAAAGGAGAATCCAAACAGAAGGGTGAGGAGAGCAGAGATCTGAGATGAAGAGAAGTGTTAGTAAATGAATAAATAAATAGAAGAAGAAGGGAGGTGAGAGAATTCGAAAAATAAAAATTAAATTTTAAAGTTAAATTTCAAAAATAGTTTTTGAAAAAGGTTAGTAGTTTTCGAAAATTAGGAATGAAATAAAATTAAAATCAAAATTTGAAATAATTAGTTAATTAAAAAAAATTTTGAAAAAGAGGGAAGGAATTTTCAAAAATTAAAGGTAAAAAGTTAGTTTGGCAGTTTTACTAAAGATAAGAATCAAATAAAAAGTTAAGTGGTTAGTTGAAAGAGATTTGAAATTCAATTTTTAAAAGATAAGAAGATAAGAAGTTAGAAAAGGTATTTGAAAAAGATAACATAAAAAGATATTTTTAAAAAGATATGATTGAAATTAGTTTTGAAAAAGATTTGATTTTTAAAATCACAATTAATGACTTGATTCACAAGAAATCACAAGATGTGATTCTAGAACTTAAAGTTTGAATCTTTCTTAACAAGTAAGTAACAAACTTAAAATTTTTGAATCAAAACATTAATTGTTGATGATATTTTAGAAAATATGATGTGAAATTAAGAAAAAGATTTTTAAAAAATATTTTTAAAATTTTTGAAAATAAATAAGAAAAATGAAAAAGATTTGATTTTTGAAAAAGATTTTGAAAAAGATAAGATTTTTAAATTGAAAATTTGATTTGACTCATAAGAAACAATTGAATTTTAAAAATTTTTGAAAAAAAGTCAATCCAAATTTTCGAAATTTATGAGAGAAAAAAGGAAAGATATTTTTTTGATTTTTGAATTTTTAATGATGAAAGAGAAAAACAAAAAAAATGACTCACAACATGAAAATTATGAATCAAAACACATGATGCATGCAAGAACACTATGAATGTCAAGATGAACACCAAGAACACTTTGAATGTCAAGATGAACATCAAGAACTTATTTTTGAAAAATTTTCAAGAAAAGAAAACATGCAAGACACCAAACTTAGAAATTTTTCATGCATAGACACTATGAATGCAAGAATGCATATGAAAAATAAGAAAAGACACAAAACACGAAAATATGAAGATCAAACAAGAAGACTGGCAAAGAACAACTTGAAGATCATGAAGAACACTATGAATGCATGAATTTTCGAAAAATGCATAAATTTTTTAGAAAAATGCAATTGACACCAAACTTAAAAATTGACTCAAGACTCAAACAAGAAACACAAAATTATTTTTGATTTTTATGATTTTATAATTTTTTTTTTCGAAAATTAATGTGAAAAAGAAAAATAAAGATTCCAAAATTTTTAATATGAATTCCAGGAATCTTGCACTCTCAGTCTAAAGCTCCAATCTGAGGGTTAGACATGGCTTAATAGCCAGCCAAGCTTTAGTATGCTATTATATGCATTGAAGTGATTAGTTGAATCCTCAGTCCAAAGGAATTTAGACATGGCTTTACAGCCAGCCAGGATTCAACAAATCATCGTGAAACACTAGAATTCATTCTTAAAAATTCTGAAGAAAAATATATTTTATTTTTTTGAAAATATTTTTTTTTCGAATATTAATTGGGAAAAACGAAAAAGAAGAAAACATTTTTGAAAAACTTTTGAAAATAAAATAAGAAGAAAATTACCCAATCTGAGCAACACGATGAACCGTCAGTTGTCCAAACTCGAACAATCCCCGGCAACGGCACCAAAAACTTGGTGCACGAAATTGTGATCCCTGGTAATGGCTCCAGAAACTTAGTGCTCTAATCTTAATTCATGATTTGTCACAACTTCGATACAACTAACCAGCAAGTGCACTGGGTCGTCTAAGTAATAAAACCTTACGTGAGTAAGGGTCGATTGATAAACCCCATTTTTAGAGATTATCTTGTATTGAATTTAGAGTATTTTGATGACCTTTTCTCGCATTTAACCTATGAATTAGCATGGTTTTGTTATCTCTCCCGTATTTGTGCTTAAGTGTAAAAACACGCTTTTTAGGCCTTATTTTGATGAATTTTGATTTCTCCTTGATTCCATAAGATGCCTTGATGTGTTTGCTAGTAATTCCAGGATTGAAATAGGCCAGGCATGGATCAAAGGAAGCAAGGAAGGAAGCATGCAAGTGGAGAGAAGCACAAAAAAACCAAAGAATTAATCACGGCCAAGCACGCGCACGCGCACATTGCGCTCGCGCGCACATTGCGGAATCAGCCAAGGACGCGCACGCGTACTGTGCACGCACGCGTCGATGTCTGCACATGACTTCATTAAGGCAACATGTGCCTGGCGATTTTGAGGGGTTTCTGAATAAAAGGATCAAGGATTAAAGGGGAGAGACAATTAGATTAGAAGTTAGTGGTAGCTCTAGTTTAGAGTAGTTTTAGAGGGAGAAGCTCTCACTTCTCTCTAGGATTAGGATTAGGTTAGGGTTAATCTCTTTTCTTAGATCTAGGTTTAATTCATGCCTTAATTCAATTCTCCTTTGCCAATTCTTAATCTTCTCCTCTTCCTCTCTCTAGTTATGTACTTTAATTCTTGTGATTTTTTCACTTTGTTTTGGATAGATTGTTGTTTCTTTTATTCCCTTTCAATAATGCAATTTGAGGTAATTCATCATAATTGTGATTTCTTTGGTTGTTGTTGTTAATTCTTTGTATTCAATTGTAGTTAGAATTCATTCTTGTTGTAATTTGCTATACTTTTCTTTTGTGCCTTCCGAGTGTTTGAGGAAATGCTTGGTTGGATTTTTGTATAGATTTTGTTTCTCTTGGCCTAGGTAGAATGATTAGTGACTCTTGAGTTATCTAATTCTTTTGTTGATTGATAATTAGAGATTGCTAATTGATTTGAATGCCTCTAAAGCTAGTCTTTCCTTTAGGAGTTGATTAGGTCTTGAGGAATCAAATTGATTCATCCACTTGACTTTCCTCCATGGTTAGAGGTTAACTAAGTGGGAGCAATGAACAATTCTCATCACAATTGAGGAGGATAACTAGGATAGGATTTCTAGTTCTCATATCTTGCTAAGAGCTTTGTCAATTGTTAGTTTATTTTCTTTGCCATTTATATTTCTTGCACAAAATCTTAAAACCCCAAAATAACTCACAACCAATAACAAACCACTTCATTGCAATTCCTAGGGAGAACGACCTGAGGTTCGAATACTTCGGTTTATAAATTTAGGGGTTTGTTTTAGTGCAAACAACTTTTTGCATGAAAGGATTCTTGATCGGTTTGGAAACTATACTTTACGATGAGACTTCATTAGCTAAATTCTAAACCATCAAGCATTCGTTCATCAAAATGGCGCCGTTGCCGGGGACTTGCAATGGTGTTGTGTTATTGGTTATTGTACATATGTGAATATTGTGAATAGGTTTATCTTTTGTTTGTTTCTTAATTTTTGTTAGTTTTATTTTGTTCTCTCATTATGAATTCTCACTTTGGCTTTGAGTTTGGTTCTAAGTGTGTTGTAGGAAATGTGGACTTTAATGGCAACATGTACCATGGATGGAACTAACAAAGATGGGAAGAGCCTCAAGGAATTGATCACTCCTATTGGTAACAACCTTCGGATACTTATAGGTATAATTTCCATCCTAATGCATGCCAATTTAACGGCTACGATGATTCTTTTTGTGACACTCAACAACCACCATCATATGCCTATGAATCTCATCCTCAACATGAACCTCAACCATTCTCACAAGCCTTTCATTACCAAACACCACCCTATGATCCTTATCCATCATGTAACCAATCATCCATACCATATTTTTATGGCCATTATGAGCAAGAACCTCTAGAATCACCACAACCATATCAAGATTACTCCCAAGAACCACCTCAATACTCACCATCTCCATACCTTTACCAAGAAGAATCACCTCCCTACTATGAACCCTCTCTCCAAAATGATGAACCTTCCTACTCACCCCAAGCCCCAATAGACGATCCTCTCACTTTGTTACTTCAAGGACAAGAAGCTATGAAGCAGGATACACTTGAGTTTATGACCAATTTGACCAAGGTGATGCACACTTTAGCCCACCAATGTTTGAATACTCGAGGTGCTTCCGTAGCCACATGTGGAACCGCAAAAGAAGAGCAAAGCATGAAAGAGAGATTGGAAACTCCGGTGGGGGATGAGAAATGCCATTTTGTATTGGAGCAACTAGAGGAAGCTACAATCATTGAAGAAAAGGAAGAAGTGGTTGAAGATTTAGGAGATGTTAAAAGTCCAAGGGAATGTAGCACCATGGAGCACTCTTCCAAGGAGCTTGATATTGATGTTGAAGAGGGTGCGCAACCTCTAAGGCATACCGTCGTTGGAGACTTGGAAGAGGTTTATCAAGAGATGGATTCAATCATGGATGAATTTCTCTCTACAATGGAATCTTCTCCCATTGGACATGAAGTTGAAATTATAGAAGAGTGTGCACAACCTCCCATACCCTTGGTGAGCAATGAGAAAGAGAGCTACCAAGAGGAAAACGTTGGCACGGTGTATATTGAGATTGAAGACTATAAAGAGGTTGATCAAGAGATGGATTTAGTCATCAATGAATTTCTATCCAAAATAGAATCACCTCCCATTGGGCAAGAAACCGAGGTTCTTGAAGACAACACCAAGCCAAGTAAAAGGGAAATGGTTGAAATTAAAGAAATTTGTCAAGAGGTGGAAACACACAAAGAAGAGTACAAGGAAGTAGACCTTGCATTGTCTAAGTGTGGGGAGGTATCCCTTCCCAAGTTACCATCCAATACAACATTTAAGTGGGTAAAATCTCTATCTCTAAGCTTTAATTTCTCACTTGAATATGGTTTGATTGAGAATAATGGACAACTTAGAGCTCTTTGTGAACTTAAAGGAAAAAGAGAATTGTGTAGTGGTCGCAAGTTAGGAATTAGGCTCATTAAGGTCAAAGTTTCAAGGCATAGGAACGATGATTGGAAGAATACCACTTTGCATGGGTCTCAAAGGAAGACTTGGTATATTAAAGAGAATTCTATATGTCTACCACCCGGAAGGAAAAAGTATGAAGATCAAATTGAAGACGGGTGCGAGGATAAGATATGGGACCCCGACTTGCTAGGTGAAGACCAACTATGGGGACTCATATCTTGGGTAGAACTTTGCCCAAGCTTGACGAAAATGGTTGGGAATTCTGTCAACCAATTGAGAAGCAAGGATCCTTGGAGATTCAAGGATGAGTACAAACATAAGCCACCATGACAATAAGCTCCTCAAAATGTCCAACTTAAGGACTTAAACTAAAAGTGCTAGGTGGGAGACACCCCACCATGGTGAACTCTTTCCATTCTCTTTTAAATTTGCCTAATAAGTGATTTGAGTTGCCATTGAAGGTAGATGTTTCACATAATTTGGTTGTACAACTTAATTGTTAGCTTAGTCACGTGTATGTTGTGTTTAGTAGTAGATGAATAATATCAAATTGCATTTTTGTGAAATGTATGATGGTTGATTGAATAAAGAGTTGCGAGCAGTATAGGGATCACCTGAGCATAATTTTTCTGCATGAAAAAAAGGGGGGTGGGGAGGACGCGCGCGCACACCGTACGCACACGCGTCCCTGAGCGGATGCATCATCACTCATATTCCAGAGAGTTGGGCCTCTCTTAGGCCAGCGTTGTGCCTCAAGCCCAATTCCTTCCACGCTGACGCGCACTACGTGCGTGCGCGTCCATACAGCTATAGGGAAACGCATGCGTACGCGCACCTGCCGCGTACGCGTCGATCCGCTGCTACAACTTCTGGGCCAATATCCAGAGAGTTGCGCTGGATCTGGGCCAACGTTAAGCCCCCAGCTCAACTCAACTCACGTGAACGCACGCTGTATGCGTCCGCACCCCTCTTTGTTTCGCTGTCCACGCGTTGGCGTACTTCACGCCTCCGCACCCAACCAATAAGTTCAAGCCATCCACGCGAACGCGCAAAGTGCGCGTGCGCGTCGATGCGTCTTAGCATCCTCTAAGCCAAAGGACCCGAGAGTTGTGCCAACTCTGGGCCCCTTTTATGCCTTCAGCCTAGCACATCCGCGCCGATACGCACCTTGCGTGTCCGCACCCATCCCGATTCCTTCACATACGCGCATGCGCACATGGCGCTTCCGCGCCGTTCTTCCATTCCCTCCACCACGCGAACGCGCACAGTGCGCGTGCGCGTGGATTCGAATTTTCACTTACCCCAGAGACGCAAGCCTTAGCGCATTCGCGCACTACACTTCTCCCCCTCTAACGTTCCATTTCCTTTCTCCCACCACTCAACCTTCGAACTTCTCCTGACCGGCTGTCCTCCGGCGAGCGCTCCGTTGCCGTCGTCGCCAACGCCGCCATAACCTTGCTCTCTCTTCCCCTCTTCTCTCTCCCTTTCTCTCTTACTCCTCTAACCCTCCTCTCTGCCTCTGTGCCAACCGCCGCGAACACCATCGCCGCCAGTGCAACCCAACAGCCGCGCTGCTCCGGCCGGTTCTTCCTCTCACCGCCTCACTTCACTTTTTTCTTCCTTTTTCTCGGTTCAATCTCTGCACCCAGGTTCCTCCTCTCCTCTGTTATACTTTGTTTCACTGCTTTTTGTTAATTACGTTAGTGCAGTTAGAATTAGCCTAGTTAGTTAGTTTAGTTTGATTTAGGTGGTTAGCGAATCTGGGCTGAGTAGTGGATTTAGGCATTGTTTGATTTTCTGTTGCTATATGAAACTGCTCTGTTCTGCTGCATTGCCCTGTGTTCATGTATTTTGTTAATGCTGCTCATTTGTGATGAATTGGTGAAGGAATTGTTGATTGCAGCAACTGCTTATACCCTTTGTGCTGTTTGAATTGTTTTGTTGTTAAACTATTGACTGTCTGCTGCTTCTATATGAACTCACATATGGTTTTGTGTTCTTCATTGTTGTTGAATTCATATGGAGCCTGCTTCGACTGTTAAGTTTGGGGAAAAAAGCCAATTTGCTGCTGAAATGCTACCGAATTTTCATTAACCACAATTTACTTTGTGCTGATCTTGTTTGATGGATGTAACAGCACCTAGCTGATGAATTCTGTTCAATTAGAGCGCTGTTGCTTAAATGGTTTTTGAAACTCCTTAAGAACAAGTTCTTTGGTCATGCTTTTCGTATTCTTGCTTGCTAGTCATGCCGATTTGCTTCCTTGTATTGCATAGTTGAGTAAGCTTTTCAATTGACCATTGCTTGTTATTCATGCCTCCTTTACATCAACACACAAGTTGAAGATTTTTCCACGTTTCTCTCGACTTGTGACATTGATGTATCATTGGATTTATTGTTGCATGCCTTTTGATTGGTTCACTCCTTGATGAATTGATTCTACCAACATAAATTCATATGATTTTAGTGATCTTCACATTGATTGATGGTTTGTTTCATATTAGTTGCTTTCTAGCAATATCATATTTCATCATCAATAACTTGTTGCAATTCATGATTGTGAACGTGCTTACAGCATTGTTTTGTTCACTCTTTTCAAATTGAGATAGTAATTACCATATCACTAATTTTTAAACTGATTTCTAACTCTAACTCGTTTAACCAACTAACTTCTTTTGGTTTTCAACCTAACTCTTTATGTCATTCTTTTGGATATGGTGCTTTCTGAACTCAATTAATGAATAATGTGCAAGACATGGTTTGCATTCTTGGTTTGAAGTTCGATTTGAATTCTGTATTCTGTTGCTTGCATTCCAAGAAACCTTCTTCCTTTATTCACTTCATCAATATGCTTTGCTTTGAGTGCTTTGTATCTACTTGGCTATAAGCTTATGTTATATTATCTATGTTTTCAGGATGTCGGATAAAGGAAAGGCTATAGCCACTGCTTCCAAAAAGAGGAAGCGCTCCAAGACCTCTACACCCTCACCATATGCTAATTATGCTAAGAATCCGCTGAATGATGAGGAGAAAGAAAATCAGTTACTTCCATCCACTGATCCAACCAAGTTTCCAAATCTCTACTGCGAGCTACGCCTTTCCCGTTATGCAAAGAAAAATCTGAATATTGAGAAGAAGCTAAATCTTCCCAATGATGTGAGGCATGCCATAAACGCCCGTATTTCTGAGCTGGGCTTGGATTTCGTCGATAGGGACTTGGGACGGATTAACATCTCGTGGGTCAAGGAATTTTACTGTAACTTCTTCCGACAAAACTTGGATTCAGTATACTTGAGGGGTAGAGAGATTATGATCACTGAGGATGCCTTACAGGATGCACTGCTCTGCAGAGTTGGTACTCCTGAGACTTGTGCCTACCAGTAGGCAGAGGTAGCTCTCCTCTCCATGACTTTTGACTATGAGGCGCTTAGGCGCGTGATCGCTACACCAGATGCTTCCTGGGTGATGGATTCGAGCAACACAAAGCCCAAGGGCATGCTATTTGCATATCTGACTAGGGAGGCTAGGACTTGGCAACAAATATTTGCGCACTATGTCTTCCCTACCACTCACTTTTCAGAGATTCCGATGGATATGCTAGTCTTGATTGGGTGTGTCATGGAGGGGAAGGAGGTATATTTTCCCCGACTGATTAGGCATAGCATGTGGAGAGCTCATATTCGCGGCTTGTTACCATTCCCGACACTGGTTACTAGCTTAGCTGAGCTAGCTGATGTCCTGTGGGAGGACAATGACGTGACACCACCACCTCCAGATGACGATGACAAGGAAGTTACTATCCCCTGGGGTGTATGGGTGCACGAGAAGCCCCCGACTAGCCGCCGTTCTCGAGCTAGAGCGGCAGTCGAGGCAGCTATACCATCTTCTTCGACAGCAGCCCCACCTCCCTCAGCACCTGAGCCCACTTACCTACTGGTCCAGCGTCTGTTTTGGTTTTTGGAGCGCGAGAGGCTCCATGTCAGACGCCGACTGGATCGGATGGATCAGGCACTCATCTCCCTTGGCGCTGAGTTACCTCCGCTTCCAGACTCTCCGGCCTCCGATGAGCAGGATCATCAGGAGGAGGATGCGGATGAGCCGATTCAGCAGGATGCACCTCCAGCTGCTCCTGACACTACAGAGATTCCACAGACCCATGAGGAGCCAGTTCCACAGCCTCAGACAGATTTCGCAGTTACCGTTGTACCTTCCACTGATCCTTCGGTTTAGCATCGAGGACGATGCTTGGTCTTAAGTGTGGGGAGGTCACCGGTAGCATCATTAGAGGACCGGTGAACATTTTGGCCACTTTCTTAGTTACCTTACTTTGCATCTTGAGTTTATTTTGGATACTCTTGCTATTTTGGCTCGTTTTGGGATACCTTTACTGCTTATTTTGGATTTTAGATATTTTGATGCTTTTGGATATCTTTAGATGTTTTAGATGGTAGATTCCATATTTTTAGTTGGATTTTTTTTTATACATTTTTGCTTATCTTCTTTTGTACATCCTTCTTTTTAGTTTTAATCACCCTTTTTGCATAGGAAATTGGTTTTAAGTGAAAAAGAAAAGGGTAAACTAAGGGAAATTTTTGCGTTTTTCAATCACAACCATGCTTAGTCAAATATTGAGATTTTCCAAGAATTTTAATTAAAGGACATAGGGCACCAACCCAATTGATTGAAGGAAACTTTTGGTGCAACTTGCTTGAATTTCATACTTTGTGAAGCATGTATTGAATTAAGAACACAAGCTTGTGAGACTTGAGCCTATTGATGTGGTTACATTTTATAACCACTTATTTTCCATTCTTGTGTGCAATTGTTCTCTTTCTATGATTGCTATCCTTGATTTGCTTGATTCTATATGTCCATTTATTTCTTGTATTCATGCATTTATATGATTGAGGCCACTATTTCATTAGCCCACTTACCCAATTAGCCTACCTTTTTACTCTCCATTGTTAGCCAATTTTGAGCCTATGCTTAACCAACTTATTCTCATTTTAGCACATTACAAGCCCAAGGCGGAAAACCAATGAAAAGTCCTTGTTTGGATCTTTGATTAGCCTAGGCTAGTGAGAGTGTTTATTATTCAAAGTTGGTGAGGCTTGGGAACATTGGATGGGATAAAAAGGGGTAGTACACTTCCATATTTAGGAATTGGGAACATACTCATGTATTGATTGAATGTATAAGACCTTATGCAATTGATGTCCTTGTACAGAAAAAAAAAAGGAATATAGAAAAAAAGGGAGAAGAAAAAATTAATAAAAGGGGACAAAATGCCCCAAGGTGAAGTTCAACAAAAGGGAACCAATGCATAAGTGTTATGACTCAAGAAATAAGATGCATGAGTATATAAAAAAAAAGGGTGAAGAATGGGTAGTTAGAGTAGTTTGAATTTGTATAGGTTATTATATAGTTAGGTGGGAAAGTCTATACTAATCAAAGATCTAAACTCTAGCCCACTTAACCATAAATGATCGTACCTTAACCCTAACCCCATTACAACCTAAATGAAAGACCTCATGATGAATTTATTCATACATTGAATAAGTGTTGATTGTTAGAAGAAAATCAAAGTTTGGAAAGCTTGATTAGAAGAGAATTGAGAGAATTAACCCTTAAACACTTGAGTGAATAGAGCGGATACACATCCGGTGAGGGTTCAAAAGTTCAAGTACATGTGTTCACCCATATTATTTATATTCTTGCAAGCTTGGACTCTTTTGATTTGTTTTTGATAATTCAATACAATTGTGGTTTGGGCTTAATTCCTATTGCCTAGCTATTGTGCTTATACATGTCTCTTGGGAATTGATTTGTTTGAACTAAGCATTTCCATTTGCTTTAGGTATTCGCATATAGATAGAACTCATATAGTTTAGTTGCATTTAATAAATGTCATACCCCTTAGTTCCTTCTTATTTTAGCATGAGGACATGCTAAGGTTTAAGTGTGGGGAGGTTGATAAACCCCATTTTTAGGGATTATCTTGTATTGAATTTAGAGTATTTTGATGACCTTTTCTCGCATTTAACCTATGAATTAGCATGGTTTTGTTATCTCTCCCGTATTTGTGCTTAAGTGTAAAAACACGCTTTTTAGGCCTTATTTTGATGAATTTTGATTTCTCCTTGATTCCATAAGATGCCTTGATGTGTTTCCTAGTAATTCCAGGATTGAAATAGGCCAGGCATGGATCAAAGGAAGCAAGGAAGGAAGCATGCAAGTGGAGAGAAGCACAAAAAAACCAAAGAATTAATCACGGCCAAGCACGCGCACGCGCACAAGGCGCTCGCGCACACATTGCGGAATCAGCCAGGGACGCGCACGCGTACTGTGCGCGCACGCGTACTGTGCGCGCACGCGTCGATGTCTGCACATGACTTCATTAAGGAAACACGTGCCTGGCGATTTTGAGGGGTTTCTGAACCCATTTTTTTGGCGCCAATTGCTGATAGAAAGGAATAAAAGGATCAAGGATTAAAGGGGAGAGACAATTAGATTAGAAGTTAGTGGTGGCTCTAGTTTAGAGTAGTTTTAGAGGGAGAAGCTCTCACTTCTCTCTAGGATTAGGATTATGTTAGGGTTAATCTCTCTTCTTAGATCTAGGTTTAATTCATGCCTTAATTCAATTCTCCTTTGCCAATTCTTAATCTTCTCCTCTTCCTTTCTCTAGTTATGTACTTTAATTCTTGTGATTCTTCACTTTGTTTTGGATAGATTGTTGTTTCTTTTATTCCCTTTCAATAATGCAATTTGAGGTAATTCATGATAATTGTGATTTCCTTGGTTGTTGTTGTTAATTCTTTGTATTCAATTGTAGTTAGAATTC
Organism: Arachis ipaensis; assembly: GCF_059453495.1. Classification (NCBI taxonomy): domain Eukaryota; kingdom Viridiplantae; phylum Streptophyta; class Magnoliopsida; order Fabales; family Fabaceae; genus Arachis; species Arachis ipaensis. Next base: position 65,213,542 of record NC_142443.1, read on the forward strand.
ATTCTTGTTGTGATTTGCTATACTTTTCTTTTGTGCCTTCCGAGTGTTTGATGAAATGCTTGGTTGGATTTTTGTATAGATTTTGTTTCTCTTGGCCTAGGTAGAATGATTAGTGACTCTTGAGTTATCTAATTCTTTTGTTGATTGATAATTAGAGATTGCTAATTGATTTGAATGCCTCTAAAGCTAGTCTTTCCTTTAGGAGTTGATTAGGTCTTGAGGAATCAAATTGATTCATCAACTTGAATTTCCTCCATGGTTAGAGGTTAACTAAGTGGGAGCAATGAACAATTCACATCACAATTGAGGAGGATAACTAGGATAGGATTTCTAGTTCTCATATCATGCTAAGAGCTTTGTCAATTGTTAGTTTATTTTCTTTGCCATTTATATTTCTTGCACAAAATCTTAAAACCCCAAAATAACTCACAACCAATAACAAACCACTTCATTGCAATTCCTAGGGAGAACGACCTAAGGTTCGAATACTTCGGTTTATAAATTTAAGGGTTTGTTTTAGTGACAAACAACTTTTTGCATGAAAGGATTCTTGATCGGTTTGGAAACTATACTTTACGACGAGACTTCATTAGCTAAAATCTAAACCATCAAGCATTCGTTCATCATCGATCCCACGGAGATTGTCGGCTTGAAGCAAGCTATGGTCACCTTGTAAATCTCAGTCAGGCGGATATCAAATGGTTATGGAGTTTTCGAATAATAATAATAAATAAACAGAAAATAAAGATAGAAATACTTATGTAATTCATTGGTGAGAATTTCAGATAAGTGTATAGAGATGCTTTCGTTCCTCTGAACCTCTGCTTTCCTGCTGTCTTCACCCAATCCTTCCTACTCCTTTCCATGGCAAGCTTTATATAGGGCATCACCGTTGTCAATGGCTACATCCCATCCTCTCTATAAAAAAGGTCCAAATGCTCTGTCACGGCATGGCTAATCATCTGGAGGTTCTCGATCATACTGGAATAGGGTTCACCCTCCTTTTGCGTCTGTCACTACGCCCAGCACTCGTGAGTTTGAAGTTCGTCACAGCCATCCCTTCCCAGATCCTACTCGGAATACCACAGACAAGGTTTAGACTTTCCGGATCTCAGGAATGGCTATCCATGGGTTCTAACTTATACCACGAAGATTCTAATATCTCGGACTCGGTTCTCTGTATTAGATATCTAAGAGATACTCATTCTAGCTTATTTTCATGTAGAACGGAAGTGTTTGTCAGGCACGTGTTCATAAGTGAGAATGATGATGAGCGTCACATAATCATCACATTCATCATGTTCTTGGGTGCGAATGGTTATCTTAGAAGCGGAATAAGTTGAATTGAATATAAAACAGTAATACTTTGCATTAAATCATGAGGAACAGCAGAGCTCCACACCTTAATCTATGGAGTGCAGAAACTCTACCGTTGAAAAATACATAAGTGAAAGGTTCAGGCCTGGCCGAATGGCCAGCCCCCATGATCTAAGAACTAGACGTCCCAAGATGTCAAATACAATAGTAAAAAGTCCTATTTATACTAAACTAGTTACTAGGTTTTACAGAAGTAAGTAATTGATGCATAAATCCACTTCTGGGGCCCATTTGGTGTGTGCTTGGGCTGAGCTTGAAGTTTACACGTGCAGAGGCTTCTTTTGGAGTTGAACGCCAAGTTGTAACGTGTTTTTGGCGTTCAACTCTGGTTCGTGATGTGTTTCTGGCGTTTAACTCCAGACTGCAGCGTAGAACTGGCGTTCAACGCCCTTTTGCGACGTCTAAACTTGAACAAAGTATGGACTATTATATATTGATGGTAAGCCCTGGATGTCTACTTTCCAACGCCGTTGAGAGCGCGCAATTTGGAGTTCTGTAGCTCCGGAAAATCCACTTTGAGTGTAGGGAGGTCAGAATCCAACAGCATCAGCAGTCCTTCTTCAATCTCTGAATCTAATTTTTGCTCAAGTACCTCAATTTCAGCCAGAAAATACCTGAAATCACAGAAAAACACACAAACTCATAGTAAAGTCCAGAAATGTGAATTTAACATAAAAACTAATAAAAACATCCCTAAAAGTAACTAGATCCTACTAAAAACATACTAAAAACAATGCCAAAATGCGTATAAATTATCCGCTCATCACACTCCACTTTGCAACTTGTTTCTGGCGCTGAACGCCAGACAGCAACGTGGAACTGGCGTTCAATGCCAGTTTGCGTCATCCAAACTCGGGCAAAGTGTGGACTATTATATATTGCTGGAAAGCCCTGGATGTCTACTTTCTAACGCAATTAGAAGCGTGCCATTTGGAGTTCGATATCTCTAGAAAATCTACTTTGAGTGCTGGGAGGTTAGAATCCAACAGCATCTGCAGTCCTTCTTCAACCTCTGAATCTGATTTTTGCTCAGGTCCCTCAATTTCAGCCAGAAAATACCTGAAATCACAGAAAAACACACAAACTCATAGAAAAGTCCAGAAATGTGATTTTTAATTAAAAACTAATAAAAATATACTAAAAACTAACTAAATCATTCTGAAAACTATGTAAAAACAATGCCAAAAAGCGTATAAATTATCCGCTCATCACAACACCAAACTTAAATTGTTGCTTGTCCCCAAGCAACTGAAAATCAAATAGGATAAAAAGAAGAGAATATATTATAAATTCGAAACTATCAATGAAACTTAGCTCTAATAAGACGAGAGGGACTTGTAGCTTTTTGCCTCTTGAATAGTTTTTGCATCTCACTTTATCCATTGATGTTCAGAATGATTGGCATCTATAGGAACTCAAAGTTCAGATAGTGTTATTGATTCTCCTAGTTCAGTATGTTGATTCTTGAACACAGCTACTTTATGAGTCTTGGCCGTGGCCCTAAGCACTTTGTTTTCTAGTATTACCACCGGATACATAAATGCCACAGACATATAACTTGGTGAACCTTTTCAGATTGTGACTCAGCTTTGCTAAAGTCCCCAATTAGAGGTGTCCAGGGTTCTTAAGCACACTCTTTTTTTTTTGCTTTGGACCTTGACTTTAACCGCTCAGTCTCAAGTTTTCACTTGACACCTTCACGCCACAAACACATGGTTAGGGACAGCTTGGTTTAGCCGCTTAGGCCAGGATTTTATTCCTTTAGGCCCTCCTATCCACTGATGCTCAAAGCCTTGGATCCTATTTATTTACCCTTGCCTTTTGGTTTTAAGGGCTATTGGCTTTTTCTGCTTGCTTTTTCTTTTTCTCTCTTTTTTTTTTCGCTATTTTTTTTTCTGCAAGCTTTGTATTCACTGCTTTTTCTTGCTTCAAGAATCATTTTTATGATTTTTCAGATTATCAAATAACATGTCTCTTTGTCATCATTCTTTCAAGAGCCAACATATTTAACATTCATAAACAACAATTTCAAAAGACATATGCACTGTTCAAGCATTCATTCAGAAAACAGAAAGTATTGTCACCACATCAAAATAATTAAACTAGTTTCAAGGATGAATTCGAAACCATGTACTTCTTGTTCTTTTGTTTTTAAAACATTTTTCATTTAAGAGAGGTGATGGATTCATATTCACTACTTTAAGGCATAGACACTTGAATACTAATGATCATGTAATAAGACACAAATATAGATAAACATTTAACATAAAAATGAAAAACAGAAAATTTAAGAACAAGGAATGAGTCCACCTTAGTGATGGTGGCATTTTGTTCTTGAGGAACCAATGATGTCCTTGGGCTCTTCTATGTCTCTTCTTTGTCTTTGTTGCTCTTCCCTCATTACTCTTTCATCTTCTCTAATTTCATGGAGGATGATGGATTGCTCTTGATGTTCCTCCCTTAGTTATCCCATGTTGGAACTTAATTCTCCTAGTGAGGTGTTGATTTGCTCCCAAAAATTCTGTGGAGGAAAGTGCATCCCTTGAGGCATTAGTGGTTATGAAAAAAAAGAAAAAGCAATGCTTTTTCCACACCAAACTTAAGATGTTTGCTCATCCTCGAGCAAAAGAAGAAAGAAAGGATGAGAAGAAGAAGAAATGGATGTGAGTGGTGAAGAGGTGATGGGGAAGAGAGATTGAGGTGATTGGTGAAGGGTTCTTGGGAAAGGGTGATATAGGATTATGAGGAGGGAAGGTGAGTCGAGGTATGTGGGGATCCTGTGGAGTCCACAGATCCTGAGGTGTCAAGGATTTGCATCCCTGCACCCATTAGGCATGTAAAACGCTTTTGCATGCAATTCTGGTGTTTAAACGCTGAATTGATGCTTGTTTTGGGCGTTCAACGCCCAGATGCAGCATGTTTCTGGCGTTGAACGCCAGTTCTATGCTTGTTTCTAGCGTTCAGCGCCAGCTCTTCTCAGGGTGCATTCCTGGCGTTTGAACGCCAGGATGTTGCTTGTTTCTGGTGTTCAACGCCAAATCCATGCTCTGTTCTGGCGTTGAACGCCAGCCAGATGCTCCTTACTGGCGTTTAAACGCCAGTAAGTCCTTCCTCCAGGGTGTGATTTTTCTTCTGCTGTTTTTGATTATGTTTTTAATTTTTGTATTTATTTTGTGACTCCACATGATCATGAACCTAATAAAACATGAAAGAACAATGAAAATAAAAATAAATTTAGATAAATAAAAATTGGGTTGCCTCCCAACAAGCGCTTCTTTAATGTCAATAGCTTGACAGTGGGCTCTCATGGAGCCACAGAGGTGATCAGGTCAATTTTATAGACTCTTAACACCAAACTTAGAGTTTGGATCTGGGAGTTCAACACCAAACTTAGAGTTTGGCTGAGGCCTCCCAACACCAAACTTAGAGTTTGACTGTGGGGGCTTTAGTTGACTCTGTATTGAGAGAAGCTTCTCATGCTTTCTCTCCATAGTTACAGAAGGAGATCCTTGAGTTTTAAACACAAGGTTGTCCTCATTTAGTTAAAGGACCAACTCTCATCTGTCCACATCAATCACAGCTGATGCTGTGGCTAGGAAAGGTCTTCCAAGGATGATGGATTCATCCTCATCCTTTCTAGTGTCTAGGATTATGAATTCAGCAAGGATGTAAAGGCCTTCAACCCTTACTAGCACGTCCTCTACTAGTCCATAAGCCTGTTTCATGGATTTTTCTAACATCTCTAATGAGAATTGGGCAGCCTGTACCTCAAAGATTCCCAATTTCTCCATTACAGAGAGTGGCATGAGGTTTATCCCTGACCCAAGGTCACATAGAGCCTTCTCAAAGGTCATGGTGCCTATGGTACAAGGTATTAGGAACTTTCCAGGATCTTGTTTCTTCTGAGGCAATCTCAATTGATCCAATGCATTTAGTTCATTGGTGAACAGGGGAGGTTCATCTCCCCAAGTTTCTTTACCAAATAAGTTGGCATTCAACTTCATGATTGCACCAAGGAACTTGGCAACTTGCTCTTCAGTAACATCCTCATTCTCTTCAGAAGAAGAATACTCATCAGAGCTCATGAAGGGCGTAAGGAGGTTTAATGGAATCTCTATGGTCTCTAGATGAGCCTCAGAGTCCTTTGGGTCCTCAAAGGGAAACTCCTTGTTGATCACTGGACGTCCCAGGAGGTCTTCTTCCTTGGGATTCACGTCCTCCCCTTCCTTCTTGGATTCGGCCATGATGGTTATATCAATGGCCTTGCACTCTCCTTTTGGATTTTCTTCTGTATTGCTTGGGAGAGCATTAGGAGGGGTTTCAGTGATCTTCTTACTCAGCTGGCCCACTTGTGCCTCCAAATTTCTAATGGAGGACCTTGTTTCATTCATGAAACTCAGAGTGGCCTTAGATAGATCAGAGACTAAATTTGCTAAATTAGAGGTATTTTGTTCAGAGTTCTCTGTCTGTTGCTGAGTGGATGATGGAAAAGGCTTGCTATTGCTAAACCTGTTTCTTCCACCATTATTAAAGCCTTGTTGAGGCTTTTGTTGATCCTTCCATGAGAGATCTGGGTGATTTCTCCATGAGGGATTATAGGTGTTTCCATATGGTTCACCCATGTAATTCACCTCTTCTATTGCAGGGTTCTCAGGATCATGAGCTTCTTCTTCAGAAGATGCCTCTTGAGTACTGTTGGATGCAGCTTGCATTCCATTCAGACTCTGAGAAATCATATTGACTTGCTGAGTCAATATTTTATTCTGAGGCGTCCCATTACTTACAGGATTTCTCTCAGAAGTGTACATGAACTAGTTATTTGCAACCATGTCAATGAGTTTCTGAGCTTCTGCAGGCCTTTCTTTAGGTGAATGGATCCACCTGCAGAATGGTCCAGTGACATCTTTGATAAATCAGACAGACCATCATAGAATATATCCAGGATGGTCCATTCTGAAAGCATGTCAGAAGGACACTTTTTGGTCAGTTCCTTGTATCTCTCCCAAGCTTCATAGAGGGATTCTCCTTCTTTCTGTTTGAAGGTTTGAACATCCACTCTAAGCTTGCTAAGCTTTTGAGGAGGAAAGAACTTGGCTAAGAAATCCGTGACCAGCTTATCCCAAGAGTTAAGGCTATCTTTGGGTTGAGAGTCCAACCACACTCTAGCTCTGTATCTTACAGCAAACGGGAAAAGCATAAGCCTGTAGACCTTGGGATCAACCCCATTGGTCTTAACAGTATCACAGATCTGCAAGAATTCAGTCAAGAACTGAAAAGGATCTTCAGATGGAAGTCCATAAAACTTGCAGTTCTGTTGCATCAGAGAAACTAATTGAGGTTTAAGCTCAAAGTTGTTTGCTCCAATGGCAGGAATTGAGATGCTTCTTCCATGTAAATTGGAATTAGGTGCAGTGAAGTCACCAAGCATCCTCCTTGCATTATTATTATTTTCAGCCATATTGTCGTCTTTTTTTTTTGAAAATTTCTGTCAGATTTTCTCCAGAGAGTTGTGCTTTAGCTTCCCTTAGCTTCCTCTTTAGAGTCCTTTCAGGTTCAGGATCAGCTTCAACAAGAATGTTCTTGTCCTTGCTCCTGCTCATATGACAAAGAAGGGAATAACAAAGAAAATATGGAATCCTCTATGTCACAGTATAGAGATTCCTTTGTGTGAGTAGAAGAAGAAAAGAATGTAATGTAAAGAAGAGAAAATAACTCGAACACAGAGAGGGAGTATGGGGTTCAAATTTTTGGGTGGAAGAGAAGTGTTAGTAGATGAATAAATAAATAGAAGAAGATGAGAGAGAGAAATTTTCGAAAATAATTTTTGAAAAGGAGTTGATGATTTTCGAAAATTAAAGGGGAAATAAAATTAAAATTAAAATTTAAAACAATTAATTAATTAAAAAGAATTTTTGAAAAAGAGGGAGGTATTTTTGAAAATTAGAGAGGGAAGAGTAGTTAGGTGGTTTTGAAAAAGATAAGAAACAAACAAAAAGTCAATTAGTTAGTTGAAAAAGATTTGAAAATCAATTTTGAAAAGATAAGAAGATAAGAAGTTAGAAAAGATATTTTAAAATCAAATTTTTTTGAAAAAGATATGATTTAAAAAGATATGATAGAAAGATATGATTAAAATTAGTTTTGAAAAAGATTTGAATTTTAAAATCAAAATTAATGACTTGACTCACAAATAATCACAAGATATGATTATAGAACTTAAAGCTTGAATCTTTCTTAACAAGAAAGTAACAAACTTGAAATTTTTGAATCAAAACATTAATTGTTGATAATATTTTCGAAAATTATGAGATAAAATTAAGAAAAAAATTTTTGAAAAAGATTTTTAAAATTTTCGAAAATAAATAAGAAAAATGAAAAAGATTTGATTTTTTGAAAAGATAAGATTTTTAAATTGAAAATTTGATTTGACTCATAAGAAACAACTAAATTTTAAAAAGTTTTGAAAAAGTCAACTCAAATTTTCGAAAATTTATGAGTGAAAAAGGGAAAGATATTTTTTTTTATTTTTGAATTTTTAATGATGAAAGAGAAAAACATCAAAAAGACTCAATGCATGAAAATTTTGGATCAAAACATGTGATGCATGCAAGAACACTATGAATGTCAAGATGAACACCAAGAACACTTTGAAGATCAAGATGAACATCAAAACTTATTTTTGAAAATTTTTAAGAAAAGAAAAACATGCAAGACACCAAACTTAGAAATTTTCAATAATTAGACACTAACAAATTAAAATGCATATGAAAAACAAGAAAAGTCACAAAACAAGAAAATATGAAGATCAAACAAGAAGACTGGCCAAGAACAACTTGAAGATCATGAAGAATGCAATGCATGAAATTTTCGAAAATAATTGTTTAGAAAATTAAAAAGATGCAATTGACACCAAATTTAAAACTTGACTCAAGACTCAAACAAGAAACACAAAAAATATTTTTGATTTTATGATTTTGTAAATTTTTTTTTTGTATTTTTCGAGAATTAATTGTGAAAAATGAAAAAGAAGAAAATATTTTTTTATTTTTTCGAAAATAAGAATAATAAAATACAAAAGGTTAAAATTGAAATAAAGTTACCTAATCTGAGCAACAAGATGAACCGTCAGTTGTCCAAACTCGAACAATCCCCGGCAACGGCGCCAAAAACTTGGTGTGCGAAATCGTGATCATTGCTTCCTTGGTAACGACGCTAAAAACTCAATACACACATTCATGATCTTAATTCTATTTCACAACTTCGTACAACTAACCAGCAAGTGCACTGGATCGTCCAAGTAATAAACCTTACGTCAGTAAGGGTCGATCCCACAGAGATTGTTGGTATGAAGCAAGCTATGGTCACCTTGTAAATCACAGTCAGGCAGATATTAAAAGGTTATGGAGTTTTCGAATAATAATAATAATTAAACAGAAAATAAAGACAGAGATACTTATGTAATTCATTAGTGAGAATTTCAGATAAGTGTATAGAGATGCTTTCGTTCCTCTGAACCTCTGCTTTCCTGCTGTCTTCATCCAATCCTTCCTACTCCTTTCCATGGCAAGCTTTATATAGGGCATTAACGTTGTCAATGGCTACATCCCATCCTCTCTATGAAAAAGGTCCAAATGCTCTGTCACGGCACGGCTAATCATCTGGAGGTTCTCGATCATACTGGAATAGGGTTCACCCTCCTTTTGTGTCTGTCACTACGCCTAGCACTCGCGAGTTTGAAGTTCGTCACCGCCATCCCTTCCCAGATCCTACTCGGAATACCACAGACAAGGTTTAGACTTTCTGGATCTCAGGAATGGCCATCCATGGGTTCTAACTTATACCACGAAGATTCTAATATCTCGGACTCGGTCCTCTGGATTAGATATCTAAGAGATACTCATTCTAGCTTATTTGCATGTAGAACGGAAGTGTTTGTCAGGCACGCGTTCATAACTGAGAATGATGATGAGCGTCACATAATCATCACATTCATCATGTTCTTGGGTGTGAATGGATATCTTAGAAGCGGAATAAGTTGAATTGAATTTAAAACAGTAGTACTTTGCATTAAATTATGAGGAACAGCAGAGCTCCACACCTTAATCTATGGAGTGCAGAAACTCTACCGTTGAAAAATACATAAGTGAAAGGTTCAGGCCTGGCCGAATGGCCAGCCCTCATGATTTAAGAACTAGACGTCCCAAGATGTCAAATACAATAGTAAAAAGTCCTATTTATACTAAACTAGTTACTAGGGTTTACAGAAGTAAGTAAATGATGCATAAATCCACTTCCGGGGCCCACTTGGTGTGTGCTTGGGCTGAGCTTGAAGTTTACACATGCAGAGGCTTCTTTTGGAGTTGAACGCCAAGTTGTAACGTGTTTTTGGCATTCAACTCTGGTTCGTGACGTGTTTCTGGCGTTTAACTCCAGATTGCAGCGTAGAACTGGCTTTCAACGCCCTTTTGCATCATCTAAAATCGGCCAAATTATAGACTATTATATATTGCTGGAAAGCTCTGGATGTCTACTTTCCAACGCAATTAAAATCGCGCCATTTTGAGTTTTGTAGCTCAAGAAAATTCACTTTGAGTGCAGGGAGGTTAGAATCCAACAGCATCAGCAGTCCTTCTTCAACCTCTGAATCTGATTTTTTGCTCAAGTCCCTCAATTTCAGCCAGAAAATACCTGAAATCACAGAAAAACACACAAACTCATAGTAAAGTCCAGAAATGTGAATTTAACATAAAAACTAATAAAAACATCCCTAAAAGTAACTAGATCCTACCAAAAACATACTAAAAATAATGCCAAAAAGCGTATAAATTATCCGCTCATCACAACACCAAACTTAAATTATTGCTTGTCCCCAAGCAACTGAAAATCAAATAGGATAAAAAGAAGAGAATATACTATAAATTCCAAACTATCAATGAAGCATAGCTCCAATCAGATGAGCGGGACTTGTAGCTTTTTGCCTCTTGAATAGTTTTGGCATCTCACTTTATCCATTGAGGTTCAGAATGATTGGCATCTATAAGAACTCAGAGTTCAAATAGTGTTAGTGATTCTCCTAGTTCAGTATGTTGATTCTTGAACACAGCTACTTTATGAGTCTTGGTCGTGGCCCTTAGCACTTTGTTTTCTAGTATTACCACCGGATACATAAATGCCACAGACACATAACTGGGTGAACCTTTTCAGATTGTGACTCAGCTTTCCTAAAGTCCCCAATTAGAGGTGTCTAGGGTTCTTAAGCACACTCTTCTTTTGCTTTGAACCTTGACTTTAACCGCTCAGTCTCAAGTTTTCACTTGACACCTTCACGCCACAAGCACATGGTTAGGGACAGCTTGGTTTAGCCGCTTAGGCCAGGATTTTATTCCTTTAGGCCCTCCGATCCACTGATGCTCAAAGCCTTGGGATCCTTTTTATTTACCCTTGCCTTTTGGTTTTAAGAGCTTTTGACTTTTTCTGCTTGCTTTTTCTTTTTATATTTACTTTTTTTTTTGCCATTTTTTTTCTGCAAGTTTTGTATTCACTACTTTTTCTTGCTTCAAGAATCATTTTTATGATTTTTCAGATTATCAAATAACATGTCTCCTTGTCATCATTCTTTCAAGAGCCAACATATTTAACATTCATAAACAACAACTTCAAAAGACATATGCACTGTTCAAGCATTCATTCAGAAAATAAAAAGTTTTGTCACCACATCAATATAATTAAACTAAGTTCAGGGATAAATTCGAAACTCATGTACTTCTTGTTCTTTTGAATTAAAACATTTTTCATTTAAGAGAGGTGATGGATTCATATTCACTACTTTAAGGCAAAGTTACTAAATACTAATGATCATGTATTAAGACACTAACATAGATAAGCACTTAACATAAAGAAAACGAAAAACAGAAAATTTGAGAACAAGGAATGAGTCCACCTTAGTGATGGTGGCGTTTTCTTCTTGAGGAACCAATGATGTCCTTGAGCTCTTCTATGTCTCTTCCTTGTCTTTGTTGCTCCTCCCTCATAGCTCTTTGATCTTCTCTAATTTCATGGAGGATGATTGAGTGCTCTTGATGTTCAACCCTTAGTTGTCCCATGTTAGAACTTAATTCTCCTAGGGAGGTGTTGATTTGCTCCCAAAAATTCTGTGGAGGAAAGTGCATCCCTTGAGGCATCTCAGGGATTTCTTAGTGATGAGCTTCTTCATGCGTCTCTTGAGATCCATGAATAGGCTCTCTTGTTTGCTCCATCCTTTTCTTAGTGATGGGCTTGTCCTCATCAATGAGGATATCTCCCTCTATGTCAATCCCAGCCGAATTGCATAGATGGCAAATGAGGTGAGGAAAAGCTAACCTTGCCATAGTGGAGGACTTGTCAGCCACGTTGTAGAGTTCTTGAGGTATAATCTCATGAACTTCCACCTCTTCTCCAATCATGATGCTATGGATCATGATGGCCCAGTCTATAGTAACTTCAGACTGGTTGCTAGTGGGAATGATTGAGCGTTGAATGAACTCCAACCATCCTCTAGCTACAGGCTTAAGGTCCAATCTTCTTAGTTGAACCGGTTTGCCTTTTGAGTCAATCTTCCATTGAGCTCCTTCCACACATATGTCCATGAGGACTTGGTCCAACCTTTGATCAAAGTTGACCCTCCTTGTGTAGGGGCGTGCGTTCTCTTCCATCATTGGCAAGTTGAACGCCAACGTCACATTTTCCGGACTAAAATCTAAGTAATTCCCCCGAACCATAGTGAGATAATTCTTTGGGTTCGGGTTCTTACTTTGATCATGGTTCCTAGTGATCCATGCATTAGCATAGAACTCTTGAACAATTAGAATTCCGACTTATTGGATGGGGTTTGTTAGAATTTCCCAACCTCTTCTATGGATCTCATGTCGGATCTCCGGATACTCATTTTTCTTGAGTTTGAAAGGGACCTTGGGGATCACCTTCTTCTTGGCCACAACATCATAGAAGTGGTCTTGATGGGCTTTGGAGATGAATCTTTCCATCTCCCATGACTCGGAGGTGGAAGCTTTTGTCTTCCCTTTCCCTTTTCTAGAGGATTCTCCGGTCTTAGGTGCCATCAATGGTAATGGAAAAACAAAAAGCTTTATGCTTTTACCACACCAAACTTAGAATATTGCTCACCCTCGAGCAAGAGAAGAAAGAAAAGAAGAAGAAGAAGAAGAAATGGAAGAGAGGGAGAGAGGGTTGTGTCTCGGCCAAGAAGGGGATGAAAGGGTTTTGTTGTGTGAAAAATGAAGAAGAATGGAGTGGTTTATATAGTGGAGGGAGAGGGGTTAGGTTCGGCCATCTAGGGGGGGTTTGCGTGGGAAAGTGATTTTGAATTTTGAAGGTAGGTGGGGTTTATGAGGTAGGTTTATGGGGAAGAGTGGATGGATGTGAGTGGTGAAGGGGTAGTAGGGAAGAGAGCTTGATTTGATTGGTGAAGGGTTTTGGGGAAAGGTGTTTATTGGGAAGAAAGGATGAACATTGAGAAGAGGAAAGAGTATGAGTGGAGGTAGGTAGGGATCCTGTGGGGTCCACAGATGCTGAGATGATTCTGTGGGGTCCACAGATCCTGAGGTGTCAAGGATTTACATCCCTGCACCAATTAGGCATGTAAAATGCCTTTGCATGCAATTCTGGCGTTTAAACGCCGAATTGATGCTTGTTCTGGGTGTTAAGCGCCCAGATGCAGCATGTTTCTGGCGTTCAGCGCCAGCTTTCCTCAGTGTGCATTCCTGGCGTCTGAACACCAGGATGATGCTTGTTTTAGGCGTTCAACACCAGATCCATGCTCTGTTCTGGCATTGAACGCCAGCCAGATGCTCCTTACTGGCGTTTAAACGCCAGTAAGCCCTTCCTCCAAGGTGTGATTTTTCTTCTGCTGTTTTTTATTTTTCTATTTATTTTGTGACTCCACATGATCATGAACCTAATAAAAAAATGAAAGAACAATAAAATAAAAATAAAATTAGATAAATAAAAAATTGGGTTGCCTCCCAAGAAGCGCTTCTTTAATGTCAATAGCTTGACAGTGGGCTCTCATGGAGCCACACAGGTGATCAGGTCAATTTTATAGACTCCCAACACCAAACTTAGAGTTTGGATAGGGGAGTTCAACACCAAACTTAGAGTTTGGCTGAGGCCTCCCAACACCAAACTTAGATTTTGACTGTGGGGGCTTTAGTTGACTCTGTACTGAGAGAGGCTTACTGTGCCTCTTTTCCATGTTTACAGAGGGATGACCTTGAGTTTTAAACACAAGGGAGTCCTCATTCAATTGAAGGACTAGTTCACCTCTGTCAACATCAATCACAGCTCTTGCTGTGGTTAGGAAGGGTCTTCCAAGGATGATGGATTCATCCTCATCCTTCCTAGTATCTAGGATTATGAAATTAGCAGGGATGTAAAGGCCTTCAACCTTTACTAACACATCCTCTACCTGTCCATAAGCCTCTTTTCTTGAATTGTCTGCCATCTCTAATGAGATTCTAGCAGCTTGCACCTCAAAGATTCCCAGTTTCTCCATTACAGAGAGTGGCATGAGGTTTATTCTTGATCCAAGGTCACATAGAGCCTTCTCAAAGGTCATGGTACCTATGGTACAAGGTATTAGGAACTTTCCAGGATCCTGTTTCTTCTGAGGCAATCTCAGTTGATCCAATGCATTTAGTTCATTGGTGAACAGGGGAGGTTCATCTCCCCAAGTTTCTTTACCAAATAAGTTGGCCTTCAACTTCATGATTGCACCAAGGAACTTGGCAACTTGCTCTTCAGTAACATCCTCATTCTCTTCAGAAGAAGAATACTCATCAGAGCTCATGAAGGGCGTAAGGAGGTTTAATGGAATCTCTATGGTCTCTAGATGAGCCTCAGAGTCCTTTGGTTCCTCAAAGGGAAATTCCTTGTTGATCACTGGACGTCCCAGGAGGTCTTCCTCCTTGGGATTCACGTCCTCCCCTTCCTTCTTGGATTCGGCCATGATGGTTATATCAATGGCCTTGCACTCTCCTTCTGGATTTTCTTCTGTATTGCTTGGGAGAGCATTAGGAGGGGTTTCAGTGATCTTCTTACTCAACTGGCCCACTTGTGCCTCCAAATTTCTAATGGAGGACCTTGTTTCATTCATGAAACTCAGAGTGGCCTTAGATAGATCAGAGACTAAGTTTGCTAAATTAGAGGTATTTTGTTCAGAGTTCTCTGTCTGTTGCTGAGTGGATGATGGAAAAGGCTTGCTATTACTAAACCTGTTTCTTCAACCATTATTAAAGCCTTGTTGAGGCTTTTGTTGATCCTTCCATGAGAGATTTGGGTGATTTCTCCATGAGGGATTATAGGTGTTTCCATATGGTTCACCCATGTAATTCACCTCTACTATTGCAGGGTTCTCAGGATCATGAGCTTCTTCTTCAGAAGATGCCTCTTGAGTACAGTTGGATGCAGCTTGTATTCCATTCAGACTCTGAGACATCATATTGACTTGCTGAGTCAATATTTTATTCTGAGCCAATATGGCATTCAGAGTATCAGTTTCAAGAACTCCCTTCTTCTGAGGCGTCCCATTACTCACAGGATTCCTCTTAGAAGTGTACATGAACTGGTTATTAGCAACCATGTCAATGAGTTCTTGAGCTTTTGCAGGCATTTTCTTTAGGTGAATGGATCCACCTGCAGAAGTATCCAATGACATCTTAGCTAATTCAGACAGACCATCATAGAATATATCCAGGATGGTCCATTCTGAAAGCATGTCAGAAGGACACTTTTTGGTCAGTTCCTTGTATCTCTCCGAAGCTTCATAGAGGGATTCACCTTCTTTCTGTCTGAAGGTTTGAACATCCACTCTAAGCTTACTACGCTTTTGAGGAGGAAAGAACTTGGCTAAGAAAGCCTTGACCAGCTTATCCCAAGAGTTCAGGCTATCCTTAGGTTGAGAGTCCAACCATATTCTAGCTCTGTCTCTTACAGCAAAAGGGAAAAGCATGAGCCTGTAGACTTCAGGATCTACTCCATTAGTCTTAACAGTATCACAGATCTACAAGAATTCAGTTAAGAACTAAAAAGGATCTTCAGATGGAAGTCCATGAAACTTGCAATTTTGTTGCATCAGAGAAACTAATTGAGGTTTCAGCTCAAAATTGTTTGCTCCAATGGCAGGAATGGAGAGGCTTCTTCCATGTAAATTGGAATTAGGTGCAGTAAAGTCACCAAGCATCCTCCTTGCATTATTATTATTTTCGGCTGCCATATCCTCTTCTTGTTCGAAAATTCCTATAAGGTTGTCTCTGGATTGTTGTATTTTAGCTTCTCTTAGTTTCCTTTTCAAAGTCCTTTCAGGTTCAGGATCTGCTTCAACAAGAATGTTCTTGTCCTTGCTCCTGCTCATATGACAAAGAAGGGAATAACAAAGAAAATATGGAATCCTCTATGTCACAGTATAGAGATTCCTTTGTGTGAGTAGAAGAAGAAAAGAATGTAATGTAAAGAAAGAGAAGAGAGGAGAATCCAAACACAAGGGTGAGGGGAGCAGAGATATGAGATGAAGAGAAGTGTTAGTAAATGAATAAATAAATAGAAGAAGAAGGGAGGTGAGAAAATTCGAAAAATAAAAATTAAATTTTAAAGTTAAATTTCGAAAATAGTTTTTGAAAAAGGTTAGTAGTTTTCGAAAATTAGGAATGAAATAAAATTAAAATAAAAAATTGAAATAATTAGTTAATTAAAAAGAAATTTTGAAAAAGAGGGAAGGGATTTTCGAAAATTAAAGGTAAAAAGTTAGTTGGGCAGTTTTACTAAAGATAAGAATCAAATAAAAAGTTAAGTGGTTAGTTGAAAGAGATTTGAAATTCAATTTTTAAAAGATAAGAAGATAAGAAGTTAGAAAAGGTATTTGAAAAAGATAACATAAAAAGATATTTTTAAAAAAGATATGATTGAAATTAGTTTTGAAAAAGATTTGATTTTTAAAATCACAATTAATGACTTGATTCACAAGAAATGACAAGATGTGATTCTAGAACTTAAAGTTTGAATCTTTCTTAACAAGTAAGTAACAAACTTGAAATTTTTGAATCAAAACATTAATTGTTGATGATATTTTCGAAAATATGATGTGAAATTAAGAAAAAGATTTTTAAAAAATAATTTTAAAATTTTCGAAAATAAATAAGAAAAATGAAAAAGATTTGATTTTTGAAAAAGATTTTGAAAAAGATAAGATTTTTAAATTTAAAATTTGATTTGACTCATAAGAAACAATTGAATTTTAAAATTTTTTGAAAAAAGTCAATCCAAATTTTCGAAATTTATGAGAGAAAAAAGGAAAGATATTTTTTTGATTTTTTAATTTTTTATGATGAAAGAGAAAAAAAATTTATAAAATCATAAAAATCAAAAATATTTTGTGTTTCTTGTTTGAGTCTTGAGTCAATTTTTAAGTTTGGTGTCAATTGCATTTTTTCTAAAAAATTTATGCATTTTTCGAAAATTCATGCATTCATAGTGTTCTTCATGATCTTCAAGTTGTTCTTGGCCAGTCTTCTTGTTTGATCTTCATATTTTCGTGTTTTGTGTCTTTTCTTGTTTTTCATATGCATTCTTGCATTCATAGTGTCTATGCATGAAAAATTTCTAAGTTTGGTGTCTTGCATGTTTTCTTTTCTTGAAAATTTTTCAAAAATAAGTTCTTGATGTTCATCTTGACATTCAAAGTGTTCTTGGTGTTCATCTTGACATTCATTTTCACAATTCGTGCACCACTAACCAGCAAGTGCACTGGGTCGTCCAAGTAATACCTTACGTGAGTAAGGGTCGAATCCCACGGAGATTGTTGGCTTGAAGCAAGCTATGGTTATCTTGTAACTCTTAGTCAGGATATAATATCAATAATAATTCTTAGTTTTAATTGTAAAAAGTCAAAGGGCATAAAATAAATACTTGTTACTCAATAATGGAGAATATGTTGCGGTTTTGGAGATGCTTTGTCCTCTTTATTTCAGCTTTTCTCTTGTACTCCTCTTCACACACGCAAGGCTCCTTCCATGGCAAGCTGTATGTAGGGTGTCACTGTTGTCAATGGCTACTTCCCATCCTCTCAGTGAAAATGGTCCAAATGCTCTGTCACAGCACAGCTAATCATCTGTTGGTTCTCGATCATGTTAGAATAGAATCCATTGATTCTTTTGCGTCTGTCACTACGCCCAACAATCGCGAGTTTGAAGCTCGTCACAGCCATTCAATCCTTGAATCCTACTCGGAATACCACAGACAAGGTTTAGACTTTCCGGATTCTCATGAATGCCGCCATCAATTCTAGCTTATACCACGAAGATTCTGATTACAGAATCTAAGAGATACTCATTCAATCTAATATAGAATGGAGGTGGTTGTCAGGCACACGTTCATGGAATGAGGAAGGTGATGAGTGTCACGGATCATCACCTTCTTCATAGTGAAGCGCGAATGAACATCTTAGATAGGAACAAGCGTGTTTGAATAGAAAACAGAGATAATTGCATTAATTCATCGGGATGCTGCAGAGCTCCTCACCCCCAACAATGGGGTTTAGAGACTCATGCCATCAAAGAGTATAAAATTCAGATCTAAAAATGTCATGAGATGCAAAATAAATCCCTAAAAGTTGTTTAAATACTAAACTAGTAACCTAGGTTAACAGAAAATGAGTAAACTATGATAGATAGTGCAGAAATCCACTTCTGGGGCCCACTTGGTGTGTGCTGGGGCTGAGACTTAAGCTTCTCACGTGCCTGGGCTGTTTTGGGCGTTCAACGCCAGGTTGTAACCTATTTCTGGCGTTGAACTCCAACTTGTAACTTGTTTCTGGCGCTGGACGCCAGACTGCAACATGGAACTGGCGTTGAACGCCAGTTTACGTCATCTATCCTTGAGCAAAGTATGGACTATTATATATTTCTAGAAAGCCCTAGATGTCTACTTTCTAACGCAATTGAAAGCGAGCCATTTGAAGTTCTGTAGCTCCAGAAAATCTACTTTGAGTGCAGGGAGGTCAGAATCCAACAGCATCAGCAGTCTTTTTTCAGCCTGAATCAGATTTTTGCTCAGCTCCCTCAATTTCAGCCAGAAAATACCTGAAATCATAGAAAAATACACAAACTCATAGTAAAGTCCAGAAATGTGATTTTTAATTAAAAACTAATAAAAATATACTAAAAACCAACTAAATCATACTAAAAACTAAGTAAAAGCAATGCCAAAAAGCGTATAAATTATCCGCTCATCACTTATTCCGCTTCTAAGATATCCATTCGCACCCAAGAATATGATGAATGTGATGATTATGTGACGCTCATCATCATTCTCACTTATGAACGTGTGCCTGACAAACACTTCCGTTCTACATGCAAATAAGCTAGAATGAGTATCTCTTAGATATCTAATACAGAGGACCGAGTCTGAGATATTAGAATCTTCATGGTATAAGTTAGAACCCATGGATGGCCATTCCTGAGATTCGGAAAGTCTAAACCTTGTCTGTGGTATTCTGAGTAGGATCTGGGAAGGGATGGATGTGACGAACTTCAAACTCGCGAGTGCTGGGCGTAGTGACAGACGCAAAAGGAGGGTGAACCCTATTCCAGTATGATCGAGAACCTCCAGATGATTAGCCGTGCTGTGACAGAGCATTTGGACCTTTTTCACAGAGAGGATGGGATGTAGCCGTTGACAACGGTGATGCCCTATATAAAGCTTGCCACGGAAAGGAGTAGGAAGGATTGGATGAAGACAGCAGAAAAGCAGAGGTTCAGAGGAACGAAAGCATCTCTATACACTTATATGAAATTCTCACCAATGAATTACATAAGTATTTCTATCTTTATTTTCTATTTATTTATTATTATTATTCGAAAACTCCATAACCATTTGATATCTGCCTGACTGAGATTTACAAGGTGACCATAGCTTGCTTCAAGCCGACAATCTCTGTGGGATCGACCCTTACTCACGTAAGGTTTTATTACTTGGACGACCCAGTGCACTTGCTGGTTAGTTGTATCGAAGTTTTGACAAATCATGAATTAAGATTAGAGCACCAAGTTTCTGGAGCCATTACGAGGGATCACAATTTTGTGCACCAGCAGCCTCTGTCACGCGTCTGCGTGGGTCACGCGGTCGCGTCATTCGGAGCTTTTCCTTGCCACGCGGTCGCGTCAGTAATGCGGCCGCGTCATATGCGTTCTACTTAAGGCGCACGGTTGCATCAGTCATGCAGCCGTGTCGCTGCTGATTCGCGCTTGGCACGCGATCGCGTCGTCCATGCGATCGCGTGGATACCAGTTTCTTCAAGGATTCCATTTTGTGCTTTCCTTCCATTTTTGTATGTTTCCTTTCCATTATTTGAGTCATTCCTGCCTTAGAAGATCTGAAACTACTCAACACACTAATCACGGCATCGAATGGAAATAAAGGTAACTAAAATAATTAATTTTAAATCATAGGAAACATGTTTTTCACATACATCACATAATAAGGAAGGGAAAGTAAAACCATGCAATTAACATGAATAAGTGGATGAAGGATTGAATAAATCACTCAAACTAAGCACAAAATACATCATAAAATATGGGTTTATCAACCTCCCCACACTTAAACAATAGCATGTCCTCATGCTAATTCCAAGGTAATAAGTAAGGTTAAAGTGATGGAATGTCATGCAATGCAATCTAATCTAAATGCAACTACCTAAATGAATGATTCATCATGCAATTCTAATTTATTCACTCATATATAAAGTTTACAGGTAGTTAAATTAATTCACATTCTCAAGGAGTCATATATCCCAAGCTTTAGATAATCAATAAGTACTTTTATAGTTGAGATGGGAGAAAAAGCATTTTATGAACTTGCAAGACAATTAGATAATTCAAACAGAGATAAATGTTAATGAGCTTTTGAACCCTCACTGGATTTGTGTTTACTCTCTAGTCACTCAGTGTTTATTGGGTTAATCACTCTATTCCTCTTTTTATTCTTCCTTTCTATAACTTTGTTCTTCATCTAACCAATCAACAATTATAAAATACAGTCATACCAAAAATCATGAGGTCTTTAATTAAGGTTGTAATGGGGCCAAGGTAAAGGTAAGGATATATGTATAAGGCTAAGTGAGCTAATAAGGGAATCCTTAATTAGACTAAGATCTCACCTAACATACATACTTAGTAAAACAAAACTTCTTTACCTATTTTCCCATATTTTCCCACTTGATGTTACATGCTCATGTTTCAATTTTTATTTTTTTTTATCCCATGTGCATTACTTCTATTTTGCATTTGGGGAATTCTTTTTGTATCCCCTTTATTAAATACAAAAAAATAACTCTTTTTTTTTAAATGCACATGGTAATTTAATCACTTTGATTTCTCATGAGCATGCTTCCCAAAATTTCTTATTTTGAGTTATTTTTATCCTTTTCAATTTTTCTACCTCTTGTTTTTATCATCCATGTTCCTAATAGGTTTCCCGTATTTAAACTATTCATATTTTTCTTTCTTAAGCTAACCAAGGATTCAACTTGGGATTTTATTTTATTTTCCTGCTTAAGGCTAGTAGTATGGCTAATAGAATAAAAAAAAGGGATTTAAAGGCTCAAGGGGGCTAACAAGGGTGATGTGAAATGGTAGGTTATTTTGGGATAAGTGAGCTAAAATCAAATAATGGCCTCAATCATTCTTTTGGTATGTATCTATATTCTATATTCTATAATTGGACATATAGATTAAAACAAAGTAAAGAATAACAGAATATAAAAGAAGGGCGGAACACACAGGAATAAAAATTATGGTTTGAATGTAACCATACAATTAAGCTCAAAACTCATAGGCTATGTGTTCTCTAGCTCAAAAATCATTTATCACTTATGTATGTCATGCAAGTTTAGTTAAAAATTCTCATTATTCTCAATGTAAAAATTATATTGAATGGCTTTAAAGTTCTAGTGTTTCTCCTTGATGAAGTGTTATTAACTTAACTACATGATGTAATACTATATATACAAAGTTTATGGATTTAAATCTGTTATGTTCAAGTTCCTAGCTTACTTCCTTTTTATATTTTCAATTTAAACTAAGCTATCTTATGATAAAAAGGGTAAACTATACTGAATAATCCACTAATAAGTTAGAATTGCAAACTAAACTAAATAACTAAGATATGAACTAAAGTGCAAGATGCAGAAATAGAGTAAAAATACATAAAAGCAATGTATAAGTACTCAGAAAATAAAAATAAAAATAAAGAGAAAAATACAGAAAAATATCCAAAATAAAAGAAAAAGAGTCTGTAGTGGTTCACCAAGATAATACGCCAGAGATGGCGACCTCCCCACACTTAAAATGAAGCATCGTCCCTGATGCTCACTCACGCAGGATGTGAAGGGGTGTCATCACTGGAAGGGATGGTAGCTGGTGTCTCTGTGGTGGCTGGCTGAATGTCTGGCTGCTGGAGAGGAGGGACTGTTTGAATGGGGATCTCAGGATCTGCTGCCTGGATCTGCTGGGGTGCTGCCTGCTGGGTGTCTGCCTGCTCTGCCTCTCCCTGGGGATGGGTCTCTGCCTCGGGCGCGTCCGCCTCCTCCTCAGATGCCTCAGAAGGTGTGTCAGGCTCGGAGGCGATGTCGCTGGATCGTATCATCAGCTTCAGGTGCTCATAGTGTCGCTTGTTGCGATGCTCCATCTGGTCAAGTCGTCGAAACAAGCGGTGCACCAGATGATAGACAGGCTCTGTGGCAAGTGGAGGTGCAGTGGTGGTGGCAGGGGTGGATGGTGTAGTAGTGGAGGAAGAGGGACTGACAGATGGTGTAGCTGTATCATCAGCAGTGGCAATCAGGAATAGAGGTCTGTAGCCCAAGGCCAGGAAGTTCCTACTGTGCGGGATAAGCTTCTTGCACTCTGCAGCAGGTGGCCTCTCATCAGCATCCTCCCATGGCACGTCAGCTCGACGGCCCGGCTGTGTAACCAGATAGGGAAAGGGGAGAGTGCAGCAGACGTGGACCCTGGCCATGTAGTGCCGGATAAAGCATGGCAGGTACAGGTCCTTGTCCTCCATCACACACCAAAGGAGGGTGATCATAGTGGCTGGTATCTCAGTCTCATGAGCACTCGGCATAATGTAGTTGCTGAAGATCTGATGCCATAGCCGAGCCTCATCGTTCAGGTAAATCCGCTTGATCCCTTTGGGCATGGTGGTGTTCTGATCCATGATCCAAGGAATGGACGGGTCAAGGGCAATCCGGGCCTTGACTGCATCCCAGTCAAACTTCATGAAGCGCATATCCTCCTCAGCTTTCTGATAGTCATCTGTCTGATCAGTCTTAGGCAGAAGTTTCAGAACCTCTTCTATTGCCTCCTCAGTAACCAATATCTGCTTCCCTCGGAGGTTTACTGCATCTAGGGAAGTTTTGAAGTAGTTGCAGTAGAATTCCCTAACCCAAGATGCATTAACCTCAGTCAGAGGTCTCTCCAGAAAGAACCAGCCTTGTTGTTTGATCTGATCAGAGGTGTATTGCTGGAGTTCTTCTGGGATCTTCAAAGTCCGCTCCAGGTATAGGTTCCTAGAGTTTGCAAACACCGGATACTTCAGCTCACAGTATCGGTTTGCAAACTTTACTGGGTCAGTGGCGGGAAGTAGCTGGTCGGCCTTCTCCTGCGGGGTAAAGGCTTTCTCCCGCAAGGAGGCGTCGTGCATGAGGTCGATGATAGACACGGAGGCTTCGCCTCGTTTCCTTTTGCCAGTAGTGGCCTTGCCTTTGCCCCGTCTCTGGGAATCTGACATCCTGAAAAACAGGAAACCAGGATATAATAAAAATAGAAAAGCAAATAGGCAAATAGTCAAAGAAAACACAAAGTGGCAAAGGAGTAATAGGATAATGAATATAAGTTAAGTAGAATGTGCATTTAGGATTGTATATGAGTGAAAAGTCTGAAAAGAAGAAATCACAATCCAAAATGTAATTGAATGCAAGTTAAATAGAAAAAATTAACATCATTCCTGGGTTAGAATGTTAAAAGAAATTGAAAGAAAAGCAAGAAAAGAAGTTTTGAAAAGGTTAGGTTGGTTATAGTTAAAATTAGTGAGTTAGTGAAAAATGGGTTAAAGTAAGAGGCATAATGAAAATAGACCAAGTAACAAGTAATCACAGGTAGAAGCTATAGGTAACTCATATTTAAACAAGTAAAACAGTTTGATGATGATTCAAATAGAGATAAAGAAAGCAAAAATAGGAATCAAACATCAAAATTACAGTTTATGAACCAGGAGATCAAAGAAAATAAGAATGCATGCCTAAGCATTCATGAATTGGTTTGGTGAAATTATAGGAAAGCACAGTTGAAAACGCCAAAACCAAGACATGAACAGAAATATTTCACAGAAATTTGGGCAGCATTCCGGCTAAAATAGGACTTTCCCGGAAAATAAACAGCAAACAAGCAGTTCATATGAATCCAAATTAAAGCTTGCAATTACATATACGGAATATAAACATGAAAGTTCAATGTAAAGAGCAGCAAATGCATGAAAGTACAGCATATGAACAAGATCACAGCAGCAACAGATTTGCAAATTTGATAAAACAGAAACAAGAACAGTGCAAATAAACAGACCTAAATCCACTAACCATATCCTAGGCTACCTAACAACCTAAAATTCACTACAACATGCATATCTAACTATCCTAACATGAACAAAAACGGAAAAATAAGAATAAACTATGAACGGATAAAAGGGATTGCGTGTTGCGGAACCTAGAAGGCGAAAGAAGGAGGTTGGGGTACAGAGGTGGCTGGGGTGGTGGCGGTGACGTCCGGTGCGGCAGCTGGCGGCGGTGGGCACGGCGGTTGCTGTTGTTAGGGGGGTAGGGGCTTTGGGAAGGGTAATGGGGGAAGTAGGGGAGAGGGTTGGGGGTTGTGGGTGGTGGTGGGAGGCTGCGTGGTTGGGACGGTTGGCGGCGGTGGGTGGTGGCGCGGAGGGTAGCAGTGGCGGAGGAGGAGGGAGAAAGAAGAAAGAGGAAGAAAGAAGGGGGAAGGAGGGAGGGGGGTAGGTGGCGGCGGCGTCTGGGTGGCGGCGGCGTCTGGGTGGTGGCGCGGTGGTGGCTGGGTGGTGGTGGTTGAGAGTTGGAGAAGAAGAAAGGGAGAAGAGGAAGTGGGGGGACTGCGCGAATGTAGGGTTTCGCGTGACTGGGGGGGTTATATTTTCGAATCCACGCGGCCGCGTTGGGCACACGGTCGCGTGGTTGGGGTGAAAATGGGGTTGACGCGATCGCGTGGGGCGCACGATCGCATGGAGGGGGTAAAAGAAGGGATGACGCGATCGCATGGGGCATGCGATCGCGTCGCTGGAAATTGTTCTAAATGCACGAATCCAGCGTCGTTCCAGCACAACTCTCTGTCTCCTATTGGGAATTGTGCAATCCATGCGACGCGATCGCGTCGCTCACGCGGTCGCGTGGGATTAGTTGTGTGCATGTGACGCAATCGCATGGGCATGTGATCGCGTGGGCCATTTTGTGCTAGACGCACAACGGCCGCACGATTCCAGCCTAACTTTCTGGACGTTGGATGTTGACGCCGATCTCCAGGTCACGCGGCCGCGTGGATGACGCGGTCGCGTGGAAAGTGTAGGTCGCCATTTGACGCGATCGCATGAGTGACGCGGTCGCGTCGCGCACCCCTTTTTTTTATATGCAGAATGCGGAATGCAATATGCAGAATGCAGTGCTTGATGTGAATGCTGTGCATGATTCCAGGTTCAATAAAATAAAATAAAATTAAAAAACAAACAAAACTAAATAAAATTAAAATTGCAAAAGGAACGATCATACCACGGTGGGTTGTCTCCCACCTAGCACTTTTAGTTAAAGTTCTTAAGTTGGACATTTGAAGAGCTTCCTGTTATGGTGGCTTGTGTTTAAATTCATCCAGAAATCTCCACCAGTGCTTGGAATGCCAATAGCCTCTGAGGTCCCAAACTAGGCATGTAAAGCTTCTGAGCAGCTTCAAACAGATTTTCAGGCTTCCGGGGTGACGAATGTCAGAATAGATTCTAGGATCCCAAGCCTTGGATCTAAATTCGCCTCCATCTTGATCTATATTTTTCCATTCGGGCGATTTAGAAAGTAGATTCTCACCATAGTGACCAAACGTTTTCCGAGATCCATTCAATTGAGCTTGATACCAATCCGTGCACTTCAAGTTGAAGCGTGGAACCTTATTGAACCTTGTACACCAGCTCTGAGCACGAGCCATTTCCCTCTTACTCTTAAAGCCACATAGAGCTCTAAGCTAGCCATCTGTTTCAAGTAAACCATATTCAAGTGAATAAGTAAAGTTAAAGGTTAAGGATTGTACCCACTTGAAGCTTGTATTAGGCGGTAATGGCCTTGGGGTAGGTGATTCCAATGGTTCTGTGAGTTCTACTCCCTTGTGTTCTTCTATGAATTCCTCCACTTCCTTGTAAGGTTCTTCAACTGCATTTGAGTCCTGGTCAAAGTCTTCTATGTCTTCCTCATCACTTGAGTCATAGATGGGAGGTTGAGAGAAATCTACCTCTGCATCATCTTCGTATTCATTTGGGGAAGATTTTTCGATCTCAGAGAATTCACTTGCGGATGCAAGTTCATTACTAAGAGAGCTTGACTTGCGATTATCATTATCAAGAGAATTTGTGTCCTGGGTTATTCCGTCTAGTTCTTCATAAACGACTTGCCTTGGGGATTGTGCAATATCCTCCTTAGCATTAACTGTAAGGTCCTTGACGGAGTTCTCCTCAGCTCTGGATTCCCATGGAAGTTCAGCGTCTCCTAGATCTTCAACCAACTCTTCTTCTTGTACAATGACAGCTTCTTCTACTTGTTCGAGTACGAATTCCTGCTCTGTCTTGTCCACTGGAGTTTCTAATATCTCCTTCATGCTAAGCTCTTCATTAGATTGTCCACATGGGGCTGTGGTTGGTCCTTGAATGTTCACGCATCTAGAAACTAATTGAATTACTGCTTGCTCCAGTTGTCGAATAGTTACTTGAAGTTTATTTACTGTTGCCTTGAGGCGAACCTCTGATTCTCGGGGTGATGGATTTGGACATGAGACATAGGGAAGTGGTGGTGCTTGGGAGTGATTGGATTGGAACTGGGGTGGAAAAGGATCATACGGTGGCGAATAATGAAGAGAAGCTTGTGAGTGTGGTGGTTCGAGGTTATGTTAAGAGGATGGTCTATAGGCACGGGGTGGGGCTTGTTGGTAGTTACAAGATTGTCCACCATATCTATCAGCTGGGTATGCATTGTAGAATGGTTGTTGTCCATGATATCTTGGAGGGTGTTGTTGCCTAAAGGGTTGATTAGATCCTCTTGGCTCCATCCATCCTTAATTGGTCTGACCTTGATGCATATTCCTGCTGTAACTTCTATTTCCTTCAACAAAGTTAGAACCAAACTCAAAGCGAGAGGGGTGAGAGTTCATAGTAGCAAATAAAATTAAAAAGGAAAAACAGAAATAAATAAACAAGTAAAAGAAAAATATGTACAATAACCAATAATAAGGCACACATTAGCAGTTTCCCCGGCAACGTCGCCATTTTGACGTTGGGGATTTTTGCCAGTAAAGAATTTCATAAAAACAGTCGCGTTGTAGATATAGTCTCTAAACCAACAGAAATCCCTTTCGTGCAAACGTTTTGGTTGTCACAAGTAACAAACCCCTTAAAAATTGATAACCAAAGTATTCAAACCTCAGGTCGTCTTCTCAAGGAACTGCAGGGAAGTATGTTCTTATTATTGGTTATGGAAATTGTAGAATTGGGGGTTTTAAGAATGAGGGACAATTATGACAATTGATTTAAATAGCAATTAAAATAAATAAACAAATACTGTAAATCTAGCTTTTGGCAAGGTATGAGAAATTGAAAGTCCAGGCTTAGTTATTCTTATCAACAACAATGAAAGTCGAATCTTAATTCCACTTAGTCAACCTTTACTAAAGCAAAGGAAAGTCAAGGGACTAATTAGCTTGATCTTCGAATCCTATTTATTTCCTAAGAAAAGGTTGGGATTATTGAAGTTCAATTCAATTAGCAAAGATAACAGTTATCAATTA
This sequence comes from Arachis ipaensis, assembly GCF_059453495.1. Classification (NCBI taxonomy): domain Eukaryota; kingdom Viridiplantae; phylum Streptophyta; class Magnoliopsida; order Fabales; family Fabaceae; genus Arachis; species Arachis ipaensis. The sequence continues at coordinate 65,241,063 of NC_142443.1, forward strand.
TGTTGAGATAAGATAACTCCTGAGTTACTACTTTATTAACCAAAACCAAAAGAGGAAAAAGTAAATTTGCTGGAATAAAAATGCCTTCAGATGTAAAGCAACAATAACATAAATTAAAGAAACCAATCATGAATTGAAATACCTCAAATAACATTAATAAGTGAAATTGTAATCTAACATGAAGAGTTCATAAACTAAATTGGAAGAATAAATAAAAATAAAGAACCTGGGATTGAGAGTTACTCCTAAAACTAAGAGAAGTCCTAAATCCTAATCCTAAGAGAGAGAGAGGAGAGAACCTCTCTCAAAACTAGATCTAAAACATGATAAGTGGAAATTGGCGAGCTCTCCTTGAATGGATGCATTCCTTCACTTCATAACCTCTGGTCTATGCCTTTTGGACTTGGATTTGGGCCAAAAAGGGCTTCAGAATTCGCTATGAGCGTTTTCTGCAATTTCTGGTGCGCAGCCTCTATCACGCGTCTGCGTGGGTCACGCGGTCGCGTCATTCGGAGCTTTTCCTTGCCACGCGGTCGCATCAGTCATGCGGCCGCGTCATATGCGTTCTGCTTAAGGTGCACGGTCGCGTCAGTCATGCGGCCGCGTCGCTGCTGATTCGCGCTTGGCACGCGATCGCGTCGTCCATGCGATCGCGTGGATACCAGTTTCTTCAAGGATTCAATTTTGCGCTTTCCTTCCATTTTTGTATGTTTCTTTTCCATCCTTTGAGTCATTCCTGCCTTAGAAGATCTAAAACTACTCAACACACTAATCACGGCATCGAATGGAAATAAAGGTAATTAAAATAATTAATTTTAAAGCATAGGAAACATGTTTTTCACATACATCACATAATAAGGAAGGGAAAGTAAAACCATGCAATTAACATGAATAAGTGGGTGAAGGATTGAATAAATCACTCAAACTAAGCACAAAATACATCATAAAATATGGGTTTATCAGTGATCACTGGCATCACATATTAATTCAAATGGTAAAGTCCAGTCTGGTGCAGAAATAACTGGTGTTGTGACCAGCTTAGCTTTCAGAGTCTCAAACGCTTGCAGACACTCTGTGTCAAACACAAATGGCGTGTCAACAGCTAGCAGATTTCTCAGGGGTTTTGTAATTTTTGAAAAATCCTTTATAAACCTCCTGTAGAATCCTGCATGCCCCAGAAAGCTTCTGATTGCCTTAACATTAGCAGGTGGTGGTAATTTTTCAATTACTTCCACTTTAGCTTGATCCACCTCTATCCCCTTGTTTGAAATTTTATGCCCAAGGACAATTCCTTCAGTCACCATAAAGTGACATTTTTCCCAGTTTAAAACTAGGTTGGTCTCTTGGCATCTTTTCAGAACAAGTGCTAAATGGTCAAGGCAGGAGCTGAATGAATCTCCAAATACTGAAAAGTCATCCATCAAGACTTCCAGAAATTTCTCTACCATATCAGAGAGGATAGAGAGCATGCACCTCTGAAAGGTTGCAGGTGCATTACACAAACCAAAAGGCATTCTTCTGTAAGCAAATACTCCAGAAGGACATGTGAATGCTGTTTTCTCTTGGTCCTGAGGATCTACTGCAATTTGGTTGTAACCTGAATAGCCATCCAAAAAGCAGTAATATTCATGACCTGCTAGTCTCTCTAGCATCTGGTCTATGAATGGTAAAGGAAAATGATCCTTTCTGGTGGCTGTATTGAGCCTTCTGTAGTCAATACATATGCGCTACCCTGTAACTGTTCTTGTAGAAACCAGTTCATTTTTTTCATTATGAACCACTGTCATGCCTCCCTTCTTGGGAACAACTTGAACAGGGCTCACCCAGGGGCTATCAGAAATAGGATAAATAATCCCAGCCTCCAGTAATTTGGTGACCTCTTTCTGCACCACTTCCTTCATGGCTGGATTAAGTCGCCTCTATGGTTGAACCACTGGTTTAGCATCATCCTCCAATAGGATTTTGTGCATGCATCTAGCTGGGCTTATGCCCTTAAGATCACTTATGGATCACCCAAGAGCTGTCTTGTGTGTCCTTAGCACTTGAATTAGTGCTTCCTCTTCCAGTGGGTTTAAAGCAGAGCTTATGATCACTGGAAAAGTGTCACCTTCTCCCAGAAATGCATATTTCAGGGATGGTGGTAATGGCTTGAGCTCGGGTTTAGGAGGTTTCTCCTCTTCCTGAGGAAATCTCAGAGGCTCTTTCAGTTCCTCTGAACCCTCCAAATTAGGCTGAACATCTTTAAAGATGTCTTCCAGCTCTAATTCAAGACTCTCAGCCATGTTGACCTCCTCTACCAAAGAGTCAATGAGATCAACTTTCATGCAGTCTTTTGGTGTGTCTGGATGCTGCATGGCTTTGACAGCATTCAACTTAAACTCATCCTCATTGACTCTCAGGGTTACTTCCCCCTTTTGGACATCAATGAGAGTTCGTCCAGTTGCTAGGAAAGGTCTTCCTAGAATGAGAGTAACACTTTTGTGCTCCTCCATTTCCAGCACTACAAAGTCAGTGGGAAAGGCGAATGGCCCAACCCTGACAATCATGTCCTCAATCACGCCTGATGGGTATTTAATAGAGCCATCAACAAGTTGGAGACATATCCGGGCTGGTTTAACTTCTTCAATTAAACCAAGCTTTCTGACAGTGGATGCAGGTATTAGGTTGATGCTTGCCCCAAGATCACATAAAGCTGTCTTGGTGCAATTACCCTCTAGTGTGCATGGTATTAGAAAGCTTCCGGGATCTTTAAGCTTTTCTGGAAAGCTTTTCAGAATGACTGCACTGCATTCTTCAGTGAGGAGAACTCTTTCAGTTTCTCTCCAATCCTTCTTATGACTCAAGATCTCCTTCATGAACTTGGCATAAGAATGTATTTGCTCAAGTGCCTCTGCAAATTGAATCTTTATTTCAAGAGTCCTGAGATAATCTGCAAAGCGAGCAAATTGCTTATCCTGCTCCTCTTGGCGGAGTTTTTGAGGATAAGGTATCTTGGCTTTATATTCTTCAACCTTAGTTACTGCAGGTTTATTTCCTACAGAGGTGGTTGGAGAAGCCTTTTTAGAGGGGTTGTTATCAGCACTTCTAAGTGTCTGATCCCTCACTGGCATTTGAATGCTAGGGTTAGAAGCTGGAGTGGCATTGGACGCCAACTCCTTACTTGTTCCTGGCATTTGAACGCCAGAACTGAGCTTCCATTGGGCGTTTGACACCAAATCCTTGCCCGTCTCTGGCGTTTGAACGCTAGACTTATTCCTCTATGGGCTCTTACTATCCTCAGAGGGATTTTGGATAGCAGTTTGTTCTTTTCTTGGCTTCCTGCTGCCTTGAAGTGAGGTATTTAGTGTTTTCCCACTTCTTAATTGAACTGCTTGGCACTCTTCTGTTATTTGTTTTGATAACTATTGTTCTGTTTGCTTCAACTATACCTCCATATTTATATTAGCCATTCTTGTGTCTTGTAGTATCTCCTTGAATTCGGCCAGCTGTTTTGTTAGAAAGTCTAATTGCTGATTGAATTCAGTAATTTGTTCTGCAGGACTGAGTTCAGCAGTTACTGTTTTAGCCTCTTCTTTCATGGAAGATTCACTATTTAGGTACAGATGCTGATTTCTGGCAACTGTATCAATAAGCTCTTGAGCCTCTTCAATTGTTTTTCTCATGTGTATAGATCCACCAGCCGAGTGATCTAGAGAAATTTGAGCTCTCTCTGCAAGCCCATAATAGAAGATGTCTAACTGCACCCATTCTGAAAATATTTCAGAGGGGCATTTTCTTAGCATCTCTCTGTATCTCTCCCAGGCATCATAAAGAGATTTATTATCTCCTTGTTTAAAGCCTTGGATGTCCAGCCTTAGCTGTGTCATCTGTTTTGGAGGGAAGTATTGATTCAGGAATTTTTCTGACAGCTGTTTCCATGTCCTTATACTAGCCTTAGGTTGGTTATTTAACCACCTCTTAGCTTGGTCTTTTACAGCAAATGAAAACAGTAATAATCTGTAGACATCCTTATCTACTTCCTTATCATGTACTGTGTCAGCAATTTGTAAAAATTGTGCCAGAAACTCTGTAGGTTCTTCCTGTGGAAGACCGGAATACTGGCAACTTTGCTGCACCATGATAATGAGCTGAGGATTCAACTCAAAGCTACTGACTCCAATGGAGGGTATACAGATACTGCTCCGATATGAAGCAGTAGTGGGGTTAGCATATGACCCCAGAGTCCTTCTGGACTGTTCATTTCAACTTAGGTCCATGATGGAGAAAGGGAGATGATGTGGATTGCAAATATTTTTTTTTTGAAAACCGAAATTAAAATAAAATAAAATAAAATAAAATAACTGAAAAATTTACTAAATTTTTGAAAATTAGAAGAAAAAGAAATAAAAGAAAATTGAAAACTAAACTAATTAAAAAGATTTGAAAAAAATGTGGGTGAGGATTTTCAAAAAAAAAATGAAGAGAGAGAAATTGGTTAGGAAGTTTTGAAAAAGATATGTCTTAAAGTTAAAGATACTTGTAATAAAATAAAATAAAATAAAATAAAAGATATGAAAAAGATTTGATTTTAAGATTTGAGATTAGAAAAGATAAGATAAGCTAGGTAAGAGAAGATAAGGAATTTAAATTAAAAAGTGTTGAAATTTAAATTTTAAATTTGAAAATTAATTTTGAAATTTGAAATTTGAAATAAGATAAGATAAGATTTTGAAAAAGATATGATTTTTTTGAAAAAGATTGGAATTTTGAAATTTTTAAACTAAGATAAGATAAAATAAAAAAAATTTTAAAATAAAATCTGAATTTTTAAAAGAAAAATTCGAAAAATCAATTAAAATAAAGGAAAAAGATATTTTTGAATTCAATGAGGAAAGAGAAAAACAATAAAAAGACACAAAACTTAAAATTTTTAGATCTAATGCTCCTTATTTTCAAAAATTTTGGAGGGAAACACCAAGGAACACTAAACTTAAAAATTTTAAAGATCAAAACACAAGGAAGACTCAAGAACACTTTGAAGACTCATAAGAACAACAAGAACATGAAGATAGAACACCAAACTTAAAATTTTTGGAAAACCAAAATAAAAATTTCAAAAACTAAAGAAAAATCAACAAGAAAACACCAAACTTAAAGTTTGGCACAAGATTTATTCAAAGAAAAATTATTTTTGAAAAAGTTTTTAAAAAGAGGATAGCCAATTATCAAGAACATAAGCACCACGCTCTAGCCAATTGAGCTATAAATTTAAAGTGTTTTAACAAGGTATAAATAAATCTTTTTTTTCAGATGCTAATAATTCGAAAATGCACAAGAAAAACAAGAAAAAATCACAAAACAACTAAAGATCAAACAAGAAAAATAAACAAGAACAACTTGAAGATTAAGAAAGAACAAAGAACATGCAATTCGAAAATTTAAAGGGAAATAAAAACATGTAGTTGACACTAAACTTAAAACATGACACTAAACTCAAACAGAAAAACTCAATTATTAGTTAAAAAAAATTTTCGAAAAATTTAAAAAGAGAAAATAAGGATTTAAAAAAATAATTTCAACCAAAAACAATAATAGAAGACTCTAAACCAAAAAGAAAAATTTTTCCTAATCTAAGCAACAAAATAAACCGTCAGTTGTCCAAACTCGAACATTTCCCGGAAACAGCGCCAAAAACTTGGTGCACGAAATTGTGTATGTCAATGTCAATATTACTATTTCTTACAAATTCGCACAACTAACCAGCAAGTGCACTGGGTCGTCCAAGTAATACCTTACGTGAGTAAGGGTCGATCCCACGGAGATTGTTGGTTTGAAGCAATCTATGGTTATCTTGTAAATCTTAGTCAGGAAATCAATTATAATTATCAGTATGAATTGCGAAGAATAAAAGAGCATGAATTAAATACTTGTTCTGTAGTAATGGAGAATATGTTGGAGTTTTGGAGATGCTTTGTCTTCTGAATCTCTGCTTTCTCCCTGTCTTCTTCTTCACGCACGCAAGGTTCCTCCTATGGCAAGCTGTGTGTTGGTGCATCACCGTTGTCAATGGCTACCATCCATCCTCTCAGTGAAAAAGGTCCAGGTGCGCTGTCACCGCACGGCCAATCATCTGTCGGTTCCCACTCATGCTGGAATAGGATCCATTGATCCTTTTGCGTCTGTCACTACGCCCAGCCCTTGCGAGTTTGAAGCTCGTCACAGTCATTCAATCCCTGAGTCCTACTCGGAATACCACAGACAAGGTTTAGACTTTCTGGATTCTAAAGAATGCTGCCAATGGATTCTAGCTTATACCACGAAGATTCTGATTAAGGAATCCAAGAGATATTCATTCAATCGAAGGTAGAACGGAGGTGGTTGTCAGGCACGTGTTCATAGGTTGAGGATGATGATGAGTGTCACGGATCATCACATCCATCATATTGAAGTGCGAATAAACATCTTAGATAGAAATAAGCGTGTTTGAATAGAAAACAGAAATAATTGCATTAATTCATCGAGACACAGCAGAGCTCCTCACCCCCAACAATGGTGTTTAGAGACTCATGCCGTCAAAGAGTACAAAGTTCAGATCTAAAATGTCATGAGGTACAAAATAAATCTCTAAAAATTGTTTAAATACTAAACTAGTAACCTAGGTTTATAGAAAATGAATGAACTAAGATAATTGGTGCAGAAGTCCACTTCCGGGGCCCACTTGGTGTGTGCTGGGGCTGAGACTTAAGCTTCTCACGTGACTAGGCTATTTCTGGAGTTGAACGCCAGGTTGTAACCTGTTTTTGGCGTTCAACTCCAATTTGTAACCTGTTTCTGGCGTTTGACGCCAGACTGCAACATGGAACTGGCGTTGAACGCCAGTTTACATCATTTATACTTGAGTAAAGTATGGACTATTATATATTGCTGGAAATCCCTGGATGTCTACTTTCCAACGCAATTGAGAGCGCGCCATTTGGACTCCTGTAGCTCCAAAAAATTCATTTCGAGTGCAGGGAGGTCAGAATCCAACAGCATCTGCAGTCCTTTTTCAGCCTGAATCAGATTTTTGCTCAGCTCCCTCAATTTCAGCCAGAAAATACCTGAAATTATAGAAAAACACACAAACTCATAGTGAAGTCCAGAAATATGATTTTTTATTTAAAAACTAATAAAAATATAATAAAAACTAACTAAATCATACTAAAAACATACTAAAAACAATGCTAAAAAGCGTATAAATTATCCGCTCATCATGCATCAACTTGTTATGTGTCAAGATAGTGTCCACTCCTTCAAGCTCTAATACACCTTTCTTTGAAGCTGGTTGGCGTTGCCTTTGATGAGCATAAAAGTATTGATTGTTGGTCACAGTGTCTATGAGATTCTGGGCTTCTTCAGCTATCTTCATTAGTTGTAATGAATCTCCGGCAGAGTAATCCAAGGTATAGCGTTCAAAAAAGTAAACTCTACGTTGCCTTTCTCCACCTTTTTCGAGCTTGGAACCAAGGAAGCTGGGCACGCACGAAGCAAACCAAGGGTAGCGTTCCAAGAAGTGAACGCTACATTCACTATTTCTACCTTTCTCGTGACTCTTTGGCAAGGGAGAAAGGCAGCTAGGTAGCATTCAAAGGAGGGAACGGAGCGCTCAAAGAAGCCAAGCATGCACACCAAAGAGCTAGGCAAGGAGGATTGGCACCAAGGAGGCAGCATTTGGAAAAGGCAATGTAGCACTCCCTTTTTGCAACTTTTTCATGCTTCAAGCCTTGGGGAGGAAGACTCATCAAGTGTAGCGTTCAAAGAGTGAACGTTAGGCAAGGAGGCTTGGCACATGACAAGGCACACAAGGCTAAGTGAACGCAACATTCACTACTCAAAACGGAGCGCTCCACTGGAGCATACCCCCAACCCATTTTCAATGAAATGCCATCTGGATCCATTGCTTCTTCAAATCCAAAATCAAAAGGCCCACTCCAAGCTTTGAAGACCAAAATAGAAAGTGTATAAATAGTAGTTAGTTTGATTTGTAAAGGACCTTTAGCTCATTTTTTAGTTTTCACTTTTAGTTTTCATTTTGGAATTTTGGGAATTGGGATTGGATCTAAATTGCTTTCTATTTTCATTTTCTTTCTTCTGCAACTTCTATTTTTCTATTTTGTGTTTTGAATTGAGATTGAAGAGCTTTATTGATTCTTAATCTGAGAATCATCTTTTACTCTACTTCTCAATAGTTCTAAGAATTGGATCTTAATTTTCTTTTCTGGTTTTCATTTTCATTTTCCTCTGCAATTTCTCTTCTGCTTGGTCAAGAGAGTAATTGAGATTTGGATCTATTTTCTACTTTTATTACTCTTCTTTAATTGTCAATTTCTCTTTAGGATTTCATAATTGATTTAAGTTTTCTTGTTGTTTTGTTTCTTGAAGCAATTTCCATTTCTGTCTTAGCTACTGAGACCCAGATCTGAATCTGAATCTCATAGTTATTTGATTTACTACAATTTACATTTTCTAGTTAAATTCTAAATCCCAGTACCCAAATCCTTTGGTTCTTCAAGAAATTTACATTTCTCAGCAAATTTAGATTCAGCAATTTACATTTCTTGCACTTTAAGTTTCTGCAATTTACTTTTCTTGCAATTTAAGTTTCAGCTTTTTTACTTTTTTGCTCTTTAAGTTTCTGCAATTTAATTTCCCTACACTTTAAGATTCAGCTGATTTTCACCTAACTAAAATTGCTCAATCCATCAATCACTGTGGGATCGACCTCACTCCTGTGAGTAATTACTACTTGATGCGACCCGGTACACCTGCCGGTGAGTTTTGTGTGGAATCATTTTTCCCTCATCAAGTTTTTGGCACCGTTATCGGGGATTGATTTAGATTGACAATGATTAAGTAGGGTGATAATCTAAATTAAGCATTTTCTTTTTATTTTTACTAAGCACACTATCTGTTTGAGTTTTTGTTTAAGCTAACATTCACCTCACTCTAGCAGTAGAGTGTTTTATTTTGGTTTCTGGTTTTGTGTTTTATGTCAGGAGGAAGAAGAGGTGAATCCACATCTTGTAACCTTGACGAGAGAACCCTTCAAAGATTAAGAAGAGAAGCAAGAGGGAAAGGAGTTATTGGTGAAGAGGAATCAGAGGAGGAAGATCAAGTAATGGATGATAACATTCTAGATCCAACTGATGGTATGGCCAACAACAATGGCCAGCCTCAGAGAAGACTCTTAGCATCCTACACTATCCCCAACCCAAAGAATTGTGGGAGTAGCATTGATGAGCGGATAATTTATACGCTTTTTGGCATTGTTTTTAGTATGCTTTTAGTAGGATCTAGTTACTTTTAGGGATGTTTTCATTAGTTTTTATGTTAAATTCACATTTCTGGACTTTACTATGAGTTTGTGTGTTTTTCTGTGATTTCAGGTATTTTCTGGCTGAAATTGAGGGACTTGAGCAAAAATCAGATTCAGAGGTTGAAGAAGGACTGCTGATGCTGTTGGATTCTGACCTCCCTGCACTCAAAGTGGATTTTCTGGAGCTACAAAACTCAAAATGGCGCGCTTCCAATTGCGTTGGAAAGTAGACATCCAGGGATTTCCAGCAATATATAATAGTTCATACTTTGCCCAAGTTTAGATGACGCAAACTGGCGTTCAACGCCAGCTCTCTGCCTAATTCTGGCGTCCAGCGCCAGAAACAAGCTGCAAAGTGGAGTTCAACGCCCAAGCTGGCACAAAAGCTGGCGTTCAACTCCAGAAAGAGCCTCTGCACGTGTAACATTCAAGCTCAGCCCAAGCACACACCAAGTGGGCCCCGGAAGTGGATTTATGCATCAATTACTTACTTCTGTAAACCCTAGTAGCTAGTTTATTATAAATAGGACTTTTTACTATTGTATTAGACATCCTGAGTTTTATCTTCGGATCATAGAAGTTTTGGTTACTCCGGTTCCCCTCTGGGGCCGAGGCCAATGAACTCCATTATCACTTATGTATTTTCAACGGTAGAGTTTCTGCACTCCATAGATTAAGGTGTGGAGCTCTGCTGTTCCTCAAAGATTAATGCAAAGTACTACTGTTTTCTATTCAATTCATCTTATTTCGCTTCTAAGATATTCATTCGCACTTCAACCTGAATGTGATGAACGTGACAATCATCATCATTCCCTATGAACGCATGCCTGACAATCACTTCCGTTCTACATTAGATTGAATGAGTATCTCTTAGATCTCTTAATCAGAATCTTCGTGATATAAGCTAGATTGATGGCGGCATTCATGAGAGTCCGGAAAGTCTAAACTTTGTCCGTGGTATTCCGAGTAGGATTCTGGGATTGAATGACTGTGACGAACTCCAAACTCGCGAGTGCTGGGCGTAGTGACAGACGCAAAAGGATAGTAAATTCTATTCCAGTATGATCGAGAACCTCCAAGATGATTAGCCATGCAGTGACAGCGCATCGGACCATTTTCACAGAGAGGAATAGGATGCAACCAACGACAAGGGTGATGCCTCCAGACGATTAGCCGTGCTGTGACAGAGCATTTGGACCATTTTCCCGAGAGGATTGAAAGTAGCCATTGGCACCGGTGACATCCTTACATAAAGCCAGCCATAGAAAGGAGTAAGACGGATTGGATGAAGATAGCAGGAAAGCAGAGGTTCAGAGGAATGAATGCATCTCCATACACTTATCTGAAATTCTCACCAATGATTTACATAAGTATTTCTATCCTTATTTTAGTATTAATTTCGAAAACTCCATAACTATTTTATATCCGCCTGACTGAGATTTACAAGGTGACCATAGCTTGCTTCATACCAACAATCTCCGTGGGATCGACCCTTACTCACGTAAGGTTTATTACTTGGACGACCCAGTGCACTTGCTGGTTAGTTATGCGAAGTTGTGAAGATATGTTTAGACCATGGTTCTGTGCATCCGTTTTTGGTGCCATCGCCAGGGAATCAATTTCGAACAATAATTCACAACCTGAGTAACAATTTTGCATACCAAGTTTTTGGCGCCGTTGCCGTGGATTGTTCGAGTTTGGACAACTGACGGTTCATCTTGTTGCTCAGATTAGGTAAATTTTCTTTTTGTTTTATTTTCAAAAAAGTTTTCAAAAATCTTTCAAAAATTTCTCCTTTGTTTTCGAAAAAAATAAAAATAAAAATGTTTTCAAAAATATATTTTTCTTCAGAATTTTTAAGAATGAATTCTAGTGTTTCATGAAGCATGTGGAAGCCTGGCTGGCTGTAAAGCCATGTCTAATTTTTCTGTAGGGCATGTCAGGCTTGTCATGTCTGAGTCACATACTAAAGCTTGGCTGGCTATTAAGCCATGCCTGACCCTTTGATTGGAGCTTTAGACTAAAGAGCATAAGATTCCTGGAATTCATATTAAAAATTTTGGAATCCTTATTTTTCTTTTTTCAAAATGATTTTCGAAAAAATTAAAAGAAAATACAAAAAAAATCATAAAATCATAAAAATCAAAAATATTTTTGTGTTTCTTGTTTGAGTCATGTGTCATGTTATAAGTTTGGTGTCAATTGCATACTCATCTTGCATTTTTCGAAAATTCATGCATTCATAGTGTTCTTCATGATCTTCAACTTGTTCTTGGTAAGTCTTCTTGTTTGATCTTGATGTTTTCTTGTTTTGTGTTGTATGATGTTTTTCATATGCATTCTTGCATCCATAGAGTCTAAGCATCAAAGATTTCTAAGTTTGGTGTCTTGCATGTTTTCTTTGCATTAAAAATTTTTCAAAAATATGTTCTTGATGTTCATCATGATCTTCATAGTGTTCTTGGTGTTCATCTTGACATTCATAGCATTGTTGCATGCATTCATTGTTTTGACCCATAACTTTCATGCATTGCATCATTTTTCTTGTTTTTCTCTCTCATCATAAAAAATTCAAAAATAAAAAAATATCTTTCCCTTTTTCTCTCTTAAAATTTCGAAAATTAGATTTGACTTTTTCAAAAATTTTTAAAATCTAGTTGTTTTTATGAGTCAAATCAAATTTTCAATTTAAAAAAATCTTATCTTTTTCAAAATCTTTTTCAAAAATCAAATCTTTTTTTTAATTTTTTTTAGTTATTTTTGAAAATTTCAAAAATATTTTTCAAAAATATTTTTCTTAATTTTACATCATATTTTCGAAAATAACATCATCAATTAATGTTTTGATTCAAAAATTTCAAGTTTGTTACTTACTTGTTAAGAAAGATTCAAACTTTAAGTTCTAGAATCATATCTTGTGATTTCTTGTGAATCAAGTCATTAATTGAGATTTTAAAAATCAAATCTTTTTCAAAAACTAATTTCTATCATATCTTTACAAAAATATCTTCTTATCTTACCTTTTTCAAAAAAAAAATGATTGCAAAATATCTTTTCTAACTTCCTAACTTCTTATCTTTTCAAAATTTGTTTCAACTAACTAACTAACTTTTTGTTTGTTTCTTACCTTTTTCAAAACTACCTAACTAACTCTCTCTCTCTAATTTTCGAAAATATCTTCCCTCTTTTTCAAAATTTCTTTTTAATTAGACTAATTATTTTATTTTTTATTTGAATTTTCGAAAAATTACTAACTTTTTTTCAAAAACTATTTTCGAAAATCACTAACTCTTTTTCAAAAATTATTTTCGAAAATCCTCTCCCTCTCTCATCTTATTCTATTTATTTATTCATCTACCAACATCTCTTCCTCACATCACTCACCAAATTCAAACCCCCTCTTCTATCTGTGTTCGAATTTTTTCTTCTTCTCTTCTTCTACTAACAATAAGGAACCTCTTTACTGTGACATAGAGGATTCCTCTTCTTTTCTTTTTCTCTTCTCTTCCTTATGAGCAGGGACAAAGAAAAAGGCATTCTTGTTGAAGCTGATCCAGAACCTAAAAGGACTCTGAAGAGGAAACTAAGAGAAGCTAAATTACAACAATCCAGAGACAACCTTATTGAAAATTTCGAACAAGTAAAGGAGATGGCAGCTGAACCCAACAACAATAATGCAAGGAGAATGCTTGGTGACTTTACTGCACCTAATTCCAATTTACATGGAAGGAGCATCTCCATTCCTACCATTGGAGCAAACAACTTTGAGCTGAAACATCAGCTAGTTTCTCTGATGCAGCAGAACTGCAAGTTCCATGGACTTCCATCTAAAGATCCCTTTCAGTTCTTAACTGAATTCTTGCAGATCTGTGATACTGTTAAGACTAATGGAGTAGATCCTGAAGTCTACAGGCTCATGCTTTTCCCTTTTGCTGTAAGAGACAGAGCTAGAGTGTGGTTGGACTCTCAACCCAAAGATAGTCTGAACTCTTGGGATAAGCTGGTCACGGCTTTCTTAGCCAAGTTCTTTCCTCCTCAAAAGCTGAGCAAGCTTAGAGATGATGTTCAATCCTTCAGACAGAAAGAAGGGGAATCCCTCTATGAAGCTTGGGAAAGATACAAGCAGCTGACCAAAAAGTGTCATTCTGACATGCTTTCAGAATGGACCATCTTGGATATATTCTATGATGGTTTATCTGAGCTATCAAAGATGTCATTGGATACTTCTACAGGTGGATCCATTCACCTAAAGAAAATGCCTGCAGAAGCTCAAGAACTCATTGACATGGTTGCTAATAACCAGTTCATGTACACTTCTGAAAGGAATCCTATGAATAATGGGACGCCTATGAAGAAGGGAGTTCTTGAAATTGATACTCTGAATGCCATATTAGCTTAGAACAAAATATTGACTCAGCAAGTCAATATGATTTCTCAGAGTCTGAATGGAATGCAAGCTGCATCCAACAGTACTCAAGAGGCATCTTCTGAAGAAGAAGCTTATGGTCCTGAGAACCCTGCAATAGCAGAGGTGAATTACTTAGGTGAACCTTATGGAAACACCTATAACTCATCATGGAGAAATCATCCAAATTTCTCATGGAAGGATCAAAAGCCTCAACAAGGCATTAATAATGGTGGAAGAAATGGGTTTAACAATAGTAAACCTTTTCCATCATCCACTCAGCAACAGACAGAGAATTTTGAGCAGAATCCGTCTAGCTTAGCAAATTTAGTCTCTGATCTATCTAAGGCCACTGTGAGTTTCATGAATGAAACAAGGTCTTCCATTAGAAATTTGGAAGCACAAGTGGGCCAGCTGAGTAAAAGGATCACTGAAATCCCTCCTAGTACTCTCCCAAGCAATATAGAAGAAAATCCAAAAGGAGAGTGCAAGGCCATTGAATTAATCACCATGGCCGAACCTGTAAAGGAAGGAGAGGACGTGAATCCGAAGGAGGAAGACCTCCTGGGACGTCCAGTGATCAATAAGGAGCTTCCCTCTGAGGAACCAAGGGAATCAGAGACTCATCTAGAGACCATAGAGATTCCATTGAACCTCCTTATGCCATTCATGAGCTCTGATGAGTATTCCTCTTCTGAAGAAAATGAGGATGCTACTGAAGAGCAAGCTGCCAAGTTCCTTGGTGCAATCATGAAGCTAAATGCCAAATTATTTGGTATTGAAACTTGGGAAGATGAACCTCCCTTGTTCACCAATGAACTAAGCGATCTGGATCAACTGACATTGCCTCAGAAGAGACAGGATCCTAGAAAGTTCATAATACCTTGTACCATAGGCACCATGATCTTTAAGGCTCTGTGTGACCTTGGTTCAGGAATAAACCTCATGCCCCTCTCTGTAATAGAGAAACTGGGAATCTATGGGGTGCAAGCTGCTAAAATCTCATTAGAGATGGCAGACAATTCAAGAAAACAGGCTTATGGACAAGTAGAGGACGTGTTAGTAAAGGTTGAAGGCCTTTACATCCCTGCTGATTTCATAGTCCTGGATACTGGAAAGGAAGAGGATGAATCCATCATCCTAGGAAGACCTTTCCTAACCACAGCAAGAGCTGTGATTGATGTGGACAGAGGAGAATTGATCCTTCAATTAAATGAGGACAACCTTGTGTTTACAACTCAAGGATCTCTCTCGGCATCCATGGAGAGGAAGCATAAAAAGCTTCTCTCAAAGCAGAGTCAAACAAAGCCCCCACAGTCAAACTCTAAGTTTGGTGTTGGGAGGCCACAACCAAACTCTAAGTTTGGTGTCAAACCCCCATATCCAAACTTTAAGTTTGGTGTTGGGAGGTCTCAACAAAGCTCTACACATCTGTGAGGCTCCATGAGAGCCCACTGTCAAGCTATTGACATTAAAGAAGCGCTTGTTGGGAGGCAACCCAATGTTTATTTATCTAATTTTATTTTTGTTTTTAATGTTTCCTTAGGTTCATGATCATGTGGAGTCACAAAATAAATATAAAAAATTGAAAATGAAATCAAAAACAGCAGAAGAAAAATCACACCCTGGAGGAAGCACCTGTCTGGCGTTCAACGCCAGAACAGAGCATGGTTCTGGCGCTGAACGCCCAAAAGGGGCAGCATCTGGGCGCTGAACGCCAGAATTGCACCCTAGAGAAGAGCTGGCACTGAACGCCCAGAACAAGCATGGTTCTGGCGTTCAACGCCAGAAATGGGCAACAAATGGGCGTTGAACGCCCAAAATGGGCACCAACCTGGCGGTGAACGCCCAGAGTTGTGTGCAAGGGCATTTTACATGCCTAATTTGGTGCAAGGTTGTAAATCCTTGAACATCTCAGGATCTGTGGACCCCACAGGATCCCCACCCACCTCACCCTCTCTCTCTTCATTCATGGTCATCCCTTCTGTTTTTCATTCACCACTCACATCCATACACACATCCCTCTATCTCCTCCATATCTTCTTCTTCTTCATCTATTCTTTCTTCTCTTGCTCGAGGGCGAGCAATATTCTAAGTTTGGTGTGGTAAAAGCATAAGCTTTTTGTTTTTCCATTACCATTAATGGCACCTAAGGCCAAAGAAACCTCAAGAAAGAGGAAAGGGAAGACAAATGCTTCCACCTCTGTGCCATGGGAGATGGAAAGATTCATCTCACAAGCCCATCACTAAGAAAAGGATGGAGCAAACAAGAGAGCACATTCATGAATCTCAACAGGCACATGAAGAATGAAGCTCATCATCAAGAAATCCCTGAGATACATCAAGGGATGCACTTGCCTCCACAGAATTTTTGGGAGAAAATCAACACCTCCCTAGGAGAATTAAGTTCCAACATGGGACAATTAAGGGTGGAACATCAAGAACACTCCATCATCCTTCATGAAATTAGAGAAGATCAAAAAGCAAAGAGGGAGGAGCAACAAAGACAAGGAAGAGACATAGAAGAGCTCAAGGACATCATTGGTTCCTCAAGAAAGAAACGCACCCATCACTAAGGTGGACTCATTCCTTGTTCTTACTTTCTCTATTTTTCATTTTCTATGTTAAGTGCTTATCCATGTTTGTGTCTTCATTACATGATCATTAGTAGTTAGTAACTATGTCTTAAAGTTATGAATGTCCTATGAATCCATCACCTCTCTTAAATGAAAAATGTTTTAATTCAAAAGAACAAGAAGTACATGAGTTTCGAATTTATCCTTGAACTTAGTTTAATTATATTGATGTGGTGACAATGCTTCTTGTTTTCTGAATGAATGCTTGAACAGTGCATATGTCTTTTGAAGTTGTTGTTTAAGAATGTTAAATATGTTGGCTCTTGAAAGAATGATGACAAGGAGACATATTATTTGATAATCTGAAAAATCATAAAAATGATTCTTGAAGCAAGAAAAAGTAGCAAAGAATAAATCTTGCAGAAAAAAAAATAGGCAAAAAAAAATAGAAAGAAAAAGAAAAAGCAAGCAGAAAAAGCCAAAAGCTCTTAAAACCAAGAGGCAAGAGCAAAAAGCCAATAACCCTTAAAACCAAAAGGCAAGGGTAAATAAAAAGGATCCCAAGGCTTTGAGCATCAGTGGATAGGAGGGCCTAAAGGAATAAAATCCTGGCCTAAGCGGCTAAACCAAGCTGTCCCTAACCATGTGCTTGTGGCGTGAAGGTGTCAAGTGAAAACTTGAGACTGAGCGGTTAAAGTCAAGGTCCAAAGAATAAAAAGAGTGTGCTTAAGAACCCTGGATACCTCTAATTGGGGACTTTAGCAAAGCTGAGTCACAATCTGAAAAGGTTCACCCAATTATGTGTCTGTGGCATTTATGTATCCGGTGGTAATACTGGAAAACAAAGTGCTTAGGGCCACGGCCAAGACTCATAAAGAAGCTGTGTTCAAGAATCATCATACTGAACTAGGAGAATCAATAACACTATCTGAACTCTGAGTTCCTATAGATGCCAATCATTCTGAACCTCAATGGATAAAGTGAGATGCCAAAACTATTCAAGAGGCAAAAAGCTACAAGTCCGCTCATCCGATTGAAGCTATGTTTCATTGATAGTTTGGAATTTATAGTATATTCTCTTCTTTTTATCCTATTTGATTTTCAGTTGCTTGGGGACAAGAAACAATTTAAGTTTGGTGTTGTGATGAGCGGATAATTTATACGCTTTTTGGCATTATTTTTAGTATGCTTTTAGTAGGATCTAGTTACTTTTAGGGATGTTTTCATTAGTTTTTATGTCAAATTCACATTTCTGGACATTACTATGAGTTTGTGTGTTTTTCTGTGATTTCAGGTATTTTCTGGCTGAAATTGAGGGACTTGAGCAAAAATCAGATTCAGAGGTTGAAGAAGGACTGCTGATGCTGTTGGATTCTGACCTCCCTGCACTCAAAGTGGATTTTCTGGAGCTACAAAACTCAAAATGGCGCGCTTCCAATTGCGTTGGAAAGTAGACATCCAGGGATTTCCTGCAATATATAATAGTCCATACTTTGCCCAAGTTTAGATGACGCAAACTGGCGTTCAACGCCAGCTCTCTGCCTAATTCTGGCGTCCAGCGCCAGAAACAAGCTGCAAAGTGGAGTTCAACGCCCAAGCTGGCACAAAAGCTGGCGTTCAACTCCAGAAAGAGCCTCTGCACGTGTAACATTCAAGCTCAGCCCAAGCACACACCAAGTGGGCCCCGGAAGTGGATTTATGCATCAATTACTTACTTCTGTAAACCCTAGTAGCTAGTTTATTATAAATAGGACTTTTTACTATTGTATTAGACATCCTGAGTTTTATCTTCGGATCATAGAAGTTTTGGTTACTCCGGTTCCCCTCTGGGGCCGAGGCCAATGAACTCCATTATCACTTATGTATTTTCAACGGTAGAGTTTCTGCACTCCATAGATTAAGGTGTGGAGCTCTGCTGTTCCTCAAAGATTAATGCAAAGTACTACTGTTTTCTATTCAATTCATCTTATTTCGCTTCTAAGATATTCATTCGCACTTCAACCTGAATGTGATGAACGTGACAATCATCATCATTCCCTATGAACGCATGCCTGACAATCACTTCCGTTCTACATTAGATTGAATGAGTATCTCTTAGATCTCTTAATCAGAATCTTCGTGATATAAGCTAGATTGATGGCGGCATTCATGAGAGTCCGGAAAGTCTAAACTTTGTCCGTGGTATTCCGAGTAGGATTCTGGGATTGAATGACTGTGACGAACTCCAAACTCGCGAGTGCTGGGCGTAGTGACAGACGCAAAAGGATAGTAAATTCTATTCCAGTATGATCGAGAACCTCCAAGATGATTAGCCATGCAGTGACAGCGCATCGGACCATTTTCACAGAGAGGAATAGGATGCAACCAACGACAAGGGTGATGCCTCCAGACGATTAGCCGTGCTGTGACAGAGCATTTGGACCATTTTCCCGAGAGGATTGAAAGTAGCCATTGGCACCGGTGACATCCTTACATAAAGCCAGCCATAGAAAGGAGTAAGACGGATTGGATGAAGATAGCAGGAAAGCAGAGGTTCAGAGGAATGAATGCATCTCCATACGCTTATCTGAAATTCTCACCAATGATTTACATAAGTATTTCTATCCTTATTTTAGTATTAATTTCGAAAACTCCATAACTATTTTATATCCGCCTGACTGAGATTTACAAGGTGACCATAGCTTGCTTCATACCAACAATCTCCGTGGGATCGACCCTTACTCACGTAAGGTTTATTACTTGGACGACCCAGTGCACTTGTTGGTTAGTTATGCGAAGTTGTGAAGATATGTTTAGACCATGGTTCTGTGCATCCGTTTTTGGTGCCATCGCCAGGGAATCAATTTCGAACAATAATTCACAACCTGAGTAACAATTTCGCATACCAAGCATCCTAACCCCCAATGTCAATGCCAATAACTTTGAACTCAAGCCTCAATTGATTACCCTAGTTTAAAACAATTGTCAATATGGAGGTAGTGCTGCTGAAGATCCAAACCAACACCTATCTATTTTTCTGAGAATCTATGACATTGTTAAAACGAATGGAGTCAATCCTGATATCTATAAGCTTCTTTTATTCCCATTTTCACTGAGAGACAAAGCCACACATTGGTTAGAAACCTTCCCTAAGGAGAGCATTACCAGCTGGGATGATTTGGTTAGCAAATTTCTAGCCAAATTCTATCCACCCCAAAGAGTCATCAAGCTAAAAACTGATGTGCAAACCTTCAGACAGCAAGAAGGAGAGTCATTATATGAAGCTTGGGAGAGGTATAAAGCTCTAATCAGAAGATGTCCAGAAGAAATATTCAATGAATGGGTGGAGTTGCAGAATTTCTATGAAGGCTTGTCCTTACCTTCAAGGAAAGCTTTGGATTATTCATCAAGAGGATCTTTGCAAATGATGAAAACTGCTCAAGAGGCACATGATCTCATAGATATGGTGGCCAACAATGAGTATTTCTATTCCTCTGAAAGGCAAGCAGCTCCAAAGAAGGGTGTATTTGAGCTTGAAGGAGTTGATACCATACTAGCTCAGAACAAACTCATGCACCAACAGCTCCAACAACAAATTGAAACAATGTCAAAGAGGATGGATGGATTGCAACTTGTAGCAGTGAACACAACTAACCAACCATCAGTGGTGTGGGGACAGCAGGAGGAAAGTTATAAGGAGCAGCAGCCTGAACAAGTGCTGTACATGCATAATCAAAGTTTCGGATCAAATGACTTCCACGGAGACACTTACAACTCATCCTGGAGAAACCACGCCAAATCTGAAATGGGGAGAGAACCAAAACTAGCAACCTTGGCAAAGAAACTCAAACCAAAACAACTTCAGAAACACAAACCATCAAAATCATCAAAACACTAACCAAAATCCATACAGAAAACCACAAAATAATTGTTCCGAGGGTTACCTGAAACTGTAGGTCGATCTTGGACTAGATCTTCTATGTTGCTCGGTGCCGATGTGTTCGACTTGAGGGTGGTGCTGATCCTTCGTCACCGGAGGGTGGTGGTACCTACAAGGGACTCCGATGCTTAAGTTAGCAATGGTATTAAGTAGGTTTTTAGTAGAATCAGAGTATGAGTTATACCTGGGTGCGCCAGTGTATTTATAATGGTGGGGAGTGACCTTTCTGGGGATAAGATATTTATCTTATCTTATCTTTTGAGTGAAGTCATCTTATCTTCAAGGGAACCGCCCTTATCTCTCTAGGCTTGGGCTGTCTTTGGATTTGGGTTGTGTTCCTCTGTTTGGGCCCTTTTTGGGCTTTCCTGGTGATTTGGCCGAGCTCTTTGAGAAGAGATCGGATAGTTCTGACCTGAAGAGGTCGGTCACTTTTCTTTAATCAACCTGGGTCGTACAGCTCGACCCATGATATGAACAGTGCCCCTGCTTGAGCTTGGTCTTTTTTAAGGTCGAGTCCCTTAGACTTCGATCCTTTCCGGAGAAGCCGAGCTCGAGCACTTTTGGTTGGTCTTTGCTGGGTAACATTTTCCTTTCAGTGGGTTTAAATGCAGAATGTTTTCTCACTCCCCTTAACTGCCTCGTGCATTGCTCTTTTCCTAGGAAACGTGCAAAAGGTTTTTAAGGATTTCATTATCTTCCTTTTTTGCCGTTTCCCTCTTTTAACTTTTGAAATTTCAAAGTGCCATCCCTTCAGTTTTCTTCTTCTCCTTTCATTTCTGTTTTCTGACTGCTGGTGCTTCATTTTTTCGTTCAAAAGGTGATCATATGCCGCGGCTTCGTCATTGCTTTACTCTCTCAGCGTTTTATCGTCTCCTTCCTGCTACCGGTTGGTCTTTCTTGCTTTCTCTTTTCTTTTCCACGTCGTTCTTTTCATATCTGATTTTGAGGAAGTTTTGATGTTGTTTGGAGAAAGTTTGGATCTTTCTTTTTCTGCTGTGCCTGATTGCTGTTGTAATGTGTGTTCTTGGGAGTTTCTTCGTCTTTTGTATGAACTTTTTTCGCCTTTTTTGATGGTTGATGCTTTTAGGGCTTTGCATATTGTTTCTGTATTTTTTGAAGTTCTTGGAATAATGACTTATTTTGATTCTTTGAAAAAAGGTTGCATCTTTGATGGTTTCTGTTCACACCCTGGGTTGAGCTATCCGACCTGGGATGATTGGCGACAAAGCGACCGACCTCTTCAGGTCCGGCTACCCGACCTCTTCTCAAAGAGGTCGGCCAAATCGACAGGAAAGCTCAATAAAGGGCCCAAATAGAGGAACACGACCCAAATCCACAGGCAGTCCAAACCTACAGAGATAAGGGTGGTTCCCTTGAAGATAAGCTGACCTCACCCAAAGATAAGATAAGATAAGACAAGATAACTAACTTATCTTATCTAAAAAGGTCACTCCACACCATTATAAATACACTGGAGCACCCAGGTATAACTCATACTCTGATTCTATTAAAAACCTGTTTAATACCCATGCTAACTTAAGCATCGGAGTCTCTTGCAGGTACACCCCACCCTCCGGTGACCAAGGATCAGAGGTGCAGTCAGTCCAACAAGTCGGACACAACAGCTCCGGCCGCAACCAGCCAACCGGACACGTCATCTCCGACCAGGTGAGGTGCTCTGTAAGGCTGATTCTGATTCTGCTGCCTGTTGTTATTGTTATTCCACCTCTGATTTTCCTGATTATCTCTGCCTCCTCTGTTATTGTTGTCCCTCCAATTCTGGTTAGAATTGTCTTGCCATCCGTGGTTGTAATTGCCACCTTGATTGTACCCTTAGTTGGGGCGGTCATAGAAGTTATGTGTGGCTGCCACGGTGTTGTCCTCCTGTTGGAGCTGCGAACATTCATCAGTATAGTGGCTATAATCAGCGCAGATTCTGCAAACTCTCTGTGGGACTAACTGTTGGTTTTTCTTTGGTGGAGAAGGTTGAGCTTGCTGAACTTGTTGTTGATTCAATTGCATCTGCTTCAACAAGTTGGTCATTTCACAGATACTCTGAGTTAAAGCAGTAGTCTCTCTGCTAGAGGATACTTCTGCAATGGCTTTTGCACGACCTTGTTTCTGCCTGTGATTCCTAGTAGATTCAGCTAAGTCACTGATCAATTGCCATGCCTCATCAGTGGTCTTGTACTTTTTCATAGACCCATTGCTAGCACTTTCCAATGTGGTCTTATCTTAGGGCCTCATGCCCTGTGTGACATAACCGAGTAACACTATCTTGTCAATCATATGGTGGGGGCAAGCTTCCAGAAGGTTATTGAAGCGCTCCCAGTACTCATAAAAAGTTTCAGAGTCATCCTGAACAATCATGGAAATGTCTTTCCTCAGTTTATCAGTAACTTCAGCTGGAAAGAACTTTTCCAAGAATTCTCTTCTCAGTGTATCCCAGTTGGATACAATTGCTACTGGTTGAGTGTAGTACCACTCTCTTGCCTTCCCCTCAAGAGGAAACGGGAAAGCTTTCAGCAAAATTGAAGTTTCATCTGCACCATCACGCCTGACAGTAGAACAGGCTGCCTGAAAATCTCTCAGGTGCTTGATAGGCTCTTGAACAGGTAAGCCATGAAATTTGGGCATCAAATTGAGCAGTGCGGTCTTTATTTCAAAGTCTGTAGCCACCGCTGGGTGATGCGCTTGAAATGGTTGCATTGTAAAATCAGGGGCTCCAGCCTCCTAGATAGTAACTCTCCTAGCTGCTGCAATGTTACCTGCACGTAAAACAACCAAATCAGTAGAACGGGGGCTGGTTTCTTTCTCAAGTGACGTTTCAGATCCGCCCTCAGAGAGGACTAACCGACGCCGAGCTTGTCTTATTCGTGAAATAGTTCTTTCAATCTCAGGAACGAATACTAGCAAGCTTGGGTCAGGAAGCGAACGTGTCATCTAATGAAAGAAACAAGCAGCTCATAGTAGCAAAATAAAATAAAATGCAAATAAATAAATTCCAATTAATAACTTTAGCACTCTATTGCAACTCCCCGGCAACGGCGCCAAAAATTGATGGTGGCAAAAATTGGCGAGTTAAGAATGATTATAAAATATGCGTTGCAAGTATAGTTCTCAACCAACCAGAAATCCACTTATCAATTTAGAAGGGTGTCATAGAAATTAAAATTAAAATACTGGGAGTATGAATCCCAGGTCGTCTCCCAACGAGTTACAGAAAAGTGTGCTAATTTATTAATCAGATGTTTTCAAAAAGGTTTGAGTTGAATGGCAGAAAATTAAATTAGAGAATTTATATAAATTTAAATAAAAGCCTTGACTGGGAATTGATTAGCTGGAAGCCCTATTCTTGTTGGAGTACTCTCAAGATTAATTGACAATTGAGGGTTATTATGTTTAGTTGCCCCTTACTAAGTAAGGGAAAGTTAAACAAGTTGGAATGCTGTTTCTATCCACAAGTTCCAATCCGCTCTTGGGAGGATTGGTGTTAGTGACTAGAGAGCAATCCAACAATAAACCCAATTACAATCTTTCTCTTGAGCATCCCAACTCAAGGGTTCCCTTCAATCAACTCCCCATCAATTTAGGGAACTACTCGCTCATTGTAAATGTAAAATTCATAACATAAGAAAGGGAATTAAAGAAAGACATGATAAATAATGATCAAAAGATTAATTAAAAATAAAAGTAATTCTAGTATTAATAAATGCTAGAATAATCCAATAGTAAAATTAAGCAAATTAAGGAACATGGAAGAGTAAGAGACAAGTAAAGAGAACGAACTAGAATGTCGAAGTCTTGATGAGGCAATAACTCTTCTCAATATCCCAATGCAAAAACAATGAAAAATAACAAATCCTAAAAACTATGAATGCGTAGAGAGAAAACCTAGAGGAGAGGAAAACTAGATCTAAAAACTAAAAACTATGCGAAATGAATGTTGTTCCTGGTTTCTGCATGTTCTCTAGCTCTAGTCTGCTTTTCTGGGCCAAAAACTGAGTCAAAATAAGGCCCAAAATCACCCCCAGCGATTCTGCAGATTATGCAGATCGCGCATGTCACGCGGACACGTCATTCAGGTGGATGCGTCATTCGGCGTTTCGCTTTGCCACGCGGGCGCGTCATTGGTATGCGAAATTGCTACTCAGGTTGTGAATTGATGTTCGAAATTGATTCCCTGGCAATGGCACCAAAAACGGATGCACAGGACCATGGTCTAAACATATCTTCACAACTTCGCATAACTAACTAGCAAGTGCACTGGGTCGTCCAAGTAATACCTTACGTGAGTAAGGGTCGAATCCCACGGAGATTGTCGGTATGAAGCAAGCTATGGTCACCTTGTAAATCTCAGTCAGGCGGATATAAAACAGTAATGGGTTTTCGAAAATAAATAATAGAATAGGGATAGAAATACTTATGTAATTCATTGGTGAGAATTTCAGATAAGCGAATAGAGATGCTTTCGTTCCTCTGAACCTCTGCTTTCCTGCTATCTTCATCCAATCAGTCTTACTCCTTTCCATGGCTGGCTTTATGTGATACATCACCATTGTCAATGGCTACTTTCGGTCTTCTCTCGGAAAAATGATCCAAATGCCCTGTCACGGCACGGCTAATTGTCTGGAGGCATCACCCTTGTCAATGGCTTCATCTTATCCTCTCAATGAAAATGGTCAACGCACCCTGTCACAGCACGGCTATTCATCTGTTGGTTCTCGATCATGCTGGAATAGGATTTACTATCCTTTTGCGTCTGTCACTAACGCCCCGCAATCGCGAGTTTGGAGCTCGTCACAGTCATTCATTCATTGAATCCTACTCGGAATACCACAGACAAGGTTTAGACCTTCCAGATTCTCTTGAATGCCGCCATCATTCTAGCTTACACCACAAAGATTCTGGTTAGGAGATCTAAGAGATACTCATTCAGTCTAAGGTAGAACGGAAGTGGTTGTCAGGCACGCATTCATAGGGAGTGATGATGATTGTCACGTTCATCACATTCAGATTGAAGTACGAATGAATATCTTAGAAGCGAAACAAGACGAATTGAATAGAAAACAGTAGTACTTTGCATTAATCTTTGAGGAACAGCAGAGCTCCACACCTTAATCTATGGAGTGTAGAAACTCTACCGTTAAAAATACATAAGTGAAAGTCCAGGCATGGCCGAGAGACCAGCCCTCAAACGTGATCTAAGATAGCATACAACTGATCAAAGATACCTAATACAATAGTAAAAGGTCCTATTTATAATAAACTAGCTACTAGGGTTTACAGAAGTAAGTAATTGATGCATGAATCCACTTCTGGGGCCCACTTGGTGTGTGCTTGGGCTGAGCTTGAGTGTTGCACGTGTAGAGGTCCTTCTTGGAGTTGAACGCCAGTTTTTGTGCCAGTTTGGGCGTTCAACTCTGGTTTTGGATCCTTTTCTGGCACTGGACGCCAGAATTGGGCAGAGAGCTGGCGTTTGAACTCCAGTTTGCGTCATCTATTCTTGGCCAAAGTATGGACTATTATATATTTCTCGAAATCCCTGGATGTCTACTTTCCAACGCAATTGGAAGCGCGCCATTTCGAGTTCTGTAGCTCCAGAAAATCCACTTTGAGTACAGGGAGGTCAGAATCCAACAGCATCAGCAGTCCTTTTTCAGCCTGAATCAGATTTTTGCTCAAGTCCTTCAATTTCAGCCAGAAGATACCTGAAATCACAGAAAAACACACAAACTCATTGTAAAGTCCAGAAATGTGAATTTAACATAAAAACTAATGAAAACATCCCTAAAAGTAACTAGATCCTACTAAAAACATACTAAAGACAATGTCAAAAAGCGTATAAAT
Organism: Arachis ipaensis; assembly: GCF_059453495.1. Lineage (NCBI taxonomy): Eukaryota > Viridiplantae > Streptophyta > Magnoliopsida > Fabales > Fabaceae > Arachis > Arachis ipaensis. Next base: position 65,267,147 of record NC_142443.1, read on the forward strand.
TATCCGCTCATCACAACACCAAACTTAAATTGTTGCTTGTCCCCAAGCAACTGAAAATCAAATAGGATAAAAAAGAAGAGAATATACTATAAATTCCAAACTATCAATGAAACATAGCTCCAATCAAATGAGCGGGACTTATAGCTTTTTGCCTCTTGAATAGTTTTGGCATCTCACTTTATCCATTGAGGTTCAGAATGATTAGCATCTATAGGAACTCAGAGTTCAGATAGTGTTATTGATTCTCCTAGTTCAGTATGATGATTCTTGAACACAGCTATTTTATGAGTCTTGGCCGTGGCCCTAAGCACTTTGTTTTTCAGTATTACCACCGGATACATAAATGCCACAGACACATAATTGGGTGAACCTTTTCAGATTGTGACTCAGCTTTGCTAAAGTCCCCAATTAGAGGTGTCCAGGGTTCTTAAGCACACTCTTTTTTTTTTGCTTTGGACCTTGACTTTAACCGCTCAGTCTCAAGTTTTCACTTGACACCTACACGCCACAAGCACATGGTTAGGGACAGCTTGGTTTAGCCGCTTAGACCAGGATTTTATTCCTTTAGGCCCTCCTATCCACTGATGCTCAAAGCCTTGGGATCCTTTTTATTACCCTTGCCTTTTGGTTTTAAGGGCTATTGGCTTTTTCTGCTTGCTTTTTCTTTTTCTTTCTATTTTTTTTTCTGCAAGTTTTGTTCTTTGCTGCTTTTTCTTGCTTCAAGAATCATTTTTATGATTTTTCAGATTATCAAATAACATGTCTCCTAGTCATCATTCTTTCAAGAGCCAACATATTTAACATTCTTAAACAACAACTTCAAAAGACATATGCACTGTTCAAGCATACATTCAGAAAACAAGAAGCATTGTCACCACATCAATATAATTAAACTAAGTTCAAGGATAAATTTGAAACTCATGTACTTCTTGTTCTTTTGAATTAAAACATTTTTCATTTAAGAGAGATGATGGATTCATAGGACATTTATAACTTTAAGACAAAGTTACTAACTACTAATGATCATGTAATGAAGACACAAACATGGACAAACACATAACATAGAAAACGAAAAACAGAGAAAGTAAGAACAAGGAATGAATCCACCTTAGTGATGGTGGCGTTTCCTTCTTGAGGAACCAATGATGTCCTTAAGCTCTTCTATGTCTCTTCCTTGTCTTTGTTGCTCCTCCCTCATTGCTTGTTGATCTTCTCTTATTTCATGGAGCATGATGGAGTGCTCTTGATGTTCCACCCTTAGTTGTCCCATATTGGAACTCAATTCTCCTAGGGAGGTGTTGATTTGCTCCCAATAGTTTTGTGGAGGAAAGTGCATTTGAGGCATCTCCGGGATTTCATGGTGATGAGCTTCATACGCCTCTTGAGCTCCATGAGTGGGCTCTCTTGCTTGCTCCATCTTTTTCTTAGTGATGGGCTTGTCCTCTTTGATGAGGATATCTCCCTCTATGTCAATCCCAGCCGAATTGCATAGGTGGCAAATGAGGTGAGGAAAGGCTAACCTTGCCATGGTGGAGGACTTGTCAGCCACCTTGTAGAGTTTTTGAGGTATAATCTCATGAACTTCCACCTCTTCTCTAATCATGATGCTATGGATCATGATGGTCCGGTCTATAGTAACTTCAGACTGGTTGCTAGTGGGAATGATTGAGCATTGAATGAACTCCAACCATCCTCTAGCTACAGGCTTGAGGTCCAATCTTCTTAGTTGAACCGGCTTGCCTTTGGAGTCAATCTTCCATTGAGCTCCTTCTACACATATGTCCATGAGGACTTGGTCCAACCTTTGATTAAAGTTGACCCTTCTAGTGTAGGGGCGTTCATCTCCTTGCATCATGGGCAAGTTAAACGCCAACCTCACATTCTCCGGACTAAAATCTAAGTATTTCTCCCGAACCGTTGTAACATAGTTCTTTGGATCCGGGTTCTTACTTTGATCATGGTTCTTGGTGATCCATGCATTGGCATAGAACTCTTGAACCATTAGGATGCCAACTTGTTGGATGGGATTTGTTAGAACTTCCCAACCTCTTCTTTGAATTTCATGTCGGATCTCCAGATACTCATTTCTTTTGAGTTTGAAAGGGACTTCGGGGATCACCTTCTTCTTGGCCACAACATCATAGAAGTGGTCTTGATGGGCTTTGGAGATGAACCTTTCCATCTCCCATGACTCGGATGTGGAAGCTTTTGTCTTCCCTTTCCCTTTTCTAGAGGATTCTCCGGTCTTAGGTGCCATCAATGGTAATGGAAAAACAAAAAGCTTATGCTTTTACCACACCAAACTTAGAATTTTGCTCGCCCTCGAGCAAGAGAAGAAAGAATAGAGGAAGAAGAAGAAGAAATGGAGGAGAGGGAGAAAGTGATGTGGTTCGGCCAAGAAGGGTATAGAGGGTTTGTGTTGTGTGAATTTAAAGAAGGATGGAGGGCTTTATATAGGGAAGGGAGGGGGGAAGGTTTCGGCCATATGGGTGGGTTTGGGTGGGAAATTGGTTTTGAATTTTGAAGGTAGGTGGGGTTTATGAGGTAGGTTTATGGGAAGAGTTGATGGATGTGAGTGGTGAAGAGGTGATGGGGAAGAGAGATTGAGGTGATTGGTGAAGAGTTTTGGGGAAGAGTGTTTATGGGATTGTGTGAAAGAGGGGTGAGAAGAAGTGAGTGGAGGTAGGTGGGGATCCTGTGGGGTCCACAGATCCTGAGATGATCCTGTGGGGTCCACAGATCCTGAGGTGTTCAAGGATTTACAACCTTGCACCAAATTAGGCATGTAAAATGCCCTTGCACACAACTCTGGGCGTTCAGCGCCAGATTGGTGCCCATTTTGGGCGTTCAACGCCCATTTGTTGCCATTTCTGGCGTTGAATGCCAGAACCATGCTTGTTCTGGGCGTTCAGCGCCAGGATGCTGCCCATTTTGGGCGTTCAGTGCCAGAACCATGCTCTGTTCTGGCGTTGAACGCCAGCCAGATGCTTCCTCCAGGGTGTGATTTTTCTTCTGCTGTTTTTGATATCGTTTTCAATTTTTATATTTATTTTGTGACTCCACATGATCATGAACCTATAAAGACATATAACTAAGAAAAATATAGTTAGATAAATAAAAATTGGGTTGCCTCCCAACAAGCGCTTCTTTAATGTCAATAGCTTGACAGTGGGCTCTCATGGAGCCTCACAGATGTTCAGAGCATTGTTGAGACCCTCCAACACCAAACTTAGAGTTTGGATATGGGAGTTCAACACCAAACTTAGAGTTTGGTTGTGGCCTCCCAACACGAAACTTAGAGTTTGACTGTGGGGGCTTGGGTTGACTCTGCTTTGAGAGAAGCTTTTTCTGCTTCCTCTCCATGGATGCAGAGAGGGATCCTTGAGTTGTAAACACAAGGTTGTCCTTATTCAGTTGAAGGACTAATTCTCCCCTGTCCACATCAATCACAGCTCTTGCTGTGGCTAGGAAAGGTCTTCCTAGGATGATGGATTCATCCTCTTCCTTTCCAGTATCCAGGACTATGAAATCAGCAGGGATGTAAAGGCCTTCAACCTTTACTAACACGTCCTCTACTTGTCCATAAGCCTGTTTTCTTGAATTGTCTGCCATCTCTAATGAGATTTTAGCAGCTTGCACCCCATAGATTCCCAGTTTCTCTATTACAGAGAGGGGCATGAGGTTTATCCCTGAACCAAGGTCACACAGAGCCTTAAAGATCATGGTGCCTATGGTACAAGGTATTATGAACTTTCCAGGATCCTGTCTCTTCTGAGGCAATGTCAGTTGATCCAGATCACTTAGTTCATTGGTGAACAAGGGAGGTTCATCTTCCTAAGTATCAACGCCAAATAATTTGGCATTCAGCTTTATGATTGCACCAAGAAACTTGGCAGTTTGCTCTTCAGTAACATCCTCATTCTCTTCAGAAGAGGAATACTCATCAGAGCTCATGAATGGCATAAGGAGGTTCAATGGAATCTCTATGGTCTCTAGATGAGCCTCAGAGTCCTTTGGTTCCTCAGAGGGAAGCTCCTTATTGACCACTGGACGTCCCAGGAGGTCTTCCTCCTTGGGATTCACGTCCTCTCCTTCCCTTACAGGTTCGGCCATGGTGCTTATGTCAATGGCCTTGCACTCTCCTTTTGGATTCTCTTCTGTATTGCTTGGGAGAGTACTATGAGGGATTTCAGTGATCCTTTTACTCAGTTGGTCCACTTGTGCTTCCAAATTTCTAATGGAAGACCTTGTTTCATTCATGAAACTTATAGTGGCCTTAGATAGATCAGAGACTAAGTTTGCTAAATTAGAAGTATTTTGTTCAGAGTTCTCTGTCTGTTGCTGAGTGGATGATGGAAAAGGTTTATTATTGTTAAACCTGTTTCTTCCACCATTATTAAAGCCTTGTTGAGGCTTTTGATCCTTCCATGAGAAATTTGGATGATTTATCCATGATGAGTTATAGGTGTTTCCATAAGGTTCACCTAATTAATTTACCTCTGCTATTGCAGGGTTCTCAGGATTATAAGCTTCTTCTTCAGAAGATGCCTCTTGAGTACTGTTGGATGCAGCTTGCATTCCATTCAGACTCTGAGAAATCATATTGACTTGCTGAGTCAATATTTTGTTCTGAGCCAATATGGCATTCAGAGTATCAATCTCAAGAACTCCCTTCTTCATAGGCATCCCATTATTCACAGGATTCCTTTTAGAAGTGTACATGAACTGGTTATTTGCAACCATGTCAATGAGTTCTTGAGCTTCTGCAGGTGTTTTCTTTAGGTGAATGGATCCACCTGCAGAAGTATCCAATGACATCTTTGATAACTCAGACAGACCATCATAGAATATATCCAGGATGGTCCATTCTGAAAGCATGTCAGAAGGACACTTTTTGGTCAGTCCTTTGTATCTCTCCCAAGCTTCAAAGAGGGATTCACCTTCTTTCTGTCTGAAGGTTTGAACATCCACTCTAAGCTTGCTCAGCTTTTGAGGAGGAAAGAACTTGGCTAAGAAAGCCTTGACCAGCTTATCCCAAGAGTTCAGGCTATCCTTGGGTTGAGAATCCAACCATATTCTAGCTCTGTCTCTTACAGCAAATGGGAAAAGCATGAGCTTGTAGACTTCAGGATCTACTCCATTAGTCTTAACAGTATCACATATCTGCAAGAATTCAGTTAAGAACTGAAAAGGATCTTCAGATGGAAGTCCATGAAACTTGCAGTTCTGCTGCATCAGAGAAACTAATTGAGGTTTCAGCTCAAAGTTGTTTGCTCCAATGGCAGGAATGGAGATGCTTCTTCCATGTAAATTGGAATTAGGTGTAGTAAAGTCACCAAGCATCCTCCTTGCATTTTTATTATTTTCGGCTGCCATCTCCTCTTCCTGTTCGAAAATTTCTGAAAAGGTTATCTCTGGATTGTTGTAATTTAGCTTCTCTTAGTTTTCTCTTCAGAGTCCTTTCAGGTTCTGGATCTGCTTCAACAAGAATATTCTTGTCCTTGCTCCTGCTCATATGACAAAGAAGAGGGCATAGAAAAAATAATAATAATAATATGGATCCTTTATACCACAGTATAGAGATCCCTTTGTGAGTGGAAGAAAAGAGGGAGACAAAGAATGTGATGTAAAGGAAGAAACACAACTGTGAGGAGGGCAGAGATATGAGATGAGATGTTAGTAAATGAATAAATAAATAGAAGGAGATGAGAGAGAAGGAATTTTCGAAAATAATTTTTGAAAAAGAGTTAGTGATTTTTGAAAATAGTTTTTGAAAAATGTTAGTAGTTTTTCGAAAATTAAGATTTAAAAATTAAAATAATAGTTAATTAAAAAGAAATTTTGAAAAAGAAGGAAGGGATTTTCGAAAATGAGAGAGAGAGAGTTAGTTAGGTAGTTTTGAAAAAGATAAGAAACAAACAAAAAGATAGTTAGTTAGTTGAAACAAATTTTGTAAAGATAAGGAGTTAGGAAGTTAGAAAAGATATTTTGAAATCAAATTTTTTAAAAAGATAAGAAGATATTTTTGAAAAGATATGATTGAAATTAGTTTTTGAAAAAAATTTGATTTTTAAAAATCATAATTAATGACTTGATTCACAAGAAATCACAAGATATGATTCTAGAATTTAAAGTTTGAATCTTTCTTAACAAGCAAGTAACAAACTTGAAATTTTTGAATCACAACATTAATTGTTATTGTTATTTTCAAAAATTTGATAAAAAATAAGAAAAATATTTTTGAAAAATATTTTTTGGAATTTTCGAAAATAACTAAGAATTTTGAAAAAGATTTGATTTTTGAAAAAGATTTTGAAAAAGCTAAGATTTTCAAATTGAAAATTTGATTTGACTCATAAAAACAACTAGATTTTTTTAAAAATTTTGAAAAAGTCAAATCTAATTTTCGAATTTGATGAGAGAAAAAGGGGAAGATATTTTTTTGATTTTTGAATTTTTAATGAGGAGAGGGAAAAACAAGAAAAATGCTGCAATGCATGAGAATTTTAGATCAAAACATGTGATGCATGCAAGAATGCTATGAATGTCAAGATGAACACCAAGAACACTTTGAATGTCATGATGAACATCAAGAACATATTTTTGAAAAATTTTTAATGCAAAGAAAACATGCAAGACACCAAACTTAGAATTCTTTAATGCTTAGACACTAAGAATTCAAGAATGCATATGAAAAACAAGAAAAGACACAAAACATGCAAATGCAAAGATCAAACAAGAAGACTTACCAAGAACAACTTGAAGATCATAAAGAACACTATGAATGCATGAAAATTTTCGAAAAATGCAAGATGCACATGCAATTGACACCAAACTTATAACATGACTCAAGACTCAAACAAGAAACACAAAAATATTTTTGATTTTTATGCTTTTCTAATTTTTTTTTGTATTTTATTTTTTTTTCGAAAATTATTATGACAAAGAAAAATAGGCTACGGATTCGTTACTCCTATTTTTATGTGGGAGTAACATTAACCATCATAAAAATATTTATAAATAGCACCCCGTTTTTGTATTTTTGGAAGAATTTATAATTAAACATTTACCTCTGTATTTTTTCTTTTTACACATTCTTCCTTTTTCTTTTAATCATAGTTTCAAGAGGGACGAGACATATGGCTCTGCTAGGGTTTTTGCCTCCTTCTACCAGGTCGCTGGTTCTCTATTCCTCTCCCTCTATGGTCCCTATCTCTGATCATCGAGCACTGTCGTTGGTTCTCTGCTCCTCACCGTGCGCCGTCGCTACTGCTCTGCTCCTCCCCATGTCTCGAGGTCGTTGGTGGGTGATCTCGCCGTGTCTTGCTTCCGTGTCTGCTCGAAGTCGAAGCAACATTTCTTCTCTTGTCTGGACTCACTCTGGTTCTCTGCTTTAGTTCGGTAGTTCAATTCAGGTATCTCTCAATTTAGTTTCTTTCTTCTCGAAGTTTTTATTTTTCAATTAAGAAATGGAAATAATATGAAAGAGTCTAATCTGCCGCCGCACAAAACGCCGTTTTTTGCTCCTGCGAGCTTCTCCTCCTTCCTGGAGCTTTTGCTCTGGTAGCTTCTCCTTATCCATTAACGTGCCTTCGCCTCCTCAATCTGTTTCTCAATTTGCATTCTAACTTCTCACTTTTAGATCTGTAACTAAATTCACATCCTCTTATTCTGATTACTTCAATGATTGTTATATGCTAATTATTCTAATTACATCCTCTCTCAATAATAATTTCGATTTCGATTTTGAATTCACTCTTAATTATTTTTTCTAGCATTTCATCTTTCATGAGGCTTTGATAATTGACTGGATGCTCTTTATTTCTAACTCTGTATGTTCTCCAGTTTAAAATAGCAAATGTTCTGCTGATAATCTGTTTCCCTGTCTCCTTACTTTTGCAACCTTCCCCAATTAAATCTTGTTTAAAATATGGATGATGGACTGCTGAATCTTTATTGCTGTTTTTGGTATTTTATTTATTTAAATTTTTTCGTGGCTAGTCCAATAGGATGTCCTTAAAATTTGTAGTATTTTAGGCTATCCTTGGAATTTAATAGATACCATAACTTCAGGATATCTTTTCAATATATTGCGGAATGAATTAGTCCAATACTTCCCATTATACATCCTCATGACTTACCCTTTCAGATTGTTTCAGCACTTTCTTTCCTGTGTACTAATCATATTTTCATTTTTCATTTTAAAGGCCAAGCAGCACCTTGCCCTTCTATGTTTGGGAGAGATTGGTAGGAGGAAGGATCTTAGTGCACATGCCATATAGAAAATATTGTCATTGAATCCTTCCAATCTCCTTTTGAAGAGATAAAGTCTGCTGCCTCTTATGCTCTTGGTAATATCGCTATTGGCAACCTTCCAAAAAACTTGCCCGTTTATCTTGGATCAGATTGATAATCAGCAGAAGAAACAGTATTTCTTGCTTCATTCTTTGAAGGAGGTGTGGCCCAATGTATGGTTGTTCTGTGCCTTGCTGTTGGGGATCAGAAGTGTTCATTGATGCATTCGCATTTTAGTTAGATTAGCTAGGTAGTTTAAGTAGTTTTAGCTTAATTTCATGCATTTTATTCAAAATAAACAAGCATTTGAATGAAGTTTCTTATTATACACTAATATATCAAGGACTAAGTGATTTTGTAGTTGATTCTATGCAAATGACATAAGAAAGTGTTGAATAGTTGAATTATAAAAATTGGATACATTATATTTCGCTTCTATGTTTGAATAAATTGAATTGGATACATAAGAACTCGTCCACAGTGAAAGAATTGGTCTTAATCTTGTTTTGGCAAGCAATTAATCTTGTCAATTTTTAAATACAACACAAATAACAAACTACAATAGCATAGACAAGGTTATGTGACAACTAAAATGCTATGAAAAATAAAGAATTACAACAAAAATACAATAATACATATGAGTTCCAATTAGAAAAGAGAGAAGAAAGAAAATAAATATGCATTCAATATCACGTTTCTGAAATTTAAATATTTTTAAAGTTTAAACTAACAAGTTTTACAAAAGGCATCATAAGATAAAATCAATTAAATTCCTTCAAGAGTGCATCTTTGTCCAAAACTACACAAGCCAACACAATTTTCCTTGACTGCTCCTTTGTTGTATACCAATACGGTGGGCAGATTTTGATCCGGATAGTTGGGAATGCAATCAGTTGATATTATCTTAACAAATTTATTTTGTTACAGGATATCTTGTGACAAATTCTTCAATGCACTGCATCAAAATTCCACATTCAGCAATGTCAAAAATAAAGTACAACAAACTTCAATAACAAGCACAAGAAGCATAAAAATAAAATTAAACAAATTTGGATTACCCAAGTAATTTATAGATATTATATGAGGACGTGTGGTGTTCAGAAACATTTCCTGAAATTTGAACTTAGAAATGTCATCTAGCATACCCATCTTTGTAAAGGATGACAACCACCCAAACATCAGAGGGAGCCTGTGAAACCTCTCGAACAAAATCAGATCCTGAAATTGGAACCACTGATCCAAACCTCAACTTTAGCTGCTTCCTTCGTCTCAGCCAATCTCTTCTTCCTGTTAAAGCACAATGCCTAGTAATGTGGTTATTGATAATAATGAGTCCAAGATTCTTGTGACTATGGCAGGGGATGGAAACCCTTCCTACTTAGTTGAACCAATTGCTTCTTTGAATTGTTGCACTTGTGATTGTGAAGCTAATCCAACACCACCTTTATCAAGTTTAATCAATGAAAAAATACTGACCAATTGATTAGAAACAGATTCACAATGATTTTTGTTATGGTGCTTCTTCTTCACCTTTCACATTCGAGTAGTTTTTAGGTTCCCTAAATATGTCAGGCAATTAAGAGTATCTATGTAATAATCACAATGATTTATATCATAAGATATAGAATAAAAACAAGACTTAATCTACTTACACCTAATTCATCATTCATTCCCATGCCAAACTTCCAATTTATCAAAGCTTCATGATTTTGATTTCATCTAAGCTTCATGACTTCAAATGAACTCTAGAGTTTGATATCTTTGTTCGAAATTATTTGTTATGAATATTAAATTTATCAAACTGAAGCAAAAAAAACCATAATTAATCAGACATTATGAAAGGTTTACACAGACACTGTAACATTTGAACAAATTAAGAGAAGTTCAACAAGCAAGTTCGCATAAACATTAATGCAAAGATTTCAATACATCCCTAAAATATGCATGAGTTAAGTAAAAACATATTGAAAGGACTACAGAAGCTCACAGATTCAAAACATTAAGATCCTTCAATAGTTTCCTTAAGCGGGAATCAAAGTTGGATACAACAGTCATCTTAACTGTGCCAGTGTTTATCATGTTACTATGATAGGAGGGACAAACTTAAAAGAAAACAATGGTTAAGGAGGAAAAAGATATATTTGATTCGTGAAACTTCCAGCATCCTTGAGAAGAGTAGTTGTTTCATAAGCTCCATCTGAAAGATGCCACACATCTCCATTTGCACAATACTGACATGAATAACACTAAGTTCAGAAACAAGCATGTGTCATATTGTATATTTGAAATTTGAAGGCATGCGTCAGGTACTTTTAAAATCTCCTGCTAATTTATTTTTCCTGGATAAGTATGCAATAATATATAGATAAATAGAGACAACAGATGAATTCTGAGAAATGAACAAGAAGAAAGATGAACAATTAAAAAGGATAGATATTATCAAAGTATTCAAGGTTTTGAATCTTTTGATAAGTAAGAACTGAATTTTCCAAAACGGTTGTGCAATTCATAGATAAATTAACTTTATTAAGAGAATCATACAGGGTTAGAAATAAAGAGCAGAATTATCAGCAGAACATTTGCTAATTTAGAAATACAGAGTTAGAATCATCATAAATTGGGACTAATATAACAGATTATCAGCAGAACATTTGCTATGCAGCCGAAAAACTGGAGAACATACAGAGTTAGAAATAAAGAGCATCCAGTCAATTATCAAAGCCTCATGAAAGATGAAATGCTAGAAAAAATAATTAAGAGTGAATTCAAAATCGAAATCGAAATTATTATTGAGAGAGGATGTAATTAGAATAATTAGCATATAACAATCATTGAAGTAATCAGAACAAGAGGATGTGAATTTAGTTACAGATCTAAAAGTGAGAAGTTAGAATGCAAATTGAGAAACAGATCGAGGAGGCGAAGGCACGTTAATGGATAAGGAGAAGCTACCAGAGCAAAAGCTTCAGGAAGGAGGAGAAGCTCGCAGGAGCAAAAAATGGCGTTTTGCGCGGCGGCAAATTAGACTCTTTCATATTATTTCCATTTCTTAATTGAAAAATTAAAACTTCGAGAAGAAAGAAACTAAATTGAGAGATACCTGAATTGAACTACCGAACTAAAGGAGAGAACCAGAGTGAGTCCATACAAGAGAAGAAATGTTGCTTCGACTTCGAGCAGACACGGAAGCAAGACACAGCGAGATCACCCACCAACGACCGCGAGACACGGGGAGGAGCAGAGCAGTAGCGACGGTGCACGATGATCAGAGATAGGGACCATAGAGGAAGAGGAATAGAGAACCAGCGACCTGGTAGAAGGAGGCAAGAACCCAAGCAGAGCCATATGTCTCGTCCCTCTTGAAACTATGATTAAAAGAAAAAGGAAGAATGTGTAAAAAGAAAAAATACAGGGATAAATGTTTAATTATAAATTTTTCCAAAAATACAAAAACGGGGTGCTATTTATAAATATTTTTATGATGGTTAATGTTACTCCCACATAAAAGTAGGAGTAACGAATCCGTAGCCAAAAAAATAAGGATTCAAAATTTTTAATATGAATTCCAGGAATCTTGCATTCTTAGTCTAAAGCTTCAGTCCAGGAATTAGACATGGCTCACTAGCCAGCCAAGCTTTCAATGAAAGCTCCGGTCCAAAACACTAGACATGGCCAATGGCCAGCCAAGCTTCAGCATGTAACTCAGACATGACATGCCTGACATACCCTACAGTCGTATAACAGCTGATGGTTGGAAGCCTCAGTCCAAAAGAATTTAGACATGGCTTTACAGCCAGCCAGGCTTCACATGCTTCATGAAACACTAGAATTCATTCTTAAAAATTTTGAATCTAAAATTTTTTTGAAAACAGGTGAGAAAATTTTGAAATATTTTTGAAAAATTTTTGAAAAGAAAACAAAAAGAAAATTACCTAATCAGAGCAACAGGATAAACCGTTAGTTGTCCAAACTCAAACAATCCCCGGCAACGGTGCCAAAAACTTGGTATGCGAAATTGCTACTCAGGTTGTGAAATGATGTTCGAAATTGATTCCCTGGCAATGAAACCAAAAATGGATGCACAGGACCATGGTCTAAACATATCTTCACAACTTTGCATAACTAACCAGCAAGTGCACTGGGTCATCCAAGTAATACCTTACGTGAGTAAGGGTCGAATCCCACGGAGATTGTCGGTATGAAGCAAGCTATGGTCACCTTGTAAATCTCAATCAGGCGGATATAAAACAGTAATGGGTTTTCGAAAATAAATAATAGAATAGGGATAGAAATACTTATGTAATTCATTGGTGAGAATTTCAGATAAGCGAATAGAGATGCTTTCGTTCCTCTGAACCTCTGCTTTCCTGCTATCTTCATCCAATCAGTCTTACTCCTTTCCATGGCTGGCTTTATGTGATACATCACCATTGTCAATGGCTACTTTCGGTCTTCGCTCGGGAAAATGATCCAAATGCCCTGTCACGGCATGGCTAATCGTCTGGAGGCATCACCCTTGTCAATGGCTTCATCTTATCCTCTCAGTGAAAATGGTCAACGCACCCTGTCACAGCACGACTATTCATCTGTCGGTTCTCGATCATGCTGGAATAGGATTTACTATCCTTTTGCGTCTGTCACTAACGCCCCGCAATCGCGAGTTTGGAGCTCGTCACAGTCATTCATTCATTGCATCCTACTCGGAATACCACAAACAAGGTTTAGACCTTCCGAATTCTCTTGAATGCCGCCATCATTCTAGCTTACACCACGAAGATTCTGGTTAGGAGATCTAAGAGATACTCATTCAGTCTAAGGTAGAACGGAAGTGGTTGTCAGGCACGCGTTCATAGGGAATGATGATGATTGTCACGTTCATCACATTCAGATTGAAGTACGAATGAATATCTTAGAAGCGAAACAAGATGAATTGAATAGAAAACAGTAGTACTTTGCATTAATCTTTGAGGAACAGCAGAGCTCCACACCTTAATCTATGGAGTGTAGAAACTCTACCGTTAAAAATACATAAGTGAAAGTCCAGGCATGGCCGAGAGGCCAGCCCTCAAACGTGATCTAAGATAGCATACAACTGATCAAAGATACCTAATACAATAGTAAAAGGTCCTATTTATAATAAACTAGCTACTAGGGTTTACAGAAGTAAGTAATTGATGCATAAATCCACTTCCGGGGCCCACTTGGTGTGTGCTTGGGCTGAGCTTGAGTGTTGCACGTGTAGAGGTCCTTCTTGGAGTTGAACGCCAGTTTTTGTGCCAGTTTGGGCGTTCAACTCTGGTTTTGGATCCTTTTCTGGCGCTGGACGCCAGAATTGGGCAGAGAGCTGGCGTTTGAACGCCAGTTTGCGTCGTCTATTCTTGGCCAAAGTATGGACTATTATATATTTCTGGAAAGCCCTGGATGTCTACTTTCCAACGCAATTAAAAGCGCGCCATTTCGAGTTCTGTAGCTCCAGAAAATCCACTTTTAGTGCAGGGAGGTCAGAATCCAACAGCATCAGCAGTCCTTTTTCAGCCTGAATCAGATTTTTGCTCAAGTCCCTCAATTTCAGCCAGAAGATACCTGAAATCACAGAAAAACACACAAACTCATAGTAAAGTCTAGAAATGTGAATTTAACATAAAAACTAATGAAAACATCCCTAAAAGTAACTAGATCCTACTAAAAACATACTAAAAACAATGTCAAAAAGCGTATAAATTATCCGCTCATCAGTCATCCACGCTTCTGCATCACTTGTGCAGTTTACAATTCGCGTGGCCGCATCATCCATGCGGCCGCGTCATTGCGATTTCCTCACTTCCGCGCGGTCGCGTCATCCATGCGGCCGCGTCGCTTCTTGCTGGTCATCTCCTCAATTTCTTGTGTTCCTTCCATTTTTGCAAGCTTCCTTTCCAATCTCTAACTCATTCATGCCTTATAAAACCTGAAACACTTAACACACATATCACGGCATCGAATAGAATAAAGGAGAAATAAAATACATAATTAAAAGTCTATAGGAAGCAAGTTTTCAATCATGCAATAACTTTAGGAAGGAATTATAAATGCATGCTTATTTAATGAATAAGTGGGTAAAGATCATGATAAAACCACAAAATTAAACACAATATAAACATAAAATAGTGGTTTATCAGCTGTAGACATGCCAGGCATAGACCCCAAGCTAATGTGTCACAAGTTGGCGGTCTATCCAGGATCTCGGCCGGTACAGCAAAGACGAAGAAAACTTGGGCCAGAGCGATCGCAAGCTGTGGAAGAACAGGTACAAGCACTACTGGAGGCAGGATTCTTAAGAGAAATCAAGTACCCACTATGGCTAGCTAACGTTGTCTTGGTGAAAAAATCAAATAGGAAGTGGCAAATGTGCACCGACTAACCGACCTCAACAAAGCCTGCCCAAAAGATCCTTACCCACTCCCAAGTATCGACGCTCTGGTAGATGCTTCCTCTGGATATAGATACCTCTCGTTTATGGATGCATATTCCGGATACAACCAAATCCCCATGTATCCACCAGATCAAGAAAAGACCTCGTTTTTTATGCCAAAAGCAAATTACTGCTACATTGTGATGCCTTTCAGTCTCAAGAATGCGAAAGCTACTTATCAAAGGCTAATGAATAAAGTCTTCTCAGATCACATCGGAAAAATTATGGAAGTCTATGTGGACGACATGTTGATAAAGACACAAAGCGAAGAGAAATTATTGTCCGACCTGGCTCAGGTGTTCGACACTATAAGGAAGCACGACATGCCACTCAATCCCGCAAAATGCACCTTTGCAGTAGAAGCGGGCAAATTCTTAGGTTTCATGCCCACACAAAGAGGAATTGAAGTGAATCCAGACAAATGCCAGGCCATACTCAACATGAAGAGCCCAACTTGTGTCAGAGAGGTACAACAAATCAATGGGAGATTGGCAGCCTTATCCAGATTCTTAGCGGGATCAGCGATAAGATCTCTCCCCTTCTATGGCACTTTAAGGAAAGGAAAAAATTTTGAATGGACAAAGGAATGCGAGCAAGCCTTCTAGGATTTCAAAAACTTCCTAGGACAACCACCTATTCTAACTCGACCACGAAAGGAAGAACCACTCATATTGTATCTTGCGGTAGGAAGTCGGGCAATAGCCTCAGCACTGGTTCGGGAGGACGACAAAGAGCAACAACCTATATACTTCATTAGTAAAGTGCTGCAGGGGTCCGAGCTAAACTACCAAAAAATAGAAAAGTTTGCCTATACTCTCATACTGACATCTCGACGACTTCGCCCGTACTTCCAGGCTCACAACATTAAGGTTCGAACCGACCAGCCCATAAAAGGGATAATACAGAAAACAGATCTAGTAGGCAGAATTTTACAATGGGCAGTCGAATTATCCGAGTTCGACCTCCAATATGAAGCTCTGACAGCCATCAAATTACAGTACTTAGCCGACTTCATTGCAAAATTCACAGATACCTTGGAACCCCCACATAATGGAATCTCTACATGGATGGTTCCTCAAATAAGACCGGAAGTAGTGCAGGTGTGATAATAGAAAGCAACCAAGGAACCCAAGTTGAGCTTTCCCTCAAATTTGGGTTCCCCTCCTCGAATAACCAAGCGGAATATGAAGCATTACTGGCTGGTTTGAAGATGGCCAAGGAGGTTGGAGCTCAAAAACTCAACATCTTCAGCGATTCACAAGTAATCACCTCGCAAATAACAAGGAGCTACAAAGCCAAAGATCCCACCATGAAAAAATATTTGGATAAAACCAAGGAACAGCTCAGACAACTCGGGGAATATAAGATCTGTCACATACCCCGTGAACAAAATGCCTGAGCTAATGCACTCTCGAAACTAGCCAGCACCAAACCAGGGGGCAACAATAGAAGCCTCATCCAGGAAATGCTGCAGAATCCATCAATCTCGGAAGAGGAAAAAGTCCTAGCCATAACAAGTCAGGATCAAGGATGGATGACCCCCATAATTAATTACCTCAAAACAGAAATACTCCCCACAAATGAGAAGGAGGCAAAGAGGTTAAAACGTGAGGCTCAGTACTACACTATCATAAACAACACCCTATACAAGAGAGGGATCACGCTACCGTTGTTAAAATGTGTGCCGACCTCCAACACAAGGGAAGTCTTAGAGGAAGTACACAGCGACATTTGTGGTAATTATCTCGGAGCACAAGCTCTCACCAAAAAGGTACTTCGGGCGGGATTTTACTGGCCAACTCTACAAAAAGAAGCTACAGAGTTTGTAAAGACATGTTCCCCATGCCAGAAACATGCCAACTTCCACATTGCCTCGCCAGAAGAAGTCATCAGCGTAACTTCACCTTGGCCATTTGCAAAATGGGGACTCGACCTTCTCGGACCCTTTCCCCAGGGATCGGGACAAGTCAAATTTCTCATAGTTGGGATAGACTATTTCACAAAGTGGATTAAGGCAGAGCCTCTAGCCAACGCCACTGCTTAAAGAAGCCGGAAATTCCTATATAGGAATATTGTCACGAGGTTCGGGGTTCCACACTCCATCACCACCGACAATGGCACTCAATTCACAGATGCAGGTTTCAGGAAATTAGCAGCCGACTTGAACATAAAACACCAGTTCACCTCCGTCGAACATCCTCAAACCAATGGACAGGCTGAAGCTGCCAACAAAGTCATATTGACTGGGCTAAAACGGAGACTACAAAAAGCAAAGGGAGATTGGGCCAAAGAACTCCCACAAGTCCTACGGACATATCGAACAACGCCACATTCTACCACAAATGAATCATCATTTCGATTAGCGTACGGAGTGAAGGCAATGATCCCAGTAGAGGTCGAGGAAGGGTCCCCTAGAATGGTCCACTACAATGAACAAGCCAACTCTCAACTTCAAAAAGAAGAGCTCGACCTACTTCCAGAAATCCAAGAAAGAGCTCGGATCAGAGAAGAAGCGCTAAAGCACCGAATGGCTTCGAGATATAATCAAAGGGTAGTGCCAAGAAGTTTCGCTGAGAATGATCTCATTCTAATCCGAAATGATATTGGAATAACTCGACCCGGAGAAGGAAAGCTGGCAGCAAACTGGAAAGGACCCTACCAAGTTACAGAAGTAATTGGAAAGGGCTACTACAGACTATCCGAACTCGACGGACGAGAGCTCCCCAGGTCATGGCACGCTTGCAACCTAAGAAAGTATTATAGCTAGAGAAGGTAACAGATCTCGGATGCACTCTTTTTCCTGAAAAGTTTTTTTAATGAGGCACCAAGTTGAGATACAGAAATTACCCAACTTAAAGGGATGAAAAACTCCCGCATGTATATATTTGCACTTGCCTTTGAATAAAATATATTTTTAGATATTCTACAAATTCTCAAGACGCATTAATCTGAAGCATTCATCGTCCGATTATAAAGCAACAGATCGGCAGAAAGTGAAAAACAGATTCACTGCACGATCACGATGGAAGACTAATA
Organism: Arachis ipaensis; assembly: GCF_059453495.1. Taxonomy (NCBI): domain Eukaryota; kingdom Viridiplantae; phylum Streptophyta; class Magnoliopsida; order Fabales; family Fabaceae; genus Arachis; species Arachis ipaensis. Next base: position 65,284,929 of record NC_142443.1, read on the forward strand.
AAGATGAAAACGCGATTCATCTAAAGGTCGACCAAACAAAGATAGAAACCACCTTCTACAAATCGGCAAAGATGAACACAGAATAATGTAAGAAGTTATCGAAAGTGATCCGAAAAAGAACCTGACGAGGTCTTATGGATTGCTAAATAATAACTTAAAGACTGGCCGACGTTGAGAAGTCGGACCAAGTCACCCCAAGTTATCAGCAAATCCCTGGAAAGAGGTCTGGCCAACCCTATAAAAGAGGAATTGCTATAACTTAGAAGAGATCGACCTAACGAAGTCGGTCTCCTACAAACAAGTTATAAAATTAATCCCTGAAAGAGACCTAACAATGGTCCAAGAAAGAGGATTACGAAATAACTTAGAAGAGATCAACCTAACGAAGTCGGTCCCCTACAAACAAGTTATAAAAGTAATCCCTAAAAGAGACCTGACAAAGGTCCAAGAAAGAGGATTACAAAAATAACTTAGAAGAGATCGACATAAAGAAGTCGGTCTCCAACAATGAACAAGTTATAAAAGTAATCCCTGAAAGAGACCTAACAAAGGTCCAAAAAAGAGGATTACAAATAACTTAGAAGAGATCGACATAAAGAAGTCGGTCTCCTACAACGAACAAGTTACAAAAGTAATCCCTGAAAGAGACCTGACAAAGGTTTAAGAAAGAGGATTACAAAAATAACTTAGAAGAGATCAACATAAAGAAGTCGGTCTCCTACAACGAACAAGTTATAAAAGTAATCCCTGAAAGAGACCTGACAAAGGTCCAAAAAAGAGGATTACAGAAATAACTTAGAAGAGGACAACATAAAGAGGTCGACCTCCCACAAACAAGTTATAAAAGTAGTCCCAAAAAGAGACCTAGCAAAGGTCCAAAACAGAGGACTACAAAAGTAACTGGAAAGAGGACCAACACAAAGAAATCGGTTATGGATCGCTAGAAATACAAGCAAGAGCAAGAAAACCAAGAAACAAGTTGGAACTGCCCATCCACGACCTCAAAGGATCCAACCCACAAGCAATAAGTGCAAAGCAATCCAAAGAGGCCGAAGGCTCCGACATTTTCAAAAAGTGCTAAGATAAGCGCAAACAAGCAGGATATAAAATACAATATTATAAAGCTTCAGGGTCAGGCCCAAAAGCTTGAAAGCTACTTGTTGTTTTTCAAAGTAAAGTTGCCAAACCAGCAACCAAAAGGAATATCAACAGTCAGCAAAATATTCAAACTACAAAAAAGGAGTTTAAAAGCCCACAAGCCGGGCCGACTACACGAATATCCAAAGAGAAATCAGCAAAAATCGGGAGCCTTCCTGGCAGCATCAGTACGGGGAGAAGGAGGCCGAGTCTGAATAGGCACAGCATCCACAGTTCCATCATCCCGGTTCAGAATCTGGAAATCCGGGTCAGACACAACTGGAGGAACTAAAGAGGTTGACACTTTGGCAGAAGACACATGGGGAGGTTCAACATCATCATCATCCTGGTCATCAGGGACAATCTTACCATCTCTCACAACATTATCCAGGCTGAAAAGAGTAAGGTTGGCTTCGGGAGCAATAATCCGAACCTGCTCCCTCAAGCTCTCATAGGCAGCAGTTACGCTACCAACAAGATGACCTTGGAGCTCGGAGTAATCAGCTCGCGCATTCTCCAACTCCTCCCTCAGGCGCACCACCTCCCGATAAGATGTCACATATCTGTCCTTATGCCTCAATGCCGTGTCCTCGGCCAACTGCACAGAAGCCGCCAGAGCAAGGGAACTCGCCTTTTCGTTCTCCAGATCCTTCTCCAACTTGGCTACCTTTACCTCAAGCTCTTCCTTTAGGCCCTTCATTCGGTCGAACTCCTATTTAGCCTCCTCCATAAACTCCTTGGGGGCATGGAGAGGAAGATTCTGAGCAGTTCGATACAGGAAAGCCCCGATATATGCCATTTTAACACTGTTTCGGGTCATAAAATCCAAATGGCGAAGGATCGACACATCATCCATGGGGAGGGTACCGTAGGGACCGATTTGCTGATCTACGAATTCGATTGCATTAAAATCAGGGGCATCAAGGTTAAAGGCCTCAATTGTTTTCTGTTTCTTGTTGGGAGGAGCACCAGAAGCAATGGCAAAAGTCTGTGGAGGATCAGTTAGACGAACTCGAGGAGTTGGGATCACCTTCCTTGGCCCAGGAGAACTTGGCACGGGCGGCTTCACAGGAACTTGAGAAGATCCCTCTCCGGCCGCCTTGGCCGAGATGTTTTGAGCAGCAGCAGCCTTCTTCGCCTTCTTATAGGCCTTCATGGAATCATTGTTTTTCGACATCTCTGAAAATACAGAATCAACCGTAAATGACGAGTTACAACATAGGAGAAGAAAAGCTCAGAAACAAGTATAAAAACAAGTCAGACGGTACCCAAAGCAGTTCGAACCAAAGATAGATCACTCAAGAATCTTTTTGTGTCTAGATGGGGTGGTTCCCCCCACAAATCTTCAAGAACAACTACAAAAGCCCGCTCAACCTCATTAAGCATCTCCCATGTATAACGTGGCACTCTCACATTCTTTTGCCATTCTACATGACCACAACAAGTCGGTCTCGAAAGCAGTAAAAGGAAAAGTAACGTCCAACTGGCTGAAGAAATATTCATAAGCGTAGAAGAAGGGACGCTCCCCCTCGACGAAAGTAGAAAACAAGCCCTCTCATCAGAGTCAGGAGCTACAAGCTCATAATCCCTCTCCCGAGCACTGCTACCACAAATCCTATGACGTTTTCTCAGCTCTACACAAAATTCAGCATCCACGACAGAGACATACATTAAGACAAGGGAGTCCAGCCAATCGGACATCCCCTTGGGAACGACACCTCTACAATGTTATTGCGAGAAGACATGAGGCCAACTAATTGATAGCACGGAAACTTGTCTCTCAACAAATTTCCTTCGGCAAGTATATCGAATTGTCGTCAAGTAATAACTCACAAAAGAGTGAGGTCGAATCCAACAGAGATTAACGGATTAAGCAATCAATGGTTAATTAATTATCCTAGTCAGACGATTCATATTGTAGTGATAAGCAACAGGAAATGTAAATGGCACAAAAGTAAAGAAAGCAATAAAGTGCAGAAAAGTAAAATGGCAAGAAAAGTAAATGTAAGAACTAAAAATAAAATGAACATTGGGATCAAGAGATATTGCAATCCTCCGGATCAAGTTCATTCTCATCTCTTCCTCAATCAATGCGTTCATTGATCTCCTTGGCAATCTTAAGTGATCGAATTACAATTCCTTGTAATTCTTGTAATTCAATCTCTCAAATCTTGATCAATAGCCAATTTCTTGGTCAATTGCTCATGAGAAGAGATGAAGTATGGTCACTGATTATACCACATGCTTTCCCAAATCAAGTGTTGGTAGGGTTATAGTCACATACCCATCCAACCCCAATTTGGTCCAACATGAGAAAGCATTTCTAGCATGATCTCTTCATTCCTCTTCCAAGGTTCAGAAGAGATCCAAGTATGAATAGCTTCTTTTCCAAGATAACTACCCAATTGGATGAAGATTGAAAGCTTTCTAGTAAAATCAAGAGAAAAGATAGAAGAAGAAGAATAAGAACTACAATTGATCCATTGAATCACAATAGAGCTCTCTAACCCAATGAAAAGAGTTAGTTGATCATTGCTCTACAAAAAAGAAAAGAAAGAAAGTGCAGAAAAGTAAAGATGAAGATTAAAACTAAAATTGAAACTTCAAAAATTCATAAATGAAAAATACAAAGAAAACGAAACTACTCCTAAGGAAGAAAAGAAGAGAAAAGGAAGAAGAGTGTGGGAGGGGAGGGGTCCAAAGACCCACTCCCCTTGGAGTGTGCCAATTCACAGAAGTTCGAATTGGTCTTCACTCTCTCCCTCTTCCTTCAATTCTCTGTTGCCCTCTCTTTTCAAAGTAAAAGCTAAGGCCCTTATATAGGCTCTCCTAAATTACAAAATGAAATTAAAAGCAAATTACAATTAAATGAAAATTCCTATTCTAGATGCTTCTTGTGGCCTTGATTGGTTGACACTTGTAGGCTTGCTTCCTTGAGGTTGGGTGGTCCTTGAAAGAGAATCAAGTTGAGGTCCAGGTGCTAATGTCAGTGCTAACGTTAGCCACACTAACGCTACAAGTGTGGCGTTAGTGCTGAAGTTAGTGTGGCTAACGTCACACTTGCTACCTAGTTGGTGTTTTTAGGGCTTAAAAGATGCCTCTGGTTTGTACTCCAATTTCATGCCCACTATAGAGTATTATATATCGTTGGAAAGCTCTGAATGTCATCTTTCTAATGCAAATGGAATCACCTCAATTGGACCACTGTAACTCAAGTTATGCTCCTTTGAAGGGGACAGGGTTGCTGGCATAGTGGCTGGCGTTATTGGCAAACGTGAGTGCCAATAACGTCCGCGATCAGGGGCTGAAAATTGCCAGTTTCTGAAGCTTAACTTAATGTCCACCCCATACTATTATATATTTTTGGAAAACCCTGGATGTCTACTTTCCAACTCCTTTGGAAGCGCATCATTTGGAGCTCTACAACTCGAGTTATACTTCTTTGAAGGTGAAGAGGTCAGCTGGCCTTACTACAGGTTGATACCATGTTCATCTTTGCACTTTCGGGGCAGGTTTTCTCCCTCAAATTTAGAGTCCACCATGTAGTGCCATATATGCTTGGAAAGCTCTGGAATCCTACTTTCCAATGCCACTGGAATCACCTCATTTCAGCTTACGTCCCGACATTTCTCAAACAAGAAAAGAAGATCTCAAATAGCAAACATTTCAAAGAAGAAAAACACAAAGTCATCAAAAACACTATCTTCCTATAGTCTATCAGCAAGGAGCATTGTCAACATAAAAAATGCCAAGCAGAAAATCATCAAAGACACAACCTTTTTTCAGAATCAAGCAAAAACCATCGTCGAAGGCGCAAGCAGAAACGGTGATAACATGCAACAGGAAAAGCAAAAAAGCTCATGCAAAAGACAAAGAAACTCCAGAACACACAGCGATCAGGCACAGCAAAAGGCAGAAAGATCCAAACTTTCTCAAAACAGACATAAAAAGTGACGTAGAAAGAGAAAGGAAGAAGAACCAAACCTGGAAAAATAGGAGAAAGCCGCAAAGGAAAGCGGAAAAGCGGAAGCGAGAGGAGAAAGAGCCACCCCTCGAACTCTAAGCAAGAAATAGAAAGCGAGAGAGTAAAGAGAGAAGTTACCAAGAAGAGCGAAGAAGAGAAACCATTTTTGATTGTGAAATTCAAAATAAAAAGCTAAGGGAAAACGGGGCAATTAATACCAATTAATGAAGGTATTAAACCCCCGCACGTTTCCAAGAACAAGGCGCTGGTATAAAAGCGCGCAATTTTAGAGGAAAACGTTCTACATTCAAAAGATTCTACAAAAGGAAGAAATCGACAAAATGCTTGAACTCGGTTTCACTAAAGAAGGACCGAAGTCAAAAGACTCGACCTCAAAAAAGAAGACCGAGCTCAAGCAGGGGCACTGTTCACACCCTAGGTCGAGCTATCCGACCTAAGATGATTGGTGACAAAGCGACCGACCTCTTCAGGTCAGGCTACCCGACCTCTTCTCAAAGAGGTCGGCCAAATCGACAGGAAAGCCCAATAAAGGGTCCAAATAGAGGAACACGACCCAAATCCACAGGCAGTCCAAACCTACAGAGATAAGGGCGGTTCCCTTGAAGATAAGCTGATCTCACCCAAAGATAAGATAAGATAAGATAAGATAACTAACTTATCTTATCTAAAAAGGTCACTTCACACCATTATAAATACACTGGAGCACCCAGGTATAACTCATATTCTGATTCTACTAAAAACCTGTTTAATACCCATGCTAACTTAAGCATCGGAGTCTCTTGCAGGTACCCCCATCCTCCGGTGACCAAGGATCTGAGGTGCAGTCAGTCCAACAAGTCGGACACAATAGCTCTGGCCGCAACCAGCCAGCTGGACACGTCATCTCCAACCAGTACAGAAGATCTCATCCGAGATCGTCCTACAGTTTCAGGTAACCCTCAGAACTGTTTCCACTTGGCATGCTTATGACTACTTTTTCAGCCAAATGAACATCACCCTTCCTTTTACCTCCTTTGAGACTGATTTGTTGTGGTCGTGTAATGTAGCTCCATCCTAGCTCCATCCGAACGCCTGGGGATTTATCAAGATCTTTCAGTTGCTTTGCCAAGAGTTGGATGTCAAACCTTCTCAAACTCTCTTTCTTTACCTCTTTGTCTTGACCAAACTTGGGACTACCAAAAAGAAAGCTTCTTAGATTTCTTTCAGGTCTGCCCAAGGACACAAAGTGTTTTCTATGTACGATGAGTCTTTTAGGGATTTTAAGAACTACTTTTTCAAGGTCCGAGCTGTTGAGGGATCTCGGCCATTTTTCTTGGAGTTGAATAATGAACCTGCTTTCCCCTTATATTGGCAAAAGAATGTTGTAGTATCTAGATTTACGTGGGAGATGCTTCATGAGGTCGAGCAGGCTTTTGTGAATTTGTTGGAGGGGATTTGGGGGCAACCTCTCCATCTCGACACAAAGAGATTTTTAGGAGACCCCTCCCTTGTCCGAGCTGAGCTGGGTAGTGGTCGACTTCTTTTTGCTTTGTTCGCTTGCTTTTTGTTTCTTTTTCTTCCAATTTTGTGACTTGCTTTACTGTGTTTTTCAGAGATGGTTAAAAATAATGATTCCATGAAGGCCTTTAAAAAGGAAAGGAAAGCTACTGCTACCCAGAACATCTCGGCTAAGGCTGCTAGGGAAGGATCTCTCAGGTTCCTCCTAAGAAGCCGATCTTGAGAACTTCTGGGCCGAGGAGGATGATTCCTACTCCTCAGGTCCATTTGGTTGATCCCCCCCAGACTTCTGCTGCTACCTCTTCTCCTTCGGCCGGCCCTCTTCCCAAAAGACAGAGGACTGTGGGCTTTTAGTTGCTTTTCTTAGCAACTTTATTTAGAAAAACAAATGGCTTTTCAACACTTGAGGTTACCTTTTTAGGTGGCCTTTTGATTTATAGTAGCCTTGTTTCTTCATGATATAGTTGTCTGCTGCTTTTTTACACTTTCAGGAATCTTTAGAGTGTTGGAGTCTTGCTGTCCGACCTCTTTTGATTGCCTTTGTGCTTTCTTTCCTGCTTTAGTCGAAGCTAGCTTTGTTCAACTATTCTTCTTTGCATTCTTTGATAGAATACATGTAGATTGATTTTATTGAAGTCATGGCTTTCTGGGTCCGGCTTGAGTCCCTTATAGCGCATGCCTTCTGTCGGTCGACTTCTTTTCGTTTAGTCTTTGCGAATTATTTTTAGTAATCCATTTTATTTGGACCTTGCAGGTCTCTTTTTATGGATTACTTTTTATAACTTTTGTAGCTTTTTTGGCCAACTTCGTCATGTTGGTCCTTTCTAAGTTATTTCTAGTAATCCATTTTATTTGGACCTTGTCAGGTCTCTTTCTATGGATTACTTTTTATAACTTTTGTAGCTTTTTTGGCCGACTTCGTCATGTCGGTCCTTTCTAAGATATTTCTAGTAATCCATTTTATTTGGACCTTATCAGGTCTCTTTTTATGGATTACTTTTTATAATTTTTGTAGCTTTTTTGGCCGACTTCGTCATGTCGGTCCTTTCTAAGTTATTTCTAGTAATCTATTTTCAAGGTTGGCCAGGCTTCTTTTCTATAGATTACTTTTTATAACTTTTTTGTCGCTTTGATTAGTCTGGTCCGACTTCTTGATGTCGGCCTCTCCTAAGTTATTTCTAGTAATCCATTTTTTTTACACCTCGTCAGGCCTCTATCTATGGATCACTTTTTTATAACTTCTTGCATTATTCTATTTTCGTCGCTTTTCATCTTGCCAATTTTGATCCTTGCGTGGCTGACCTTTGATGAATTCGGTTTTCATCTTCATCGACCTTATCGTGATCGAGCAGTGAATTTGGTTTTCATTTTTACCGATCTGTAGCTTTATAACCGGGTGATGAATTTTTGCGTTTCAGATTAATGCATCTTGATAAAGAGAATTTGTAGAAAATCTGAAAAAACTTTATTCAAAATAGAAAATATGCAAATATATACATGTGGGTGCTCACCCTTCTTAAGTCAGGTAATTTTGCAGATCTTGACTTGGCGCCTCATTAAAAAACCTTTTTCAGGAAAAAGAGTGCAACTTTGTCCTAAAATCTTTTATTACCTCTTAACTATAATACCTTCTTAGGTTGCAGGCGTGCCATGACCTTGGTAGCTCTCGCCCCTCCAGTTCGGACACTTTGTAGTAGCCCTTTCCCAGTACCTTTGTGACTCGGTAGGGTCCTTTCCAGTTAGCCGCTAGCTTTCCCTCTCCGAGTCGACTTGTTCCGATATCATTTTGGATTAGGATGAGGTCGTTGTTGGCGAAGCTTCGCTGCACTACCTTTCGATTGTACTTTGAGGCCATGCGACGTTTTAACGACTCTTCTTTGATCCGAGCTCTTTCTCGGACTTCTGGAAGTAGGTCGAGCTCTTCCCTTTGAAGTTGGGAGTTGGCTTCTTTACTGTAGAGGATCGTTCTGGAGGATCCTTCTTCGACTTTTACTGGGATCATTGCCTCCATTTTGTAAGCTAACCGAAAAGGTGATTCCCTTATGGTGGAGTGTGGAGTTGTCCGATATGCCCATAGGACTTGTGGGAGCTCTTCAGCCCATGCTCCCTTTGCGTTCTGTAGCCTCCGTTTTAACCCGGCTAGTATGACTTTATTGGCGGCTTCTGCTTGTCTATTAGCCTGTGGGTGTTCAACGGACGTGAATTGGTGCTTTATTTTTAAGTTGGCTACCAACTTTCTAAAGCTTGCGTCTGTGAATTTAGTGCCATTGTCTGTGGTGATGGAGTAAGGGACCCCAAACCTTGTGACAATGTTTCTATATAGGAATTTCTGACTTCTTTGGGCAGTGGCATTGGCTAGGGGCTCTGCCTCAATCCATTTTGTGAAATAATCTACCCCTACAATGAGGAACTTGACCTGTCCCGATCCTTGGAGGAAAGGCCCGAGGAGGTCGAGTCCCCACCTTGCAAATGGCCAAGGTGATGTTACGCTAATGAGTTCCTCTGGTGGGGCGATGTGGAAGTTAGCATGTTTCTGACATGGTGGACATGTCTTAACGAACTCGGTGGCTTCTTTTTTGCAAAGTCGGCCAGAAGAATCCGGCTTGAAGTACTTTTTTGGCAAGAGCTCGTGCTCCGAGATGGTTGCCACACGTGCCACTGTGTATCTCTTCCAAGACCTCTTTTGTGTTAGAGGTCGGTACACATTTTAGTAGAGGCGTTAAAATCCCTCTCTTTTGTGTAATTCTGTGCCTCCCGTTTTAACTTCTTTGCATCCTTCTTATCTGTAGGGAGTATTTCTGATTTGAGGTAGCTGATTATGGGAGTCATCCATCCTTGATCCTGACCTGATATGGCTAGGACTTTTTCTTCTTCTAATATTGATGGGTTCTGTAGTATTTCCTGGATGAGGCTCCTATTATTACCCCCTAGTTTGGTGCTGGCTATTTTTGAGAGTGTGTCAGCTCGAGCATTCTGTTCTCGAGGTATATGTCGGATCTCATATTCCTGGATTTGTTCGAGTTGTTCCCTGGTTTTGTCCAGGTACTTTTTCATGACCGGATCTTTGGCTTGGTAGGTCCCTGCTATTTGCGAGGTGATGACTTGTGAATCGCTGAAGATGACAAGTTTTTGGGCTCCGACCTCTTTAGCTAGCTTCAAACCAGCCAATAGCGCCTCATATTCAGCCTGATTATTGGAAGCGGGGAACTCGAATTTCAGGGAGAGTTCGATTTGGGTTCCCTGATTACTTTCTATTATCACACCTGCTCCACTCCCAGTTTTATTTAAAAAGCCGTCCACATATAGATTCTAATTTGTAGGGATTTTTGGGGTGTCGGTGTACTCTGCAATGAAGTCAGCCAGATACTGTGATTTGATGGCTGTCCGAACTTCATATTGAAGGTCGAATTTGGACAACTCGACTGCCCACTGTAGGATTCTTCCTGCTAGATCTTTTTTCTGTAGAATGCTTTTATGGGCTGGTTGGTCTGAACCTTGATGGTGTGAGCCTGAAAGTATGGGCGAAGTCGTCGAGAAGTTAGTATGAGAGCATATGCGAACTTCTCTATCTTTTGATAGTTCAGCTCAGACCCTTGTAGTGCTTTGCTGATGAAATATATAGGTTGTTGTCCACTTTCGTCTACTCTGACTAGTGCTGAGGCTACTGCCCGACTTCCTACTGCGAGGTATAATATGAGTGCTTCTCCTTCCCGCGGTCGGGTAAGAATGGGTGGTTTTCCCAGAAATCTTTTGAAATCCTGGAAAGCTTGCTCTCACTCTGGTGTCCATTCGAACTTATTTCCCTTCCTTAGTGTGGCGTAGAAGGGGAGAGATCTTATGGCTGATCCGGCTAGAAATCTGGACAAGGCTACCAGTCGCCCGTTGAGTTGTTACACTTCTTTGACACAGGTTGGACTTTTCATGTCGAGTATGGCCCGGTACTTGTCCGGGTTTGCTTCGATTCCTCTTTGTGTGAGCATGAAACCCAAGAATTTGCCAGCTTCTACTGCGAAGGTGCATTTTGCAGGGTTAAGTCGCATGCCATGCTTTCTTATGGTATTGAATACTTAGGCGAGGTCGGACAGTAATGACTCCTCGCTTTGTGTTTTTACTAACATGTCGTCCACATATTCCTCCATGAGTTTCCCGATATGGTCTATAAATACTTTGTTCATTAATCTTTGATAGGTGGCTGCTGCGTTTTTGAGTCCAAATGGCATGACGATGTAGCAATAGTTTGCTTTTGGGGTTAATAATGAGGTTTTTTCTTGATCGGGTGGATACATCGGGATTTGATTGTATCCTGAATAAGTGTCCATAAATGAGAGGTATTTGTATCCGGAGGAGGCATCGACCAGGGCGTCGATACTTGGGAGTGGATAGGGATCTTTTGGGCAAGCTTTGTTGAGATTGGTGTAGTCGGTACACATCCGCCACTTCCCATTTGATTTTTTCACCAAGACGACGTTGGCTAGCCATAGTGGGTACTTGACTTCTCTTATGAATCCTGCCTCTAGTAGAGCTTGTACCTGTTCCTCCACAGCTTGGGATCTTTCTGGTCCGAGCTTTCTACGCCTCTGCTGTACTGGCCGAGATCCTGGATATACTGCCAGCTTATGGCACATTAGTTTGGGGTCTATGCCCGGCATGTCTGCGGACTTCCATGCGAAGAGGTCGACATTATCTTTTAAAAACTGTATCAGGGACTCCTTTACTTCTCTTTTTAGGATTACGCCGATATTGGTCATTTTATCTGGGACATCTCCGATCTGGACTTTTTCTATCTCGCCTTCAGGTTGTGGACGAAGTTCTTCCCGACCTCGAATTCCCCCGAGTTTGATGGTGTGGATTTCTTCTCCTTTGACTCAGAGGTTCAGACTTTCATTGTAACAGTGGCGCGCTGTCCTCTGGTCTCCTTTTATCATAGCGATCCCTTACGTAGTTGGGAATTTCATGCATAGATGTGGAGTTGAGACTACTGCGGTGAGCTGATTTAGGGTTGTTCGACCTATTAGGGCATTGTAGGCTGAACTCACGTCGACCACGATGTAGTCTATGTTGACTGTCCTTTATCGGCTTCCTTTTCCAAAGGTTGTGTGTAGTGAGATGTATCCAAGTGGTTGGATCGGAGTGTTTCCTAGTCCAAATAAGTTATTCGGATATGCTCTGAGCTCTTTTTCTTCTTGGCCGAGTTTGTCGAAGGCAGCTTTAAACAAGATATCAGCCGAGCTTCCTTGGTCCACCAATTTGCGGTGGAGGTTAGCGTTGGCCAATATGATAGTGATGACCATGGAATCGTCATGTCCCGAGATGATGCCAGCCGCGTCTTCTTTAGTAAAAGTGATAGCAGGGAGGTCGGGTGCTCCTTCTCCACCCTCGACTTGATATACTTCTTTAAGGTGTCTTTTGCGAGATGATTTGGAGATTTCTCCTCCCGCAAATCCTCCATGTATCATGTGGACATGTCTCTCCGGGGTATGAGGTGGTCGTTCAGTTCGTCCGACCTCTTCGTCCCTTCTTCTTTTTCTAGGCTCATCTGTCTTGGTGGCTAAGTACCCATCTAGTCTCCCCTCTCTCACCAATTTTTCTATGACATTCTTCAAGTCGAAGCACTCGTTGGTAGGATGTCCATAGATACGATGGTATTCACAATATTCTGTCTGATTTCTGCCTCCTTTTTTGCTTTTAATTGGTCGAGGAGGTGGAATCTTCTCAGTGTGGCATACTTCTTGGTAAACTTCCACAAGAGACACCCGAAGAGGGGTGTAATTGTGGTATTTCTTAATCTTCTCTCCATGCTGATCTTCTTTTTTCTTGGACTCTTTATCCTTATCTCGGGAGGAGTAGGAGATTCCGGACTTTGAGGTCTCTCCTAGTCGAGAGTTTTCCTCCATATTGATGTACTTCTCTACTCATTCTTGCACTTCATTCAGAGATGTTGGATGTTTCTTTGATATGGAGTGACTAAAAGGTCCCTCTCGTAGGCCATTGATAAGACCCATAGTTGTTGCCTCTGTTGGCAGACTTTGTATGTCCAGACATGCTTTGTTGAATCTTTCTATATAGTTGCAAAGACTTTTCCGATTTCCTTGCTTGATCCTTAATAGGCTCAGTGCGTCCTTGGTTTTGTCCTTCTGGATGGAGAATCTGGCAAGAAACTTTCCAGCTAAGTCGTCAAAGCTTGTGATGGACCTTGGGGGCAGATTGTCGAACCATTTAATCGCTGTTTTTGTTAAGGTAGTCGGGAAAGCTTTGCACCGAATTGCATCTGAGGCATCGGTGAGATACATTCTGCTTCTGAAATTACTGAGATGATTGCTTGGATCTGACGTGCCGTCATATGGTGTCATGTCGGGAGCTTTGAACTCCTTTGGGACTTTGGCTTTCATGATCTCTTTGGTGAATAGATCTTGATCTTTGCGGGGGTTATCTTTATGACCGGATCGAGTAGTCTTGGTTTTTAGATGGGTTTCAAGCTTTAAGAGCTTGTCTTCTAAGGTCCTTCTCAGCTTCTCTTGATGCTCAGCCTCTTTTTCAAGTTGTTTAAGACGATTTTGTTGAGCTCGAAGTGCCTCCAGGATTTCAGTAGACTCTCATCTTTGTTTGGTTAAGGAGTATCCTTTGGTGTAGTGTCCGCGTTCTTATGTGGCGTCCTATTTTCTAGATCAGAGTTGTTGTCAAGGTTGTCTTCCATGATGGTGGGATGACTTCCAGGTTCCCCGGCAACGGCGCCAATGTTCTGAGGGTTACCTGAAACTATAGGTCGATCTTGGACGAGATCTTCTGTGCTGGTCGGTGCCGATGTGTCTGACTTGAGGGTGGTGCTGATCCTTCATCACGGGAGGGTGGTAGTACCTGCAAGGGACTCCAATGCTTAAGTTAGCAAGGGTATTAAGCAAGTTTTTAGTAGAATCAGAGTATGAGTTATACCTGGGTGCGCCAGTGTATTTATAATGGTGGGGAGTGAACTTTCTAGAGATAAGATAGTTATCTTATCTTATCTTTTGAGTGAAGTCATCTTATCTTCAAGGGAACCGCCCTTATCTCTCTAGGCTTGGGCTGTCTTTGGATTTGGGTCGTGTTCCTCTGTTTGGGCCCTTTTTGGGCTTTCCTAGTGATTTGGTCGAGCTCTTTGAGAAGAGGTCGGATAGTCTTGACCTGAAGAGGTCGGTCGACTTGTCTTTAATCAGCCTGGGTCGTACAGCTCAACCCAGGGTATGAACAATAATCAACCCCAATCCAACTACTATCCATCCAACAACTCATCCACTAACCAAAACAACTATCATTCACCCTCAACATCTCATAATCAACCACAACCACTCCAAGAATCTCAAAGGATCTCCAACTTGGAGATAATGATGGAAAAGATGATGAAACATCAAGAATTGGCCAACAAAAACCATGAAGCTTCACTGTAGAATCTAGAGAGGTAAATTGGTCAATTATCAATGCAAACAGTGGCTGAGAGACCAACCAATGCACTGCCAAGTGACACCATTCCCAACCCCAAGGAAGAATGCAAAGCCATCCAACTAAGGAGTGGAAGAACCTTGGTAAATGACAAGAGGCCAGCTAAGAAAGAAACTAACAAGAAGCCTGTGGAGAATGATGTTGGCAGCAAAAAACAAGAAGGAGAAAAAGACAAGCAAGACCAAGAGAAGCTCAAGGAGAAAGAGGAACCTCAATCTTCAAAGAAAAGAAAGCAAGCTATTGAGGAATAGTCACAAGAGCAGAGGAAGGAGGAGAAGCCATACACTCCCTCCATTCCATATTCTCAAAAGATCAACAGAGAGCTTAAAGATCAACAGTTCCCAAAGTTTTTAGAAGTGTTTAAGAAGCTGGATATCAATATTCCACTTGCTGAAGCTCTAGAACAAATGCCTCTATATGCAAAATTTCTCAAAGAGCTCATCAATAAGAAAAGGAGCTGGAATGAGAAAGAGACAGTGATCCTAACACAAGAATGCAGTGCTGTCATCCAAGAAGGCATCCCACCAAAACTCAAAGACCCTGGCAGTTTCTACTTGCCTTGTACCATTGGTAACACAGTCATTGATAAGACACTGTGTGATTTTGGCTCTAGTATTAACCTCATGCCTCTGTCTATGATGAGAAGGCTATCTATAGAAAAAGTGAAGCCTACACAGATGTCATTGGAGCTAGTGAATAGATTTTTGGTAATTCCCAAGGGGGTGATTGAAAATCTCTTGGTCAGAGTAGGGGAATTCATATTTCCAACAGACTTTGTAATCCTGGACTTAGAAGAAGAGTGGAACGATTCTATCATATTGGGAAGACCTTTCCTGGCCACAGCAAGGACCATCATTGATGTTGAATAAGGAGAAATGACCTTGAGGGTAAATGATGAGAAGATCACCTTAAATGTCTTCCAGGAAGTACATCATACTGTTGAAGAAACAAGCTACATGCGAGTTGAAGAAGAAGAGTTACAGTGGAAAGAAAAACCCAATAAAGAGCTCATCAGCTCACTTGTAAAACAAGAGATGGACAATGGAGAATAAAAAGAGGGTAAGGAACATGTGAAGGCTGAGAAGAGAAGGCAGGAAGGGGTTAGAGACTTGATTATTGAGAAAGAGGTCCCTGACATAAAACATGCTGCAAAGAAAGAAGGACAAGTGAAGAAAGGAAAGAAGAGTAAGAAAAGGGTTCCAAAAGGGTGGAAGAACAAGAAGATACCAACTGAAGGATTCTCAAAAGGGGACAAAGTGAGATTGATATACCAGCAGTTGGAGACAAATCCACAAATTGATGATTACTACACCATCAATAAGATACTCTCACTAGAGCATGTGGAGATTAACCATCAACGTACAGGAAGAAGGCTCACAGTGAGAGGAGACAAATTGAGGCACCACAATCATCAACCACCCTAACAAGGGACCAATGTCAAGCTAGTGACAATAAAAGAGCGCTCCATGGGAGGCAGCCCATGATTTAATATTCTTGTTTTTTCTTTCAATAACCAATAGTTTTTCTAGCATAAGTTTGAGCTCTCATGAGTGGATTTGATAACTGCACACATCATTTGGAAGCATATATTTGACTCCTAAGTTTGGTGTGCCTAAAGGCACTTTAAAATAGCTTTTCAAGCATGATTGATCATAGAACCATTTTAGGATATATACTCATTCTTTTTGTTTAAGTATATAGCCAAACATTAAGTTTGGTGTCTGTATATGCTATGAATTTTAAGAAATTCACTTTTACTCAAAAGCTCAACTTCATGAATAGATAAACTAGATAGTGCATCATTTTCTGAGTTTATGGTAGTATGGTAGCAAATAAAATGTTCCTTATAATGAATATATAAATTATGACAGACATTCATTGGGTTTTATATGGATTACTTAGAAGAAAATAAGTTTGGTATTCACCAAAATTTGTTCAATCTCTAAGAGGCATAATTGCTTATTCACGAATAAGGAACACATAGCAACATTTTCTTTTTATATATATAGTACACCACCACCGTATGACATTTAAAAGTTTAAGCTCAATAATTGTTTGGTTCACGTGGATAGAAGTAAAGAAGATTGAGAAAGCGACAAAAGAAGGCATGCACGGACGGTCTTCCCAAGGAGAAAAGGCAAGTCACATGTGTATGTTTGGGAAGCACAATGCTGCATGGAATCAACACCTAGGAGGCCGAACCACATGCAGCCAATGGAGGAGCAATCCTTTTCTTCACTCATCTTCACATGCAGGCCGTCTATTTCATGGATCTTCAACAATGATTTGCTCAATCCTCACCATTCCTTGCCACATGACCGAACCAATGCTTTTCTCCAACAATGCTTTCCCTTTTATAAATTGGAAGTAGCACTCCTTAAGCCACACACCTTTGCTTTCTTTGTATAAATCCTCCACAAGATTTACATTATTCTTCTCTCACCCAAAGACACCACACATCACCTTAACTTCCATTCCTTCCCTCACAACCGTGCCTTAACCGAAGCCTATTTTCTCTTCTTCTTTCTTTCCTTCCTAACTCATGGCGTCATCAAGTTCCAAAAGAAGGAAAGGAAAAGAACCAGCTGTAGCCGAACCACCAACCTATGATACCAAGAAATTTAAGTCTCAATTCCATGAATTAAGGTATTATAAGCTAATGAAATCAAAGAAAGTCATTCCAGAGACGGGGTTCAGGCTGAAAGATGGAGAATATCCCATCATGAGAAGAATAGAGGCAGAGAGGAGATGGGAACTTCTGTGTGAGCCTCTCACAGACGTCAGTGCAGTCATGATAAAGGAGTTTTATGCAAATACTATAAGGACAAGCAAGGACAGCCCTCCCTATAAGAGCTACGTTAGAGGAGTTGAGATAGACTTCAGTCCACCATCTATTATGAGAGTCCTACAGATAAGGGTGATATCATATGGAGAACCCAGCTTTGAGGAAAGAATGCAGGGTGAGAATGACCCTGATGAGATATTAAATGGGTTATGTTTTGAAGGCAAGGACTGGGAAAGGGACTCAAAGGGAGCTCCAAGCCACTTGAAAAGAATGGATCTCATACCAGAAGCCAAAGGTTGGTATGAGATAGTGAGAAGATCCATCCTCCCTACTGTAAATACATCTGAGGTCACGATAAAGAGAGTAATTCTGACATATTGCATACTTAGGGGAGGAGAAGTCAATGTCCCACAGATTATTGTAGAAAGCATTCAAGATATAGCTGAGGATACTGGAAAATCAAGTAGGCTTGGTCACCCAAGCACTATTCTGAGGCTGTGCAAAAGAGCAGGAGTACTCTTTCAGGATGAAAATACTGAGAGGGTAAAAGGAAGCAGAGGGGTCACCAAGCAAAGCATGGAAGGTGTCACTGATGACACTAACAATCAACAAGAGAGAAGAGCTTAAGGAAGAAGGAGGAGACCATAAGTGGAGAGGGACCAATCTCCTGGTGCAATGGACCTGAGCCAAATGCAAAGAGCCATTGAAGAAATGTCTCAACAATATATGAGAGCACAGAAGCAACAACAGGAGCAATACTTGAGGCAACAAGAGCAGTATTTGAAGGATCGTGCGCAACGACAGCATTGGCAGCAGCAAATGATGGAGAAGCAAGAAAATTTCCATCTCCAAATGTTGGAGCAACAGAGAGAGTTTCAGGCAAAAATTCTTGAGGGGCAAGGGGAACAATCAACAAACTTTCAAGAATCATTTAATAGATTGTCCCTACGACAGTCCAAGTATAGGGAGTAAACCTAAAATCTCTACCAATGGAAGAATATCTATCATACAATTGGAGAGCATAGGAACTTGGACAGGATGGAGTATGATATAGCAACTCAAGCAAAGTTGGACTATGTAGTCCATAGCATGCCAGCATTGAACCAACAGATCAAGCCATTTAAGCAATTCCAAAAATTGGAAGACCATCAGAGAGCACTAGCCAATAAAAATACAGCACACATGCAACAAAGATTGAAGGATGCTGGGCTCTGGGGTCAGGTAGACCAAATTTGGGATCGAAGGTGCCCTGTTGAAGAACCCCAAGAAAGAAAGAAGAAGTCAAAGAGGAAGGGAGAATCCAGCAAAGGGAAAGAGCACGACAACTAGAGGTGGTGGAGTCCCTTTTATAGTTTTAATTAAATAAGGATGATGTATATCTGAAACATGATATGCCTCCAAATATTTTATATTCTCCACTTTCATATCTTGAGTAGTTTTCTTATTAGGATTTGCATTATGCTTGTTATCACTCATCTATCTTAAACTCATGTTTTGTTTCCCTTTTGCATCAATAAGAGAAAATGTTTGAAATAGAAAGAGATTGTTCAATGTGGTAGGAATTAGAATAAAGTTTTGTGGTGGTAATTGCTTGATTAAGATGATAAGCTCAATAATAAAAGCTGCATAATAGAGTGTTCTTTTTAGTGTGAACCTGATTGCTATCATAAAACTTTTTATTAATGAGATTCTCTGGAAAATTTGACAAAGTAAGAAAGAAAAAGAAAAGAAAAGCCAAGAATTGGCAAAGAAACAAATAATAAGGCTAGACACTAATAGCTTAGACCTTAGGACATATGTCTGTGGTATTTTTTGTACTAGGATATGCTTAGATAATTAGGTTCTGAGGAGTCTTTTAAAACTTGGTAACTTGGATTAACTAATCCGGGATTACCAACCGAAAGTCCATCATCAAGAGCAACCTAGCTACAAAGCATTTAGTGATCCAAAGAGATGCTGGGCATCAATGTTCCTAAGAGGATTTGTGAGTCAAGTGTCTGTAGTGAAGAAGTGTTGAGCAAAATTTAGCCAAAAGGATGCTGCAACACTTGACACTGAGTTATCATTGAGAAATAAGCTTTCTAAGCAAAAGAAAGAAGAAAAAAACCCAAAAAGGGATCAATCAAAGAGCAAGGCACTATGACAGCAACTCTAGTGAATCCTCAAAGAAACATTTCCTATATATCAGCAAAGAATAAGTGAGCTGCATTTTTGTCTGCATAAAATCCCATGGTTCAAATTCTATTATCTGCTAAATAAGGACCTATATACTTCTCTGTTTCATTTCATTTCTTCTCATGTTTAGTGCTTGCTTGGGGACAAGCAAAATTTAAGTTTGGTGTTGTGATGACAAGTCATCTTATGCTAGTTTTACAAGCATTTTTCATTAGTTTCATTAGGTTTTATGCACTTTCTTGAACAATAAGTGATTGGAGTGGATTTTTATGATTATGTTAAATCAATCAAACATCATTTATTTTACACAAAATCATAGGTTTTATGCTAAAATTAATTGATTTTATAAATGATGCAAGATCTTGTGATTTTGGTGAGACTTTGATGTATTTGTTTGGTTGATGAATAGGTAAAAAGATAAAAGAAAAGAAGGAGAAAGTACAAACTAAGCTCAAACAGAGGAAAAAAGGATTTTTGGGCACACTTTTAAGTTTGAGCATGCTTTGGACCTTAGGCCACGCTTTAAAAAGTGTGGCCCGTGACAATAAAGCGTTGTGTTCAAAAGGGAGCAAAGGTAGCGTTCAAGATTTTGAACGTAGCACACCAAGAGGAAGGCGCACCAAGACATGCCAAGGCATAGCATTCAAAAAAGTGAACGCTACGTTGCCTTTCTCTACCTTTTTTGAACTTGGAACCAAGGAAGCTGGGCGCGCACGAAGCAAACTAAGGGTAGCGTTCCAAGAAGTGAACGCTACGTTCACTTTCCTACCTTTCTCGTGACTCTTTGGCAAGGGAGCAAGGCATCTAGGTAGCGTTCAAAGGAGGGAACGGAGCACTCAAAGAAGCCAAGCATGCACACCAAAGAGCTAGGCAAGGAGGATTGGCACCAAGGAGGCAGCGTTTGGAAAAGGCCACGTAGCGCTCCCTTTTTGCAACTTTTTCGTGCTTCAAGCCTTGGGGAGGAAGACTCATCAAGTGTAGCGTTCCACAATTTGAACGTAGCGTTCAAAGAGTGAACGCTAGGCAAGGAGGCTTGGCACATGACAAGGCACATGATGACTAGAATTCACACCCCATTCAAAATTGGTGAATTAGTTCTTTTGGCAAGCGCACCAAAATTATCGTCAAGTAATAACCCACAGTGGAGTGGGATCGTATCCACAGAGATTGGAAAATTCGAGCAGTTTTAATCAATTGATGAATTAGTCAAGCGGGTCAATAGAATTGCAAAGTGCAAAATTATAAATGACATAAATGTAAAAGACTAGAATATAAAGAAAAGCAATAAAGTGCAGGAATATAAATGGCAGAATGTAAAGTGCAGAATCATAAATGACTTGAATGTAAATGGGAATGGAGAATTGCTGAATGTAAAAATAAGCTGTAAAGAAATGGATAGATAAGAATGGGGAAATTCATTGAGATTGGGAGATATTGTCTCTTTGGATCAAGTTTAGCTTATATCCTCTTCAATCATGCAACTCATTGACCTCTTGGCAATCATGATTGATTGAGCCCCAATCCCTTGGTGACTCAATCTCTCATATCTTGATCAATAGCCAATTCCTTGGTCTAGTTTCTCATGAAGAGAGATATGCTTGGTCCTTGATTATACCACACACCATTATAGGTCCAAGTAGAGGGAGGATTATATGTCACATATCCAAACACCAAAACCCAGATTCTACTCAAGTGTGAGAAGGGATTTCAAGCATGGTTTCATGTTTCCTTTCCCAAGATTCCCATAAAATCCAATTGCATTCAATCTCTTTCCCAAGATAATTGAATACTAAGCATTAATAATGAAATTCCTTCTATCAAATAAAGAGAAGATGAAGAGAAGAAGAATTTCACTATTAATAATCCATCAAGAACAACAGAGCTCCCTCTCTCAATGAGAGGGAAGTTAGCTACTCATAGCTCAAAAAGTACTCAAAAGTGAAGTGTAAAAGTGGATCTAAAACTGACTGCTTAACCCCCTTCTTCAATACTCCTTGGGGATATTTATACTACTCCTAGTAAAATAAAAGAATTACAAAAGTGAAAAAGGAAAATTACATTTTGGAGGGAAAAGAAAACACTCAATAAGTGTGACTTCTCAGCTGGCGTGTGGCTAGAGCTTTTCTGGCGTGTTACATGGCCCTTCATTTCTAGCTTGGCATGCCACGCCCGATCCTTCAAGTGGCACGCTCGTCCCTCTAACAACATTGGCGTGCCACGCCTTCGAACTCAAGTGGCACGCCGTAGCGGAATTCTTGTGTTGGCGTGCCACGCCTTCGAACTCAAGTGGCATGCCCCTTGCCTTTTTCCACCTTTCATTGCCTCTGGAAACTTGAACTGGCGTGCAACGCCCAAGGTCTGGCGTGCCACGCCCTTGCTCTATGCTTATCTAGGCTTCTCTGGAAAGTTGAACTAGCCTGGCACGCCCAGGGTTTGGCGTGCCATGCCCCTTTTGTGAGTGAGTGGTTCCTCTGTTTGGCGTGCCACGCCACGAACTCAAGTGGCACGCCCCAATGCTTCTTTGCTCTCTGAATGACACTGGCGTGCCACGCCTAGTTGCTCAAGTGGCACGCCTAAGTGAAGAATGGTGAGTGGCGTGCCACGCCTTCGATACCAAGTGGCACGCCCCATGTAATTGGCCTCCTTCATCCTCTCTGGAAACTTATACCAGCGTGCCACGCCTAAAGGCTGGCGTGCCACACCCATGATCTTATCTTGGTTCTAGTAGTTGGTGTGCCACGCCTCAGCCATCAAGTGGCACGCCATAGTGAAATACTAAGGTTGGCGTGCCACGCCTTTGATACCAAGTGGCACACCTAGTCCTTGCTTTTGGTCCTTTGTGCATTGGCGTGCCACGCCTGGTTGCTCAAGTGGCACGCCCAGTATTCAATTGCCTTCAGCCCCTTCTCTGTATTGTTGTACCAGCGTGCCACGCCATGCTGCTCAAGTGGCACGCCCACGGATTTGTGAACTCTTCAAGCTTGGCGTGCCACGCCTGGGTTCTCAAGTGGCACGCCCAAGTAACTTCTTGGGGCTGCGTGCCACGCCTTCGATACTAAGTGGCACGCCATAGTGAAGGCTCTTCTTGGAATGGTGCGTTAGCGTGCCACGCCCCTTTGCTCAAGTGGCACGCCCATAGTAATTGATGGGTCAGGCGTGCCACGCCCAGCCTAGTGCGCCACGCCCCTTTTGTGTCCCCCATTGTAGCTCTCTGGAATAATGTATTAGCGTGCCACGCCCAGTTTCTGGCGTGCCACGCCCTCATGCATGCTTGGACTTCTTCTCTGAACTTTAGTACTGGCGTGCCACGCCCAGCTCCTGGCGTGCCACGCCAGTGCATTTTTGTGGCGTTTGCTCCCAAGTGGCACGCCAGTTTCACACGCCCAGCTTCTTGTTTGTCTTCTACCCATTTTTTGATGCCTTCTTCACCTGAAATTCAGCACAACTCATCTCAAAGTAGTGTACCATAATATTCATCAAATAATGCATGAATTGTACTGATCAAATGAGATTTATGCTCTTTTATGGTCTTCTTTATGCAAGAAAGAAAGGTAGATGATGCAAGTCATCACAACACCAAACTTAAGTTTTGCTTGTCCCAAGCAAATCAATGTGAGTAAACCTTTATAACTTGAGGCCTTGGCTTTGAGTGATTGCAATACAACTAAGAGTAAGACTAAGTGTTTAACACATGTATGAATATTTTAATGTCATGGAAAGCTCTTAGATCCTTGAGGGTTCTTTCAGGTATAGGCTTTAGGGGTCCTTTCTATTGATTGTCACCTTGAAGTAGCAAGGGTTGTTTTGCTCTCTTGACCACGACTCTAAGTGTTCTGTCTCAAGACAACCTTTTAATTGGACTTTCAATTAGCACTCCCAAACCAGTTGGTTTTAGGGTACTAAGTGTTGAGACACCCCTAAGAATTTACTTGCCCAGGTCTCTTCTTGACACATCTTCACCACAAGCATCTACTAGGATCTTTAATTCTTTTTGAGCTTTTTAATGTTTCTTTTTCTATCCCAGTAGTTGATGCTCAGAGCCTTGGGCCTTTATTGCTTACTACCTCTTGGTTCTATGGATATTCAAGGAACACCCCTTAACCTTCCCCTTGTTGTACCTTCTAGGACTAGTTGCTCTTCCATGACTCATTTTTTTTAGTTCATCCAAGGTCCTACACTTGGTTACTTATTTCTTAGTTTGTTTGATGATCTCTCTTGGCCTTGGTCTCTCTCATTGTTTTTTGCACAACTCACAGTGACTCTTATGGAGACAAACTCTACTTTTATTTATGTTGAAATGAAGACTTGGAATACATGGCATTTTCTGTCTTGAAAAAAACTCATAAAGACTTCAAACAGGAATTAAAACTAAGCATAAAACATAAACTATCCTAGCATGATTATTTATTCAAAAAGTAAATAAAGCAAAAGCTTAAACAAGATTTCAAAATTTAGAAAATGTCAACCATGGGCCTCAACAACCTTGAACAGCTTCATCTTTAGTTCATTGGCCCCTTCCCTTTGTCCTTCTTCTTGGAGGGGGAGAAGCCACTTTCATCTGGCTTGGAAGAACCTTCTTGTGCTTTGGCATCCTTAGGCTTCCAAAATCCTAGCCTCCTCATGTAGGATTTCACATTCTCCTTGTGTTGGTATGCTATTTCTTCTTGCCTTGAGCTGAGTTCCTCTAATTTCTGCATATAGGTGGGGTAGTTGGGGTTCATGTTAGCTACTGCATTGCATAGGTAGCTCAACTTTATTTGCGCATAGCAATCATATTCCCCTCTGGCTACAGTTCTTGCTTCCTAAAGGTGTCTGAATTCAGCAAGGCTCTCCATTTGTTGTAATTGCCGTCTCAGAATCACTCCTAAACTGCCTTGCATTTCTCCCTAGTTAATTTGATCTTGCTGCTCCTTGAGATCCTCAAAACCCCCTTGGAGTTGTTGAATGTTTTGGTTGACTTGGCTCCATTGTTGTTGTTGAGTTTCCTTGAGTTGATTGACATCTTCCCTCAAGTGGTGTAGATCTCCCTTCATTTGGTGTACATCTCTTTGCAATTGCTCCCAGTTGAATCCCTCTGGAAATTACTGATATTGGTATTGTGGTGGTGGTTGAAGTTCCAGGAATTGAGGTTGCTCTTCTGCCTCTTCCTCTTCTTTTTGTTGTTGTGGTTCATGGGCATGAGCTCTTCGTTCTCTGGCCCTGTTGAGTGGGTGAACAGCTACCACCTTGGCCATCTTTTTGGCTGTTATGAACTTGTCTTGCTTCACAAGCACTTCATCAATGATCTTTTTAACTCCAGCCTCATCACATTCCCTCTGTATAATGCTGGGGAATGCCAACCTTGTGTTGTCACTGGTGCTTTTTAGCACTGTTAATGTTGTTGGCAATCATCTCCCCCACGTTGATGTTCTCTCCTTTCATGATGCTGTAGATGAGTACAGCTCTCTCCTTGGTCACCTCTGAAGTGTTGGATGTGGGGATTAGGGACCTCCTCACAAATTCTAGCCACCCTCTAGCTTAGGGGCTCAAATCTCTTCTCCTCAATTGATTTGGTATCCCATCCTTATCATTTATCCAACGCACATGCATCACACAAATTTCATTGAGGATCTCATCAAACCCAGGCTCCGAGTGGAGCTTGTCCTCTTCACCATTAGCATTCTTTCTATGCTAGAGGGGCTGTAGTCAATGGACTTCCCCCTTACATAGCTAATGTAGCCATAGTGTTGCCCTGGTTGAGGCACCGTGTTGGCATAGAATTCCCTCACCAAGCTCTCTACCACTTTCTTTGGTAGGTTGCATAGAAGTGACCAACCTCTATTGTTGATCTCAATATTGATATTAATGTGCTCGTTCCTCCCTAGTTGAAACCCAACTTCTGGAATGATCTCCCTCTCACTCACCCAACCATAGAATTGATTTTGGTTGAATGCGGAGAGGAACTTGTAGTCATTGAAGGAGCTTGAGGATCCAGAGGTTGGTTCCTTGATTTTTCTTTTCTTTGAGGCTGAGCTTTTTGGTGGTGCCATTAGGTTGAGAGAGTGTGTATGGGATTATGAAAACATGTGGTGGTTGCAAGAAAGAGCAAGCAAAATAATGTTTTGCTCCAACACCAAACTTAGGACTTGATTGTCCCAATCAAGAAAAAAAAGAAAGAAAGAAAGTAGGGAAAGAGATGGTAAAAGATGAAAAGAGAAAGGAAGGCGAGGGTTATATGATCTTCGTGTGTGATTGGGGTTGTTGAAGTGGAAGAGGAGATGGGGAGGTGAGGCTTTTATAATGGGTGAATGGTGTGGTACGAAGGGTGGGAAATAAAAAGGGTTAAATGTTTTCCCACTTGGGGAGTGGCGCCTAGCATGGGAAGAGGCACCAACTCTTTTCTCACATGTCTTCTGCGTGTGTTGAGTTCCAAAGTGCAAGTACACTTTGACTTCCTTACTTTGTGAGTTGTTTACCATGTGGGTCCCATCTTCTCTCCTGAAATTAAAACTGAACCCATTAGTAATGACAAAAGAACCCCTTCACATTCCTTCTCATCAAGAGTGAATTGGATTACAACTGATGGGTGTTCCTTGGGACACCAAACTTAATTCTTTGGCATCTTAATAAATTCGTTTCATCATTGTGTATTTAATGTGTTCATAAGAGTGGAATAACATCAATCTTTTCATTTTCTTTTGATTCCAATTCCTCTGAACTCATTAAACCACGTTCATGTTCTTACCCAAAGCATTAAGTGCTTTCAAATAAGGTGACTTGGGCTGCTAGGTGATTTTTGGTGGTGGCCACACCAAACTTAATCTTTGGGCTTACTCTTCAAGATCAGGCTATTGATTGTTTGTAAGCCTAGATTAAGTGGGTGGAAGGCCACACCAAACTTAGCAGTTTAGCTAGTTCTCAGCCCATTCACTCATCATGATTTATGCCTTCATCAAGTTGCAATTCCAGAATAGAAAGAAATAAAAGAGTGTAAAAAAAATCTAGCTACCAAAGCTAATATCAAACTTTCTAACCTACAATTGTAAACTAATCCTAAATTGATACTGTAACCTCAAAGTGAGACTAAAAATTAAACTATCTAAAGCAATAGATTTTAAACTACTTCTAAGAAAAGCAATTAAATCAAAATGGATAAAGTGTTAGGGTGCCTCCCAACTAGCGCTTCTTTATTGTCATTAGCTTGACATTCCTTCATCTTTAGTTGAGCTTGTATCTCACTCTCTACTCCTCTAAGGGGCCTCCCAAGTAGTGTTTGAGTCTATGGCCATTGACAATAAAAGTTCTCTGAGTCTTGTCCTCCATGAGCTCCACATGACCATAGGGAAACACCTTGAGTATGGTGAAAGGTCCTGACCATCTAGACTTCAGTTTTTCAGGGAAGAACTTGAGTCTTGAGTTGTAGAGTAACACCTTCTGTCCTTCAGTGAACTCCCTTCTTGCTATCTTTTGGTCATGCCACCTTTTTGTGTTCTCTTTGTAGATTTTTGCATTCTCATATGCTTGATTTCTAAACTCCTCCAGCTCATTGAGTTGCATTAATCTCTTTTCTCTAGTAGCTTGCTCATCATAGTTTAACATCTTTAGAGCCCAAAATGCTCTATGCTCAAGTTTAACTGGTAAGTGACAAGCCTTGCCATATACTAGTTGGTATGGAGACATCCCAATGGGAGTCTTATAGGCTGTCCTGTAGACCCATAGTGCATCATCCAGCTTCTTAGACCAGTCCTTTCTTGAGCTTCCAACAGTTTTTTCAAGGATTTGTTTCGGCTCTCTGTTGGAAATTTCAGCTTGCCCATTGGTCTGTGGGTGGTACAGAGTTGCCACTTTGTGCTTTACTCCATATCTGAGAAGGAGTGTCTCGAGTTATTTGTCGCAGAAGTGTGTACCTCCATTACTAATGAGAGCTCTGGGAACTCCAAATCTGCTGAAGATGTTCCTTCTCAAGAAGCTTATCACAACCTTGTTGTCATTTGTTGCAGTGGCTATGGCTTCTACCCACCTTGAGACATAATCAACAGCCACCAATATGTAGCTATTTGAGTAGGAGGTTGGGAAGGGTCCCATGAAATCAATCCCCCATACATCAAATAGCTCCAACTCTAGTATGAATTGATGTGGCATCTCATTTCTCTTGGTTAGATTACCAGCTCTTTAGCATTCATCACACCTTGACACCATTTCCTTGGCATCCTTAAACATTGTTGGCCAGTAAAATCCGGATTGAAGCACTTTTGCTGCTGTCCTTTCTCCACTGAAGTGACCTCCATATGCGGATCCATGGCACTGCCATAATACTTCCTGCCCTTCTTCATGGGATATACACCTTCTTAGGATTCCATCAGCACACTTTTTGAACAAATAAGGGTCATCCCAGATATAGTGTTTGGCATCCTTAATTAGCTTCCTCCTCATGCGCCTATTGATGTTGGTTGGTAGCTCCCCAATAGCCTTAAAGTTGGCTATGTCTGCAAACCAAGGGGCTACTCGAATCATCATCAATTATTCATCAAGAAAGCTTTCATTGACTGCTACTTGCTGTATCTCATCTTCTTGTGGGATTCTTGAGAGGTGGTCAGCTACCTTGTTCTCTGCTCTGCTCCTATCTTTAATCTCAATATCAAATTCTTGGAGCAGCAAAATCCACCTTATTAGTCTGGGCTTAGATTCTTGTTTGGTAAGCAAGTATTTTAGTGCTGCATGATCAGTGAACACAATTACTTTTGACCCAATAAGATATGATCTAAACTTATCAAAAGCAAAAACTATGGCTAAAAGTTCTTTCTCCGTGGTGGTATAGTTCCTTTGATTCTCATTAAGAACCTTGCTAGCATAGTAAATAACATGTACTAGCTTGTCTTTCCTCTGTCCTAGAACAGGACCAATAGCAAAATCAGATGCATCACACATTAGTTCAAAGGGAAGATCCCAGCTTGGTGGTGCTATAATAGGTGCAGAGAAGAGTTTATTCTTAAGTTCATCAAAGGCTACCATGCACTCTCTATCAAAAACAAAGGGAGTATTTGAGACAAGTAGGTTGCTAAGGGGTTTTGCAATCTTTGAAAAATCTTTGATAAACCTCCTATAGAACACAGCGTGTCCCAAAAAATTTCTAATTGCTTTAACATTGCAAGGTGGAGGTAATTTTTCAATTACTTCCACTTTTGTCTTGTCCACTTCTATGCAATCTTTTGAAATCTTGTGACTAAGAACCACCCCTTCAGTCACCATAAAATGGCACTTCTCCCAGTTTAAAACTAGGTTAGTTTCTTGACACCTTTTTAGCACAAGAGCAAGATGGTATAGGCAATCAGAATATGAGTTCCCAAATACAGAGAAGTTGTCCATGAATACTTCTATGAACTTCTCAATCATGTCTAAAAAAATGGAGAGCATGCACCTTTAGAATGTTGCAGGTGCATTGCACAATCCAAATGGCATTCTCCTATAAACAAAGACACCATATGGACAAGTAAATAAAGTTTTTTCCTGATCCTTGGGGTCTACAACAATTTGATTGTAGCCCGAATACCCATCCAGGAAGCAATAATACTCATGTCCTGCCAATCTTTCAAGCATCTGGTCCATGAAAGGTAGGGGAAAGTGGTCCTTCTGGGTGGCTTCATTAAGTTTTTGGTAGTCAATGCACATACGCCATCTGGTCACTGTCTTTGTGGGTATCAATTCATTCTTCTCATTTGCCACAACAGTGATCCCTCCCTTCTTAGGGACTACTTGCACCGGGCTTACCCAAGGGCTGTCTGAGATGGGGTAGATTACCCCTGCTTGCCATAGTTTCAACACTTCTTTCTGAACCACTTCATTCATAGTTGGGTTCAGCCTCCTTTGTTGTTGTCTTGAAGGTTTGGCATCTTCTTCAAGCAAGATTTTATGCATACACATCGAAGGACTGATCCCTTTTAAATCTGCAAGTGTCCAGCCTATGGCATCCTTGTGGTCTCTCAGCACTTGGATAAGCTCTTCTTCTTGTTCCTTACTCAGACTTGAATTTATGATCACTGGGTAAGTGTTGTTAGCACCCAGATATGCATATTTCAAGCTGGGTGGTAATGCTTTCAGCTCTAGTTTTGGTAACTCTGCATATTTGTTGTCTGTAGTGGTTGGCATGATTGAGTTTCTCATGGTCGCTTGTGGTGGTTCTCCATCTGGTGCTTGTTCCAGCTCAATGGTTCCT
Organism: Arachis ipaensis; assembly: GCF_059453495.1. Lineage (NCBI taxonomy): Eukaryota > Viridiplantae > Streptophyta > Magnoliopsida > Fabales > Fabaceae > Arachis > Arachis ipaensis. The sequence continues at coordinate 65,314,173 of NC_142443.1, forward strand.
CCACATTGTTCTTCTTCCAAGACTTCTTGAACTATCTATTCCATGGTGTCTACCAGCATGCATTCTCCTATGAATTCCTTGGGGTAACTCATTGCTTTGAAGACGTTGAAGACCATTTTCTCTTCATGCAACCTCAAGACTAGTTTCCCTTTTTACACATCAATGATGGCTCCAGTAGTAGCTAGAAATGGTCTTCCTAGGATAATTGACGTGTTGGCATCTTCTTCCATGTCCAGCACAACGAAATCAGCAGGGAAAATGAATTCTCCTACTTTCACTAGCAAGTCTTCTACCACCCCATGTGGAAACTTAAATGTTCTGTCAGCCAATTGGAGTGCCATTCTTGTTAGCTTGGCTTCCTCAATCTTCATCCTTCTCATCATGGTTAGGGACATAAGATTTATGCTAGCTCCCAAATCACATAAGGCTTTCCCAATGGTGATGTCTCCTATGATGCAGGGGATTTGGAAACTCCCTAGGTCTTTCAACTTTTGAGGCAGCTTCTTCTGTATGATGGCGCTGCATTCTTCAGTCAATATTATAGTTTCTTTTGCCTCCCAGTTCCTCTTTTTGGATGTAAGCTCCTTCAAAAATTTTGCATAGAGTGGCATTTGTTCTAATGCCTCAGCAAATGGTATGTTGATTTGGATCCTCTTGAAGATCTCTAGGAACTTAAAAAACTGGCCATCCTTCCCATCTTTTCCCAGTCTTTATGGGTATGGTGCCTTTGGCACATAAGGCTTCAAGACTGGTTTTGGTGGAGGTGGAGCAGGGATCTCTTCTTCATCCTTGTTCCCATGCTTTTCTGCAGCTTCTTCATGCTTGTCTTTGCTTGGGATCCCTTCTTCTACAACCTTCCCACTTCTTAGAATAATGGCTTTGCATTCCCCTCTTGGGTTAGCCATGGTATCACTAGAAAATGTGTGTGTGGGAAGTGGGATTTGCTTGGATAAAATCCCCACTTGTGCTTCCAACTTTGAGATTGCTGCGCCTTGATTTTTCAGATTTGACCTGTATTCTTCTTGATTAGCGTCTATCCTTCTTTCAATTTGTGCTTGTCTGTCCATGAGGGTAGAGATTGCCCCTGTAATCTGTGAGGACAGTTGTGCTATTGTAGCCTCTATCCTCTCAAAGTTGCTCTTGATTTCACATGGTTGCATAGTTGAGGATGGTGCATCTTGATTGAGGTTGTTGTGTATGGGTTGGTTACTATGGTATGATATGTTTTGTGAGTTATGATAGGGTCTATGGTTCCCTGTTTGATGGTTGGGGTTGTGGTTGGAATGCTGATTTGATGAATAAGTCTTGTTGTGGTCCTGATAGTGGTTTTGTTAATTTTCCCACCCAAAGTTTGGGTGGTTCTTCTAACCTGGGTTGTATGTCTTAGAGTGTGGGTCATATGGTGGTCTGGATGAATTGTTCACATAATTGGCTTGTTCCCAGTCACCTTCAGATTATGGTGCATTCCCTTCTTATTGAGGAGTTTGGTCTTGTATGACTGAGGCTTGATTGACCTCCATCCTTTTGGTTAGAGCTGCTATTTGAGCTGCAATTGCCTTATTCTGAGCTAACAAAGCATCTACAGAGTTGAGTTCTAGCACTCCCTTCTTCTGAGTTCTTTGTAAAGCATAGAAATACTCATTTTCAGCTACAGTCTCAATGACATCTATGTCCTCTTCAATGGTTTTCTTCTTGTTGAGTGAGCCTCCTGAAGAATGATCCACAACCTTCTTTGCTTCATAGGATAGTCCCTCATAAAAGATGTGTAGTTGTACCCACTCATTGAACATTTCTGGTGGGCATCTTCTTGTCAGATCTTTGAATCTCTCCCAGGCCTCATAGAGTGTTTCTCCATCTTGTTGTCTGAAAGTTTGCACCTCAGCTCTCAGCCTATTGATTCTTTGTGGAGGGTAAAATCTTGCAAGGAATCTGTTCACGACCTCCTCCCATGTAGTTAGGCTATCCTTGGGGAATGATTCCAACCACATTGCTGCCTTATCTCTGAGTGAGAAAGGGAACAAGAGTAGTTTGTAGATGTCGGGGTGTACCCCGTTGGACTTTACAGTATCATATATCCTCAAGAATGTGCTGAGATGTTGATTAGGATCTTCTTGGGCACTTCCTCTATATGAGCAATTCTTCCGAACAAGTGTGTCAAAATTATTGGCATGAATTGTTGGCTTTAGAATGCTGCTGCCACAATTTCCTGGGTTTGGGTTGATGTAGGAGCCTAAGACTCTCCTTTCTTGCCCATCATGATTTACTGGGCCTTCTCTGGCATGGTTATGAGCTTCTTCTTCATGGTGGTTCTCCATGTTCTCCTCCATGTCTGTTTCAAAATACTCTTCCTCTTTCTCAGCACCAATGACTCCTTTCCCTCTTGCTTCCCTCCTTAATCTAAGGAAGGTCCTCTCAGGTTCAAAATCAAAGAAAGTTGAAGCCCCGCTTCTTCTACCTGTCATACAACCAACAAGACAAAAACAAGAAAGAAAATGAATAAACAAGTTACTCTTGTTAGAGTGGTTGTTAGTGTGAGTGGTGCAATTAATCAAACAGTTAGAACAGTGGAAATATGGATGATAAAAATAATCAAAGAAGAAAGAAATAGAACTCAAAATAAAAGAAAATAAAAAGGTGCTAAATAAAATAAAATAACAAGGAATTTAAATTGCTTAATCTAGCTCTCCAATCAATTTAATCACTGTCAAATTTAAGCCAATCCCCGGCAACGGCGCCATAAAACTTGATGACTAGAATTCACACCCCATTCAAAATTGGTGAATTAGTTCTTTTGGCAAGCACACCAAAATTATCGTCAAGTAATAACCCACAGTGGAGTGGGATCATATCCATAGAGATTAGCAAATTCGAGCAGTTTTAATCAATTGATGAATTAGTCAAGAGGGTCAATAGGATTGTAAAGTGCAGAATTGTAAATGACATAATTGTAAATGACTAGAATATAAAGAAAAGCAATAAAGTGCAGGAATATAAATGGCAGAATGTAAAGTGCAGAATCATAAATGACTTGAATATAAATGGGAATGGGGAATTGCTGAATGTAAAAATAAGCTGTAAAGAAATGGATAGATAAGAATGGGGAAATTCATTGAGATTGGGAGATGTTGTCTCTTTGGATCAAGTCTAGCTTATATCCTATTCAATCATGCAACTCATTGACCTCTTCGCAATCATGATTGATTGAGCCCCAATCCCTTGGTGACTAAATCTCTCAGATCTTGATCAATAGCCAATTTCTTGGTCTAGTTGCTCATGAAGAGAGATATGCTTGGTCCCTGATTATACCACACACCATTATAGGTCCAAGTAGAGGGAGGATTATATGTCACATATCCAAACACCAAAACCCAGATTCTACTCAAGTGTGAGAAGGGATTTCAAGCATGGTTTCATGTTTCCTTTCCCAAGGTTCCCATGAAACCCAATTGCATTCAATCTCTTTCCCAAGATAATTGAATACTAAGCATTAAGAACGAAATTCCTTCTAGCAAATCAAAGAGAAGATGAAGAGAAGAAGAATTTCACTATTATCAATCTATCAAGTACAATAGAGCTCACTCTCTCAATGAGAGGGAAGTTAGCTACTCATAGCTCAAAAAGTACTCAAAAGTGAAGTGTAAAATTGGATCTAAAACTGACTGCTTAACCCCCTTCTTTAGTACTCCTTGGGAATATTTATACTACTCCTAGTAAAATAAAAGAATTACAAAAGTGAAAAAGGAAAATTACATTTTGGAGGGAAAAGAAAACACTCAATAAGCGTGACTTCTCAGCTGGCGTGTGGCTGGCGCTTTTCTGGCGTGTCACGTGCCCTTCATTTCTAGCTTGGCGTGCCACGCCCGATCCGTCAAGTGGCACACTCGTCCCTCGAACAACCTTGGCGTGCCACGCCTTCGAACTCAAGTGGCATGCCGTAGTGGAATTCTTGTGTTGGCGTGCCACGCCTTCGAACTCAAGTGGCACGCCCCTTGCCTTTTTCTACCTTTCTTTGTCTCTGGAAACTCGAACTGGCATGCCACGCCCAAGGTCTGGCGTGCCACGCCCTTGCTCTATGCTTGGCTAGGCTTCTCTGGAAAGTTAAACTAGCGTGGCACGCCCAGTGTCTGGCGTGCCACGCCCCTTTTGTGAGTGAGTGGTTCCTCTGTTTCGCGTGCCACGCCACGAACTCAAGTGGCACGCCCCAATGCTTCTTTGCTCTCTGAATGACACTGGCGTGCCACGCCTGGTTGCTCAAGTGGCACGCCTAAGTGAAGAATGGTGAGTGGCGTGTCACGTCTTCGATACCAAGTGGCACGCCCCATATAATTGGCATCCTTCATCCTCTCTAGAAACTTATACCAGCGTGCCACGCCCATGATCTTATCTTGGTTCCAGTAGTTGGCGTGCCACGCCTCAGCCTTCAAGTGGCATGCCATAGTGAAATACTAAGGTTGGCGTGCCACGCCTTCGATACCAAGTGGCACGCCCAGTCCTTGCTTTCGTTCCTTTGTTTATTGGCATGCCACGCTTGGTTGCTCAAGTGGCACGCCCAGTATTCAATTGCCTTCAGCCCCTTCTCTGGATTGTTGTACCAGCGTGCCACATCATGCTACTCAAGTGGCATGCCCATGGATTTGTGAACTCTTCAAGCTTGGCGTGCCACGCCTGGGTTCTCAAGTGGCACGCCCAAGTGACTACTTGGGGCTGGCATGCCACACCTTCGATACCAAGTGGCACGCCATAGTGAAGGCTCTTCTTGGAATGGTGCGTTGGCATGCCACGCCCCTTTGCTCAAGTGGCACGCCCATAGTAATTGATGGGTCAGGCGTGCCACGCCCAGCCTGGCGTGCCACGCCCCTTTTGTGTCCCCCATTGTAGCTCTCTGGAATAATGTATTAGCGTACCACGCCCAGTTCCTGGCGTGCCACGCCCTCATGCATGCTTGGACTTCTTCTCTGGACTTTAGTACTAGCGTGCCACGCCCAGCTCCTGGTGTGCCACGCCAGTGCATTTTTGTGGCGTTTGCTCCCAAGTGGTACGCCAGTTTCACACGGCCAGCTTCTTGTTTGTCTTCTACCCATTTTTTGATGCCTTCTTCACCTGAAATTCGGCACAACTCATCTCAAAGTAGTGTACCATAATATTCATCAAATAATGCATGAATTGTACTGATCAAATGAGATTTATGCTCTTCTATGGTCTTCTTTATGCAAGAAAGAATGGCAGATGATGCAAGTCATCAGCACACAAGGCTAAGTGAACGCAACGTTCACTACTCAAAACGGAGCGCTCCACTGGAGCATACCCCCAACCCATTTTCAATGAAATGCCATCCGGATCCATTGTTTTTTCAAATCCAAAATCAAAAGGCCCACTCCAAGCTTTGAAGACCAAAATAGAAAGTGTATAAATAGTAGTTAATTTGATTTGTAAAGGACCTTTAGCTCATTTTTTAGTTTTCACTTTTAGTTTTCATTTTGGAATTTTGGGAATTGGGATTGGATCTAAATTTCTTTCTATTTTCATTTTTTTCTTCTGCAACTTCTATTTTTCTATTTTGTGTTTTGAATATAGATTGAAGAGCTCCATTGATTCTTAATCTGAGAATCATCTTTTACTCTTCTTCTCAATAGTTCTAAGAATTGGATCTTAATTTTCTTTTCTGGTTTTCATTTTCATTTTCCTCTCCAATTTCTCTTCTGCTTGGTCAAGAGAGTAATTGAGATTTGGATCTGTTTTCTGCTTTCATTACTCTTCTTTAATTGTCAATTTCTCTTTAGGATTTCATAATTGATTTAAGTCTTCTTGCTGTTTTGTTTCTTGAAGCAATTTCCATTTCTGTCTTAGCTACTGAGACCCAGATCTGAATCTGAATCAGTTCTTTGATTTACTGCAATTTACATTTTCTAGTTAAATTCTAAATCCCAGTACCCAAATCCTTTTGTTCTTCAAGCAACTTACATTTCTCACCAAATTTAGATTCAGCAATTTACATTTCTTGCACTTTAAGTTTCTACAATTTACTTTTCTTGCAATTTAAGTTTCAGCTCTTTTACTTTCTTGCTCTTTAAGTTTCTACAATTTAATTTCGCTGCACTTTAAGATTCAGCTGATTTTCATTCTGCACCTTTTATTTTCTTGCAATTTAGTTTTTGTTAATTAAAATCACTCAAATCATCAACTATTCGCTTAACTAAATTCATCACCTAACTAAAATTTCTCAATCCATCAATCCCTGTGGGAATCGACCTCACTCCTGTGAGTAATTACTACTTGATGCAACCCAGTACACTTGCCGGTAAGTTTTGTGTGGAATCGTTTTTCCCTCATCAAGTACTCTATTGCTAGAGTATGGTTATAGTTAGCAGAAACAAAATCTTAAATAGTTAGTATGCTTAATAAAAACAAAGAAAAATGCTTAATCTAGATTATCACCTACTTAATTATTGTCAATCTAAATCAATCCCTGACAACGGCACCAAAAATTTGATGAGGAAAAATCGATTCCACACAAACTCACCGGCAAGTATACCGGGTCGCATCAAGTAGTAAAACTCACAAAAGTGAGGTTGATCCCACAGGGATTGATGGATCAAGCAATTTTAGTTGGGTGATGAATTTAGTTAAGCAGACAGTTGATGATTTGAGTGAAATTTGATAATCAGAGAGTAAATTGCAAGAAAGCTAGAGTGCAGAATGTAAATTGATAGAAAGGTAAATTGTAGAAAGCTTAAATGGCTGAAACTTAAAGTGCAAGAAATTAAGAGAGCTGAAACTTAAATTGCAAGAAAGGTAAATAAATGAATCTTAAAGTGCAAGAAATTTAAATTGCAGAATCTAAATTGCTAGGAAACTTAAATTACATGAATAATAAAGGGATTTGGGTGCTGGGAATCAAAACAGAATGTAAACTGCAGTAAATCAGAAAGCTCTAAGGTAAAGAAATTTAAAAAAATTGATTTATCAGGGATTGGAGATACTGTAATCTTCATGAATCAAATTGGTCTCAACTCCTTTCTCAATCATCTGGTAGATCTATGGTGGATTGAAATTGACTGGATCCCAATTCCTTGGCAATCCAATCTCTTTAATGACAATCAATCTTACCAATTCCTTGATCTAATTGTCATGAGAAGAGGTTAAGTGCATACTCTCATCCATAAGCCACACTAACTCTCAAGATCTCAATTCCTCCCGAATAGTGTTGATCAAGAGAGTAGTGAAGGATAGAGCTCCAATTCTAATGCTAGTGATTCTCCTTCTGAGGCTCACACAAGCATTCACTGAATTAAACCCCCTTCCGGAGTGAATAATTTAAAAATCAAAACAGAAGATACCCAATAGCTACACAAATGAATAGAGAAGAAGAAGAATTTGATTGATTCATTGGAATTACAATAGAGCTCCTCCCCCTAATGAAATTTGGGGTTTAGCTCATCATTGCTCTAGCACAAAAACAGAAAAGAACAATTGCAGAAGATGAAGAACAGAAGGAAAACAGAAAGAAAATAAAATCAGAACTAAAAATTCTAAAGAACTCCTAAAAAGCATAACTAAAAGGTAAAAGATCAAAAGTTTCTCTTTTTGAAATCAAATTTTCCTCTATTTATACACTTTCCAATTCAGTCATCAAGAACCTGGAGTGGGCTTTTTGGCATTTGATGAAGTGGGTCAGAAAAGGTACTTGGTTGCAGCTCCAGGGGAACGTAGCATTCACAAAAGGAGCGTAACGCTCATTCACCAACGCATACACGTCCCTTGTACGAGCGCGTCCCTTGCGTTTTTGCACATCGACGCGTATGCGTAACATACGCGTGCACGTCATTGCTGACTCTAGCCTCATCCATGCTTGCGCGCACCATTCACGCGTGCGCGTCTCTGATAGCGTTCTTTAATCGAGTGCTACGTTCGCGCCATGAGCGCTCCCCACGCGTGCGTGTGGATGGGAAATCATCAATTCCCAGCTTCCGCGCCATCCACGCGTTTGCGTGTTTGTTCCCATGTGCTCCATCGACGCGTGTGCGTCATGTACGCGTGTGTGTCAGTGTTAAAACTTCAATCCCAAATTTGAATCTTGTCGCAGGCACTCGTTCAGATAACATAGTGCTCTCTTTATAAATGAGTGTTTATCACATCCTCGCGTACGCGTCATGCACGCGTACACGTGGGTCTTCTAACATTCTTCCCCTACGTGTAAGCGTCCTATATGCGTGTGCGTCGCTAGAGAACGTAGTGTTCTTCAATTGAGCGTAGCGTTCTTCATTCCATATATATTTTTCTATTTTTCAGATGCAGGTCCTGGTGCTCAACAATGAGCTGGATTCGTCTGGATGACGGTAGAGTCTATCTGATTCTGTTTTGTGCTTTTAGATCTCTCCCCTTATTTTGTAAAACCAATTATGATGCATGTATGTATTCTTTTAAAACTTGCCTATAGAGGATTTGATGTATTTTGGGAGAGATAGGAAGCTACTGTTGTCAACTGATTTTAGTTCTGTATCCTAGTTGGCCTAAACTTTGCAGGTCGCGACTAGTGGATATTATACTTATGTCTAAGTACTATGTATTTTGTCTTTCTTCTACTCTTCCTTATTGTTATACCTTATCTTGTTTCGCTATCCGAACGCGTTCTATCTTCTGTCTCATTGATGCGTGAGAGTTTTCGTTCGCGATTTTAATTTATTCCTTTTTAGGCTTCTCGTTTACTAATTATTTCATTTAAACACATATAATTATACACCTACTAATATTCCACCTTGGGCCGTACCACCGTAATATCATTGACTTATGACTCGAGCATAAACATTTGAATATTAGGGTGTTACAGGTTTCCTTTCGCCTCAGCTACCTTCTTAGCACAGTCTTCGACAACCCTCACCTTGTTCACTAATTCCGAGGACCTCCTTATCTCTGTCGGAGTCATAGCAGTCATAATGTCATCCTTGAGCCGTCCTTGGTACTTGATGCATTTCCAACCTTTGTAGGACTCGGGAGCACCCTAACAAATCCTCAAAAACCTACAAACTCCACAAACTTGTTGGTGTACTTTGCTACAGTCATAAACCCTTGCTTCAGCTACATGAGTTCCAACTTTCTTCCCTCCCTCATTGACTTCGGAAAGTACTTCTTGTAGAATACAGTCTAAAATAACTCCCATTGAATATCCTCATTCTGTAGTTACATCATCCAGCACTCCTCCTGCCACGAGTATTGAGCCTCACCCAAGAACTGATAGGCCACAAACTGGTTTGTTGAAACATGTTGAGCTTGCAACGCATGCTCCATGGCTTGAAACCAGTTATCAGCTTCGGTAGGATCCGTCAACCTCTTGAAAGTTGGCGGGTTAACCTTCAGAAAAGTAGCTAGAGCCATCGATCCAACCTCTAAGTTGTTCCCAGTCCCTTCTCCAGTTCAATTCCCATTTTTGTGTCCTATCCTCTTCATGGCTTGAGAAGTCGTAGTGGAGCTCATTTGTATCGCATTGGCTAATTAACCCATAAATGAGAAATTATTCTAGAAAGCTAAAAATGTTATTTTTATGGTTTAATATGATAGAGGAGATTGAGACGAGAATTTTGGTACCAATTTTATAGAAATCAGACCAAGATTGGACCGAACGGGCCAAACCGGTCCAACCGGACCCAAAATGGGCCCTTGGCCCAACTAAACTTAACCAAAACCCTAGTTTTCAGCACTCTCTCTCTCCTCACTTATCACTCAAACACGCTGAAATGGAGGCCATGGAGGGAAGAACACTCTCTCAAGTTCTCTCCCTTGGTTGATCTTCAAACCACCATAACTTTTGATCTAGAGCTCCGATTGCCGCACCGTTTGCGGCCACGCGTTCACCGTGGAGAGCTCTACAAAACCATACAATCAATCTTAAGGTAAGCCACGTTTTGCTCTTCGAAATTCCAGCCCTTGTTTTCGAGTTTCATGGGTAAAATGTTGAGATTTTGGGTTCTTTGATGTTATAGGACCCAACTCTCTTGAAGGAGAAGGTTAATCTTGTCTCCTTGGACCTTGGGTGTGGTAAGATTCTCAACCCTAGTATAATTTGTTGTTCTATGATGTTTGGGTATTGAGATATTGTGTGTGGGTATGATGATTGTGGCTTAGGTTGTGTATATGTGAATATTGGAGCTTGATTGGTGATTTTGGAAAGCTTGGAAGAGGGTTTTGTGTGATAAAATCTGTTCTTGGAGGTATTGAGACCTTGAGAGCTTGTGGACAAGTGGTTTGGAAGTGCTCCGGTTGAGCGTGGGAAATCGGCTAAGGTATGGTTTCGGTTTCCCGTATCTAATATGTAATGTGGTAGGAAATACTTAGGCTAGAGGCCCTAAGATAGGTATTGAATTGTTGATGTTGTTGAATGGTTGAGATATATGATGTGATCATATATGTGATTATGAATATTGATGCCTTGATTGTGTGATATATGAGAAATGCATGTTGTGATATATGCTTGATGGATGATTGAGGTTGAATTGGTGGGTGGTACCATGTTGATGGTGAGTATGATAATGATTATGTATAATGATGGTTGATTGGAAATGGTATTATTGGAAATTGGGATGAGGAAGGATGTATGATATGATATTGTGTTTATCCTTTAGCCATTTGATTGAGAAGTGTTAAAATGGTTGGATGTGGTTTTGTAGTAAAGTGTCAATGTGTGAGTTGAGGATGGCTTGTTGTTGATTTTGGTACATTTTGAATGATTTCAAAGAAAAGGGTTGAAATTGGCATGTTTTGATTGATTTTGAAAAGAGTTGAAAGTAGCTTGTTTTGAAAATGGCACTTTATGGTTTTGTATGAAAATATGATTTTTGGGCATACTTTGACGGGACGTAACCTGGACTACGGATCTCTGTTTTCTGCCAAATTTGTTTAGAAATGAAATTGGATCCGGGATGTCCATGCCGTTCGAAGAACGGGTGAAAAATGATTTAAAATGAGAAAGTTATGTCCGTCGGAAGATTGGGGGTTGAATCTGTAAATTCTGAAGCTTTTAACTTTGAAGATTTTTAGCAAAATGACCCTCCGCGCGTAGGCACACTTGGCGCGTACGCACCGTTCTTCGAGAAAGCACCATCCACGCGTGCGCGTGGTGTGCGCGGGCACGTCGATGCACTGCGCCATATGCCCAGCTATTTTCCAGAGAGTTGTGCCAGAGTTGTGCCAGTTTTGTGCCTGGGCACAAGAGCACCCACGCGTACGCGTGGCTGACGCTTGCGCGCCATTTAGATATTTTTCAACCCGTGCGTTCGCGCGTATGACGCTTGCGCGTCGATGAGTTTTTGGCCATCCGCGCGTGCGCGTGGAGTGCGCGTACGCGTGGCCCTGTTTTCATCCCAAAGTTGATTTTTGAGTTTTAAAAGCCAAATTTCATACTTCTAAGCCTCCGATCTCACCACTTATATCTTAAATCCTTAAGATATTCCTAGCATGAGGAAAAGGGCTAGTGAATGTGGTAGCTTGCGAGTGAAGCAAGGGAAAAATGAATGATCAATGAGGATCAAAGATGATTATGTGAGATGCGGAGAATGGCGGTGGAAGTGCTTGTTATGCCATGGGCCGAAGGGCCGTAATTGTTAATGAATTGGCTGGTTATGGATTTAACCGTGAGCCGGATGGCTAGATTAATACCGTGTTACGGCGGAGCCATGATTATGGCTGAGTATAAATGCATATATGCTGTTGAATGAATTGTGAATGTTTGCACTTCCACTACCGAAGATACGAGTTTCCCTGGGTAGTAGCAGTGGCTAGCCACCACGTGCTCCAAGTTGAGACTTGATACTATGTTGACCCTATGTCGTAAGTGTGGCCGGGCACTGTGAAAGTCCCGGATGAGCTCGCCCCCGTAAATATTCACCAGTGAGGGTGATGGATATGGATCATGATTATGATCAAGTTTATGATGAGTATAACTCGAGTTGGGGATGCGCGACAGAGGGATAGTCCAATGGTTAGCTACCAGGACTTGTCGGGTTGGCTCTATAACCGACAGATGATATCATCAGCCACTAGGGACAGGCATGCATCATAAGCATACTATGAATTGTTTGAGATTGCCTATTTGACTGCATATTACTTGCTAATTGTCTAAATGCCTTATCTGTTCCTATTTGTAAATCTCTTGTCTGATATAACTGTGTTTGCTATATTATACTCCTGCTGGTGGTTGGGAGGTCTGAAGGAATTGGAAAGGGAAGTATTAGTTAGACTGAAGAATCTTTAGTCAGTTGCCACTTACGGTTTAGCTTGTTTATAAGCTTTGATATTATCTGGAGGAAGTTCTAGGATTGCCTTCGGCTTTCCTCTATTATTATGTATTATATATGTGGAAGCTGTTACCGTGCTGGGGACCTCTGGTTCTCACCCATGTGGATTTTGTGGTTTTCAGATGCAGGACGCGAGGCTTCTCGTTAAGGCATGCTGGAGACTTCCGGATTAGCAAAGATCTTTGTTCTCGGGACTCTGTTTTGGTTTATATATCTTGTTTAGATACTTTTATCTCCATTAAATAATACAAACTGTGATGACTCCTCTTATAGGAGATTTTGAAGAATAGGTTTCTGTATTTGTGTCCCTTTGGGTTTCCTTTGGGGTTTCCTTATCTTATTATATGTATATATTGCTATGCTCGGACCAGTTATCTTCGCAGCCGAATTTTGAGTCTTGATATTCCTGTTTTTGACACTCTTTTGTATATATATGATCTCGCGTTAGCTTATCCCTGTTCGTTACGTTATCGATCAGAGTGTTGCGCGTTCGAGTTACGGTTTTTTTTGTTTACCCCTTTTTCTACAAAGGCTCCTAGTTATAATCAATTATTCATACTACTATACGTACTAAATTTTTGTTTTAGAGGTCGTAATACCTTGCCATCTCTGAATTATGACTTAAGCATAAGACTCTGTATGGTAGGGTGTTACACACCAAACAATCGATATCAATGTGATCAGTCTCAATATCTCAAGCTGAGTGCTTTAATTATCCCAAAAAGTACTCACAAACAAGCATACTATACATATAAAAAAGATATTCCTAAATAGCACGAAAGAAAAATGACCCAAAGTATGCAATAAAGCACAATCGGTCCTTCCCTTAGGCTCACGAGGACAAACCGCTCTTATACCACTAAATGTAACACCCTATCACTCTAAGCCTTACCTCTAGCTGTAAAGTGAAGGCTAACAAAGTGCCAGAACAGTTCTAAAACTCATATATAGCAAGCTTAGAGCTTTACCACCAATGAATTCATTATCATACTATAATAATAATGGCTGAATGGGTTTTCCTTTGGATTTTGTTCTCACTAACGTCGTAGAAAGCCATTCTTCAAGCGACGACCAAGAAATAAATATGTGTCAATATAATCTTTCTATACCCCGATATCTATTGAGGAGCAAATCCCTGAGCTCTCATAGTAAATTATCCTTTCCTTCTCTTCCTGCTGAACCAATGAGCTCCAATCGGGCGCCCTTACTTTATCTAATCTAAGGACTATTGAACCATCTCACCTGAAAGTCACTCGCTACATTAACAAAAGGCATGCCTTTACTCTAGTAGCTAGAATCTTGCTTACTAAAGATTTGAGTAGAGATCTTCTAGTTGAAGAAAAGACCACCAGTAGTTTGCCACATTTGCTAATGAAAGAACAGCAAGAATGGGTTTTTGAAAGACAAATACTGCCAAAAGAAAGCAGAAGATGTGGCTTAGCCTGCTTGCTCTAGTCCCGTACGATAAGGATGAGAAAAGGCCAAGGAGAGAGGAGCAAATAACGTATATATAAAGAAATAATAATACTAGAAGCCCGATGAAGGAATGAAAGTTCAAAGTCGCATAAAGCGGAATTACAAAGCACGAAACATTCACGCACGATAACTAACGCGTCAACAAGATAAGAACAGAACATATACATATACATATACAACCTTGCATTAAAGCCTCAAGATACAAGGTAGTAGCTATAAATAAACAAAGTGAAACATATATGTGATATACAAAAGGAACTAGTCACAGCCTGCAGAGTTTAGGCCGACTAGTCAAGAAATACATCAGAATTTCATAAAAGGCTTACTCCTATGTCTTGAAGTTTTAAAACATAAGCCTCTAAGGCAACAAAGTTATATGTATAAAAGATGAGAGATTAACTACAACAAAAGTAAAGCAAGATAAAACAAAAGAGAAGTCATCCTTCACTCTGTCACCATGTCCGCAAACTCACCGAGGTGGGTTGCAACCTGTATCTGAAAAATAACAACAATATATGGTATGAGAACTGGAGGTTCTCAGTATGGTAACGGTGCCTAATATATAAGATATAAGGTTTTGAGATGCCAAAGGCAATCCTAAAACTTCACATTTATCCAAAATATTCAAGCTTAAAAAGATATATAATGAAACTTTAAACAGGGTAATCCAACTTAAGGATTTCTACTCTAATAGAACACTACTGTCCCACAGTCTTTGCCAACCTATCCTCCATGTGATCCCATCGCCACCGCCTACCAAGTCTCCTCAATCCCAGCAGAAAACACAGGTAATGCAAACAAGTAAAGCACAAGTAATGTACAGATACAGCTGATGACAAGTCATCTTATGCTAGATTTTCAAGCATTTTTTACTTGTTTCAATAGATTTTATGCACTTTCTTGCATTATAAGTAAGTGATTTGGAGAAGGTTTGCATGATTATGTTAAATCAATCAACCATCTTTTATTTGACACAAAATCATGAGGTTTAAGCTAGAATTAGTTGGTTTTTGAATGATTTATAAACCTTGTGAATTTGGTGATGCTTTGATTGGTTGTTTTGGTTACTTGAAGGTGAGGAAAAGAAAGAAACAAGGAAAGCGTTGCTCAACCAAGCGTGGCCCATGAAAAGCGTGGCATTCACCAAAGGAGCAAAGGCCAACCAAATCAATCAAGGCCATAGCGCTCAAAGATTGAGCGCTGCACTCTTTAATTGAGGGCTAGAGAAAGAGGGGCACACCAAAGCAAAAAAGCCAAGGCACAAGGCCAAGGATGCTCCATTGGTTCATTTTACTGAGCGCCCAAGGGAACCAAAATTTACAAGGCAAAAGCATAGCGCTCAGTTAACTTAGTTAACTTTATCGTGGCTCCCCAAAAAGAAAATCAAGGCACGATATCAAGAAATGGGGCAGCCAGGAATCGAACCATGCACCAAGGCAAGCAAAGAAGGACGCTACGTTTGTGCAACTCACTGAGCGCCAATGCTTCACAAGGAAATTGATCCCAAAATGAAACAAGTAAGGTTCGAACTGGGGACCTTGCGCAAGCAAAGAAGCGCTGCGTTAAAGCTCTTAACTGAACGCTATACTTCATGAAGAAATTGGCAAAAGGGGCAGCCACCAAGGTTCGAAGTGGAGTCCCACTCAAAGCATGAAGCGATGCGTTCCCTTACCCAACTGAGTGCTATGGGAAGCTTGGCACGAGCCCAAACACTAAGCAAAGGGAGTGCTGCATTGCCTTACATAACCGAACGCTTCCCTGGGAGGTGGCCTTGGTTGAATTTTCAATTAAAAACCAATTTGGACCAACCTCTTCACAAATTTTGAAAAGCCCACTCCACGTCTGAAGATCAAAATTAGAAAGTGTATAAATAGGAGTTAGTTTGATTTGTAGAGGACCTTCTTTTCATTTTTAGTTTTACCTTTAGCTCATTTTTAGTTTTGACTTTAGCTAAATTTTAGTTTTCACTCTTGTTTTGAATTTGGGGAATTGGAATTGAGATCTGAGTTTTCTTTCTGATTGTTCTTGCTTTGGCAGTTTCTACTTTCTGTTTTGAATTTTGAATTGAAATTCTGTTTCAATTTTGACTTTAGCTAAATTTTAGTTTTCACTCTTTGTTTTTTTTTTTTTTCTGTATAATTCTGAGAATTAAGGAATTGGATCTAATTTCATTTGCTACTTTCATTTTTTTTCTTCTGCAACTTTTGCTTTTCTGTTTTGGATCTTGGATTGAGATTGAAGAGCTCCATTAATTCAAATTCTGATAATCATCTTCCACTCTTCCTCTCAATTGATCTGATTGGGTTTTAATCTTCTCTGCTGATTTTAGTTTCATTTTCTTCTGAAATTACTTTTCTGTTTGATCAAGAGAGTAATTGAGCTTTAGATCTGTGTTCTAATCTCATTGCTCCTCTTAGATCTTTATTTTTCTTTTAGATTTCATAATTAAGCTAAGTTTCTTTTTTGTTTTGCTTCTTCAAGAAATTTTCCATCTCTGTTTAGATCTTCTGCAATTCATTTCATCTTCTACTTCTTTGATTGATTGCATTTTACACTTTCCTATTGAATTCCAAATCCCAGCACCCAAATTCCTTTAATCTTCAAGCAATTTAAGTTTCTCAGCTATTTAGATTTAGTAATTTAGTTCTCTTGCACTTTAGGCTTCAGCTATTTATATTTCTTACAATTTAAGTTTCAGTCATTTACATTACTTGCACTTTAAGTTTTAGCTCCTTTACTTTCTTGCACTTTAAGTTTCATGCAATTTACTCTTCTGCACTTTACTTTTCTGTCAATTTCCCCTCTCCCTTTTATTTTCATGCAACTTAGCTTCAGTTATTCATAATTTACTCAAATCATCAACTGTTTGCTTAACTAAATTAACCACCTAACTAAAATTGCTCAATCCATCAATCCCTGTGGGATTGACCTCACTCATGTGAGTAATTACTACTTGATGCAACCCGTACACTTGCTGGTGAGTTTTGGTGTGGAATCTGATTTCCATCCATCAAATTTTTGGCGCTGTTGCTGCGGATTGATCTAGATTGACAATGATTAAGTAAGGTGGTGGTCTAGATTAAGCTTTTTCTTTTTATTTTTACTAAGCACATTAACTATTTGAATTTTTGCTTAAGCTAACACTAACTTCACTCTATCTAGAGTGAATTATTTTTGTTTTTGGTTCTGTGTTTGTTTTTCTTGCTGTTGTATGACAGAGGCAAGGAGAGAGATCCCTACCTTTTGTGACCAAGACGAGAAAACTCTTAGAAGACTAAGAAGGGAAGCCAGAGGAAAGGGGGTCATTGGTGAAGAACCTTTTGAAGAAGAATATCAAGAAATGGAGGAACATTCAACAAATCCAACAGTGGGAGTGGCCAACAACAATGGTCAACCCCAGAGGAGAGTCTTGGCTTCATATACGTTTGCTAATCCAAGGCATTGTGGGAGTAGCATCCTTACCCCAAATGTCAATGCAAACAACTTTGAATTGAAGCCCCAACTCATCACCTTAGTACAAAACAACTGCTCCTATAGAGGAAGTCCATTAGAAGATCCAAATCAGCATTTATCTACATTCTTGAGGATCTGTGACACAGTAAAGTCCAATGGTGTGCATCCAGACATATACAAATTATTGCTATTCCCATTTTTATTGAGGGACAAGGCTGCTCAATGGCTTGAAGTCTTCACACAAGGAAGCATCACCAGCTAGGAGGATCTAGTGAATAAGTTCCTAGCCAAGTTCTACCCACCTCAAAGGATTATTAGATTGAAGACAGAGGTGCAAACCTTCACACAAATGGATGCAGAATCCCTCTATAAGGCTTGGGATAGATACAAGGCCTTGATTAGAAAATGTCCCCCTAAAATTTTCAATGAATGGGACATCCTTCAAAATTTCTATGAAGGATTGACTCTGAAAGCTTAGGAAGCACTAGACCATTCAGCAGGAGGTTCATTACAACTCATGAAGACAGCAGAAGAAGCCCAAAACCTCATTGATATGGTGGCAAACAATCAATACTTCTTTGCTCATCAAAGGCAACGCCAACCAGCTCAAAAAAAAAAAAGGAGTACTGGAGTTGGAAGGAGTGGACACCATTCTAGCTCAACACAAGGTGATGCAGCAGCAAATCCAGCAACAATTTGAGCAAATGGCTAAGAGGATTGACAGCTTACAAGTTGCATCAGTGAATGTCACCAATCAACCACCAACTGGGTGGGGACAAAATGAGGAAAATTATGAAGATCAGCAGCAAGAACAAGTGAACTACATGCACAACCAAGGATCCAGCTAGAATAAATTCCATGGAGACACATACAACCCCTCTTGGAAGAACCATCCAAACCAAATATGGGGAGATAACCACAATCAAAACCAGCAGCCCTGGTAGAAGAATTCAAACCAGAATAAATCAAGAAACACAAACAACCACAACTAGCAAAACACTAACCACAATCCATACAGAAAACCCCAAAACAACTACCCAAATTCCAGCTATTATCCACCCAATAACCCAACTACTAACCAAAACACTTATCATCCATCTTCAACATCCCACAACCAGCCACAAATACCACAAGATGCTCAAAGGATCTCAAACTTAGAGATATTAATGGAAAAGATGATGAAGCAGCAGGAACTAACCAGCAAGAATCATGAAGCCTCGATGAGAAATTTAGAAAGGCAAATTGGACAACTGTCCAAGCAAGCAGTAATTGAAAGACCAACAAGCTCACTCCCAAGTGATACCATTCCAAATCCTAAAGAAGAATACAAAGCCATCCAACTGAGGAGTGGAAGAACCTAGTGAATAACAAAAAATCCAACAAGAAGCCTATGGAGAATGACAAGAATCCAGCTTAGAAAAATGAGGCTAACAACAAGGAAGAGATGACAGCAAGCAAGCAAGATCAAGAGAAGCTTAAAGAGAAAGATGACCAGCCACAAAATTCAAGGAAAGGGAAGCAAGTAATGGAGGAACCATCTCAAGGAAAGAAGCAGGTGGATAAGACTTTCACACCTCCTCTGCCATATCCTCAAAGGTTCAACAAGGAAACCAAGGATCAACAATTCCCTAAGTTCCTTGAAGTCTTCAAGAAGCTAGAAATCAACATTCCCCTGGCTGAAGCATTAGAGCAGATGCCTCTATATGCAAAGTTCTTGAAAGAGCTTATCAACAAAAAGAGAAGCTAACATGAGAAGGAAACAGTGCTTCTGACACAAGAATGCAGTACAGTGATCGAAAAGGGCTCCCTCCAAAACTCCAAGACTCTGGGAGCTTCTTCTTACCTTGCACCATTGGTAATATGACCACAAAAAAGGCACTATGTGACATAGGAGCAAGCATCAATCTAATTCCCTATTTTATGATGAGAAGGCTATGCATAGAGGAAGTAAAGCCCACACAAATGTCACTAGAGCTCGTGGACAAATCATTGGTATTTCACAGAGGAGTGATTGAAAATATCCTGGTCCAAGTAGGGACATTCATATTACCAGCAGACTTTGTGATCCTGGATCTAGGAGAAGAAGGGAGTGACTCTATTATCTTGGGAAGACCCTTCTTGGCCACAGCAAGGGCCATCATAGATATTGAACAAGGAGAGCTGACCCTAAGGGTACATGATGAAAGCATTACTCTGAATGTCTTTCTAGAAGCACAGCATAATGATGAAAAGGAAAAATGCATGGAGGTTGACAAATAAGACTTGCAGTGGAAGAAAGAAACCAACAAGACACTCATTAACTCTCTTCCAGAGCAAGAGACAAGCAGCAAGGCAGGACAAAAGGAGAATGAGACTCTAAAGAATGATGAGAGAAAGCAAGAAAGAAGTGAGGTATTAGCCACTAAGAAGACAGATTCCAAAACACAGCCCACTGTCAAAGGAGAAGAATCACCAAAAAAGGGGAAGAAAAGCAAGAAAAAGGGTCCAAAAGGGTGGAAAAATAAAAAGATCCCAACTGAAGGATTTTCAAAGGGAGATAAAGTGCAGCTAATTTACCAGTAGTTGGGGACAAATCAATAATCTGATGATTACTACACTATCAACAGGATACTCTCACTGGAGCATGCAGAGATTGAACATCAAGGCACTGGAAGGAAGCTTACTGTGAGAGGAGACAAACTGAGACATCACAATCATCAACCACCCTAATAAGGGTCCAATGTCAAGCTAGTGACAATAAAAGAGCGCTCCATGGGAGGCAACCCATGATTTAATATTCTTGCTTTGGTTTTAATTTCAATAATGAATGGTCCTTCTAGCATGAATTTAAGTTCTCATGAGTATATTTGATAATCGCATACATTGTCTTGGAGCATATGCTAGACTTCTAAGTTTGGTGTGCCTGAAGGCACTCCAAAATAGCTTCCCAAGCTTTCTTAGGATATATGCTTACTCATTTTGATGGAGTGTATAGCCAAACATTAAGTTTGGTGTTTACATATGCAGAGAATTTCAAAAAAATCATTTTTGTTCATAGGATCAAATTTATGAATAGATGGATCATACATTGCTTCATATTTTTTTTAGCTTATGGTATCATAGTAAGAAATAAAATGTTCTTTATAATGAATGTGCCAATTGTGGCAGATACTCATTAAGTTTTACATGGATCCCTTAACAGAGAACAAGTTTGGTGTCCACCAAATCTTTGTTCAAAATCTAAGGAGCATGATTGGTCATTTAAAGGAACATGTAGAATTATCTTTCTTTGTTACTCATCACCACACCACCGTACCAAAATTTATTCCAATGCTTACCATTGCTTTGACTTAATTTTGCAGGACAAAGAAGATTGAGGAGGAGACAAAGAAAGGGAGCAAGCACGGTCATGACAAGGCAAAAATGAGGGTCACATGTGCTTAGAGAAGCGTGCTCTCTTGGGAAACAAAATCTGCATGCTTTGAACCCTTGGAGGCCGAACCACATGCATCCAATGGGGGAGCAATCCTTGTCAACCTTCAACTATGCATGCAAACCATCCATGCTATGAGCTCCCCATAATATTTTGCTCAATCTTCACCATTCATTTGCCTAACCGGAAAGCTTTCCTCACTTGTGGTTTTGTTTAAAGATTCATGCTTTGACTATAAATAGGTGGTGACACTTCCTAGCTCACATATCCCTTCTCTCCTCATACAGACTTCCTCATCTATTTGCTTTTGTTTCACTCACACCTTTACCACAAACACGATACAGCAGCCTCTTTTTGCCCAAAGACAACATAAAATACCCAACATCAACCTACCTCCCATACCCTTTCATAACAAGACCGTGCCTTAACCCAAGTTCATCTTTTCTTCTCCATTCTTTTCAAATATATGGCTTCCTCAAGTTCTAGAAGGAGGGGAGGAAAGGAACCAATAGTGGCCGAACCACCCACCTATGATACCAAGAGGTTTAAATCTCAGTTTCATGAATCAATGTATCATAGGCTCATGGAATCAAAGCATGTCATTCCAGAAATGGGGTTTAGACTGAGGGGTGGAGAGTACCCAATCATGAGAAGAATTACCAAGTAAAAGGAGGCAGGGGAATCACAAAGAGAAGCATGGAAGGTCCTACTGATGATGACAATCAAGAGGAAAGAAGATCCCAAGGAAGAAGAAGGCCACAAGAAGAGGGAGAACAAGCTCCTGGTGCAATGGACATGAGCCAATTGCAAAGAGCCATTGAAGAAATGTCTCAACAACACATGAGAGCATAGGAGCAATATTTGAGGCAACAAGAGCTATACCTGCAACAACAGGATCAATATATGAAAGATCGAGAGCAACAAGAGCACTGGCAGCGCCAAATAATGGAACGGCAAGAGACATGGCAGCAACAAATGATGGCTCAACAACAAGAATTTCAAACAAAGATTCTTGATAAAAGGGAACAATCAACAGAATTTCGAAGGTCACATGAAGGATTTTTTCTGAGGCAAGCCAAATATGGGGAATACACTCAAAATTTATATCAGTGGAAGAACATATATCATACCATTGGAGAGCATAGACACTATGATAGAATGGAGTATGATATAGACACCCAATCAACGTTGGATTACTTGGTCCACAGCATGCCAGCATTGGACCCACAGATCAAGCCATTTGAGCAATGCCAAGAGTTAGTAGACCAGTAGAGAGCAAGAACCACGAAACATACAGCACACATGCAGCGTGGGTTGGAGGAAGCTGGACTCTCAGGTCTTATAGAACCTATCTAGGATCGACGATGCCCTGTTGAAGAACCTCAGGATGCAACCAAGAAGAGGAAGAAGAAAGGAGAATCAAGCAGGAGCAAGGAGCATGAAAACTAGGAGGTGGTGGAGTTTCTTTCATGTTTCCTTTTAAAATTAAATAAGGAAGATGCATATCTGAAACATGAGATGCCTCCAAATGCTTTATGTTTTACACTTTCATGTTCTTAGTAGTTTTCTTACAAGTGATCTACATTGTTCTTGTTGTCAATCATTTGCTTAAATTCTATTTTGTTTCACTTCTGTATAAATAAAAGAAAAAGGTTTGAAACAAGAAAGTGATTGTCCAATGTTGTAGAAATTAGAATGAGAATTCAGTGGTGGTACTTGTTTGACTTAATGATTAGCTCAATAATAAATGCTACATAATAAAATGATCCTTGTAGTGTGAACTAAGTTGCTGCTATAAAGCCTTTTATCAATGAGCACCCCTTGAGAAAGAAGCAAAATGAGAAGAAAAAGAAAGAGAAAAGCCAAGAATTGGCAAAGAAACAAACAATAAGGCTGGATACCAATAGCTTGGACCTTAGGACATATGCCTGTGGTGTTTTTGTACTAGGATATGCTTGGACAAGTAAGTTCTGAGGAGTATTTCAAAACTTGGCCAGTTGGATTAACTAATCTAGGATTGCCAACCAAAAGTCCACTATCAAGAGCAACCTAGTTACAAAGCATTTAGTAATCCAATGAGATGCTGGGCATCAATGTTCCTAGGAAGAAATTGCGAGCCATGTGTCTGTGGTGAAGAAATGTTGAGCAAAATTGAGCCAAAAGGCTGCTGCAACATTTGCAACCAAGCCTTCATTAAAGAATAAGCTTTCTAAGCAAAGGAAAGAAAGAAAAAGCTAAGAGGGATCAATCAAAAGCAAGGCATTATAGCAGCAACTCTAGTAAACCTTTCAGGAAACATTTCTTATATATCAGCAAAGTAATAAGTGAGCTGTAATTGTCTGCATAAACCCATGAATCAAGTTCAATTATCTGCTAAATAAGGACATGTATATTTCTCTGTTTCATTTCATTTCTTCTTATGTTTAGTGCTTGCTTGGGGACAAGAAATATTTAAGTTTGGTGTTGTGATGACAAATCATCTTATGCTAGCTTTTCAAGCATTTTTTACTTGTTTCATTAGGTTTTATGCACTTTCTTGCATTATAAATAAGTGATTTGGAGAAGGTTTGCATGATTATGTTAAATCAATCAACCATCCTTTATTTGACACAAAATCATGAGGTTTAAGCTAGAATTAGTTGGTTTTTGAATGATTTATAAACCTTGTGAATTTGGTAATGCTTTGATTGGTTGTTTTGGTTACTTGAAGGTGAAGAAAAGAAAGAAACAAGGAAAGCGTTGCTCAACCAAGCATGACCCATGAAAAGCGTGGCATTCACCAAAGGAGCAAAGGCCAACCAAATCAATCAAGGCCATAGTGCTCAAAGATTGAGCGCTGCGCTCTTTAATTGAGCGCTAGAGAAAGAGGGGCACACCAAAGCAAAAAAGCCAAGGCACAAGGCCAAGGATGCTCCGTTGGTTCATTTCACTGAGCGCCCAAGGGAACCAAAATTTACAAGGCAAAAGCATAGCGCTCAGTTAACTTTATCGTGGCTCCCCAAAAAGAAAATCAAGGTGCGATATCAAGAAATGGGGCAGCCAGGAATCAAACCATGCACCAAGGCAAGCAAAGAAGAGCGCTACGTTTGTGCAACTCACTGAGCGCCAATGCTTCACAAGGAAATTGATCCCGAAATGAAACAAGCAAGGTTCGAACTGGGGACCTTGCGCAAGCAAAGAAGCGTTGCGTTAAAGCTCTTAACTGAGTGCTATACTTCATGAAGAAATTGGCAAAAGGGGCAGCCACCAAGGTTCGAATTGGAGTCCCACTCAAAGCATAAAGCACTGCGTTCCCTTACCCAACTGAGTGCTATGGGAAGCTTGGCACGAGCCCAAACACTAAGCAAAGGGAGTTGAACGCTTCCCTGGGAGGTGGCCTTGGTTGAATTTTCAATTAAAACCAATTTGGACCCACCTCTTCACCAATTTTGAAAAGCTCACTCCAAGTCTGAAGATCAAAATTAGAAAGTGTATAAATAGGAGTTAGTTTGATTTGTAGAGGACCTTCTTTTCATTTTTAGTTTTACCTTTAGCTCATTTTTAGTTTTGACTTTAGCTAAATTTTAGTTTTCACTCTTGTTTTGAATTTGGGGAATTAGAGTTGAGATCTGAGTTTTCTTTCTGATTGTTCTTGCTCTGGCAATTTTTACTTTCTGTTTTGAATTTTGGATTGAGATTGAAGAAATTCTGTTTCAATTCTTGATCTGAAATTCATCTTTGTTTTTTTTTTTTCTGCATAATTCTGAGAATTAAGGAATTGGATCTAATTTCATTTGCTGCTTTCATTTTTTTTCTTCTGTAACTTTTGCTTTTCTATTTTGGATCATGGATTGAGATTGAAGAGCTCCATTGATTCAAATTCTGAGAATCATCTTCCACTCTTCCTCTCAATTGATCTGATTGGGTTTTAATCTTCTCTGCTGATTTTAAATTCCATTTTCTTCTGAAATTACTTTTCTGTTTGATCAAGAGAGCAATTGAGCTTTAGATCTGTGTTCTAATCTCGTTGCTCCTCTTAGATCTTCATTTTTCTCTTAGATTTCATAATTAAGCTAAGTTTCTTTTCTGTTTTGCTTCTTCAAGAAATTTTCCATCTCTGTTTAGATCTTCTGCAATTCATTTCATCTTCTACTTCTCTGATTGATTGCATTTTACACTTTCTGTTGAATTCCAAATCCCAGCACCCAAATCCCTTTAATCTTCAAGCAATTTAAGTTTCTCAGCAATTTAGATTCAGTAATTTAGTTCTCTTGCACTTTAAGCTTCAGCTATTTACATTTCTTGCAATTTAAGTTTCAGTCATTTACATTACTTGCACTTTAAGTTTCAGCTCCTTTACTTTCTTGCACTTTAAGTTTCATGCAATTTACTCTTCTGCACTTTACTTTTTTGTCAATTTCCCCTCTCCCTTTTATTTTCATGCAACTTAGCTTCTATTATTCACAATTCACTCAAATCATCAACTGTTTGCTTAACTAAATTAACTACCTAACTAAAATTACTCAATCCATTAATCCTTGTGGGATCGACCTCACTCATGTGAATAATTACTACTTGATGCGACCCGTACACTTGCTGGTGAGTTTTGGTGTGGAATCTGATTTCCACCCATCAAATTTTTGGTAAAACAAATAGCAAGTAGGCATGTGATTCATTTAAGCATAACAGAAATTAAGCAAAGACAAGTAGATAAAAGATGCATATGATGAATACCTGTCCTATGGCTCGTGACATCACTTGTCGGTCCATAACTGCCAACCTGACACATCCTTTCGGATGTAACCTTTCTGCCACGCCTAGGAATATAGTGCCCTGCTCAGTATCAAGTGCAGCCAGGGATATAGTGCCTGCTCACTATTGACCTGTGGATATAGTGCCCGCTCACTCGCATGCGTAACCTAAGGATATAATGTCTGACTCACTCTTACAGCAGAGAAGGTTATGCGAGCGGAATACCACCCCAGCCCTCATATCTGAACGTAAGCGGGATTAATCACCATCTTTACGTCGGCACCTCGACCTCAACAAACGGAATTTACCACCATCCTTGCCCGAGGTGCATAGCAACTTACCAACACAAAATATCATCATAATTTATTCTAGGGATACAGTGCCCTACACACTATTGTCCCAAGGATATAGTGCATGCACTTTCAATATCCAACAAGTTCATCATTCCTTTCCAAGTTCCCAATTCATCAATAACCAACATCAACTCTCTAAGTTCTCAAATTCATCACAAATATAATACTCCGCTAATTTACCCAACTAGTCCATCCACAGTACTTCAGAAACCTAAGTCTCCGTCTTCCAAACTCATAACGAAAATTACCAATTTAAACCAATTATCTCATCTTCACTAGTCATAGAGTCTAAGTAATAGATAGTAATCTTAAACGGCAATTAAAGAAGTTAAAAATTTAGAGAACTTTTAAAAATGAAGAAAAACAAGTTTTCAGAAAAAAAGGGTCATGCGTACGAACGCCCCTATCCCGCGTACACACTGTTGCAAAATGAGTGATCGCGTACGCGACACCTCCCCCCGTACGTGAAAGTCCCAACCCGAAGGGAATCCCCACGTCGCGTGTTAAAATTTCGCGTACGCATGCCTCTAAATTACATTCTCGCATACGCAAGCCAATGCACGCATATGCGAGATCACTTGGCAATGGCCAATGCTCGTGTCGCGCACACAGGTCCGCGTACCCATGCACTATAAAACTTAAAAAATTTTATAAAGCTGCAGAATTCATATTTTTTTTACCGAACTTCAAACATGCATAACTTTTTCATTTTAAAACATTTTCCATTTGTTCTTGAATCATCTTAAAGCTCTCTGGCCTACTTTTCATATAAATCAAATTTCATAAAAAAACAAAGCTCTGGAGGCCAAGTTATGCCTTGTCAACAGATGCACCACTATTTCGTGGTACATTTTGTACTTAATTGAGTGAATTTTATCCACTAAACTTACACTTATTCATATAATTCGCATGTTTTACATTTTCCTTCCTAATTTTGTGCTATGATTGAAAACATGCTTCTTTGGCCTTAAATTTGCTATGTTTAATCCCCTCTTATTACCATTCGATGCCGTAATATGTGTGTTAAGTGATTTCATGGTTTACAGGGCAGGAATGGCTTAGAGGATGGAAAGGAAGCATGCAAAAGTGGAAGGAATACAAGAAATTGAAGGAATTGCTGAGCTGTCAAGCCTGACCTCTTCATACTAAATTGACCATAACTTGAGCTACAAAGATCCAAATGAGGCGGTTCTAGTTGCGTTGGAAAGCTAACATCCGGGGCTTTGAAATGATATATAATTTTCTATAGTTGCTATGCTGTTAGATGACGCGCACGCGTGGATCACATGTACGCATGACCTTGCAAAAGTTCAATCGACGCTTACGCGTGGGCGACGTGTACGCGTGACAGAGACACGTCCTGGACGTATCAGAAATTGCTGGGGGCAATTTCTGGGCTATTTTTGGCCCAGTTCAAGCCCGAAAAACACATATTAGAGGCTGCAGAGTGCGGGAATAACAATCATTCATTCATACAACTTTCATACACATAATTTTAGGTTTTAGAAGTAGTTTTCTAGAGAGAGAGGTGGTGTGCGAAATCGTGATCATTCCATTCCTTGGTAACGGCGCTAAAAATTCAATACGCACGTTCATTATCTTATATCTGTTTCACAACTTCGTACAACTAACCAGCAAGTGCACTGGGTCGTCCAAGTAATAAACCTTACGTGAGTAAGGGTCGATCCCACGGAGATTGTCGGCTTGAAGCAAGCTATGGTCACCTTGTAAATCTCAGTCAAGCGGATTCAAATAGTTTTATAAAGTGAAAAATAAAAGACAAATAGAATATAAATAGGATAGAGATACTTATGTAATTCATTGGTGAGAATTTCAGATAAGCGTATAGAGATGCTTTCATTCCTCTGATCTCTGCTTTCCTGCTGTCTTCATCCAATCAATCCTACTTCTTTCCATGGCAAGCTTTATGTAGGGCATCACCGTTGTCAATGGCTACATCCCATCCTCCTGTGAAAATGGTCCAATGCGCTGTTACTGCATGGCTAATCATCTGTCGGTTCTCGATCATACTGGAATAGGATTTACTATCTTTTTGCGTCTGTCACTACGCCCAGCACTCGCGAGTTTGAAGCTCGTCACAGCCATCCCTTACCAGATCCTACTCGGAATACCACAGACAAGGTTTAGACTTTTCGAATCTCAAGAATGGCCATCCATGGGTTCTAACTTATACCACGAAGACTTTAATAGCTCGGACTCAGTCCCCTGTATTAGATATCCAAGAGATATCCATTCAATCTAAGGTAGAACAGAAGTGGTTGTCAGGCACGCGTTCATAAGTTGAGAATGCTTATGACTGTCACGATCATCACATCCATCATATTGAAGTACGAATGAATATCTTAGAAGCGGAATAAGTTAAATTGAATAGAAAAACAGTAGTACTTTGCATTAATCTTTGAGGAATAGCAGAGCTCCACACCTTAATCTATGGTGTGTAGAAACTCTACTGTTGAAAAATACATAAGTGAAAGGTTCAGGCATGGCCGAATGGCCAGCCCCCATGATCTAAGAACTAAACGTCCAAAAGATGTAAATACAATAGTAAAAAGTCCTATTTATACTAAACTAGTTACTAGGGTTTACAGAAATAAGTAAATGATGCAGAAATCCACTTCCGGGGTCCACTTGGTGTGTGCTTGGGCTGAGCATTGAGCTTTACACGTGTAGAGACTTCTTTTGGAGTTGAACGCCAGTTTGTAGCCTATTTCTGGCGTTGAACTCCACTTTGCAACCTGTTTCTGGTGTTTGACTCCAGAATGCAGCATGAAACTGGTGTTGAACGCCAGTTTACGTTGTCAATCCTTATTCAAAGTATGGACTATTATATATTTATGAAAAGCCCTGGATGTCTACTTTCCAACGCAATTGGAAGCGTTCCATTTTGAGTTCTGTAGCTCCAGAAAATTCACTTTGAGTACAAGGAGGTCAGAATCCAACAGCATCTGCAGTCCTTCTTCAACCTCTGAATCTGATTTTTGCTCAAGTCCCTCAATTTCAGCCAGAAATTACCTGAAATCACAGAAAAACATACAAACTCATAGTAAAGTCTAGAAATGTGAATTTTAATTAAAAACTAATAAAAATATAATAAAAACTAACCAAATCATACTGAAAACTATGTAAAAATAATGCCAAAAAGCGTATAAATTATCCGCTCATCAAGAGGCTCTCTCCTCTCTCTAGGTTTTAGGATTCTTAGGTTTAGCTATTTCCAATTTTAGATTTCTACTCTATTTCAATTTAGTTTCTCTTCTACTCTTATTTGTTCTAGCTTCCTAGTTTATTTATTTCCTTTGTTGATTACTTTATGTTGCTATTTTAGTTTATGAACTATCTTGTTAGATTCAATTTTCTATTTAATGCAATTTGAGGTATTTTGTATTTATTGATTCTTCCTTTAATTGTTATCATTGATGCTTGCAATTTTTGGTTTTAGATTTTATTATCTCTTATTAATTTCTATGTTTTTATGTTGTGCCTTCCAAGTGTTTGATAAATTGCTTGGTAGGATTTTAGTGTAGGTTTTTCTCCTCTTGGCTTTGGTTGAGTAATTGGAGACTCTTAAGTTATCAAAATCCTTTGTTGATTGATAATTGAAAAGTTGCTAGTTGATTTGGATCCCTCTAAAGCTAGTCTTTCCTTAGGAGTTGACTAGGACTTGAAGAATCAAATTGATTCATTCACCTGACTCTCCTTCATAGTTAGAGGTTAACTAAGTGGGAGCAATGGACAATTGATCTCACAATTGATAAGGATAGCAAGGATAGGACTTCTAATTCTCATACCTTGCCAAGAGCTTTCTTAATTAATAGTTTATTTTCTTATCATTTACATTCCTTGTTCAACCTTTCAAAAACCCAAAAAGACCAATAATAACTACACCTCCCTGCAATTTCTTGAGAGACGACTGATAAACCACTATTTTATGGTTTATCTTGTGCTAATTTGAGTGGTTTTTATCAATTCTTTGCTCACTTATTCATATAATTTGCATGATTTTACAAATTCTTCTGAATTCTGTGATATAGTTGAAAACATGTTTCCTGGGCCTTTAAACTGTAAATTTTAATTATCCTTTATTACCATTCGATGTCGTGATCTGTGTGTTAAGTGTTTTCAGGCTTTATAGGGCAGGAATGGCTTAGAAGATGGAAAGGAAACATGAAAAAGTGGAAGGAACGCGAGAAAATAAAGTTTTGAGAAGCTGGCAGCGACGTGTACGCGTGGACGACGCATACGCGTGCCTAGCGTAGAAGACAAGCGTCGCGTACGTGTGACTGACGCATACGCGTGACAAGGAATTTGGCCAAACGACGCGCACGCGTGACCTACGCGTACGCGTGACATGCGCCACGTGCAGAAAGTTGCAGAAAGCGCTGGGAGCGATTTCTGGGCTCCTTTATGGTCTAGTTCCAAGCCCGAGAACACAAAATAGAGGCTGCAAAATGGGGGAATCACACAACATTCATTCATTTTTTCACACAACAATCATTCACAAATTGTTAAGTTTTGAGATGTAGTTTTCTAGGGAGAGAGGCTCTCTCCTCTCTCTAGGTTTTAGGATTTTAGGTTTAGCTACTTTCAATTCCAAATTTCTACTTTGCTTTAATTAGTTTCTCTTCTACTCTTATTAGTTCTAGCATTTTAGTTTATCTATTTCTCTTGTTGGTTTATTTATCTTCCCAGTTTAGTTTATGAACCCTTCATGTTAGATTTGATTTTCTATTTAATGCAATTTGAGGTATTTTATGTTTATTGCTTCTTGCTTTAATTATTATCATTGATGCTTACAATTGTTGGTTTTAGATTTCACATTCCCTATTACTTTTCTATGTTTTTATGTTGTGCCTTCCAAGTGTTTGATAAAATGCTTGGGAGGGTTTTAATTTAGATTTCTATATTCTTGGCTTTGGTTGAGTAATTGGAGACTCTTGAGTTATCAAACTCCCTTGTTGATTGATAATTGAAAGTTGCTGGTTGATTTGGATTCCTCTAAAGCTAGTCTTTCCTTAGGAGTTGACTAGGACTTGAGGAATCAAATTGATTAGTCCACTTGACTTTTCTCCATAGTTAGAGGTTAACTAAGTGGGAGCAATGGACAATTGATGTCACAATTGATAAGGATAGCTAGGATAGGACTTCTAGTTCTCATACCTTGCCAAGAGTTTTCTTAATTGTTAGTTTATTTTCTTGTTATTTACATTCCTTGTTCAACCTTTCAAAAAACCCAAAAATATACTTTTTTATAACCAATAATAACTACACCTCCCTACAATTCCTTGAGAGACGACCCAAGGTTTAAATACTTCGGTTTATATTTTTTATTGGGTTTGCTTAAGTAACAAACAAATTTTTGTATGAAAAGATTCTTTGTTGGTTTAGAAACTATACTTGCAACGAGGATTTATTTGTAAAATTCTTTACCGACAGAAATCCGTTCATCAAAATTGGCACCGTTGCCAGGGATTTACAAACGTGTGCCTTATTATTGGTTATTGTGATTATTGTGAATAATTTTACTTTTTCGTTACTTTGTTAGTGTTTTTAGTTTTAGGAGTTTATTTTCATTAATTTTTATTAGTTTTTATTTCTCTTGCTACTATGAATTCTCACCCCTTTGGCTATGAGTTTGGTTACCATCATGTTGTAGGAAGAGGAGATTACAATGGAAGCTTGGATCAAGGATGGGAAAATCAAAGATGGGAGGAGCCACAAGGATTTGATCAACCCTCTTGGCAACAACCACCTCCAAGGCACTATCAACAACTATTCTATGATGCGTACCGAGACAATGGTTATAGTGGACCTCTTCGTGACAATCAACATCCACCACAATATACCTATGAACCCCCTCCTCAACATAGTTATGAACCACCATACTCACAAGCCCCTTTCCACCATTCACCTCCATATGACCCCAACCCTTATCCACCACACCAACCACCATACGACCCATATGAACCATACCCATAACCACCACCTCAATATACACCATCTCCATACCCTTATCAAGAAGAACCACCTTCCCATTATGAGCTTTTTCTCCCAACAGATGAACCCTCCTATCCACCCCAAGCTCCCATAGATGATACCTTTAGTGTTATTCGCCAAGGGCAACAGGAGCTTCAAACCACAATTACCTCTGCTCTCACCGGTCTCACCTCTACTCTCCAAACTCTTATATCTCGTGTGGATCCATCCTTTACACCCAATACTCAACCTTCAAGCTCTGGTGCACTTACTTTTCACCCATGTCCATCAATCCAAGAGTAACATGATCCCAATTACGCTATTGACATGGAACAAGAGAGAAAGGATCATCTTAGGGAAGTAATGGATCAGCTTCACACATACCTACTTCAAGAGAAGCAAGAAGAGGCCCAAAAAGTGGAGGTAGGAGAGACCCTTGAAGATGAAGAAGTAGTTGAAGAATCAAGGAAAATTGAAGAAAGTTGTCAAGAAGTGGAAGTTATTAAGGAGGAGCTGGATTTTGTACTAGAGCAAGTGGAGAATACCGAAATTATTGAAGAAGAGGAAGTGGTTGAGGACTTAGGAGATGCAGAACCTCCATGGGAATCTCAAGTCATAGAGCCTCCTTCCAAGATATTTGAATTTGATGTTGAGGAGGGTGTACAACCACTAAGGCATATCATGGTTGAAGACTTGGAAGCGGTTGATCATGAGATGGGTTCAATAATTAATGAGTTCTTACCTACCACTGAACCCTCTCCCATTGAACTAGAGGAAGAGGTTAATGTTGCAAAAGCTTGTCAAGAGGTGGAGATCATCAAAGCAGAGCCTAAGAGAGTGAAGCATACATTGGCAAGGCTACCACTGGAGATACCTCCCCCCAAGCCATTACCATCCAACACAACATTCAAGTGGGTATAATTCTTATCCTTAAACTGTACCTTCCCACTTGAATATGGTCTGCTTGAAATGGATGGACAACTTAGAGCTATCTGCGGTCTTAAGAGTAAAAGGGAGATGGTTAGTGGTTGGCAACACCATCCTAGGTTCTTTATGGTTGGAAGCTCAAGGCCTGATTGCAGGGGTTGGTATAAGTCTCAATTGATTGGGTCTAGGAGGAAGTTTGGGCACTTAAATGGGAATTCCAAGGCTAAACCACCCGGATAGAATCATAATGATAAACTTGAAGACGGGTGTGGAAACAAGATTTGGGATCCCGGTATACAAGAGGATCAATTTTGGGAGCTCAAGGCTTGTGAAGAACTTCATCAAGGCTTGGTGAATTTATTTGGAGATGTTAAAGCTTACTGGAAGTCCAAGCACTGGTGGAAGTTTCAAGACGAGTTCAAGCACAAGCCACCATGGCAAGGAGCTCACTAAATGTCCAACTTAAGGACTTTAACTAAAAGTGCTAGGTGGGAGACAACCCACCATGGTATGATCATCCATTTCTATTATTAGTTTTATTTTACGTCATTGTTATCATTGTTCATTCATACATTCTGCATCATCACCTGCATTCTGTGAAAAAAAAGGGGGAACGATGCGCGAGCGTCCACGACGCGCACGCGTCGCATGTGTATGCGCAAATAGGCAGAGAGTTCTGCTGGAACGACGCGGGAGGCGTGCCTGGCACACAAGTCGACCCACGCATACGTGTGCCTCATGCGTACGCATCCCCTGCGGTTTTGCCAATCCACGCATAAGCATCTGCGACGCGTACACGTGGAATTAAAAGTCGGCGTAATAAGGAAACTGAACAGAGAGTTGTGATGGTCTGGGGCTGGCACTGTGCTAGAGGCAGAAAATCACCCACGCGCACGCGTCAGGCCTTTCGCTTTCAGACCACCCATGCGTGCGCATGCCAGACGGGTACGCGTTGCATGGCTAATGCAGCACGCAACACGTCCCGTTTTTCATTCCTTTCTCCTTCTATCTTTTCTCCTTCTTTCCTCCTCCTTTCTCACCTTCTTCTCCTTCATTCCTTTACATTCTCATCCATACTCTCTTTCCAATTCTTCTACTTACTGTATTCGCATATTCTTCTTCCTTGCATTTTAATTTTGTTCATGTTTTTATTTTCTTTTCTACGTTTATTGTTTTCTCCGTTAGTGTTAAATGTTCTTATTCAACTATTGTATCTTTTCTTGCATTATTCTGATTGGGTAATATTATTTAAGTCAATGCAAATCTTTATGATACCTGTATTCATTTTGCATTGACATGCATTTATATTGTCTTTCATTAACTACTATCTCTTCCCCGTTGTTGCAATTTTTGCACCAGATATGTCATTTGCTTCTACTGTTTTCTCACTTTCATGTTGTAGCTACCATATAATTGGGACCCTCATTATTTGGCATTAACCCACCCATATTTTATTTATTTTCTATCTTTGTTTCTGGGTTACTTTTCTTCTGTTCCTCTTCTTTCAGGATGGCCACTGAGAAAGGAAAAGAGAAGCTTCTCAATGGGACAGACAAGTCCATCTGCACATTCTTTAGAGAGAGGCATCAATTGGAGCCACCCATCCACTTGCACATCTTAGCATGCACTGAAGACGGTGCAATCTTTAAGTGTGGGGAGGTCGATACCGACTTCCGTGGGTTAGTCATTTCCTATTTCAACACCAATGTGTAATTTTCCTTGTTAAGTTAGTTATTGCATTTGCATGTTTGATTTTGTGCATATTCTACCACTACTTGGTTGAAGTGACAAATTCTTTTTCAAGAAACTCTTTATAGTATTTCACTTATTTAAATTGAAAATTTGTGTTAAACTTATTTGAGGATTGTAATTTGGAACATAGTTTATAGCTAAGAACACACAACATGTGAGATTTTGAGCTTAATTATATGGTTACATTATTTAACCATGAATTTTATTCTTGTGTGTTTCCTTCTCTATGATTGTAATCTATATTTTGTTTCATTCTATATGTCCATTGTTTAGTGTATTTACATGCGTACATATGATTGAGGCCATCATTCATTATTAGCTCACTTATCCCAAATAGCCTACCCTTTCAATCACCTTTGTTAGCCACCTTGAGCCTTTTAATCCCCATTTGTTCTATATTTTACCACATCACTAGCCTTAAGCGGAAAAACAATTAATTATCTGATTTGAATCTTTGGTTAGCTTAAGATAGAGATTGTGTATCTATTAAGTGTGGGAAACTTTGGGAACTTGGGTTAATAGGAATGTGTTATGTCTCTACTTTGTCTGAATATTAGGAATTTGGGTACCTACTCATGTGAACCCAGAAAAAAAATTTAAATTAAAAATCCATGTGCATTGATATGTTATGTTTGCTTTCAAAAAAAAAATTAAATAAATAAATATAAATATATATATATATATATATATATATATATATATATATATATATATGTATTACAATATAAGTACATAAACGAATAAGGGGATAAAATTACCCCAATGCTAAGTTTAATAAAAGATCAATGCATATGTGGTGAAATTAAAAAAAAAGTTGATACATGAGTATGTGATGCAAAAGTGGGACTTCTGGGTAGATAGGCATGACTTTAGAGTTACATATAGAGTGTGTGTGTGTTAGGTGAGAGCTTAGGTTAGTCAAAGATTCATGTTATAGCTCACTTGGCCATACATATATCCTCACCCTTACCTTAGCCCCATTACAACCATGAAAAAACCTCATGATGTTTGCATTGGTATACTAAATATTTGTTGATTGGTTAGATGAAGAACAAAGTTTTAGAAAGCATGACTAGAGAAGAGTAGAGTGAATCAATCCTAGACACTTGAGCGATTAGAGTGCATATACACTACCAGTGAGGGTTTAATGCTTGATTCTATGTTTTCTGCTTTCATAAGCTATCTTCTTACAAGTTTACTTGTCTTTTATTGTGTGGTTTGAATTAGTGAAATCTGATTTATGTTTGTCTTGGAGAACTTATCTACTTTTAACCAAGTGGACAGAAACATCTTAGCATATAGTTGCATTCATAGGTTGCATCTCATGAGTCTCACTTCCCCCCATTCATTCCTTTTGTCTCCTTGAGCTTAGCATGAGGACATGCTAATGTTTAAGTGTGGGGAGATTGATAAACCACTATTTTATGGTTTATCTTATGCTAATTTGAGTGGTTTTTATAAATTCTTTGCCCACTTATTCATATAATTTGCATGGTTTTACAAATCCTTCCTAATTCTATGATATAGTTGAAAATATGTTTCCTGGGCCTTTAAACTGTCAATTTTAATTATTCTTTATTACCATTCGATGCCGTGATCTATGTGTTAAGTGTTTTCAGGCTTTATAGGGCAGGAATGGCTTAGAGGATGGAAAGAAAATATGCAAAAGTGGAAGGAACGCAAGAAAATGAAGTTTTGAGAAGCTGGCAGCGACGCACACGCGTGGACGACGTGTACGCGTGACAAGGAATTTGGCCAAACAACGCGCACGCGTGACATGTGCCACGTGTAGAAAGTTGCAGAAAGCACTGGAAGCAATTTCTGGGCTCCTTTTTGGCCCAGTTCCAAGCCCGAGAACACAGAATAGAGGCTGCAAAATAGGGGAATCACACAAAATTCATTCATTCATTCACACAACAATCATTCACAAATTGTTAAGTTTTGAGATGTAGTTTTCTAGGGAGAGAGGCTCTCTCCTCTCTCTGGGTTTTATGATTTTAGGTTTAGCTACTTTCAATTCCAGATTCCTACTTTGCTTTAATTAGTTTCTCTTCTACTCTTATTAGTTCTAGCATTTTAGTTTATCTATTTCTCTTGTTGGTTTATTTATCTTCCCAATTTTGTTTATGAACCCTTCATGTTACATTTGATTTTCTATTTAATGCAATTTGAGGTATTTCATGTTTATTGCTTCTTGCTTTAATTGCTATCATTGATGCTTGCAATTGTTGGTTTTAGATTTCACATTCCCTATTACTTTTCTATGTTTTTATGTTATGCCTTCCAAGTGTTTAATAAAATGCTTGGGAGAGTTTTAAGTTAGATTTCTATATTCTTGGCTTTGGTTGAGTAATTGGAGACTCTTGAGTTATCAAACTTCCTTGTTGATTGATAATTGAAAATTGCTGGTTGATTTAGATCCCTCTAAAGCTAGACTTTCCTTAGGAGTTGACTAGGACTTGAGGAATCAAATTGATTAGTCCACTTGACTTTCCTCCATAGTTAGAGGTTAACTAAGTGGGAGCAATGGATAATTGATGTCACAATTGATAAGGATAGCTAGGATAGGACTTCTAGTTCTCATACCTTGCCAAGAGTTTTCTTAATTGTTAGTTTATTTTCTTGTCATTTACATTCCTTGTTCAACCTTTCAAAAAACCCAAAAATATACTTTTCTATAACCAATATTAACTACACCTCCCTGCAATTCTTTGAGAGACGACCTGAGATTTAAATACTTTGGTTTATATTTTTTATTGGGTTTGCTTAAGTGACAAACAAATTTTTGTATGAAAGGATTCTTTGTTGGTTTAGAAACTATACTTGCAACGAGGATTTATTTGTGAAATTCTTTACCGAGAGAAATCCATTCATCAACAACCCGAGGTTTGAATACTTCGGTTATTATTTTTATTGGGGTTTGTTACTTGTAATAAACAATTTTTTTGTGAAAGGGTTATTGTTAGTTTAGAAACTATACTTGCAATGAGGTTTCATTTGTGAAATTCTTTACTAGCAAAAATCCTCTCATCAAAATGGCGCTGTTGCCGGAGAATTGCAAACGTGTGCCTTATTATTGGTTATTGTGAATATTGTGAATAATTTTGCTTTTTCGTTTCTTTGTTAGTGTTTTTAGTTTTAGGAGTTTATTTTCATTAATTCTTATTTGTTTTTGTTTTTACTTGCTACTATGAATTCTCATCCCTTTGGCTACGAGTTTAGTTCAAATTATGTTGTAGGGAATGGAAGCTACAATGAGAACATGCATTAGGGTTGGAACAATCAAAGATGGGAGGAGCCACAAGGATTTGATCAACCTTCTTGGCAACAACCTCCTCCAATGCACTATGAGCAACAATCATTCTACGATGCATACCAAGACAATGGCTATGGTAGACCCCCTTTTAGTTACCAACAAGCCCCACCATATGCCTATGAACCCCCTCTTCAACATAGTTTTGAACCACCATACTCACGAGCCCCCTACTACCAAACACCCTCATATGATCCTAATCCTTATCCACCTTACCAACCACCTTATGAGCCATATGAACCATATAGGGAACGAGCCATATGATCCTAATTATGTTATCCAAGAGGAACAAGAGTCAAGGGATCGTCTCAAGGAAACACTGGATCAATTTCAAGCAACCCTTCATCAATTGGAGCAAGTGGGAAACCGAACAGCACCCGAAGCTCTCGTGGCTAAGGAATCTCAACTTGAGAACAAGGGATTGAAGTGTGTTGTGTAACAAGTGGAAAAGATGGAGAGTGATGAACCACCACATCCTTATTATGATAAACCACCCTCATATCATGAACCTTTCCTCCCAAATAATGAACCCTCATATACACCCCAATCTCCAATGAATGACACTCTAAGTGTTCTTCTTCAAGGGCAAAGAGAGATGCAAAGGACGATACAAGAGTTCATAGCTACCTTGACCGAGGTAGTAGGTAATTTAGTCTCTCTGAACTTCGATACTCAAAGCACTCCCATGGCTACATGTGGAGAATCATTAAAAGAGTGTAGCATGACGGAGACACTAGAAAATCTGGTAGACAATAAGGAACATGACTTTGTATTGGAATAAGTGGAGGAAGCCGTAATAGTTAAAGAGGAAGAAGTGGTTGAAGACTTAGGAGACGCTGAACCTCCATGGGAATCAAGAGTTGTAAAGTATTCCTCCAAGAAGATTAAAATTGATGTCAAGGAGGCCCGTGCACAACCTCCATGGCATATTCCTTACGAAGACTTGGATGGTATAGATCAAGAAGCAAGTTCCCTTGGTGATGAGGATCATGAATCAAGTCCTCCTAGTGATGCATCTACATCCACAAATGAACTCCTTGAATATGAAGACCCTTCCTTGATTGAGTCTAAGAATGATGTGGAAGCAGAAGTCCTTCGAAAAGGGTGGACAGGAGTTGAGTACGCTTTGTCAATAACGTTGGAGACTTCTCTACCTAGGTGGCCATTGGTGCACGAAATTGTGATTCACACTTTTTACAATTCCGCACAACTAAACAGCAAGTGTACTGGGTCGTCCAAGTAATACCTTACGTGAGTAAGGGTCAATCCCACGGAGATTGTTGGCTTGAAGCAATCTATGGTTACCTTGTAAATCTTAGTTAGGAGATTAATTATGATTATCAGTTTGAATTGCGAAAAATAAAGGAACATGAAATAAATACTTGTTATGCAGTAATGGAGAATATGTTGGAGTTTTGGAGATGCTTTGTCTTCTGAATCTCTGCTTTCCCCCTATCTTCTTCTTCATGCATACAAGGTTCCTCCTATGGCAAGCTGTGTGTTGGTGGATCACCGTTGTCAATGGCTACCATCCGTCCTCTCAGTGAAAATGGTCTAGGTGCGCTGTCACCGCACGGCTAATCATCTTTCGGTTCTCACTCATGCTGGAATAGGATCTATTGATCCTTTTGTTCTGTCACTACGCCCAACCCTTGTGAGTTTGAAGCTCATCACAGTCATTCAATTCCTGAATCCTACTCGGAATACCACAGACAAGGTTTAGACTTTCCGGATTCTCAAGAATGCTGCCAATGGATTCTAGCTTATACCACGAAGATTCTGATTAAGAAATCCAAGAGATACTCATTCAATCGAAGGTAGAACAGAGGTGGTTGTCAGGCACGCGTTCATAGATTGAGAATGGTGATGAGTGTCACGGATCATCACATTCATCATATTGGAGTACGAATGAACATCTTAGATAGAAACAAGCGTGTTTGAATAGAAAACAGAAATAATTGCATTAATTCATCGAGACACAGCAGAGCTCCTCACCCCCAACAATGGAGTTTAGAGACTCATGCCGTCAAGGAGTGCAAAGTTCAGATCTATAAATGTCATGAGATCCAAAATAAATCTCTAAAAGTTGTTTAAATACTAAACTAGTAACCTAGGTTTGCAGAAAATGAGTAAACTAAGATAGATAGTGCAGAAATCCACTTCTGGGGCCCACTTGGTGTGTGCTGGGGCTAAGACTTGAGCTTTACACGTGCCTAGGCAGTTTCCAGAGTTAAACGCCAGGTTTAAACCTGTTTCTGGCGTTTAACTCCAACTTGTAACCTGTTTCTGGCGTTTAACGCCAGAATGCAACATAGAACTGGCGTTGAACGCCAGTCTACGTCATTTATCCTTGATCAAAGTATAGACTGTTATATATTGCTGGAAAGCCCTAAATGTCTACTTTCCCACGCAATTAAGAGCGCGCCATTTGGACTCTTGTAGCTCCAGAAAATCCATTTCGAGTGCAAGGAGGTCAGAATCCAACAGCATCTGCAGTCCTTTTTCAGCCTGAATCCGATTTTTGCTCAGCTCCCTCAATTTCAGCCAGAAAATACCTGAAATCATAGAAAAATACAGAAACTCATAGTAAAGTCCAGAATGTGATTTTTATTTAAAAACTAATAAAAATATAATAAAAAGTGACTAAAACATATTAAAAACTACCTAAAAACAATGCCAAAAAGCGTATAAATTATCCGCTCATCACAACACCAAACTTAAATTGTTGCTTGTCCCCAAGCAACTAAAAACAAAGTAGGATAAAAAAAAGAGAATATACAATGAATTCCAAAAACATCTATGAAGATCAGTCTTAGTTGGATGAGCGGGGCTATTAGCTTTTTGCTTCTGAACAGTTTTGGCATCTCACTTTATCCTTTGAAGTTCAGAATGATTGGTATCTATAGGAACTCAGAATTCAGATAGTGTTATTGATTCTCCTAGTTCAGTATGTTGATTCTTGAACACAGCTACTTTATGAGTCTTGGCCGTGGCCCTAAGCACTCTGTTTTCCAGTATTACCACCGGATATATACATGCCACAAACACATAACTGGGTGAACCTTTTCAGATTGTGACTCAGCTTTGCTAAAGTCCCCAATTAGAGGTGTCCAGGGTTCTTAAGCACACTCTATTTTTGCTTTGGACCTCAACTTTAACCGCTCAGTCTCAAGTTTTCACTTGACACCTTCACGCCACAAGCACATGGTTAGGGATAGCTTGGTTTAGCCGCTTAGGCCAGGATTTTATTCCTTTAGGCCCTCCTATCCACTGATGCTCAAAGCCTTGGATCCTTTTTATTACCCTTGCCTTTTGGTTTTAAGGGCTATTGGCTTTTTGCTCTTGTCTTTTGGTTTAAAGAGCTTTTGGATTTTTCTGCTTGCTTTTTCTTTTTCTTGGTCTCTTTTTTTCGCATTTTTTTCTGTAAGCTTTGTTCTTCACTGCTTTTTCTTGCTTCAAGAATCATTTTTATGATTTTTCAGATTATCAAATAACATTTTTCCTTTTTTATCATTCTTTCAAGAGCCAACAATTTTAATATTCATAAACAACAAATTCAAAAGACATATGCACTGTTCAAGCATTCATTTAGAAAACAAAAAGTATTGCCACCACATCAAAATAATTAAACTATTTTAAAATTCGAAATTCATGTACTTCTTTTTCTTTTTCAGAAAATAATTTTCATTTAAGAAAAGTGATGGATTCATAGGACATTCATATCTTTAAGACATAGACACTTAGATACTAGTGATCATATAGTAAAGACACAAACATAATTAAACATGAAGCATAGTAAACGAAAAATAGGAAAATAAGAACAAGGAGATTAAGGAATGGGTCCACCTTAATGAGGGTGGCGTCTTCCTCTTCTTGAAGAACCAATGGTGCTCTTGAGCTCCTCTATGTCTCTTCCTTGCCTTTATTGCTCCTCCCTCATAGCTCTTTGATCTGCAGTCAATTGCTCTACCACTGAATTATGGAAAAAAAAAAAGCAATGCTTTTACTACACCAAACATAAAAGGTTTGCTCGTCCTCAAGCAAAAAAAGAAAGAAGTGGAAAAGATAGAGGAGATGGAGGTGTGTGAATGGGTGGGTTTGGGAGGGGAATGGTTTGAATTTGAATGGTGAGGTAGGTAGAGATCGTGTGGGTCCACAGATCCAGAGGGGTCAAGGATGTATCATCCCTGCTCCTATTAGGCGTGTAAACGCCCCTGCAGTGCAATCCTGGCATTTAACGCCAGACTGCTGCCTTTTTTTGGCGTTAAACACCCAAATGTAGCTTGTTTCTGGCGTTTAACGCTAGGTTGATGCTTGTTTCTGGCGTTAAACGCCAGCTTGGTGCTTGTTTCTTGCGTTAAATGCCAGACAGATGCTTGTTTCTGGCGTTTAAACGCCAGAATGCTCTTCGTCCAGGGTGTGCTATTTTTTAATGCTATTTTTCATTCTGTTTTTGATTTTTCAGTAGTTTTTGTGACTTCACATGATCATCAACCTAAAAAAAATATAAAATATCAATAGAAAATAAAGAGATATAGTTAAATAACATTGGGTTGCCTCCCAACAAGCGTTTCTTTAATGTCAATAGCTTGACCTTACTGAGCTTTTAATCTAGTCTCAGCCTTGAGCATTCTTGCTCAACATTGCCTTCAAGATAATGCTTGACTCTCTGTCCATTAACAATGAACTTCTTATTAGAATCAATGTCTTGAAGCTCCACATGGCCATATGGTGACACGCTTGTAATCACATATGGTCCGCTCCACCGGGATTTCAGTTTTCCGGGGAATAATCTGAGCCTAGAGTTAAATAGCAGAACCTTCTGTCTTGGTTCAAAGACTCTAGGTGACAACTTTCAGTCATGCCACCTTTTTTCTTTCTCCTTGTAAAGCTTAGCATTTTCGAAAGCAGTGAGTCTGAATTCCTCTAGCTCATTTAGCTGGAGTAATCTTTTTTTTCCAACTAATCTGGCATCAAAATTTAGGAATCTGGTTGCCCAGTAGGCCTTATGCTCCAGTTCCATGGGTAGATGACAGGCCTTACCATACACAAGCTGGTATGGAGAGGTCCCTATAGGAGTCTTGAATGCTGTTCTGTAAGCCCACAGAGCATCATCCAAGCTTCTCGCCCAATCCTTTCTACGGGTACTTACTGTCCATTCCAGGATTCTTTTTAGTTCTCTATTAGAGACTTCAGCTTGCCCATTTATCTGTGGATGATATGGAGTTGCGACCTTGTGGCTAATTCCATACCGGACCATAGCAGAGTAAAGCTGTTTGTTGCAGAAGTGAGTGCCCCCATCACTAATTAGTGCTCTAGGGACACCGAACCTGCTGAAGATATGTTTCTAGAGGAACTTCAGCACTGTCTTAGTATCATTAGTGGGTGTGGCAATGGCCTCTACCCATTTGGATACATAGTCGACTGCCACCAGAATATAAGTGTTTGAGTATGATGGTGGGAAAGGCCCCATGAAGTCAATACCCCATACATCAAACAACTCAATCTCCAAGATTCCTTGTTGAGGCATGGCATAAGCATGAGGCAGATTACCAGCTCTCTGGCAACTGTCACAGTTACGTACAAACTCTCGGGAATCTCTGTAGAGTGTAAGCCAGTAGAAACCACATTGGAGGACCTTGGTGGCTGTTCGCTCACCTCCGAAATGACCTCCATATTGTGACCCATGGCAATGCCATAAGATCTTCTGTGCTTCTTCTCTAGGCACACACCTATGGATTATTCCGTCTGCACATCTCTTAAAGAGATATGGTTCATCTCACAAGTAGTACTTTGCATCAGTAATTAATTTTTTCTTTTGTTGCCTGCTGTACTCCTTGGGTATGAACCTTGCAGCTTTATAGTTTGCAATGTCTACAAACCATGGTGTTTCCTGAATGGCGAACAAATGCTCATCCGGAAAGGTTTCAGAGATCTCAATAAAGGGAAAGGACGCCCCTTCTACTGGCTCTATCCGGGACAGATGATCAGCCACTTGGTTTTCTGTCCCTTTTTTGTCTCTTATTTCTATATCAAACTCTTGCAGAAGTAACACCCATCTTATGAGCCTGGGTTTTGAATCCTGCTTTGTAAGTAGATATTTAAGAGCAGCATGGTCAGTGTACACAATCACTTTGGATCCTACTAAGTATGATCTAAACTTGTCAATGGCATAAACCATTGCAAGAAATTCTTTTTCTGTGGTTGTGTAATTTTTCTGGGCATCATTTAAAACACGGCTAGCATAATAAATGACATGCAGAAGCTTGTTATGCCTCTGCCCCAATACTGCACCAATGGCATGATCACTGGCATCACACATTAATTCGAATTGTAATGTCCAGTCTGGTGCAGAAATAACTAGTGTTGTGACCACCTTAGCTTTCAGAGTTTCAAACGCCTGCAGACACTCTGTGTCAAACACAAATGGCGTGTCAGTAGCTAGCAGGTTGCTTAGAGGTTTTGCAATTTTTGAAAAATTCTTTATAAACCTCCTATAGAATCCTGCATGCCCCAGAAAGCTTCTGATTGCCTTAACATTGGCAGGTGGTGGTAATTTTTCAATTACCTCTACTTTAGCTTGATCCACCTCTATTCCTTTGTTTGAAATCTTATGCCCAAGGACAATCCCTTCAGTCACCATAAAGTGACATTTTTCCCAGTTTAAAACCAGGTTAGTCTCTTGGCATCTTTTCAGAACCAGTGTCATGTGATCAAGACAGGAG
Source organism: Arachis ipaensis (assembly GCF_059453495.1). Taxonomy (NCBI): domain Eukaryota; kingdom Viridiplantae; phylum Streptophyta; class Magnoliopsida; order Fabales; family Fabaceae; genus Arachis; species Arachis ipaensis. The sequence continues at coordinate 65,358,596 of NC_142443.1, forward strand.
CTGAATGAGTCTCCATATACTGAGAAGTCATCCATGAAGACTTCCAAAAATTTTTCCACCATATCAGAGAAAATAGAGAGCATGCATCTCTGAAAGGTTGCAGGTGCATTACACAGCCCAAATGGCATCCTTCTGTAGGCAAATACTCCAGATGGACATGTAAATGCAGTTTTCTCTTGATCCTGGGGATCTACTGCAATTTGGTTGTATCCTGAATAGTCATCCAAAAAGCAGTAAAAATCATGACCTGCTAGTCTCTCTAGAATCTGGTCTATGAATGGTAAAGGAAAATGATCCTTTCTGGTGGCTGTATTGAGCCTTCTGTAGTCAATACACATGCGCCACCCTGTAACTATTCTTGTAGGAACCAGTTCATTTTTTTCATTATGAACCACTGTCATGCCTCCCTTTTTGGGGACAACTTGAACAGGGCTCACCCAGGGGCTATCAGAAATAGGATAAATAATCTCAGCCTCCAGTAACTTGGTGACTTCTTTCTGTACTACTTCCTTCATGGCTGGATTTAACCACCTCTGTGGTTGAACCACTGGCTTAGCATCATCCTCCAATAGGATCTTGTGCATGCATCTAGCTGGGCTTATGCCCTTAAGGTCACTTATGGACCACCCAAGAGTTGTCTTGTGTGTCCTTAGCACTTGAAGTAGTGCTTCCTCTTCCTGTGAATTCAAAGCAGAACTTATGATCACTGGAAAAGTGTCACCTTCTCCCAGAAATGCGTATTTCAGGGATGGTGGTAATGGTTTGAGCTCGGGTTTAGGAGGTTTTTCCTCTTCCTGAGGAATTTCCAGAGGCTCTTTCAATTCCTTTGAATTCTCCAGATCAGGCTGAACATCTTTAAGGATGTCTTCCAGCTCTGATTCGAGACTCGCAGCCATGTTGATCTCCTCTACTAAAGAGTCAATAAGATCTACTTTCATGCAGTCTTTTGGTGTGTCTGGATGCTGCATGGCTTTGACAGCTTTCAACTTAAACTCATCATCATTGACTCTCAGGGTTACTTCCCCCTTTTGGACATCAATGAGAGTTCGTCCAGTTGCTAGGAAAGGTCTTCCTAGAATGAGAGTAGCACTCTTGTGCTCCTCTATTTCCAGCACTACAAAGTCAGTGGGGAAGGCGAATGGCCCAACCCTGACAACCATGTCTTCAATCAGGCCTGATGGGTATTTAATGGAGCCATCAGCAAGTTGGAGACATATTCGGGTTGGTTTGACTTCTTCAGTTAAACAAAGCTTTCTGATAGTGGATGCAGGTATTAGATTGATACTTGCCCCAAGATCACATAAAGCTGTCTTGGTGCAATTACCCTCTAATGTGCATGGTATCATGAAGCTCCCGGGATCTTTAAGCTTTTCTGGGAAGCTTTTTAGAATGATTGCACTGCATTCTTTAGTGAGGAGAACTCTTTCAGTTTCTCTCCAATCCTTCTTATGACTCAAGATCTCTTTCATGAACTTGGCATAAGAAGGTATTTGTTCAAGTGCCTCTGCAAACGGAATCTTTATTTCAAGAGTCCTGAGATAGTCTGCAAAGCGAGCAAATTGCCTATCCTGCTCCTCTTGGCGGAGTTTTTGAGGATAAGGCATTTTGGCTTTGTATTCTTCAATCTTGGTTGCTGCAGGTTTATTTCCTACAGAGGTGGTTGGAGAAGCCTTTTTAGAGGGGGTGTTATCAGCACTTGTGTGTGTCTGATCCCTCATTGGCATTTGAATGCCAGGGGTGGAAGCTGGATTGGCGTTGGACGCCAATTTCTTACCTGTTCCTGGCGTTTGAACGCCAGAACTGAGCTTCCTTTGGGCGTTTAACGCCAACTCCTTGCTTGTTTGTGGTGTTTGAACGCCAGAACTGAGCATGGGTTGGGCGTTTAACATCAGCTCTCCATCCTTTTCTTGCGTTTGAGTGCCAGAATCATTCCTCTCTGGGCTCTTACTGTCCTCAGAGGGATTTTGAATGATATTTTGCTCATCCTCTGTCAGTTGTTCTTTCCTTGGCTTTCTGCTGCTCTGAAGTGAGGTATTTAATGTTTTCCCACTTCTTAATTGAACTGCCTGGCACTCTTCTATTATCTGCTTTGATAACTGCTGTTTTGTCTGATTCAATTGTGCTTCCATATTTTTATTAGCATTTTTAGTGTCTTGTAGCATCTCCTTAAATTCTACTAGCTGTTTTGTTAGAAAGCACAATTGTTGATTGAGTTCAGCAACTTGTTCTGGAGGACCAAGTTCAGTAGATACTGCTTTGGCTTCTTCTTTTATGGAGGACCCATTACTTATGTACAGATGCTGGTTTCTGGCAACTATATCAATAAGCTCTTGAGCCTCTTCAATAGTTTTTCTCATGTGTATAGATCCACCAGCTGAGTGGTCTAAGGACATATGAGCTCCTTCTGTAAGCCCATAGTAGAAGATGTCTAACTGCACCCACTCTGAAAATATTTCAGAGGGGCATTTCCTTAGCATCCCTCTGTACCTTTCCCAGGCATTATAAAGGGATTCATCATCCTCTTGTTTGAAGCCTTGGATATCCAGCCTTAGCTGTGTCATCCTTTTTGGAGGGAAATATTGATTCAGGAATTTGTCTGATAATTGTTTCCATAACCTTATGCTTGCTGTGGGTTGGTTATTTAACCACCTTTTAGCTTGATCTTTTACAGCAAATGGAAACAGTAACAGTCTGTATACATCTTGATCTACCTCCTTGTCACATACTGTGTCAGTAATTTGCAAGAATTGTGCCAAAAACTCAGTAGCTTCTTCCTGTGGAAGACCGGAATACTGGCAGTTTTGCTGCACTATGACAATGAGCTGAGGATTTAGCTCAAAACTGCTTGCTTTGATGGGAGGTATACAGATGCTACTCCCATATGCAGTAGTAGTGGGGTTAGCATATGACCCCAGAGTCCTTCTGGACTGTTCATTTCCACTTAGGTCCATGATGGGGAAAGGGAGATGATGCGGATTGCAAATAAATTTTTTTTTTTTGAAAACCGAAATTAAAATAAAATAAATGAAAAATTGACTATAATTTCGAAAATTTGAAGAAAAAGAAATAAAAGAAAATTGAAAACTAAGTTAATTAATTAAAAAGATTTGAAAAAGATGTGGGTGAGGATTTTCGAAAAAAAAATTGAAGAGAGAGAAATTGGTTAGGAAGTTTTGAAAAAGATATGTCTTAAAATTAAAGATACTTGTAAGAAAATAAAAAAAAATAAAATAAATAAAAGAAAAGATGTGAAAAAGATTTGATTTTAAGATTTGAGATTAGAAAAAATAAGATAAGCTAGGTAAGAGAAGATCAGAAATTTAAATTAAAAAGTTTCGAAATTTAAATTTTAAATTTGAAAATTAAATTTTGAATTTTAAATTTTGAGATTTTAAATTTTGAAATTTGAATTTTTGAAATTTGAATTGTGAAATTTGAATTTTGAATTTTGAAATTTGAAATTTGAAATAAGATAAGATAAGTTTTTGAAAAAGATATGATTTTTTTTTTTGAAAAAGATTTGAATTTTGAAATTTTTAAAAATAAGATAAGATAAAATAGAAATTTTAAAATAAAAATCTGAATTTTTAAAGGAAAATTTCGAAAATCAATTAGAATAAAAAGGGAAAATATTTTTGAATTTAATGAAGAAAGAAAAAAACAATAAAAAGACACAAAACTTAAAAATTTTTTAGATCTAATGCTCCTTATTTTCGAAAATTTTGAGGAAAAACACCAAGGAAGACCAAACTTAAAAATTTTAAGATCAAAACACAAGGAAGACTCAAGAACACTTTGAAGACTCACAAGAATAATAAGAACATGAAGATAGAACACCAAACTTAAAATTTTTAGAAAACCAAAATAAAATTTTCGAAAATCAAAGAAAAATTAACAAGAAAATACCAAACTTAAAGTTTGGCACACGATTTAATCACAGAAAAATTATTTTTGAAAAAGAGATTTTAAAAGGGAGATAGCCAATTACCAAGAACATAAGCACAACGCTCTAGCCAATTGAGCTATAAATTTAACGTGTTTTAACAAGGTATTTAATAAATAAAAATTTTTTGAAAACTGATCTTTTGAAAAAAAAGCACAAGAAAATACACAGAACAGGAAAAACTAAAGATCAAACAAGAAAAATAGCAAGAACAACTTGAAGATTAAGAAAGAATAATGAACACAAATTCGAAAATTTAAAAGAAAATAAAAACATGCAATTGACACCAAACTTAAAATATGAAACTAAACTCAAACAGAAAAACTCAATTATTAATTTAAAAAGAAATTCGAAAAATTTAAAAAGAAAAAATAAGGATTTAAAAAAGAAATTTCAACCAAAAACAATAATAGAAGACTCTAAACCAAAAAGAAAAATTTTTCCTAATCTAAGCAACAAAATAAACCGTCAGTTGTCCAAACTCGAACAATCCCCGGCAACGGCGCCAAAAACTTGGTGCACAAAATTGTGATTCACACTTTTCACAATTCCGCACAACTAACCAGCAAGTGCACTGGGTCGTCCAAGTAATACCTTACGTGAGTAAGGGTCGATCCCACGGAGATTGTTGGCTTGAAGAAATCTATGGTTACCTTGTAAATCTTAGTCAGGAGATTAATTATGATTATCAGTTTGAATTGCGAAAAATAAAGGAACATGAAATAAATACTTGTTATGCAGTAGTGGAGAATATGTTGGAGTTATGGAGATGCTTTGTCTTCTGAATCTCTGCTTTCCCCCTGTCTTCTTCTTCATGCACGCATGGTTCCTCCTATGGCAAGCTGTGTGTTGGTGGATCACCGTTGTCAATGGCTACCATTCGTCCTCTCAGTGAAAATGGTCCAGGTGCGCTGTCACCGCACGGCTAATCATCTGTCGGTTCTCACTCATGCTGGAATAGGATCCATTTATCCTTTTGCGTCTGTCACTACGCCCAACCCTTGTGAGTTTGAAGCTCGTCACAGTCATTCAATCCCTGAATCCTACTCGGAATACCACAGACAAGGTTTAGACTTTCCGGATTCTCAAGAATGCTGCCAATGGATTCTAGCTTATACCACGAAGATTCTGATTAAGGAATCCAAGAGATACTCATTCAATCGAAGGTAGAACAGAGGTGGTTGTCAGGCACGTGTTCATAGATTGAGAATGGTGATGAGTGTCACGAATCATCACATTCATCATATTCAAGTATGAATAAACATCTTAGATAGAAACAAGCGTGTTTGAATAGAAAACAGAAATAATTGCATTAATTCATCGAGACACAGCAGAGCCTCTCACCCCCAACAATGGAGTTTAGAGACTCATGCCATCAAGGAGTACAAAGTTCAGATCTAAAAATGTCATGAGATCCAAAATAAATCTCTAAAAGTTGTTTAAATACTAAACTAGTAACCTAGGTTTACAGAAAATGAGTAAACTAAGATAGATAGTGCAGAAATCCACTTCTGGGGTCCACTTGGTGTGTGCTGGGGCTGAGACTTGAGCTTTACACGTGCCTAGGCTGTTTCCAGAGTTAAACACCAGGTTGTAACCTGTTTCTAGCGTTTAACTCCAACTTGTAACCTGTTTCTGGCGTTTAACGCCAGGATGCAACATGGAACTGGCGTTGAACGCCAATTTACGTTGTCTATCCTTGAGCAAAGTATAGAATATTATATATTGCTGGAAAGCCCTGGATGTCTACTTTCTAACGTGATTGAGAGCGTGCCATTTGGACTTCTGTAGCTCCAGAAAATCCATTTTGAGTGCAGAGAGGTCAGAATCCAACAACATCTGTAGTCCTTTTTCAGCCTGAATCAGATTTTTGCTCAGCTCCCTCAATTTCAGCCAGAAAATACCTGAAATCATAGAAAAATACACAAACTCATAGTAAAGTCCACAAATGTGATTTTTATTTAAAAACTAATAAAAATATAATAAAAAGTGACTAAAACATATTAAAAACTACCTAAAAACAATGCCAAAAAGCGTATAAATTATCCGCTCATCAGCCATCTACTCCTTCATTTGAGTGGGTAAGACTTATCTCTATTCGCTTTACTGTCCCACTTGAATATGGTATTCTTGAAACGGATGGCCAACTTATGAGGCTTTGTGGCATTAAGCGTAAGAGAAGGATGTTTAGTGGATGGAGTTGCAAATCAAGGCTCTTCAAGGTTGATACTTCAAGAACTAGATGTAAGGGTGGAATTAGTGAACATTTGGTTGGATCTAAGAGAAGAGTTTGGTATTTCATTGAGAATTCGGACTGCTTGCCACCCGGTTGGGACAATGGTGATCCACTTCAAGACGGGTGTAGAAACAAGATTTGGGATCCGGGCATACAAGAGGATCAATTTTGGGAGCTCAAAGCTTGTGAAGAACTCCCTCAAGGCTTGGCAAATTCATTTGGAAATGTCAGAGTTTATTGGAAGTCCAAGCATTGGTGGAAGTTTCAAGATGAGTTCAAGCACAAGCCACCATGACCCGGAGCTCACAGAATGTCCAACTTAAGGACTTTAAATAAAAGTGCTAGGTGGGAAACAACCCACCATGGTATGATCTTTCATTTTTATTCCTAGTTTTATTTTATTTTATTTTTATTAGTGTTCATTCATAATTTCTGCATCAACACATGCATTCTACATAAAAAAAAACTACAAATGACGCGTGAGCGTATATGACGCGCACGCGTCCCATGCAAGTTCGCAGTATTAATAAATGGGGCAGAGAGTTGCGATGGAGACGCGCGGGAGGAGTGCGTGGAGCACAAGCCACGCCACCCGTACGCGTGCCTCACGCATACGCGTCCCCTGCTAATTTTTTAACCCACGCGTAAGCGTCAGCAACGCGTACGCGTGGGCATGAAAATCGGCGTCAATGGCGAATTGAACAGAGAGTTGGGCTGCCACTGTGCTGGAATCGTGCGAGTAGTCACGCGTACACGTGACCGACGCTCATGCGTCAGTGTGCAATTTTGGCCACCCACGCGTACGCTTGGGTGACGCTTACGCGTCGAATGGCTAATGCAGTTTTCACGCGCACGCGTGACTTGCACGCGCACGTCGCGTCCCGTTTCTCATTCCCTTCTCCTTTCTTCTCTCCTTTCTCCTTCTTTCTTCCCTCTTTTCTTACCTTCTTCTTCTTCATTTCTTCAACTTCTCATCCCTATTCTCTTTCATTCTATTTTACTTAATTTATTTACATACTTTCATTCATTGCATTTTTAATTATGTTCCTGTTTTCTTTTTTTCTACGTTTATTATTTTTCCTTTGGTGTTAAATTTTTTTATTCAACTGTTGTATCTTTTCTTGTATTATTTTGGTGCTCAGTGACTTGTTTTACATTGTTGGGTGATATTATTTATGCCAATGCCAATCTTTTATGATACCTGTATTCCTTTTTCATTGATATGAATTTTTATTGTCTTTCATCACCTACTATCTCTTCTCCATTGTTGCAATTTTTGCACTATTGATATGCCATTTGCTTCTACTGTTTTCTCACTTGCATGTTGTAGCTACCATGTAATTAAGACCCTCATTATTTGGCATTAACCCACCCATACTTTATTTGTTTTCTTATCTTTATTTCTAGGTTACTTTTCTTCTTTTTCCTCTTCTCTCAGGATGGCCACTAAGAAGGGAGAGGAAAAGCTTCTTAATAGGGCAACAGACAAGTCCATCTGCACAATCTTTGGAAAAAGCATCAGTTATAGCAGCCCGTCCACTTGGACATCTTAGCATGCACCGAGGACGGTGCAATCTTTAAGTGTAGGGAGGTCGATACCGACTTCCGTGGGTTAGTTATTTCTTATTTCAACACCAATGTTTAATTTTCCTTGTTAAATTAGTTGTTGTATTTGCATGTTTGATTGCATGTTTGTCTGATTTTGTGCATGTTCTTCTACCACTACTTGGTTGGAGTGATAAGTTATTTTTCAAGACCCTTTTTATAGTATTTCACTAATTTAAATTAAAACTTTTTTGTTAAACTTATTTGAAGATTGTAATTTGGAACATAGTTTATAGCTAAGAACACACAACCTATGAGATTTTGAGCTTAATTATATGGTTACATTATTTAACCATGATTTTTATTCTTGTGTGTTTTCTTCTCTATGATTGTAATCTATAGTTTGTTCCATTCTATATGTCCATTGTTTAGTGTATTTGCATGCATACATATGATTGAGGCCATCATTTGTTATTAGCTCACTTATCCCAAATAGCCTACCATTTCAATTACCTTTGTTTGCCACTTTGAGCCTTTTAATCCCATTTGTTCTTTATATTACCACATCACTAGCCTTAAGCAGAAAAACAATTAATTACCTGATTTGAATCTTTGGTTAGTTTAAGATAGAGATTGTGTATCAATTAAGTGTGGAGAATTGTGGGAACCTGGGTTAATGGAAAGGTGTTATGTTTCTATTTTATTTGAATATTGAGAATTTGGGTGCCTACTCATATGAGACCAGAAAAACCATATACATTGATATGTTATATTTGCTTTTAGATTTTTAAAAAAAATAAAAAAATAAAATATATGTGTGTGTGTTAGGTGAGAATTTAGGTTAGTCAAAGATTCATATTATAGCTCACTTGGCCATACATATATCCTCACGCTTACCTTAGCCCCATTACAACCTTGAAAAGACCTCATGATGTTTGCATTCGTATACTAAATATTTGTTGATTGGTTAGATGAAGAACAAAGTTTAGAAATCATGACTAGCGAAGAGTAGAGTGGATTAACCCTAGACACTTGAGAGATTAGAGTACATATACACTACCAGTGAAGGTTCAATGCTTGATTATATGTTCCCTGCTTTCATGAGCTATCTTCTTACAAGTTTACTTGTCTTTTATTGTATGATTTGAATTAGTGTAATCTGATTTATGTTTGTCTTGGAGAACTTGTTTTCTTTTAACCAAGTAGATAGAAACATCTTACCATATGGTTGCATTCACATACATAGGTTGCATCTCATGAGTCTTCCTGTCCCCCATTCATTTCTTTTGTCTCCTTGAGCTTAGCATGAGGACATGCTAATGTTTAAGTATGGGGAGATTTGATGCACCACTATTTTGTGGTACATTTTGTATTTAATTGAGTGGATTTTATCCACCAAACTCACACTTATTCATATAATTCGCATGTTTTACATTTTTCTTCCTAATTTTGTGCTATGATTGAAAACATGTTTCTTTGGCCTTAAATTTGCTATGTTTAATCCCCTCTTATTACCATTCGATGCCGTGATATGTGTGTTAAGTGATTTCAGGGTTTACAGGACAGGAATGACTTAGAGGATGGAAAGGAAGCATGCAAAAGTGGAATGAATACAAGAAATTGAAGGAATTACTGAGCTGTCAAGCCTGACCTCTTCGTACTAAATCGACCATAACTTGAGCTACAGAGATTCAAATGAGGCAGTTCTAGTTACGTTGGAAAGCTCACATCCGGGGCTTCGAAATGATATATAATTTTCCATAGTTTCCATGCTGTTAGGTGACGCGCACGCATGGATCACGCGTACGCGTGACCTTGCAAAAGTTCAATCGACGCGTACGCATGGGCGACGTGTACGCGTGACAGAGCCACGTGCTGGACGTATCAGAAATTGCTGGGGGCGATTTCTGGGCCATTTTTGGCCCATTTTCAAGCCCAAAAAACACATATTAGAGGCTGCAGAGTGCGGGAATAACAATCATTCATTCATACAACTTTCATACACATAATTTTAGGTTTTAGATGTAGTTTTCTAGAGAGCGAGACTCTCTCCTCTCTCTAGGTTTTAGGATTCTTAGGTTTAGCTATTTCCAATTTTAGATTTCTACTCTATTTCAATTTAGTTTCTCTTCTACTCTTATTTGTTCTAGCTTTCTAGTTTATTTATTTCCTTTGTTGATTACTTTATGTTGCTATTTTAGTTTATGAACTCTCTTGTTAGATTCAATTTTCTATTTAATGCAATTTGAGGTATTTTGTATTTATTGATTCTTCCTTTAATTGTTATCATTGATGCTTGCAATTGTTGGTTTTAGATTTTATTATCTCTTATTAATTTCTATGTTTTTATGTTATGCCTTCCAAGTGTTTGATAAATTGTTTGGTAAGATTTTAGTGTAGGTTTTTCTCCTCTTGGCTTTGGTTAAGTAATTGGAGACTCTTGAGTTATCAAACTCCTTTGTTGATTGATAATTGAAAAGTTGCTAGTAGATTTGGATCCCTCTAAAGCTAGTCTTTCCTTAGGAGTTGACTAGGACTTGAAGAATCAAATTGATTCATCCACTTGACTCTCCTTCATAGTTAGAGGTTAACTAAGTGGGAGCAATGGACAATTGATGTCACAATTGATACGGATAGCTAGGATAGGACTTCTAATTCTCATACTTTGCCAAGAGTTTTCTTAATTATTAGTTTATTTTCTTATCATTTACATTCCTTGTTCAACCTTTCAAAACTCCAAAAAGATACTTTTTCATAACCAATAATAACTACATCTCCCTGAAATTCCTTGAGAGACGACCTGAGGTTTGAATACTTTGGTTATTATTTTTATTGGGGTTTGTTACTTGTGACAAAATTTTTTGTATGAAAGGGTTATTATTAGTTTAGAAACTATACTTGTAACGAGGTTTCATTTGTGAAATTCTTTACTAGCAAAAATCTGCTCGTCATCAACATTCATCAAAAATAACTTTTTACCAAAATTGCCAAAGTTCTCTAATTTTCCAAAACCTCAATTCAAACCAAGTTATCAATACCCAAAAACACTCAAAAGTTCATACAAAACATTTCTCAATCATTTCTCATTCACATCCATTCATTATCTAGACCATTCAATTCTCATAATTTACTTAGATTCTTATCAACCTCATCATCATAAAACACCATCACTATTAAGCAAATCCATCAAAATCCTTATTTCTCAATTCAATCATCATCATGACTCACAATCACCACCAATTGTTATCAATATCAACCACAATAATCAATACCCACTATCATCATCAACATTCATCATCAAACATCAATAACTCCATCATAATTCACCAACCATCACAATCATCAATAATCATCATGCATCATCAATAATTCAAACTTATCCTAAGGTCCACTAGCCTAAGTTTCACGAAACATTACATATTACATAAAAAAATTGAAATCATACTTTGGCCGATTTCTGCAAACCCAAAACTTGATTTCCAATAAGTTCAACAAGCTTCAAGCACCAACACCAGTTCCAAAGTCAACACCACTCCCAATAACCACAAAATCTCAAGATATACACATATAATATACCAAAATAAATATCTAAGGTTCACAATATACCAAACTACGAGGGTTTTGAAGTAACTCACCTTACCCAATGGTATTGGGAGCACAAATCAACAATAATTCACTATTGGATGGCACCTAAACAACCCAAATCACAAATATCCATTCAACACTATACCCAAAAATGAAAAATTCATTAGGGCTAAAGAAAGGACTAGAAATTTCGAGTTTTTACCAATAATACCTAGTTAGAACTGAAGGGCTTGGCGAGAGATTTACGTAGCTGCAAACAACATGCAAATCAGAACACCATAACTTAAGATACAAGCAAAAGAAGATGAATGTGAATAGTGTTTTAATGTGGTTTTTCTCTTCTTCCTCACTTCAGCTGTTGTGTGGGCATGTTTAATGAGGGTGAAGGCATCATCTACACTCTTATATATGTTAGGCTTGATCCAACTTAGGCCCGATCTAATCCGTTAGCGTTTTTAGTTCGTTTGACCCAACTTACATCCAAATATCTTCATGTTACACCCAAATTTGTTGTAAATACAGAAAATATTTTCTTTAATGTAGAACTTTTACATTATATTCAATTCAAACCATCAACGATGAAATATTATTCACCTACAGAATCATAAACTACTAACGAAAAAATTAAATAGAATCGAACCACAGCTCAACCACTTGATTGGATTCAAAACAATAATCGATTTCGTTCGGGTTCAATTGACTATCTGAATTTGAATTATTCATTATCTTCAACAACGAGATAACTGATGATGGAGAAGGAGAAAAAAGAAGGAGGAGAAGAAATTTCAATGAAAAAAGAAGGAGGAAGAGGAGGAGGAGGAGGAGGAGGAAGAGGTGGTGTTGGTGACGACGATAACGAAAGAAGAAGAAGAAGAACGTGCAATAACGACACGAAGAAGAACGCGCGCACGTGAATATAAATGACTTGTGTACACTTGTATCAAAAAGTGACTTGTATATGGAGAATAATTAATATTATAAATCATAATATTCTCATGCATAAGAACAGTTTTTCTTTTTAAGATCTTTATGTGTATTGTATTTTATTTGAAGAGTTAAGTACAATTTTTGTCTCTAAAGTATAGGCTAAAAAATTTTTGTCCCCAACCTTTATTTCATACAAAATCGTTCCTAAGGTTTAACTTAGTTTTAAAATCTTTCTTACCTTAGTTAGGGACCAAAATCATACGGAGGTGGCAGCAGAAACGGAGGCAGAGGTGAATTGTGAACAACTTCTTCTTCTTCTTCTTCTTCTCTTCTCCCTTCTTCTTCTTCCCTATGCCCTTCCCATGAGTAAAAACACTCTCTTTCTCTTATTTTTTATTTTATAATTTTTTGTTATGGGTAATTTAGTTCAAAATTTTAATATTTAAATAAAAAAGACGATTTTAAAACTTGATTTTAAACCTTAGGGACGATTTTATATGCAAAAAAATGTTGGAGGCAAACAAAACTTTCCACCTATACCTTAGATACCAAAATCGTACTTAACTCTTATTTTAATTTTGTTAAAAAAATATCATTTAACTTTAGTTTTTAACTTTTAGGATAAATAAAAAGATGTGACTTTTTATGCATTAGCTAATTTAAAAATACTTATTATAGAGAAAATAATATTATTTAACTTTAATTTTTAATTTTTAGGATAAATAAAAAAATATGACATTCTATGTATTAGAAAATTTAAAAAATATTATGAGGAAAAAACTTAAAATATTCAAACATAAAAAAATAATTTAATAATAAAATTGAGTTTTTTAGAACGAGAGAGAGGAAGAGAAAGAGTTTAAACTAATCACAAAGAATCACCAATATCAACTATTAAATTTGAATAATATTAAGTGAGGATTAAAAAAGTAAACTAGAATGATAAATTTTAAATTTTTTTATCTCTCTTTATGTAATGTTTCACTTTAAATAACCATTTTTTATGGAGAGTATTCAAATGACAAACAAAATAATAAGAAAATTCACATTAGATTGTGAAAACTAATGTCATCCTTATAGTATAATTGTATAATTTTAAAATATACAAAATGAAATAATAAAGTATAATTTAATTAATGTGCACAATAAAACAAACTTAAAACATATATAGTAACAATTTAATCTGAAAAGTAATGACAGTTTTCTATTCTAAAGTACTATATTAAATTTTGACTTAGATCTTTTTTATCTATTAAAACTATGCATAAAGATAAAAAGTAATTTGAATATAAATTTTTAGCCATGCTTCAAATTAAATACGGTTGAAAAAATAAATAAATAAATTTAATAATATTTAAAAATAGTTAATTTGTAACTTTGTAAATATTTATTTTGATTTTGTTACGCATAACTTTTTTAATATATTATTTAATTTAAATTTATAAATTTTATACATTCTAAAAGTTAAATAACTTAAAAAATTTTATATTTATGATTAAATATTTTTTATTCTTATCTATTAAATTATTTCAATAAATTTATAAGTTTAAAATAAAATATAAAAATTGTTCTGAGGGTTAGCTGAAACAGGGTTGCCTTAGACTTGAACGTGAGGTCCAAACACCTTTAGGTGATTTGTCCGACATCTTTTTCAATGAGGATGAATCCGTCCGAGTTGTTTGTGAGCAGAGATGCGGGTGGTACCTGCAAGGGACTCCGATACTTAAGTTAGCAAGGATTTTAGGCAAGTTCTTAGTAGATTGGGTTTGAAAAATACTTGAAGGTGTCAGGACATTTGTAAGTATAGATGTAGAGTTAATAACCACCTTTTAGGGTTTGTTCTACCTTTGATGGTGGGTAGTCGTTCTCTTTTATTAGGGAGATTATTGAGATAATGAGATCTCCTTTATAGATTAATAGGAGATATTGAGAGAGTTAGTTACTTATTTAGATAACTAGAGTTAAGTCCACGTCATCATGCGGATGAGTGTTAGTTTGGATGATATCTATAGATTGGACCTTATTCATTTTGGGTCTGGTTGTGTATTGGAACAGGGTATGAACAAAAATTAATCTTTAAAAATAATAGAAAAGTGATTAAAGAGGCACGGTAGTGCCTGTTGAGCCACTAGTCTATATAAGCGAGATATAGTCATAAATAATTTGTTCACACGGTAAACGAATATATGAGTATTTGTAAGTATATAAATATAATTTTATAAAATAATAAAATATTAATAATTTAATTTTAACCAATTTAAAAAATAAAATTTGTGATATTTTATTATTATTTAAATCGACTTCAATTAATTTATATCTCATCTATATTTTGAATTAATAATTTTCTCATGTTTGTATTGAACTTTTTAAAATTGGCGATTTCAAGTAACAGGGGAGATAGACAATTTTAGTATTTTTTAGAAACTGATACATTAGAATTAATATTTAAGAAGAGTACATAAAAAATTTAAAAATTTTGTTATATTAAAAATTTTAAATTTAAATTTATATTGTCCAAATTTTGTCAAAATCTTTAAAGTTTTAATATTTTTTATTCTTTTTTAATACTAATTTAAATGTGTTAGTTTTAAATAGGCAATTTCAAATTACTAATTTTATGTGAATTGATTGCTGTTATTTTCCTAAAAATTATTATATGCCCACTCATTTAAAACTAGTAAGTTAAAACCACCGTCCATTAAGATATAGATACGATGTAAATTAATTAAATTCGATCTGAATAGTAACAAAATTTAAAGATAGGAATGAGATTTGAACCCACAACTTTTAGGTTAGTACCGAGAGATTATGTTATTTAAGCTATAGCTCGTTGATATTTTTTACTTTTAAATTAGTTAAAATCAAATTATTAATATTTTTTATTATTTTAAAATTATATTTTTATACCTACAAATATTCATATCTCATTTATAGTATAAACGAATTAATAATTTGGACAATATCTCGTTTACACTGTAAACAGATATATTTCAACGAGATATGTGGAGTACATCAAATTTTCCATATCACATATACACCAGTTTTATTTGTTTAAAAATGGTATTTTATCTCATTTACTGGTAAACGAGATATATTCATAATTAATTAATTTATTTATACTGTAAACGAAATAAATAATAAAAAAAAACCGTAAATTATGTCCAAATTAATTATATTGATTAAATATTTAAAATATTTATTTAAAAAAGTTTAAAATCATATTGATTCATATGTGTAAAATTCTAAAAAATATAGGTATAATTTATTGCTGGTCAAATACGAGAAAAAAATAATAATATTTACTAGTGATTATGTAACACCACGAATTTTGAAAAATTAAATAATTAATTATTTATGAGTTATTATATTATATTGAGATTTAATTTTTAAAAAAATTATTTTTTAACAAAAATAATTAAATAAAATTTTATGATTATTGAAGTTTAATTTAATTATGATTTATTCGATTAATTTAAATTATTTATTAGAAACTATTTTGATAGAAAAAATTTAAATTTATTATTATTATTATTATTATTATTATTATTATTATTATTATTATTATTATTATTATTTCCTTATTTCCATTCATTTGGCGGTTTGGCAAGGAAACAAAAGGAAGTTAAGAAAAGCCAACACATAACTTATGCATGCATGTATGTATATATATAAAACCAATGATATTCCTTCCATGACACCTAACCCTTTTATTTTGAAAACTTTAATATTAATCCTCTTTCTTTCCATCACCAAAGCGATTTAAGAAAGAAAGAAAGAGAACCCGAGAGAAAGAAAAGAACATGATTCTATGGATGCTATGAACTTCCGGTTTCGATTTCTTGAGATTCGTAACTCTAATAAAAAATTTAATCCGATAAAAATGTTCGCATTCTCCTCTTTTACACGTTGGTATTATTTTTGTTCGGTAAAAGTTGACGGTGACGTAACTCCCCTTCCCCTTGAGTTCGGCCAATTGGAGTTTTAGGAGGCAGAGACGATTTTCGACGTTTTCTTCTTCAGCAGCTCGGTTAAAAAATTTCTTCGGAAGTCCCGTTGGTTTGATTTCGTACGAAAGTAGGAGATTTTATTTTGAAATTAACTGTTTTAAATTATGAATGCCATGAAAGTCTAGTGGATATTTGCAAATAATTTATGATTACTTGGAATGACCGAATGATGAGTTTGAATTGAAGCTGTGATTGATATTGGTTTTCTGACTTTGATGGACTTATTGAAATTCTGATTTTGTGTGATTATGATGAATTGGTTGAGTTGTGGCTGTGAAAGGTGATTAAATTAGTGTTACATGTTAAATTGTAATATGATGAGTTAATTATTGAAAAAATTATCGTATTAATAATTGTTGAATGGAGTTGGATTTAAGTTTGGTTTGAAAAGTTATGAATCTGAGGGACCCGCATGGGTGGTGAAGTCCAATTTTTAAGAGGAGATTCTACCCAATTTTATGTAAAAGTAACCGAAAACATAGTTTTATTTCGAAAATCTGATTTATAAATTTATTTTGAAACATGATTTTATAGTGGAAAACATTTTATTTACATATTTACTCATTAAAAAATGGGTTTTGTATTGAAATTTTGTTTTATTAGTAATAAATTGAGAGTTAGAAAAGATTTTGACATTGGAACTAGTTGAATTTTTAGATTTATAAATGTTTTGGATATTGGACTTGGCCTATTGGTTTATCGGAAGTAATCTGTGAGAATTGGGAATAGGTTTTTAGTACTGAATTTGATTCGTTTGAATTATCAAAAATGTTTTATAAGAATTAGAAATGGTTTGGTTGGAACCCTGGAAGGGTGGCATAGTCCGAATTTTAGAGGAAATGCTGCCGAAATTTTTATAAAACTCCAAGACTTTGTTTAAGGCGTTATTTAAAAGCCAATCTTATTTATGAATATTGTTTGATTTTGAATTATTACGGAAAGAGTTATTTTTACTCTGATTTATTAAGAAAAGTATAATCTTTTAAATTCACTCTTTTGAGAAACGATTTTGTTTTAAGTTATGATATGAATTTGTTTGTTAAGAAAAAGAAAGAATGAGAAAAGAGAACATGGCACGTGTGATTATGAAATGTTTAAAAGGTCACGAGAGTACGACGAAAAGTAAATGGTTATGGTGCTGATGGAAAAATGTTAAGCTGTGGGCTTTATATGTGAATGATTGTGCAGGGACGCCCGTGTGTATGGAATGGTTTCCAGGAGAAAGGGGCACATGCTTCAACTGGAGAATCAGCGCCTGCAAGTACTTGCAAAGGTCATGTTCGGCATATTTCAGTTGAAGAATCAACGCCTGCAAGAAGTAAAAACTTGCAAAGATTATGCCGCTAGAATGCCTTATCTGACTTGCGAGTTGGATTGCGTCGAGTGCAGGTCAAAATCAACAAATGAACCTGCACTAGGGATAGACATGCATCATATTGGTTGTGCATTTATTTTGGTTGTGTTTGCTTGTTGTATTTTTCTGTGATTGTGTATGTGTTGTGTTTGTTTCTCTTTATGTGCTTTAGTTAGTATGTTTGTTGTGAGTTTCGGTGGCTACTGCTGACTGAGATTTTATTAAATGATTTAACTTACTGAGAACTAGTCAAAGTCTTTAAAGTGAGTTTTAAAGAGTTCTAAAGGTCATTTTTTTTAAAGTTGAAAAGCGATTATTTTTAACTTAATTCTTTACTCTTACAGCATTCTCTGTCCCTACTGAGAACCTGCGAGGATGAAGTTCTCACCCCCTACAGATTTCTTTTGTTCAGTGACAGGTTCAGGAATCCTCGGCATGAGGCTGCGACCGAACTACGAAGCTTAACATATACATGTATTCCTACTTTTTGTATTTGGTTTAGTCATAGATTTTATTTTCCCCTCGTCGTTAGTTGTTTTGATTTTTAGAGGAGCAGGATTTGTATTTGACAATCTTTGAATATGTCTATATATATAAAGCTATGTGAATATTTATACTTCTGTGGTTAAGTGATTTAAAATAAAGTTTCATTTCAATTTCTTGTTAAAAATTTTGGTTCGTACTCGCGAAGGCTCAATATTAAATAAAGATAATATAAAATATAAAGGTTTAGAGATAAGTGACGGCTGAGCTTTTAGTACGATCATGAGGTGCTAAAAGTTAGAGTGTTACATTATGGTATCAGAGCAGTTCGTCCCTGTTAGAGCCTTAGGAATGGACTGATTACGCTTCATTGCATACTCTTAGTGTCTGTCATGCAATAGGACTTATCCAAATGACAAGAGTTTGAGTTTTAGATGCATGACTGTCTATTGATTGATACTGTTAGTCGATCATTACATTGGTCATGGTATTAGGTCTGGCCAACTTAATACTGATGATTTGTATATACTGAAGCACTAACGGATTGTCATTGACGAAATAGAATTCATAGATAATGCAAATCATGGGGTTTGGGAATATTAGAAGTTAAGTTTTAGGGGTTACTTTGTTTCAACATATAATCCTTATTTGTGTCAACGTGGTTTAATGTCAACTCTTCCTTGATCTTCCTTGATTGTTTGCAGTGAAATTCTTTATTTCGAACTTCCTTCTTAAGATGTGTTTTGAATTACTTCTGACTATATCTTGTCATTCATAAGATATGATTTCTTTTACATTTGAACAACACTGAACGTGCCAAACCTTTCTATTTCTTTTCTTTGATGTTTTTGAAAGTGAAGTAGATGCAAATCTTTTTATTTTATATTAATTTTTGAGGACAAAAATTTTTATAAGTGGAATAGGATATAACACCTCAGATTTTAAAAAATTAAATAATTAACTATTTATGAGTTATTATATTATATTGAGATTTAGTTTTTAAAAAAATAATTTTCTTAACAAAAATAATGAAATAGAATTTTATAATTATTGAAGTTTAATTTAATTATTATTATTATTACTATTATAATTATATTACCATTATTATTATTACCATACTATTATTATTTCCTTATTTCCATTCATTTGGCGGTTTGCCAGTTTCATTAAGGAAACAAAAGGAAATATATATATATATTCCTTCCATAACACCTAACCTTTTTATTTTGAAAACTTTAATATTAATCCATTCTTTCTTTCCATCACCAAAGCGATTTAAGAAAGAAAGAAAGAGAACCCGAGAGAGAGAAAAGAACATGATTCTATGGATGCTATGAACTTCCGGCTTCGATTTCTTAAGATTCATAACTCCAATAAAAAAATATAATCCAGTAAAAATCTTCGTATCCTCCTCCTTTACATGTTGGCATTACTTTTATTCGGTAAAAGTTGACAGTGACGTAGCTCCCCTTCTCCTTGAATTCGGCCAATTGGAGTTCTACGAGGCACAGATGATTTTTGATGTTTATTTCTTCAGCAGCTCGGTCAAAAAATTTTTCTGGAGGTCTCGTTGGTTTGATTTCGTACGAAGGTAGGAGGTTTTATTTTGAAATTAACTGTTTTAAATTATGAATGCCACGGAAGTCTGGTAGATATTTGCAAATAATTTATGATTACTTGGAATGACTGAATGATGAGTTTGAATTGAGGCTGTGATTGATATTGGTTTTCTGATTTTGCTGGAATTGTTGAAATTCTGATTTTGTGTGATTATGATGAATTGGTTGAGTTGTGGCTGTGAAAGGTGATTAAATTAGTGTTACTTGTTAAATTGTAATATGATGAGTTAATTATTGAAGAAATTGTCGTATTGATAATTGTTGAATGGAGTTGGATTTTAGTTTGGTTTGGAAAGTTATGAATCTGAGGGAGCCCGCATGGGTGGTGAAGTCCAATTTTTAAGAGGAGATTCTGCCCAATTTTATGTAAAAGTAACCGAAAACGTGGTTTTATTTCGAAAATCTGATTTATAAATTTATTTTGAAACATGATTTTATAGTGAAAAACATTTTATTTACATATTTACTCATATTGAGAAACAGGTTTTGTATTGAAAATTTGTTTCAATAGTAATAAATTGAGAGTTAGAAAAGATTTTGACATTAGAACTAATTGAATTTTCAGATTTATAAATGTTTTGGATATTGGACTTGGCCTGCTGGTTTATTGGAAGTAATCTGTGAGAATTGAAAATAGATTTTTAGTACTGAATTTGATTAATTTGAATTGTCAAAAATGTTTTATGAGAATTAGAAATGGTTTCGTTGGAACCCTGGAAGGGTGGCATAGTCCGAATTTTAGAGAAAATACTGCCAAAATTTTTATAAAGCTCCATGACTTTGTTTAAGGCGTTATTTAAAAGCCAATCTGATTTATGAATATTGTTTGATTTTGAATTATTACGGAAAGAGTTATTTTTCAATCCGATTTATTAAGAAAAGTATAATATTTTAAATTCACTCTTTTGAGAAGAGATTTTGTTTTAAGTTATGATATGAATTCGGTTTGTTAAGAAAAAGAAAGAATGAGAAAAAAAATGGCACGTGTGATTATAAAATGTTTAAAATGTCACGAGAGGGCGACGAAAAGTAAATGGTTATGGTGCTGATGGGAAAATATTAAGCTGTGGGCTTTAAATGTGAATGATTGTGCGGGGACGCCCGTGTGTATGTAATGGCTTACAGGAGAAAGGGGCACATGCTTCAGCTGGAAAATCAGTGCCTGCAAGTACTTGCAGAGGTCATATTTAGCATACTTTAGCTGGAGAATTAGCGCCTGCAAGAAGTAAAAACTTGCAAAGGTTATGCCGTTGGAATGCCTTATCTGACTTGCGAGTCGGATTGCGTCGGGTGCGGGTCAAAACCGACAAATGAGCTCATTACCTGCGCTAGGGATAGACATGCATCATATTGGTTGCGCATTTGTTTTGGTTGTGTTTGCTTATTGTATTTTTCTGTGATTGTGTATGTATTGTGGTTGTTTCTCTTTATTTGCTTTAGTTAGTATATTTGTTGTGGGTTTTGGTGGCTACTGCTAACTGGAATTTTCTTAAATGATTTAACTTACTAAGAACCAGTCAAAGTCTTTAAAGTGAGTTTTAAAGAGTTCTAAAGGTAATTTTTTTAAAGTTGAAAAGCAATTTTTTGCAACTTAATTCTTTACTCTCACGGCATTCTCTGTCCCTACTGAGAACCTGCGAGGACGAAGTTCTCACCCCCCTACAGATTTCTTATGTTCAGTGACAGGTTTAGGAATCCTCGGCACGAGTCCGCGACCGAACTACGAAGCTTAACATATACATATATTCCTACTTTTTGTATTTGGTTTAGTCATAGATTTTATTTTCCCCTCCCCGTTAGTTGTTTTGATTTTTAGAGGGGCATGACTTGTATTTGACAATCTTTGAATATGTCTATATATATAAAGCTATGTGAATATTTATACTTCTGTGGTTAAGTGATTTAAAATAAAGTTTCATTTTGATTTCTTGTTTAAAATTTCGGTTCATACTCGCGAAAGCTCAATATTAAATAAAGATAATATAAAATATAAAGGTTTAGAGGTAAGTGACGTTTGAGCTTTTAGTACGATCATGAGATGCTAAAAGTTAGGGTGTTACAGATGTAACATTTCTGCACCTCCCTCTCCCTCTTTTCAACGTAACAGATTTACGTAAACATTTTCTTCAACATAAACATTCTTCTTCTTCTTCTCTTTTTCAATGTTAATGATTTGCATTGTAATTTTTGGATCTGCAATCTCTGCTGCTCCTCATTCTTCTTCTTTTTTCTTTTTTCTGCTCGTTGTTCTTCTCTGCTACTCGTCCTTCTTCTTCCTATTCTTCTTTGTTTTCTTCTTCTATTTTGTGGATTTATCTTCTTCGTTTTCAGATTTTCAATATTCTATCAAAACAATGAATAATTCAACTTTCAATCAGTTGGATGAGAGTGTTTTGGATTATTCTTCTGAAACAAATCTAGTGGACAAGGTTTTGATTTTTTTTAATCGAATTGAATAAAATGCAATTATTAAATTGAATTGAATTGAATTGAATGTACGCATGTGTTCTGAATTAAATTGAATTGATAATCTCTCAATTGTAGACACAGGTGTTTTGAAT
Source organism: Arachis ipaensis (assembly GCF_059453495.1). Taxonomy (NCBI): domain Eukaryota; kingdom Viridiplantae; phylum Streptophyta; class Magnoliopsida; order Fabales; family Fabaceae; genus Arachis; species Arachis ipaensis. Next base: position 65,380,856 of record NC_142443.1, read on the forward strand.
TTATATAATGGATAATGTTTCGTTCATTTAGTAGTACTATACAATTGTTTCACCATAATGTCTTCGGTTCATTCTGTAGAAAGTTGTTTAAATTTGATTTTATATAATGAATTATATTTCGTTCATTCAGTACTATACAATTGTTTCACTTTCACCATAATAACATGTTTGGTTCATTATGTAGAATGTTGTTTGAATTTGATTTTATATAATGGATAATGTTCCGTTCATTTAGTACTATACAATTGTTTCACCATAATGATGTGTTTGATTCATTATGTAGAAAACTGTTTGAATTTGATTTTATATTATGGATAATGTTCCATTCATTTAATACTATACAATTGTTTCACCATAATGATGTGTTCAGTTCATTATGCAAAAAACTATTTGAATTTGAATTTATATAATGGATAATGTTCCATTCATTTAGTACTATACAATTGTTTCATCATAATAACATGTTCGGTTCATTCTGCAGACCAGGTGTGTTGTGGATGAACAATTTGTTCCAAAAGTTGGGATGATTTTCAAGACATTAGAAGAAGTTGGATAGTTCTACAAAAATTATTCCAAACTTGCTGGTGTTTCTACGAAAATAAGGAACACGACTCGGAAGGGAGACGAGATTAAGAATCAACTAATCGTATGTAGCAGAGAGGGGAGGTGAAAATTCAAGATATCTCCAACTCTAAATAGTCACTTTTTTGTGTTAATCTTTATTGAAGAGTCACTTTTTTCGTGTTTAATATTAGCTTTTTTAAATTTTTTATTAAATAGTCACTTTTTTGTTTATTGAATAATCAATTTATTCTATTATGTCAAAGAGTTCAGGTGTTTCTAAAACTGAATACTAATAGCAACAGTTTTTAAAAATTTAACTATCTACTATATTGATATATGTACTTTTTCGGTTCATCCAGTGTGTTAATTTCGGTTCATTTGTGTTTTTGGGGCTCTTAATGTTTAATAAATACCCTGATTCCATTCACTGTGAACCTGGAACAAAACAGCAGCCAGACAGTTCTAACAGATATATACATTAATATCTTAGACTGACAGAACAAGGACTAATCCATCTTGAATCAGATATTTACATTAACATTAGATTTTCAATATTTATATTAATATTCACATATATACATTGAAAGAAGCAGTGTTTGCTTTTTTTTAAACAAGTTAAACAAAATAGTCTTAATTATAACCAGTCAAACAAAGTATATCCTATTTACTATCTATATCCTCATATGTGAATTTACAATCAGGGCTGAAGAAAGCAACAGATGGCTTTGGGAGTCTTATTGCTTCAGATGTCCGAATCACTTGGTCTCTGATTTTGGTGATAAATATATTTAATGTGTACATATGCTTATGTTATAGCGCGGCTTCTCCTTCTTTGTCACCATTATCTTCTTCATTTTTGCTGTAAGGACAAAAAAATTTGGCCAATACTTCACTCAATATACCGACAAGCATAATCATGCATATTTTAATCAAGTGAATCAACATGGCCAACCCAACTGAACCGAACACCATTCATGTGCTGAATAAAACGTGATAAATATTCAATCATCAAGTAAATTATTTCTGCATGCAAAAGGACTCAACTAAACACACTAATAATCAAATGAATTAAAATAACTAACTCCACTTAACTGAATTTCATTGATGTTCTAAATAAAACTTGATAAACATTCAACCAGCAAGAAAAATATTTCTGCATGCAAAAGAACTCAACGGAACGCACTAACAATCAGGTAAATCAAATGACAAACACCAGTGAACTGAACACCAACCATATGCTGAATAAAACGTGATAAAAATTCAATTATCAAGTAAATCATTTCTACATGCAAAAGGACTCAACAAAAAATACTAACAATCAAATGAATGAAAATGAGCAACTCCACTGAATAGAAAGAAAATAAGAACACATTTTCATTCTTATGCCCTAGTTATGTAAGACTCCAAATTTTTAGAAATTAAATAAAAAATTAATTATGATTTAATTTATTTATTCAAGATATTAATTTCAGAAAATTTTATATTAATTGGATATTTTCTTATTATTGATTTGAAAGTTTGAGTAATTGAAAAATAATGAGGGTTTTAGATATATGGTTTAATTTTAATAATTAGATTTTGAACTCTATTTTATGATTTTAAAAGAAATTAATTTGATTAACTCTAATTATTGAATTGGAGTGTTTATTTGAAAATAAATTAAGTTGATAATTAAATAAGTATTTTTATAAATATTAGTATTATATTAAAATTAGTTTTCAATTACTCTATTACCCTAATTTATTAAAATGACTAAACTACCTAAAATTCTCAATTTCATACACAAAATCCTAAAACCCCAAATTGGAACGTACAAACCCTAACCCTAATTTCAAAATCAGCCACATATCTCCACACCTATTTGTTCTACCGCGAGCCACGCTCACTTTCTCTTCACTCCCCCACTGCCAACCCCTCTCCCCCATATACACACAATACACAGTTCAACAAACTAAAAAGGAAGGAAAAGAAAAGAAAATGGGAAAGGGAGAAAGAGAGATATGTGAGAGAGCAGAGGAAGATCGAAAACAAGGAAGAGTAGGGGCTTTGCCTCCACCATCACGCACCACCACCGCCGTCATGATGCCGAGCCACCACGCAAGGAGAGAAAGAGGCGTTGCCACTGCTATTGCCGTCAAGCAGAACCGTTTCCAGTGAGGAGAGAGTGTCGCGAAGAGAGAGGGAGCGCTCGTGAGGAGTCGCTGCTGTGCCATGCGAAGTCGTCGCTGCTGTTTGTTGAAGTCTCCGCTATGACGCGTCTGAGAGGAGAGAAGTCGTGCGTTGAAAGCCGTTGCGTCTTGCCGCCAAGGGTTCCATCGCAGCCAACCCGTCGCAGTTGGTGTCGCCATCGTCCCTATTGGATTCCACCGTGGAGAAGAGAACGACGCAAGGGAGAGAGGGAGACAGAGTCGTGCGAGCCAGAGGAGGCATTATCCTCGCCATTACTGCCTCGGTCACCGGTGAGTCGTGCACCGCCATCAGAGTTGAAGACAGCATCAGCCTTCTTGTTCTGGTTTCAATTCTCCTATTCTTGAAACTGTAATGCTTCAAACCTTGCTCTGTTTTCATCTTGTTCCTCTGTTTTCCTTCTAGCTTAATGATAGAATTATGGATTGCTGTTTTAGTCGTTGTTGGTTTACTGTTTGAAAAAGGCATAATTGATGCTGAGGTCGTTGTTGTTCTTGCTGATATCACCGTCGCTGTTGCGAGTTAAAAATAAAAAAGGTTCGTCGCATTTGGTTTCCTCGGATTGCGACATCGAGGTAGGGAATTTTATTTTTAAATTAACTGTTTTAGTTCATGAATACCATGGAAGTCTAGTGGGTTGATAAACCACTATTTTATGGTTTATAATGTGTTTAATTGTGTGGTTTTATCATGATCTTTACCCACTTATTCATATGATTAGCATGCATTTATATTTCCTTCCTAAAATTATTACATGATTGAAAACTTGCTTCCTAGAGACTTTTAATTATGTATTTTAATTCTCCTTTATTCAATTCGATGTCGTAATCTGTGTGTTAAGTGTTTCAGGCTTTATAGGGCATGAATGAGTTGGAGATTGGAAAGGAAGCTTGCAAAAATGGAAGGAACACAAGAAATTGAAGAGATGACCAGCGAGAAGTGACGCGGCCGCATGGCTCACGCGACCGCGCGGATTGGAATAGCACAAGTGACGTGGAGGCGTGGACGACGCGCCCGCGTGGCAAAGCAAAACACCGAATGACGCGTCTGCATGAATGACGCGATCGCGTGACGTGCGCGATCTGCATAATCTGCAGAATCGCTGGGGGAGATTTTAGGCCCTGTTTTGACCCAGTTTTCGGCCCGAAAAAGCAGACTAGAGCCAGAGGAAATGCAGAAACCAAAAACAACATTCATTCTACACAGTTTTAGTTTTTTAGATCTAGTTTTACTCCTCCTCTTGGTTTTCTCTCTACACATTCATAGTTCATAGGATTTTTTATTTCTATTGCTCTTTGCATTGGGATATTGAGAAGAGTTATTACCTCATCAAGACTTCGTCATTCTAGTTCGTTTTCTTTACTTGGCTTTACTCTTCCATGTCCTTTAATTTACTCAATTTTACTATTGGATTATTTTAGAATTTATTAATACAAGAGTTACTTTTATTTTTAATTGATTCCTTTCAGTTTTATTTATCATGTCTTTCTTTAATTCCCTTTCCTATGTTATGAGTTCTACATTCACAATGAGCGAGTAGTTCCCTAACTTGATGGGGAGTTGATTGAAAGGAACCCTTGAGTTGGAATGCTCAAAAGAGAAATTATAATTGAGTTTATTGTTGGATTGCTCTCTAGTCACTAACGCCAGTCCTTCCAAGTAAGCGGATTGGGACTTATGAATAGAAACAGCATTCCAACTTGTTTGACTTTCTCTTACCTAGTAAGGGATAACTAAACAGAATAACCTTCAATTATCAATTAATCTTGAGAGTACTGCAACAAGAATAGGGCTTCCAACTAATCTACTCCCAGTCAAGGCTTTTATTTAAATTACTTAATTTCTCTAAGTTAATTTCCTGTTTATTCAACTCAAACTCTTTTTGAAAATATCTGATTAATAAGATAGCACACCTTTCTGCAACTCGTTGGGAGACGACCTGGAATTCATACTCCCAGTATTTAAATTTTAATTTTTGTGACAACCCTTCTAAATTGATAATCGGATTTCTGGTTGGTTGAGAACTATACTTGCAACGCATATCTTATAACAATTCTTAACTCGCCAATTTCCGTCATGTCAATTTTTGGCGCCGTTGCCGGGGAGTTGCAATAGAGTGCTAAAGTTATTGGTTAGATTTTATTTATTTGCATTTTATTTTATTTCACTACTATGAGCTGCTTGTTTCTTTCGTTAGATGACGCGTTCACTTCCTGATCCAAACTTGCCAGTATTCGATCCTGAGATTGAAAGAACTTTTTCACGAATAAGGCAAGCTCGGCGTCGGTTAGTCCTCTCTGAGGGCAGATCTGAAACCTCACTTGAGAAAGAAATCAGCCCCCGTTCTACTGATTTGGTTGATTTACGTGCAGGTAACATGGTAGCAGCTAGGAGAGTTACTATCCAGAAGACTGGAGCCCCTGATTTACAATGCAACCATTTCAAGCGCATCACCCAGCGGTGGCTACAGACTTTGAAATAAAGACCGCACTGCTCAATTTGATGCCCAAGTTTCATGGCTTGCCTGCTCAAGAGCCTATCAAGCACCTGAGAGATTTCCAAGCAGCCTGTTCTACTGTCAGGCGTGATGGTGCATATGAAACTTTAATTTTGCTGAAAGCTTTCCCGTTTTCTCTTGAGGGGAAGGCAAGAGAGTGGTACTACACTCAACCAGCAGCAACTGTATCCAACTGGGATACACTGAGAAGAGAATTCTTGGAAAAAAAATTTCCAGCTGAAGTTACTGATAAACTGAGGAAAGACATTTCCATGATTGTTCAGGATGAATCTGAGACTCTCTATGAATACTGGGAGCGCTTTAATAATCTTCTGGAAGCATGCCCCCACCATCTGATTGACAAGATATTGTTACTCGGTTACGTCACACAGGGCATGAGTCCCCAAGATAAGACCACATTGGAAAGTGCTAGCAATGGATCTATGGAAAAGTACAAGACCGCTGATGAGGCATGGCAATTGATCAGCGACTTAGCTGAATCTACTCAGAATCACAGGCAGAAACAAGGCCGTTCAAAAGCCGTTGCAGAAGTATCCTCTAGCAGAGAGACTGCTGCTCTAACTCAGAGTATCTGTGAAATGACCAACTTGCTGAAGCAGATGCAATTGAATCAACAACAAGTTCAGCAAGCTCAACCTTCTCCACCATAGCAAAACCAACAGTTAGTCCCACAGAGAGTTTGCGTTCTGTGCTGATTATAGCCACTATACTGATGAATGTCCGTAGCTCCAACAGGAAGACAACACCGTGGCAGCCACTCATAACTTCTATGACCGCCCCAACCAAGGATAAAATCAAAGTGGCAATTACAACCATGGATGGCAGGATAATTCTAACCAAAATTGGAGGGACAACAACAATAGAGGAGGCAGAGACAATCAGGAAAATTAGAGGTGGAATAATAACAACAACAGGCAACAGAACCATTACCAGCCTTACAGAACACCTCACCTGAGGCAATCCCAAGGACTACAGAATACCCAACAGCAGACCTCTCAAATTACCTATCCTTCTTCATCTACTAATGATGACTTATTACAATCTATTGATCGGAGACAACAGACCATGGAAAATAATATTAATGCCACTCTAAATGGTCTGAACGCTACTTTGCAAGCTCTTGTCTCACAAATTGGATCAATGAATAACTCTAATAACCAGCCTTTGAGCTTCAGTGGAATTCCCTCTCAACCATTACCCAATCCTAAAGGTGGTATTAATGCCATCACCCTAAGGTCGGGAACCACACTGCAGGAGAGGAACCAGGAGGAGCCAAGCCCACCAGAACACACCTCAGCTGAAGAAGTAGTGGAAGTAGAAGATGTTGAAGAAGAAGAGGACATACAGGACATAGCTGAAAAAGAAGAAGTTCAACCACAGGAGGAAGCACCACAGGGCGCAGATACTGTAGAAGACACCACTACTATTCCATTTCCACAACTTGCAAGGAAGCCCAGGAAGCAGCTGGAACCTGATCCAAAAATGGTAGAGATATTCAAAAAGGTTGAGGTAACTGTTCCTCTATTTGATGTTATTCAACAGGTACCTAAATATGCAAAGTTTCTAAAAGATTTATGTATACATAAAGACAAAATTAATGAATTAGAAATTATTCCTTTAGGTAGTTCCATATCTGCTTTAATGGGAGGTTTACCTGAAAAGTGTAGTGACCCAGGTCCTTGTATGGTTAATTGTACTATTGGTGGTGTGATAATTTCTGACAGCATGTGTGATTTAGGAGCATGTGTGAGTATAATGCCTTTGTCTATATATGATATTTTGAGGACCCTCCCTTAACAAGGTCGGCAGCTCGTTTTGTGTTAGCAGATAAAAGCATTATTACAGTGGTTGGAGTTGCTGAAGATGTATTAGTGGGCATTAAGAGGCTCACATTCCCCACTGATTTTTATATCCTGGAGATGCCCCAAAATGACTCAGACAAGACATCATCAATCCTACTCGGAAGACCATTCCTGAAGACCTCAAAGTTTAAATTAGATGCTTTTTCAGGAACATACTCTTTTGAAATAGATGGCCGAGTAGTGATCTTCAATCTGAATGGAGTTATGAAGCATCCTCCGGAAGATCATTCTATCTTCCAGTGTGACATCATAGATGAAACCGTAGCTGAAGTTCACTAGGAGGAGTTAGAAGAGAAGCACACAGGACAAGGTCCGAGTGTGGGGACACTCTTGAACGACAATGATGGCACTTCGCCATTTTCACCAGCTTCAGACAATCCAGAGCCTGACCATGAGCAGAAGTTAGAGTTAAAACCCCTTCCTCCACACCTCAAATATGCTTACCTTGAGGACAAGCAAAAGTGTCCAGTTATCATTGTAACAGAACTCACTTCTCAACAAGAAGAGCAGTTACTTAGTGTGCTGAGGAGGCACAAGAAGGCAATTGGGTGGAGTTTGGCGGATATAGTAGGCATCAACCCTCAAGTATGTGAGCACAGAATATTTTTAGAAGAGGGAGCAAGGCCCGTTCGTCAACCTCAGAGAAGACTGAACCCCACTATCTTAGAGGTTGTCAAAAAGGAAGTGACCAGACTACTGGAGGCAGATATCATCTATCCCATCTCAGACAGTGAATGGGTGAGCCCAGTACAAGTGGTGCCCAAGAAGTTTGGCGTCACTACAGTGAAGAATGAGCATGGAGAGCTCATAGCAACCAGAGTACAGAACACTTGGAGGGTCTACATTGACTACAGACGCCTCAACCAAGCAACCCGTAAGGATCACTATCCTCTTCCATTCATTGATCAAATGCTGGATCGCCTGTCAGGTAAATCACATTATTATTTTTTAGATGGTTACACAGGTTATTTCCAGATTCATATAGCTCCTGAGGATCAGGAAAAGACTACTTTTACATGTCTTTTGGAACTTATGCTTACAAGAGAATGCCCTTTGGCTTGTGCAATACACTAGCTACCTTCCAAAGGTGCATGATGAGTCTTTTCTCTGATCTTACTGAGGACTGTATGGAAGTTTTTATGGATGATTTTAGTGTTTATGGCGATTCCTTTAGCCTTTGCTTAGATGGATTATCTAGAGTATTAGATAGATGTGTCAGTACAAACCTTGTATTAAATTTTGAAAAATGTCACTTTATGGTTAAACAAGGTATTGTACTAGGACATGTTGTGTCTAATACTGGCATTTCTGTAGATCCAGCAAAGGTGGATGTTATTTCTAGTTTACCTTACCCCTCTTCTGTGAAGGAAGTCCGCTCGTTTCTTGGCCATGCAGGTTTTTACAGGAGATTCATTAAGGACTTCAGTAAGGTAGCACTTCCCTTATCTAGACTACTGCAGAAGGATATTGAGTTCGAGTTCAGTGAAGATTGCAAACAAGCGTTTGATAAGCTGAAGACCGCCCTGACTCAAGCTCCAATTGTGAGAGGACCAGACTGGAGCCAGCCATTCGAAATAATGTGCGACGCCTCCAACCATGCAGTAGGAGTAGCTTTGGCTCAGCGTGAAGGTAAGGATCCTTTTGTTATTGCTTATGCGTCTAAAACTCTAGATGCCGCACAGTCCAATTACACTACTACTGAGAAAGAACTTCTTGCTATTGTTTTTGCTCTGGATAAATTCCGAGCCTATTTACTTGGTACGAAGGTAGTAGTGTACTCAGACCACGCAGCTCTAAAGTATCTATTAGCTAAAAAGGAGTCTAAACCAAGGCTTATACATTGGATACTGTTATTACAAGAATTTGATTTAGAAATTAAGGATAGGAGTGGTAACCAGAATTTAGTGGCAGACCATTTGAGTCACCTCGAGCACATTACAGATGACCCCACTCCTATAGCTGATAATTTCCCATTTGATAACCTGCAAGCAGTATCCGAGGTAGTCCCTTGGTATGCACCTGTAGCTAATTATCTAGTTAGCCGCACCTTTCCTCCAAACTTTTCTAAGCATCAAAGAGACAAGCTCAAAAGCGAGTCAAAATACTATATATGGGATGACCCATATTTATGGAGATGTTGCGTTGACTAGGTAATTAGACGGTGTGTGCCTCAATCAGAATTCCAGTCCATCTTAGAGGCCTGTCACTCATCTGAGAGTGGAGGACATTTTGGCCCTCAAAGAACAGCTAGAAAAATCTTAGACTGTGGATTCTAGTGGCCTACTCTTTTTAGAGACGCTGCTGAATTTTTTAAATCTTGTTTTCCATGCCAAAAATTTGGTAATATATCCAGGAGGGATGAGATGCCTCAACAAATTATGCTTTTTTGTAAAATTTTTTATGTTTGGGGCATTGACTTCATGGGTCCATTTCCAAATTCTAATGGTTATTTTTATATATTGTTAGCTGTGGATTACGTTTCCAAATGGGTGGAAGCAATTTCTACCCGCACTGATGATGCTAACACTGTTGTTTCCTTTGTGAAAAACCACATTATTTGTCGCTTTGGATCACCATGAGCAATCGTGAGCGATCAAGGCACCCATTTTTGTAACAGGAGACTAACAGGATTAATGAAGAAGCATGGAATAATTCATAAGGTTGCAACAGCCTACCATCCTCAGACTAATGGGCAAGCCGAGGTGTCAAACAGAGAGATAAAGCGTATCTTGCAGAAGACAGTCAAACCTCATAGAAGAGATTGGAGCACCAGGCTACAAGATGCACTTTGGGCATACAGAACAGCATACAAGACACCCATTGGGATGAGTCCTTTCCGCTTAGTCTATGGAAAAGCTTGTCATCTCCCTGTTGAAGTAGAGCACAAAGCCTTTTGGACAGTAAAAGAGTGCAACATGGGAATTGAGAAAGCTGGAGCTGAAAGGAAATTGCAACTGCAAGAATTGGAAAGCCTTCGCCTAGAAGCTTATGAGAACTCCAGACTATACAAGGAGAAGATGAAGGCTGTACATGATCAGCACATTAAGAAAAAAGAGTTCCAACCTGAGGACTTAGTCCTCCTTTACAAATCTCGACTGAGACTCATGCCAGGCAAGTTGAGATCAAGATGGGAAGGTCCATACAGAGTAGAGAAGGCCGAACCATACGGAGTTTATCACCTAAGCCATCCTTCAAGCTCTGAACTCATCAAAGTCAATGGACATCGTTTGAAGCTATAACATGGAGAGAGGATACAGAAGAATAAGGAGCTCAAGATCTTCCTCTTGGAAGATCCTCACATAGCCGAAGATTGAGCTAGTAGAGCGTCCAACTTACGGATGTTAAAGCAAAGTGCTAGGTGGGAGACAACCCACCATGGTATGATCGTTCTTTTCTTTATTTTTAGTTTTTCTATTTAATAACTCTTCTCTTTATTAGTACATTTTGTGCATCTGCATTTACATACTTTTATTTTAAAAAATAAAATAAAATAAAATAAAATAAAATTTTACGCGACGTGACCGCCTCATTGACGTGTCCGCGTCGCAGGAGATGGGAGGAATTAATAAAATGAACAGAGAGTCACGCAAGAGCGTGGCTGGAGGCGTGCCAATGGCACAAATCGCCCCACGCGACTGCGTCGCTGACGCGTCCGCATCACGTGGGAACATTGGCCTCCCACGTGATCGTGTCACCCACGCGGCCACGTGCCCTGGAATTCGACGTAAAAAGGGTGCACGACCAAAAGTTGTGCTAGAGTGGTGCTGGATTGGTGCTGAACGCACAATTCTTCCCACGCGGCCGCGTGACCGACGCGGCCGCGTCACATCCCTCTAATGGCCACTCATGCGATCGCATGCCCCACGCGATCGCGTCACCCAAGATTTGGCAACAATATAATTTCGAACAGAGAGTTGTGTGAGCGTGAGGCTGCCCTCGCGCCAGTGGCATAAAACGGGTCACGCGACCGCGTGACCGACGCGACCGCGTCAATTATTATAAGCACAAATCGCGCGACCGCGTCGATTGCGCCGCACAGCTCCCCTGATTTGCCACTTATCTTATCTTCTTCTCCTCAAATCCTATTTTCTCTTTTCCCTCCTTATTTCTTCCTCCCCCCTTCTTCCTTCTTCCTTCTTTCTCACTTTTTACACTCTCACTCTCTCTCACCCCCCATTAACAAGGTTTTCTTTTCTTCTTCCCTCCTTACTTTTCTATTTTTCTTCTTAGTTTTACATGTTATCTTCTTTTCTTTTCTTTTTACTTTCATTATCCATATTTTCTTTTTCTTTCTTTTTCCTTTTTACTTGGTGTTATAAATTTATTTGAGTCATTATTTCTCATTATATGCTTGTGGATTATGGTAAATTTGTTTGGCAATTATATATTATTTTTCCAAGGGTTGCTTGCATGTTCAATTTAATACTTTCTATACCTTAATTTTCATGCATGCTATGTGTTTGTGAAAAAGCCCATATGGCGTTTTGCACTTTCCTATGTTACTCTACTATTCAATGCTTGCTTCTCACAAAACCCATTTTATATTTTATTACTTGAATATAATTGTTATTACAAACAAATTGTTAGTTTGAAAGCCTTGGTAACCTAACTTGGACATTGAATGCTTGATCTATGCTACTCATGCCTTTGCCAGCATGCCAATAAACACCTTGCATTCACTTGTCATCATATGCACTAACTATTTTCCATTGATGACTTTTCACATGTAGTCATGACCATGTGTTAACATCATTTACCTTTTACTATGCATTCATAACCATCCTTTTCCGTTCTCTTCCTTGCTCTATCTCTTTGAATTTAATTTAATTTCTCTTCCCTTTTTCAGAATGGCCACCAAGAAAGGAAAAGAGAAAGCTACTCCCAAATCAACGGCAAGAAGAGGAACAAAAAGAGCACTAGTGGCAGAACCCTCTTCAACTATGATAAAGCCCTCAACAAAGAGACTTAAGAGGATTATAAAGGTTGATGATAAAGAAAAAGCCTTCCCAGCAAAGGACACTGCGCGATTTCCTAATCGCTACTGTGAGCAGATGTTCCCCATCCTGGCAGCAAGGAGCTACAACAACGAATACCTTCTTATCCTCCTGCCCAATATTGCTACCTTTGTTGAGCCGCAAATTGCACAAAGACAATGGGGTTTCCTACAGAAATAGCCGAGGCAGGTCAATCTTTCTTGGGTAGTCGAGTTCTACTCCAACTTCCACCTACCAACCCTGCAGTCTGTCTTTGTCCGTCAGAAGCAAGTCCCCATTACAGAAGAGGCCATTCAAAAAGCTTTAGGTCTTCCCCCTATTCCAGAAGGATTGGACTCCTTTCAAGAAGCCGCACTCAAGCGCTAGATGTACCAATTTGACAGGGACGCCGTTCTCAGAGTTATCGCACTACCTGGCAGCCGTTGGATCTACAGATACTATCGTACCCGCCCTAAGGGAATATCGGCTTCAGCACTTACCTTGAAGGCTCGCGTATGGGCACAGATCATGTCCCATTACGTCTTTCCGAGCACTCACGAGTCCTCCTTCAGTGCGGACATGGCCGTTCTACTATGGTGCATCCTTACAGACCAGCCTCTGAACCTACCAAGACACATCCGAAATGCCATGGGACACGAACAAATTGCAGGCAACTTACCTTTCCCCGCCTTGGTCTCAGATCTTGTCTCAGCAGCCGGAGTCTCCTTCAAAGCTGGGGACACCGAAGCCATACTTCCACGGGATGATCAATATGTCCCTAATGGGAAATACATCAAACTTTCAGCAGCCACTACAAGCCAGCCTATTGAACCGGCTGTAAACATTCCTCCTTCCACACCACAAGCACCTACAACAACTCAACTGCTCCATCAGATACTCGAAAGGTTGGATCGGCAGGAACACAAAGCTAAGATGAGAGAGCACCGTAACAAGCGCCGATTCACATACCTCAAGGAGCTGATCATGGGAAAATTCAAGGACTCAGACACTCCAGACTCCACTTCCTTTACCAGCATAGGGAGCCATGATGGTCCCGACTGTGGAGATACTGCTATCAGCCCACCCCTGTTCCTGACAGATGGCACCGAGGACGGTGCAAAGCCTTAAGTGTGGGGAGGTCGGTCAGTACCTGACTCCCGGAGGTAATTTCTCTTCCCTAAACACCAATAAATTAGGATATTTAGTTAGTTTTTCTTTTATATAATAGAATAAATTGCATAGTAATAGATTAGTTGCATGCATGTTCTACTTGATTGAAAAGACAATAAGTTTCTTCTAAGACTCTATTTTTGGAACAAAATTTCACTAATTTTAATCAAAACTTCTATGTTAAATTTGCTTGAAGTTGTATTTGGAACATAATTTTTGAGCTAAAGAACACACAACTTGTGAGATTTGAGCCTTTATGCATGGTTACATTATTTAACCATAATTATTTTATTGTTGTATGTTTACTTCTCTATAATTGTAATCTATATTTTGTTTCATCCTATATATCCAATATTTATTATATTTATATGTTTGCATATGATTGAGGCCATTAATTGTTTAGCTCACTTATCCAAATTAAGCCTACCCTTTCAATTACCTTTGTTAGCCACTTTGAGCTTTTGAATCCCATTTGTTCTATATTTTGCCACATTACTAGCCTTAAGCAGAAAAACAATTATATATCCCAAACTGAATCTTTGGTTAGGTTAAGATAGAATTGTGTGTGCTAATTAAGTATGGGAAATTGTGGGAACAAAAGATAATAAGGGAATGTGTCATGATAATATAATGGGAATTTGGATACCTACTCATGTGAACTTATAAGAATTCAAAATCTAAGTGCATTGATAAGCTATGTTTATTTTTTATGTTTATTTAAAAAAATCAATAAATAAATAAGGAGACAAAATTACCCCAATGCTAAGTTAAGAATTAAAAGATCAATGCATGTATGATAAAATTAAAATAAAAAGTTGATACATGAGTATGGAATGTGAAAGGAATTTCTGGGTAGCTAGGTGTGCATTCTAAAGTTATATGGAATATATATAGAGGTTAGGTGAAAGCTTGGGTTAATTAAAGATTCAATTTATAAGCTTACTTAGCCATATATGTATCCTTACCCTTACCTTGGCCCCATTACAACCTTGAAAAGACCTCATGATGTTTGCATTGGTATATTAAATGTTGTTGATTGGTTAGGAGAAGAACAAAAATTAGAAAGTATGATTAGAGAAGAATAGAGTAATTACCCTATACACTAAGAGAGACTAGAGTGTACATACATCATCAGTGAGGGATCAATGCTTGAAATTCTATGTTCCCTGCTGTCATGAGCTATCTTCTTGTATTTTTATCTGTTCTTATTATATAAGAGTTGAATTAGTGAAATTTGATTTGTAATTGTTTTGAAGAGCTTATTTACTATTGATCAAGTGGACAAGAATCATATAGTTGCATTTACATATATAGGTTGCATTGCATTGCATGAGTTTTTACATGTTCCTACTCATTTGTTTTATCTCCTTCAACTAAGCATGAGGACATGCTAATGTTTAAGTGTGGGGAGGTTGATAAACCACTATTTTATGGTTTATAATGTGTTTAATTGTGTGGTTTTATCATGATCTTTACCCACTTATTCATATGATTAGCATGCATTTATATTTCCTTCCTAAAATTATTACATGATTGAAAACTTGCTTCCTAGAGACTTTTAATTATGTATTTTAATTCTCCTTTATTCCATTCGATGTCGTAATCTGTGTGTTAAGTGTTTCAGGCTTTATAGGGCATGAATGAGTTGGAGATTGGAAAGGAATCTTGCAAAAATGGAAGGAACACAAGAATTTGAGGAGATGACCAGCGAGAAGTGACGCGGCCGCATGGCTCACGCGACCGCGCGAAGAGAGGAAATCGCAGTGACGCGGCCGCATGGCTCACGCGACCGCGCGGATTGGAATAGCACAAGTGACGCGGAAGCGTGGACGACGCGCCCGCGTGGCAAAGCAAAACACCGAATGACGCGTCCGCATGAATGATGCGATCGCGTGACGTGCGCGATCTGCATAATCTGCAGAATCGCTGGGGGCGATTTTGGGCCCTGTTTTGACCCAGTTTTCGGTCCGGAAAAGCATACTAGATCCAGAGGACATGCAGAAACCAAAAACAACATTCATTCTATACAGTTTTAGTTTTTTAGATCTAATTTTACTCCTCCTCTAGGTTTTCTCTCTACACATTCATAGTTCATAGGATTTTTTATTTCTATTGCTCTTTGCATTGGGATATTGAGAAGAGTTATTACCTCATCAAGACTTCGTCATTCTAGTTTGTTTTCTTTACTTGGCTTTACTCTTCCATGTCCTTTAATTTACTCAATTTTACTATTGGATTATTTTAGAATTTATTAATACAAGAGTTACTTTTATTTTTAATTGATTCCTTTGAGTTTTATTTATCATGTCTTTCTTTAATTCCCTTTCCTATGTTATGAGTTCTACATTCACAATGAGCGAGTAGTTCCCTAACTTGATGGGGAGTTGATTGAAAGGAACCCTTGAGTTGGAATGCTCAAAAGAGAAATTATAATTGGGTTTATTGTTGGATTGCTCTCTAGTCACTAACGCCAGTCCTTCCAAGTAAGCAGATTGGGACTTGTGAATAGAAACAGCATTCCAACTTGTTTGACTTTCCCTTACCTAGTAAGGGATAACTAAACAAAACAACCTTCAATTATCAATTAATCTTGAGAGTACTGCAACAAGATTAGGGCTTCCAACTAATCTACTCCCAGTCAAGGCTTTTATTTAAATTACTTAATTTCTCTAAGTTAATTTCCTATTTATTCAACTCAAACTCTTTTTGAAAATATCTGATTAATAAGATAGCACACCTTTCTGCAACTTGATGGGAGACGACCTGGGATTCATACTCCCAGTATTTAAATTTTAATTTTTGTGACAACCCTTCTAAATTGACAAGCGGATTTCTGGTTGGTTGAGAACTATACTTGCAACGCATATCTTATAACAATTCTTAACTCGCCAATTTCCGCCACGTCATGGGTATTTGAAAATAATTTATGATTGTTTGGAATAACTGAATGATGAGTTTGAGTTGTATTTGTGACTGAATTTGATGAATACATATTTGATTTCTTGATTGTTTAGGAATGTTGAAAATTCTGATTATTGAGTTGGAAAGTCGGTTTGATTGAATACTATGTAAAATGATTTTCTTTTCTTGGTTTGAAGTTAATTTGGTATTAAAAATAAATTTGCATTTGAAACAATTTGAGATATTGAGGATGAGATTTATTGATTTATCGAAAAAGATTCTGAGGATCAGTAAAGATTTTGACATTGGAATGGGTTTGATTTGTTGGTATTGAATTGAGATTTGAAAATGATTTCTGATATTCGAATTAGTTTGAGTTATTGGAAATGATTGAAAAAAGGTTGAGAATGGTTCGGTGGGGACCCGACAAGGGTGGCAAAGTCCACGTTTTAGAGGAGGTGCTGCCGAAAATTTTATGAAATTGAGGTTTTGTTTGAAATGCTATTTTAAAAGATTTGGTTATGGAAAATTAAATTATTTGAGATTTACTTAGTTAATAAAAGATTTATTCTATTTTGAATTCGATTTATTAAGAAAAGTAAAATGTTTTAAATCCAATCTTTTGCAGAGAGATTTTGTTTTAAGTTATGATATGAGTCCGGTTTGTTAAGATAGAGAAAGAAAGAGAAAAGAGAACACGACGCATGTGTTATGAAATGATTAAGAGGTCACGAGAAGATGACAGAAAGTAACTAGTTGTGGTGTCGATGTGAAAATGTTAAGCCGTGGACTTTATATATGAATGATTGTGCGGGGATGCCGCGTATATGGAATGGCTTCTAGGAGAAAGGGACATATGCTTCAGCTTGAGAATCAGCACCTGTAAGTACTTGCAGAGGTCATGTTCGGCATACTTCAACTGGAGAATCAGCGCCTGCAAAGGTTTGGGACTTTGCAGAGGTTATGCCGCT
Source organism: Arachis ipaensis (assembly GCF_059453495.1). Lineage (NCBI taxonomy): Eukaryota > Viridiplantae > Streptophyta > Magnoliopsida > Fabales > Fabaceae > Arachis > Arachis ipaensis. Next base: position 65,398,002 of record NC_142443.1, read on the forward strand.
GGAATGCCTTATCTGACTTGCGAGTCGGATTGCATCGGGTGCGGGTCAAAACCGACAAATGAGCTTATTACCTGCGTTAGGGATAGACATGCATCATGTTGTTTGCAAATTTTTATTTGGTTGCGTTTGTTTGTATTACTTCTTTGTATTTGTGCTGTTTGACTTGTTTGTGTGTTGGTTTGAATCTCTTACTTGTGCTGTTAGTTCACGGGTGTATTGAGGTGAAATGTTGTGATTGAGAAATGATTATGTGGCTCAGAGATGGTTAATAGGATTAATTTTGTGATTAAAATCTGTTTGAGTTTAGAAATTTAAAGAAAAGTAATTCATTATCTAAAGTAAAACTAAAAGTATATTCAGGGATTTGATAAAAAATGGTTTTATTGAGTAAGATAATTATTTGCGTTTTATTTTATTACTTTTACAGCATTCCCATTCCATACTGAGAACGTGTGGTTTGTTCTCACCCCAAAATTTTCCACCCTTTCAGTCACACATGTTCAAAGACTCAATACGAAGCTACGGGCAATCAGTTTAGATTTTATTTATGATTTCTGTTGCTTTTATAGAATTCCCTCGCCCTTGTTGCTCAGGATTTTTATTTTATACAGAGGTATAGGTGTTATATTTGAGTTTTGTTTTAATTTCTTTTGTATAACATCTATTTTTATTAATATTTATGTGATTATTATTATTTGGAGATCTTTGATGTGTGATTTTAATTAACAAAAGCAAAATTTTCAGTTACCTTCTATAAAGCTAAAACGCGATATCGAACTAAAAGCTCAATATTAAACATTAAATAAGGAAAATAGGTTAGTAACGTCTTACTTTTGGTACAATCATGACGTACTAAAAGTTAGGGTGTTACATTATGATATCAGAGCAGTTCGTTCCCATTAGAGCCTTGGGAATGGACTGACTATGCTTTACTGCATACTCTAAGTGTCTTTCATGCAGTAAGACTTGTCCTAATGACAAGAGTTTGAGTTTCAAATGCATGACTGTCTATTGATTAACGATGTTAGCTTATTGTTGCATATCTGATAATGTTAAGTCTAGCTAACTTAATGTTGATGATTTATGTATACGGGAAAGTTAATAGGTTATTATAGGGAAAATAGAAGTAATAGGTAACCTGAATCGTGGATTTTGGGAATGTTAGGAGTTAATTTCTTGATGTTACTCGATTACATATCTGTTCTTTCATGGTTTGCCTTGAGGTTCTAGTTCGAGATTTCTTTCCTGAAGAGGGTTAACTGATTATTCTCCAACCATGTTTCCTTGTTCATATGCTTTCTCATTTGATCCTGACTGCATATGTCTTCTTAAATTTCTTGGATATCCGCCTTGTGTTGTTTAAACTCCTCTATTTGACTCGTATATTCTTTGATATAATTTTGGACTTGTTTAATGCATCAAAGTGAATCATTGAAATCTTTGTGAACCTTGTCCGAGTTGCTTGTCCTTTCTCTGAGATCTTGTATCTTTTTGAGTGACTTGAGATTTGTTTTGATGTCACGTGCGACCGTTATACATAGCAAGTGATGCGTTAGTTCTTTATGATGTGTTTTGTGAACACGAAAGGTGGAGCTTGTAAGCGTGCGACATCACAGGATGATTTGGGGTTCGAGTCCCGTGAAGAAGTTTGTGGAAGTTAGATTTTCTTACCAGTAATGTGTTGCGAAATATTTGATGAGGTTGAGAAATTCACGAATAATCTGTTTGTTAAAGTACATTTTGGAGTGGTGAATATACCTCAGGTTGAAGTTTGGGAATTGAAGCCCTGAAGTTGGTGTGAGATTAGATTAGTGTGTGGATGTTAAGCACGTCGTTTTAACCCCATGCATGTTTTATAACATTTTGTTGTCTTGCCTTACCATCACATGATTGAACCATGTTATCTTTTGCATCGAACCTGCCTTGTTACTTTTGCTTTGCAACCACATTTCTACCCTTGTATCTTTATGCCATATGACTATCAAAGTATTTGAAAGTTGTATATATGTATATATGCTGAGATTTTGCTTCTTTCTTAAATGTGTTTAAAAGGTGAAGTGGTATGAAATATCTTTCGTTTTGTATCAATTTTCGAGGACAAAATTTTTTATAAGTGGGGTAGGATGTAAGACCCCAGATTTTTAGAAATTAAATAATAAATTAATTATGATTTAATTATTTATTCAAGATATTAATTTTAGAAAATTTGATATTAATTGGATATTTTCTTATTATTGATTTGAAAGTTTGAGTAATTGAAAAATAATGAGGGTTTTAGATATATGGTTTAATTTGAATAATTAAATTTTGAACTCTATTTTATGATTTTAAAAGAAATTAATTTGATTAACTCTAATTATTGAATTAGAGTGTTTATTTGAAAATAAATTAAGTTGATAATTAAATAAGTATTTTTATAAATATTAGTATTAGATTAAAATTAGTTTTCAATTACTCTGTTATCCTAATTTATTAAAATGACTAAACTACCTAAAATTCCCAATTTCCTACACAAAACCCTAAAATCCCAAATTGGAACCTACAAACCCTAACCCTAATTTCAAAATCAGCCACGTATCTCCACACCTGTTTGTTCTTCTGTGAGCCACGCTCACTTTCCACTACAAGAAAAAACAATATTTATAACAAAAAAATTTGTTACAAAAATCGAAATTTTGAAACAAAAGGATTTTGTAACAAAAAAAGGGGGCCGTTGCAGTATGTCCCATTACAAAAAGTTTTTGTAACAAAAAATAGAACTGTTACAATTCAAAATAATATTTTGTAACAATTTTTTCTGATACAAAAAAACCAAAAGTCATTACAAAAGTGATAACAAATTTTGATCTTCAAAATATTTTTTGTGACAATATATTTTTTGCTATCATAAAGTTTTGTTACAAAATGTAACTTGATTTTGTAACATTTTTTTCTTTAGCTACAAAATACTATTTATTTTATAATAATTTTTTTAATACAAATTACATGTATAATTTGCCAAATTATATTATTTTTTTAATTAATTAATATATTAACTAATTTACTCAACAAGTCAACATTTATATAATACATAATAATATAGATAGTTCAAATATCTTTCATTTAACTAAGATTATTTTATAAATCTTCAACATATAAACTTTAAAGTACAAACTAACAAGACACATTGAAGAACCCTAATGAACTAGATAGATACATAGGATAAGAAAAACAAGGAATTATAAATCTCCAAAATATAAACTACAGATTACAAACTCCATCATGTTCATACATCTCCTTTCAAAAACAGTGAAGTATTATGCATCAAGTTGTATAACCTTAGTGATTGTAGAACAAGCCTCTCAACATCTCTAATGTATAAAATGATGGGAGCAGTTTCTGAGATAGAAACTAAGACCTGCACAAAGAAAATGTTCTTAGAACTTCTTTTTCCGAAATCTATGTAACAGAGTAGGTTGTTATCAAATATGAGATAATAGAAGTTTAAGGAAATTAAATCACCTTGTAAAGTGATAGAACAAATAGCTTTTCATCGAAACACAAGCTACTCATGCACTTTAAAGGAGCTACAAACAAAATCTGAAATAGTAAGCATAATATTGCAACACAATAAGAAGCAACACTACTTATATTAGATACAGCAGAGCCATTCCTCCTAAGCTTTAAAACAGTTTTCAAACCTTCAGCACCAACACTTTATTGATGTAAAGTACCTATAAGATCAAAAGATAGTTATCAAATGAAATTAACAATTAATATCTAGGACAAGATCAATAACAATATGATGTCAATTAATACAATTTTAAAAAATTGTGTCTAGAAAATTTGAGCTTTACTTTCTCTAGTACCTATGGTTTCAAATTTTCAGTTAGCATAAACATGTGAGGAAATCACACAGCCAACATAACCAAAAGGTTTAACTAAATCATTATATTTTTATAAAAATTTGGATATAATTTTTGCTAAAAATGAATTTAAACCACCCTTACGGGTTTCCTCAATCTCAACAACTCATCAACCTTTTCTCTACAATTATCAAAATAATACACTCTCAAAAATATCTGATAATAACATAAAAATCTATTCTTAAGTCCCATAGGCCATAGCCAAGGTTATTACCAAAAATAACTACGGCAGTCTAATTTTAATTCTGTTTTTAAAATACCAAATGAATTCGGAATTGCACAAGCTTTATATCCATGCGATTGTCTCGGATTAGGCTTTCCATTAAACTAAAAATCACAATTTTTTGCTTACTCTAACTTCAGAAATATAAGAAAAACCGTGACTGCTCTATAGTGTCTTAAAAACCATAAAACAGCAGCAGCATACAACATTCAAAATTCCATATAAAATCCAAATTAAATCCAACCACCTTCAGAATTAGTATGGTTAAACTTAACTTATCCAAATTTCTTTCTCAATTGTTTTCAGGTCAATATCATTTTTAATAAAGAAGTTACATAATTTGAAAGTTAGGTAAAAATAAGTCAAAATCTGTTTTAGAAACCGACAAGCTTAGTATCTTTCAACTTGTATAACTTTTACTACAAAATTTCAAATAGATTAAAGTTTGGTTTATAGACTCCTAACTTATCTAGCAATAAGTTTGTCTTGGTTGCAACCCAATTGCATTTCAATTCTAAGAGTTACAAGCATTGAAAATTGATGCATAACTTGATGAAAACTGATTCTCTCCAACTTTAATCATTAACTTTCAAAATTCACAACTCCCAATCCTTAACTCTTAAAATTCTGAAGTTTTAGAGAAATGAACCAAGTTAATCAAATTTTAAAACAAAATTGATTTCGCCCCAAAACTCAACTTGTAGGAATCGCAGCAAGACAAACAAGTTGCTGCCCTGTTTGAACTTTTCTGTTGCAGGACAGATTTATCGACCTAACTTTAAAAATTCACCATAAATTGTGTATTTAACAAAAATATCTCAAATTTTCCAGTCCAAATTTATACATTCCCAAGTTTAATCCAGACTTAGTCTCACACAATTCCGATCATCACAGAATTAGTTATAGCTTTACAAAGTTTCTGGCTTCGTTTAAAAGTAATGCAGAAAATCAAATTTCACAATTCAACTTTGAAAAATCATAACTAATTCTCTAGTTAATACGAAACCTTTAAAATTTAAATCTTAGCAACTATACTCATTATAATTCACTTTAAATTTAATCTTATTATTTCAATCATTATCGAATTACTGCTTTACTTTTCAAAATTGCCATTTATCTAAAAAAAATCAGGCTTCCTACAAAAATTTAATATTTCAAAATTCAACCTTCAATTTCTCTCAAAATCAATTTCAAACAAACACCAACCAAGCCCACCACCATTATAATATGTCTAATAACCAGCTCAATAGCAATCAACCAATAACATCAAGATTCAGCACTCTCAGCAATCATTTATCAACAATTAATAATTCACACATAACCAATCAATCTCATAAAATCAACAAGCTCAATCATATTCAACATCCATATAGCCAATCAGTTATTCACAACAATTAAACCTATTTGCAATTACTCAATAAACTTTGTGGGTATTCTTAAATTAAAACCGTTTAAATTAAACCCCCAACCTCGATTAGCCAAAATTCGATAATTAAACGGAGTAAACCCCTCTTTTGTTTTAATTCGTAGCAGCAACAGAGTCGAACCGAACTAGCAGCAGCAGCAGCAACTCTAACAGTTCTTTATTATTATCAATAATATCACCTATGATAGTTTCATCAGTAGACAAGGAGGTATAGCAGTAGTATTAAACAGGAACATAGGTTTTCCTTACTCAGAACAGAAAAAGACTAAGGAACAAGATGGAAGCAGAGCAAGGATTAAAGCTTACGGATTCGTGAATAGAGGAATTGGAATCGAAGCAGCGATTTCCACAGTGGCTCTATTTACGGGAACAGGACGCAACCGCAACGGTTTTGACCCTAATCAACAGCAGCGGTGACGGCGGAACAGGACGGCGTGAGAACGGATCTCATCCTTCCCCTCCTTGTTGCGTTTCTGCTTCTCTGCCCCCGATGCTTCTCGTGTGTCTCATCGCTTCCTTCCTCTCGCGTAGGATAGCAGCAGCAATGGCCAGAGCACAGCGGTGGCGACTCTCTCAATGGCGACAGAATAGAACGCGACGTTCTCTCCTAGCCCTAGCAACGCGGCAATGGATTGATAGTGGTAGAAATAGAGCGACGCAGACAGTATCTCCACCCTCTCTCGTGTGACAGCTTCGGCCCCCTCTCTCCCCCTTCCATACGATAGCAACGGCGACGGCAGCAGTTCCCTCTTCCGTCAGCGACATCTCTTCTCCTCTCTTCCTTCTTCTTCTCCCTCAAGCCCTCTCTGTTCTCCGTTTCCCCTTCAAACCCCCCCTGTTCCCTTTCTTTCGGAACGTATGTGTGTGCGCATTGTGTTTTTAATTGAAATCGAATTGGGAATTAGGGTTTTATTTGGGGATTTAGGGTTAGGGTAAAATATATATAAGTAATATAACAATTTTATGAAGTATTTGAGATAGAATAATAATTTAGGATTAAAAATATAATACTATAAAAATTAATTTCGGAACACATAATTTTATCTATCAATTTATCAATGAGCTCAAAATAGTTATTTTTAATTTAAATTATAAATTGAATGTATTAATTACATTTTATAAAATATAGTTTAAACCCGAAAATACCAATTATTCATATTATATGATATAGCTTTTCATTATTTTTCTGTTACCAAAACTTAAATTTCAATTTGTATAAAATAACTAATTATAATAAAAATTTTACATAACTATTAATTGTCTTAAACTTAAAATATTTAAAAAAATCAATTTAATCATTCCTAACAAATTAATCTCTAAGAGCTCAAATTAATAAAATAAACCATAATTTATTCATAATAGAAATTTCTTAAATTCAATTATATAATACTTCTATTACTGAATTTTAATTTGGAATTATATAAAATAACCAATTATAAAATTTACACAAGAATATTAATTAACTTAACTCCAAATATTCATAAAATTAATTTAATTACTCTTAATAGATTAGTTTATAAAATAAGGAATTCAAATTAATAATAACTCATAACTTTTCATAATAAAAGTTACTTAAATTAAATTGTAGAATACTTTTTATTTTTCAATAACTAAAATTATACAAAATATTTCAATTATAATAAAATTACTTAAGAATCTTGTATTTTGTGACAAACAAATAACTTGTTACAAACAATATTGAATTTTGTGACAAATTAATTTTTTGTTACAAAATAATTAGAATTTTTGAAGCAAATGGATATTTTGTTACAAAATATTTTAAACTTTTGCAATAACTTCATCTTTCGTTACAAAACATTTTAAAATTTTGCAATAAAACACTAGTTCTTTACAAAAGCTAATATAATCTGTAATAAAAAAAAATTAAGTCGTTACAAAATATCAAAATGTTTTGTAACAAATTGTATTGTTGTTACAAAACATTATTATTATGTAACAATTACTAATTTTTGTTACAAAAAAATAATTTTTTGTAACAATTTTAAATTTGTTACAAAGTTTTTGTTACAAATGTTCCATTTTCTTGTAGTGTTTCTCTTCACTCCCCCACCGCTAACCCCTCTCCCCATATACACACAATACACAGTTCAGCAAACCAAAAAGGAAAGAAAAGAAAAGAAAATGGGGAAAAGGGAGAAAGAGAGATATGTGAGAGAGTAGAGGAAGATCGAAGAACAAGGAAGGGGAAGGGGCTTTGCTGCCACCATCGCGCACCACCACCGCCGTCATTACACCGAGCCACCATGCAAGGAGAGAAGGAGGCATTGCCGCTGCTATTGCCGTCAAGCAGAACCATTTCCAGCGAGGAGAAAGTGTCGTGAAGAGAGAGGGAGCGGTCGCAAGGAGCCGCTGCTGTGCCATGCGAAGCCGTCGCCGCTGTTTGTTGAAGTCTCCGCTGTGACGCGTCTGAGAGGAGAGAAGTCGTGCGTTGAAAGCCATTGCGTCTTGCCGCCAAGGGTTCCATCGCAGCCAACCCGTTGCAGTTGGTGTCACCGTCGTCCCTATTGGATTCCACCATGGAGAAGAGAACGACGCAAGGGAGAGAGGGAGACAGAGTCGTGCAAGCCAGAGGAGGCATTATCCTTGCCGTTACTGCCTCGGTCACTGGTGAGTCATGCACCGCCATCAAAGTTGAAGACAGCATCAGCCTTCTTGTTCTGGTTCCGATTCTTATATTCTTGAAACTGTAATGCTTCAAACCTTGCTCTATTTTCATTTTATTCCTCTGTTTTCCTCCTAGTTTAATTATAGAATTATGGATTGCTGTTTTAGTCGTTGCTGGTTTACTGTTTGAAAAAGGATGAATTGATGCTAAGGTCGTTGTTGTTCTTGTTAATATCGCCGACGCTGTTGCGAGTTAAAAATAAAAAGGGGTTCGTCGCATTTGATTTCCTCAGATTGTGACATCGAGATGGGGGATTTTATTTTGAAATTAACTGTTTTAGTTTATGAATGCCATGGAAGTCTAGTGGGTATTTGCAAATAATTTATAATTATTTGGAATGACTGAATGATGAGTTTGAGTTGTATTTGTTACTGAATTTGATGAATACGTATTTGATTTCTTAATTGTTTAGGAATGTTGAAAATTCTAATTATTGAGTTGGAAAGTTGGTTTGATTGATTACTATGTAAAATGATTTTCTTTTCTTAGTTTGGGGTTAATTTGGTATTGAAAATAAATTCGCATTTGAAACGATAAGAGATATTGGGAATGAGATTTATCGAAAAAGATTCCTTGGATCGGTAAAGATTTTGACATTGGAATGGGTTTGATTTGTTGGTATTGAATTGAGATTTGAAAATGATTTCTGATATTCAAATTAGTTTGAGTTATTGAAAATGATTGAAAAGAGGTTGAGAATGGTTCGGTGGGGACCCACAAGGGTGGCAAAGTCTGAGTTTTAGGGGAGGTGCTGCCAAAAATTTTATGAAATTGAGGTTTTGTTTGAAATGCTATTTTAAAAGATTTGGTTTTGAAAAATTAAATTATTTGAGATTTACTTAGTTAAGAAAAGATTTATTCTATTTTGAATTTGATTTATTAAGAAAAGTAAAATGTTTTAAATCCAATCTTTTGAGGAGAGATTCTGTTTTAAGTTACAATATGAGTCCAGTTTGTTAAGACAGAGAAAGAAAGAGAAAAGAGAACACGACGCCTGTGTTATGAAATGATTAAGAGGTCATGAGAAGGTGACAGAAAGTAACTACTTATGGTGTCGATGTGAAATTGTTAAGCCGTGGGCTTTATATATGAATTATTGTGCGTGGATACCGTGTATATGGAATGGCTTCTAGGAGAAAGGGACACATGCTTCAGCTGAAGAATCAGCGCCTGTAAGTACTTGCAGAGGTCATGTTTGGCATACTTCAACTGGAGAATCAGCGACTGCAAAGGTTTGGGACCTTGCAGAGGTTATGCCGCTAGAATGCCTTATCTGACTTGCGAGTCGGATTGCGTCGGGTGCAGGTCAAAACCGACAAATGAGCTTATTACCTGCGTTAGGGATAGACATGCATCACGTTGTTTGCACATTTGCATTTGGTTGTATTTGTTTGTATTACTTCTTTGTATTTGTGTTGTTTGACTTGTTTGTGTGTTGGTTTGGATCTCTTACTTGTGCTGTTAATTCACGAGTGTATTGAGGTGAAATGTTGTGATTGAGAAATGATTATGTGGCTGAGAGATGGTTAATGGGATTAATTTTGTGATTAAGATCTGTTTGAGTTTAGAAATTTAAAGAAAAGTAATTCATTATCTAAAGTAAAACTAAAAGTATATTCAGGGATTTGATTAAAAAAATGGTTTTATTGAGTAAGATAATTATTTGCATTTTATTTCATCACTTTTACGGCATTCCCATTCCCTACTGAGAACGTGTGGTTTGTTCTCACCCGAAAATTTTCCACCATTTCAGTGACACAGGTTCAAAGACTCAAGACGAAGCTGCGAGTGATTAGTTTAGATTTTATTTATGATTCCTGTTGCTTTTATAGAATTCCCTCGCCCTTGTTGCTCAGGATTTTTATTTTATACAGAGGGATAGGTGTTATATTTGAGTTTTGTTTTGACTTCTTATGCATAACATCTATTATTATTAATATTTTTGTGATTATTATTATTTGGAGATCTTTGATATGTGATTATAATTAATAAAAGCAAAAGTTTCAATTACTTTCTATAAAGCTGAAACGCGATATCGAACTAAAGGCTCAATATTAAATATTAAATAAGAAAAATAGGTTAGTAACGCGTTACTTTTGATACGATCATGACGTACTAAAAGTTAGGGTGTTACAAGTTACGCCAAAAAAATATAATCGGATTAAGTCAATGTACTAAATGAAGTAACTCAACTCAGTAAACCTAAAATGCAACTAAGAGAATTGCGAGATTGCAAGATTTTAAATGAAGAGTAGTTTTTATCATACCTTTTGCAGTCTCTGTTCCTCTTTTCGTTCATTTTTCTTCTTTCTTTCGAAATCTTCTCGTGATTCTTTTCCAATAGCAGTTTCTGCAGAGAACACGAGTGAAGTTTGAGAGAGATTCGAAGTTCTCCAGTAGCGATTTCATTGTTGAAGAAGGAACATTATTTCATATTCAAAGCGCGAATGAATATGTTAACATTTCGGTGCTCTGGGCGCGTGTATGGATGTGTAGCATGACTGTTATTTTTTATCAAATAATTGTGCAAAAAAATAATTGTGTAAAAGGTGTTATGAAATAAATAACTAAGGAAGATATAATAAATATAAAATAAATAAGTATAAATAGAATACTCTAGTATTGATATTCGCCAATATAATTATCTCACTATAATAGAAGTAATTTATATATATACTAGTATATTGCCACTTAAAAACCCACGAAGAGAAATAGGAAAGGGAGAGTTTTATATCGTAGAGAAAGAGAGGAGAATATTCGTTATTATTATTGATGGTGTGTGTTCTTGTCTCAAAACTTTGCTCCTTTATTTATACACGCACATGGTCATTACTTTCAAACTTCATTAAACACAATTTCATCTTGAAAACCTAAGCCTTATAGAAAATTGGCATCCACCTCAGGTTATCTTATCACAACACTCCTCCTTAGATGACCATTTAGAATTATGCCTCATTAAAATCTTATTAAAGAAAAACCCAATAGGAGAAAACTTTAGTGAAGGAAAAAGAATACAATATCCTTTGTGATGGAGACTGCCTCATAAACCTTGTCAAGAAAAATCCAATGGGAAAAAACCTGACCAAGGAAAAAAGAGTATAGTCTCCCCCTCTTGTCGACATTATTTAATATCTCGAAATCGACGCATCCCAATCTGATGTACCAGTCTTTCAAAAGAGGATTTTTGGAGTGACTTTGTAAATAAATCTGCCAGATTATCACTTGAGCGGATCTGTTGGACATCAATTGTCCCTTGATTTTGAAAATCATGAGTTAAGAAGAATTTGGGAGAAATATGCTTATTCTGTCACCTTTGATATATCCACCCTTAAGTTGAGTAATGCATGCTGTATTATCTTCAAATAAAATAGTTGGAGCTATCTTATGATCAATTAGTCCACATGATGACAGAATATATTGGATCAAACTCCTGAGCCAAAAACACTCACAACTTGCTTCATGTATCGCTAGTATTTCAGCATGATTAGAGGATGTTGCCGCTATCGTCTATTTCGTGGACCTCTATGATATAGCTGTACCATTATATGTGAATAGGTATCCTGTTTGAGATCTCACTTTATATGGATCAAACAAGTATCTAGCATTTGCATAGCCAACTAATTGTGACTTGGATCCATAGGGATAAAACAATCCCATATCAATAGTTCCATGAAGATATCGAAATATTTGCTTGATTCTATTCCAATATCTTTTGGTTGGAGAGGAACTATATCTTGCTAGTAAATTCCACAGCAAATGATATATCGGGTCGTGTATTATTAGCAAGATACATTAGTGCTCCAATGGCACTAAGATATGGTACTTAAGGATATCTTCATTTTCTTCTTTTGGACGGAATTGATCCTTTTCTACATCCAAAGACCTTACAATCATTGGGGTACTTAATGGATGTGACTTATCCATATAAAATCTTTTCAAGATCTTTTCTGTGTATATTGTTTGATGAATAAAGATCCCATTTTTTGTATGCTTGATCTACAGGCAGAGACAAAATTTAGTCTTTCCAAAATCTTTCATTTCAAACTCTTCTTTTAGAGCTTTTAGAGTTGTTGGAATCCTTTTAGGAGTTCCAATGATATTTAAATCATCAACATACACAGCAATTAAATGTAGATTTTTTTATTAAAACACATGGATAGATATCATCATTTTTGAATTCGTTTTTGGCCAGATACTCAGTAAGATGATTATACCACATTCGTCTAGATTGCTTTAAACCATATAAAGATCTTTACAATTTGACTGAGTATAACCCTTGTGAATATTCATTGGATGGTTTAGATATCTTTAGTCCTTTAAGGACTTTCATGTAGATATCACGATCTAATGATCTGTATAAGTAGGCTGTTACCACATCCATTATATGCATATGTAGTTTATGATATGCTGATAAACTGACCAAATAACACAATGTTATTGCATCCACTAGAGGGGAATATGTTTCTTCATAATCTATACCGGGCCTTTGTGAAAAACCTTGTGCCACAAGTCGAGCTTTGTAGTGTACAACTTTATTTTCCTCATTTTGTTTTCTCAAAAATACCCATCTGTATCTAACAGGTTTTACATCTTCTGGTGTACGGACTACAGGTCCAAAGACTTCACGTTTTGCAAGTGAGTCTAACTAAGCCTTCATGGCTTCTTTCCATTTTGGCCAATGATTTTTTTGTCAACATTCTTCGACTGATCTTGGCTCAAGATCTTTACTTTCATGCATGATATTTAATGCCACATTATATACAAATATTTCATTCACAATTGTCTTATTTCGGTCCCATTTTTCTCCTGTAAAGACATAATTTATCGAATCTCGTCATTTTCAGAATTTTCAGGTACCTGAACATCTTCTTGCGTTAAAACTATATTAGAATTTTGGACAACTGCAGGTGTCTTTACTATGTCTTTTTTAATAGGAATAGTATTTACCTCTTTTCTCTTTCAAAGATTTTTGTCTTTGGAACCAACAAGCCTACCACACTTCTAGCGTGAATTTATTTCAGTGGCTATTTGTCTGACTGGGACATTAATTTGAATTCGAGCATTTTCAACTGGTATATAGGATTTAGTTATCCTTTTCGTATCAGAAAATGCATTAGGCAATTCATTTGCTATTCTTTGTAAATGTATAATTTTTTGAACTTCTAGTTCACATTGCCATGATCGAGGATCTAGATGCATCAAGGATGTGCATTCCAATTAAGTTCCTTTTCAGGAAGCTTATTCTCTCCTCCTAATGTTGGAAATTTTAATTCATCAAAATGACAATCTGCAAATCTGGCTTTAAATACATCTCCAGTTTGTATTTTAATATACTTCACTATAAAGAGAGAATCATATCTAACATATATTCCCAATTTTCTTTGGGGTCCCATTTTAGTGTGAGAAGATGGTGCAATGGGAACATATATCGTACACCTGAATATTCTTAAATGGGAAACATTTGGCTGTTGGCTAAAAGCTAATTGTATAGGAGAGAACTGATGGTAACTTGTTGGCCTTAAACGAATGAGCGCTGCGACATGCAAAATAGCTGCCCTCAAGCCAAAGTTGAGAGATTTGTCCTCATAAGTAAAGGTCTAGCAATTAATTTGAGGTTCTTAATAAGTGATTCTGCTAACCCATTTTGTGTGTGAACATGAGCTACTGAATGTTCAACACTTATTCTGTTAGCCATATAATAAGCATCAACGGCTTGGGAAGTAAATTCACTAGCATTATCAAGACAAATTGTTTTGATTGGATTTTCTGGAAACTATGCTTTTAATCGAATAATTTGAGAAAGTAATCTTGCAAACGCCAGGTTGCGAGAAGACAATAAGCACACATGTGACCATCTCGAAGATGTTTCTATTAGGACCAAAAATATCTAAAAGATCCATATGGTGGATGAATAGGTCCACATATATCGCCTTGAAGCCTTTCTAGGAATTTAGGAGACTCAAATCCAATCTTTACTGGTGATGGCCTTAAAATTAAATTTCCCTGAGAACATGCAGCACAACAAAATTAATTATATTTAAGAATCTTTTGGTTTTTTAGTGAATGTCCATGGGAGTTTTCAATAATTTTTCGCATCATGGTTGTTCCTGGATGACTAATAAAGCGATATTGTTGGCTTAGAATTTATCAATGAAAATCGCATTGCAAGTATAGTTCTAAACCGACAAATAACACTCAATCAAAGTTTAGTTTGGTTGTCACAAGTTCAACCCAATAAAAATAACTGAGAGTATTAGTCCCGAGTCGTTCTCCCTAGGAATTACAATCGAGTGCTTAATTATTGGTTTTGAGTTTCACGGGGTGGGTTGATAAAAAGGCAAGAAATTAAATGGCAAGAAATGTAAATCAAACAACTAAATATAACAATTCCTAAAAAGAGGCATTCATGGCAAGGATTGAGAATTAAGATTTTCTATCCTAGTCATTAATTGTCATACAATAATTATCAAGAGCTAAGCCTATTTTGCTACCTCCAACATCGGGAGAAAATCAAATAAGACTAGTTAATCTCAATCCATAAGTCCTAATCAACTTACTAATTGAATTAGCAAGAGATTAGAGTCAACGGAAACAATATTAACTAACAACTCTAGATCACCAACATAAGTTGGATATTAATGACTCAAGAGCACCTAGTTTCTCTTTCCAAGCCAAGAATGCTCAAAATCTACTCTAAACCTAAGCCAAGCATTTTGTCAAACACTTGAAAGATATAAAATAAAAGCAAAGTAAAATTGCAAGAAATATAAATTCTACAAATACCCAAAACAAGAAAATAACATTAACAACTCAATTAAACACTAAGAGACATGAAAACATAACTTGCATTAAATGAAATTGAAATTTACAAGAGTGTTCATAAACTAAAAATGGCCAAATGAGAAATTAATAAGATAGACTAAGAGAATTAAAGTAAAAGAACAAGGAAGGGTAAAAGAAACTAGATGAAAACAAGAATTAAAGCTTGAATCTAAGAGAGTTTTGTAACACCTTACCACACAGAACTTTACACCTAGGATGTAAAACAGAGGTGGCCAGGCGCTACGACTTCTATAAAATATAAATATGTATAATAGTCGAAAGAATGTAGTATATTAGGAGCCTTGAAGAATAGATAAAACGAAATCGCAAAATAAAAAGCGCAACGCTCAGAAAAAACGTGATTGCTTGCATGATAAGAAAACTAAAGTTCATAAGTATAAATAATAGAAGGTAGGAATAGAGGGTCAAGGATACACAATAACGAGCTCCTAACTCTGCCTGCGAAACCAAGGCTGGCCGGAGAATATTTACATACATATATATATAACTCGGAATCCCAAAATACATAACATATATAAAACAATCCTAGTTCTCCATAATCATCTAAGAGGAGTACAATAAACAAGTTGTTCGGAGAGAAAGTTAAGTATATATATATATATATATGCTTCTGAAACTCCAGACACCTACCGAGGTGCCTCTCGACCTGCATCTAAAAAACAACAACATCATATGTGGTGAGAACCGGGGGTTCTCAGCATGGTAAAGATGCCACGCACATAATATATAAGGTCCTGGGAATGCCATAGGCAATCCTAGAATGCCGACACTCAAATTATAAAACTTAAAGACTCAAGACGGAAAACCATAAATAAGGGTGGTCCTCTAAGGTTTCTAAACTTAACTAATTTCTTAATTCTAACTAATACTTAACTAGAACCCTAAATCTCTCCACCTTTCCCCGTTCCTCCATTTCCGGTGAAATTACAAAGACAAACAAGCAGACAAAGGCAAACACAAGTAGAACATAAGTAATACAGATAGCAATTACAATAAATAACATATTATAATCGCTTAGGCAATCTCAATTAATGCACAAGCAAGCAATTCAAATGATATGCATATGATGCATGCCTGTCCTATGGCTGATGAGTCTCATCTGTCGGTTATCAAGCCAACCTGACGTGTCCGGTAGCTAACCCGGGCACAGTCTCTCTGGTGCGCCTTAATATCATTAGAGGGAATCTATGCCCTGTCACCATTAGAGGGTATCTGTGCCCTGTCACCATTAGAGGGTATTTGTGCCCTGTCACCATTAGAGGGTATCGGTGCCCTGTCACCCTTACAACCAGAGAGAAAATACAAGCAAACTCACATCCAATATTTTCCATGCATGATTCATTTACTACATTCATTCATTCATTCATTCACTATCAATCATTGATTATCAATTTTGTCATCGTTCATAACTTCATCATCATTTTTGCACACTTTATTTTATCCAAAAATCCGTCCATAGAATATTACAAGCCTAATTTTCTGTTTCTAGACTGAAAACGGAAGTATCCTATAGATTCGAACCCATTTGAAATAGTTTAGTTGAATAAAATGAAAAAGAAAACCATTTTCTCTTGGAAAAACTGATTTCAAGTTTGAAAGCTCTGCACCAAGACAGCAAGCTACCCTGTTCTTAGAAAATCCACCAAAAATCATATTTTTACTTGATGTATTTGAAATTTTCCAGAAATAAACTAGACTTATAGAGCTTTAAATCAGTCAAAGTCTCATAAAAAAAAAGCATTTTTCAGCAGAGAGTTATACTGATTACAAGTTTGCTTTCAAAAACTGGTTTCGCTGCAAAATAGCTAAGAGCTCTATTTTTAAAACAAGCACAACTCCTTATACAAAATTTATAATAGTCTAAAATTTTGACACAAACAAGAAAATAGTCCAAGTCTCAATGTCATTTTGGTCCCACTCAAAATTATGGTCAGGATTGGGAGATATAAGCTTGGAATGCTGCTGGTTTAATTATGTAGCAGCAGAAAATCAGTTTTAAAGTAATCCAACCGTTAAACTTTAACCAAATTTTGTAGGATTGATCTACACATCTCAGAGATTAAAGAAAAATTAATTTCATCCAATTGTGATGGTTAGTAGGGTTGTTCAAAATTGATCTGGACCAAGTTAAACCGACCAACTGAACCGAAAAATCGAAAATTAAACAAACCGAAAACTAAAAAAACCAAAAAAACGTTTTGCAGTTTTTTGCGGTTCGGTTCGATTTTCGATTCTGACCATGAAAATCTCAACCGAACCGGTGAGGTTAAAAACCCTAAAATAACCACACCCCACCCCCCACCCCCAATTCCCCATTCAGCTGCATGACCTAACCCCACGCCTCCCACTCCCAACATGACCTAACCCCATTCAGCGTGACCGTTCCCCCTTACCCTAATCAAAAGTGAAACCTGGCGCTCTCCTCTCACAGAGTCACAGTCGCGCTTTCCCCTCAGGCCCTCACAGTCAGCACTGGTGCACCCAGCCACAGAGCCACCCACGTTCTTGAGTCTCGAAGCCGGCGGCGAACTCACGTTGTTGCAGCACCTCCCACCGTCGCGAGAGACTGTTCCTCCCACCACATTGCAGCGAAGTCTTCCTTCCAACGCCGCCGAACCTCTTCGCGGATAGAGCATCACGAAGACCTAGACCCAGCACCACCCTCGCACCCAGCACTCCAGCAGTAGCAGTCTAGCAGAGCACCCACTGACCCGGCAGGCCAACACAGCACCACGCCACCACCCAGCAGTGTTTCTGGCCACCCAGGCACCCACAACATAGCACTTCTCAATCTCTCACCCAGCCACCGATTCATGGAACCCAAGCTACCGAGTTAGGTATGTAACTTGGTTAAATCATTGATTAATTGTTGTTGTTTGTTGTTATTGGTGTTATTTACTAATGTAAAACCCGATTTTGTTTAACCTTGCTATTGGTATTGTTTGCTATTGTTATTTTTGACCTTATTGTTACTGTTAATTTGGTTAAATTATACTCAGCATTGGTATTGTTTACTTTATTATTGGTATTATTGTTTGTTGATTCATTGTTGCTGTCTTACTGACTTGCTGTTTGTTGAATCATTGTTTGTTGTTTGTTAGGTAATGTTCTGTTTGTTGAATTATTTTAATCATTGCTGTTTATTGATTCATTACTGGTTATTGATCTATTTATGCGGTTTGAAAAGGCGAGCTGTTGAAGAAGCTCCTGTTGATGACTCCTATTGAAGAAGCTTGTCACTGATCATTGATTTCATTGTTGCTGGTTGTTGTTTTATTGCTGGTTCAGTGATTGTAAGTTCTTTTATCTGGTATAGCACAAGTCAGTTAATATTATGAGATACTGATTTTTATTTAATATTTATATGTTTTGTTGCTCCTGCTCCTGCAGTTCATCCTGAAAGTTGGAATCCTATGTGGTTTGTTTCAAGGTCAGATTGAATTTAGTTATGAAGTTTCATTATGTGATTAGTTTTTTAATCTATTTAACTTTTGGATTGTGGTTATATGCTTTTACATAAGTAACCTGTATCTGAGAGTAGTTGTAGATGTTGGTTACTTTTTTATACAGCTTTGTAATGGTCTATACTGAACTTTTTAATTTATGAATGCAGCATACTCACAAGGCTTCTTTCATTCCTGGTGAGTGCCTTCTTTCTATTCTAATTAAATTCTTATTCCTTTCATTTTCTATTTTATTTCTTTGTTTGGAAGATAGTTGTCTTGGCTTACCAAATCAGAGTTATGGGGTAAAAAATGCAAGTTATTGTTCCTTTATAGCTTTAGTAGCTTGCAGTTGGTACCTTGCCATGTATGAGATTTTCTTACGAGTTTTTTGTATCTGATGGACTTCATTCTTTCAGATGGACAACAGCCCAACCACCGGCAGTGTAAACACTACCTCCGCCGAGAAGCAGCGTTTAGCAAAATCTTCCATTTCTTTCAATTGCAAGAAGTAGGTCTATTGCATCATCTTTTCCTAAGTCACCATAGAATTTAGCAAGGTCTCTACAATTTGTCTCCCATTTTCTTTAATTGTTGTATTTAAATTCTTTTTGTCGTTAAATTTGATTGGATCAAGACTTTGTTAGCTATTGTGTATTTGTATTTGTCGATTTCAATGTTATGACTTTGTGAAATAGTATGGTAGTATTATTTTTGAATTGACTGAAAAACCGAACCAAACTAAACCGATTTTAATTGGTTTGGTTTGGTTCGGATGGCTTCGATAAAAAAACTGAACCAAACCGAACCGCAGTTTAATAAAATGATTGGATCAGATGGCTTTTCTCTCAAAAACCAAACCAAACCGCACCGCGAACACCCTTAAAAGTTAGATCGTTCCAAAAAGCGTCCGAAGCTGCTGCCAGAAAATAGATTATGCAGAATTTTGCCAAACTTCAACTTTCAAAATATTTCAACCCTAACCCCTTTAAAACTTACCAAATCTTACCATAGTGGCTCAAAACCAAAATCAACTACACCACATCTTTCCTCAATACACTAATTTACCATCTCTATCAAGTTTTCAATCCAACAACCCACGTTTAACACAACATCTTTAATATACATCATCATGATCATATCCAACAATTCAAGTTCAACATAACAATATACATACTCATCAATACCTACATCATCATACACTTTAAATATCATCATTCCATCATCATCAACTATATTCATGTCACAAAACCAATGAATTTATCATGCCTCAACAAATCAAACATACATTGTCAACTAAACTACCAATCAAATCCAACTTATCTTAGGTCGTCTAGTCTATGTTTTCACAAGACATTATATATTAAATACGAGAAACCAAAACTATACCTTGGCCGATTTTTATGTATTTCCTGAGACACCACTAAGACACCAAACACAGCCCCAAAAGATCCAAAGTCACCAAAGCACAAGCACCCAACCTCCACCAAGTTCCAAAGCTCACAATTCAAGCTCTAACATATACATATATACACCTAATTTCACATATATCACACATATATACCCAAATTCAATACTCAATACACAAATTCAAGAAATTAACTAGGGTTTTAGGATTCTTACC
This sequence comes from Arachis ipaensis, assembly GCF_059453495.1. Lineage (NCBI taxonomy): Eukaryota > Viridiplantae > Streptophyta > Magnoliopsida > Fabales > Fabaceae > Arachis > Arachis ipaensis. Next base: position 65,418,152 of record NC_142443.1, read on the forward strand.
TTACCCAAGTGTCATTGATGATTGAATTTTTGTGTGGTTTAGAATTTCACAAATGAAATCTCGTTGAAGTATAGTCTCTAAACCAACAATAATCCTTTCATGCAAAAATTTGTTTGTCACAAGTACAAACCCCTAAAATCTATAAACCGAAGTATTTAAACCTCGGGTCGTTCTCCCTAGGAATTACAATAAAGTGTCTTGTTATTGGTTATGGGTTATTTTGGGGTTTTGGATAAGAAGCATGAAAAGTAATTGGCAATGAAAATAAACTAACTACTATAAAAGCTCTTGGCAAGATATGAGAACTAGAAATCCTATCCTAGTTATCCTTCTCAATTGTGATGAGAATTGTTCATTGCTCCCACTTAGTTAACCCCTAACCATGGAGGAAAGTCAAGTGGATGAATCAATTTGATTCCTCAAGTCCTAATTAACTTCTAAAGGAGAGACTAGCTTTAGAGGCATTCAAATCAATTAGCAATCTCTAATTATCAATCAACAAAGGAATTAGATAACTCAAGAGTCACTAATCACTCTACCTAGGCCAAGAGGAACAAAATCTATACAAAAATCCAACCAAGCATTTAATCAAACACTTGGAAGGCACAAAAGAAAAGTATAGTCAATCACAACAAGAATGAATTCTAACTACAATTGAATGTAAAGAATTAACAACAACAATCAAGGAAATCACAATTATCATGAATTACCTCAAATTGCATTATTAAAAGGGAATAAAAGAAACAACAATCTATCCAAAACAAAGTGAAGAATTACAAGAACTAAAGTACATAACTAGGGAGAGGAAGAGGAGAAGATTAAGAATTGGCAAAGGAGAATTGAATTAAGGCATGAATTAAACCTAGATCTAAGAAGAGATATTAACCTAAACCTAATCCTAATCCTAGAGAGAAGTGAGAGCTTCTCTCTCTAAAATTACTTTAAACTAAAGCTATCACTAACTTCCAATCTAATTGTTATGTCTCCCCTTTAGGCCTTGATCCTTTTATTCCTTTCTATCAGCAATTGGCGCCAAAAATGGGTTCAGAAACCCCTCAAAATCGCCAGGCACGTGTTGCCTTAATGAAGTCATGTGCAGACATCGACGTGTGCGCGCACGGTACGCGTGCGCGTCCCTGGCTGATTCCGCAATGTGCGCGCGAGCGCCTTGTACGCGTGCGCGTGCTTGGCCGTAATCAATTCTTTGGCTTTTTGTGCTTCTCTCCACTTGCATGCTTCCTTCCTTGCTTCCTTTGATCCATGCCTAGCCTATTTCAATCCTGGAATTACTAGCAAACACATCAAGGCACCTTATGGAATCAAGGAGAAATCAAAATTCATCAAAATAAGGCCTAAAAAGCATGTTTTTACACTTAAACACAAATACGGGAGAGATAACAAAACCATGCTAATTCATAGGTTAAATGCGAGAAAAGGTCATCAAAATACTCTAAATTCAATACAAGATAAACCCTAAAAATGCGGTTTATCAACCTCCCCACACTTAAACCTTAGCATGTCCTCATGCTAAAATAAGAAGGAACTAAGGGGTATGACATTTATTAAATGCAACTAAACTATATGAGTCCTATCTAAATGCAACTACCTAAAGTGAGTGCAAATGCTTAGTTCAAACAAATCAATTCCCAAGAGACATGTATAGGCACAATAGCTAAGGCAATAGGAGTTAAGTCCAATCCACAATTGTATTGAATTATCAAAAAGAGTTCAAACTTGCAAGAATATAAATAATATGGGTGAGCACATGTACTTGAACTTTTGAACCCTCACCGGATGTGTATCCGCTCTATTCACTCAAGTGTTTAAGGGTTAATTCACTCAATTCTCTTCTAATCATGCTTTCCAAAATTTGATTTTCTTCTAACAATCAACACCTATCCAATGCATGCATACATTCATCATGAGGTCTTTCATTTAGGTTGTAATGGGGTTAGGGTCAAGGTAGGATCATTTATGGTTAAGTGGACTAGATTTTAGATCTTTGATTAGCATAGACTTTCCCACCTAACCTATGTAATGATCTATACACATTCAAACTATTCTAACTACCCATTCTTTAATTTTTTTTTCTTTTTTTTTTTTACATGTTCATGCATCTTATTTCTTGATTCATAACACTTATGCATTGATTCCCTTTTGTTGAGCTTCACTTTGGGACATTTTGTCCCCTTTTATTATTTTTCCTCTTTTTCTTTTTTTTCTTTTTTTTTTACATTTCTTTTCTTTTCATTTTTTTTTCTTTCAAACTATACACAAGAACATCAATGCATAAGGTCTATACATTTAATCAATACATGAGTATGTTCCCAATTCCTAAATATGGAAGTGTACTACCCCTTTTTATCCCATCCAATGATCCCAAGCCTCACCAACCTTGAGTGATAGACACTCTCACTAGCCTAGGCTAATCAAAGATCCAAACAAGGACTTTTCATTGGTTTTCCGCCTTGGGCTTGTAATGTGCTAAAATGAGAGTAAGTTGGTTAAGCATAGGCTCAAAATTGGCTAACAATGGAGAGTAAAAGGTAGGCTATTTGGGTACGTGGGCTAATGAAATAATGGCCTCAATCATACAAATGCATGAATACCAGAAATAATTTGACATATAGAATCAAGCAAATCAAGGATCACAATCATAGAAAGAGAACAATTGCACACAAGAATGGAAAATAAGTGGTTATAAAAATGTAACCACACCATAAGGCTCAAGTCTCACAAGCTTGTGTTCTTAGTTCAATACATGCTTCACAAAGTATGAATTCAAGCAAGTTTCACCAAAAATTTTCTTCAATAATTTGGGTTGGTGTCCTATGTCCTATAATTAAAATTCTTGGAAAATCTCAATATTTGACTAAGCATTGTTGTGATTGAAAAATTCAAAAATTATTTTCCTTAGTTTACCCTTTTCTTTTTCACTTAAACCGATTTCTTATGTAAGAAGGGTGACTAAGTTTTCACTTAAAACATTATTTCTAATCACAACCACAAACTAAAACGAAAGATATACAAAAGAAGATATGCAAAAATGTATAAAGAAAAATCCAACTAACACATGGAATCTATCATCTAAAACATCTAAAGACATCCAAAAGCATCTAAAATCCAAAATAAGCAGTAGGGGTATCCAAAACGAGCCAAAATAGTAAGAGTATCCAAAATAAACTCTAGATGCATCAAATATATACAAGAGCTATGCAAAGTAAGGTAATTCAGAAGGTAGCCAAAATGTTCACCGGTCCTCTAATGATGCTACCGGTGACCTCCCCACACTTAAGACCAAGCATCGTCCTCGATGCTAAACCGGGGGATCAGTGGAAGGTACAACGGTAGCTGCTGAATCTGTCCGAGGTTGTGGAACCGGCTCCTCATGGGTCCGTGGAAACTCTGTAGTGTCAGGCGCAGCTGGAGGTGCATCCTGCTGAAGCGGCTCATCCGCAGCCTCCTCCTGATGATCCTGCTCATCGGAGGTCGGAGAGTCTGGAAGCGGAGGTAACTCAGCGCCAAGGGAGATGAGTGCCTGATCCATCCGATCCAGTCGGCGTCTGACATGGAGCCTCTCGCGCTCCAAGAACCGAAACAGACGCTGGACCAGTAGGTAAGTGGGCTCGGGTGCTGAAGGAGGTGGGGCTGCTGTCGAAGAAGATGGTATAGCTGCCTCGACTGCCGCTCTAGCTCGAGAACGGCGGCTAGTCGGGGGCCTCTCGTGCACCCATACACCCCAGGGAATAGTAACTTCCTTGTCGTCGTCATCTGGAGGTGGTGGTGTCACGTCATTGTCCTCCCACGGGACATCAGCTAGCTCAGCTAAGCTAGAAACCAGTGTCAGAAACGGTAACAAGCCGCGAATATGAGCTCTCCACATGCTATGCCTAATCAGTCGGGGAAAATATACTTCTTTCCCCTCCATGACACACCTAATCAAGACTAGCATATCCATCGGAATCTCTGAAAAGTGAGTGGTAGAGAAGACATAGTGGGCAAACATTTGTTGCCAAGTCCTAGTCTCCCTAGTCAGATATGCAAATAGCATGCCTTTGGGCTTTGTGTTGCTCGAATCCATTACCCAAGAAGCATCTGGTGTAGCAATCACGCGCCTAAGCGCCTCATAGTTGAAAGTCATGGAGAGGAGAGCTACCTCTGCCTGCTGGTAGGCACAAGTCTCAGGAGTACCAACTCTGCAGAGCAGTGCATCCCTCAAGGCATCCTCAGTGATCATAATCTCTCTACCCCTCAAGTATACGGAATCCAAGCTTGGTCGAAAGAAATTGCAGTAAAATTCCTTGACCCACGAGATGTTAATCCGTCCCAAGTCCCTATCGACGAAATCCAAACCCAGCTCAGAAATATGGGCGTTTATGGCACGCCTCACATCATTGGGAAGATTCAGCTTCTTCTCAATATTCAGATTTTTCTTTGCATAACGGGAAAGGCGTAGCTCGCAGTAGAGATTTGGAAATTTGGTTGGATCAGACCACTCTTTTTCTATTTCGCCTGACTAAGACCAGCAAGATAACTATTGCTTGCTCAATCCAACAATCCTCGTAGGATCGACCCTCACTCACCTAAGGTATTACTTGGACGACCCGGTGCACTTGCCGATGAAGTTGTGCGAGTTCTAATTTCACACACCAGTGATTAGCGATTTAAAATATGAATTGAAAACATGAAATATGGGAAGTCTTTATGATTATAGTGGATTTTATGTTGTCTTACGTTATGCTTCTTTTTTTTGTGTCAATGATCTTGTTTTTGAATATTGCTTTCCTCTTTCTATGATTTTGTAAGCTTGTATAGATCTTGATATGATGGTGATGTATATGTCTGTTGAACTGTTATCTCTTATTACCATTTTGTGCAAGTAAAGTTTTATTTATTACACGCACACCTCGTACGTAGTGTGACAGAAATACTCTAACTCAATTATGTTGTGCAACACACTAATCTAATCAGAGTAACCCCCGCTTGAATCCCCACGAATCCAAACTCCAGTATTATCAATTTTCTTCCCTGTCGACCACTGTAAGGTATGGAACCGATATCCATTAACAGTGTACATCGGGTAGCTAGTGCCCTTATTCATTGGGCCCCAACTAAGTGTAACTAGTTTCGAATCTGTTGTGTCACGTAGCTGCATGCTAACGTATTCTCTAAACCAACGTCGAAAGTTTTTTGGCTTAATATGATTGAGGAGATTGAGACGAGAATTTCAGTACCAATTTTGTAGAAATCGGACCAAAATTGGACCGAACGGGCCAAACCGGGCCTAAGTAGATAGAAATTCTGGACAAGCTGAACCAGATACTGCAGCTGCTGAAAATTCGAGAGACAATTCCATTTTGTCTCATGAATCTGAAGGAGATCCTGAAACCAGCAGTACCCAGAATCCCTTGGTGACTGAATCTGCCTCCAAGTTCACCAGACCTTGTGAATGGAGATTCTTGAAGAATTATCCTGAAGAATTTGTCATAGGGGACGTTTCTCATGGGGTTAAAACTCGGTCTTCAACCAGAAAGGCAAATGAAGGATCTTATCTTCAGGAAGGTCACTCCCCACTACTATAAATACACTGGAGCACCCAGATATAACTCATACTCTGATTCTACTAAAAACCTGCTTAGTACCCTTGCTAACTTAAGCATCGGAGTCCCTTGCATGTACCACCACCCTCTGGTGACGAAGGATTAGCAGCACCCTCAGTCCAACTAGTTGGACGCAACAGCTCCGGCCACCGCCCACAAGCCGAACACATCGGCACCGACCAGCACAGAAGATCTCGTCCGAGATCGACCTACAGTTTCACCTCCCCACACTTAAACCAAGCATGTCCTCATGCTTAAACCAAGAATGAAGTAAGGGTATGGCATTTATTCAATGGAAACTAACTAAATGCAATCTACCTATATGCAACTTATCTAAATGAATGCAAGTGCTTGGTCAAAATAAATCAATTCCCAAGAAACATATATGCACAAGGGCTAAGGACTAGCAAGTCTAATCCACAATTGAATTGAGTTATTAAATATTTTTACAAACTTGCATGAAGAATGATGATCATAGGTGAAAACATGTAATTGAGCATCAAACCCTCACCGGATGTGTTTGCACTCTATTCGCTCAAGTGTTTAGGGTTGATTCACTCAATTCTCCTCTATTTCATGATTTCCAAGATTTGTTTTTCTTCTAACAATCGACATTTATTTCATGCATGCATACAAGTATCATGAGGTCTTTTCATTGGTTGTAATGGGGCTAGGGTCAAGGTAGGATGCATATTTGGTCAAGTGAGCTTGAAATTTGAATCTTTGATAAGCTTAAACTTCCCACCTAACCTATGACATCCTATACAATTAAGTTCCAATCTAGCTACCCATTCTTCACTTTTCCACATACTCATGCATTTTTTTTTTCATTTCACAACACTTATGCATTGATTTTATTGGACCTTGCCTTGGGGCATTTTGTCCCCTTTTTATTATTTTTTTCTTCTTTTTTTTTTTCTATATTTTTTTTTCTTTTCCATATTATTTTTCTTTTCTTTTTCTTTTGTTTTTCTCATTTTTTTTTTCTTTCAAACTATATACAAGAGTACCAATGCATAAGGTCTATACATTTAATCAATACATGAGCATGTACCCAATTCCCAATATTTACAATAATAATACAAAACTACCCTTTTATTCACCCAATGTCCCAAGGTTCCCACACTTGAATGATACTCACACACACTAGCCTAAGCTAATCAAAGATCCAAATTAAGGACATTTATTGTTTTTCGCTTTTAGGCTAGTAACGTGCTAAATTAAAGAATAAATGGGTTAAGCGTAGGCTCAAATTTGGCTAACAAAGGAAGATAAAAGGTAGGCTATTTGGGTAAGTGAGCTAAATGAAATGATGGCCTCAATCACATAAATGCATGAATACACAAAATAATGGACATAAAGAATCAAACAAATCGAAGATTACAATCATAGAAAGAGAATAATGCACACAAGAAGGAAAAATAAGTGGTTATAAGATGTAACCACACCGTTAGGCTCAAATCTCACAAGCTTGTGTTCTTAGCTCATAAATCATGTTCCACAAAATATATAATTCAAGCAAGTTCTATGAAAAGTTTTCCACTCAAATCAATTGGTGCCCTATAGATAGAAATCCTTGGAAAATTTCATTATTTTGACTAAGCTTATTGTGTATACATATGCAAAAATAAGAAAATGCAACAAAAATCCAAAAAACCTAAAATGAAATGCAAAAGTGTTGAGATTAGAGATTTGTCACCCAAGATCGCCGATCGGTCGGACGACCTCCCCGTACTTAAAAGTTTGCACCGTCCTCGGTGCACTCAAAGATGAACAAGGGGGTACGGCGACTCTCCGGATTGCTATGTGCTCTTTCTTCCGCTTCCATGGTTGCTTGTGGTGCATTCATTATGAAAAACAAAAATATAACACCATAAGATGAGAAGATATAAAAGCAAGGAAGCATACATTGTTGGAATGAGGTAAATCACTAGAATGAGGTGAGTGAATTAGTGTGACATTAAGAAATAATAGGTGTGTGAAGTCTAAATTGCGCGGTTTAGAATACACATTAGCATAAAAGCTATGTCACAAAAGAAGCATGCACTTCACTTATCCTAGTGTGCTTGAGATGCTTTAAGTAAGCTTGTAAGGTAAGACAAGCATAAGAGAAGCATGAAAGCATTCAAGTCAAACATATGGATGGATATAATCATGAAATACAATGCATTAAGGTAAATGCTCAACATTATCCATCAAGAGATTGCCTAATCAAAGAATACGGTTCAAATCACATGGTGGCTAGCTACAACATGCAATTCAAAAGAGTTATAAGCTCGAAGACAATTCTCATCACTTGGTATTTTTTTCAAAAGGTAAGCATGAAGAACTCAAAACCAAGTAACAAAATATAACCTCAATCATAGAATCCAACAAAGATTATCTAAAAACATTCATGCTAAAATAGCATTTAGGCAATAAGGGATATAGCAATGTATAGTAAACAAAGTCAATACTCCAACACATATGATGAAAAGAGAGAAAATAAAATGAAAACTAAACTAAAACTAACTAATCAACTAACTAACTAACTAATTTGTTAACTAAAATAAATGGTTGTCAATGGTGTTTGGAAGTGTTGGATGAGGGGTAGGAGGAGGGAAGAAGAAAGGAAAAAGGGAGAAATGGAAGGAGGAGAAGAAAAGAAATGGATGGAAGAAAGGGCATCCACGCGCACGCACGCATGGCGCGCGCGCGTCGTTGGCTGATTTCGAGAGTGGCGCGTACGCGTCATGTGCGCGTACGCGCGAGTTGGTTTGTGCGAAAGGCACAACGTTGGCGCGGCGCAGGCACAACTCTCTGGAAAATGTATGGAGGTTGGAACTTCTCAATCCACGCGTACGCACGCATGGCGCGCGCGCGTGGATGGTCGGAAATGCTGTAAGTGCGCGTACGCGCCATGTACGCGTACACGTGGATGGTGCTCTGTTTTTCAAAATTTTTTTCTATGTTTTTGTACCAATCCAAGTATTCCAAACCTCCAAACAGCTACCAAAACACCATAAAACCTTATTTAACATACTTAAACTACCAAACATACTCAACTAACTAAACAAAACATGAAATTAAGCTAATTCTACCAATATATACAAAAGAGAAAATGAAAGGATTTTACCATGGTGGGTTGTCTCCCACCTAGCACTTTTGTTTATTGTCCTTAAGTTGGACTTATGGGGAGCTCCTCATCAAGGTGGCTTGTGCTTGTACTCATCTTGGAACTTCCACCAATGCTTGGACTTCCAATAAGCTCCATCATTCAAGATTAATATCTTCAAGCTTTGATGGAGTTCTTCACAAACCATGGGCTCCCAATGTTGATCCTCATGTGTTCCCAGATCCCATATTTTGTCTTCACACCCATCTCCAAGTTGATTATCATTAATCCATGTGGGTGGTGAGCAAAGTGAATTCTCAAGGAAATGACCAAACATCCTTCTAGACCCAAGCGATCTAGTTCTACACCAACTCTTACAATTAAGCTTTGAGCATGCAACCATAATGAACCTAGAATGATATTTCAAACCACTAACCATCTCCTTTTTACTCTTAAAGCCACAAATATGTCTTAGTTGACCATCCGTCTTAAGCAAACCATATTCAAGGAGAATAATAAAGCTTGAGCATAAGGAATTTACCCACTTGAATGAGAGAATGGATGGTGGTGGCTTGGGGAGACGTATCTCCAATGTGCTAGCGAGCTTCACTCCCTTGTGTTCTTCCTTGTCAATCTCCACCTCTTCATAAACTTCTTCATTCTCAATCCTTTGTTCATCAACTTCATCTAGCTCGTCTCCATCACTCAAGTCATAAATGGGAGGTTGAGAGAAATCTACCTCCACATCACTTTTAAATTCATTGGGAGGGGATTCTTCAAATTCAAAGGATTCTTCACCAAGAAGATTGGATGCATGATCTTCATCACCAAGGGAACTCAATTCTTGCTTCATTTTCTCCAAGTCTTCATATAGAATATGCCTTGGAGGTTGTGCACATTCCGCCTCAACATCAAATTTACTCTTCTTGGAGGGATTTTCTTTGATTTTAGCTTCCCATGGAAGTTCCGCATCTCCTAAGTCTTCAACCACTTCTTCCTCTTCTTCAATGGTCATAGGTTCCTCCAATTGTTCTAACACAAAGTAGCCTTCCTCCTTTTCCACCGGAGTTTCCAATCTCTCCTTCATGCTATGCTCTTCTTGAGCCATGGGAGTTCCTTGAGTGTCCAAAAGTTGGGATGCTAACCGGTTTACCACCGCATCCAAGGCGGTCATGAATTGTTGCACATCCCTTGTCATCTCCTCATGTCCTTGAAGAAGAACACCAAGGGTTCCATCCATTAGAGGTTGGAGTGGATAAGAAGGTTCATTGTCTTGGAGAAAGGGTTCATTATAGGAAGGTGGTTCTTCTTGGTGAGGTGGTGGTGTGTATTGAAGTGGTTCTTGGGAGTAGTAATCTTGGAATTGTAGTTCCATGTATGGCTCATATGGTTCAAAAGGAGGTTGGTATGGTGGGTAAGGATCATGGTCATATGGAGGTGTTTGTTGAAAATAGGCTTGTGAGTGTGGTTGAGGGTCATTTTGAGGATATGACTCATAGGCATATAGTGGTGGTTCTTGGAAATCACAAGGAGATCCACCATAGCCATTTGATTGATATGCATCAAAGAATGGCTCTTCTTCATAGTGCATTGGTGGAGGTTGTTGCCATGAAGATTGATCATATGTATATGGCTCCACCCACCTTTGGTCATCCCATCCTTGATGCACATCTTCATTGAAGTTCCCATTTCCTACAACATAGTTGTAATCACACTCATAGCCAAAGTGAGAATTCATAGTAAAAGTAAAAATAAGAAACAAAAGCTAACAAGAAATAATGAAACAAAGTCCTAGAACAAGCAAAACTAACAAGCAATCCAAAAATCAAGCTATTCACAATATTCACATATATACAATAACCAATAACATAACACCATTGCAATTCCCCGGCAACGGCGCCATTTTGATGAATGGATTTTTTGATGGTTTAGAATTTCACAAATGAATTCTCATTGCAAGTATAGTTCCTAAACCAAACAATAATCCTTTCATACAAAAGATTGTTTGTCACAAGTAACAAACCCCTAAATTCTATAAACCGAAGTATTCAAACCTCGGGTCGTTCTCCCTAGGAATTGTAATGAAGTGTTTTGTTATTGGTTGTGAGTTATTTTTGGGGTTTTAATAAGAAACATGAAAGATAAATGGCAAGAAAGTAAACTAAGGCCTAAAAAGGTCTTGGCAAGGGTTGGTGGTCAAGGATCTCTATCCTAATCACTAACCACAATATGAGAATTGGCAAGGATTAATCTCATTAAATCATCCTCTAACTAGTAGTAAAGGAAAGTCAAATGAGCTATATCAATCCTAGTCCATAAGTCCTAACTCTCCACTAATTCAATTAGTGAGAACTAGAGTCAATGGATCCCAATCATCAATTACTTGGACATTAGTAACTCAAGAGTTCCTAAGTTACCTTTCCAAGCCAAGAACATAAAACTCTACTCTAAAATCCAACCAAGCATTTCATCAAACACTTGGAAGGCACAAAAGGAAAACATAGTAAATCAATCACAAGAATTAATTCTAACTACAATCAAATATAAAGAATTAACAACAACAATTAAAGGAAACAAGATCTACATGAATTACCTCTTATTGAATTGAAAGAAAATGGAATGAACAATAGTAGGTCTACAACAAAACATAAGAACAACATAAAGGAAATTGCAATGTAACAACAAAGAATTGAAAGGTAGAAGTAGAAGAAAGCAAAGATTAAAACCTAGATCTAAGATTATTGAACTAAACCTAATCCTAATTCTAGAGAGAAGTGAGAGCTTCTCTCTCTAGAAACTAACTCTCACTACTAAACTAAGCTAAAACTAAACTAATGGTAACTAACATCTAAAGTATGAAAAGTATGAAAGTATCAAAAGTATATTCATTCCCCCTTCAATCCTTGGCTTAAATAGCATCAGAAATGAGTTGGATTGGGCCCACAAGGCTTTAGAATTCGCTGGCCACGTTTTGCTTTAAGTGAACTAGGTGGCAGCAACGGCGTGTGCGCGTACTTTGCGCGTGCGCGCCACCATACGTGTAGCAACTATGGCAAATCTTATATCGTTTCGAAGCCCCGGATGTTAGCTTTCCAACCCAACTGGAATCGCATCATTTGGACCTCTGTAGCTCAAGTTATGGCCGATTAAGTGCGAAGAGGTCGGCTTGACAGCTTTCCGGTTCTTCCATTTCTTCATGAGTTCTCCAACTTTTCATGCTTTCTTTCTTCATTCCCTTGATCCAATCTTTGCCTCCTAAACCTTAAATCACTTGACAAACATATCAAGGCATCTAATAGAATCAAGGTGAATTAAATTTAGCTATTTTGAGTCCTAAAAAGCATGTTTTCACATTCAAGCACAATTAAAGGAGAATATACAAAACCATGCTATTTCTTGAATAAATATGGGTAGAAGGTGATAAAATCCCCAAAAATCAATACAAAACAAACCGTCAAATTGGGGTTTGTCAACGGGAGTAACTGATTTTCTTTCTCCTCCTCATTCAGCGGATTCCTCGCATAGTTAGCAGATGGGGGGGTGTAGAGGTCTTGGAGCGCTTCCTTTTTTTGGAAGCAGTGGCTATAGCTTTTCCTTTATCCGACATCCTGAAAACATAGATAATATAACATAAGCCTATAGCCAAGTAGATACAAAGCGCTCAAAGCAAAGCATATTCATGAAGTGAATAAAGGAAGAAGGTTTCTTGGAATGCAAGTAACAGAATACAAAATTCAAATCGAACTTCAAACCAAGAATGTAAACCATGTCTTGCACACTATTCATTAATTGAGTTCAGAAAGCACCATATCCAAAAGAATGACATAAAGAGTTAGGTGGAAAACCAAAAGGAGTTAGTTGGTTGAACGAGTTAGACTTAGAAAGCAGTTTGAAAATTAGTGATATGGTAATTACTATCTCAATTTGAAATGAGTGAACAAAACAATGCTGTAAGCACGTTCACAATCATGAATTGCAACAAGTCATTGATGATGAAATATGATATTGCTAGAAAGCAACTAATATGAAACAAAATATCAATCAATGTGAAGGATCACTAGTAATGTATAACTTCCCGAGAACTACAAGCAATGGTCAATCGAAAAGCTTATTCAACCATGCAATGCATAGAAGCAAATCAATCATGAAAAACAAGCAAGAATATGGAAACATGACCAAAGAACTTGTTCCTGAGGAGTTTTCAAAAACCATGTAGGCAACAGAGCACTAATTGAACAGAATTCATCAACTAGGGCTGTTACATTCATCAAATAAGTTCAATATAAAAACTGTGGTTAATGAAAATCCGGCAGCATTTCAGCAGCAAATTGGCTAATCCCCAAAATTAAACGGTCGAAGCAGGCTCCATATGAATTCAACAACAATGAAGAACACAAAACCATATGTGAGTTCATGTAGAGGCAGCAGACAGTCAATGGTTTAATAATAAAACAATTCAAACAGCACAAAGGGTATAAGCAATTGCTGCAATCAACAATTCCTTTACCAATTCATCACAAATGAGCAGCATTAACAGAATACATGAACACAGGGCAATGCAGCAGAACAGAGCAGTTTCATATAGCAACAGAAAATCAAACAATACCTAAATCCACTACTCGGCCCAGATTCGCTAACCACTTAAATCAAACTAAACTAACTAACTAATCTAATTCTAACTACACTAACGGAATTAAAAAAAAGCAGCAAAACAAGGTTCAACAGAGGAGAGGAGGAACCTAGGTGCAGAGATTGAACCGAGGAAAAGGAGGAAAGAAAAATGAAGTGAGGCGGTGAGAGGAAGAACTGGCCGGAGCAGCGCGGCTGTTGGGTTGCACCGGCGGCGATGGTGGCTTGTGGCGGTTGGCACGGAGGCAGAGAGGGGGTCAGAGGAGTAAGGGAGAAGAGGAAAAGAGAGGGGTGATGAAGAGAGAAGGGCGAGGCAGTGATGGCGGCGATGGCGATGACGGCAACGGAGTGCTCGCCGGAGGACAGCCGGTCAGGAGAAGAGGAAGGTGAAGAATGGTGGGAGAGGGAGAATGGAACGTTAGGGGAAGAGAGAGTTGTGGTGCGCGAATGCGCTAGGGCTCGCGTCTCTGGGGTAAGTGAGAATTCGAATCCACGCGCGCGCGCACTGTACGCGTTCGCGTGGGTGGAGGGAATGGAAGAACGGCGCGGAAGCGCCATGCACGCAGGCGCGTATGTGAAGGAATCGGGATGGGCGCGGGCGCGCAAGGCGCGCATCGACGCGGATGTGCTAGGCTGGAGGCTTAAAAGAGGCCCAGAGTTGGCACAACTCTCGGGTCCTTTGGCCTTGGTGATGCTAATACGCATCGACGCGCACGCGCACTGTGCGCGTTCGCGTGAGCTGCTTAATCTTATTGGATGGGTGCGGAGGCGTGAAATACGCCAACGCGTGGACAGCGAAACAGAGAGGGGTGCAGACGTGTACAGTGTGCGTTCGCGTGAGTTAAGTTGAGCTGGGGGCTTAAAGTTGGCCCAGATCCAGCGCAACTCTCTGGATATTGGCCCAGAAGTTCTAGCAGCGGATCGATGCGTACGCGGCAGGTGCGCGTACGCGTGTGTTTCCTTATAGCTGTATGGACGCGCACGCACGTAGTGCGCGTCAGCGTGGAAGGAATTGGGCTTGAGGCACAACGCCGGCCTAAGAGAAGCCCAACTCTCTGGAAAATGGGTGATGATGCGTCCGCTCAGGGACGCGTGCGAGCACGGTGTGCGCGCGCGTCCTCCCCCCTTCTTCTTTTTTTTTTTTTCAAGCAGAAAAATTATGCTTAGGTACTCCCTAGACTGCTCACAACTCTTTATTCAATCAACCATCATACAATTCACAAAAATGCAATTTGATATTATTCATCTACTACTAAACACAACATACACGTGACTAGGCTAACAATTAAGTTGTACAAACAAATTATGTGAAACATCTACCTACAATGGTAACTCAAATCACTTATTAGGAAAATTTAAAAGAGAATGGAAAGAGTTTATCATGGTGGGGTGTCTCCCACCTAGCACTTTTAGTTTAAGTCCTTAAGTTGGACATTTTGAGAAGCCTATTATCATGGTGGCTTGTGTTTGTACTCGTCCTTGAATCTCCAAGGATCTTTGCTTCTCAATTGGTTGACAGAATTTCCAACCATTTTCGTCAAGCTTGGGCACAGTTCTACCCAAGATATGAGTCCCCATAGTTGGTCTTCACATAGCGAACCGGGATCCCATATCTTATCTTCGCACCTGTCTTTGATTTGGTCTTCATACTCTCTCTTTCCGGGTGGTTGACATATAGAATTCTCTTTAACATACCAAGCCTTCCGTCGAGACCCTTGCAATGTGGTATTCTTCCAATCATCGTTCCTATGCCTTGAAACCTTGACCTTAATGAGCCTAATTCCTAACTTGCAACCACTACACAATTCTCTTTTTCCTTTAAGTCCACAAAGAGCTCTAAGTTGTCCATTATTTTCAATCAAACCATATTCAAGTGGGAAATTAAAGCTTAGAGATAGAGATTTTACCCACTTAAATGTTGTATTGGATGGTAACTTGGGAAGGGAGACTTCCCCACACTTAGACAATGCAAGGTCTACTTCCTTGTGCTCTTCTTTGTGTATTTCCACCTCTTTGCGAGCTTCCTTGATTTCAACCTTTCCCCTTATATCACATAGCTTGGTGTTGTCTTCAAGAACTTTGATTTCTTACCTAATGGGAGGTGGTTCAATTTTGGATAGAAATTCATTGATGAATAAATCCATTTCTTGGTCAACCTTTTCATATTCTTCAATTTCGATATACACCATGCCAACGTTTTCCTCTTGGTAGCTCTCTTTCTCATTGCTCACCAAGGGTATGGGAGGTTGTGCACACTCTTCTATAATTTTAACTCCATGTCCAATGGAAGAGGATTCCATTGTAGAGAGGAATTCATCCATGATTGAATCCATCTCTTGATAAACTTCTTCCAAGTCTCCAACGACGGTGTGCCTTAGAGGTTGTGCACCCTCTTCAACTTCAATATCAAGCTCCTTGGAAGAGTGCTCCATGGTGCTACATTCCCTTGGACTTTTAACATCTCCTAAATCTTCAACCACCTCTTCCTTTTCTTCAATGATCATAGGCTCCTCCAATTGTTCCAACACAAAATTTGACTCCTCCTTCTCCACCAAATTTTCCAATTTCTCCTTCATGCTTTGCTCTTCTTTTGACTTTTCACATGTGGTCATGGAAGTACCTTGAGTATTCAAGCATTGATGGGCTAAAGTGTGCACCACCTTAGTCAAATTGGTCACAAACTCAAGTGTATCCCGCTTCATGGCTTCTTGTCCTTGGAGTAACAAAGTGAGAGGATCGTCTATTGGGGCTTGGGGTGAATAGGAAGGTTCATTATTTTGGAGAGAGGATTCATAGTAGGAAGGTGGTTCTTCTTGGTAAGGGTATGGAGATGGTGAGGGTTGAGGTGGTTCATGGTAGTAATCTTGATAGGGTTGTGGTGGTTCTAAAGGTTCTTGCTCATAATGATCACAAGGATGTGGTATGGGTGATTGGTTATATGATGGATATGGGTCACATAAAGGTACTTGGTAGAAAGGGGCTTGTGAGTATGGTTGAGCATCATGTTGAGGATAAGATTCATAGGCATATGGTGGTGGTTGATTGTCATAAAAGGAGTCACCATAGCCATTGAATTGACATGCATTAGGATGAGAATTATACCTATAAGTGTCCGGAGGTTGTTGCCAATAGGAGTGATCAATTCCTTGAGGCTCCTCCCATCTTTGTTGGTTCCATCCATAATGAGTGTCATCGTTGAAGTTCATAGTTCCTACAACACAATTAGAACCAAACTCATAGCCAAGATGAGAATTCATAGCGGAAAAGCAAAATAGAACTAACAAAAACTAGCAAATAAAGAAAAAAAAACAAGATATTCACACTATTCACATATATACAATAACCAATAACACAACACCATTGCACATCCCCGGCAACGGCGCCATTTTGATGATTGAATTTTTGTGTGGTTTAGAATTTCACAAATGAAATCTCGTTGAAGTATAGTCTCTAAACCAACAATAATCCTTTCATGCAAAAATTTGTTTGTCACAAGTACAAACCCCTAAAATCTATAAACCGAAGTATTTAAACCTCGGGTCGTTCTCCCTAGGAATTACAATAAAGTGTCTTGTTATTGGTTATGAGTTATTTTGGGGTTTTGGATAAGAAGCATGAAAAGTAATTGGCAATGAAAATAAACTAACTACTATAAAAGCTCTTGGCAAGATATGAGAACTAGAAATCCTATCCTAGTTATCCTTCTCAATTGTGATGAGAATTGTTCATTGCTCCCACTTAGTTAACCTCTAAACATGGAGGAAAGTCAAGTGGATGAATCAATTTGATTCCTCAAGTCCTAATTAACTCCTAAAGGAGAGACTAGCTTTAGAGGCATTCAAATCAATTAGCAATCTCTAATTATCAATCAACAAAGGAATTAGATAACTCAAGAGTCACTAATCACTCTACCTAGGCCAAGAGGAACAAAATCTATACAAAAATCCAACCAAGCATTTAATCAAACACTTGGAAGGCACAAAAGAAAAGTATAGTCAATCACAACAAGAATGAATTCTAACTACAATTGAATGTAAAGAATTAACAACAACAATCAAGGAAATCACAATTATCATGAATTACCTCAAATTGCATTATTAAAAGGGAATAAAAGAAACAACAATCTATCCAAAACAAAGTGAAGAATTACAAGAACTAAAGTACATAACTAGGGAGAGGAAGAGGAGAAGATTAAGAATTGGCAAAGGAGAATTGAATTAAGGCATGAATTAAACATAGATCTAAGAAGAGATATTAACCTAAACCTAATCCTAATCCTAGAGAGAAGTGAGAGCTTCTCTCTCTAAAACTACTTTAAACTAAAGCTATCACTAACTTCCAATCTAATTGTTATGTCTCCCCTTTAGGCCTTGATCCTTTTATTCCTTTCTATCAGCAATTGGCGCCAAATATGGGTTCAGAAACCCCTCAAAATTGCCAGGCACGTGTTGCCTTAATGAAGTCAGTTGCATACATCCATGCGTGCGCGCACGGTACGCGTGCGCGTCCCTGGCTGAGTCCGCAATGTGCGCGCGAGCGCCTTGTGCGCATGCGCGTGCTTGGCCGTAATCAATTCTTTGGCTTTTTGTGCTTCTCTCCACTTGCATGCTTCCTTCCTTGCTTCCTTTGATCCATGCCTGGCCTATTTCAATCCTGGAATTACTAGCAAACACATCAAGGCACCTTATGGAATCAAGGAGAAATCAAAATTCATCAAAATAAGGCCGAAAAAGCATGTTTTTACACTTAAGCACAAATACGGGAGAGATAACAAAACCATGCTAATTCATAGGTTAAATGCGAGAACAGGTCATCAAAATACTCTAAATTCAATACAAGATAAACCCTAAAAATAGGGTTTATCAGTCATATAAGCAAAAGTGAAGGTTTTCCTCAAGCTAATCGCGTCCTATAACATCAAGGAAGCAAAATCTCCCCACCACTTTAATAAATTTCAAAAATAGAAAGGGATAGAGCAACTGTAGTGATATAGTAGCTTACCTATGAAATTGTTTTGATGAATTCGTAGAGCTTGACGCGGTGGATGCGTGGCCGCAAACGGTGCAGCGATCAGAGCTCGGAGCGAGAAGTTATGTGAGATTGAAGTGGGAGTTAGGTTATGGAGCTCTTTCTCCCCTTTGCTTGCATGCTCCATGGGTTCCTCTTTGAGGAAGAAGAAGAATGAGCTGATTCTCATAAATTTAAGGGAGTTGGTTGGGCCTTGGGCCCAATATGGGCCCGGTTCGTCCGACTCGGCCTAATTTTGGACCAAACACTTTAAAATTAGTGTCAAAATTCTTATTTTAATTAGCTCTATAACATTAAACTATCAAAATTCATTTTCTAATTACTTTGATTAATGATTAATTTATCGGTTAGTTATTTACTAATTACTCGGAGTTTACAAGTTTAACCTAAATCTACCCTAATTTTAGAGAGAAGAGGGAGCTTCTCTCTCTAGAAAACTACCCTAAGACTTGTTGCTAAATTTCACTAATTGCTCCCCCCTTCTTCCTTCTTGATTTCAGCCTCAAATAACTTCAGAAATGAGTTGGATTGGGCTTGGATGAGCTCAGAAATCGCCCCCAGCATATTCACTTTAATGAGGTCACGTGACCAACGTCACGCGTTGATAGCACGGAAACTTGTCTCTCAACAATTTTCCTTCGGCAAGTATACCGAATTGTCGTCAAGTAAAAACTCACAATAGAGTGAGGTCGAATCCCACAGGGATTGATTGGTCAAGCAACTTTTAATTAGAGGAATGTTCTAGTTGAGCGAAGCAGAATTTGGTTTGAGAGTTGCACGAAATTAAATGGCAAAAAAGTAAATAGCAGAAAATGTAAATGCTGGAAGTAAAGAGCTGAAAGTAAATGACGGAAAGTAAATTGCAGAATTGTAAATGGAAATGGGGAAGATGCTCATGAAAGTAAATTACAGAAATTAAAGAGAATGGGTAAGATCAGAAATGGGGATTCATTGGGCTTTAGAGATGTTGCATTCTCCGGATCAAGTTCATTTTCATCTCTTCCTCAATCAATGCATTCATTGATCTCCTCAGCAATCTTAAGTGATCGAATTCCAATTCCTTGGCAATTCAATCTCTCAAATCTTGATCAATAGCCAATTTCTTGGTCAATTGCTCATGAGAAGAGATGAAGTATGGTCACTGATTATACCACATGCATTCCCAAATCAAGTGTTGGTAGGATTATAGTCACCATACCCAACCAAACCCAATTTGGTCCAACATGAAAAAGCATTTCTAGCATGATCTCTTCATCCTCTTCCAAGGTTCAGAAAAGATCCAAGTATGAATAGCTTCTTTTCCAAGATAACTACCCAATTGGATGAAGACTGAAAGCTTTCTAGTAAAATCAAGAGAAAAGATAGAAGAAGAGTAATGAAAACTAGTATTGATCCATTAAATTACAACAGAGCTCCCTAACCTAATGAAAGGGGTTTAGTTGTTCATAGCTCTGGAAATGGAAAACAAACATGGAAATTACATTATGAAAAGTAAACTAGAAGTGCAGAGAAAGTAAAATATTATAGAGAATAGTTCTCAAAATTCCTCACTCCCCGAAGCTGCTTTCTAATTCAAAACTACCCCTATATATATTACTCTTCTGATCTTCTAGTTGATTCTTCAAGTCTTGGATATGGGCCTTTGGATCTTGAGTTTGAAGCAGTTATCTTCCGCAGTGGGCTTAGCTTTACTTGCAGAGAGAAAGTGTGAAGTAGGCAGGGTCTTTAGCTTAGGACGTTAGTGGCGTTATCGTTAAGTGAGAGTGTGGGTTCGAGAACGTTAGTGACAATCACCTTTTTCACTAACGTTCCTCACCCAGGGATGATCCACGTTAACTTCAACGTTAGTGGCATCAACGTGACCACTAACGTTGCCTTTTGATCCTTCACACACGTTATTGGGACTCACCTTTTCCAATAACGTTGAGAGTCCTCCCTCCCCCCTACGTTAGAGTTCACGTTAACTTAGTTAACGTGGCTCTTAACGTAGGCTTGCTAATTCTTCGAGAACGTTAGTGACACTTACCTTTGTCACTAACGTTCCAAGGTGCCCCTACTTCCCACGTTAGAGTCCACGTTAACTAAGTTAACGTGGCTTCTAACGTGGTAATGATAGCCATCTCCAACGTTAGTGACAAAGGTGAGTGTCACTAACGTTGGCTCATCATCCTATCCTCAACGTTAGCTTCCACGTTAACTAAGTTAACGTGGGAGTTAACGTGGCTCATAGTGGCTCATTGTGGCTCATTCCAACGTTAGTGACAAAGGTAAGTGTCACTAACGTTGGCGATCACTTGCTTTCTCTACCTTAGCTTCCACGTTAACTAAGTTAACGTGGCAACTAACGTGGCTCATTGTAGCTTGGCCAACGTTAGTGACAAAGGTGAGTGTCACTAACGTTGGCTTCTCTTTTGCTTCCCAACGTTAGAGTCTACGTTAACTGAGTTAACGTGGCTCTTAACGTGGCCACTTATGAGCTTGGTCCAACGTTAGTGACAAAGGTGAATGTCACTAACGTTGGCCTTATTCCTTTCTTCCACGTTAGAGTTCACGTTAACTTAGTTAACGTGACTCTTTAATGTGGGCTATGATAGCTTTCGAGGACGTTATTGGCGATTACTTTTCTCATTAACGTTGCAAGCTAGCTCCCATTCCACGTTGGTGGTCACGTTAGTTAGACTAATGTGGTTGCTAACGTGGCTCTTTCTTGCTTCCTTTGTCCTGAAATCAAGCAATAAAGTGCATCAAAGTTCTAATCCACATCATGAGACATGCATCATCCAATTTGTCATCTAAATCATGCAAAATTCTCATGAAATCATGTAAAGTGCTCAATGTATGCTTAAATCAAGATGTAAGTGAAATTCTACCAAAAACTTGCTTATTTCCTAAGAAAATGCATGAAACTACCCTAAAACAGTAAAGAAAAGGTCAGTGAAACTGGCCAAAATGCCCTGGCATCACAACACCAAACTTAAAGCTTGCTTGTCCCTAAGCAAGTACTGGAACAAGAGAATGATGAATGAAATGCCAAGAGAAATGAGTCATTATTGTGGAAGTCATGTCCTTGGTTTTATGGTGGTTTCATGCATAGCAACTTAGGTTCATTCCTTCACTGACTTTCAGACCTTTATCATGTCCTGAAATACTCACTTAATTGTACCCTATGAGACTCTTATTCATTGATCCTTTTATTGTTTTCTGGGCTTATTTGTGTTCTTAGGCTAAGTGCTCTGTGAGGGGGGCGACTCTTTAAGATAAGCTTTCAGCCAGCACTCCCGAACCAGTTGGTTCAAGGTGCTAGGTGTTAAGACACCCCTAAGGACTTACTCCCTCAAGTCTCTTTCCCCCATACATACACACCACAGGCACATGGTTTGTTTATTTTCTTTCTTGAGACCTTGGTGTCCAGCACCTCTTTGGGTTACTAAATGTTCTGTAGCAAGGTTGCTCTTGATAGTGGACTTTCAGCTGATAATCCCGGGTTAGTTAACCCAAGTTACCAAGTAATGAAGCACTCCTACGAACTTATTCATCCAAGCAGATCCTTGGTACAGGAGCACTACAGACACATCTCTCAAGTTTCAAACCCTTGGTGCCTAGCCTTATTCTTTATTAACTTTTCTTTCTTTTTCAACTCTTATTGTTCTTTTCCCTTTTTTTCTTATTAGGATCTTGTTATTTAGCTAGTCTCATGGAGTGTATTTCAAGCATATGATTCAGGACAGATAGTTGTCTTCCCACCCTTGTTGGTGAACCAGCTTAGCTAACTTATGATCACATCACACACTAAGGAACTTACTCCACAATATAAACTCCACTCTAGTCTTTGATAACACACATTCTCTTTTTATTAAAAGGGAGACAAGCATACAAGTAAGTAAGGTGAAAATCCAGCAGGTATCGTGGACAGCACACATATGACAAAAGCAATAGAGCAACATTAAACTCTAATAATCTAAACTAATGAGCAACTATAAATCAAGTTCCTTCGGACTTCCAATTTTTTTAGCATTTTAAGTATATGGAATTAAGTAACAACACAACCTTCGGGTGATGGTTTCTTGCTATCCCCTTGCTGTCCTTATCCATAGTTTTTGCTCCTTCACTTTCTTGGATGATGGTGCACTATTTTCTCATAAGGTTCCTGCAAAGTTATTGGAAGTTGCTTGTTTCCAAAGCACTTGAGACATAGTTAGCTTGCATGTATGCTTGCGAATTTCTGAACTTAATTTGGTGTGTGAACACCAAACTTAGCTCTTTTGCCTAGTACAACATATTGCATACTTGCAGAGAGCCTCATATGTTGTTATTAACAAAACAACCATTAACTTCAGACTAAACTACTGCTAAGTGGTTCCCCTGATTGGTTGGAGCTAGCAATCTGTCATTGGAGTGTAGTGTGATTATAACGAATATCTTTGGTGGAACACCAAACTTAGCTCCTCGCAATACAGGGGAAACAACTTGTGATTTTTATTGAAATGACGATGAAAAAGAAACTACCGCAGGTTGGGTTGCCTCCCAATAAAGCGCTCTTTTAGCGTCGCTAGCTCGACGATTCTTCCATTACTTGAGATGATACTTCACTTTGGGGTTTTCCCCCATGTTACCCATATAGTGTTTGAGCCTTTGTCCGTTCACAGTGAAAGTCCTCTCCGAACTTTCATCCATGATTTCTATGTGTCCATATGGCGAGACTTTTGTGACAAGAAAGGGTCCTGACCACCTTGATTTGAGTTTGCCAGGGGACAGTCTCAATTTGGAGTTGTAGAGGAGTACTTGCTACCCCTTTTCGAAACTCCTTGGTGCCAGATGCAGGTCATGTCTTCTCTTCGCCTTTTCTTTATAAATCTTGGCATTTTTATAGGCTTGAGATCTAAATTCCTCCATCTCCTGCAGCTGCAAGATCCTCTTTGCACCAGCAGCGATGCTGTCAAAATTTAATAACTTGAGAGCCCAGAGAACTTTGTGTTCCAGCTCCAGTGATAGATGACAAGCTTTCCCATACACCAGTTGGTATGGGGACATCCCTAGTGGCATTTTGAATGCTGTTCTGTATGCCCAAAGAGCATCATCCAGCTTCTTCGACCAATCCTTTCTTGATGTACCCATAGTCTTTTCCAAAATCCTTTTTAGCTCTCTGTTAGATATCTCAGTTTGCCCACTTGTTTGGGGATGGTAAAGTATGGTAACCTTGTGTTTCACTCCGTATCATAGGAGAAGAGCTTCTAGTGGTCTGTTACAAAAATGGCTCCCTCCATCACTGATGAGTGCTCGTGGGACTCCAAACCGGCTAAAAAATATTCTTCCTGAGGAAGTTCATGACCACCTTGTTATCATTTGTTG
The DNA here is from genome assembly GCF_059453495.1 of Arachis ipaensis. Classification (NCBI taxonomy): domain Eukaryota; kingdom Viridiplantae; phylum Streptophyta; class Magnoliopsida; order Fabales; family Fabaceae; genus Arachis; species Arachis ipaensis. The sequence continues at coordinate 65,441,852 of NC_142443.1, forward strand.
GGGTTGCAATAGCCTCCACCCACTTGGAAATGTAGTCCACTGCCACCAAAATGTACTTGTTTGAATATGAGGTTGGGAATGGTCCCATGAAATCGATTCCCCATACATCAAACAGTTCCAGTTCTAAGATAAAATTTTGTGGCATCTCATTTCTTTTGGGCAAGTTCCCAGATCTTTGGCACTCATTGCAGCTCTTTACTAGTTCTTTAGCATCCTTGAAAAGGGTGGGCCAAAAGAATCCGCTTTGTAACACCTTTGCTGCAGTTCTGTCCCCTCCAAAATGGCCTCTATAGCATGAGCCGTGGCAATTCCACAGGACCTCCCGTCCCTCTTCTTCTGAAACACATCTTCTCAGGATTCCATCTGAACATTTCTTGAAGAGATAAGGCTCATCCCAGACAAAATATTTTGCATCATTTATGAGCTTTCTTTTTTTATGTTTGTTGATTTCTGGAGGTAAAGCCCCAGTTGCCTTGAAGTTGGCAATATCTGCGAACTATGGTGCTTTGTGAACTGTCATCAACTGCTCATCAGGGAAAAGCTCATTTACATTTGTATCATGTGTTCCACCTTTATCATGAGGGATTCTGGATAGGTGATCCGCTACTTTGTTCTCCACTCCTTTCTTGTCTCTAATTATTGAATTCCTGCAACAATAAGATCCATCTTATTAGTCTTGGTTTTGATTCTTGCTTGGCAAACAAATATTTAAGTGCCGTGTGATCTGTGAAAATAATCACTTTAGCACCAATGAGGTATGATCTAAACTTGTCAAATGCAAAAACTATTGCTAGCAACTCCTTTTCAGTAGTGGTATAATTTCTTTGAGTTTCATTGAGGACTTTGCTAGCATAGTATATCACATGGACTAAGTTATCTTTCCTCTGCCCTAACACGGCCCCAACTGCAAAATCAGATGCATCACACATCAATTCAAATGGTAAGTTCCAATCGGGTGAGGAAATGATAGGGGTAGAGGACAATCTCTTTTTCAAATTTTCAAATGCTAGCATGCATGTTTCATTGAAGATAAATGGTGTATCAGATACAAGGAGATTGCTTAAGGGCTTGGCTATCTTTGAAAAATCTTTAATAAACCTTCTGTAAAAGCCAGCATGCCCTAAAAAACTCCTAATTGCCTTGACATCACTGGGTGGAGGAAGTTTTTCAATAAGTTCCACTTTAGCTCTGTCCACCTCAATGCCTTGGTTAGAAACCTTATGGCCAAGGACTATTCCTTCTGTCACCATAAAGTGACATTTTTCCCAATTTAAAACCAGATTGGTCTCTTGGCACCTTTTCAATACTAAGGCTAGGTGATTTAGGCAGCTAGGAAAGGAATCTCCGAATACCGAGAAATCATCCATAAAAACTTCAATGAATTTCTCTATCATATCTGAGAAGATAGAAAGCATGCAGCGTTGGAAAGTCACAGGTGCATTACATAGCCCAAATGGCATGCGCCTGTAAGCAAACACTCCATATGGGCAAGTAAATGAGGTTTTCTCTTGGTCTCTAGGATCAACCACTATTTGGTTATATCCTGAATAACCGTCGAGAAAATAATAGTATGAGTGTCCTGCGAGTCTTTCCAACATCTGATCCATGAATGGAAGGGGGAAATGATCTTTTCGTGTTGCTTCATTTAGTTTTCTGTAGTCTATGCACATCCGCCATCCTGTGACTGTCCTGGTGGGGATTAGTTCGTTCCTCTCATTGGGAACTACAGTAATTCCTCCCTTTTTCGAAACAACATGCACGGGGCTGAGCCAGGGGCTGTCTGAAATCGGGTAGATTACCCCTCCCTACCACAACTTCATAACTTCCTTCTGTACCACTTCCTTCATGATTGGATTCAGCCTCCTTTGGGATTGAATGGATGGTTTGGCATCATCTTTCAACAGTATTTTATGCATGCATATGGCCGAACTGATCCCTTTTAGGTCAGCGAGGGTCCATCCAATGGCATCTTTATGCCTTCGCAACACTTGGAGCAGTTCATTCTCTTGATCTTGGCTGAGGGATGAGTTTATGATCACTGGGTAGCTTTCATTCTCACCTAAGTATGCATATTTGAGAGTGGGTGGCAGTGCTTTGAGTTCAAGTTTGGGTGCTTCTAACTTTTTATTCTCTTCCTTTGGTGCACCTTGTATATGAATCTCTGTTGTTGCAACCTCTTCACTAGACGTTGACTCCTCCTCTGTTAACCTTTCAGGTTCTTCTTCGTCAAAGCTCTCTTGCACTGCATCTTTCAGTGAGTCCAACCTCATACATTCTCCCAATTATTCTGGTGGATAACTCATGGCCTTGAACACATTGAATGTCATCTTTTCATTGTGTAATCTTAAGGTGAGGTCACCTTTTTGGACATTAATGACAGCTCCAACAGTAGCTAAGAACGGTCTTCCCAAGATGATAGAGGCCTTGGCTTCCTCCTGCATGTCCAACACCACAAAGTCTGCTGGGAAGATGAAATCCTCCACCTTCACCAGCAAATCTTCCACTACTCCATGAGGGAACTTGAACGATCGGTCTGCCAGTTGTAAGGCCATTTTTGTTGGCTTAGCCTCCTCGATTTTCATTTTTCTCATTATAGCTACTAACATCAGATTTATGCTGGCTCCTAAGTCACATAGAGCCTTCTCCACTGTGATTTTCCCTATAATACAAGGGATCTGAAAACTCCCAGGATCCTTCAATTTTTGGGGTAGTTTATGCTGAATGATAGCACTACATTCTTCTGTTAGTATCACAGTTTCATTGCTCTTCCAACTTCTCTTCTTAGTCATTAATTCCTTCAAGAACTTGGCATAGAGCGGCATTTGCTCTATTGCTTCAGCAAAGGGTATGTTAATCTGTAATTTTTTGAAGATTTCTAAAAATCTGGAGAACTGGCTGTCATCCCCCTTCTTCTTCAGTTGTTGAGGATATGGGACTTTTGGAACATATGGCTTCACCTCTCCTTCCTTTTGATGTGAGTTGGAGGTGGGGATTTGAACTTCATCTTGTTCCTCCTTCTTTCCAACTGAATCTTTCTCTTGTGGTTGCTTGGGAGTCTCCTTCAATTCCTTTCCACTTCTGAGGGTGATAGCCTGACACTCCTCCCTTTGGTTTGAGTCTGCATCGCTGTGAGGGTTGTGGCTGGAAATTTGCTTGAATAGGTATCCAATTTGTGTCTCAAGTTTCTTGATGGCAGCATCTTGATTCGGCATATTGGACTGCACTTCTTCACGGAATGCCTTATTGTCTTGAATCTCTTTGCATATACCCTCAAGTAGGGTCTCAATTCTGGAGAGTCTATCTTCAGATAATGGTGAGTTGAGAGTGGATGGGTGGGTTGGGTTATTTTGATTTTGGTATGGATGTGGAGAGGTATTGTTAGGATGGTGTTGATATGATCTCTGTGTGGAATGTTGGTGAGCTGCATGGTTGTTGGGGTTGTGACGTCTCTGATCTTGGCTTTGATCTTGTTGATTTCCCCACCAAAGTTTGGGTGATTCTTCCAACCAGGGTTGTACGTTTTGGAGTAAGGATCATGGGTCTGCCTGGGTGAGTTTCCAATGTAGTTGGCTTGTTCTTGCTCACTTTCTGCCTCTGCATTCACTCCCTCTTGGGTTGCTGATGAGGTGGTGATTGCTGCCACTTGGTTCCTCTCCATCTTCTTGGTGAGGTCAGCCAGCTGCTTGGTAATAAGCTTGTTTTGGGCCAGCAGTGCATCCACATTGTTTAGTTCCATCACTCCTCTAGTGTTGCCTCTTTCAGAAGCATAGAAATAGTCATTCTCTGCTACAGTTTCAATGACATCTATGGCCTCCTCAATGGTCTTCTTCTTGTTCAGAGATCCCCCAGATGAATGGTCTACTGCCTTCTTTGATTCATAAGAAAGGCCTTCATAGAAAATGTGTAGCTGCACCCATTCATTGAACATATCTGGTGGGCACCTTCTTGTCAGGTCCTTGAACCTCTCCCATGCTTCGTATAGAGTCTCACCATCTTGCTGCCTAAATGTTTGTACCTCAGCTCTCAACCTGTTAATCCGTTGAGGAGGATAAAATCTTGCCAGGAATTTATTCACCACATCTTCCTAGGTTGCTAAACTCTCCTTTGGGAAGGATTCCAGCCATTTAGATGCCTTGTCCTTAAGTGAGAAAGGGAACAGAAGTAGTCTATAGGTGTCAGGATGAACACCATTAGACTTCACAGTATCACATATCCTCAGGAAGGTGGTTAGATATTGATTTGGGTCTTCTTGGACACTTCCTCCGAATGAACAATTGTTCTGAACAAGGGTGATGAGCTGTGGCTTTAGTTCAAAGTTGTTGGCATGTATGGTTGGCCTTTGGATGCTGCTTCCACAGTTTCCTGGGTTTGGGTTAATGTAAGAACCCAGAACTCTTCTCTCTTGTCCAGCCTGATGCGCTGGACCTTCTCTGCCATGGTTGTGAGCCTCTTCTTCATGATGGTTCTCCATGTTTTCATCCATGTCTGGTTCAAAGTACTCCTCCTCTTCCTCAGCACCAACTACTCTCTTTCCTCTTGCTTCCCTCCTTAATCTAAGAAAGGTCCTCTCAGGTTCAGAATCAAAAGAAGTTGAAGCCCCGCTTCTTCTCCCTATCATACAATCAACAAAGCACAAGCAAGGAAATAGATGCAGAAAGTACTCTTGTTAAAATTGCTGTTAGTGTGAGTGATGCAATATATCAAACAGTTAGTGGGTTAGTGAACTGAATGGTAAATAACTAAGAAAAAGGAGTAGGGGAAAGGAGGAAAATAACTAAAACTGAAAGTAATCAACTCAAACAGAAATTTAAATCAAACAAAAGAAAAATGCTCAATCTAGTTATCCTCCAATTTAGTCATTGTTGATACAAAATCAATCCCCGGCAACGGCGCCATAAACTTGATAGCACGGAAACTTGTATCTCAACAATTTTCCTACGGCAAGTATACCGAATTGTCGTCAAGTAAAAACTCACAATAGAGTGAGGTCGAATCCCACAGGGATTGATTGGTCAAGCAACTTTTAATTAGAAGAATGTTCTAGTTGAGCGAAGCAGAATTTGGTTTGAGAGTTGCAGGAAATTAAATAGCGGGAAAGTAAATAGCAGAAAATGTAAATGCTGGAAGTAAAGAGCTGAAAGTAAATGACGGAAAGTAAATTGCAGAATTGTAAATGGGAATGGGGAAGATGCTCGTGAAAGTAAATTGTAGAAATTAAAGAGAATGGGTAAGATCAGAAATGGGGATTCATTGGGCTTAAGAGATGTTGCATTCTCCGGATCAAGTTCATTTTCATCTCTTCCTCAATCAATGCATTCATTGATCTCCTTGGCAATCTTAAGTGATCGAATTCCAATTCCTTGGCAATTCAATCTCTCAAATCTTGATCAATAGCCAATTCCTTGGTCAATTGTTCATGAGAAGAGATGAAGTATGGTCACTGATTATACCACATGCATTCCCAAATCAAGTGTTGGTAGGATTATAGTCACCATACCCAACCAAACCCAATTTGGTCCAACATGAGAAAGCATTTCTAGCATGATCTCTTTATTCCTCTTCCAAGGTTCAGAAGAGATCCAAGTATGAATAGCTTCTTTTCCAAGATAACTACCCAATTGGATGAAGATTGAAAGCTTTCTAGTAAAATCAAGAGAAAAGATAGAAGAAGAGTAATGAAAACTAATATTGATCCATCAAATTACAGCAGAGCTCCCTAACCCAATGAAAGGGGTTTAGTTGTTCATAGCTCTGGAAATGGAAAACAAAGATGGAAAATACATTATGAAAAGTAAACTAGAAGTGCAGAGAAAGTAAAATATTACAGAGAATAGTTCTCAAAATTCCTCACTCCCCGAAGCTGCTTTCTAATTCAAAACTACCCCTATATATATTACTCTTCTGATCTTCTAGTTGATTCTTCAAGTCTTGGATATGGGCCTTTGGATCTTGAGTTTGAAGCAGTTATCTTCCGCAGTGGGCTTAGCTTTACTTGCAGAGAGAAAGTGTGAAGTAGGCAGGGTCTTTAGCTCAGGACGTTAGTGGCGTTATCGTTAAGTGAGAGTGTGGGTTCGAGAACGTTAGTGACAGTCACCTTTTTCATTAACGTTCCTCACCCAGGGATGATCCACGTTAACTTCAATGTTAGTGGCATCAACGTGACCACTAACGTTGCCTCTTGATCCTTCGCACGCGTTATTGGGACTCACATTTTCCAATAACGTTGAGAGTCCTCCCTCCCCCCTACGTTAGAGTTCACGTTAACTTAGTTAACGTGGCTCTTAACGTAGGCTTGCCAATTCTTCGAGAACGTTAGTGATACTTACCTTTGTCACTAACGTTCCAAGGTGCCCCTACTTCCCACGTTAGAGTCCACGTTAACTAAGTTAACGTGGCTTCTAACGTTGGCTCATCATCCTATCCTCAACGTTAGCTTCCACGTTAACTAAGTTAACGTGGGAGTTAACGTGGCTCATAGTGGCTCATTTTGGCTCATTCCAACGTTAGTGACAAAGGTAAGTGTCACTAACGTTGGCGATCACTTGCTTTCTCCACCTTAGCTTCTACGTTAACTAAGTTAACGTGGCAACTAACGTGGCTCATTGTAGCTTGGCCAACGTTAGTGACAAAGGTGAGTGTCACTAACGTTGGCTTCTTTTTTGCTTCCCAACATTAGAGTCCACGTTAACTGAGTTAACGTGGCTCTTAACGTGGCCACTTATGAGCTTGGTCCAACGTTAGTGACAAAGGTGAGTGTCACTAACGTTGGCCTTATTCCTTTCTTCCACGTTAGAGTTCACGTTAACTTAGTTAACGTGACTCTTTAACGTGGGCTATGATGGCTTTCGAGGACGTTATTGGCGATTACTTTTCTCATTAACGTTGCAAGCTAGCTCCCATTCCACGTTGGTGGTCACGTTAATTAGACTAACGTGGCTGCTAACGTGGCTCTTTCTTGCTTCCTTTGTCCTGAAATCAAGCAATAAAGTGCATCAAAGTTCTAATCCACATCATGAGACATGCATCATCCAATTTGTCATCTAATTCATGTAAAATTCTCATGAAATCATGTAAAGTGCTCAATGTATGCTTAAATCAAGATGTAAGTGAAATTCTACCCAGAACTTGCTTATTTCCTAAGAATATGCATGAAACTACCCTAAAATAGTAAAGAAAAGGTCAGTGAAACTGGCCAAAATGCCCTGGCATCACGCGTGCGCGTCGATTGGCAGATTTCCCCTCTTTGAGTTCTCCAAATGCTCATTTCTTCATAAATTTTCCACTTTGCATGCTTTTCTCTTCACTTCTTCCATCCAATCCTTACCTTATAAGCCTGAAATCACTTAACAAAAATATTAAGGTATCGAATGGAATTAAAGTGAATTAAAATTAGCTAATTAAAGGCCCAAAAAGTATGTTTTTCACTCTTAAGCACAAATTAGGAGAATTTCACGAAACATGCTATTTCATTGAATAAATGTGAGATACCTAGCGTATTCACTTTAATGAGGTCACGTGACCAGCGTCACGCATGCGCGTCGCCTTGAGTCTCCAAATGCTCATTTCTTCATGAATTCCCCACTTTGCATGCTTTTTTCTTCACTTCTTCCATCCAATTCTTACCTTATAAGCCTGAAATCACTTAACAAACATATCAAGGCATCGAATGGAATTAAAGTGAATTAAAATTAGCTAATTAAAGGCCCAAAAAGCATGTTTTTCACTCTTAAGTACAAATTAGGAGAATTTCACAAAACATGCTATTTCATTGAATAAATGTGAGATAAGTTGATAAAATCCCCCAAATTCAACACAAGATAAACCACAAAATTGGGATTTATCAATGACCCAATCAATCATGCTAAGTTATAAATTCATTTGGGTTAGTAAACTTCTAGTTTACAATGGCACGTGATTCAATTGCATTAATCTTGGTATGATATAACCTAGATGAAAGTAAGGATAACTTTTCTAATATAACCTTTTTTATTTAAATCATGAGTTATGATACATAATTAAGTACTCAATTACAATAATCGTGCTGATAATGTGTTATGAAATAAATAACTAAGGAAGATATACTAAATATAAAATAAATAAATATAAATAGAAAATTCTAGTATTGATATTCGCCAATATAATTATCTCACTATAATAGAAGTAATATATATATATATATATATATATATATATATATATATATATATATATATATATATATATATATATATACTGCCACTTAAAAACCCACGAAGAAAAATAGAAAAGAGAGAGAGTTTTATATCATAGAGAAAGAGAGGAGAATATTCATTATTATTATTGATGGTGTGTGTTCTTATTGAGAACTTTGCTCCTCTATTTATACACATATGTGGTCATTGCTTTCAAATTTCATTAAATATAATTTTATCTTAAAAATATGAATTTTATGAAAAATGAACATCTACCTCAAACTATCTTATTATAATAAAAAATAAATTTTTCTTTACTTTTTTTTCTAATAAAATAAAGCTTACTCTCTCTATAATATTAATTGTTTTTCAGATTTTTTTATCTTATTATTAATTAAAAATATTTTTTTCTGTAATTATAATTATCAATTTATTAAAATTAAACTTTTTGCATACTTATTGTGAAATGCATTATTCATTTTTCTCAAAAAAAAATTATTTAATTACTCATTTATTTTTATAATTGTACTAAATTTATAATTAAAATTTTATTTTTTAAAAGTTTTTAATTAAATTTTTATATTATTTTTAATTTTATAATTAAATTTTTATTATGTCAAAAATATTAGAAATAATCAAATTTTTTCTTCAAATTAAAAGTATTTATATTTAAAAATTTAATCAAATTCTTTAATTATATATATTTATAAAAATATTTTATTAATTTTAATATTTTTTATACGATAATATTTTAATTATAAAAATTAAAAAATAGTATAAAAATTTAATTAAAGTTTTTTAAAATATAAATATTTAATTATAAATATAATAATATTATAAATATTTACAGAATAAGTAAACCGAAAAAGAGAGGGACAAGTAGTTCATCACTCTTAATTGTGACTTACGCAACATTAAATAATTTAGGAGAATATGGCATATGGCATAAAATTACAATAATTGAGGGTGGAGCTGGAGAGTATCGCGAGGTCAAATCCGTCATTACGCTTCTGATATTGCATGCTGGCAACGCGAAAATGTCTCGTCTCGTTTTTTTATTACATGAAAAAGAAAAAACCAAAAATTAAAAACAAAAAACAAAAACAAAAAACAAAAACAAACTCAAAACAAAATTCTACAATAAATTTCGATCAATATCTTCTCCGTAGGGTTCCTCTCTCTCTTTCTCCCTCTCTCTCCCTCTCTCTCTCTCTTCCGTTTCTCTCTGATCCAAATCGAAGCCATTTTTTGTTCTTTTGTACTCGATTCTCAGCGTAGATCTTTGCGTTTCTTCTTCTCCTTCTCCCAATTTGGCTTCTTTTTACGGTTTAGCTGAAACACTCTGAGGAGAAGGAGGGAAACAACGAATAGTGTTTCAAGATTCCACCTTTTTGCGCATTTGATGCTGTTTTCTCGTTGAAGCTTCAATCTTTTGCAATTTACCCTGGTTTTTCATGGTGCATATGGATGTTTTTGGAGCTGGGGGTGATCTTGGAGCAGCTCCTAGCACACAGGATCTTAGGCAATTAGGGGGTGCTTCCTCAGGTTTGCTTCGCCGTTCTTAGATTCATTGCCTTGTTTTATTTTAGCATTTTTTTTTTCTCTTTCATTGATGTTTCTTTCTTTGGTCTCTGATTCAGCTTGTTCCTGTAGATCTGGTCTTTTTTAGCCACTAATTTGTTACGAAGTATGGCAAATTTGATGCTTGAATAGTTACTACCACGTTAGTGGAATTGTTCTGCTTTGTGTTCCAAAGGTGTTTATTTGTGTGTTGTACTCAGTTCAGAGCCGCTCAATGATCAACCATTTGAGTTTGGGGTAGAATATTCTTTCATGTTCCGTAGGGTAGCTGAACCAGGAGATTGGGCTAGAGTTGACAGTTCTGTAAATGTTTGAAAATTTCCCCTGCTGAAGTGTTGGTTATAGCTTATGATTTGGAATGTTTGTGAGGTTTTGTTGCCTTATTTGAGCTTATGCTGTCTTTGCCTGCTTTTGTGTGTGCGTATTTGCGGGGTTGGGATGTTGGGGGTTGTCAATTGAGGAGAAGATTGGTTTTTGTGTTGCTTACTCTGGTTGGTTCAGTAGCCAAAAGGACAAAACAGATAGTGCATTATTGTCGAGCTTGTAGTAGCTTTTATCCATATCAATGCCTTAATGTAGCGTAATGTTTGTGTTGATATCTTTTCCATTTTATGATGGAAGGTCTTGTTGTACTCCAATGATGTTTGCTTTCCGTTCAAAATTAAAATTATTATACCATTTTTTCTTACCTGTACATATTAAGTTAGTTAATTTTTTCTTATCTTTTATTTCTTGTCTTTTTGGTAAGTGTGAGCTTATCTAGTTTTTGTTTTATTTATTTTGTTGTTGCTGTTGTTATCTTGGTCACATGGGAATTCTCTGTTCTGTATGCATTATCTCTGGTACTTTTCACGTTAGGGAATTGGTAAACAGTTTTTAACTGAAATTATTTGTTTTGCAGAAGGAGCAGTTTTTGATGCATCACAATATGCGTTCTTTGGTAAAGATGCTGTCCAGGAAGTTGAATTGGGAGGGTTAGAAGATGATGATTATTTGCCTCGAGTTGAATCTAAAGAGGATTTCTTTTTCAATAGAGATGAGGTTGTTTTTTAATCTCGTGTTGATTCCCCTTCCCCTGCCCCCTTCTATTTTCAGTTTTTACATGGCCAACTTTTCTCCGCCCCCCCCCCCCCCCCCAAATGTCATCATATTTTGTTTTCTTTACCATCTGGTCCCGTCCTCTATACTCCCCTGACCAAAAAGAGAAAAGAAAAAAAAAGGGGGGGGGGTGGATTGGAAGCAGTGGATATTTTATTTGTTTTACTTATTACATTTTAAGCTGAATCACTTGGTGGGATAAGGTTTTGTTTTTGCTATTTGTTATAGAGATTTGCTAGATATCGTCAATTGACTATTTCTTTTTCTGTGAAGGCTGAGGATGTAAGATCGCTTTCCGACATTGATGATCTCACCACTACTTTTATGAAGGTAATCTTGACATGATTGATTTGTTGAATGCTGCTTGATTATTGTGTGATGATCATAATTTGCTTGAATTCATTGGGTAAGAGAGAGAATCATTCTTTTTGAATAAAATTTTTTCCCTTTTTTCCCTCTCGTAAAATTAATGTTGTAATCATGCAATGCTTCAAAAATATGTTGCAAGGCATGAGTTGAGAAAGGAGGAAATAAATGTGAAGGCAGAGCTTTGGAAACAAACTTTAGTAGTATATGGTTTTCATTTAAGTACTTCATACATAAGTTCAGCTGGAAGTGAGCTAATGCTAACTTGGAGGTTAGAATCAGATATCACACCATCCAGGAAGCCGGTGATTTACATATCTTTCTTATTCGTAATAGGAGAGTACAACTTGAAATTTAAAGGGGAGTTTTGTTGTATAGCTATTAGACTGGCAATATTGTATGAGAAATAGATGTTGAATTATAAAAGCTAAGGATTATGCCAGAGTGGACCTTCCTCTGTTTGACTAGACAACAGACATTTGTAGTGCGCATAAAATTAAAGGCTGAGAATTAGAGAGTATTTGACACAAATATTCTGGACAAACAGGGAAGTGATAATATAGAGGGGGTTAGTGGGTAGCTATCATCATTAGAAAACAACCTGGGAATCTACTTGGAGAATTTTGGGATTCAGAATGAAACAATGAACAGTTTGAGAATAGTTTTCAATGATTAGGAATTAGGATTTGAGGGAATGAGATTCATGAGTTTTGGACTTTCTGGGAAACACAGTAAACCTGCTTTTATGCTATTATAGAAATGGCTTGTGTTTGACCTCAGGCTTGGCCTGACACGTAACCTAAACAAAAAAAGCTTTCATTGTGATCTGACCTGGCAATGAATTTTCAGAGGGGTTTTTGAATTGTGATAAACGTGGTAGGACTTGGTCTGCAATTAGGAACAAAGATGCTGTTGATTGCACTAATTTGTCCATGGATTGAACCATGTGAAGTTGTGCCTGAATTGCTTTTCATCTAGAAATCCTATTCACTCTCTATAAATGATAGGCCCTTACATCCTCAATGATGGAGTTGAAAATTTGAAATCCCTGTTTGAACCAAAACGGTGTGGCACACAGTTCATATATGTAAAAAGTATTCAAACGTAGTCACATAATCGATTATTTTAAAAAGTGATCACACAAATAAGGATTATTAAAATAAATTTATTTTTTCAGTGTTCTCAGACACACCTGAGGTAAGTAGAGATTCTAAGTTTTGGCCATTTAGGATGTACTTTCTAGTGATTGTTAGTAAAATGGATTTCTGAACTCCGTTAATGAGTTTTGTTATTGTCAATGCAGTATGCCATTTTTTTAAGTTTTTTTTTTAATATTTTTTTATCCTTTTCCCCATTTCCTCCTTTAGCCTGCCTGGCAAAATATTTCCTGTTGATAAGTCCACTTATTTTGTGATGTAAATGAGAATGATTTAAGTAAAAGTGGAAGAGTTGGCTAATGAAAGCTTTATCTGATTATTATGCTTCCTTTGGCAGTTTAAAGTTAGTTGAATGTTTTTGGTGTTATCAGACACAAAACTCAGAGATTTGATATTTTCTTTATATGATCTATATGTGCTTTTCAGAGGATGTTTTGCCTACATTTGGTGTGTAAAGCTCATGATTTTTTTAGAGGATTTCTTTCTTAGACATTTTGAGAGATTGAAAAGCTAGGGAAGATCCTTTTCTTCCCTTTGTCTTTTGTTCTTTTCTGTCTTAGTTTGTCTTTAATCCCAAAAATAAAATGTTCCAGATAACATGTTCTCAATTTTGTTATCTAGATTTTGTTATCTAGCTTCTGTTATGAATTTGATCTTATGCTTCTCTGTGTGGGTTTTCATATGCTTTGCTTTATGTATATTAATAGCTTCTTTATTGTTACTGTTATTAAATATAATTTCAGTTGAACAAGAATGTGAGTGGACCAAGAAGTCCAGGAGTTATTGGCGATCGAGGATCACGAGAAAGTGAGTAAAGCAACTGTTTTTTCCTTATCTCAATTTTTTTTTTGAAATTTTTATACTCGTTTAACATTACTCATTGATATTCTATTTTCATTTATTATACTCCTAGTGTCCTACATCTGACAGGAAAAATGCCTGACTAATGGTTTTTTGTTGTTAAAAGTTGGTAGCAAAAATGTATAGAAGATGGTAACTATTCAGTAGAGTGAAGATAGATTTTGGAGAGAAAAGAGTCTCTCCATTACCCTTTAGCACATATATTCATTCTGTATTCCCTAGGTTATACTGATATCAGGCGAAAGCTGTGGAATAGAATCATCTTACTTGTTCTTGCACTGTTTCTACCTTCTCTCCCTCTAGTTCTAGTCCAGGATAATCATATTTTGGCCACTTATCTGTGAAGTAACTGAAGTATAAGTTAAATATTTAGTAATTATCGGGATTCAGGATAATACTTGTTTTTTCTTCAATTGGCTTTTGTTAATACGGACATAGAAGGATAACATAGTTTGGTTTATGTGCACATACAAACACAGCCATAATCTGATCATTTTGCAAATTTCCCCAAGTTTCTGTACATTGATGACGTTGCTTAACAGCAAGAACCTAATTTTTCTTATAATGTTGGAAGTTTGTTAGAACTAAATAGCAACTGAAAAAAAAAATTGATTTGATTATTTTCTCTCTAGGATTTTCTGTCTGCTCCTGGAGAAATAATGTTCACTGCTGATATGGTTCTTTTGCATTTTATCCCTCTCTTTTTCTTCCCTCTTTTAAAGCACTTAACATCATTAGCCTCTTTACTCACACTTTGTATACCTTCCCTATTCTCTGAATATGTCACGGGGAACTTCGATAATAAATATGCAGCAAACCATAGGTTTACGCAAATCATATTTTCATTATTAAATTTTTGGCTTTGCTGCAAGCTTATTTGTAATTGGTGATCTAACATTATTCAACTAAAAGATCTGTTGAAATGGCAACTTCAATATTTGAGTGTATGAATGACAATAGTTCCTTATAGCTATACATGCTCTTTCATCAAAGGAATTGCCTTTAGTATTGTGAATTTAGGTTTGATTGTGTGCGTGTGCATGTGCATGTGAAACCCACTTGTAAGAATAGATTGTATAAGATGTTGGTATGTTCTGTGTTTACAGTGACTAGTTTTAGCATGTATATTCCTCCCTCTTAACTAATGTAATCTGTTTTTTGGCACTGGACTGAATTATATTTTATTTTTACGCAGATTCGACTTCTGAATGGCCACAAAGGGATGATATGAACTGGCCTGACCACATGAATGCTTATGATAGTGAAGGTTCTCTGGATGGCAAAAGATGGTCATCGCATCCCCATTCTTCTCTCGCCCATTTAAATGAACCTAAGCCCTTGTACAGAACGTCTTCCTATCCTGATCAGCAAAGGCAGCCACAACAATACCAACTCCAGCATCGCTCTAGTGAACCCGTTGCTAACTGGCTTGATCAACTTTTTTATGAAACTGAAACATCTCAGGATGGCAAAAGATGGTCATCACAGCCACATTCCTCCTTCCCTCAGCTACAAGAATCAAAGCCTTTGTACAGAACATCTTCATATCCTGAAAAGCAGCCAGAGCTTACTCGTTATTCCAGTGAACCAATTTTGGTACCAAAGTCTTCATTTACTTCTTTTCCTCCTCCTGGTGGCAGGTCTCAGCAGACTTCTCCTAGTCATAGTGCAAGCCACTTGAACATTTCATATCATGCTGGAGGAGCTCAGATGGGAGTTTCATCTCAAAATCTATCTCATCTTTCTAATTCTGCACTACAGTTGAGTGGATTAAACCATGGGTCTCATTTTGGTGGAAACATGCGCCAGTTTCCTACTGGTTCTGCTCTTCAGCGAATTCAGAACCAACTGGTCAACCAGGCAGCGTTATATCCTGGAGATCATTCAAACCTTCTTAGTAATATGTTGCAGCAGCAATTACACCTTCACAATGGATCAATATCTTCACACTTAATGACTCAATTACAGCAACAGCAACACAGATTGCATCATCCTGTTCAGCAATCTGCAAGCTATTTATCAGGTTTCAAGTCCCATTTATTTAACCCCCACCTTTCTTCTAGCTCGTCTCTTGGAAAATATGAACATATGCTTGGTCTGGGTGATGTTAGAGATCATAGGCCAAAATCAAATCAAAAAGGAAAACATAGTCTCCGTTTCTCCCAACAGAATTCTGATGCCGGTAGCCAGAAGAGTGAAAGTGGTTCATTACAGTTTAGGTCCAAATATATGACAAGTGATGAAATTGAGAGTATTCTTAGAATGCAGCATGCTGTGACTCATAGTAACGACCCGTATGTGGATGACTATTATCACCAAGCTTGTCTTGCAAAAAAGGCTCCTGTGGCAAAGTCAAAAAATTTGTTTTGCCCAACCCAGATAAGGGAAGTTCCTGCACGATCTCGTTCTAATTCTGATCAGCATGCTTTTCTCCAGGTTGATGCCATGGGTAGGATTACATTCTCATCTATTCGACGCCCTCGGCCTCTTTTGGAGGTTGATCCTCCAAACTCTTCTTTTACCAGTAGCTCTGAGCAAGGCATTTCAGAAAAGCCTCTTGAACAGGAGCCTATGTTTGCAGCTAGAGTCACAATTGAGGATGGTCTGTGTTTGCTCCTTGATGTAGATGATATTGATCGTTTCCTAAAGTGTAATCAGCTACAAGATGGGGGGAGCCAATTAAGACGAAGACGACAGGTCCTGTTGGAAGGATTAGCAACTTCACTTCAGCTTGTTGACCCACTGGGGAAAAATGGACATAAAGTTGGACTTGCTGCTAAGGATGATGTAGTTTTCTTGAGATTAGTATCTATTGCCAAGGGACGTAAGCTCCTTGCAAAGTATCTTCGGTTGCTTCTTCCTGGTAGTGAACTTATGAGGATAGTCTCTATGGCAATCTTCCGTCATCTAAGATTCTTATTTGGTGGTCTCCCTGCAGATCCAGCATCTTTGGAGACTACAAGTGACCTTGCTAAAATTGTCTGCCAATGTGTTCAAGGAATGGATCTTGGTGCTCTCAGTGCTTGTCTTGCAGCAGTTGTTTGTTCTGCGGAGCAGCCTCCTCTTCGTCCTCTTGGAAGCTCTGCTGGAGATGGGGCTTCTCTTATTTTAGTATCTGTTCTTGAGAGGGCTACTGAACTTCTAACTGATCATCATGCTGCATGCAACTACAATATGGGTAATCGTTCGTTTTGGCAGGCCTCATTTGATGAATTCTTTGGCCTTCTGACAAAGTATTGCATGAATAAATACCAAAGTATCATGCAATCCCTGCTTATACAAAATCCAGCAAATGTCGATGACATTGGATCGGATGCAGCTAAAGCAATTAGCAAGGAAATGCCTGTTGAACTCCTTCGTGCAAGTCTCCCTCACACTGATGACCGCCAGCGGAAGTTATTACTGGATTTCGCACAGCGCTCGGTTCCTGTGGTTGGATTTAACAATAACGCAGGCAGTAGCGGCGGCAGTCATGTGAACTCAGAGACAGTGCTAAGTTGAAGAGACAAAGCTTACCTACCGAATGACTTTTGGGTGAAAACCACATTGAATGTGTTGCGGACATCCTTGCATCTGTTGTTCTGTTACATGTGGAAACTATCTCAAAATTGAATGTGACTTGCATCTGTGGTGGGGTTCTTCTGCCTTGCCTCGTTTATCTTACATCTTACATATCATAATGCCAATAATGATGTGCAGCATTGTGATTTGCAATCAGGCCCGTGATGATGGTGTTCTTGGCTTGATCTGTTCCCTCATGTCTTTACTTTTACTTTTGACAAGGGGAGCCTTATTTTGTTACCATGTGTGGCTGTTAGGAAAAAACATTAGCGGTTAGCATGTACAGGTCTTAGGTACATATTTGGTTCCCATGTTTCCTTATTATTATTACATACACAAGGAATGGGGTGGGCTGTGTACTTGTGTTCACATGGTTACCTGTGATATATAACCATTTCAACTGGAACGTGGCATGGACCATTGGGGATGTTGCAAATTTCGCTGAGAAACGGGCTCTAACAATGTGGCGTTGCTGAAAAATTCAAAAGCACTGTACCGGAGAATAAGTTAATATTGACCTTGGTTGCATAATTTTATAATCTTTTCATCACTGTTAACAATTTGTAGATATGTCATGTATTTCGTTACTTATGAGGCGACTTAAATTTCATCCTCCAACTGTTTCTGACTTTTGCATGATTTCCCTAGGAAATATATGATTTCATTTAGCACTTGCACATTTAGCAATATATGTTGAATTTTGAATGTTGAATAATAGGGCTCTACAATGCGCTATTCTTATCGAGTTATCGGGATATTGATACTGATAGCAATGGTTTTACTCCTTGATAGCCTTTTTCTTTTGGTATGTATTGTTCTGACATTTATATAAAAGAAAGATTAAATTTTAAAATCAACGATGCGATTATCTATAAAAATGAGCTTGGATAATAGACGAGAAGTACATATAATTTATTTTGGTGTTTTATGGACCTCACTATTTAAGATGGATGATACAGATTTGGTGCCTATACTCCACGTAAAATTTGTACGGCTGTGTGCATTGTTGAGTAGGTGTCAATATAAATACGCTAGCAGAGTTTGTTTTATATATGTAATGGATAATGGACGAATAGACAATGTATTGTTAGTTAAGATTACTTTGGTAGAAACATAATATTATATGTAGTGTTCAAAACGAAAACAATGCTCAAACTTTTGCTGAAACTGGCTCAAAAACAGCTTAAATTCTGTCGAAACGATTATAATATACTTTTTCTACAGTTACGAAAACAATTATTTTCTTCCCCTTGAAATAGGTTTTTAATCAAGTTCCCAAACATGGTTTATGGGAAGATTATAAAAGATAACAAAAAAAAAAAAAATATGTAAGTTAAGTATTTTGTTTCTTCCAGTGTTATCATTCTAATCAAATTATATCCGTTGTTCAGCTACTAACTATGAAGCACGTACCGCACACAATACGACAAAGGACCCATGAAGACGATAATTTCAAATTTGTTAGATACAAAGGTATAGCAGATATATAAAATAAAAATAATTTCTCAATAGATAATAATGATTTTGATATTGTATTTGTACAAGATGTCTCTGGTACGGGTTAAAGGGTGGATCAGGAACCTGCGGGTCGAGGCGAAGACCGGATCGCTTGACTGGAGTGATGGGGGGGAGGGTACCTGCAAAGACACTCCGACGCTCAAGTCAGAATGGATCTGAGAGGTGTAAGGTGTGAGGAATAAGTGAATACCTAGAGGGACTTGGGTCCTCTATTTATAGGTGATGACGAGTATCTTATCTTATCTTATTTTGCTAAGATAAGGTAGACGTTTGAATTCGAAAGTTGGTTAGGAGTTCTGGAGGGCCGGTTTCGGGCCTTCTAGGAGAGAGGTGCGGGTTGGACCCGGGAACCCGGGTTTGGGTATAGTCCCGGGTCCAGGATCCGTGGCTCGGATCCGTAACAGTTGCCCCCGCAGCGGGAGAGCGAGCAAGGTCGGTCTGTCGTTGGGAGATATGGTTTTTACCGTGGGCTAGGTCTTTAGTTTTTCTCGGGTGATCGTTTTGGTTCTTCGAAAGGAGATCGGTGTCTCGGTTTTTGTCTCGTGGAAGATTCGTCTGGCCGTTTTGGTCTGACGTGACTCTTCCGTGTCTGCTGCGCCTATTGCGTTCTTCGAGGCGTGATTTATTAATTTCTTTTTCCGAGGGGGCATTTAATGTAAGGGGACGTTTTCCTCTATTGCCCTTATGTTTGCTTTGCTTTCCAGGGGTATTTGCGTTATTTTATTTTTTCAAAACCGTTTGAGTTTTCTCTCTTCAGTTCCCTCGTTTGCTTCATTTCTCTATCGCTTTCTTTAATGAAAAACATCTTTTTCCTTCCTTTCGCATTCTGTGGCTTTGGTCGAGCTTCTGCCGTGGCATTTTCTCTTTGGGTTTATTCTCTGCATCATCAGGTTGGTGTTTTTCTGTTTCTTCTTGTTTCTTCTGTGATTTATGCTTTGTCTTCCTTTGCATTTTTGTTTTCTCTCTGCTTAGTGTAGATTAGAATTGCTTTTCGGTGTATGATGGTATTGCATGGTGGTAGATAGTTCTGTTAGGGTAGTGGGTTTTGCAAGGGGGGCGAGCGCCACCGTGTAATTGGTAGTGTATGGTGGTGTCTTGTTTGGTTTCCTCCACCGTTTTCTGCCGCGAGGTTTGGCTGACGGTGGTGCTCGTCGCTGTTTTAGGTATGGCTCGTCGAAGGACTGAGGGTATGAAGGCTCCGGTGGCCCTGGCGGGGGGTGTCCCTGACCTTTTTTCTTGGGTTACTAGTGATGTGTGGGGGACGCCGTCGCTGATGACGGAGGCGGACCTCCAGCGGCTCCGTGATCAAGGAGCTGTTTGTGGGGGTGGCGACGCCGAAAGCCACTACGAGTTTTCTCTCCCTGGGGTTGATGAGAGGGTTTGCTATACCAATCTTGACTCTCCGACAGTACCGGATTGGTTGTGGGTGTACGAGGTGATGTTTACCCGGCTCGGTGTTCGGCTCCCCTTTTCCCCATTTGTTCAACAGTTATTGAGCCGGTGCTCCGTGGCGCTGTCCCAACTACATCCGAATAGCTGGGCGGCGATACGGTCTTTCGAGCTCGTTTGTGAGTTTCTGGAGCTTCCTGCCTCGGTAAACGTTTTCCTTTTCCTCTACTTGTGTACCCTTCTGACCAAGGAGGGGAAGCACAAGAAGGGGTATATGTCTTTTAGAGCCCAGCCTCATCGTCGGATCTTCGGGTTGTATGAAGATTCTTTTCACGGTTTTAAGAGTGGATATTTTAAGGTCCGTCCCGCAAGGGGGCATCATCCTTTCTGGTTGACGTTGGAGGGTAAGCGGCGGTTCCCCACCTATTGGAACTTTATGGCTGGGCCGTCGGTTCTTACTCGGGTCACGCAAGAGTTCTTGACTTCGGAGGAGTGGGATGTCGCTCTTGTTCTGTGGCAGTTGTTTGGGGAGCGTCCTCTTAATCCTCGGGATGTGATGGGTGACCCGGTTGCTTGTCGGTCTTATGTCGGTGTGTGAGCCGTTTTTCCCCCTTTTTTTTGTGGAGGTTCCGAGTTTGGTACTTATGTTTCTTGTTATTTTGCAGTTGAGATGGCTGGAGGTTTGACGACTCTTGCTCGGTTGAGGGCTCAACTGTCTCAGGGGACTTCTTCTGGTGGCACCCCTTTTACTCCGAACTCGCGACCCACTGATGGTACGAGAACCGTTTCTGAGGATCTCGTGTTGACTGAAGGTGGTACCGAGGGGTCGGGTCGAGGTGTGGAGGCTGAGGATGAGGTGGTTGTGGTGTTGCCAGAGGGTGCTTCCCGGAAGCGGAAGCGTTCGGAGGATGTTGAAAGCGAGAATGTGGTGGAGGGAGAGGGCGCGATTCCGTCGGTGATGGATCGTCGCTTTGATGCTCCTGCCTTTATTGATGAGTACTTCATGCCGGGCATGGAAGATTTCTTTCGTGAGTGCGATGTGACTTTTCAGGCTAAGTCCCTTTATCGATCTCTTCTCCGTTCTGCTGTGATTGTCCGGAAGGCCGAGCCTGTGATGGCAGGTGGGTCTTTTGGATAAGAAATTTCGTCAATCTCAGGCCGAGGTGGCGAGGTTGAAGGGGTTACTTGCTGATGCCGAGTCAGCGAGGGAGTGAGCTGTGAAGTCATCTGAGGAGTCTGGCGCCGAGATCCTTCGCCTTTCCGAGGTTGAGACTTCACTTTTGTCTCAACTTGGGGAAGAGCGGAGGAAGGCTTCTGATGCTGAGTGCCGTGCAGCCGTTCTTTTGGCAGATGTCGGTACGTTGAAGGATGAGGTGGCCGGCTTGAAAGCGGAGGCTGTGGTTTTGAAAGAGGAGAAAGCTGTGTTGCTTGCTGATGTGAAGGAAGCTGTTGCTGCTACCGAGGAGACGATGAGGGCTCAAGCTTTGGTCCTGGCGCCTGGCGCGGACGTATCTGTGATGGGAGCTTTCAGGACTGTTCGTGATGGCGAGATTGTCGACCTCGAGTAGTTGTAACTGAACTTTTTGTATGTTTTTATGGGTTTTGGCCGTGTGGCCGTGTAATCGTGACTTTTGAAGTTCGTTTTATGTTTTTGTGGATTTTGGCCGTGCGGCCGTGTGATCGAAACTTTTGAAGTTTGCTTTGGGTCGTTTGGGCCTTTTTGTGTATTCCGTTTTAGGTCGTTGTTTCTTTGTCCCTTTGTTTAGGTTAGCGGACCGTTGTGAGGTCAAATTTTTGTGGATATCCGTATCTAGGGCCAGGGGGTGATCGGTCCCCTTGCTTTGCCCGTGTGTTTATTCCATGTTTAGGAAAATGGCTTTGATGGAATTTTATTGGTGATCAGGCCTCGTTAAAACCCTCCGTTTATGGCGGAAAAGAGTACCCGAGATTGACACTTAAAAGAAAAACATAGGAAAATTTGCTGTACAGAAGACTAAGGTAAAAAATAAAGCGGGAAATAATTAGGGGAAAAACAACGTTAGGGGATGACCTAGGGGGGTCAGCCTAAGTGTGGTATCGTCGCAGGTTGGTGGCGTTCCATGTCCTCGGGACTTCGTCGCCGTTTAGCCGTTCGAGCTTGTATGCTCCCTTTCCGACTACCGTCTTGATTCTGTATGGTCCTTCCCAGTTGGGGGCGAGCTTTCCTTCACCCGGGGTTGGAACTCCGATGTCGTTTTTCCGTAGGACGAGCTCTTCGGGTACGAATTCTCTTCGGATGACGCCGTTATTATACCTTAGGCTGATTCTTTGCTTTAGGGCTAGTTTCCTGATGTGGGCTATGCTTCTTATCTCGTTGGTGAGGTCTCGCTCTGCTTCTTCGTCGTGACCCCCGACCATTCTCCTTGGGCTAGGGTCTCCTATTTCTACCGGAATGACGGCTTCCACACCGTATGTTAGTCGAAAAGGGGTTTCCCTTGTGGCCGTTTGGGGGGTTGTTCGATATGACCATAAAACTGAGCCGAGTTCGTCAGCCCACAGCCCCTTGGCGCCGTCGAGTCGCTTTTTTAGTCCTTTGATAATTATTTTATTTGTGGATTCCACTTGTCCGTTTGTTTGGGGGTGTTCTACTGAGCTGAAACGGTGGGATACATGCAACCCTTTTAGGAATTCTCTGAATTTCTTATCGGTGAATTGGGTTCCGTTATCCGAGATGATGATCTCGGGGATCCCGAATCGGGTTATGATTTGTCGCCAGAGGAATTTTTGGCATTGGGTTGCCGTGATGGAGGCCAGAGGTTCGGTCTCGATCCATTTAGTGTAATAGTCTATGGCGACGATGAGATATCGGAGTTGACCGGGTGCCGTAGGAAATGGTCCGACAAGGTCGATCCCCCAGGTGCCGAAAGGACGCTCTGCTGATATGATGCTGAGTTGGTGGGGGGCGGCCTGGTGGATATTGGCGTGTCTTTGGCATTTATCGCAGTTTTTTACCAACTGCATGGAATCTTGGATAACCGTGGGCCAGAAGTAACCTGCCCTGATGATTTTTTGGGCTAGGGTTTTACCCCCTATGCGATGGCTGCAACAACCTTCATGGATTTCACGGAGTATGTACTCCGTGTCCCCGGGTTCGACACATTTGAGTAGGGGTTCCGAGAATCCGCGCTTATATAGGTGTCTTGCGACAACTGTGTAGTTGGCGGCTTACCTTTTTATTCGTTTTCCTTCTTTGGGGTCTTCTGGTAGTGTTCCGTTGTGGAGGTACTGCCGGATGGGGTAGGTCCATGATCCCTGGTTCGAGAGTGTCAGATAAGTGTTGGTCGTTATCGATATGGATGGTGATTTAACGACTTCCTGGATTAGCGATTTGTTACCATGTCCTGGTTTGGTACTGGCTAGTTTGGAAAGTAGGTCTGCCCTAGCGTTTCGTTCCCTGGGAACGTGTTGTATGGTAACATGTTCGAATCCTTCTTTTAGTTCGTTTAACTTGGTGAGGTATTGTTGGAGTAGGGGATCTTGTGTTTGGTAGTCTCCGTTAATTTGGGAACTGACTACCTGTGAATCGGTGTTGACTTCTAGGACCTTTGCCCCGACTTCCCGGGCTAGGGCTAGGCCTGCTAGGAGAGCCTCATATTCTGCTTGGTTGTTCGATATTGGGAACTCGTATCGTACCGATTGTTTGATCGTGACCCCGTTTTGACTCTCGAGTATGACTCCGGCGCCTCCATAGGTGACGTTTGACGAGCCGTCGACGTGCAGTCTCCATGATTCGGGGGTGAGATTTCCCGGGGTCATCTCGGCGATGAAATCGGTCGTGGTTTGTGCTTTGATTGCGTTTCGGGGTTCAAACTTGATCTGGAATTGGGACAGCTCGATGGACCACGCTAGCATTCTTCCCGCTAGGTCGGGTTTTTGTAGTACTTGTTTGACCGCCTGGTCGGTTCGGACCGTCACGGGGTGGGCCTAGAAGTATTGTCGCAGGCACCGGGAAGCCGTGAGGAGTGCAAAAGCTAACTTTTCTAGACGTGAGTAGCGAGTTTCCGCGTCTTGCAGGACTTTGCTTATGAAGTAGATAGGTTCTTGTTCATTTCTCTCGTTTTCGCGAATGAGCGCCGCTGCGAGCGCTTCTTCCGTTATGGAGAGGTATAGGTACAGGGTTTCTCCTGTCTGGGGTTTAGCGAGAACCGGTGGTTCTGCTAGGACTTTTTTGAAGTGTTGGAATGCTTCTTCGCATTTTGCTTCCCAGTTGAAAGGGGCCCCCTTCTTCATTAACTTAAAGAAGGGGATTGCTTTTTGTGCCGATGCTCCGAGGAAGCGGGATAACGCCGTGAGCCGTCCAGTGAGCTTTTGGATGTCGTTAAGGTTTTTAGGGTTTGTCATTTCAAGGATGGCATGACATTTTTCCGGGTTGGCTTCGACTCCGCGTTGCGTGATCATGAAGCCGAGGAACTTTCCCGCCTCCATTCCGAAGGCACATTTTGTTGGATTGAGTCGCATATGGTGTTTCCGTAGGGTGTTCATTATGAGGTTAAGGTTGCTGACGAGTTGTTCGCCTAACTCAGTCTTGGCGAGCATGTCATCTATGTAGACTTCTAGTTTGCTTCCGGACAGATTCTGGAATATCTTGTTGACGAGTCTTTGGTAAGTGGCTCTGGCATTTTTCAGGCCGAAGGGCATTACCGTGTAGCAATATGTCCCTTCTGGGGTGATGAATGCTGTTTTTTCTTCGTCAGGTCGGTGCATCGGAATCTGGTTGTAGCCGGAGTATACGTCCATGAAGCTGAGGTATCGATGGCCGGAGGCGGCATCTACTAATCCGTCGATGTTTGGTAGGGGAAAGGCGTCTTTTGGACAGGCTTTATTGAGGTCCGTGTAGTCGACGCACATTCGCCATTTCCCGTTAGATTTTTTCACCAGTACGACGTTGGCTAGCCAGGTCGTGTAGGGGAGTTCCCTAATGAAGTTGGCTTCGAGTAGGGCTTTGACTTGCTTCTTGACCTCGGCGGCTCGATCTGGTGACATTTTTTGTCTCCTTTGTGCTATGGGTTTAGCTTTGGGGTCCATGGCTAATCGGTAGGACATTAGGTCAGGGTTTATTCCCGGCATGTCGGCTGGTGTGAATGCGAACAGGTCTCTATTTTGCTTCAGGAGTTGGGAAAGATCCTCTTTAAGATCGTATGGGAGGTTCCTGCTGATGAAGGTGTATTCCTCTTTGGTTGGCCCTATTTGTAGTTTTTCCATGTCGCCTTCTGGCTCTGGCCTGGGTTGGCCGTCTTGTCGGGCGTCCAGGTTGGCTAGGAATACTCCGGCCGCATCTCGGGATTTCTTCCGTAGGGCTAGGCTGGTGTTGTCGCACTTTGCTGCGACCTCTCTGTCTCCGTGGATAGTGCCGATGGAGGCATCGTCGGTTGTGAACTTCATAAGGAGGTATTTGGTAAAGATGACGGCGGAAAAGTCATTGATTGTTTTTCTTCCGAGAATGACGTTGTAGGCTGTGGAGTCTTTGAGGATCACGAATTCAGATAGGATTGTCTTCCTTTGGTTACCTGTCCCTATGGTGATGGGAAGGGTGATCGAGCCGTTTGGTTTAAGGAAGTTATCTCCGAGTCCCGTGACACCGTTGCGGTGTGTTTGGAGGTTGTCGTTGTGGAGTCCGAGCTTGTCGAAGGCTCCTCGGAAAAGGATGTTTGAGTATGCACCGGTGTCCACCAGTATCCTTCGTACTAGTCCTGTTCCGATCCTTGCTGAGATGACGAAAGGGGCGTCTTCAGCCGAGGTGCCGTGCTGGCAATCCTCGGGTAGGATGGTTATCGTATTGTCGGCCAAAGTGGTAGGGGTTTGGTTTCTGACAGCCATGACTTTGAGATCTTTTTTCAGTGTTGATTTTGACCTGCCCGATATGTCTTTGCCTGTGATGACGTTTACTATGATGGTTGGGTCTTCCTCTGGGCTTTCCCTAGGGGGTTGTTTTTGCGCTCTTGGATTGCGCCTTTCTCTTTCCGGTGACCTGTCTTTTTCTGCGCGTTTTGGTTCTCTGATGATTTTGGCAAACTCTGGGAGCTTGCCGTCTCTTATGGCTTGTTCGAGGGCGTCTTTAAGGTCGAAACAGTCTTGTGTTCTGTGCCCGTAACCTCGGTGGTAGTCACAGTAAAGGGTTTTGTTATCGCCCGTTCTTTCTTTGAGTTGTCGGGCTTTCGGGATGATGCCTCGATCCGCGATCTGGTGGTATATCTCGGTAATTGGTGCTGTCAGGGGCGTGTAATTAGAGAATTTGCCGATTCTTGGTGGTCAGTTTGTGTTTGCCAGTTTGGGGTGGTCCCTTTGATTTTCTTTAGGTTGTGGGTTATGTCGGGGCGCCGAGTTGCCGTGTTAGGCGTTGCCGTGTTGCCGTTTATTGGCGGCAACGACTTGGCTGACTTCCTCGTCATTGATGTAATTTTTGGCGACGTTCTGGATCTTGTGCATGGTCCATACTGGTTTGGTGGTGAGGTGTTTGCAAAAATCTTCGTTCATGAGTCCGTTGGTTAGATAGAGGCTTGCGACGGAATCCGTGAGTCCATCGACCGTTAAGCATTCGTCGTTGAAGCGGTCGAGGTATTTCCTTGTGGATTCTTCTTGTTTTTGCGTGATCCCTAGTAGGCTGATGGGGTGTTTGGCTTTAGTGATTCTAGTCGTGAACTGGGCCATGAACTTTCGCGTTATGTCGTGGAAACTGGCTATGGATTCGTTTGGGAGGGCGTTGAACCATTTGATTGCCGGTCTAGCTAGGGTTACCGGGAAGGCCCTGCATCGGACCGCGTCGGCTGCTCCTTCTAAGTTCATCCTGGCCTCGAAGGCCATTAGATGTTCCTGGGGATCTTTGGTTTCGTCGTACTTCATGTCGGTGGGTTTGTCGAAACCTTTAGGGAGTTTTGCTCTTAAAATCCTTTCTGTGAAAGGTGTGGCTCCCATTATTGTGTGGTCGTTTCTTGTGCGCTTGGTATCTCGGTGTCGCCGATCTTCGTCCGAGTCGTGCTGACGACTCAGATCTCGGGAAGCGCTGCGGTTGTGCCTTTTGCTGTATCGCCGTTCCGGCGATTTCTCTCGTCCGTGGTTGCGTGAGGTGCTGCGATCGTTTCTCTTGTCGTGTCGACGGGTTGGCGATCTGCTGTGGCAAAATTTTGACCTTGAAGTTGCATGGCTTCCGCGTTCGTTGTTGTGTTTTTCCTTGGTGGCCAATTTGCCTTCGAGTTCCTGGACCCGGAGGCAGAGGTCTTGGATGATTTGTGCCGCTTTGTCCCCTTTTTTCTCAGGGTGTCGCGGTTCCGTGATATGATCGTTTGCGTGGTGGATAGTACTCGCTATCCTGCCTTGGTTTATGACCTCCTGGTGTTCTGGGGTCGG
Source organism: Arachis ipaensis (assembly GCF_059453495.1). Taxonomy (NCBI): domain Eukaryota; kingdom Viridiplantae; phylum Streptophyta; class Magnoliopsida; order Fabales; family Fabaceae; genus Arachis; species Arachis ipaensis. The sequence goes on from NC_142443.1 coordinate 65,468,937, forward strand.
ATGAGGCGGTCGAGAGTCATCTCGGCTTGAGGAGATTTCTTCCAGTACGTCCCCCATTCCGGCTTTGGACGGCGCAGGTCCCCACAGACTGCGCCAATGTATAAGATGTCTCTGGTAGGGGTTAAAGGGTGGATCGGGAACCTGTGGGTCGAGGCGAAGACCGGATCGCTTGACTGGAGTATGGGGGGTACCTGCAAAGACACTCCGACGCTAAAGTCAGAATGGATCTGAGAGGTGTAAGGTGTGAGGAATAAGTGAATACCTGGAGGGACTTGGGTCCTCTATTTATAGGTGATGACGAGTATGTTATCTTATCTTATTTGGCTAAGATAAGGTAGACGTTTGAATTCGAAAGTTGGTTAGGAGCTCTGGAGGGCCGGTTTCGGGCCTTCTAGGAGAGAGGTGCGGGTTGGACCCGGGATCCCAGGTTTGGGTATAGTACCGGGTCCAGGATCCGTGGCTCGGATCCGTAACAGTATTGTTATTAAAGTATGATGTTTGCAATGTTTTTGATTTTTTTATTTCTAAACTCATTTTAAAAATATACGCACAAAATATAAATCACAACATACCAACAAATAATTATATGAGTGTGTGCAAATATGTTCTGTATAATTTAATATTTTTTATCAGATTTGCTATGCATCCAAACCTTATTGCTATCCAAGTCCAACTAAGCAAACCCAACATCAACAAAAATCACTCATTAAAAGAGTGTAAACAGGCGTCCGAAACCCCAAAAAATTACCTGTTTCTTTATGAAAAAGGTTAAATTACATAGTTGGTCCCATACTTTCACTAAAATTATAAATTGGTCCATACACTTTAAAAGTTTGTAATTAGGTCCCAGTACAAAATATAATTTTGTAATTAGGTCCTCAATGACGTTTACTGTAAAAAAAAAAATGCACATTTACCATGATGTCCTCTTCTTCCTCTTCTCTCTTTTCTTCCTCCTCATTTCTTCACCGTTTCTGTTTTTCTTCTTCCATTCCCACCAATCACCCTGAGCCACCACCACCAAAGCCTGCCCCGGTCCCCTTCTTCCATTATCCCTTCTCTTCCCCTCCCTTCTATTTTTTTCAGAAATCAAATATAAAAATAGTAGCTTAATTTACCACAATCATATAAAAATAGCAACAAATCAACATATTATAATCCAATAATTGAATAGCTAAAAAAAGAAAATTAAAAAAACTTTCCTGATAATATAAAGGCAAAACGTAGGAGAAGGAGATGGAGACGAAGCACGACAATCTAGAGACTAGCAAGGGGGAGTAGCAGCGACGCAAGCGCCGCCAGATGAGAGAGGCGAGATGGAGGAAGGAAGCAAGACGGGACTCGTGAGCACAAATACGGTGGACAGAGGTGAGAGACAAAAAGTGCTGGGATGGGGTGCTGTTTTGGAAAGTAAAAAAGTGATAGAGAGAGAGCTGGGGAGAGGCGGGGTGGGTTAGATAGCCTAGGGAATTTTTGGTCATTTTCAAATGGTTAAATTATACAGTTGGTCCCTATACTTTCACTAAAATTGTAAATTAGTCCCTACTGTCGAACACATGTAATTCACATGTTTAAAATAGTGAATATGCTAACGAATATTCTATTAAATCAAACATTATTTGAAGGGTGGGGACTAAATTATAAAATTTAATTTTGTATAGGGATCCAATTATAAACTTTTAAAGTGTAGGGACCAATCTATAATTTCAGTAAAAGTATAGTGTCCAACTGTGTAATTTAATCTATGAAAAATCATTCATATCTCCTACTCAAAACTGCAACAAAGAAATTTGAAATCTCTCTCAAAATCTCTCAAAAATCTTTCAAATTCTCTGCGAAAACTATTATAATCCGGTGGTGCGTTTGAGATCATAAAAGAACACAGAAAAAACAACAAAGATTCCTCAAGATACTGACAAAACTACTTGTTCATTATATTTAGTTTTCTCCTTCGCATTTCTCGCATTTCTACTCGTTCGATTTAGGGTTCAGTGGATCGAGTTCCTTTATTTAGTAGATCGAGTTTCTTTGATTCAATGTTTTCATTTTTCTTTGTAAATAGGGCATCTAATGAAATTGTGTTGTTAGTTTATTAGTTTTGATAAATAATTTCAGTTTATTTCTTGGTTTAATTGAGGTTTGTTTGGATTCAAGAATGAATTTGATGTGTTTTTGTTGATAATTGAGTCTTTTTGACTGCTTGTTCAAATCTGAACTAATTTCAGTTTATTTGTGTGTTAATTGAGGTTCACTTGATACTGATGATAAGTATTGACCAAATATTTTATCCCTTAAGTAATTTTGGTTCATTTCTTAGTTTAATTGAGGTTCATTTGGATCCAGGAATGATTTTGATGTGTTTTTGTTGATAATTGAGTTTTTTTGACTACTTGTTCAAATATGAACTAATTTCAATTTATTTGTACCGTTAATTGAGGTTCACTTTATGCTGCTGATAAGTATTGACTAAATTTTTTATTCCTTACAGCCAAAATGAGAAAGAAGACCATCTCAAAAAAGGAAAAGCCGCTTTATGATGTAAGCATATACAAATTAAATTAACTCTATTTTTGTATTCTAAATATATCATATAACAAAATATTTCAAATCCTTGTAGAAAACTCACGATTTGAGATGCTCAACGAGAACGATAGCTAAGGTATTTGCCAACATGGGTGTTCGAAAGAAAGCTATCGTCGAGGAAATGAGATTTGGTGCACTGAGCCATATCCCGTCATTGAATGTCTCGCACAAGCTCTTGAGAGAATTGATACTTTCTTTTGATCTCTATAATGCATTCTTGGACACGCACTATGGAAAAATCTACATAACCCCTGTCAAGATAAGAGATGCACTGGGACTAAATTCAAGCAGTATTATACTTTCCAGTTATTACATTTGTATTTTTTCTTTTTAATCTTTTTGTTATTTTTATATTAATTTGTTTATATTAAAGTATTTTTGTGCTGGTGTTATTGTAGGGGCTAATTTTCCTGAAAAAATTATGTACAACAAACTGAATGAGCAACAGAAGAAAATTATTGACAGCTTCAAAGGTGCTACTTTGGCGTCTTTGACAAAATCTGTGATGGAGATGAGTGTTGAAGGGGAGGAAAACCTGCAGAAATTAAAGACGATATTCATCTTCTTCATCCATAAATGCTTTTTGTTGCCGACAACAATAAGCACAGTCTCCTCAATCCATAAACCACATGTCCTTCATGTGGAGATAGTTCGAGAATGGAATTGGGGGTCTCGTGTTCTCAACTTTCTGCTCAAAGGGATCAAAGCCCAGAAAGCAAGAGAAAAGCTTTGAGTTGATGGCTGTATTTTTGTATTAATGATAATCTATTTCCATGAATCGATGTTTGCTGATGGAGTAGCAGATGATACTCCCGAGCCACCATGGGTGGCATACTGGACACGGAGGAGACTGGTCGACAGGATTGCCTTTGAGGCAAAGAATGAAATGGTAATTAAAAAAAAATAATTTCCCTTGAAATTTTGGTTCAGTTGCTTCTCAATTATTGTGTTAATTAAATAAATTTCTGTTTTAGGGCCTGGTGCACGAAATTGTGATGTCCAGGCTCAAACTATTCCTGGCACGTGAGCAACTTGGTACGCGTAATCGTGATTACACATTCATAATTTGTCACAACTTCGATACAACTAACCAGCAAGTGCACTGGGTCGTCCAAGTAATACCTTACGTGAGTAAGGGTCGAATCCCACGGAGATTGTTGGTATGAAGCAAGCTATGGTCACCTTGCAAATCTCAGTCAGGCGGATATAAAATAATCATGGAGTTTTCGAATAATAAATAATAGAATAGGGATAGAGATACTTATGTAAATCATTGGTAGGAATTTCAGATAAGCGAATGGAGATGCTTTTCGTTCCTCTGAACCTCTGCTTTCCTACTATCTTCATCCAATCAATCTCACTCCTTTCCATGGCTGGCTTTATGTGATACATCACCACTGTCAATGGCTACTTTCGGTCATCTCTCGGGAAAATGATCCAATGCCCTGTCACGGCACGGCTAATCGTCTGGAGGCATCACCCTTGCTAATGGCTTCATCTTATCCTCTCAGTGAATAATATGCTCACGCACCCTGTCATGGCACGGCTATTCATCTGTCGGTTCTCGATCATGCTGGAATAGGATTTACTATCCTTTTGCGTCTGTCACTAACGCCCTGCAATCGCGAGTTAGGAGCTCGTCACAGTCATTCAATCATTGAATCCTACTCGGAATACCACAGACAAGGTTTAGACCTTCCGGATTCTCTTGAATGCCGCCATCATTCTAGCTTACGCCATGAAGATTCTGGTTAAGAGATCTAAGAGATATTCATTCTAGCTTATTTCATGTAGAACGGAAGTGTTTGTCAGGCACGTGTTCATAGGGGAGATGGTGATGAGCGTCACACATAATCATCACCTTCATCACGTTCTTGGGTGCGAATGGATATCTTAGAAGCGAAATAAGATGAATTGAATAGAAAACAGTAGTACTTGCATTAATCTTTGAGGAACAGCAGAGCTCCACACCTTAATCTATGGAGTGTAGAAACTCTACCGTTAAAAAGACATAAGTGAAAGGTCCAGGCATGGCCGAGATGGCCAGCCCCCAAAACGTGATCAAAGGATCATAAGGTAATCCAAAGATGCCTAATACAATAGTAAAAGGTCCTATTTATAATAAACTAGCTACTAGGGTTTACATGAGTAAGTAATTGATGCATAAATCCACTTCCTAGGCCCACTTGGTGTGTGCTTGGGTTGGGCTTGAGTGTTGCACGTGTAGAGGTCCTTTTTGGAGTTGAACGCCAGCTTTTGTGCCAGTTTGGGCGTTCAATTCTGGTTTTGGCTCCTTTTCTGGCGCTGGACGCCAGATTTGGGCAGAAAGCTGGCGTTGAACGCCAGTTTACGTCGTCTATTCTTAGCCAAAGTATGGACTATTATATATTGCTGGAAAGCCCTGGATGTCTACTTTCCAACGCAATTGGAAGCGTGCCATTTCGAGTTCTGTAGCTCCAGAAAATCCACTTTGAGTGCAGGGAGGTCAGAATCCAACAGCATCAGCAGTCCTTCTTCAACCTCTGAATCTGATTTCTGCTCAAGTCCCTCAATTTCAGTCAGAAAATACCTGAAATCACAGAAAAATACACAAACTCATAGTAAAGTTCAGAAATGTGAATTTAACATAAAAACTAATGAAAACATCCCTAAAAGTAACTAGATCCTACTAAAAATATACTAAAAACAATGTCAAAAAGCGTATAAATTATCCGCTCATCAGGGCCTCGTAAAAGGAGCAGAGCTAGGGGGAGAGAAAGAAGAAAAAAAGGGAAAAATGAAGGAAAAAAAGAAGAAAGAAAAAAAGAAACCTGTCATCCTACATTCGTCTTTAGAAGAAGAAACTGATTATGAATAAGAGTATACTTCTCACCAAATTTTTTATTCCTTGAATAATTTCGGTTCATTTCTTGGTTCATATGATATTGAGTATACTTCTCACCATGACTTATTAGAAACTAGCTATTTATTTAAAGTTATATATTGTTATTTTAACAAAAATTTTTGTAGGTATTATAGAGAAGAAGAATAAATGCAGAAAACACCACCAAAGAAACGAAAACAACCACAAAGAGTAGCGCAGAAACAAAGCAAAAAAAAAAAGGAAGATTGTTTAACCGGATTCATCTGCGAAAACTGAAACTCAATCCGAAGATGAGTAAGATTGAGAAATGATTATTTTATTATTATAAATATATATTCTGTTTTTATTGATTAAGTTTTTTTGACTGCTTGTTCAAATATGAACTAATTTTTCGGTTCATTTGTGTGTTAATTGAGGTTTACTTGATGCTGTTGATAAGTATTGACCAAATTTTTTATTTCTTAAGTAATTTTGGTTCATTTCTTAGTTTAATTGAGGTTTATTTGGTTTATTTTCTCTTTAATTTTGGTGCTTGTGTTGTTGAACAAATCTGAACTAATTTCAGTTTATTTGTGAACCGAAATTAGTTCACGTGTGCTTGTTTAGTTAGTTATAGCTCTGATATTTGTCAACTGCATACATTCAATGTGTTATTGGTAATGATTGAGTCTTTTTGACAACTTATTCAAATCTGAAATAATTTCAGTTTATTTGTGAATTAATTGAGGTTCACTTGACAGCTTGTTTCTCTGGTTGTTTTCAAACATGGATTGTATGTTGCAATCGTTTAAAAATTTTGGTTCATTTTATTTTGAATTAAGGTTCATCCTGATTTTAAATCAAAACTTTTTGTATGAATTTTCAGAAGCAAAGAAATAGAGGAGATAAGAAAAAAAAAAAGAAAAGAAAAAAAAGAATGAAGAAAAAAATGACAATCCTGCAAAAAGAAAAGTTGCTCAGGCTGAAACACAACGAAATGACTGCATCTTGATAGACACGCGCTATGATTCATCACAGACGTAAGATTCAGTTTCTTATATAAAATTCTTTTTCTTTCTCTGCTAAGTTTTCTTAAAACCTAATGTAATTTCTTTAGTTTTATTGAATAATATTTATTTTTTTACTTAGATTGCCAACTGTAAATTTGGGCAGTGAAAATGAACTTGTGTTTCAAACACATATAAGCTTGGAACGGTCTGTAAACGCACTGAGCAATACAATGTGATTTCTCTTAACATTTATTTACTTCTTTTACTTTTATTTAGAATATCTTGGTTGATGATTTTAATTTCGTATCGTTTTTATTAGAAAAATACCCTTGAATCCCCAGTTAGACTTTTTACAAGAAAAAAATGGCATGAAAAAGGAAAAACAGAGTTTACAACCTGCAACTATGTAAGTTGACATACTTATATTGCTCTGTTAAATTTAGGTAATAATAAGTTTTTTTTTAATTATTGACACGAAATTTTATTTACCATGAGTAGTTCAACAGTTGATCGTGAAGAACAAATCCTTGTAGTTTGACAACAAAGTCAGTCTGAATCTCTGGATATGTGAGTTTTCAAATTTACTTTCCTATTATAATCAATGTGCAGATTTTATTTGGTGCAGATTTCCAATTTACTTTACTGTATGTTAACTTCTTTCTTGTTTACCTTCATTAGAGTTCCTATTGCAATTGCTCTTCTAAGTTCTCTTGTGGAAGAGCTAAAACAAGCAAAAACATTTATCTCTGTCCCTTCATAAACTCAAATAGAAGAAGCTTATGTTAATGAGTAAGTTCTACCTAAAATACTTTTTATTAGTGCTGATGCTATATCATAATAATTTTGGTTCATTTTGAAATACTTTATTGTGTAATCCAGCTGCCCTTCACAATAGCAAGCCCTCCACAGAAACTTCGGCAAGGGAACCAGAGCAAGAAGCTTCTGTTAATGAGTAAGTTCTACTTAAAATCTTTTTTTTATTAGTTTTGATGCTATATCAAAATAATATTTAATTATTAAGTAAATTTTTTATTCCTTAAGTAATTTCAGTTCATTTCTTAGTTTAATTGAAGTTCATTTGGTTTAGTTTCTCTTTAATTTTGGTGCATATATTGTTAACCAAAATATGAACTAATTTCGGTTCATTTCTTTATATAATTGAGGTTTATTTCGTTTAGTTTCGCTTGAATTTGCTGAAATTGTTCATGTGTGCTTGTTTAGTTAGTTATGGCTCTGATATTTGTCAGCTGTATACATTCAATGTATTTTTGGTGATGATTGAATTTTTTTTGATTACTTGTTCAAATCTAAAATAATTTCGATTTATTTGTGAATTAACTGAGGTTTACTAGACTGTGTAATCCAGCTACCCTCCACAATAGCAATCCCCACAGAAACTTCGGCAAGAGAATCAGAGCAAGAAGCTCCTATTAATGAGTAAGTTCTACTTAAAATCCTTTTAATTAGTTTTGATGCTATATCATAATAATTTTGATTTATTTTGAAACACTTTAGTGTGTAATCGAACTGCCCTCCACAACCTCAACAGCAAGCCCCCGCAGAAACTTCGGTAAGGGAATCAGAGCAAGAAAGTCCTGTTAATGAGTAAGTTCTATTGAAAATCCTTTTTATTAGTTTTGATGTTATATCATAATGCTTTTTGATTATTTTAAAAGCTTTCCTCTTTTATTTTGCAGTCCTCCCCATCCTCAACATTGGGAAGATGACTTTGGTGTACCTTCATTCAACCTTGGTATAAGTCCACCGAGCTCTGTACCAACAATAAAGCAAATTAAAAATTTGGTAGAGGTGTTGATGGATGCTGGGGTGGCAGCAGCATTGTAATATGCAAAAAAAAATAAGTCTAGAGCTGAGTTTGAGCACCCTTGAAAAGTACAAGACTTCGGTAAAAGAAAAGGAAATAACAGAGGAGCTGAGGAAAAAATATTATCAGTGGATGACGCATATCAAGACTGACAAAGAAGGGTCAAGCAATGAGTTCGATACCATATTTCTCTTAGACCACAAAGCTCATTTAGAGGGGAGTAGATGCCATTTCTTGTCAATAAGACATGGAGAAGACATAAAAAATATGGTAAATTCTTCTGCTGTTACATTAACATTAATGATTTTCCTAAAAAGTTATATTCCCATATATCTAATAGATTTTGGTCCTATAGGTGGTCTTTGCACTATGTATTCTTCTCAATAACAAAATGTCACAGATTTGATGAAGAAATATACTGTGTCCTGCCAGATATTGTGGTAAGATATCATTAAAGTTGATCATTAATTTTGGTTCATTTTGATTATGTATGGTATGATACAAGAATTTTATTTCGGTTCATTTTGCAAAATTTTATGTTGGCGAAGCATAACCACGAGTATATTGATCCAGACACTAAGAAGGCCTTCCAGATCAATGAATTTAAGGATTACCTCCCTTTTCTTAACAAAAAAAAAAAAACTAGCATCCCATTGATGCGTGAGCATCTTTTCTTTGTTCTCTTACTATTTTAGATATAAATTTATTAAGTTTTATTGAGATTTTAGTGTTTTATATAGTATTGGATGCTACTTTGAGTCGCTTTATTATTTTAATTATTTCAGGTGAAGTTTGGGTCAGTTTGACAGAGTTCGTGTATGAGAAAAGAGAAGAATTATGAATCTATTTAGCTGGCGCTAAACACCGCATCTTGCGTTTAGTGCCCAGGCACTTTGTAACACGTGCAACCATTCTGTGAAGCCGGCGCTAAATGCGGACTTGTGTGTTTAGCACCAGGTGCCTTGTAACGTGTGCGAGCAAGCTGTGAAGGCAGCGCTAAACGTCGCTACCTGGTGTTTAGTGCCAGTAGACCCAAAACGTCACCGATAGGTTCTGTTTGAGCGGCGCTAAACGTGGAGCTGGGCATTTAGTGCCAGGCCTTCCGAAGCGATAGAGAAGATCATTGTCCAAGCGCGCTAAATGCCGAGCCTGGCGTTTAGTGCCAGTAGCGCGCATTTGGAATATATGGAAGGGCTTTAGTTTAGATTTTAGTAATAATTAATTTTATTTTCTTTTCTTTTGGTTATTATTATTTCAAAACACAATATTTCAAGTTTAGAATCTATTACTCTATTCTATTTTCAAATCAAAATTAGGTTAGATATAAAAGGAAAAAGATTTAGCCTTTCAGGCTCTCTTCTCTTTTCTGTCTCATTCTACACTTTACACACTTTTGAACCCTAATTTTTCTCTAAGCAATGAGCAACTAAACCTCTATTGTTAAGGTTAGGAGCTTTGTTTATTCTATAGATTAATACTATTGTTACTCTATTTTAATTATTGTATTGATTTAAATTTAAGGATTACTTTTGTTCTTCATCTTATGAATTTGAGTGTATTAGAAAATAGCTCCTGTTCTATATGAATTCTTGTTGATTCTTGGAAAGTTAACTCACTTAAATAATAGCTTGAAAGTAATTCCTCCTAATTCACTAATTACCTAGACTTAATGGGATACGTGAGATATAATCCTCTTATATTTGGGTAATTAGGATTTTTGTGGCTATTAAACTAGAATTGGACTTAAACTTTTAATCTACATTAAGTGACCAAGAAATTGGCAGTTGATTAGGTTAGAGGAGACTAAATTACTAAGGAATTAGGATTTAGTCAATTAGGGTTGCCATGAGTTTGATCTTATATGATTAAAATAGTTGGTAAGAAATATTAATTCGGAAAAATAAATACATCTGAAACCTTAACTGTTCTCTCACATAATTTTCACATTAAATTTACTGCTTGCTTTCTAAATTCCTAAATTATTTTTTAATGCTTTTGAAACCAAAACATTCTTTTTTGCTAGTCTGACTAAGTGAATCAGTCAATTGTTGTTACTTAGTCCATCAATCCTCGTAGGATCGACCCTCACTCACCTGGGGTATTACTTGGTACGATCTGGTGCACTTGCCAGTTCAGTTGTGGCATTCGAAATCTGCACCAAATTTTTAGCGCCGTTGTTGGGGATTGACTGTGATTGACAACTACTCATTGTTTGATTGCTTAGATTAGACATTTTGTTTGATTTAATTTTGATCAATTTTATTCTCTGAATTTTCAAAAATTAGCTTAAAAATTTAATTTAAAATTTTTTCTTAATTTCTGAAGTTAAGTTTGGTGTCTCCTTATTTATTTTATTTTATTTTTCCTAGCTATTCTCCTTGTTAATTTCAAAATTTTTGTTCCATTTTTGCTTACTAGTTATTTCGAATTTTTTGTTTACTCTGTTCAATTTATTTTATTTTATTTCTTTTTCTCAGGTTACCTCTCTAAAAATTTTCTTCATTCTGACGTAGAGATTCCTAATTTGTTGTTTTCTGTTTATTTATGAGCAAGAACAGAAACAAATAACCTCTTCTTGAATTTGATCCTGAGATTGAGAGAATTTTGAGAAGGCGTTTACAGCAGGCTAGAGCTTACAAAGCTGCTGAGAATCTCAAGAATAATTTTAAGAAAGAAACTGAAGGATCTACTATGGATCTAAACAACAATAACAATGTTGTTAATCCTCATGTTCTCGATAAGATCACATTCTGAGTAAATCCAAAGAAGAAAATTCCAATGAAGATAATGAAAGAAGAGTTGACACGAGTTCGTGTAGCATGACTAAAGAGAATACGTCGAAATGAATCCTTAAAATGCAACTTCTAACGTTCCCAAACCCCGTGATCCGCATAACCTATTATTTCTATCTTGTCTATGATAATCCATTAGTGTTCTCGTATACACAAGATCAGTATTAAGTTAGCCATACCTAATGCCAAGAGAAAGGCAATGGTCGACTAACAGCATTAATCAATAGACAGTCATGCATCTGAAACTCAAATTCTTGTCATTAGGACAAGTCCTAGTGCATGATAGACACTCAGAGTTTACAGTGAAGTATAGTCAATCCATTCCCAAGGCTCTAACAGGAATGAACTACTCTGATACTATAATGTAACACTCTAACTTTTAGCACCTTATGATCGTACTAAAAGTTTGAGCGCTACTTACCTCTAAACCTTTTTATTTTATACTATCTTTATTTAATATCGAGCCTTTACAAAATGAATCGGAATTTTAATCACGAAAATAAAAAGTCTTTACTTTTAACTTCTTAGCCAAAATGATACATATACCTACATAATCACCTAGCGTTATATACATAGACATATACCAAGATTCTCAAATACAAGGCCTACCCCACTAAAAATCAAAGAATATAAATGGCGAGGAAAAAATCCAAAGCTAAACTAAATATAGAAGATACGGATACATATGTACATAAAGCTCTGTAGTTCAGTCGCGGCTCCCTCACTTCTATAACTTCTTGACAGTTTACCAACCTTCTATTAGCACTTTTTAAACATAAGGTTCTCAATAATCGACATATGATTTCAATCCTTGTAAAATCATTTATAAACTCTCAAAATTACTACTTCTAATTATGAAATCAATTTCCATTCACTCTCATAACCAAAAACTCAATCACAAACACAGCCCATCATTCACAGCCAAAAATTCAAACTCAATAACATTATAATTACTAACATATTTGTAATTATTTATTATACTTTTGGGCATCCTTAAATTAAAAATTTTTAATTTTAAAATAAAATCTCCTACTTCTGTATGAAATTAAAATCAACAAAAATTTTGGAAAAGTTTTTTGACCTAACTGATGAAAAAGAAAGCGTCAGAAATCGTCTATGCATCCTAGAATTCCAATTAGCTGAGCTTAAGGGGGAAGAGAAACTACGTCATCGTGAGCTTCTACTGAACAAAAATAATGCCAACGTATAGAAGAAGAAGATATGAACATTTTTATTAGATAAAATTTTTTATTAGAGTTATGAATTACAAGAAATCGAAATCGAAAATTATGGAGGTTTTCACGGTTTTTTCTCTCTCACTCTCGGTCACTTCTCTTTCTTTTATTACCGAGCATGAAAAATAAACCAACTGAAGTTAGATGATAATTATTAGAGACTAATGGGAATGGATGAGGAGTTTGTGGTGTTAAGACATTATAGGTGTTAAGGTTAGTAAAATAAAGAAAACATGTGTTATGGTTATATATGTATATATGTTTATAGGTCATATTTCCATTTCTTTCTTTTAATCCCTTCGTAGCTTCGTTGGTGATGATAATTAATATGATAGGAAATGATGATTATAATTAGGTGGCATAAGTTATATGTATATATACATGCATAAGGCCACGTTTCATTTTCTTTCTTTTGGTTTCACATATATGCAAATAGCTTTGTTAGAAACTTTTCATTATATATACATAATAGACTCATTTATAATAATAATAATAATAATAATAATAATAATAATAATAATAATAATAATTCTTTTATTTTTTTAAAAATATTTTATTGTAATAATAATTATTTAAAAATTCTAATAAATTTTAAATTTAAAATATTATAAAATTTAATTTAATTATTTTTAAGATAAAATAATAAATCATGAATAATTTATTATCTAATTTATTCAAAAACTCAGGATATTATAGTGGTATTTACTAAGAAATGTAGTGTTATTGTTCAGTAGGATCTCCTGAAAAAAATGCAAGATTCGGGGAGCTTTTTGATTACTTGCATCATTGGAGACATCAATATTCAGAGAATTTTATGTGATCTTGGACCTAGCATCAATCTCGTTCCACTTTCTTTGACGAGAAGCTCTAAATTGATGAGGTAAAACCCATTCATATTTCTCTTCAACTTGCTGATCATTCAATTAAATTCTCTCTTTGAGATATTGAGAATTTACTTGTAAAAGTAGGACCATTTATTTTTTCTGTTGATTTTGTCATACTGGATATGGAAGAGGACAAAAATGCCTTTATTATTCTTGGGAGACCCTTTTTAGCTACAAGTAGATCCTTTATTGATGTTCAAAAGGGTGAATTGACTTTGAACGTCAATGAAGAGGAAGTTGTCCTTAATGTGCTTGAGGCTTTATAACACCTTAGTGATTCTGACAGGTGTATGTGAGTTGATCTTATTGAGCCTTTGATTTAAGAGGTATTTGAAGCTAAGGAGCTTGCTGATGTTATGGAATCCCCTTCTGAGGATAATTTGCTTGAGATTGATGATTCACCACCTCAGAAGGAGAAGCCTCACATGCCTAGTACTGAGAAAGGGGCTCTGAAGCTCGAGTCGAAGTCCTTGCCTCCCTCTTTAAAGTATGCATTCCTAGGCGAGCATGATTCTTATCCAGTGATTATTAGCTCCTCTCTGAGGCATGAGGAGGAGGAGGCGTTACTTCAGGTTCTCAAGAGTCATAAAACGGCTCTTGGGTGGACCATTAGTGATTTGAAGGGATTAGTCTAGCTAAGTGTATGCACAAGGTCTTGCTTGAGGATGATGCTAAACTGGTTATGCAACCACAGAGGTGGCTCAATCCAACCATGAAAGAAGTGCTCCAAAAAGAGGTAATGAAGCTTTGGGAAGTCTGAATTATCTACCCAATTTCTGACAGTCCATGGGTGAGTCCTGTACAAGTGGTTCCAAAGAAAGAAGGGATGACAGTGATCAAGAATGAGAAAAATGAGCTTATTCCCACAAGGACCATCACAGGGTGGCTTATGTGTATTGACTTTAAAAGGTTCAATAATGCGACAAAAAAGGATCACTTCCCCTTGTTTTTCATTGATCAAATGCTTGAGATGTTAGCCGGTCATGCTTTTTACTGTTTTCTAGATGGATATTCTGGCTATAATCAAATTGCAATGGACCCTCAAGATCAAGAGAAGACGCAATTCATGTGCCCCTTTGTAGTATTCGCATATCGGAGGATGCCATTTGGATGGTGTAATGCCCCAGCTATTTTTCAGAGAAGCATACTTGTTGAGTCCATATTTGATGGTATATTTTGAATCAATTTGGATGGATTCTAGCACATGAACTCACACTTAAGCACTAAAATAGCATACTTTTGTGTTCTGCCCCTAAATTGAACCTAAATGTGAAAATGTGTAATTTTGTGCTTGAAATGAGCAATTTAATTCTATTTTTATTCCATTTGATGCCATGACATCTTTGCTGAGTGATTTCAGGCCTTGGAGGCAAGAATGGATAGTCAAAAGTGGAAGAAATCATGTAGAAGGGAGAACACATGAAGAGAACAAGGAAAAGAGCACACAGACAAGTGTGCGTGCGCACAAGTACCCGTGCGTACGCACAGGTCAACATTCAGCCAAGTGTGCGGACGCACACATCTGTGCGTCCGCACAGGACCCAACACGTGATTTCATTAATGAAACATGTGTAGTGCATTTTCTGAAGCCTCTTGACCCATTTTGGAAGGCTTGAATGCTGATTTTGGATGCTATATGAAGGGGAATTCAACACATATGAAGACATTAGGTTTTAGTTTAGTTTTTCTTAGTATTAGGAAGCTTCCATAGGAGTAGGAGTAGGAGTAGTGTAGCATTGATCTCTTAGGGTTTATGCACTTTCAATTGTAGCATTTTATAGCAAGTTTGACTTTGGATTTTGTTTCTTTAAATTGTAAGCACTCTTTACTTTCTCTTTAATTACATTGTCTTTATTTTCATTTTCTCTTGGTTCAAGCATTTTGTCAATATTTACAATTTTGAGTTCTTGAAGTTTTGATTGATGAATTTAATGTTTCATGCTTTCTTTATATTTGTTTGGATGTTTATTGTTGGTATTGTTGATAGTTGGTTATAGTTTGTTATTTTTTCTTGCAATTTTCCATGTTTTACTTTTATTCACACAAGATGTTTGTGAAAATGCCAATTTTAAAGGTTGAGTAGATTTTTCCACCTTGGCTTGAGGTTGAGTTCCTAGGATACTAGAGTCATAATGTCCGACATTTAGTGGTAATTCTTGGGTAGTTAGTTGATTCTTGTTTCCATTGACGCTAGCTTTTTATCAACTAGTTTGGTAAGTTAGCTAGGACTTATGGATTAAGGTCAATTATGCTTGCTTGACGTACTCCTCGATGGTTGTGGTTGATGATGAGCGGATAATTTATACGCTTTTTGGCATTGTTTTTAGTATGTTTTTAGTATATTTTAATTAGTTTTTATTATGTTTTTATTAGTTTTTATTTAAAAATCATATTTCTGGACTTTACTATGATTTTGTGTATTTTTCTGTGATTTCAGGTATTTTCTGGCTGAAATTGAGGGACATGAGCAAAAATCTGATTCAGAGGCTGAAAAAGGACTGCAGATGCTGTTGGATTCTGACCTCCCTGCACTCAAAGTGGATTTTCTGGAGCTACAGAGACCCAATTGGTGCACTCTCAATTGCGTTGGAAAGTAGACATCTTGGGCTTTCCAGCAATATATAATAGTCCATACTTTGCACGAGATTTGATGGCCCAAACAGGCGTTCCAAGCCAGCTCAAGAATTCTGGCGTTTAACTCCAAAACTGGCACAAAAGCTGGAGTTAAACGCCCAAACTGGCACAAAAGCTGGCGTTTAACTCCAAGAAAAGTCTCTACACATGGAAGCTTCAATGCTCAGCCCAGGCACACACCAAGTGGGCCCGAAAGAAGATTTCTGCATTAATTATTGATTTCTGTAAACCCTAGGCTACTAGTTCAGATAAATAGGACCTTTTGCTATTGTATTTCCATCTTTGACTCATACTTTTGATAGACCTTTTCACGTTTGGGGGCTGGCCTCACGGCCATTCCTGGACCTTGTTCTTATGTATCCTCAACGGTGGAGTTTCTACACACCATAGATTAAGGTGTGGAGCTCTGCTGTTCTTCATGAATTAATACAAGTACTATTGTTTTTCTATTCAACTCAAGTCTATTTCTTCTCCAAGATATTCATTCGTTCTTCAACTTGATGAATGTGATGATCCGTGACACTCATCATCACTCTCATCTATGAACATGTGCCTGACAACCACCTCTGTTCTACTAGCAATGGCTTGATTGCGTATCTCTTGGGTTTCTAATCTAAGATTGGAACCTTCGTGGTATAGGCTAGAATTATTGGCGGCCATTCTTGAGATCCGGAAAGTCTAAACCTTGTCTGTGGTATTCCGAGTAGGATCTGGGAAGGGATGACTGTGACGAGCTTCAAACTCGCGATTGTGGGGCGTGCGACAGACGCAAAAGGATCAATGGATCCTATTCCGACATGATCGAGAACCGACAGCTGATTAGCCGATGTTGTGACAGAACATCAGGACCATTTTCACTGAGAGGACGGGATGTAGCCATTGACAACGGTGATGCCCAACATAAAGCTTGCCATGGAAAGGAGTATGAATGATTCGAAGAAGGCAATAGGAAAGCAGAGGTTCAAGGGGAACAAAGCATCTTCATACGCTTATCTGAAATCCACCAATGAATTACATAAATATCTCTATCTTTATTTTATGTTTATTTTCATCACCTTAAAATCCATAACCATTTGAATCCGCCTGACTAAGATTTACAAGATGACCATAGCTTGCTTCAAGCCGATAATCTCTGTGGGATCGACCCTTACTCACGTAAGGTTTATTACTTGGACGACCCAGTGCACTTGCTGGTTAGTATTGCGGAATTGTGACAAAGTGTGATTCACGTTTGAGAGCACCAAGTCTTTGGCGCCATTGTTGATGATCACAATTTCGTGCACCAAGTTTTTGGCGCCGTTGCCGGGGATTATTCGAGTTTGGACAACTGACGGTTCATCTTGTTGCTTAGATTAGGTATCTTTTCTTCAGAATTTTTAAGAATGAATTCTAGAGTTTCAAGGTGATGTTCCCACCATCACAAAAGCTGATTGATTCTCATAAATTTAGCTATTGAATGTAATGTCCTGCTGAAGCTTGGCCAAACATGTCTAATCTTTTTAGACTGAAGCTTTAGACTAACATTGCATGATTCCTGGAATTCTTATTAAAAGTTTTGATTCTCTTTATTTTCTTTTCCATAAAAGTTTCGAAAAATACAAAAAATTTATAAAATCATAAAACCAAAAATATTTTATGTTTCTTGTTTGAGTCTATTGTCTAATTTTAAGTTTGGTGTCAATTGCATGTTTTTATTCTTGCATTTTTCGAATACATGCATTATGTTCTTTATAAATCTTCAAGTTGTTCTTGATGATTTCATTGTTCTGATCTTTAAATTCTCTTGTTTTGTGTGTTTTGTTGTTTCTCATATGCATTCTCAATTTGTTAGTGTCTCTTATATGAAAATATTTAAGTTTGGTGTCTTGCATGCATTATTTATTTGATCTTAGTTGAAATTTTTATTGTTTCTCATCAATAAAAATTCAAAAATATTTTCAAAATTGTGTTTTTTCAAGTCAATAATACAGAGAATTCAAGATTCAGAACATTCAGCAGAGAAATCAAACAGAAAAAGCTGGGCGTTCAAAACGCCCAGTGAAGAAGGAAAACTGGCGTTTAAACGCCAGCCAGGATATCTGGCTGGGCGTTTAATGCCCAAAAAGGTAGAGATTTGGGCGTTAAACGCCAGAATGGGCACCATTCTGGGCGTTTAACGCCAGGATGACACTAGAGGGAAGATTTTGTTTTTAATTCACATTTTTTTTCAAGTTTTCATATTTTTTCAAATCAAATCTTTTTCAAATCATATATTTTCAATCATATCTCTTTCAAAATCAATTTCTTTCCATTTTATATTTATTTTTACTATTTTCAAAAATCCTTGCTTCAATTAAAGATTTACTTCAAAATTTTCAAGTTGTTACTTGCCTATTAAGAAAGGATCAAACTTTAAATTTTAAAATCATATCTCTTAATTTCTTGTTGGTCAAGTAATCAACTTTAATTTTAAAAATTTTCTTTTTCTAAATTGATTTTCAATCATATATTTTCAAACATATCTTTTCAATCACATCTTTTTCAAAATTAATTTTTTTCAATCAAATCTTTTTCTAATTTCAAAATCTTTTTCAAAAATCACTTTATTTCTTTCCCAATCTTAGTTTTCGAAAATCTCAATCAAATTTTCAAATTTCTTTTTAAAATCTTTTAATTAATTTTCAAAAATTCTTCCCCTCTTCTCACATCCTTCTATTTAAGGGACTAAGACCCCTCCTCAAGGTACAATTCGAACTCCCTCCTTCTTTATGTGTTCAAATTCTCCTCCATCTACCTCCTCCTTCTATTCTTCTTTTCCTCTGACACCTCAAGAAATCTCTATACTGTGACATAGAGGATTCCCTACTTTCTTGTTCTCTTCTCTTTCATATGAGCAGGAACAAAGATAAAGGCATACTTGCTCAAGCTGATCCTGAACCTGAAAGGACCTTGAAGAGAAAGCTAAGAGAAGCTAAAGAACAATTCTCTTTAGAGGGCCTAACAGATCTCTTCAAAGAAGAAAAAACCATGGCAGCCGAAAACAACAACAATGCCAACAATGCAAGGAAGGTGCTTGGTGACTTTACTGCACCTACTTCTGATTTCTATGGGAGAAGCATATCTATCCCTGCCATTGGAGCAAACAACTTTGAGCTTAAGCCTCAATTAGTTTCTCTAATGCAACAGAATTGCAAGTTTCATGGACTTCCATTGGAAGATCCTCATCGGTTCTTAGTTGAGTTCTTGCAAATCTGTGACACTGTCAAGACCAATGGGGTTGACCCTGAAGTCTACAGACTTATGCTCTTTCCTTTTGCTGTAAGAGACAGAGCTAGAACATGGTTGGATTCACAACCTAAGGAAAACCTGAACTCTTGGGAAAAGCTAGTCAATGTCTTCTTGGCAAAGTTCTTTCCACCTCAAAAATTGAGTAAGATTAGAGTGGAAGTCTAAACCTTTAGACAGAAGGACGGTGAGTCCCTCTATGAAGCTTGGGAGAGATACAAGCAATTGATCAGAAGGTGCCCTTATGACATGCTTTCAGAATGGAGCATCATAGGAATCTTCTATGATGGTCTGTCTGAACTATCCAAGATGTCATTGGATAGCTCTGCTGGAGGATCTCTTCATCTGAAGAAGACGCCTGCAGAAGCTCAAGAACTCATTGAAACTGTTGCAAATAACCAATTCATGTACACCTCTGAAAGGAATCCTGTGAATAATGGGACAACTCAGAAGAAGGGAGTTCTTGAGATTGATACTCTGAATGCCATATTGGCTCAGAATAAAATATTGACCCAACAAGTCAATATAATTTCTCAGAGTCTGTCTGAAATGCAAGCAGCAACAGGCAGTACTAAGGAAGCTTCCTCTGAAGAAGAAGCTTATGATCCTGAGAACCCAACAATGGAAGAGGTGAATTACATGGGAGAATCCTATGGAAACACCTATAATCCTTCATGGAGAAATCATCCAAATCTCTCATGGAAGGATCAACAGAGACCTCAACAAGGTTTCAACAACAACAATGGTGGAAGAAACAGGTTTAGCAATAGCAAGCCTTTTCCATCATCTTCTCAGCAACAGACAGAGAATTCTAAGCAAAACCCCTCTGACTTAACAACCATTGTCTCTGGTCTAATCAAAACCACTCAAAGTTTCATGACTGAAAAAAGGTCCTCCATTAGAAATTTAGAGGCACAATTGGGTCAGCTGAGTAAGAAAATTACTGAACTCCCTCCTAACACTCTCCCAAGTAATACAGAAGAGAATCCAAAAAGAGAGTGCAAGGCCATAAGCACATCTCACATGGCCGAACATGGAGAGGAGGAAGAGGCAGTGATTCCCACTGAGGAAGACCTCAATGGACGCCCACTGACCTCCATGGAGTTCCCTAATGAGGAACCATGGGAATCTGAGGCTCACACAGAGACCATAGAGATTCTATTGAATTTACTTCTGCCATTTATAAGCTCTGATGAGTATTCTTCCTCTGAAGAGGATGAAGATGTCACTGAAGAGCAAGTTGCTAAGTACCTTGGAGCAATCATGAAGCTAAATGCCAAGTTATTTGGTAATGAGACTTGGGAGAATGAACCTCCATTGCTCATCAAAGAACTGGATGACTTGACTAGGCAGAGATTACCTCAAAAGAGACAGGACCCTAGAAAGTTCTCAATCCCTTGTACCATAGGTACCATGACCTTTGAGAAGGCTCTGTGTGACCTAGGGTCAAGCATAAACCTTATGCTTCTCTCTGTAATGGAGAAGCTAGAGATCATTGAGGTACAAGCTGCAAGAATCTCACTGGAGATGGCAGACAATTCAAAGAAACAGGCTTATGGACTTGTAGAGGATGTCTTGGTAAAGGTTGAAGACCATTACATCCCTGCTGATTTCATAATCTTAGAGACTGGGAAGTGTATGGATGAATCCATCATGCTTGGCAGACCCTTCCTAGCCACAGTAAAAGCTGTGATTGATGTTGACAGAGGAGAATTGATCATTCAAGTGGATGAAAACTCCCTTGTGTTTAAAGCTCAAGGATATCCCTCTGTCACCATGGAGAGGAAGCATGAAGAGCTTCTCTCAATACAGAGTCAAACAGAGCCCCCACAGTCAAACTCTAAGTTTGGTGTTGGGAGGCCACAACCAAACTTTAAGTTTGGTGTTGAACTCCCACATTCAAACTCTAAGTTTGGCGTTGGGAGGTTCCAACATTGCTCTGAACATCTGTGAGGCTCCATGAGAGCCACTGTCAAGCTATTGACATTAAAGAAGCGCTTGTTGGGAGGCAACCCAATTTTTACTTATCTATGTTAAATTTCTATTTTCTATTGTTATTTTATGTTTTCAGTAGGTTGATGATCATGTGAAGTCACAAAATTAATTGAAAAAGCAAAAACAAAGTAAAAAACAGAATGAAAAACAGAACACCCTAGAGGAGATAGTTACTGGCATTTAAACGCCAGTAAAGGGCACCAGACTGGCGTTTAACACTAGGAATGGGCAAGAAGCTGGTGTTAAACACCAGAAATGGGCAGCAGCCTGGCGTTTAACGCCAGGATTGGCAGAAAGGGGCGTTTTACACGCCACTTGGTGCAGGGATGAGATATCCTTGACACCTCAGGATCTGTGGACCCCACAGGATCCCCACCTACCCCACCACTCTCTCTCTTCTTCACCCATTCACCAATCACCTCAATACCTCTTCCTCAAAAACCCTCACCTATCAAATCCCACCACTCTCTTCACCACTCACATCCATCCTTCATAAAACCCCACCTACCTCACTATTCAAATTCAAACCACTTTCCCTCCCAAACCCACCCTCTATAGCCGAACCATACACACCCCTCTCACCC
The DNA here is from genome assembly GCF_059453495.1 of Arachis ipaensis. Classification (NCBI taxonomy): domain Eukaryota; kingdom Viridiplantae; phylum Streptophyta; class Magnoliopsida; order Fabales; family Fabaceae; genus Arachis; species Arachis ipaensis. The sequence goes on from NC_142443.1 coordinate 65,490,585, forward strand.
CTATATAAACCCATTTTTACTCCTTCATTTTCACACAACCTAAACACCACTTCTCCCCCTTGGCCGAAACACAAAGCCCACTCCATCTCCTCTATTTCTTCTTCTTCTACTCTTTCTTCTTTTGCTCGAGGACGAGCAACCTTCTAAGTTTGGTGTGTAAAAGCTAAAGCTTTTTGTTTTTCCATAACCTTTTATGGCACCAAAGGCTGGAGAAACCTCTAGAAAGAGGAAAGGGAAGGCAAAAGCTTCCACCTCCGAGTCATGGGAGATGGAGAGATTCCTCTCAAGGGTTTATCAAGACCACTTCTATGAAGTTGTGGCCAAGAAGAAGGTGATCCCCGAGGTCCCTTTCAAACTCAAAAAGAATGAGTATCCAGAGATCCGACATGAGATCCGAAGAAGAGGTTAGGAAGTTCTCACCAACCCCATTCAACAAGTCGGAATCTTAATGGTTCAAGAGTTCTATGCCAATGCATGGATCACCAAGAACCATGATCAAAGTGTGAACCCGGACCCTAAGAATTGGCTTACAATGGTTCGAGGGAATTACTTACATTTTAGTCCGGAAAATGTAAGGTTGGCATTCAACTTGCCTATGATGCAAGGAGATGCACACCCATACACAAGAAAGGTCAACTTTGATCAAAGGTTGGACCAAGTCCTCATGGACATATGTGAAGAGGGTGCTCAATGGAAGAGAGATTCAAGAGGGAAGCCGGTTCAACTAAGAAGGCATGACCTCAAGCCCGTGGCTAGGGGATGGTTGGAGTTCATCCAACGCTCAATCATTCCCACTAGCAACCGGTCCGAAGCTACTATAGACCGGGCTATCATGATACATAGCATCATGATTGGAGAGGAAGTGGAAGTTCATGAGGTTATATCCCAAGAACTCTACAAGGTGGCGGACAAGTCCTCTCCTTTGGCAAGGTTAGCCTTCCCTCATCTCATTTGTCACCTTTGCAATTCGGTTGGAATTGACATAGAGGGAGACATTCTCATTGATGAGGACAAATCCATCACTAAGAAAAGGATGGAGAAAACAAGAGAACCTCATCAAGAGCATGAGGAAATTCCTCATCATGAAATCCCTAAGATGCCTCAAGGGATGCATCTTCCTCCACAAAACTATTGGGAGCAAATCAACACCTTCCTAGGAGAATTAAGTTCCAACATGGGACAATTATGGGTGGAGCACCAAGAGCATTCCATCCTCCTCCATGAAATTAGAGAAGATCAAAGAACCATGAGAGAGGAGCAACAAAGGCAAGGAAGAGACATTGAGGAGCTCAAGCACTCCATAAGATCTTCAAGAGGAAGAACAAGCCGCCATCACTAAGGTGGACCCGTTCTTTAATTTCCTTGTTCTTTATTTTCTGTTTTTCGAAAATTGTGCTTATTGTTTATCTATGTTTGTGTCTTTATTACATGATCATTAGTGTCTATGCCTTAAAGCTATGAAAATGAATCCATCACCTTTCTTAAATGAAAAATATTTTTAATTGAAAAAGAAAAAGAAGTGCATGAAATTCAAATTTTAAAACAGTTTAATTATTTTGATGTGGCAGCAATACTATTGTCTTTCTGAATGAATGCTTGAACAGTGCATATTTTTGAATTTGATTGTTTATGAATGTTAAAATTGTTGGCTCTTGAAAGAATGAAAGGAAAAAGAGAAATGTTATCTGATGATATAAAAAATCATAAAATTGATTCTTGAAGCAAGAAAAAGCAGTGAAAAGCTTGCAAAAAAAAAAAAGAGAGAAAAACGCAAGCAGAAAAAGCCAATACCCTATTAAACCAAAAAGCAAGGGTGATAAAAAGGATCCAAGGCTTTGAGCATCAGTGGATAGGAGGGCCCACAGGAATAAAGTCCTGGCCTAAGCGGCTAAACCAAGCTGTCCCTAACCATGTGCTTGTGGCGTGAAGGTGTCAAGTGAAAACTTGAGACTGAGCGGTTAAAGTCGAGGTCCAAAGCAAAAAGAAGAGTGTGCTTAAGAACCCTGGACCCCTCTAATTGGGGACTCTAGCAAAGCTGAGTCACAATCTAAAAAGGTTCACCCAGTTATGTGTCTGTGGCATTTATGTATCCGGTGGTAATACTGGAAAACAAAGTGCTTAGGGCCACGGCCAAGACTCATAAAGTAGCTGTGTTCAAGAATCAACATACTTAACTAGGAGAATCAATAACACTATCTGGATGCTGAGTTCCTATAGATGCCAATCATTCTGAACTTCAAAGGATAAAGTGAGATGCCAAAACTGTTCAGAAGCAAAAAGCTAAAAGCCCCGCTCATCTAATTAATACTGATCTTCATAGATGTTTTTGGAATTCATTGTATATTCTCTTCTTTTTATCCTATTTGATTTTCAGTTGCTTGGGGACAAGCAACAATTTAAGTTTGGTGTTGTGATGAGCGGATAATTTATACGCTTTCTGGCATTGTTTTTAGTATATTTTAATTAGTTTTTATTATGTTTTTATTAGTTTTTATTTAAAAATTATATTTCTGGACTTTACTATGAGTTTGTGTGTTTTTCTGTGATTTCAGGTATTTTCTGGCTGAAATTGAGGGACCTGAGCAAAAATCTGATTCAGAGGCTGAAAAAGGACTGCAAATGCTGTTGGATTCTGACCTCCCTGCACTCAAAGTAAAATTTTTGGAGCTACAGAAGCCCAATTGGCGCGCTCTTAATTGCGTTGGAAAGTAGATATCCTGGGCTTTCTAGCAATATATAATAGTTCATACTTTGTCCGAGATTTGATGACCCAAACAGGCATTCCAAGTCAGCTCAAGAATTCTGGCGTTTAACTCCAAAACTGGCACAAAAGCTGGAGTTAAACACCCAAACTGGCACAAAAGCTGGCGTTTAACTCCAAGAAAAGTCTCTACACGTGGAAGCTTCAATGCTCAGCCCAAGCACACATCAAGTGGGCCCGGAAGAAGATTTCTGCATTAATTATTGATTTATGTAAACCATAGGCTACTAGTTCTCTAAAAATAGGACCTTTTGCTATTGTATTTTCATCTTTGACTCATACTTTTGATAGACCTTTTCACGTTTGGGGGCTGGCCTCACAGCCATGCCTGGACCTTGTTCTTATGTATCCTCAACGGTGGAGTTTCTACACACCATAGATTAAGGTGTGGAGCTCTGCTGTTCTTCATGAATTAATACAAGTACTATTGTTTTTCTATTCAACTCAAGTCTATTTCTTCTCCAAGATATTCATTCGTTCTTCAACTTGATAAATGTGATGATCTGTGACACTCATCATCAATCTCACCTATGAACATGTGCCTGACAACCACCTCTGTTCTACTAGCAATGACTTGAATGCGCATCTCTTGGGTTTCTAATCTAAGATTGGAACCTTCGTGGTATAGGCTAGAATTATTAGCGGCCATTCCTGAGATGCAGAAAGTTTAAACCTTGTCTGTGGTATTCCGAGTAGGATCTGGGAAGGGATGACTGTGACGAGCTTCAAACTCGCGATTGTGGGGCATGTGATAGACGCAAAAGGATCAATGGATCCTATTCTGACATGATCGAGAACCGACAGCTGATTAGCCGATGTTGTGACAGAACATCAGGACCATTTTCACTGAGAGGACGGGATGTAACCATTGACAACGGTGATGCCCAACATAAAGCTTGCCATGGAAAGGAGTATGAATGATTGGAAGAAGGCAATAGGAAAGCAGAGGTTCAAGGGGAATAAAGCATCTTCATATGCTTATCTGAAATCCACCAATGAATTACATAAGTATCTCTATCTTTATTTTATGTTTATTTTCATCACCTTAAACTCCATAACCATTTGAATCCGCCTGACTGAGATTTACAAGATGACCATAGCTTGCTTCAAGCCGACAATCTCCGTGGGATCGACCCAGTGCACTTGCTAGTTAGTTGTGCGGAATTGTGACAAAGTGTGATTCACGTTTGAGAGTACCAAGTCTTTGGCGCCATTGTTGATGATCACAATTTCGTGCACCAGTTGACTAGGCGAGATTGACTTATCATAATTACCATAGTTGTGGTTATGATGATGATAGGATTCTTTGGACTCTCATGCCAAAGTCAAGGCTCTTTTTGCATTTATAGCATTTTCACTAAGTTTTGATCTTGTTTTCTCTTTACTTGCATTAATTTCCAATTTGCTCATTCCTTAGTTCTTTTATTTCTTAAGTTCTTTTAATCTTTAGTTCTTTGATTACAAAACCCCTTTGTCCTCTTAACAACCGAAAGAGCAACACTTTCAATTGCATCCTAGGAAGAACGACGAGAGGTTGAATTACTCTCGATCTCGGTTTAGATTAGAAATTGTAAACTTTGATCGAACATTACTTGTTGGTTGAGACCTATACTTGCAACGAGGCTATTTCTCCTTTACCGAGAAGGAATTCTTAAACGACGAATTTGCTCGCATCAATGCTTTCCATATTTTTTGACATGGTTGAAAAGTTCATTGAGGTATTTATGGATGATTTTTCTGTTTTTGGTAATTGTTTAGATTATTGCCTTAAGCATCTTTCCTTAGTCTTGAAATGGTGCCAAGAAATAAACCTTGATTTAAATTGGGTAAAATATCATTTTATGGTCACTGAAGGTATTATTCTTGGACACCGAATTTCAAGTAAGGGAATTGAGGTTGATAAAGCTAAGGTGAAAGTAATTGAAAAATTACCACCACCCACTAATGTTAAGGTGATTCGGAGTTTCTTGGGACATACAGGATTTTATAGAAGATTTATAAAGGATTTTTCCAAGATTGCTAAGCCTTTGAGCAACCTCTTGGTTGCAGACAATCCTTTTATTTTTGAAATCTTTGAAACTCTGAAAGCTAGACTTGTCTTCGTCCTATCATAGCTCCTCCCATCTGGAATTTGCGTTTTGAGTTGATGTGTGATGCTAGTGATTATGCTATAGGGTCGTCTTGGGATAGAGACAAGACAAGCTTATGCACGTCATTTATTATGATAGCCGTGTATTAAATGACACATAAAAGAATTACACAACTACAGAAAAAGAATTACTACTTGTAGTTTATGCTTTTGATAAGTTCATGTCCTATTTAATTGGGTCTAAGGTTATTGTTTTTAGTGACTGATAAACCTCAATTTTGTGGTTTATCTTGTGTTGAATTTAGGGAATTTTATCAACTTATCTCATATTTATTCAATGAAATAGCATGATTTTGTAATTCTCCCTAATTTGTGCTTAAGAGTGAAAACATGCTTTTTGGGCCTTTAATTTGCTAATTTTAATTCACTTCAATTCCATTCGATGCCTTGATATGTTTGTTAAGTGATTTCAGGCTTATAAGGCAAGGATTAGATGGAAGAAGTGAAGAGAAAAGCATGCAAAGTGGAGAATTCATGGAGAAATGAGGATTTGCTGAACTCAAGGCCACGCGTACGCGTCACCCATGCGTATGCGTGAGGAGAAAATTTGCCAAGCGACGCGCACGCGTCACCCACGCGCACGCGTGACGTTGGTCACATGACCTCATTAAAGTGAAAATGCTGGGGGTGATTTCTGAGCCTTCCAGGCCCAAGTCCAAATCATTTCTAAAGCTATTTGGTGCAGAATTCAAGAAGGATAAGGGGGGGGGGGGGAGGGAGCAATTAGATTAGCTTAGCAACATGTCTTAGGGTAGTTTTCTAGAGAGAGAAGTTCCCTCTTCTCTCTAGAATTAAGGTAGATTTAGGTTGAACTCTCTTAGATTCAAGCTTTAATTCTTGTTTTCATCTAGTTTCTTTTACCTTTCCTTGTTCTATTACCTTAATTCTCTTAGTTTTACTTGTTAATTTCTCTTTTATGCCACTTTTATGTTCATGCACTCTTGTTAATTTCAATTTGATTTAATGCAATTTGATGTTTCTTTGTTTATTGTTTCTTAATTGAGTTGTCATTATTATTTTCTTGCTTTGGGTAGTTGTAGATTTTATTATTATTGCACTTTTATGATGCTTTTCTTTTATGCCTTCCAAGTGTTTGACAAAATGCTTGGTTGGATTTTAGAGTAGATTTTGAGTATTCTTGGCTTGGAAAGAGAAATTAGGTGATCTTGGATCATTAATATCCAACTTATGTTGGTGATCTAGAGTTGTTAGTTAATATTGTTTCCATTGACTCTAATCTCTTGCTAATTCAATTAGTAAGTTGATTAGGACTTATGGATTGAGATTAGCTAGTCTTATTGATTTTCTTCTGATGTGAAGATAACGTAATAGACTTGACTCTTGATAATTATTGTGTTATGATTAATGACTAGGATAGAAAGCCTTGATTCTTAATCCTTGCCATGAATGCCTCTTTTTAGTATATGTTATCTTTAGTTGTTGATTTACTTTATTGTCTACTTTAATTTTCTTGCCTTTTTAATTTCTTGCCTCTTTATCAACCCACCCTGTGAAACTCATAACCAATAATTAAGCACTCGATTGTGATTCCTAGGGAGAACGAACCCGGGAGCAATACTCTCAGTTATTTTTATTGGGTTGAACTTGTGACAACCAAAATTAAACTCTGATTGAGTGTTATCTGTCGGTTTGGAACTATACTTGCAACGAAGTGATTTCTTTTATAGAGAAGAAATTCTAAGCCGACGGTAACGCTTACATCAAGTTTTTGGTGCTGTTACCGGGGAATTGCAATGTGTGCTTGCTATTAGTTATTGTATATATGTGAATATTGTGAATAGTTTGCTTTTTATTTGTTTGCTAGTTTTGGTTTAGGAGTTAGTTTTCTTTGTCTCTTGTTAGCTTTTGATTTTGTTTTCCCTTTTCTACTATGAATTCTCACCCTTTTGGCTATGAGTTTGGTTCAAACTATGTTGTAGAAAATGGAAGCTTTAATGGAGGTTTGCATCAAGAATTTGGAAATCAAAGGTGGGAGGAGCCTCAAGCATATGGACAACCTTCTTGGAAACAACCTCCGCCGGTTTCTTATAGGTATTATCCAACTCCCAAAGCATACCAACCTAATGGATGTGGTGACCCCCATTGTGGTTGTCAACCACAACCACCATATGCATATGACCCCTTCCCTCAGCATAGCTCTTAACAACCTTACTCACAAGTCCCACATCACCATTCACCTCCATTACCCACCATACCAACAACCATGTGAACCATACTTAGAGCCACCACCATTCTAACACCATTACTCCCAAGAACCACCAATTCCATATACACCATCTCAAGAATTTCACCAATATGAAGCACCTTCCAACTATAATACCTTTCCCTAAAATAATGAACCATCTCTTCCACCACCTCCTTTATTTGATGAAGTTCTCCATACCTTCTAGCAAGAACAACAAAGAGATATTAGCTCTTATATCCAAAGGTAAGAAGAGGAGTAAAAAGAGCCAAAGAAGGTAGAAATCATGGTGGCTAGCATGACTGAGGCGCTAACCGCATGGCCTCCCACCTAAGCTTATGCAATTAAGGCACTCCCATTAATGAATGTGGAGGATCAACCAAAGAGCATAGTGAGGGAGTGAACTTGGAGCTTCAAGGTGAAGAAAAGGAGTTAAGGCAAGAATTGCAACAAGAGGAGGAAGTCGAGATCATTGGTACTGAGGAAGTGGTTGGAGAATTGAGGGAAATTGATCAAGAAGTGGATTTGATCATTAGTGATTTTTTGTCGACATTGATCAATCCCCTTGATGATCTTGTTGAGCCTTCTCCCGTGGAATTTGAAGTGGATATTGACATAGATCTTACGTAACCTCCAAGATATGATTTAAGTGATGGGGAAGAGCTAGAAGACATTGGTGAGGAAGTGGTGCGCGAAACTGGCTCAGCAGAATTTACACAGATAGACTAGCAAGTATACTGGGTCGTCCAAGTAATACCTCATGTGAATGAGGGTTGATCCCACGGAGATTGTTGGTTTGAGCAAGCAGTGGATACCTTGCAAATCTTAGTTAGGCGGATAGAAATTATAGTTTGTTATAAAAGACATATAAAACAGATAAATAGAATGTTACTAGATAGATAAGAATTCAATGGTATGAGAACGGTTGAGGGTTCGGAGATGCTTTGTCTTTTCGGATTAACTTTTCTTATTGTCTACTTTAATAACCTTCTGATTCCTTCAATGGCAGCCGTAAGTGATTAACTCATGTCCTCTCATCAAGTTAACCTCCTATACTGTAGCAATCCACCATGTTGAGATGACTCATGTCCTCTCATCAAGCCATCTCTAGGTTTCTCACTGTAGCAGAAGATGAAGCTCTAAGCAATCCACTCCCCTTCATGATCCTACAAAAGGTGCCACAGACAAGGCAGATCTTCTGGATCAAAAAGTGCTGCTTCTCTGACTCTAGCCTTAGTGCCACAGAGATCTCATGCACCCATAGTCAATGGGATTTCATGTCACATATCCAAAGTTGCTCAGATGCTCTATTGGAATCTGCAATACAATCTCTAGCTTTAGTTCAACACTATCTGGGTCAGGAATTGCACGGAACCCTGATAAACCCCAATTTTGTGATTTATCTTGTGTTTAATTTGGGAGATTTTATCACCTTTTCCCACATTTATTCAATGAAATAGTATGGATTTGTAATTCTCCCTTGAATTGTGCTTAAGTGTAAAAACATGCTTTTTAGGCCCTTAAATTGGTGATTTTAATTCACTTTAATTCCATTCGATACCTTGATGTGTTTGTTGAGTGATTTCAGGTTCATAAGGCAAGTATTGGATGGAAGAAGTGAGGAGAAAAGCATGCAAAGTGGGAGAACTCACGAAGAAATGAAAGAACTGCAAAGCTGTCAAGCCTGACCTTTTCGCACTCAATCGACCATAACTTGAGCTACAGAGGTCCAAATGAGGCGGTTCCAGTTGCGTTGGAAAGCTAATATTTGGGGATTCAAAATGATATAAAATTTGCTATAGTTGCTTTGCGTTAAGGGATGTGCATGTGCACTGTACGCGTGAGCGCCGATGGAGCACGTGATTCACTAAAGTAAAATCGTGGCCAGCGATTTGTATAGCATTTTGGGCCCAATCCAACTCATTTCTAATGCTATTTCATGCAGAATTCAAGCTTGGGAAAGGGGAGAGCAATTGTTTGTAACTTAGCATCATGTAGGTTAGTTTCTAGAGAGAGAAGCTCCATCTTCTCTCTAGAATTAGGGTTCTTAGGCTATTTTGCATCTTAGATCTAGGTCCAACTTCATGTTTTCATATTGTTTCCTTTATGATTTCTTGTGCCTACTACTTGATTCTCTTATCTTTCATGTTAATTTCTCTTTTATATTTCTTTTGTGATGATGAACTCATGTTGGATTGGATTTACATTTAATGAAATTTATTGTTTGATGTTCTTTTATTGGTGATTTAGGTTGTGGATTTACTTTTCTTGCAACTGGTAGTTGTTAAATTTTATTGTTTTTGCACTTTTACCATGCATTCCATTTGTACCCACCAAGTGTTTGACAAAATTCTTGGTTAAGCTTTAGAGTGGACTTTGAGCATTCTTGGCTTGGAAGGAGTAATTAGGTGATCTTGAGTCATTAAGACCCAACTCATGTTGGCGATCTAGAGTTGTTAGCTAGTATTGTTTCTATTAACTCTAATCTCTTGCTAATCCAATTAGTGAGTTGATTAGGACATTTGGATTGAGATTGGATAGTCTTGTTAGTCTTTCTTCGAGTGTGAAGATAATGTGATACCTTCTTCCATCTTCGGGGATGACGTAATGAGATAAATTCTTGTTTATTATTGTAATATGATTGATTTGTCTTGTTTGATATTCTCTCTATGTGAAGATGACATGATACCTTCTTCCGTTTGTTGGAGTTGACTAGATAAGATGAATTAATCATTGTACGACTAGGATAGAAAGCCTACATTCTCAATCTTTGCCATGAATGTCTCTTTCTTTATTTTCTTGCTTTCTCTTATTTACCTTGCTTTCTTTAATTTACTTGATTGATTTACTTTTCTTACCCCTCTTATAAACCAAAACCCTTGCATTCTCATAGCCAATAATTGATCATTTCATTGCAATTCCTTGTGAGATGACCCGGAGTCTAAATACTTCGGTTAATTTTCATTGGGGTTTGTACATGTGACAAAACCGAAATTTAATTTGATTTGAGGATTGTCTATTGGTTTGGACTATACTAACAATGGAATTATTTTGTGGAATTCCAAACTGGTATAAATCCTTGCAATCAAATTAATGGTGCCGTTGCTGGGGAATTGCAATGGTGCTATGTTATTGGCTTTTGTATATATTGTGAATAGCTTTATTTTTGGTTCGTTTGTTGATTTTTGCTAGTTGTAGGACTTTGTTTTATTTGTTTCTTGTTAGCTTTTATTTTTTATTTTCTCTTGTCACCATGAATTCTCACCCCTTTGGCTTTGAGTGTGGTTCAAACTATGTTGTAGGAGATGGAATTTACAATGATAACATGCATCAAGAATTTTGAGATTAAAGTTTGGCAAGAGTGATTGGGAACATGACTACTATCCTCACGGAGATGTGCGACGACCAAAGGGCATTTATTGCCACCCGAGCCGTCCAAGCGCCACCCCAACGTGACTATTCTTCGGATTCTTATGGGTATACTCCTTATCCTAATGCACACCAATTTAATGTATGTGATGACCCTTATTGTGATTGTCAACCATAACCACCACATATATATGAACTCCCTCCTCAATATAACCCTCTACCATACTCACAAGCCTCATACCACCATTCACCTCCATATGATCCTAACCCACACCCACCATACCAACCACCATATGAGCCATATCTAGAGCCACCACCATTCCAACACCAATACTCCCAAGAACCACAATGTCCACACACACCACCTCAAGAATTTTACCAATATGAACCACCTTTCAATTACAATAATTTTCCCTCAAACAATGAACCCTCTCTTCCACCATCGCCTCCCGATGAAGCCCCCATGCTAGAATTGAGAGATCTTGAATCTCATATCTTAAGGCGACACGAGGAGGATGAAAAGAAGTTTGAAGAGTTAAGAACAAAAATGGCTATCATGGTAGAAGCCATTGGCAACATAGTCTCATCCCGCCTAAGCCTATGCGATCAAGGCACTCCCATTGTTGAATGTGGAGAAGCAACCAAGGAGCTTAGTGAGGGAGTGAACTTAAAGCTCCAAGGTGAAGAAGAGGAGTTAAGGCAAGATATGCAACAAGAGGAGGAGGTAGAGATTATTGAACAAGAGGAAGTAGTGGTTGGAGCCTTAGGATATGTTGAGTACATAAAGAAATCATAAATTGAAGAGCCTTCTTCCATGGAGTTTGAAGTTGATGTTGAGGAGGAGAGTGCATACCCTCCAAGGCACAATGTGATTGGAGAAGTGGAAGAAGTGTTCCAAGCAACAAGCCCTCCTATTTATGATGATTCCGCGTCAACGTATGATCCTTTTGAGCTTGATGAGTCCTTCCCAATATGCTTGGAATTGATGATGAGGTAGATTTCACTAAACCTTATATTTATGATTTGAGTGATGGGGAAGAGGTAGAAGAACTTGGTGAAGAAGAATGTGAACTTGAGGAAGCTTGGCAGGAGGTAGAACTTGAAGAACCTTGCCATGTGGTGAACGCATCTAGAAGAGGATGGATGGGAGTAGAGCGTGCTTTGTCAAGACCGTTGGGAACTCCTCCACCTAGGTTGTCATCTAATCCTTCATTTGAGTGGGTAAAACTTCTAACTGTTAGCTTTATTATCCCACTTGAATTTTGTTTGCTTGAGACGGATGGTCAACTTAGGGCGCTTTGTGGTATTAAGCATAAAAGGAGGATGTTTAGTGGTCAGCGTTGTAAGTCTAGGCTCATTATGGTTGGAAGCTTGAAATTGAGGAGCATGGATTGGCGTAGTGCTCAATTGAATGGGTCTAGGAGGATAGTTTGGTGCTTCTATGAGAATTCATCTCTCTTGCCACCCGGAGGAAATCACCATGATCAACTCAAGGACGGGTGTGAAAACAAGGTGTGGGATCTCGGATCGCACAAGGAAGATCATCTGTGGGAGCCCATGGCTTGTGAGGAACTCCATCAAGGCTTGGAGTTATTGACTTTGGAAGATAGAGCTTATTGGAAGTCCAAGCATTGGTGGATGTTCAAGGATGGATTCAAGCCCAAGCCACCTTGATGGATAGCTCCCCATAAGTCCAACTTAAGGACAATAAACAAAAGTGCTAGGTGGGAGACACCCCACCATGGTAATATCCTTTCATTTTTCTCTTTTGTACATATTGGTAAAATAGGTTTAATTTCATATTTTGATTGATTTGTTAAGTTTGTTTGGTAGTTTAGTGTGTTAAATAAGGTTTTATGGTGTTTTGGTAGTTGTTTGGAGGTTTAGAATGCTTGGTTTGGTGCAAAAACATAGAAAAAATTGTGAAAAACAGAGCACCATCCACGCGCACACGTGCTTTACGCGTACGCATGAATTAAGCCATTTCGACCATTCATACGCACGCGTCATGTACGCGTATGCGTGATTTAATTTTTCCACTTCCCATACATTCACCCGAGAGTTATGCCTGAAGTGTGCCAACTTTGTGCCCTAGGGCACACGCACGCGTACCTTGCGCGTACGCGTCGACTCTCTGCTTTGTCATGCACGCGTACGCGTCAGCCGCGCGTACGCGTCGCTTCCATTTCATCAATCGACGCTACGCGCACATGACGCACACGCGTGGATTGACCTGTTTCACCCACCTTCTTTTCTTCTTTTCTTTCCATTTCTTTCCTTCCTCTCTTCTCTTTCCACCCTTCAATCATCATCCAACACTACCAAACACCATCCATAACCACTTCTTTTAGTTAGTTAGTTAATTGTTTAATTAGCATATTTTCATTTTGTTTTCTATTTTTCTTTATAAGTGTTGGATTATTAATATGGTTTACTGTTTCTTGCTGTTGATTATTGATGAGATGTTATTTTAACACCATTATTTTTAATTTTTATTGTTGGATTTAATTGTTGAGGTTATATTTTGTCACTTATTTTTGAGTCTTCATGTTTAACATTTGTGAGCACCAAGTGAATGTTACATTGCCTTTAAGCTTCTTAACTCTTTTGAATTGCATGTTTTGGCCACCATGCATTCATCATCTATTGTTAGGCAATTGTATATTATCATTTCATTTTTTTTAGGTGATTCTTGTTTATGGTTTACCCTTATTCACATCACTTATTTCATGCATTGAGATTGTAGAATTGTGAAATTGGATCAAAGCTTACCTAGTGACATATTTTTGAGCTTTGTAAAGCTTTGTGGGCCATGCTTGCTATGTGATTGATTTCCACTTCTATCTTCTTTTTCCTAAGTTCCATAGCATCCATGTGTTTCACCTCTATGTCACTTAGGTGTTGTAACAACTTTAATATGTGTCATTGATTGTTGTGTGAGTTTCATATACCATTTTGTTCACTAAGTCTACCTACACATCAATCAATGTCCATGCATTATCTAGTTTCACAATTGCTTAATGTTTGCTTGAATGCTTTCATGCTTCTTCACTACTTGTTTGGTTGCCTTAACCTACAAGTCTTTTAAAGTATCCCAAGCACACTAGAATGAGTGAAGTGCATGTTCTCCTTTGTGTAATTGTGACATCACTTTTGTACTAGCGTGTGTGTGTGTTCTAAACTGCGCGCAATTTTAGAACCCACACACCTATTTTTCATTAATGTCACACTAATTCACTCACTCTATTCTAATGGTTCTTACCTCATTCCAACAATTCACGCTTCTTTGCTTTTGTATGTTTTCATCTTATGGTGTTTATTTTATTTTTCATGATTGATGCACTATAAGCAAAAACAGAAGCGAATGGAAGAACATGCAGCACCGGTTAACCCGCCAGCTGAAAGTGGCAACTCGAAAAGTCGCCGTACCCCCTTGCTCATTTTTAGTGCACCGAGGACGGTGCAAACTTTTAAGTGTGGGGAGGTCGTCCGACCATTCGGTGTTTTTGGGTAACAAGTTTCTAATCCCAACACTCTTGTATTTTATTTTAGGATTTTTAGTTGCACTTTCTCATTTTGCATATGTATATATTAAGCTTAGTCAAAATCATGATATTTTCTAAGGATTTTATCTATAGGGCACCCCTATTGATTGAAAAAAATTTTTTTTAGAACTTGCTTGAATTATATACTTTGTGGATCATGTTTTGAGCTAAGAACACAAGCATGTGAGATTTGAGCCTAATTGTGTGGTTACATCATACATAACCACTTACTTTCATTCTTGTGTGTATTATTCTCTTCCTATGATTGTAATCTTTGATTTGTTTGATTCTTTATGTCCATTACTTTGTGTACACATGCATTTATATGATTGAGGCCATCGTTCAAATAGCTCACTTACCCAAATAGCCTACCTTTTATCTTCCATTGTTAGCCAATTTTGAGCCTATGCTTAACCCATTTGTTCTTAATTGTAGCACATTACAAGCCTAAGTGAAAAATAATAAATGTCCCTTGTTTGGATCTTTGATTAGCTTAGGCTAGTGAGAGTGTCCATCATTTGATTTTGGGGAAGTCGGGAACAGTGGGTAGAGATAAAAGTGTGTTTACATTTTTGTTGAAAAATTATAGGAATTGGGTACATACTCATGTATTAATTATGTGTAAACCATATGCATTGATGTTCTTGTATATATCTTAGTTTGAAAAAAAAAAGAAAATAAATAATAGAAATAGAAAAAGAAAGACAAAGAATTGCAATAAAAAAGGGACAAAATGCTCAAAGTGAAGTTCAATAATAACCAATGCATATGTATGGTGATCAAAAGGGAATGCATGAGTTTGTGAAAAAGTGAAGAATGGATAGCTAGGTTTGTTTAGAATTGTATAGGATGTCATAGGTTAGGTGGGAAGTTTAAGTTGATCAAAGATTCAAATCTCTAGCTCACTTGACCATATGCATCCTACCTTGACCCTAGCCCCATTACAACCTATGGGAAAGCCCTCATGATATTTGTATGCATGCATGAATTAATTGTTGATTGTTAGATGAAAAACAAATCTTGGAAAGCATGATTAGGGGAGAATTGAGTGAATCAACCCCATACACTTGAGCGACTAGAGCGGATACACATCCGGTGAGGGTTCATTTGCTCAACTACATGTTTCCACCCATGATCATCTCTTTTCTTGCAAGTTTGTAAAATCTTTTTAATAATTCAATTCAATTGTGGGTTTGATTTGACTGCTATGGCTTTAGCCCTTGCAAGTTGACTTGTTTTGACCAAGTGGATGCATTTATGTAGATAGATGGCATATAGATAGATTGCATTTAGTTAGATTGCATTGAATAAATGCTGATACCCCTTTGCTTATTTCTTGACTTTAGCATGAGGACATGCTTAGTTTAAGTGTGGGGAGATTTGATAAACCCCAATTTTGTGGTTTATCTTGTGCTTAATTTGGGGGATTTTTATCACCTTTTCCCATATTTATTCAATGAAATAGCATGGTTTTGTAATTCTCCCTTGAATTGTGCTTAAGTTTAAAAACATGCTTTTTAGGCCCTTAAATTGGTGATTTTAATTCACTTTAATTCTATTCAATGCCTTGATGTGTTTGTTGAGTGATTTCAGGTTCATAAGGCAAGTATTGGATGGAAGAAGTGAGGAGAAAAGCATGCAATGTGGGAGAACTCATGAAGAAATGAAGGAACTGCAAAGCTGTCAAGCCTGACCTCTTCGCACTTAATCGACCATAACTTGAGCTACAGAGGTCTAAATGAGGCGGTTCCAGTTGTGTTGGAAAGATAATATCCGGGCATTCAAAATGATATAGAATTTTCTATAGTTGATTCGTGTTTAAAGACGCGCACGCGCACTGTACGCGTGCGCGCCGATGGAGCACGTGATTCACTAAAATGAAATCGTGGCCAGCGATTTGTAGAGCATTTTGGGCCCAAACCAACTCATTTCTAATGCTATTTCATGCAGAATTCAAGCTTGGGCAAGGGGGGAGCAATTGTTTGTAACTTATCATCATGTAGGTTAGTTTCTAGAGAGAGAAGCTCCCTCTTCTCTCTAGAATTAGGGTTCTTAGGCTATTTTGCATCTTAAATCTAGGTCCAACTTCATGTTTTCATCTTGTTTCCTTTATGATTTCTTTGGCCTACTACTTGTTTCTCTTAGTTTTCATGTTAATTTCTCTTTTATATTTCTTTTGTGATGATGAACTCATGTTGGATTGGATTTACATTTAATGAAATTTAATGTTTGATGTTCTTTTATTGGTGATTTAAGTTGTGGATTTACTTTCCTTGCAATTGGTAGTTGTTAAATTTTATTGTTCTTGCACTTTTACCATGCTTTCCATTTGTACCCACCAAGTATTTGACAAAATGCTTGGTTAGGCTTTAGAGTAGACTTTGAGCATTCTTGGCTTGGAAGGAGTAATTAGGTGATCTTGATTCATTAAGACCTAACTCATGTTGGCGATCTAGAGTTGTTAGCTAGTATTATTTCCATTAACTCTAATCTCTTGCTAATCCAATTAGTGAGTTGATTAGGACCTTTGGATTGAGATTAGATAGTCTTGTTAGAGTTTCTTCGAGTGTAAAGATAATGTGATACCTTCTTCCATCTTCGGGGATGATGTAATGAGATAAATTCTTGTTTATTATTGTAATATGATTGATTTGTCTTGTTTGATATTCTCTCTATGTGAAGATGACATGATACCTTCTTTCATTTGTTGGAGTTGACTAGATAAGATGAATTAATCATTGTACGACTAGGATAGAAAGCCTACATTCTCAATCTTTGCCATGAATGTCTCTCTCTTTATTTACTTGCTTTCTCTTATTTACCTTGCTTTCTTTAATTTACTTGCTTGATTTACTTTTCTTGCCCCTCTTATAAAACAAAACCCTTGGATTCTAATAGCCAATAATTGACCATTTCATTGCAATTCCTTGTGAGACGACCTGGAGTCTAAATACTTCGGTTAATTTTCATTGGGGTTTGTACATGTGACAAAACCAAAATTTAATTTAATTTGAAGATTGTCTATTGGTTTGGACTATACTAACAACGGAATTATTTTGTGGAATTCCGAACCGGTATAAATCCTTGCAATCAAACCCATGTAGAACAAAGGTGATTGTCGCGGGTCACCCTCAATTCATAAGATGAAGAACGAGGTTGCATAAGAGAATAGAATCAGACATATTGAATTAGAACAGTAATATTATTGATCATGAAACTCATTAGAGATCCTAACCTTAACCTTAGGAGGTTAGTGACTCATACTGTATATAATAGTATTCGAAAACAATGGGGGAGGAAGAAGATCCTAAACAAGGGTGATCTCCTCCTATATATACTCATCTGCTAACTAAGAAATACAGAAATAAGTTAAACTAAGTTGATAGTGTAAAAATCCACTTCTGGGGCCCACTTGGTGAGTGTTTGGGCTGAGCTTGAGTGAAATCCATAAGCTAGTACCCCTTAGGGGCGTTGAACGCTGGCTTGGGACTCTCTTTTGGGTGTTGGACTCCAACTGCTCCCCTGTGGGTGCTAGACGCCAGGAATGGGCTGGTGGCTGGCGTTGAACGCCAGTTTCTGGAAAGCCCTGAATGTTGGCTTTCTATAGCAATTGAGAGCGTGCCATTTGGACCTCTGTAGCTCCAGAAGAGCGCCTTCGAGTGCACAGAGGTCAGATCCTAACAGCATCTGCAGTCCTTTCTCTGTTTCTAAATTAGACTTTTGCTCAAGCTCCTCAATTTTAGCTAGAAAATACCTGAAATCACCATAAAACACAAAAACTCAAAGTAGAATCCAAAAATGTGAATTTTGCACTAAAACCTATGAAAACATAATAAAACTTAAACAAAACATAATGAAAACTATATGAAAATGATGCCAAAAAGCATATAAAATATTCGCTCATCAAAACACCAACCTTAAACTGTTGCTTGTCCACAAGCAACCAAAAACAAAGTAGGATCAAAAGAAATAGAAGGATGCAATAAATTTTAGAGTTCTCAATGAAGCTTAGTTTCAATTAGATGACCGGGACTGATAAACCCCAATTTTGTGGTTTATCTTGTGTAGAAATTGGGGGATTTTATCAATATTTTTCGCACTTATTCATATAAATTGCATGGTTTTGTGTTTCTTTCCTAATTTTACTTCATGGTTTAAACATGCTTCTTTAACCTTAAAAATGCTATATTTTAATCCACTTCTATTACCATTCGATGTCGTGATGTGTTTGTTAAGTGGATTCAGGATATATAGGGCAGGAATGGTCCAGAAGATGGAAAGGAAGCATGCACAAGTGGAAGGGACATGAAAAATGAAGCTTTGGAGAACTGGCGGCGACCCGCATGTGTGTCTTGGCGCAGCAGTGACTGACACGTACGCATGCTCGACGCGTACGCATGGCTCGTAGAACTCAGATGACGTGCACGCGTGGCCGACATGCACACGTGATGCCCAGCACGTAACATCATTATTAAAATCGTGGCTGGCGATTTCTAGGAGGCTCCAGGCCTAATCTGAGCTCAATTCTGCATGAAAAAGACCCAAGGAACCAAAGGGGAAAGGGGGAGAATCAATCATTCACACAACACACATAATTTTAGCTAGTTTTTGGTTCTTGTTTTCTAGAGAGAGAAACTCTTACTTCTCTCTAGAATTAGTTTGTTTTGATTTTCCTTTATTAAAATTCTGAATTGTGTCTTGTTAATTTTAGTTTCAATTACTTAATTTGAGTTCTCTAGTTATAATTGTGTTTAGATCTTGTGTTGAATTTATGTTTTCTTGTTATCTCCTTTTTCTTCTCATCTTATGAACTTTATTGATCTTGAATTTCCACTAGTGCATTGATGTTTTCTATGATTGATAGTGCTATTTGAGTTGATTTCTATTGATAATTGTTAGTGGGTATTTGTAATTTTCAATTAATTTGCAATTTGAATATGTATTTTGTTAATGCATACCATGTGTTTGATGAAATGTTTCCTTTGATTATGGAGTAGTTTTTATACTCTTGGCCTAGGCTAAGGGGATTGGGTGAACTTGAGTCATTGGGTCTAATTGATTTGGTGATTTGAGAACTCGAGTGGTCAAATTGATACCCATTGACACCAATCTACTACTAAGCCAATTAGTAGTTGGATTGGGACTTATGAGTTGAAATTGATTAAGCCATTTGACGTACTTCAAGCCTTGAAGTAGACTTTATACGTACTTCAAGCATAGAAGTAGACTTAATGAGCTTGGTTCCTCATAATTGTCAATACATGGTTATTAGACAAGAATGGTGACCCCAATTTCTATGCCTAGCCAAGAGTTCCTTTTGTTATTCATATTTGAAATCCAAAAAATCCCAATTACTTGATTCTTATTATAGTTAGTTTAGTTGTTTACTTAGTTCTAAAGTAGAAATAGCTTTATATGTTCTCTTGCTAGATTGAAATTGCTTATACCTTGGCTTGATTGCTTTGATTTAGTTTCTTGCACTTTAAGATTCTTTGCATGTTAAGTTTAGTAGTTTAAATTCTTGTTTATGACTCCCAACCCCAGAATTCTAACCAATATTGATGTACATATTTGTCCATTCTCTTGAGGACGACCCGAGACCAATACTCTCGGTTACTTTATAATGGGGTTGACTTTGTGAGAACCATATCAAAATTTGACGATAGGGTTATATGTTGGTCTAGGACTATACTATGACATGGTCTTTGTTGATAAAATCTAGGCCGACCATAATTTTCTTTTCATCAAATTTTTGGCGCCTTTGCTGGGGAATGGTTGCAATGTGTGGTTTGATATTGGTTATGTGAATATTGTAGATAGTTTACTTGCTTTCATTTGTCTATTTTTAGTTTAGATTTCCTTTGATGCATGAGCTATGACTTCTAAGTTGAATGACTCGGTCTCAACCGAATTCTAACTTAGTCGAGTTTGATTCCGAAATTGAAAGAACCTTGTTACACACTCGGCAAGCTAGGCGGTGCTTAGATTACACGGCTAGTGCTTCGGCCTCTCTTGAGGAACCTTCTGAAACACTAGACGAAACCAAGAGTGACTTAGAATCCACAACTTTCTATTCTTCTGTTGGCACTACTGATACATCTTTGCATAATACAGGTGAAAACCACATGGTGGAGCCACGTAGGATTACCTTGCACGAACAAGGAGCACCAGATCTCATCCTTCAACCGTTGCAAGCTAGGTATCCGAATCTTGATCCCAATTTTGAGCTCAAGAATAGTCTGATTAACTTGCTTCCTAGGTACCTTCGACTACTGGGCCAAGACCCTATTAGGCATTTAAGAAACTTTCAAGTAGCTTATTCTATGGCTCGAAGGCATGGTGCTGATGAGATTGCTATCATGGTTTTTGCTTTCCCCTTCTCTCTTGAGGGGTCGGCAAAAGAGTGGTTCTACTCCCAATCGGATGAAGTGGTGACTGAATGGGACCTATTGAGAAGAGAGTTCTTATATAAGTTCTTTCTGCCAGAGAAGACTGACTACATCCGGAAGAAAATTTCTGGTATAATGCAAAGAGACCAAGAGACACTCTATGAATATTGGACTCGATTTAAGATGTTGTTGGAATCTTGTCCACGTCATGGGTTAGACACTCACTTGCTCATTAGCTATTTTACTGGAGGTCTTTGTGCAGCAGATAAGATTGCTCACCGCCTCTAGTGGTGGTTCTCTTTCTAAGAACAAGATGGCGGCGGAAGCATGGAGTTTGATCAATGATGTCGCCGAGGCTACCCAACATGTGAGAGTGAGGAACAATCCTCCCAAGAGTGTGGTGGAAGCACCTCCTTCCGAATCGGCTTTGACTAAAGTGCTTGGAGACATGACCACTCTCCTCAAGGAGATTCACAAAGAACAAAAGGCATTTCAATCAATCCAATCCATCCAAGCCCCACCTCAAATCCTCCAACTTGAAGGACCCCCTAGAGTATGTGGTTTATGCTCTAGTACCGCACATTACACCGACCAATGTCATCATGTCCTAGAGGATTACACTCTCGCGATAGCCAACGTGAACTACAATAACCGTCCACCCTATCAATCTCAAGGTCAAAACAATTACTCTCATGGTAATAGTTCTAATAAAGGGTGGAGGGACAATGTCCAAGGAAACAACCACAATCAAAGATGGAACCAAGGCAACTCTTCTTCCCAATACCACAACAATAACCACCAAGCCAACCAAAACTAGCATAACCAACCATACCAACACTCACAACAAAATCACAACAACAACCATAGATACCAAATACCTCACCAAAGATAATAAACCAATCAACCTTCTTCTTCTCCCACAAACCAAGGTGATGACTCTCACCGTGCACTCTACCAAGAACAAGAGAGACTTAGGGCTATGATATTGAAAAATGAAGAGAACAATAGGACTCTCAATGCACAAGTTAGCACTATGAGTGCTCAAATGTCCTCCATAGCCGATATTCTCTCAAGGTTGGTCCTACCTCCTACCAACAATACCAACACCAACCAAGCCTCTAGCTCATCCAACCTTCCTTTCCAACCTCTCCCAAACCCAAAGGGTAGCATCAATGCAATTACCTTGAGGAGTGGTACAACACTTGAGGAAGTTGAACCCAAGCCTATCAAGTTGGCGGAGGATGTTCCTAATGTAGAAGTTGGTGAAACAATGGATATAGATGAAAATGAAAAGGAGGAAAAAGTTGCAAAGGAAGAAGAAGAGCAATTGAGGGCCAAGGAACCAAAGTGGAAGGACAACTTAGAGGAACAAATTCCTATACCTTTTCCTACATTAGCCAAGAAGGCTAAGAAGCATAAGGAGCTTGATCCCAACGTAATGCAAATCTTCAAGAACGTGGAGGTAACTATTCCACTCTTTGATGCCATACATCAAGTTCCAAAATATGCTAAGTTCCTTAAGGATGTGTGAACTCATAAAGAGAAGATTGGTGGACTAAGGATGAATCTGTTAGGCAATTCTGTTTCTTCTGTGATGGATGATTTTTCTGAAAAATATAGTGATCCCGGTCCTTGCTTGGTATCTTGTATGATTGGTGAGATTCAACTTAAGGATTGCATGTGCGACTTAGGATCATGTGTGAGCATTATGCTACTTTCAATTTATGAGAAGTTGAACCTTGCACCATTGAGGCGATCCGGAGCTAGGTTTGTGCTTGCGGACAAGAGTATAATTTCAGTTGTAGGTATTGCTGAGAATGTATTGGTGAGAATTCAGGACTTAATCTTTCCGGTGGATTTCCATATCCTAGAGACACCTCCCATTGAATCGGATAGGCCATCCTCCATATTACTTGGGAGGCCATTCTTGAAGACATCCCGGTTTAAATTAGATGTATTTTCAGGGGATTACTCATTTGAAGCCAAAGGGAAGGTGGTGAAGTTCAAATTAGAGGAAACCATGAGGCAACCTCTAGAGGTACATTCAATTTTTGGTTGTGACATTGTTGAAGATGATGTAATTGAAGAACACTTTGGGAGTGATGAAGAGATAAGTTTCAATAGAGATTTGGGTATAAGAGGAATTAGCAAGGAAAAAGGGGAAGGATCCACGACTTCCATATCCTCAAGTAAACAAGGCATCCAATCATGGTTCAATTGACAAGTGGAAGCATCTCTCCTTAAAGGACACTCTTATTAAGGCCAACAAGAAGGACAAGATGGATGTCCTTGAGGATGTTCCAAAAAGATGATCTCAAGCTCATGACCGTCCAACTTAAGGACGTTAAAAAAAAGTGATAGGCGGGAGACACCCCACCATGGTATAATCCTCCTTGTATATAGTTTCTTGTATATAGTTTTAGGGTCCTTGTTTGATTTTGTTGAATTTGTTTAATTGTGCTTGATTTTTTTTGATTTTGTTATGCTTGTTAGAGTCTTCATAAGGATTTCATTGATCTTGGTATTGGTTAAATTGGCAATTTTGAAGAAAAATTCTTGATTTTTAGTATTGCCTAAAATTTTAAGTGTTTTTGAAGTATCTAGCTTGAATGAATGCCAAGATTGTGCTATAATTATTTTCCCTCATGTTACTTGTTTAAACAAAAAAAAAAATTCGTTTCACATGTGGGCGTGGACGACGCGTGCGCGTCGATTGCGTTTCCACAACTCCTGGTACAAAAACCAGAGAGTTGCTCTGGTACTGTGCGAATTTCATGCTGGGAGCACAAGCCTTCCCACACGCGCGCATCGGTGACGCGTATGCGTCACTGGTCCATCTCGCATATCCACGCGTGAGCGTGGGCGACGTGTACGTGTTGTTTGCTGATATTGTAACTCCTGGTACAAAAACCAGAGAGTTGCGCTAGAGTGATGCTTGCCTTTGTGTGAGGAGCATAATCTCACCTCACGTGTGCGTGTTAGCTGACACGTATGCGTCCCCCTCCATTTCTGCTATCCACGCATAGGTGTGGACGACGCTCATGCGTCACTCGTTTTTTCTCTCTTCCACGCGTAGGCGTGGACGAGGCGCGCGCGTCACATGCCTAACACAGCTTGTAGGGCACGCTGCCCTTTTCTCTCCATTTTCTTTCTTTCTTCTTCTCTTTCTTCCCTTCTTCTTCTTTCTCCTTACTACTTCTTCTCCGCCCACTACCACCGGTGACTTCAACCACCGGTGACCACCACCTCCGATGGTCCCACATTTCTCTCTCCTCTTTTATCTCTCTTCTCTTTTCTCTTTCTCTTCTCCTTTTCTTACTTATACTCAACCTCACCTTCTCCTCCTTTCAAGGTTGCATACCTCTTCTTTCTCTTTTCTTTCTTTTTAAAATTTTTCTTTACTATTGTATTTAATTACTTTACTCTATTTGTTTTGGTTGCATTTTAATTTTGTTGTTTGCTTGTTTGTTTGTTTACTCTTGTTTCTTTTCTTTCCTTTTATTTTCTTCTATGGATGTTGAATCTCATTTACTTTTTGAATTGGTGGATTCATTCATATCTCTTAGCTTGTTGTGCTATGATAAATGACATTCTATTTTGGGGTATATCCACCTTGAACTCATCAAACTTGTCTGTTATTTACAATTTGTACACCAAGTGTTTGTGAAAAAGAGCCAATGACACCTTCGTTCATTGTTGACCTTTTTTTTCTTTAACCTTAGTACCTCTTTTTCACAACACTTGCACTACATGGGCATTCAGCATCATTTCCATGGTTTTTCATCATCAAATGCTCATTGTTTATGGTTTGCTATGCTTGTAGCATCATGTAAGAATGAGTAGTTCAATGCTTATCATTGTCTTCCATTTCTAGACATTATTGTCTTGGAGTTAGTTGAGCGAAAGGTTTTCCTATGACCTCCACCTTTCTTGCATGTGCATATCATTATTGTTATTGATGCTTCAGTTTATTCTTCTCATGCTCTATACTTGCATGCTTTTCTCACTCTTGCATCTCATGCTTCAGTTTATTCTTGTCATGCTCTATACGCTAAAATTTGAGCTAAGAACACACAAGCATGTGAGTTTTGAGCCCAATTGCGTGGTTACATCATATAACCACTTATTTCCATTCTTGTGTGCATTGTTCTCTTTCTATGATTGCAATCCTTGATTTGTTTGATTCTATATGTCCATTATTTTGTGTATGAATGCATTGAGGCTGTTATTTCAATAGCTCACTTACCCAAATAGCCTTAACCCTTTTATCTACCATTGTTAACCAATTTTGAGCCTACGTTAAACCCCCTTTCATTCTTTTATTTAGCACATTAATACCCCTAAGTGAAAAACAATAAATGTCCTCTGATTTGGATCTTTGATTAGCTTAGGCGAGTGAGGGTGTGTGTCATTTAAGCGGGAGGGAAGCTTGGGAACATTGGTAGAGGTAAAAGTGTGTTTTTTATAGTTTTTATTGAAAATATTGGGAATTGGGTGCATACTCATATATTGAATGTTTGAACCATATGCATTGGCATCGTTGTATATAATGCATCAAAAGAGAAATGCAAAATAAAAATAAAATAAAAAAATATTTGTAGAAAAAAAATAGAAAAAAAAACAATAAAAAGGGGACAAAATGACCAAAGGCAAAGCCAATAATAACTAATACATATGGGTTGTGAATTAAAAGAAAATGTATGAGTGTGTAAAAAGTGAATGAATGGGTAGTTAGGTTGTGTATTAGAATTGTATAAGTTGTTGTGTGTGTTAGGTGAGAGCTTAGGTTAATCAAGGATTCAAATTTCAAGCTCACTTGCCATATATGCATCCTTACCTTTACCCTAGCCCCATTACAACCTAAAGATAAGCCCTCATGATGAATGTATGCATGCACCAAATAACGTCGATTGTTAGATAAAAACAAATCTTGAAAAGCATGATTAGAAGAGAATTGAGAGATCAATCCTGTACACTTGAGCGAATAGAGTAAATACACTTCCAGTGAGGGTTCGATGCTCAACTCCTTGTTCCCAGGTTTCACAAGATTTACACATCATTTTGATATTTGAATTGGTAGAGTCCATGAGTTATCATATTACCTTAGCCCTAATCGTTCATGCATGTGTTCTTGGAAGTTGATTCACTTTTGATCAAGTAGATAGAAGCATTTGCATTAGTTGCATCCTTGTAGGCAAATTACAATTCATAAACCTCATTTTCCTACGTTCTTTGGTCTTTTAATTTTTAGCGTGAGGACATGCTTGGTTAAAGTGTGGGGAGGTTTGATAAACCCCAATTTTGTGGTTTATCTTGTGTAGAATATGGGGGGGTTATCAATATTTTCCGCATTTATTCATATAAATTGCATGGTTTTGTGTATCCTTCCTAATTTCACTTCATGGTTTAAAACATGCTTCTTTAACCTTAAAAATGCTATATTTTAATCCTCTTCTATTACCATTCGATGCCGCCATGTGTTTGTTAAGTGGATTCAGGACCTATAGGGCAGGAATGGTATGGAAGATGGAAAGGAAGCATGCACAAGTGGAAGGGACATGCAGAATGAAGCTTTGGAGAACTGGTGGCGACGCGCACGCGTGGCTGGCATGCACGCATGACTTGGCATAGCAGTGACTGACGCGTATGCATGCTTGACGCGTACTCGTGGCTTGTAGAACTCAAATGACATGCACGCGTGATGCCCAGCACGTGACATCATTATTAAAATCGTGGCTGGCGATTTCTGGGAGGCTCCAGGCCTAATCTGAGCTCAATTCTGCATGGAAAAGACCCAAGAAACCAAAGGGGAAAGAGGGAGATTCAATCATTCACACAGCACTCATAATTTTAGCTTGTTTTTGGTTCTTGTTTTTTAGAGAGAGAAACTCTTACTTCTATCTAGAATTAGTTTGTTTTGATCTTCCTTTTTTGAAATTTTGAATTGGGTCTTGTTAATTTTAGTTTTAATTACTTAATTTGAGTTCTCTAGTTATAATTGTGTTTAAATCTTGTGTTGAATTTATGTTTTCTTGTTATCTCCTTTTTCTTCTCATCTTATGAACTTTGTTGATCTTGAATTTCTACTAGTGCATTGATGTTTTCTATGATTGATAGTGCTATTTGAGTTGATTTCTATTGATAATTGTTAGTGGGTATTTGTAATTTTCAATTAATTTGCAATTTGAATGTCTTTTGTTAATGCATACCATCTGTTTGATGAAATGTTTCTTTTGATTATAGAGTAGTTTTCTAAACTCCTGGCCTAGGCTAAGGGGATTGGGTGAACTTGAGTCATTGGGTCTAATTGATTTGGTGATTTGAGAATCTGAGTGGTCAAATTGATACCCATTGACACCAATCTACTACTAAGCCAATTAGTAGTTGGATTGGGACTTATGAGTTGAAATTGATCAAGCCATTTGACGTACTTCAAGTGTTGAAGTAGACTTTGTACGTACTTCAAGCATAGAGGTATACTTGATGAGCTTGGTTCCTCATAATTGTCAATACATGGTTATTAGACAAGGATAGTGACCCCGATTCCTATGCCTAGCTAAGAGTTCCTTTTATTATTCATATTTGAAACCCAAAAATTCCAATTGCTTGATTCTCGTTATAGTTAGTTTAGTTGTTTACTTAGTTCTAGAGTAGAAATAGCTTTATATGTTCTCTTACTAGATTGAAATTTCTTATACCTTGCCTTGATTGCTTTGATTTAATTTCTTGCATTTTAAGATTCCTTGCATGTTAAGTTTAGTAGTTTAAATTCTTGTTTATGACTCCCAATCCCGGAATTCTAACCAATATTAATGTACATGTTTGCCCATTCTCTTGAGGATGACCCGATACCAATACTCTCGGTTACTTTATATTGGGGTTGACTTTGTGACAACCATATCAAAATTTGATGATAGGGTTATATGTTGGTCTAGGACTATACTCTGACATGATCTTTGTTGATAAAATCTAGACCAACCATAATTTTCTTTTCATCAGAGACTAGTAGCTTTTTGCTTCTGAATAGTTTTGGCATCTCATTTTCTATTGAAGCTCAGAATAGTTGGCATCTTTAGGAACTTAGAATCCAGATGATACTATTGATTCTCTTAGTTAAGTTCTTTTTGATTCTTGAACACACCTTCTTTAGAGTCTTGGCCGTGACCCTAAGCACTTTGTTTTCCAGTATTATCACCGGATACATAAATGCCACAGACACTTTAACTGGGTGAATCCCTTAGGATTGTGATTCAGCTTTGCTAGAATCCCCAACCAGTAGTGTCCAGAGTTCTTAAGCACACTCTTTGCTTTGGACCACGACTTTAACTACTCAGTCTCAATTTTTCACTTGACACCTTCACACCACAAGCATATAGTTAGGGAAGCAGCTCAATTGAACTGTTTAGGCTAAGATATTTCTTTTAGGCCCTCCTAACCATTGATGCTTAAAGCCTTGGATCCTTTCTCTTACCTTTTAGTTTTAAGAGCTATTGGCTTTTTACTCTTGCTTTTTGATTTAAAGAGCTATTGGCTTTTTCTGCTTTTCATTTCTTTTTTTGCTTGCTTTTTTTTTCACAGAGACATATATATTTTTTCTTTTATTGCTTTTTGCTGCTCTTTCTTGCTTCAAGAATCAATTTTAGGTTTTTTCAGATCACCAATAATACTTCACTTTTATCATCATTCTTTCAAGAGCCAACATTCTTAACTCCAACATGAAATATGCACTGTTCATTCATGCATTCAGAAAATAAAAGCAATTCCACCACATCAAATAATTGAACTATTCTTAATATGAAACTCGAAATTCATGCATCTTACTTCTCTTTTTCAACTAAAATTTTCTTTTAAGCAAGGTGAGAGATGCATGGAATATTTCATAACTTTAAGGCATAAATAAAGATGATCATGCACTAGAAACAGACAATAGAACAGAATACATGGAAAATCAAAAAATAACATAGGCAACATGTAAGAACCGCGATTAATTAACTGTTTAATTAAATAATTAAATTGTCCAAAATAGGATCTAAAAATTTAGAATGTGAATTAGAAATTTTAAATATGATTTTGGACTCAATAGATTTTTTTTATTTAGAAAATGTAATTTTTTGCGAAAAACCACATAAAAATGTGAACCGGCAAATGAACCGGCAGTATCAGCTTAAATCGGTCCGGTACTGTGCGAGACTAATTAAAAACAGTCCAAAATTGTGCCAAACGGGCCAAAAATGCTAACGGGTTAGACCGGGCTCAAGTTGGGGCCATGCCCAACATATAAAACACATTAATGACCCCCATTCAGCCACCATAACCATTAGAGAGTGAGAGTTGCAGCTGAAGTGAGAAGAGAGGAAGGGGTTTCAGAAACACTATTCACTCCTCACTTCCAGTGGACATATCTTGAGCTACGGTGTTCCAATTCGCGTGCCATCAGCGACTACGTGAAGCTCTCACCAAGTCCGTCATTTCTAGCTAAGCCTTTTGGTAAGTTTCTTGAAATTCTCTGCCCATTTTCCTGTTCTAAGAATTTCGAGTTTTTGGGTTTTGTATTAAGTGAAATTTTGTGATTTTGGGTGTTTAGGTCTCTAGCCTTTGGTTCCTATTGGGTTTAACCCAATCAATCTTGGATAAGGTGAGTTTATTCTCAACCCTTGTGAAATTGTGATTTTAATGAACCCTAGATTGATTTAGTTATGAATTATGTGTATATAGCTTTAATTTGTGTTGTATGGAGAATGTTGGTGACTTGAATATCTTGGAAGTGGATTTGGTGACTTGAGAACCTGTGGAGGCTTGATTTGTACTAAATCTTGGGTTTTAGTGCTTATTGGGAAGTGGCCAAGGTTTGGTTTCGGTTTTCTCTATGTAAAATATAATATTTCTGGACACTTAGGCTAGTGACCCATAGGATAGGTTGGATTGAAATGGCTTGTTGAATTGGATGATTAATAATGTATGATGAATTGATGACTTTGAGTGATTTTGATGAATAATGATGTTGATGTGGTTAAATAATGTTGAATATTATTGTTGAGAACAAATGAGATTGATTGAGATGACTGTTAATAATATAATGATGATTGGTATGACTTTGGTAGTTAGAGACTTTCCTGAAGTATTCCCAGAAGATATTCCTGAATTTCAACCTCAAAGGGAAATTGAATTTGTGATTGACTTGGTACTGGAAGCCAGACCAGTGTCGATTGCGCTATATCAAATGGATCCGATAGAGTTGGCTGAACTAAAATCTTAGTTGGAAGAGCTTTTGAACAAGAGGTTCATTCGACCGAGTGTATCTCCGTGGGGAGCGCCAGTTTTATTGGTGAAGAAGCAGGACGGAGGAATGCAACTTTGCGTGGATTACCGACAGTTAAACAAAGTGACCGTGAAGGACAAGTACCCGCTGCCTAGGATAGATGACTTAATGGATCAATTGCAAGGAACTGGGGTGTTCTCCAAGATTGATCTAAGGTCTGGTTACCATCAGATAAGGGTGAAGGAAGATGACATTCTGAAAACTGCGTTTAGGACGCACTATAGGCACTACGAGTTTGTGGTAATGTCCTTTGGGTTGACGAATGGACCTGCTGTTTCATGGATTACATGAACAGAGTATTTTGTCCCTTTTTGGGCAAATTCGTGGTGGTTTTCATAGATGACATTCTAGTTTACTCAGAGGTAGAAAAAGAACATGAAGAACACTTGAAGATTGTCTTGCAAATTCTGAAGGAGTGACAATTGTATGCTAAGTTGTCCAAATGTGAATTCTGGAAGGAAGAAGTAAAGTTCTTAGGTGACGTGCTGAGCAAAGGAGGGATAGTCATAGATCCTTCGAAAGGAGAGGCAGTGATGGAATGGGAGAGACCGATTACGGTGATGGAGGTTAGAAGTTTCTTGGGTCTGGACGGATACCACTGAAGATTCATTGAGGGATTTTCCCGGATTACATTACCGATGACTAAGTTAACAAGGAAGGACATACCATTTGTGTGGATGTCAGAGTGTGGAAAGTGTTTTCAGACATTGAAATAAATGTTAACTTCAGCGCCTATTTTGATTTTTCCAGAACCACACGAACTGTTTAAAGTATACTATGATGCTTCATTGAAGGGTTTGGGTTGCGTGTTGATGCAACACCGGAACGTGGTGGCTTACGCATCGCATCAGCTGAGACCGCATGAGGTAAATTACCCAACTCATGACTTAGAATTAGCGGCAATTGTGTTTGCATTGAAGATTTGGAGGCACCACTTGTACGAAGTAAGGTTTAGTGTTTTTTCTGATCATAAGAGTCTCAAGTACATCTTTTATCAGAAAGAGCTCAATATGCGTCAAAGAAGGTAGATGGAGCTTCTGAAGGATTATGATTTTGAATTAAGTTATCACCATGGGAAGGCTAATCTGGTAGTGGACGCTTTAAGTCGGAAGTCTTTGACAATAGCTTGGATAAGGATCAAAGAAGAAGAGTTGGTGGATACGTTTGTAGATCTTAAGTTGGATATTGGTGAAGTTACCGGAGTAGCTTTTTCAAACCAACTGCAAATTTCAAGTACGTTTAAATCAGAGATATAGAGGGCTCAGCAAGATGAGCAAAAGCTTCAGCGATTATTTCAACCAGTTGGTAATAAGAGGCATGGAGAATTCACTAAGGATGATGAAGGATTGTGGAGGTATAAGGGGAGGATTTGTGTGCCGGATGTCGGAAGTCTGAGACACGAATTATTGTCGGAAGCTCACAACAGTGGGTTTTTTATTCATCCAGGAAGTACGAAGATGTATTATGTTCTAAAGAAGATGTTCTGGTGGCCTGGGATGAAGAATGAGGTAGGATCAAGAATGAGGTAACGGCAGTCATATCTAAGTGTTTGACGTGTCCGAAGGTGAAGATAGAACACCAGAGACTGTCGAGAATGCTACAGCCACTTGAGATTCCTCAGTAGAAGTGAGAAGGAATTGCAATGGACTTTGTGATTGGCTTACCGAGGACTAGGTCGGGATTTGATGCAGTTTGGGTGATCGTGGATCGCTTAACCAAATCCGCTCATTTTCTGCCTATCCGAGTAAACTGTTCAATGGAGGAGTTGGTGAGGTTGTATATCAAGGAGATTGTAAGGTTGCACGGTGTGCCATCGAGCATAGTGTCGGGTCGTGATCCCCGATTCACATCAAGGTTTTGGGGAGCTTTTCAAAGAGCTTTCGGTACAAGGCTATGTCTCAGCACCGCATATCATACGCAAATGGATGGATAGTCGAAATGAACTATTCAGACGTTGGAGGATATGCTAAGGGCGTGTGTTTTGGATCAACCTAGAAGTTATGACCGTTACATGCCATTGGTGGAGTTTGCGTACAACAGCTTTCATGCGAGCATTGGGATGGCTCCGTATAAGGATTTGTATGGACGAAAGTGCCAGCCTCCACTGTATTGGTATGAAGCCGGTGAAGCAAGTGTTTTAGGTCCTGATTTGGTAGTAGAGACTACTGAGAAAATTAAGAAGATTCAGGAGAGGATTTTGACTACACAGAACCGACATAAGAGTTATGCGGATCAGAGAAGGAAACCATTAGAATTTGAAGTAGGAGAGCATCTATTTCTAAGGGTTACACTGACAACTGGGATTGGAAGAGCTATTAAAACCAAGATGCTGAATCCAAGATTCATAGGACCGTTTGAGATTCTGAGGCGATTCGGGCCGGTGGCATATCAAGTAGCTTTGCTGCTTCACTTATTTAACTTGCATGACGTATTCCACGTGTCACAACTCCGTAAGTACACGTCGGATGTGGCTCATGTGTTAGAGCCCGAGTCGGTTGAGTTGAGGGAGAACTTCACATTTCAAGTAACACCGGTGCGTATTGACGACACTAGTGTGAAGAAACTACGTGGAAAGGAAGTTCAACTGGTTAAAGTTGCTTGGAAGAGAGCAAGAGTGGAAGAGCATACTTGGGAATTGGTGTCTGAGATGCGGAAGGATTATCCCAAGCTATTCTCAAGTAATCATCAAATTTTGAGGACAAAATTTCTTATTTGGTGGGGAGAATGTAAGAATCGCAATAAATTAACTGTTTAATTAAATAATTAAATTGCCCAAAATAGGATCCAAAAATTTAGAATGTGAATTAGAAATTTTAAATATGATTTTCGGACTCAGTTGATTTTTCTATGTTAGAAAATGTAATTTTCTGCGAAAAACCGCATTAAAATGCGAACCGGTAAATAAACCGGCAGTACCAGCTTAAATCAGTCCAGTACTATGCGAGAATAATTAAAAATAGTAGAAAACCTTAGAAAAATATCTAGAACTGAAAACCGGACATTAATTTTAAAGGTTTGGCCTGAAATTTGGATAAACGGGCCAAAAATGCTAACGGGTTAGACCGGGCCCAAGCCCAACATATAAAAATACATTAATAACCCCCATTTAGCCACCATAACCATTAGAGAGTGAGAGTTGCAGCTGAAGTGAGAAGAGAGGAAGGGATTTCAAAAATACTATTCACTACTCCTCACTTCCGGTGGACATATCTCGAGCTACGGTACTCTGATTCGCGTGCCGTCAGTGGCTACGCAAAGCTCTCACTGAGCCCGTCACTTCTAGCAAAGCGTTGTGGTAAGTTTCTCGAAATTCCTTGCCCAGTTTCCTGCCCTAAGAATTTCGAATTTTTGGGGTTTGTATCAAGTGAAATTTTGTGATTTTGGGTGTTTAGGTATACTTTAGCCTTTGGTTCCTATTCGGTTTAACCCAATCAATCTTGGATAAGGTGAGTTTATTCTCAACCCTTGTGAAATTGTGATTTTAATGAACCCAAGGTTGATTTAGTTATGAATTATGTGTATATAGCTCGAATTGGTGTTGTATGGAGAATGTTGGTGACTTGAATAGCTTGGAAGTGGATTTGGTGACTTGAGAACTTGTGGAGGCTTGATTTGTAGTCAATCTTGGGTTTTTATGGATATTGGAAATCGTCCAAGGTATAGTTTCGATTTTTTCTATGTAAAATATAATATTTCTGGGCACTTAGGCTAGTGACCCATAGGATAGGTTGGATTGAAATGGCTTGTTGAATTGGATGATTAATGATGTATGATGAATTGATGACTTTGAGTGATTTTGATGAATAATGATGTTGATGTGGATAAATAATGTTGAATATTCTTGTTGAGAACAAATGAGATTGATTGAGATGACTGTTAATAATATAATGATGATTGATGAGCAGATATTTTATACGCTTTTTGGCATCATTTTCATATAGTTTTTAGCAAGTTTTGTTTAATTTTTATTAAGTTTTCACAGGTTTTAGTGCAAAATTCATATTTTTATGCAAATTCAGGTATTTTCTGGCTTAAATTGAGGAGCTGGAGCAAAAGTCTGACTCAGAGACAGAGAAAGCGCTGCAGATGCTGTCAGGATCTGACCACCTTGCACTCAAAAGAGCTTTTCTAGAGCTACTGACATCAAAATGGAGCATTCTCAACGGCTATGGAAATTTGACTTCCAGAGGTTTCCAGATATATATAATAGTTTACACTTTGTTTCAGAATTGAAGGCCCGAAACTGGCATCCAACGCCAGTTTCCTGCCCTATTCTGGCGTCCAACGCCCAAAGGAGAAGAGATCAGCGTCCAATGCCCATAAAGGATCCCCTAGCCAGTGTTCAATGCCCTAGAGGCCTCCTAGCACGTGGATATCAATCAAGCTCATCCCAAACACTCACCAAGTGGGCCCTAGAAGTGGGTTTTAACACTAAAAGACTATTTTACCCTTCTTAATGTAATCCTTAGTCATTAGTTTAGTATTTAAAGACTTTTACACCTCTCAATAAAGGGGGGACGCACACTTTACACGTTTTATGATTGTATTTTCTATCAATATGAGTTTCTAAACCTCCTAGGTTGAGGGGAGGAGCTCTGCTGAGTTTTATGGATCAATAAAAGTATTACTATTCTTTTTCAATCCATGTTAGATTCTCTATTCTAAGATGTGTCTTCGTTCTTCATTCTAAGACTGCATGCCTGACAACCACCCGTGTTCTTCTTGGGTCCATGTGACTACATAACTGGAAAGCATTGAACCACTAGCTTGATTATACAACTCTTAGACGGCTAATCCACGACTTCGTTGGGGACTTCTCGAAACATCAGTTCAGCTGAGCTATATGGAGATTAGAGTCTTTGTGGTAGAGTGATAAACCACTATTTTATGGTTTATATTGTATTTAATTGTGTGGTTTTATCATGATCCTTACCCACTTATTCATTAAATTAGCATGCATTTAGATTTCCTTCCTAAATTTATTACATGTTTGAAAACTGCTTCCTAGAGACTTTAATTATTTATTTTTAATTCTCCTTTATTCTATTCGATACCGTGATCTGTGTGTTAAGTGTTTCAGACTTTATAGGGCATGAATGAGTTGGAGATTGGAAAGGAAGATAGCAAAAATGGAAGGAACACAAGTATTTTGTGGAGATAACCAGCGAGAAGTGACGCGGTCGCATGGCTCACGCGACCGCGCGAAGGAGAGCAAATCGCAGCGACGCGGCCGCATGGTTCACGCGGCCGCGCGGATTGGAAAAGCTCAGGCGATGCGGCAGCGTGGACGACGCGAACGCGTGGCGAGGAAAAACGCGAATGACGCGTCCGCATGGATGACGCGATCGCGTGACATGTGCGATTTGCATAATCTGCTGAATCCGTTGGGGGCGATTTTGGACCCTATTTCGGCCCAGTTTTCGGCCCGGAACAGCAGACTAGAGTCAGAGAACATGCAGAAACAAACAACACATTCATTGAGAGATAGTTTTAGATCTAGTTTTTTACTCTCTTAGGTTTTTCTCTCTAGGTTTTAGAATTTTTAATTGATCTTAGCATTGGAACATTGAGAAGAGTTATTCCCTCATCAAGACTTCGTCATTCTAGTTCGTTTTCTCAACTTGGTTTTATCCTTCCATGTTCCTTGTTTTGTTCAATTTTGTTATTTGAATACTTTTATGATTATTTAATGCAAGGATTATTTCTTTTTAATTTAATTTCAATTCCAATAATCATGTCTTCTTTTAATTCCCTTTCATATGCTATGGATTCTTTATTTACAATGCGTGGGTAGTTTCCTTACTTGATGGGGAGTTGATTAAAAGGAACTCTTGAGTTGGAAGGATTGAAGAAAAATTTGTAATTGGGTTAAATGTTGGATTGCTATCCTGTCACCAACGCCAATCCCTTTGAACTAAGTGGGTTGCAACTTGTGAACAGATCTGGCATTCCAACTTGTTTGACTTTCCTTTACTTAGTAAAGGATAACCAAACAGAACAACCATTAATTATAAATTAATCTTACAATCATTCCACCAATAATAGAAATTCCAACTAATCAACTCCCAGTCAAGGCTTTTATTCATATTAACTAAATTTCCTCAATTTAAATTCCAATTTACCCAACTCAACTTCTTTGAACATCTGATTAATAAGATAGCACACTTTTCTGCAACTCGTTGGGAGACGACCTGGGACTTAAAACTCCCAGTAATTTTTAATTTAATTCTTTGTGACATATTTCTAAATTGATAGGCAGATTTTTGGTGAATTATAGAGGCTAGAACGCATAGGCGCAACATTCTCTGTTCCGGAAGATTCGACCTTGTCTGTGGTGTTTTGAGTAGGATCATTAAGGAGAATGGACTGTAGAAGCTTCACCCTCAATCAGAATGGATCCACACTAACCCTGGGGTTCAGATATGGAGGAGCATTGGTGACCTCTCAACCAGCATTGATCACATATAGCCTGCCATAGAAGAAATCATTCACAGTTGAAGTAGACAGTAAGACCAGAATTAATCCAGAAGAACAAAGCATCCCCAAGCCTTGACCACCTTCTTATCATAGTTTACATAACTTCTGAGTTCTAAGTAACATTTTCTCTTTATTTTCTTTTATGTATTTAAACAACATACCTATGTCTCCTATTTGCCTGACTAAGATCTACAAGATAACCATATCTTGCTTCAAACCAGAATCCTCGTGGGATCGACCCTGACTCACTCAGGTATTACTTGGACGACCTAGTGCACTTGCTGGTTCTGTGTACGAAGTGTGGGGATCTGTGCGCACCAAGTTTTTGGCGCCGTTGCGGGGAATTGTTCGATTTTGGGCAACTGATGGATTATCTTGTTGCTTAGATTAGGTACCTTTTACTTTTGTTTTGAATCTTTTATTTTTCTTTTCAAAAATTTTTGAAAACCTTTTCTGTTTTTGGCTATGTATTTCCTTTTGAGTTTCTTACTTTGAGTCTTACCTGTTTTTATTTTCTTTTTCAAAATTTTTTTTCAAAAATCTTTGCTTTTCTTTATTAATCTTTATTTTTGGTTTGAGTCTTTTGTTTATGTTCTTGTGGAATTTTCGAATTTCTTGAGTCTTTTTCCAAAAAATTTTCAAAAATAGTGTCTTTTTTTTTAGTCTTGTATCAATCCTTAAGTTTGGTGTCTCTTTATGTTTTCCTTTTCAAAATTTCGAAAATTATATGCTTTGATTTCAAAAATTTTTAGGTTTGGTGTCCCTTGGTCACTTTGGTTTTGATCCCTTTTAACCTGTTCTTGGTTTTCTTTCTTGATATTCGAACTGTTCTTGGTAGTTTTTGTTGTGTTTGATTTCAATTTCTTTAAATTTGATGTCTTTTGTTGTTTTTCATGTAAATTTCGAAAAATTGTCTTTGGTTTTCAAAATTTTTAAGTTTGGTGTCCTTTGCATGTTTTTGTTTTCTTTGAATCCTTTGAGTTTTATTCTTGGTGTTCTTCTTGATCTTCAAAGTGTTCTTATTTTTCTTCTTGCTTTGTGATGAGCGGATAATTTATACGCTTTTAGGCATTGTTTTTAGTATATTTTAATTAGTTTTTATTATATTTTTATTAGTTTTTAAATAAAAATCACTGTTCTGGACTTTACTATGAGTTTGTGTGTTTTTCTGTGATTTCAGGTATTTTCTGGCTAAAATTGAGGGACCTGAGCAAAAATCTGATTCAGAGGCTGAAAAAGGACTGCAGATACTGTTGGATTCTGACCTCCCTGCACTCAAAGTGGATTTTTTGGAGCCATAGAAGCCCAATTGGCGCGCTCTCAATTGTGTTGGAAAGTAGACATTCTGGGCTTTCCAGCAATATATAATAGTCTATACTTTGCCCGAGATTTGATGGCCCAAACAGGCGTTCCAATCAGCTCAAGAATTCTGGCGTTTAACTCAAAAACTGGCACAAAAGCTGGAGTTAAATGTCCAAACTGGCACAAAAGCTGGCGTTAAACTCCAAGAAAAGTCTCTACATATGGAAGCTTCAATGCTCAGCCCAAGCACACACCAAGTGGGCCCGGAAGAAGATTTCTGCATTAATTACTGATTTCTGTAAACCCTAGGCTACTAGTTCTCTATAAATAGGACCTTATACTATTGTATTTTCATCTTTGATAAGTCTTATGCTATCTTAGACACGTTTGGAGGCTGGCCATTCAGCCATGCCTAGACCTTGTTCTTATGTATTTTCAACGGTGGAGTTTCTACACACCATAGATTAAGGTGTGGAGCTCTGCTGTTCTTCATGAATTAATACAAAGTACTATTGTTTTTCTATTCAACTCAAGTCTATTTCTTCTCCAAGATATTCATTCATTCTTCAACTTGATGAATGTGATGATCCGTGACACTCATCATCATTCTCACCTATGAACATGTGCCTGACAACCACCTCTGTTCTACTAGCAATGGCTTGAATGCGTATCTCTTGGGTTTTTAATCTAAGATTGGAACCTTCGTGGTATAGGCTAGAATTATTGGCGGCCATTCCTGAGATCCGGAATGTCTAAACCTTGTCTGTGGTATTCTGAGTAGGATCTGGGAAGGGATGATTGTGCTGAGCTTCAAACTCGCGATTGTTGGGCGTGTGACAGACGCAAAAGTATCAATGGATCCTATTCCGACATGATCGAGAACCGACAGATGATTAGCCGTGCGGTGACAGCGCATTTGGAACGTTTTCACTGAGAGGACGGGAAGTAGCCATTGACAACGGTGATGCCCAACATAAAGCTTGCCATGGAAAGGAGTATGAATGATTGGAAGAAGGCAATAGGAAAGCAGAGGTTCAGGAGGAACAAAGCATCTTCATACGCTTATCTGAAATTCCAACCAAAGAATTACATAAGTATCTCTATCTTTATTTTATGTTTTATTTATCTTTTAATTATCAATTCTCCATCACCATCTGAATTCGCCTGACTGAGATTTATAAGGTGACCATAGCTTGCTTCAAGCCGACAGTCTCCGTGGGATCGACCCTTACTCACGTAAGGTATTACTTGGACGACCCAGTGCACTTGCTGGTTAGTTGTGCATGATTGTGACAAAGTGTGATTCATGTTTAAGAGCTCCAAGTCCTTTGGCGCCATTGTTGATGATCACAATTTTGTGCACCAAGTTTTTGGCGCTGTTGCCGGGGATTGTTCGAGTTTGGACAACTGACGGTTCATCTTGTTGCTTAGATTAGGTACTCTTCAGAATTTTTTAGAATGGATTCTAGAGTTTCAAGGTGATGTTCTTATCATCACAAAAGCTGATTGATTCTCATCAATTTAGCTGCTGAATGTAATGTCCTGCTGAAGCTTGGCCAAACATGTCTAATCTTTTTAGACTGAAGCTTTAGACTAACATTGCATGATTCCTGGAATTCTTATTAAAAGTCTTTATTCTCTTTATTTTATTTTCCATATAATTTTCAAAAATCACAAAAAAATTTATAAAACCATAAAAATAAAAAAATATTTTATGTTTCTTGTTTGAGTCTAGTATCAAATTTTAAGTTTGGTGTCAATTGCATTCTTCTTGCATTTTTCGAAAACATGCAATATGTTCTTCATTAATCTTCATGTTGTTCTTGATGATTTCATTGCTCTGATCTTTAAATTCTCTTGTTTTGTGTGTTTTGTTGTTTCTCATATGCATTCTCAATTTGTTAGTGTCTCCTATATGAAAATTTTTAAGTTTGGTGTCCTGCATGCATTGTTTATTTGATCTTAGTTGCAATTTTGATTGTTTCTAATCATTAAAAATTCAAAAATATTTTCAAAATTGTGTTTTTTCAAGTTAATAATACAGAGAATTGAAGATTCAGAACATTCAGCAGAGGAATCAAACAAAAAAAGCTGGGCATTCAAAACGCCCAGGAAGAAGGAAAACTGGCGTTTAAACGCCAGCCAGGGTACCTGGCTGGGCGTTTAACGCCCAAAAAGGTAGGATTTTGTTTAACGCCCGAAGGACACAAGAGGGAAGATTTTGTTTTTAATCCAAATTTTTTTCAAATCTTCATAACTTTTCAAAATCAAATCTTTTTCAAATCATATCTTTTCAATCATATCTCTTCAAAATCAATTTCTTTCCATTTTTTATTATTTTCGAAAATCCTTGCTATAATTAAAGATTTACTTCAAAATTTTCAAGTTGTTACTTGCCTATTAAGAAAGGACCAAAAGTTTGAATTCTAGAATCATATCTTCTAATTTCTTGTTAGTCAAGTAATCAACTTTAATTTTAAAAACTTTCTTTTTCTATATTGATTTTCAATCATATCTTCTCAATCATATCTTTTCAATCACATCTTTTTGAAATTTTACTCTCAATCATATCTTTTTAATTTCTAATTTCAAAATCTTTTTCAACAATCACTTAATTTCTTTCCCAATCTTAATTTTCGAAAATCTCAATCAAATTTTCAAATTTTTTTTATTATTTCAAAATATTTTTAATTTATTTTCGAAAATTCTTCCCCTCTTCTCACATCCTTCTATTTAAAGGACTAACACTTTTCCTCAAGGTACAATTCAAACTCCCTCCTTCTTTATATGTTCGAATTATTTTCCATCTACCTCCTTCTGTTCTTCTTTTCCTCTGACACCTCAAGGAATATCTATACTATGACATAGAGGATTCCTTACTTTCTTGTTCTCTTCTCTTTCATATGAGCAGAAGCAAAGATAAAGGCATACTTGTTCAAGCTGATCCTGAACCTGAAAGGGCCTTAAAGAGAATGCTAAAAGAAGTTAAAGCACAATTCTCTTTAGAGGGCCTAACAGAGCTCTTCAAGGAAGAAGAAACCATGGCAGCCGAAAACAACAATGCCAACAACGCAAGGAAGGTGCTTGGTGACTTTACTGCACCTACTCCCGACTTCTATGGGAGAAGCATCTCAATCCCTGCCATTGGAGCAAACAACTTTGAGCTTAAGCCTCAATTAGTTTCTCTAATGCAACAGAATTGCAAGTTTCATGGACTTCCATTAGAAGATCCTCATCAGTTCTTAGCTGAATTCTTGCAAATCTGTGACACTGTCAAGACCAATGGGGTTGACCCTGAAGTCTACAGACTTATGCTCTTCCCTTTTGCTGTAAGAGACAGAGCTAGGACATGGTTGGATTCACAACCTAAAGAAAGCCTGAACTCTTGGGAAAAGCTAGTTAATGCCTTCTTGGCAAAGTTCTTTCCACCTCAAAAATTGAGCAAGCTTAGATTGAAAGTCCAAACCTTCAGACAGAAGGAAGGTGAATCCCTCTATGAAGCTTGGGAAAGATACAAGCAATTGATCAGAAGATGTCCTTCTGACATGCTTTCTGAATGGAGCAACATAGGTATTTTCTATGATGGTCTGTCTGAACTATCCAAGATGTCATTGGATAGCTCTGCTGGAGGATCTCTTCATCTGAAGAAGATGCCTGCAGAAGCTAAGGAACTCATTGAAATGGTTGCAGATAACCAATTCATGTACACTTCTGAAAGAAATCCTGTGAATAATGGGATAGCTCAGAAAAAAGGAGTTCTTGAGATTGATACTCTGAATGCCATATTGGCTCAGAATAAAATATTGACCCAACAAGTCAATATGATTTCTCAGAGTCTGTCTGGAATACAAGCAGCAACAGGCAATACTAAGGAAGCTTCCTCTGAAGAAGAAGCTTATGATCCTGAGAACCCAGCAATGGAAGAGGTGAATTACATGGGAGAACCCTATGGAAACACCTATAATCCTTCATGGAGAAATCATCCAAATCTCTCATAGAAGGATCAATAGAGACCTTAACAAGGTTTCAACAATAATAATGGGGGAAGAAACATGTTTAGCAATAGCAAGCCTTTTCCATCATCTTCTCAGCAACAGACAGAGAATTCTAAGCAAAGCCACTCTGACTTAGCAACCATTATCTCTGATCCAATCAAAACCACTCAAAGTTTCATGACTGAAATAAGGTCCTCCATTAGAAATTTGGAGGCACAAGTGGGTCAGCTGAGTAAAAAAATTACTGAACTACCTCCTAGTACTCTCCCAAGCAATACAGAAGAAAATCCAAAAAGAGAGTGCAAGGCCATAACCACAACCCACACGACCGAACCTGGAGAAGAGGAAGAGGCAGTAATCTCCATTGAGGAAGACCTCAATGGACGTCCACTGACCTCCATGGAGTTCCCTAAAGAGGAACCATGGGAATCTGAGGCTCACACTGAGACCATAGAGATTCCATTGAATTTACTTCTGCCAGTCATGAGCTCTGATGAGTATTCTTCCTCTGAAGAGGATGAAGATGTTACTGAAGAGTAAGTTGCTAAGTACCTTGGAGCAATCATGAAGCTAAATGCCAAGTTGTTTGGTAATGAGACTTGGGAGGATGAACCTCCATTGCTCATCAAAGAACTGGATGACTTGACTAGGCAGAAATTACCTCTGAAGAGACAAGATCCTGGAAAGTTCTCAATACCTTGTACCATAGGCACCATGACCTTTGAGAAGGCTTTGTGTGACCTAGGGTCAAGCATAAACCTCATGCCTCTCTCTGTAATGGAGAAGCTAGGGATCATTGAGGTACAAGCTGCAAGAATCTCACTAGAGATGGCAGAAAATTCAAAGAAACAGGCTTATGGACTTGTAGAGGATGTCTTGGTAAAAGTTGAAGGCCATTACATCCCTGTTGATTTCATAATCCTAGAGACTGGGAAGTGTATGGATGAATCTATCATCCTTGGTAGACCCTTCCTAGCCACAGCAAAAGCTGTGATTGATGTTGACACAGGAGAATTGATCATTCAAGTGAATGGAGACTCCCTTGTGTTTAAAGCTCAAGGATATCCTTCTGTCACCATGGAGAGGAAGCATGAAGAGCTTCTCTCAATACAGAGTCAAACAGAGCCCCCACAGTCAAACTCTAAGTTTGGTGTTGGGAGGTTCCAACATTGCTCTGAACATCTGTGAGGCTCCATGAGAGCCACTGTCAAGCTATTGACATTAAAGATGCGCTTGTTGGGAGGCAACCCAATTTTTACTTATCTATGTTAAATTTCTATTTTCTTTTGTTATTTTATGTTTTCTGTAGGTTGATGATCATGTGAAGTCACAAAAACAATTGAAAAAAAACAAAAACAGAAGGAAAAATAGAATGAAAAACAAAACACCTTGGAGGAGAAACTTACTGGCGTTTAAACGCCAGTAAGGGTAGCAGAATGGGCATTAAAGGCCCAGTCTGGCACCATTCTGGGCGTTTAACGCCAGAAATGGGCACCAGACTGGCGTTTAACACCAGGAATAGGCAAGAAGTTGACGTTAAACGCCAGAAATGGGCAGCAGCCTAGCGTTTAACGCCAGGATTGGCAGCAAGGGGCGTTTTGCACGCCACATGGTGCAGGGATGAGAAATCCTTGACACCTCAGGATTTGTGGACCCCACAGGATCCCCACCTACCCCACCTCTCTCTCTCTCCTTCACCCATTCACCAATCACCTCAATACCTCTTCCCCAAAAACCCCTCACCTATCAAATCCCACCATTCTCTTCACCACTCACATCCATCCTTCATAAAACCCTACCTACCTCACCATTCAAATTCAAACCACTTTCCCTCCCAAACCCACCCTATATGGCCGAACCTAAACCCCCTCTTCACTCCTATATAAACCCATCTTTACTCCTTCATTTTCACACAACATACACACTACCCATCCCCCTTGGCCAAAACACAAAGCCCCCCTCCATCTCCTCTATTTCTTCTTCTTCTACTCTCTTCTTTCTTCTTTTGCTCAAGGACGAGCAACCTTCTAAGTTTGGTGTGGTAAAATCTAAAGATTTTTTATTTTTCCATAACCATTAATGGCACCAAAGGCCGGAGAAACCTTTAGAAAGAGGAAAGAGAAGGCAAAAGCTTCCACCTCCGAGTCATGGGAGATGGAGAGATTCCTCTCAAGGGTGCATCAAGACCACTTCTATGAAGTTGTGGCCAAGAAGAAGGTGATCCTCGAGGTCCCTTTTAAGCTAAAAAAGGGCGAATATCCGGAGATCCGACATGAGATTCAAAGAAGAGGTTGGGAAGTTCTCACCAACCCCTTTCAACAAGTCAGAATCTTAATGGTTCAAGAGTTCTTTGCCAATGCATGGATCTCAAAGAACCATGATCAAAGTGTGAACCCGGACCCCAAGAATTAGCTTACAATGGTCCGAGGGAAATACTTAGACTTTAGTCCGAAAAATGTAAGGTTGGCATCAACTTGCCCATGATGCAAGGAGATGCACACCCATACACTAGAAGGGTCAACTTTGATCAAAGTTTGGACCAAGTCCTCATGGACATCTTTGAAGAGGGCGCTCAATGGAAGAGTGATTCAAGAGGAAAGTCGGTTCAACTAAGAAGGCATGACCTCAAGCCCGTGGCTAGGGGATGGTAGGAGTTCATCCAACGCTCAATCATTCCTACTAGCAACCGATCTGAAGTTACTATAGACCGGGCTATCATGATTCATAGCATCATGATTAGAGAGGAAGTAGAAGTTCATGAGGTTATATCCCAAGAGCTCTACAAGGTAGCAGACAAATCCTCTACTGTGGCAAGGTTAGCCTTCCCTCATCTCATTTGTCACCTCTGCAATTCAGCTGGAATTGACATAGAGGAAGACGTCCTCATTGATGAGGACAAGCCCATCACTAATAAAAGAATGGAGCAAGCGAGAGAACCTCACCAAGAGCATGAGGAAACTCCTCATCATGAAATTCCTGAGATGCCTCAGGGGATGCATTTTCCTCCACAAAACTATTGGGAGCAAATCAACACCTCCCTAGGAGAATTAAGTTCCAACATGGGACAACTAAGGGTGGAGCACCAAGAGCATTCCATCCTCCTCCATGAAATTAGAGAAGACCAAAGAACCATGAGAGAGGAGCAACAAAGGCAAGGA
This sequence comes from Arachis ipaensis, assembly GCF_059453495.1. NCBI lineage: Eukaryota > Viridiplantae > Streptophyta > Magnoliopsida > Fabales > Fabaceae > Arachis > Arachis ipaensis. The sequence goes on from NC_142443.1 coordinate 65,535,252, forward strand.
AGAGACATTGAGGAGCTCAAGCACTCCATAAGATCTTCAAGAGGAAGAACAAGCCGCCATCACTAAGGTGGACCCGTTCTTTAATTTCCTTGTTCTTTATTTTCCTATTTTTCAAATTTTTATGCTTGTGTTTATTTATGTTTGTGTCTTTATTACATGATCATTAGTGTCTAAGGGTCTATGCCTTAAAGCTATGAAAATGAATCCATCACCTTTCTTAAAATAAAAAATGTTTTTAATTGAAAAAGAAAAAGAAGTGCATGAATTTTGAATTTTAAAACAGATTAATTATTTTGATGTGGTGGCAATACTTTTGTTTTTCTGAATGAATGCTTGAATAGTGCATATTTTTGAATTTGTTGTTTAAAGAATGTTAAAATTGTTGGCTCTTGAAAGAATAATGGGAAAAGGAGAAATGTTATTTGATAATCTGAAAAATCATAAAATTGATTCTTGAAGCAAGAAAAAGCAGTGAAAAGCTTGCAAAAAAAAAAAAAAGAGGCGAAAAAAAAGAGAAAAGAAAAAGAAAGAAAAAGAAAAGCAAGCAGAAAAAGCCAATACCCCTTTAAACCAAAAGGCAAGGGTGATAAAAAGGATCCAAGGCTTTGAGCATCAGTGGATAGGAGGACCCACAGGAATAAAATCCTAGCCTAAGCGGCTAAACCAAGCTGTCCTTAACTATGTGCTTGTGGCGTGAAGGTGTCAAGTGAAAACTTGAAACTGAGCGGTTAAAGTCGAGGTCTAAAGCAAAAAGAAGAGTGTGCTTAAGAACCCTGGACACCTCTAATTGGGGACTCTAGCAAAGCTGAGTCACAATCTGAAAAGGTTCACCCAGTTATGTGTCTGTGGCATTTATGTATCCGGTGGTAATACTAGAAAACAAAGTGCTTAGGGCCACGGCCAAGACTCATAAAGTAGCTGTGTTCAAGAATCAACATACTTAACTAGGATAATCAATAACACTATCTAGATTCTGAGTTCCTATAGATGCCAATCATTCTGAACTTCAAGGAATAAAGTGAGATGCCAAAACTGTTCAGAAGCAAAAAGCTAAAAGCCCCGCTCATCTAATTAAATACTGATCTTCATAGATATTTTTGGAATTCATTGTACATTCTATTCTTTTTATCCTATTTGATTTTCAGTTGCTTGGGGACAAGCAACAAATTAAGTTTAGTGTTGTCAAGAGCGGATAATTTATACGCTTTTAGGCATTGTTTTTAGTATGTTTTTAGTATATTTTAATTAGTTTTTATTATATTTTTATTAGTTTTTAAATAAAAATCACTCTTCTAGACTTTACTATGAGTTTGTGTGTTTTTCTGTGATTTCAGGGATTTTCTGGCTGAAATTGAGGGACCTGAGCAAAAATCTGATTCAGAGGCTTAAAAAGGACTGCAGATACTGTTGGATTCTGACCTCCCTGCACTCAAAGTGAATTTTCTGGAGCTACCAAAGCCCACTTGGCGCGTTCTTAATTGCGTTAGAAAGTAGACATCCTGGGCTTTCCGGCAATATATAATAGTCCATACTTTGTCCGAGATTTGATACCCCAAACAGGCGTTCTAAGTCAGCTCAAGAATTTTGGCGTTTAACTCCAAAACTGGCACAAAAGCTGGAGTTAAACGCCCAAACTGGCACAAAAGCTGGCGTTTAACTCCAAGAAAAGTCTGTACACATGGAAGCTTCAATGCTCAGCCCAAGCACACACCAAGTGGGCCCGGAAGAAGATTTTTGCATTAATTACTGATTTCTGTAAACCCTAGGCTACTAGTTCTCTATAAATAGGACCTTATACTATTGTATTTTCATCTTTGATAAGTCTTATGCTATCTTAGACACGTTTGGAGGCTGGCCATTCGGCCATGCCTAGACCTTGTTCTTATGTATTTTCAACGGTGGAGTTTCTACACACCATAGATTAAGGTGTGGAGCTCTGCTGTTTTTCATGAATTAATACAAAGTACTATTGTTTTTCTATTCAACTCAAGTCTATTTCTTCTCCAAGATATTCATTCTTCAACTTAATGAATGTGATGATCTGTGACACTCATCATCATTCTCACCTATGAACATGTGCCTGACAACCACCTCTGTTCTACTAGCAATGGCTTGAATGCGTATCTCTTGGGTTTTTAATCTAAGATTGGAACCTTCGTGGTATAGGCTAGAATTATTGGCGGCCATTCCTGAGATTCGAAACGTCTAAACCTTGTCTGTGGTATTCTGAGTAGGATCTGGGAAGGGATGACTGTGACGAGCTTCAAACTCCGATTGTTGGGCGTGTGATAGACGCAAAAGGATCAATGGATCCTATTCCGACATGATCGAGAACCGACAGATGATTTGCCGTGCGGTGACAGTGCATTTGGAACGTTTTCACTGAGAGGACGGGAAGTAGCCATTGACAACGGTGATGCCCAATATAAATCTTGCCATGGAAAGGAGTATGAATGATTGGAAGAAGGCAATAGGAAAGCAGAGGTTCAGGAGGAACAAAGCATCTTCATACGCTTATCTGAAATTCCAACCAAAGAATTACATAAGTATCTCTATCTTTATTTTATGTTTTATTTATCTTTTAATTATCAATTCTCCATCACCATCTGAATTCGCCTGACTGAGATTTACAAGGTGACCATAGCTTGCTTCAAGCCGACAGTCTCTGTGGGATCGACCCTTACTCACGTAAGGTATTACTTGGACAACCCAGTGCACTTGCTGGTTAGCTGTGCGGGATTGTGACAAAGTGTGATTCATGTTTAAGAGCTCCAAGTCCTTTGGCGCCATTGTTGATGATCACAATTTCGTGCACCAAGTTTTTGGCGCCGTTGCCGGGGATTATTCGATTTTGGACAACTGACGGTTCATCTTGTTGCTTAGATTAGGTACTTTTCAGAATTTTTAAGAATGGATTCTAGAGTTTCATGGTGATGTTCTTATCATCACAAAAGCTGATTGATTCTCATCAATTTAGCTGCTGAATGTAATGTCCTGCTGAAGCTTTGCCAAACATGTCTAATCTTTTTCGACTGAAGCTTTAGACTAACATTGCATGATTCCTGGAATTCTTATTAAAAGTTTTGATTCTCTTTATTTTCTTTTCCATATAATTTTCAAAAATCACAAAAAAATTTATAAAACCATAAAAATAAAAAAATATTTTATGTTTCTTGTTTGAGTCTAGTATCAATTTTTAAGTTTGGTGTCAATTGCATTCTTCTTGCATTTTTCGAAAACATGCAATATGTTCTTCATTAATCTTCAAGTTGTTCTTGATGATTTCATTGCTCTGATCTTTAAATTCTCTTGTTTTGTGTGTTTTGTTGTTTCTCATATGCATTCTCAATTTGTTAGTGTCTCCTATATGAAAATTTTTAAGTTTGGTGTCCTGCATTCATTGTTTATTTGATCTTAGTTGCAATTTTGATTGTTTCTAATCATTAAAAATTCAAAAATATTTTCAAAATTGTGTCTTTTCAAGTTAATGATACAGAGAATTGAAGATTCAGAACATTCAGCAGAGGAGTCAAACAGAAAAAGCTGGGCGTTCAAAATGCCCAGTGAAGAAGGAAAACTGGCGTTTAAACGCCAGCCAAGGTACCAGGCTGGGTGTTTAACGCCCAAAAAGGTAGGATTTTGGGCGTTAAACGCCAGAATGGATGCCATTCTGAGTGTTTAACGCCCGAAGGACACAAGAGGGAAGATTTTGTTTTTAATCCAATTTTTTTTCCAATCTTCATAACTTTTCAAAATCAAATCTTTTTCAAATCATATCTTTTCAATCATATCTCTTCAAAATTAATTTCTTTCCATTTTTTTATTATTTTCGAAAATCCTTGCTATAATTAAAGATTTACTTCAAAATTTTCAAGTTGTTACTTGCCTATTAAGAAAGGACCAAAAGTTTTAATTTTATAATCATAACTTCTAATTTCTTGTTAGTCAAGCAATCAACTTTAATTTTAAAAACTTTCTTTTTCTAAATTGATTTTCAATCATATCTTCTCAATCATATCTTTTCAATCACATCTTTTTCAAAATTTACTCTCAATCATATCTTCTTAATTTCTAATTTCAAAATCTTTTTCAAAAATCACTTAATTTCATTCCCAATCTTAATTTTCGAAAATCTCAATCAAATTTTCAAATTTCTTTTTATTATTTCAAAATTTTTTTAATTTATTTTCGAAAATTCTTCCCCTCTTCTCACATCCTTCTATTTAAAGGACTAACACTCCTCCTCAAGGTACAATTCGAACTCCCTCCTTCTTTATATGTTCGAATTATTTTCCATCTACCTCCTCCTTCTATTCTTCTTTTCTTCTGACACCTCAAGGAATCTCTATACTGTGACATAGAGGATTCCCTACTTTCTTGTTCTCTTCTCTTTCATATGAGCAGGAACAAGAATAAGAATATTCTTGTGGAAGCTGATCGTGAACCTGAAAGGACCTTAAAGAGAAAGCTAAAAGAAGCTAAAGCACAATTCTCTTTAGAGGGCCTAACAGAGCTCTTCAAGGAAGAAGAAACCATGGCAGCCGAAAACAACAATGCCAACAATGCAAGGAAGGTGCTTGGTGACTTTACTGCACCTACTCCCGACTTCTATGGGAGAAGCATCTCAATCTCTGCCATTGGAGCAAACAACTTTGAGCTTAAGCCTCAATTAGTTTCTCTAATGCAACAGAATTGCAAGTTTCATGGACTTCCATTAGAAGATCCTCATCAGTTCTTAGCTGAATTCTTGCAAATCTGTGACACTGTCAAGACCAATGGGGTTGACCCTGAAGTCTACAGACTCATGCTCTTCCCTTTTGCTGTAAGAGACAGAGCTAGGACATGGTTGGATTTACAACCTAAAGAAAGCCTGAACTCTTGAGAAAAGCTAGTTAATGCCTTCTTGGCAAAGTTCTTTCCACCTCAAAAATTGAGCAAGCTTAGATTGAAAGTCCAAACCTTCAAACAGAAGGAAGGTGAATCCCTCTATGAAGCTTGGGAAAGATACAAGCAATTGATCAGAAGATGTCTTTCTGACATGCTTTCTGAATGGAGCATCATAGGTATTTTCTATGATGGTCTGTCTGAACTATCCAAGATGTCATTGGATAGCTCTGCTGGAGGATCTCTTCATCTGAAGAAGATGCCTGCAGAAGCTCAGGAACTCATTAAAATGGTTGCAAATAACCAATTCATGTACACTTCTGAAAGAAATCCTGTGAATAATGGGATAGCTCAGAAGAAAGGAGTTCTTGAGATTGATACTCTGAATGCCATATTGGCTCAGAATAAAATATTAACCCAACAAGTCAATATGAATTCTCAGAGTCTGTCTGGAATACAAGCAGCAACAGGCAATACTAAGGAAGCTTCCTCTGAAGAAGAAGCTTATGATCCTGAGAACCCAGCAATGGAAGAGGTGAATTACATGGGAGAACCCTATGGAAACACCTATAATCCTTCATGGAGAAATCATCCAAATCTCTCATGGAAGGATCAACAGAGACCTCAACAAGGTTTCAACAATAATAATGGTGGAAGAAATAGGTTTAGCAATAGCAAGCCTTTTCCATCATCTTCTCAGCAACAGACAGAGAATTCTAAGCAAAGCCACTCTGACTTAGCAACCATTATCTCTGATCTAATCAAAACCACTCAAAGTTTCATGACTGAAACAAGGTCCTCCATTAGAAATTTGGAGGCACAAGTGGGTCAGCTGAGTAAGAAAATTACTGAACTCCCTCCTAGTACTCTCCCAAGCAGATAATCCAAAAAGAGAGTGCAAGGCCATAACCACAACCTACACGGCCGAACCTGGAGAGGAGGAAGAGGTAGTAATCTCCATTGAGGAAGACCTCAATGGACGTCCACTGACCTCCATGGAGTTCCCTAAAGAGGAACCATGGGAATCTGAGGCTCACACTGAGACCATAGAGATTCCATTGAATTTACTTCTGCCATTCATGAGCTCTGATGAGTATTCTTCTTCTGAAGAGGATGAAGATGTTACTGAAGAGCAAGTTGCTAAGTACCTTGGAGCAATCATGAAGCTAAATGCCAAGTTGTTTGGTAATTAGACTTGGGAGGATGAACCTCCATTGCTCATCAAAGAGTTGGATGACTTAACTAGGCAGAAATTACCTCTGAAGAGACAAGATCCTGGAAAGTTCTCAATACCTTGTACTAAAGGCACCATGACCTTTGAAAAGGCTCTGTGTGACCTAGGGTCAAGCATAAACCTCATGCCTCTCTCTGTAATGGAGAAGCTAGGGATCATTGAGGTACAAGCTGCAAGAATCTCACTAGAGATGGCAGACAATTCAAATAAATAGGCTTATGGACTTATAGAGGATGTCTTGGTAAAAGTTGAAGGCCATTACATCCCTGCTGATTTCATAATCCTAGAGACTGGGAAGTGTATGGATGAATCTATCATCCTTGGCAGACCTTTTCTAGCCACAGCAAAAGCTGTGATTGATGTTGACAGAGGAGAATTGATCATTCAAGTGAATGGAGACTCCCTTGTGTTTAAAGCTCAAGGATATCCTTCTGTCACCATGGAGAGGAAGCATGAAGAGCTTCTCTCAATATAGAGTCAAACAGAGCCTCCACAGTCAAACTCTAAGTTTGGTGTTGGGAGGTTCCAACATTGCTCTGAACATCTGTGAGGCTCCATGAGAGCCACTGCCAAGCTATTGACATTAAAGATGTGCTTGTTGGGAGGCAACCCAATTTTTACTTATCTATGTTAAATTTCTATTTTCTTTTGTTATTTTATATTTTCTGTAGGTTGATGATCATGTGAAGTCACAAAAACAATTGAAAAAAAAAACAAAAACAAAATGAAAAACAAAACACCATGGAGGAGAAACTTACTGGCGTTTAAACGCCAGTAAGGGTAGCAGAATGGGCGTTAAACGCCCAGTCTTGCACCATTCTGGGCGTTTAATGCCAGAAATGGGCACCAGACTGGCGTTTAATGCCAGGAATGGGCAAGAAGCTGGCGTTAAACGCCAGAAATTGGCAGCAGCCTAGCATTTAACGCCAGGATTGGCAGCAAGGGGCATTTTGCACGCCACATGGTGCAGGGATGAGAAATCCTTAACACCTCAGGATCTGTGGACCCCACAGGATCTCCACCTACCCCACCTCCCTCTCTCTCTTTCACCCATTCACCAATCACCTCAATACCTCTTCCCCAAATACCCCTCACCTATCAAATCCCACCATTCTCTTCACCACTCACATCCATCCTTCATAAAACCCCACCTACCTCACCATTCAAATTCAAACCACATTCCCTCCTAAACCCACCCTATATGGCCGAACCCAAACCCCCTCTCCACTCCTATATAAACCCATCTTCACTCCTTCATTTTCACACAACATACACACTACCCATCCCCCTTGGCCAAAACACAAAGCCCCCCTCCATCTCCTCTATTTCTTCTTCTTCTTCTACTCTCTTCTTTCTTCTTTTGCTCGAGGACGAGCAACCTTCTAAGTTTGGTGTGGTAAAAGCTAAAGATTTTTTATTTTTCCATAACCATTAATGGCACCAAAGGCCGGAGAAACCTCTAGAAAGAGGAAAGAGAAGGCAAAAGCTTCCACCTCCGAGTCATGGGAGATTGAGAGATTCCTCTCAAGGGTGCATCAAGACCACTTCTATGAAGTTGTGGCCAAGAAGAAGGTGATCCCCGAGGTCCCTTTTAAGCTCAAAAAGGGTGAATATCCGGAGATCCAACATGAGATTCAAAGAAGAGGTTGGGAAGTTCTCACCAACCCCATTCAACAAGTCGGAATCTTAATGGTTCAAGAGTTCTATGCCAATGCATGGATCACTAAGAACCATGATCAAAGTGTGAACCCGGACCCCAAGAATTAGCTTACAATAGTCCGAGGGAAATACTTAGACTTTAGTCCGAAAAATGTAAGGTTGGCATTCAACTTGCCCATGATGCAAGGAGATGCACACCCATACACTAGAAGGGTCAACTTTGATCAAAGGTTGGACCAAGTCCTCATGGACATCTGTGAAGAGGGCGCTCAATAGAAGAGTGATTCAAGAGGAAAGTCGGTTCAACTAAAAAGGCATGACCTCAAGCCCGTGGCTAGGGAAAGGTTGGAGTTTATCCAACGCTCAATCATTCCTACTAGCAACCGATCTGAAGTTACTATAGACCGGGCTATCATGATTCATAGCATCATGGTTAGAGAGGAAGTAGAAGTTCATGAGGTTATATCCCAAGAACTCTACAAGGTAGCGGACAAATCCTCTACTGTGGCAAGGTTAGCCTTCCCTCATCTCATTTGTCACCTCTGCAATTCAGCTGGAATTGACATAGAGGAAGACGTCCTCATTGATGAGGACAAGCCCATCACTAAGAAAAGAATGGAGCAAGTGAGAGAACCTCACCAAGAGCATGGGGAAACTCCTCATCATGAAATCCCTGAGATGCCTCAAGGGATGCATTTTCCTCCACAAAACTACTGGGAGCAAATCAACACCTCCCTAGGAGAATTAAGTTCCAACATGGGACAACTAAGGGTGGAGCACCAAGAGCATTCCATCCTCCTCCATGAAATTAGAGAAGACCAAAGAACCATGAGAGAGGAGCAACAAAGGCAAGGAAGAGACATTGAGGAGCTCAAGCACTCCATAAGATCTTCAAGAGGAAGAACAATCCGCCATCACTAAGGTGGACCCGTTCTTTAATTTCCTTGTTCTTTATTTTTTTTTTTTTGAATTTTTATGCTTGTGTTTATTTATGTTTGTGTCTTTATTACATGATCATTAGTGTCTAAGTGTCTATGCCTTAAAGCTATGAAAATGAATCCATCACCTTTCTTAAAATGAAAAATGTTTTTAATTGAAAAAGAAAAAGAAGTGCATGAATTTTGAATTTTAAAACAGATTAATTATTTTGATGTGGTGACAATACTTTTGTTTTTCTGAATGAATGCTTGAACAGTGCATATTTTTGAATTTGTTGTTTAAAGAATGTTAAAATTGTTGGCTCTTGAAAGAATGATGGGAAAAGGAGAAATGTTATTTGATAATCTGAAAAATCATAAAATTGATTCTTGAAGCAAGAAAAAGCAGTGAAAAGCTTGCAAAAAAAAAAAAAGTGGCGAAAAAAAAGAGAAAAGAAAAAGAAAGAAAAAGAAAAGCAAGCAGAAAAAGCCAATACCCCTTTAAACCAAAAGGCAAGGGTGATAAAAAGGATCTAAGGCTTTGAGCATCAGTGGATAAGAGAGCCCACAAGAATAAAATCCTGGCCTAAGCGGCTAAACCAAGCTGTCCCTAACCATGTGCTTGTGGCGTGAAGGTGTCAAGTGAAAACTTGAGACTGAGCGGTTAAAGTCGAGGACTAAAGCAAAAAGAAGAGTGTGCTTAAGAACCCTGGACACCTCTAATTGAGGACTCTAGCAAAGCTGAGTCACAATCTGAAAAGGTTAACCCAGTTATGTGTCTGTGGCATTTATGTATCCGGTGGTAACACTGGAAAACAAAGTGCTTAGGGCCACGACCAAGACTCATAAAGTAGCTGTGTTCAAGAATCAACATACTTAACTAGGAGAATCAATAACACTATCTGGATTCTGAGTTCTTATAGATGCCAATCATTCTGAACTTCAAGGAATAAAGTGAGATGCCAAAACTGTTCAGAAGCAAAAAGGTAAAAGCCCCGCTCATCTAATTAAATACTGATCTTCATAGATATTTTTGGAATTCATTGTACATTCTATTCTTTTTATCCTATTTGATTTTCAGTTGCTTGGGGACAAGCAACAATTTAAGTTTAGTGTTGTGATGAGCGGATAATTTATACGCTTTTAGGCATTGTTTTTAGTATATTTTTAGTATATTTTAATTAGTTTTATTATATTTTTATTAGTTTTTAAATAAAAATCACTCTTCTGGACTTTACTATGAGTTTGTGTGTTTTTCTGTGATTTCAGGTATTTTCTGGCTGAAATTGAGGGACCTGAGCAACAATCTGATTCAGAGGCTGAAAAAGGACTGCAGATACTGTTGGATTCTGACCTCCCTGCACTCAAAGTGGATTTCTGGAGCTACAGAAGCCCAATTGGTGCGCTCTCAATTGCGTTGGAAAGTAGACATCCTGGGCTTTCCAGCAATATATAATAGTTTATACTTTGCCCAAGATTTGATGGCCCAAACAGGCGTTCCAATCAGCTCAAGAATTCTGGCGTTTAACTCCAAAACTGGCACAAAAGCTGGAGTTAAACGCCCAAACTGGCACAAAAGCTGGCGTTTAACTCCAAGAAAAGTCTCTACACATGGAAGCTTCAATGCTCAGCCCAAGCACACACCAGGTGGGCCCGGAAAAAGATTTCTACATTAATTACTGATTTCTGTAAACCCTAGGCTACTAGTTCTCTATAAATAGGACCTTATACTATTGTATTTTCATCTTTGATAAGTCTTATGCTATCTTAGACACATTTGGAGGCTGGCCATTCCGCCATGCCTAGACCTTGTTCTTATGTATTTTCAACGGTGGAGTTTCTACACACCATAGATTAAGGTGTGGAGCTCTGCTGTTCTTCATGAATTAATACAAAGTACTATTGTTTTTCTATTCAACTCAAGTCTATTTCTTCTCCAAGATATTCATTCATTCTTCAACTTGATGAATGTGATGATCCGTGACACTTATCATCATTCTCACCTATGAACATGTGCCTGACAACCACCTCTGTTCTACTAGCAATGGCTTGAATGCGTATCTCTTGGATTTTTAATTTAAGATTGGAACCTTCGTGGTATAGGGTAGAATTATTGGCGGCCATTCCTGAGATCCAGAACGTCTAAACCTTGTCTGTGATATTCTGAGTAGGATCTGGGAAGGGATGACTGTGACGAGCTTCAAACTCGCGATTGTTGGGCGTGTGACAGACGCAAAAGGATCAATGGATCTTATTCCGACATGATCGAGAACCGACAGATGATTAGCCGTGCGGTGACAGCGCATTTGGAACGTTTTCACTAAGAGGACGGGAAGTAGCTATTGACAACGGTGATGCCCAACATAAAGCTTGCCATGGAAAGGAGTATGAATGATTGGAAGAAGGCAATAGGAAAGCAGAGGTTCAGGAGAAACAAAGCATCTTCATACGCTTATCTGAAATTCCAACCAAAGAATTACATAAGTATCTCTATCTTTATTTTATGTTTTATTTATCTTTTAATTATCAATTCTCCATCACCATCTGAATTCGCCTGACTGAGATTTACAAGGTGACCATAGCTTGCTTCAAGCCGACAGTCTCCGTGGGATCGACCCTTACTCACGTAAGGTATTACTTGGACGACCCAGTGCACTTGCTGGTTAGTTGTGCGGGATTGTGACAAAGTGTGATTCATATTTAAGAGCTCCAAGTCCTTTGGCGCCATTGTTAATGATTACAATTTCGTGCACCACTTTGAACTTTAAAATTTTAAGTTTGGTGTCTTTAGGTGTTTGTCTTTGAAATTTTCAAAATTTTAGAGTCGCAGATCTAAAAATTTTAAGTTTGGTGTCTTTTGGTTGTTTTTCTCTTTCTTCAGTAATTCAAAAAATAAAAAATATCTTTTCTATCTTTATTTCAAAATTATTTTCGAAAATATTAACAAAAATTTCAATTTTTAATTTCAAAATTTTTATCTTATCTTATCTTAATTTTAAAAATCAAATTTCAAACCTTATCTTTTCATATCTTATCATATCTTTTTTTTAATTTGATTCTTTCTTATCTTATCTTTCTTTTAAATTTTAAAATTCAAATCTTTATTTTATCTTTTGTTATCTTTCAAAATTCAATATCAAAATCATTATCTGATCTTATCTTAGTTTTAAATTTCAAAATTCAAATCTTTTCAAAATCAAATCTTTTCAAAAATCATATCTTTTTCAAATTGCTATCTTATCTTTTTATCTTTCTTTAAAATTCAAAAATATTATCTTATCTTATTTCAAATTCAGAATTTCAAATTCAATTTCAAATTTTAAATTTTAAAATCAAACCTTTTCAAAATTCAAATCTTTTTCAAATTTTTATCTTATCTTGTTTCGAATTCAAAATTCAAAATTTAAAATTTCATAATTTAAAATTTAAAATTCAAATTTCAAAATTCAAATATCAATTTCAAAATTCGAAATTTAAATTTCAAATTTCAAATTTCAAAATCCTATCTTTTTCAAATCTTTTCAAATTCTTATCTTCTCTCTTTTAATTTCAAATTTTAAAATCAAATCTTTTTTAAATCTTTCTAACTTCTATCTTATCTTTTCTAATTTCAAATTTCTAAATCAAATCTTTTCTAATCTTTTATCTTATCTTGTTTTCAAATCTTTTCTTAATTAGTTACTTGTTTTCTCTTTCTTCTTTTTCAAAACTTCCTAACTAACTCCTCTCTCTTCTATTTTGGAAAATATCTTCTTTATTTCTCCCTCTTCTTTTTCGAAATTCATCAATTAATTTTCAATTCTTTTTAGTTAATTAACCTTTAATTTCGAATTAAATAAATAAATAAAACAAAAATAAAAATATTTTAATTCTTGTTTATCTTTTCTACTTCTAATTTTTGAATTCTTCTTATCTCTTTATTCGAATTCCTCTTCTCCTTCTTCTATGTCCATTCTTCTTTTCCTTCTTCTTTACATCTCACAGGGAGTTCTCTATATATTGACATAGAGACTCCCATTTTTCTTTGTCTCTTATTTATGTATGCAGAGACACCGAAGTCACTATGGATCCAAAGGGGAATGCATGAATTGGGAGACCTCTAGGCTCCTATACATTTGACACTCCTATTGACTTAGATGACTTTAAGGTCAACCTAGACCAGGTCTTACTATTACGGCAAAAATGCCAGTTTCATGGACACCCACAGGAAGACCCTAGTAAGTTCATCTCCGACTTCTTGCAGTTCTGTGACACTGTAGAGGCCAATGGAGTGAACCCTGAAGTCCCCAGGCTAAAACTCTTTCCATTTGCTCTGAGTGCTCAAGCAAATAAATGGTGGCATATGGAACTCAGAGGAAGTGTGAACACTTGTGATAAGGTAGTTAACAAATTCCTGAATAAGTTCCCTCCCTCACATAGATTGACTAAGCTAGTGACAGATGTTCAGACATTCAGGTAGAAGGAGAGTGAGTCTCTCCATGATGCTTGGGAGAGGTACAAGCTGATGTTAAGGAATTGTCCTCTCCATATGTTCTCAGGATGGGGCAAGACAATGATCTTTTATGAAGCAATCTCTGAGATAGCCAGGAAGACAATAGATCACTTTGCAAACAGTCCTCTGTACTTTATAGAGACACATGAAGAGGCAGATGAGCTTATTGAGATATCTGCCAATAACCAGTACTTATACTCCTGTGAGGAGACCCCAGCTAGGACAGAAGCTCTAGACATGGAGACCTTAAAAGAAGGTGGGACAGTAGTCTTCACCAAGGAGGCCAAACCTCAGGAGCATGCTACTAAGGGACTTAAGGAAAACACGGACCAGAAGGATCCAGAGACTGCCATTGAGCACGCCCCTACAAAAGAGAAGGAACCTCAAGTTGATTCTTCTCTGGGCGTGCAAGAGGAGCCTGTGATTACCACAGAGCACCCCCTTGTAGAGGTAAAAGAGCCTCAAGAGCTATCTTTCCTTGGCGTGTAGAAAGAACCAGCAGATGAGCAGTTGGCTCATTTCCCAGCAGCCCTTAAGGAGCTACAAGTCAATATCTCTGTTGCAAAGGTATTGGGAAAAAAGACCCCCTATACGGCCTGTCCAAAAGACATTCTTTTTTAATAGAGGGACCTAAGGGGAGATAAAATAGAGGTACTTATTGAGAAGTACAGTATCCTAATTCAGAGTGAGCTGTCAAGGAAGATGTCAAATCCAGGGAGCTTTCAGATCCTATGGACTACTAGAAAGCTCACTTTTGACAAAGCCCTGTATGATATTGGCTTAAGTTTAAATCTGATACCTTCATCTGTGATGAAGAAGCTGGGAATCCAAGAGGCATAAGAAATGTAACGACCCAACTTCCAATATGCCATGGTCATACAAGAAGCTAAGTGTTACCAACTTGTTCTTCCTAATTATTAACTATTATTTAATATATGAGCCTGTTCCTTGTTAGAACGTTGCCAATTTTATGAGTAATTTTTTTTATTTAACTTTTATCATTGCGAGCGATGAAGTAATACAAACAAGCATACATAGGCAGAAATATAAAGGAAGCATAAGAAAACATAGCACACAGTTGATAATTTACTTCATGTACACTATAACAAAACATGTAACGTTTACAAAGGTCATGTCAGTTTGTGTCCTCATCGAACCTACATAGATAATATATGCACGACACTCCCAAGGCATGGACCATACAAAAAGCCGCTAAGCTGGCGCCCAGGCTAGCCTAACCACTCTACAGCTCCTAGCTCTCAGGTGTACTAACACAAGTGAGAGACTAACTAACAGACAATGTCAGACTAGAGTGTCATCAAAAGAATGCCCCTACTGCTGTCAGATTATATCTACATGTGGTCGTTCGGAAGATCGTCACGAGGCTCGCCCATCTCCTCATCCTGCTCTATCTCTATCTCTATCTCAAGATCCTTCTCCTCCTCCTTGTCTACAACTACAGCTATACCCTCAGAACCACCAGAAGCACTGCTGTCACTATGTACAAAACCATTCACGAGCACAGATTCGTTCGCGTATATAGGAGCTACCCTATCATCCGGTAATGCCGGCTCATCAGGCTATGGAAAGTCAGGAATCGGCTCAGAGGAAAAGTTCCACTCTGGTGGAATCACAGGTATGTACTCTCCAGCTATCTCAGGCTCCTCAGGAATGATAGGCTCAGGTGCCACCATATTCAAGGGTTGAGCTGGTATAGGGTGTCTGGGACCATTGGAAAAAGGATGCCCAGGTGCGTCAGGGTGTAACCAGGATAAGGGAAAGTCATAAGGAGCATCGGGGTCAAAAAGCAGGCTAGACAGAGGATGTTGAAAAGCTCGATTTGGTAATGCATATCGTCTAATACGAGGCTCCATTCCCATAATGAAGTAACTGTGATATACTGGATCCTCGTAGATGTAAGGGTCCTCGAACTCATAGAATACCACGCCCGTCTCAATCTAAAGGGGAGGAAAGGAGAGAAGGGGGTAAGAATTATGGAGTTTTTAGTAGGGCCGGGGTTATTAGTTACGTTCATTAATTTTGGGTTGTTTAGTAGACAGATAACAGAATACAACGAAGCAGTAAACAGGAGATGAAGATAAATAGAGAAAATAGATAAAATAGAAAATAGAACACGAACAGAAGATTACAAGAAAATAAAACACAGATATAGCATATGAGCAAACAAACATAAAGAAATAGATCACACACATAAAAGGAATGCAACAGAGAATGATGCGCAGACAAGAATGATGCATGTCTTGTCCTAGTGCAGGTAATGAGCTCATCTGTCGGTTTCTACCTGCTCCCGACGTAACCCAGCATTACCAGCCGGATATGGCTTTCCTGTTGGCTATACCCCTGTGTACAGAAAATAGCCCCTCTGCCACCACAGGGTCCACTGCACGCAGGAAATAACACATCTACCACTGCAGGGATATATGCTGACACACATTCTGTATACAGGAAATAACTCCTCTGCCACTACAGAAATGAAACAGGTGGTCACAGTACTTCTGTAGCAGAAAATAACCCCTCTGCCTTACAGAAATAAAATATGGATCTGTACCGCAGGAAAGCGTTTTCAGTGGTCGCACCACCATCTATCTTACTGCCTTAATGCAGCAGATGAACACACAAATATCTCTGGAGTTACCTTAATACAACAAATTACCATTCAACAGGTCCTCTGTTCTTTATCATATTACTCTTTTCTCTGTGTCTCTTTATTCTGCTTTGATTTTTCTGTTTAACGTATGTATTTAAAACTTATGTAAATTTTGGTATGAATAGTTAGCCTGTCCCAAGTATAGGTTCATTAAGTCTATATTGAAACAGTTTAACTTTTCATATTATACCTAACCCTAGCCGCAACTCAAGGACTAACTATGTTGCCCTAGTTCGTTCACTAATCTTTGTCTATTTTTATGTCATTAAAACTTTACAGACTTTTTTCTTTGATTTTTATATCTTCTTTAACTTTTATCTTTCCTTTATCTTTCCTTTATCTTTGCCTCACTAACATGTTATTACCACTCCTTAAGTGATTTATAAAGGTAATTATGAGATTCTACGTTTAAAGTTGTCTTCCTTAAGCTTTTACAGAAAATTGCCTTTTCTGCATTATTTTATTATTTTTATTAAAATATTATTTTTAATTAAATATTATTATTTAATATTTTACTATTATTTATTATTTTATTATTAAATTTTCGAAATTACCCTTTCTTACCCTAAAATTTATATAAATTCACTTTTTACCACTCGTAACTTTTAATATTTCTACTTTAACTACCTCAACTTTCAAAAATTACCAAATAACCCCTCAAACACCAAAATAATTACAACCTTGCCCTTTTTAAGATCTAAAAGGTATTCTTCAATGTTCTTCATCACACTCAAAGTGTTCTTCGTGTTCTTCGTAAATTTTTCAGATTCTTTCTCTGTTTTTACCTGTTTTTTAATCTTTTCAGCAACTGATTTTTACCATAATTCAAAATAAAATTGCAGCCACCAAAGCCCTATGTTTTACACTTGATTTCAACATAAATTCAACCCCAATATAAGGGTTAGGGTTCGTTTTTCCAGCAGCCACAAGAACATAAGTTTATAGCTTGAATTTCATCAGATTTCATCAATTTTTCACCAAAATTTCAACAAGAATCACTCATATAAATAATCAATTTCAAGCATAACCAAATTATATCATAATCACACAACTCAAACACAATTAATCAAGATTAATTTTACCAAATCCTACCTTGATTTGTTGCTCCAAATCCGGTTACTATTTAAAGTGTTCTTAAAGCACTTTTTCCTCCTAAAACACATCAAGAACAACTTTGAATCCATAAAACCTCAACTGACCAAACCTTAATCAACATGTTAGGAAGGGATTCCTCACCATAAACGTGCTGGGAATTGAAGATTCTTGGCTCACAAGTCAAGCTAAGCAAGAGATCTAAGGAAGAACATCAAGAAAACGCATGTTTTAAGCATGCTTCCTTGAGAATTCAAAGGGGAAAGGGACAGCCATCTAACCTTATATCCAGCCTTGATAATTTAAAAGGTTATGTAGAGGAAGAAGAGATGATCATTTTGGTGTAATCAGAGTTTTGATTTGAGTTTTAGTTCAGAAGAAATCAAGCTTTGAAGATTTGGAACTAAGAACTTTTCTCTCTTTTTCTCTCTTGGAAATTTCGGCCACAAGGAGCAAATGAACCAGCTTTGGGGGGTTTTGGGGGTGTAGAGTGAGTTGTGATTGGTTGGCTTGGAGGTGGATTAAAATAATATTAAAATATCTCAGGTGTATAACTACTAAAACTAGATGTATCGGAACACTTGTAAAAATATCTCTAAAAATTCTTTTCTGAGCTATTAGCATAAAAGACACTAGTAACATATTTATTATAAGAATAAAACATGTATGATGAGGCCTTAGCATTGCTAAAGTCATCAGAGAGTGCTGGTGCTAAGCTGCACCAGTAAACTGTGAACCCGGTTAAACTGATTTCCTATTTTCAACTAAAACAGACTAGGTAATATTATAATATCATTCAAGCAGCTTCTAATTCTAATATAATGATAATATTATACTATTATCTCTCTTCTCTCATGAATCGGGTCCGGTTTGTCAAACTGAGACTATTTACGGAAATCAAAATCAGAACTCCTAACCGATACGGTTCAAAAACTAGGTTGTTCGTGATTGCATTGTCGGGCTTGTCTCAACTAAGGTCATGAGTTAAAGATAACATAATGACAATGAAGATTGAGATGCTTGATGATATAACAGATGTTCTCCCCTTACTGATCTTCCGGAAAAATCTGTACTTTCAGAAAAGATCTCGCGTACTCGAAAGTCGGGGTTGTTACATTCTACCCTCCTAAAAGAAAATTTTGACTTCAAAATCAGTTACCTGAGAACAGATGCGGGTAATTAGCTTTCATCTTGTCTTCCATTTCCCAAGTATGCTCTTCTTCTCCTCTTTGTTCCCAAGCTACTTTGACCAAGCGAACAGTTTTACCCCTCAGTTGTTTATCACTTTTTTCTACGATCTGAACTGGTGATTCTTGATATGTCAAATCATTTCATAACTGTACTGTCTCTGGTTGTAAAACATGACTCTCATCGGAAATATATTTCTTAAGTTGCGAGACATGAAAAATATCATGAAGGTTTGACATATATGGAGGAAGGGCTACTTGATAAGCTACTGGACCGACCTTTTTGAGTATTTGGAAAGGTCCTATATATCGAGGATTAAGCTTTTTAGTCTTAAGGGCTCTACCTATTCCAGTAGTCGGGGTTACTTTTAGAAAGACATGGTCTCCGTCACTAAACTCTAAGGGTCTACGTCTATTATCGACATAGCTCTTTTGACGGCTTTGTGCTGTCTGGATCTTCTGACGAATCCCTTTATCTTCTTAGTAGTTTCTTATACCAAGGTTAGACCCAAAACACTAGCTTCTCTGTCGTCATTCCAACACAATGGTGTTTGACATCTTCTTCCGTAGAGAGCTTCATATGGTGCCATCCCAATGCTTTGCTAGTAACTGTAGACGAACTCGATCAACGGCAAATACTTATCCCAATTGCCTTGGTTGTCCATCATACATGATCTTAACATGTCTTCTAACGTCTGGATTGTCCACTTTGATTGTCCATCTGTCTGAGGATGGTATGTTGTACTCATGTGCAATTCTGTTTCCAATGCTTTCTAAAAATGCTCCCTAGAATCTGGAAGTAAACCTCGGATCTCGATCTGAGACAATTGATGAAGGTATACCGTGCAGTCCTACGATTTCTTGAATACATATCCATGCCAGCTGATAAACTGCTATTTTACGGTTTATCTTGTGCTAAATTGAGTGGTTTTTATCAGTTCTTCACACACTTACTCATACAAATTGCATGGTTTTACAAATCCTTCCTAAATTTTGTACTATGATTGAAAACATGTTTCTTTGGCCTTAAATTCACTAATTTTTAATTCTCCTTTATACCATTCGATGCTGTGATCCATGTGTTAAGTGTTTTCAGGCTTTATAGGGCAGGAATGACTTAGAGGATGGAAAGGAAGTATGCAAAAAGAGGAAGGAACACAAGAAACAAAGGAGATGACCAGCGAGTATCGATGCGCATGCATGGCTCACACGTGTGCGTGACTTGGAGCTTTTTACAGTGATGCATACGTGTGACTGACGCGTACGCATGACCAGAGAAGTCGCACATCGACGCATACGTATGATTGATGCGTACGCGTGACGTGCGCAGAATACCATCGACGCGTATGCGTGACTTATGCATACACGTGACGTGCGTCACGTGCTGAAATTGCAGAAGACACTGTGGGTAATTTTGGGCTGGTTTTGGACCCAGTTTTCAGCCCAAAAACACAGACTAGAGCCAGGGGACAAGTAGAGACTCAACACACATTGACATTTACGCAATTTTAGTTTAGTTTTTGAATCTTGGAGAGAAAACACCACTTCCTCTAGGGTTTTTCACATTCTTAGATTTTTAGTTTTATGCTTTTGGATTGGATCTTGAGAGAGTTACTACCTTCGATTGAAGTCTCTATCACTAAAGTTTGCTTTCTTATTTCCTTACTCTTTTGTTTCCATTCAGTTTGTTCAGATTTACATATGGATATCTTTGATTTTGGGAATTATGATGCAAGAGTTATTTTTACATTTAATTTCATTATTTGTTTGATTATCATCTTCTCTTAATTTATTAGCTCAAAAATTGCTTTTACTAAATTAATTTTGATTACCATGTCTCCTTTCTACTCCCTTTACATGTTTGTGAAAATGGCATCCATGTCAATGGAGTAGACTCCCAACTTGACTTTGGAGTTGATTAATAGGAGACCCTTGAGTTGGAATACTCAAGTGTTAATTTGTAATTGGAAGTTGTTGGCTGACTCTCTAGTCACTTACTCTAATCATTCCCTAGGAATGGATTAGGACTTGTGAATCAGAGTTGGTTAGTTACTTGACTTTCCTTTATTAGGTAAAGGATAACTAAGTAGAAGCAACAACCTCTTACTATTATACTTGGGAACATTCAACAATGATAGAAATTCCAATTAATCTTCTCCTAGTCAAGGCTTCTATTTTAATTATATAAAATCTTTTGTTAATTTTCATTGTTTTAATTAATAGTCATTTATTTCTCTATTCCCCAACTCTAAAAATTTCTCAGAAAATTCTTGATCAATAAATTGCACTCTTTTGTCAACTTGTTGGGAGACGACCTGGAAATTCTACTCCCAGTTAATTGATTTTAAATTGTGACAACTCTTTTTAAATTGATAAGTGGAATTTTCGTCGGTTAAGAACTGTACTTGCAACGTTGTTTCCATTATAAATTCTTAATCGGCATTTTTCTGCCCGTCACCAGTCTTTCTAAAGTATAGTCAACTCAAATCGGAAGGAAATGCGCCGATTTTATCAACTTGTCCATAATCACCCAAATGGCATCATGTCCTGTTGAGGTTCTGGAAAATCCTATGATACAATTTATAGTGTTCTGCTCCCATTTTCATTGTGGTATTTCCAAGGGTTGTAGGGTTCTTGACGGCTTCTGATGTTCCACCTTCACCTTCTGGCAGGTTAATCATTTTGAGACACAATTAGCTACCTCTTTCTTTAAGCCTGGCCACCAGAACATTTGTTTCAAATCTTGATACATCTTTGTCACTCCAGGATGCATAGAGAATCTACTTTGGTGAGCTTCTGCAAGAATCTTTTGTCGTAAATCTCCAGAGCTAGGCACACAAATTCTATTTTTGTACCTCCATAGACCGCTACGATCTTGTCTTAAAGCTTCTGGTTCCTCTACTCCCATACGTTTTAGCATTGTCATTGATAAACCACTATTTTATGGTTTATATTGTGTTTAATTGTGTGGTTTTATCATGATCCTTACCCACTTATTCATTAAATTAGCATGCATTTAGATTTCCTTCCTGAATTTATTACATGTTTGAAAACTGCTTCCTAGAGACTTTAATTATTTATTTTTAATTCTTCTTTATTCCATTCGATGCCGTGATCTGTGTGTTAAGTGTTTCAGACTTTATAGGACATGAATGAGTTGGAGATTGGAAAGGAAGCTGGCAAAAATGGAAGGAACACAAGAATTTGAGGAGATAACCAGCGAGAAGTGACGCGGTCGCATGGCTCACGCGACCGCGCGAAGGAGCGCAAATCGCAGTGACACGGCCGCATGGCTCGCGCGGCCGCTCGGATTGGAAAGCGCAAGTGACGCGGTAGCGTGGACGACGCGAACGCGTGGAGAGGAAAAAGCGCAAGCGACGCGTTCGAATGGATGACGCGATCGCGTGACATGTGCGATCTGCATAATCTGCAGGATTCACTGGGGGCGATTTTGGACCTTATTTTGGCCCAGTTCTCGGCCCGGAACAGCAGACTAGAGTCAGAGAATATGCAGAAACAATAGACATTCATTTAGTAGTTTTTAGATCTAGTTTTTCACTCTCTTAGGTTTTTCTCTCTAGTTTTTAGAATTTTAATTTTCAATTCGTCTTAGCATTGGAACATTGAGAAGAGTTATTTCCTCATCAAGACTTCATCATTCTAGTTTGTTTTCTTAACTTGGTTTTATTCTTCCATGTTCTTTGTTTTGTTCAATTTTGTCATTCAGATACTTTTATGATTAATTAATGCAAGGATTATTTCTTTTAAATTCAATTTCAATTCCAATAATCATGTCTTCTTTTAATTCCCTTTCATGTGCTATGGATTCTTTATTTACAATGCGTGAGTAGTTTTCTTACTTGATGGGGAGTTGATTAAAAGGAACTCTTGAGTTGGAAAGATTGAAGGAAAAATTTGTAATTGGGTTAAATGTTGGATTGCTATCCTGTCACCGACGCCAATCCCTTTGAACTAAGTGGGTTGCAACTTGTGAACAGATCTGGCATTCCAACTTGTTTGACTTTCCCTTACCTAGTAAGGATAACCAAACAGAGTAACCGTTAATTATAAATCAATCTTAAAAAATCACTCCATCAATGATAGAGATTCTAACCAATCAATTCCCAGTCAAGGCTTTTATTTATATTATTTAAAATTCCTCAATTTAAATTCCAATTTACTTAGCTCAACTTCTTGGAACATCTGATTAATAAAACATCACACTTTTCTGCAACTCGTTGGGAGACGACCTCGGACTTAAAACTCCCAGTAATTTTAATTTAAACTTGACATATTTCTAAATTGATAGGCAGATTTTCGGTGAGTTAAGAACTATACTTGCAATGTACCATTTTAATAAATTTTTAATTCACCAGCTTCTGCTTCCCATCAGTCATCATTTCTGAGTCCTGTGCTTGTGCTTGCTGAATGCTAATCTTAAAATCTGGTGTGATATGCAACTGTGCCAAATGAACTCCAGTTGGTGTCTCAGTCATACCCAACTTAAGGTTCTCAAAGTCTACGAGTAGCTTTTCTTCTTTTATCATGATCCAATAGATACTCAAATTCTTCCTGCTCAAAGCGTCTGCCACCACGTTCGCTTTTCTGGGTGATAACTTAACTTGAAATCATAGTCCTTCAGGAATTCCATCCACCTTCGCTATCGCATATTAAGATCCTTCTGGTCAAAGATATACCTTAAACTTTTGTGGTCGGAGAAAACTTCTAATTGAGCGCCATACAAATAGTGTCTCCAAATCTTGAGAGCAAACACCACCGTAGCTAGTTCCAAGTCATGCGTCGGGTAATTTCGTTCATGAGGTCTTAGCTGCCGGGAAGCATAAGCCACCACATTTTTGTCTTGCATCAGCACACACCCAAGTCCTTTGTGAGTGGCGTCACAATATACTTCAAAAGGATTCTGTGGATCTGGTAGCACTAATACAGGTGCAATCGTTAGCTTTTCCTTAAGCATCTTGAAACTTCTATCACACTTAGCCGTCCAAATAAACGGAACTTCCTTTCGTGTAAGGTAGGTAAAAGGTAAGGCTATTTGTAAAAATCCTTTGATGAACCTCCGATAATATCCAGCTAGTCCGAGGAAACTCCAAACTTCTGTAACTGTTGTAGGTGGTTCCCATTGCATTATTGCTTCAATTTTTAAAGGATCTACTACAATTCGTTGATAAACCCCAATTTTATGGTTTATCTTGTGTTGATTTTAGGGGATTTTATCACCTTTTCCCACATTTATTAAACAAAATAGCATGGTTTTGTAATTTTTTCATAAATTGTGCTTAAGTGTAAAACATGCTTTTTAGGCCCTTAAATTGGTGATTTTAATTCACCTTAATTCCATTCGATTTCTTGATGTGTGTGTTGAGTGATTTCAGGTTCATAAGGCAAGTATTGGATGGAAGAAGTGAAGATAAAAGCTTGCAAAGTGGAGAATTCATGAAAAATCAAGGATCTGGAGTGCATTCATCGACGTGCATGCGTGACAGACGCACGCATGAAGATGGGGTCATCCAGGAGACGTGTACGTGTGACATGACGCGTATGCGTGAGAAGAAAAATGCCAGACGATGCGTACGCGTGACCCATGCGTACGCGTCACAGCTCGCACGTGACCTCATTAAAGTGAAAATGCTGGGGGCGATTTCTGAGCTGCCCAGGCCCAAATCCAACTCATTTCTGAGGGTACTTCATGCAGAATTCAAGCTTGGGCAAAGGAGGAGCAATTAGTTATAGATTAGGAAGCATGTAGTTAGTTTCTAGAGAGAGAAGCTCCCTCTTCTCTCTAGAGTTAGGTTAGGATTAGGTCAAATTCTCCTTGTTCTAGGCTTAATTTCCTGTTTTCATCATGTTTCTATTTCAATTTCTTGTTGTTACATCTATGCTCTCTTAGTTTTCTTGTCAATTTCCCCTTTGATGTATCTTTTATGTTGTTGCACTATTGTTGGATTTGGATTTTCTTTTTATGCAATTCATGTTTTACATTCCCTTGTTATTTAATTGAGTTGTTATTAATTTCTTGTATTGGGTAGTTGTAGATTTAATATTCTTGTCGTCAATTTATGATGCTTTCCTTTTATGCCTTCCAAATGTTTGACAAAATGCTTGGAAGGATGTTAGAGTAGATCTTTGAGCATTCTTGGCTTGTTAAAAGGAATTGGTTAATCTTGAGTCATGAATACCCAACTCAAGTTGGTGATCTAGAGTTGTTAGCTAATATTGTTCCCATTAACGCTAATCTTTTGCTAATTCAATTAGTAAGTTGATTAGGACTTTTGGAGTGAGATTAGCTAGTCTTATTTGACTTTTTCTCATGGAAGATAACTTTGCACCTTCTTCCATTGTTAGAAATGACAAAATAAGATTCTTGTTAATCATTGTTATGATTAATGACTAGGATAGAAAGCCTATAATCTCAATCCTTGCCATGAATGTCTCTCTTTATTAATTGTTTTCTTTAGTTGTTTGCTTTACCTTTCTTGTCTTTTATTTTCTTGCCCTTTTACCAAATCAAACCCCCTTGCATCTTCATAGCCAATAATTGATCACTTCATTGTAGTTCCTTATGAGACGACCCGAGGTTTAAATACTCCGGTTAATTTTCATTGGGATTTGTAGTTTGTGACACCTAACATATTTAAATTTGATTGAGGATTGACTATCAGTTTGGGCTATGCTCACAACAAAATTATTTTGCTAATTTCCGAACTGACGAAAATTCTTCGTATCAAATTTATGGCGCCGTTGTCGGGGAATTGCAATGGTGCTATGTTATTGGCTATTGTATATATTGTGAATATGTTTGCCTTTTTCTTCTTTGTTAGTTGTTGCTAGTTGTAGGACTTTGTTTCTTTATTTCTTGTTAGCTTTTGTTTTTATTTTCTCTTTCACTATGAATTCTCATCCTTTTGGCTATGAGTGTGGTTACAACTATGTTGTAGGAGATAAAAATTACAATGACAACATGCATCAAGGATGGGACAATCAAATGTGGGAGGAGCCTCAAGCATTTGATCAACCTTCATGGCAACAACCCCCACCAATGTATTATAAGCAAGAGCCACCCCAAGATGCATACCAATCTAATGTGTGTGGTGATCCTTATTATGATTGTCAACCACAACCACCACATACATATGACCCCTTCCCTCAACATAGTCCCCAAAAACCTTACTCACAAGCCCCACACCACCATACACCTTCATATGATCCTAACTCATATCCATCATACCAACCACCATACGAACCATACCTAGAGCCGCCACCATTCCAATACCAATAATCCCAAGAACCACAATTTTCTTGTACACCACCTCAAAACTTTCACCAATGTGAACCACCTTCCAACTACAATGCCTTTCCCTCAAATGACGAACCCTCTCTTCCACCACCACCTTCAGTGGACCAATCTCTCCACCCTATGGCAAGAACTACAAGAACTTCTAGCTAGGTGTCTTAAGCAAGAAGAAGAGCAAAAGATGTTAGGGGAATTCGCAGCTAACTTGACCGAAGTGATGAGCCAATTGGCCTCAATGTGCTCAAGTATCCAAGACACTCTCACTATTGAATGTGGAGGATTAGTTGAGGAGCACAATGAGAAGGAGATTTTGGGACTTCAATGTGAAGGAGAGGAGTTGAAGCAAGAAGTGCAACAAGAGGAGGAGGTAGAGATTATTGAACAAGAGGAAGTAGTGGTTGAAGATTTAGGAGATGTTGAGTGCAAGGAGGAATCTCAAGTTGAAGAGCCCTCTTCCAAGGAGCTTGATATTGATGTTGAGGAGGGTGTACAACCTCCAAAGCATATCATGGTGGAAAACTTTGAAGAGGTTGATTAAGGGATGGATTCAAGCATTGATGAATTCTTATTTACAATTGAATCCTCTCCCATTGGGCTTGACATTGAGATCAAAGAAGAAGATGCACAACCTTTCATACACTTGGTGAGCAATGAAGATGAGATGAAATTGGAAGAAAGCTACCAAGAAGAAGGTTTGGAAGAAGTTGGGCAAGCACCAAGTCCCCCTATCTATGATGATTCCTGATGATTGAATTCTTTATTGATATAGAATTTCTCAATTGAATTCTCGTTGCAAGTATAGTTCTAGACCAATAAAGAATCCTCACATACAAAAATATTAGTTGTCACAATTAACAAACCCCAAATGAAAATTTACCGAAGTATTTAAACTCCGGGTCGTCTCACAAGGAATTGCAATGAAGTGCTCAATTATTGGCTATAAAGGGGGTTAAGGGGGTTGGTTTTATATTTTTGCAAGAAAATAAATGGCAAGAAAAATAAATGAACAATGAACTAATAAAATAAAGGAAAAGTACTCTTGGCTAGACATAGGTAATTGAGATCACCATCCTTGTCTACAAACCATGTATTGACAATTATGAGAGGCCAACCTATTAAGTCTACTTCCAAAAGCCTTAAGTACGTAATATCTACTCCTAGGCTTGAAGTACGTCAAATAGGCTTGATCACATCAACCCATAAGTCCCAACCTACCTACTAATTAGATTAGTAGTGGGTTGGCGTCAATGAGTATCAAATTGATCACCAAGGGTTCTCAAATCACCAATTCAATGAGACCCAATGACTCAAGGTCACTCAATTCCCTTAGCCTAGGCCAAGAGCAAAGAAAACTACTCAAAAACTAAAGGAAATATTTTATCATACACCTAGTGTGTAATAAAAGTAAACAACACAAAATGCATGAATTAGTGAAACCCATGACTACCACAAGCAAGAAATCAACAATAGCAATTAAGATGAACATAAAAAGGACATAGACACATAAAATTGCATTAAAGAAAATTAAGATTCAACAATGGTTCATCAACATAAAAGTAACAAAATAAGGGAAATGAACAAGTAAAACTAGAAGATCAAAGATGTAATACAAGAAATTAAGAAGGAAAACTAAATCAAAACAAGAATTATAACTTGGATCCAAGAAGAATTAACTAAAACTACCCTAAAATCTAGAGAGAGGAGAGAGCCTCTCTCTCTAGAATTCTATCCATAAAACATGATGAAAACTAAACTATGACTACTTGGTTCTTTCTCCCTCCAATCCTTGGGTTCAATAGCATCAGAAATGAGTTGGATTGGGCCCAAAATGCTTCATAAATCGCTGGGGGCGATTTCACTTTTTAGTGGAGCACGTGCTCAATCGGCGTGCACGCGTACGTGGCGCGTGCGCGCACCTATGCGTCAGGCAATATATGGTAAATTTTATATCATTTTGAAGCTCCAGATGTTAGCTTTCCAACACAACTGAAACCGTCTCATTTGGACCTCTGTAGCTCAAGTTATGGCCGATTGAGTGCCAGGAGGTCAGGCTTGACAGCTTTACGGTTCCTTCATTTCTTCATGAGTTCTCCCACTTGCATGCTTTTCTCTTCACTTCTTCCATCCAATACTTGCCTTATGAACCTGAAATCACCTAACAAACATATCAAGGCATCGAATGGAATTAAAGTGAATTAAAATCACCAATTTTAGGGCCTAAAAAGCATGTTTTCACATTTAAGCACAAATCAAGGGAGAATTGCAAAACCATGCTATTTCATTGAATAAATGTGAGAAAAGTTGATAAAATCCCCCAAATTAAGCACAAGATAAACCTCAAAATTGGGGTTTATCGAATCTCTCCACACTTAAACTAATCATGTCCTCATGCTAAGAATAAAGAAGGACAAGGAACGGGTATGAACATTTATTCAATGCAAATAAACTATATGCACCTATCTATATGAATGCAACTAAATGATTTTACCTACTTGATTAAAAGTAAATCAATCTCCAAGAAAATATATAAGCCAGTAGGGCAAAGGTCATATGACGACTCACAAACTCTACCAATTCAAATATCAAAATGAAGTTCAAATAGACTTGCAAGAAGAAAAGCTCATGAAGGTCGGGAACAAGGAATTGAGCATCGAACCCTCACCGGAAGTGTATCCGCTCTAGTCACTCAAGTGTATAGGGTCGATCACTCAATTCTCTTCTACTCATGCTTTCCAAGATTCGTTTTTCATCTAACAATCAACAATTATTCAATGCATGCACACATTTATCATGAGGACTTATTCATAGGTTGTAATGGGGCTAGGGTAAAGGTAAGGATGCATATGGTCAAGTGAGCTTGAAATTTGAATCTTTGATTAACCTAAGCTCTCACCTAACCTATATAACAACCTATAGAATTCTAATACAATGCCTAGCTACCCATGATTCCCACTTTTTCTTTTTCTCATACTCATGTATTCTTTTTAATCCACATTCCATATGCATTGATTTTTATTGAACTTTACTTTGGGGCATTTTTGTCCCCTTTTTATTGTATTCTTTTTCTATATATTTTTCTTTTTCTTTTTGTATATATATATTTTCTACATTTTTTTTGAAAAGTATATACAAACATATCAATGCATATGGTTTTACATATGGTGCATGAATATGTACCCAATTCCTAATATAAAAATTACACTTTTACCTCAACCAATGTTCCAAGTTTTCCATACCCAAATGACACACACTCTCACTAGCCCAAGCTAATCAAAAATCCAAATTAAGGACATTTATTATTTTTCACTAAGGGGTAGTGATGTGCTATAATTAAGAACAAAAGGGATTTAATAGGCTCAAAATTGGCTAACAATGGTTGATGAAAGGTAGGCCATTTGGGTAAGTGAGCTAAATGAAATGATGGCCTCAATCATATAAATGCATGTATACATGGAATAATGGACATAAAGAATCAAACAAATCAAAGATTACAATCATAGAAAGAGAATAATGCACACAAGAATGAAAATAAGTGGTTATATGATGTAACCACACAATTAGGCTCAAAACTCACATGCTTGTATTCTTAACTCAAAAACCATGTTCCAAAATAAATTTTTCAAGAAAGTTCAACAAGAAGAAAATTTTCAAATTGGCAGGGTGCCCTAAAAACAGTTTCTTGGAAAAGAAATCATCACCCTAACCAAGTAGTCCTAACATAAAAAGAAGTGGTAAAATATATACAAATTCTAACTAGCATGCAACCTATCATGCAATGCAACAACTAACTAACAAGGACAAAAATTAAAAATTGGTGTTGAAAAATTAAAAATTGGTGTTACCCATGGAGATCGGTCAGACGACCTCCCCACACTTAGAAATTTGCACCGTCCTCGGTGCATGCAAAGAAGAGCAAGGTGGACGGGTTTCTACAATTGATGAGCTCCTTCAAAAGGTTGTGCGGGTGAACTTGTTTGTTGCCCCATTTAGAAGCTTTCTCATTCCTTTCCTTCTTGGTGGCCAACCTAAAAGGAGAGAAAAAGAAAGACAAATAAGCCTATAACAAAGATTTTGAAGCAAATAGAACATAGGCGGGGGCTAATACCAAATAAGAGTAAGGTTCTCACTACATGGTAGCTACAACATATGAGTGAGAAGACAATATAAGCTAAGGCGTATTAACTAACACTTGATGCAAGAGTAAAGTCAAAGCATGAAGAGCATATTGAGCATCAAGTCAAAATAAGAAGAAGTGGGTCATAAAAAACATGCAAGTTTATATCAATGCACAAAGAATATAGGAGCCATACAAGAGTAAGCATTGATTTAAAAGTTTCATCACCCATCAATATCAAACAAGTCAAGAAGCACCAAGATTAACCAAGAAATTCTCAACAATTGAATATAAGAATCCAACACCATTATTAAAATAAGAAACTTAGAAAATAAAAGGGAAAACAAGTTACAAAAAATAAAATTAAAATTCAATGAATGAATGAAAACAAGGAAATGCAATAAAAGAAAATGGAAGAAAAGAAAGAAATTTTTTTTTATTTTTTTTAAATTAAAAAAATTTTTTTTTAATAATTTTTTTTATATTTTTAAAAGAAAGAAAAAAAATTTCCAAGAGAGGAAGAAGAAAGAAAAGAAAAAAAAATAGAAAGAAAGAAGAAGGAAAGAAGAAAGAAGGAGAAAGGAAAAAGGAGAAAAACAGAGTGCAAATCCGCGCATATGCGCCATGCGTGCTCAGGTGCGGATGCAGCACAGACAATCCGCGCGCGCGCGCCATGCGTGCTTACGTGCGGATGCGGTAGGGACAATCGGCGCGCGCGCGTCATGCGTGCTTACGCGCGGATCGCCTGGCACAAAGTAGGCATAAAGTGGGCACAACTCTCGGGTTTTAGTATTAGGAGTTGTGAAACCACATCGGCGCGCGTGCGCACTGCGCGCTTGGGCGCCGATGCCCTTTTTTTTTTTTTTTGTAAAAACAGGGCACTCTCCTAATCTACAAGAATTCTAAAACAATCAAAATTAAAGTTCAACAACAAATATTTTTGGTTTTTGAAAAATTTTCAAATACACTAAAAACAAAACTTATACTACAAGCAAAATGAAATTCAACAACAACTAAACTAATCAAAACAAACTAAGGAATAACCAATCAATCAAAGCAATATGTATAAGAATATAGAAAATAACAAAAACTAGCTACAATGGCAACTCCAATCACTTATTAACCAAATCTAAAAGAGAGTGGAAAGAGTTTACCATGGTGGGGTGTCTCCCACCTAGCACTTTTAGTTTAAGTCCTTAAGTTGGACATTTGGGAGGCTCTTTGTCATGGTGGCTTATGCTTGTATTCATCCTTGATCCTCCAAGAATGCTTGCTCCTCAATTGGTTGTCAGAATTTCCAACCATTTCCACCAAGCTTGGCTGAGATTCTTCCCAAGATATGAGCTCCCAAAATTGATCCTCATATATTCTCAGATCCCAAATTTTATTTTTGCACCCATCTTCAAGTTGATCATCATAGCTCCAATTGGGTGGTTTAGCCTTGGAATTCTCAAAGAAGCCTCCAAGCAACTTCCTAGACCCATACAATTTAGCTCCACACTAAACCTTGCAATCAAACTTTGAACATGCAACCATGATGAACCTAGAATGATGTTTCCAACCACTGCACAACTCTCTCCTACTCATAATTCCACAAAGAGCTCTAAGTTGACCATCATTTTCAATCAAACCATATTCAAGTGAGAAAGTGAAGCTTAGGGATAGAAATTTTATCCACTTGAATGTTGTGTTGGATGATGGTGACTTAGGAAGGGGGACCTCCTCACACTTAGCCAATGTGAGATCCATTCCCTTGTGCTCTTTCTTTGCATCTTCCACCTCTTTGTAAGCTTCTTCAATTTCAATTCCTTGCTCACCAACTTCTTCTATGCACCCTTCATTGCTCAAACCATGTGTTGGAGGTTGTGCATGATCCTCCTTGTCATCAATTTCATAACACAATGAGGGAGTAAAAGACACATTGGTTGGTGTGGAATCATCTTCAATGGTGGCGCTTGCTTCTTGCTCAACCTCTTCCTCTTGGTAGCTTCCTTCCAATTCAATTTCTTCTTCATTGCTTACCAAGGGTATGGAAGGTGAGGTATCTTCTTTCTTAATCTCCATGTCAAGCCCAATGGGGGAGGATTCAATTGTACATAAGAACTCATCAATGATTGAATCCATCTCTTGATCAACCTCTTCAAAGTTTTCCACCATGATATGCCTTGGAGGTTGTACACCCTCCTCAACATCAATATCAAACTTCTTGAAAGAGGGCTCTCTAATGCTACATTCCCATGGACTTCCAACATCTCCTAGGTTTTCAACCACTTCTTCCGGCTCAATTATCTCATCTTCCTCCCTTTATGGAAATTCTTGCTTCAACTCCCCTTCTTCACCTTGAAGCTCTAAACTCACTCCCTCACTATGCTCCTTAGTTGCTTCTCCACATTCAACAATGGGAGTGCCTTGGTTGTTTAGGCTTAGTTGGGACCATATTGCTAACGGCTTTCGCTAGGATAGCCATCTTGGCTCCTAGCTCCTTAAACTCCTTTTGGTTCTCTTCTTACCTTCGAATGTAAGAACTAACACATTCTTAGAGAGGATCATCCATTAGAGGTGGTGTGGAAAAAGAAGGTTCATTGTTTGGGAAAGAGGTTTCATAATCGGAAGTTGGTTCATCTTGGTAAGGGTATGGAGGTGGTGTATAGTGACATGGTTCTTGAGAGTAATTATGTTGGAATGGTGATGGTTCCATGTATGGTTCATATGGTTCACAAGGTGGTTGGTATGGTGGATAAGAATTAGGGTCATAAAGAGGTGTTTGGTGGTAGGGGGCTTGTGAGTAAGGTGGTTCAAAGTCATGTTGAGGGGGTGGTTCATAGGCATGGGGTAGTGGTTGTTGTCAATTACAATAAGGGTCACCACATCCATTAGATTGATATGCATCAGGATTAGAATTATACCCATAAGAAACTGGAAGGGGTTGTTGCCAACAAGGTTGATCAATCCCTTGAGGCTCCTCCCATCTTTGATTCCCAAATCCTTGATGCATGTTACCATTGTAGTTCTCATTCCCTACAACATAATTTGAGCCAAACTCATAGCCAAAGGGTTGAGAATTCATAATAGCAAGAGAAAATAAAAACAAAACTAGCAAGAACTAATAAAAACTAACTCCTAAAACAAGCAAAAACTAGCAAAGAAGCCTATTAACATATATACAATAGCCAATAACATAACACCATTGCAACTCCCCGACAACGGCGCCATTTTGATGATTGAATTCTTTATTGATATAGAATTTCTCAATTGAATTCTCGTTGCAAGTATAGTTCTAGACCAACAAAGAATCCTCACATACAAAAATATTGGTTGTCACAATTAACAAACCCCAAATGAAAATTTACCGAAGTATTTAAACTCCGGATCGTCTCACAAGGAATTGTAATGAAGTGCTCAATTATTGGCTATAAAGGGGGTTAAGGGGGTTGGTTTTATATTTTTGCAAGAAAATAAATGGCAAGAAAAATAAATGAACAATGAACTAATAAAATAAAGGAAAAGTACTCTTGGCTAGACATAGGTAATTGAGATCACCATCCTTGTCTACAAACCATATATTGACAATTATGAGAGGCCAACCTATTAAGTCTACTTCCAAAAGCCTTAAGTACGTAATATCTACTCCTAGGCTTGAAGTATGTCAAATAGGCTTGATCACATCAACCCATAAGTCCCAACCTACCTACTAATTAGATTAGTAGTGGGTTGGCGTCAATGAGTATCAAATTGATCACCAAGGGTTCTCAAATCACCAATTCAATGAGACCCAATGACTCAAGGTCACTCAATTCCCTTAGCCTAGGCCAAGAGCAAAGAAAACTACTCAAAAACTAAAGGAAACATTTTATCAAACACCTAGTGTGTAATAAAAGTAAACAACACAAAATGCATGAATTAGTGAAACCCATGACTACCACAAGCAAGAAATCAACAATAGCAATTAAGATGAATATAAAAAGGACATAGAAACATAAAATTGCATTAAAGAAAATTAAGATTCAACAATGGTTCATCAACATAAAAGTAACAAAATAAGGGAAATGAACAAGTAAAACTAGAAGATCAAAGATGTAATACAAGAAATTAAGAAGAAAAACTAAATCAAAACGAGAATTATAACTTGGATCCAAGAAGAATTAACTAAAACTATCCTAAAATCTAGAGAGAGGAGAGAGCCTCTCTCTCTAGAATTCTAACCATAAAACATGATGAAAACTAAACTATGACTACTTGGTTCATTCCCCCTCCATCCTTGGGTTCAATAGCATCAGAAATGAGTTAGATTGGGCCCAAAATGCTTCAGAAATCGCTAGGGGCGATTTCACTTTTTAGTGGACCACGTGCTCAATCGGCGTGCATGCGTACATGGCACGTGCACGCCCCTATGCGTTAGGAAATATATGGTAGATTTTATATCATTTTGAAGCCCCAGATGTTAGCTTTCCAACACAACTAGAACCGCCTCATTTGGACCTCTGTAGCTCAAGTTATGGCCGATTGAGTGCCAGGAGGTCAGGCTTGACAGCTTTACGGTTCCTTCATTTCTTCATGAGTTCTCCCACTTGCATGCTTTTCTCTTCACTTCTTCCATCCAATACTTGCCTTATGAACCTGAAATCACTCAACAAACATATCAAGGCATCGAATGGAATTAAAGTGAATTAAAATCACCAATTTTAGGGCCTAAAAAGCATGTTTTCACATTTAAGCACAAATCAAGGGAGAATTACAAAACCATGCTATTTCATTGAATAAATGTTTGAAAAGTTGATAAAATCCCCCAAATTAAGTACAAGATAAACCACAAAATTGGGGTTTATCAATTCTGCATCAACATATGATCCTTTTGAGCTTGATGAATCCTTTCCCACTATGCTTGGAATTGATGATGAGGTAGATTTCACACAACCTTCCACTTATAATTTGAGTGATGCGGAAGAGCTTGAAGACATTGGTGAAGAAGAACTTGAACTTGAGGAAGCTTGGCAAGAGGTAGAGCTTGAAGAACCTTGTCAAGTGGTGGAAGCCTCTAGAAGAGGATGGACGGGAGTGGAGCGTGCTTTATCAAGACCATTGGGAACTCCTCCACCTAAGTTGCCACTACTCCTTTATTTGAGTGGGTAAAACTTCTAACTCTTAGCTTTATTATCCTACTTGAATTTGGCTTGCTTGAAACGGATGGCCAACTTAGGATGCCTTGTGGAATTAAGCGTAAGAGGAGGATGTTTAATGGATGGCGTTGTAAATCTAGGCTCATTATGGTTGAGGCTTCAAGGGTTGGATGCAAAGGTTGGTGCACTACTCAATTGGATGGGTCTAGGAGGATAGTTTGGTGCTTAAGTGAGAATTCGGCTTTTCTACCACCCGAATGGAATCAACGTGGTCAACTTGAAGATGGGTATGAAAACAAAGTATGGGATCTCGGATTACTAGAGGAGGATCAATTTTGGGAGCTCATGGTTTGTGGAGAACTCCATCAAAACTTGGAGATATCAATTTTGAATGATGGAGCTTATTGGAAGTCCAAACATTGGTGGATGTTCAAAGATGGATTCAAGCACAAGCCACCTTGATGAAGAGCTCTTCATAAGTCTAACTTAAGGACAATAAACAAAAGTGCTAGGTGGGAGACATCCCACCATGGTAACATCTTTCCCATTTTCATCTTTTGTATATATTGGTAAAAATAGGTTTAATTTCATGTTTTGTTTGATTAGTTGAGTTTAATTGGGAGTCTAGTAGGTTAAATAAGGTTTTATGATGTTTTGGTAGCTGTTGGAGGTTTAGAATACTTGGTTTGGTGCAAGAACTTGGAAAATTTTTGAAAAAACAGAGCACCATTTCACGCGTACGCGTGACCCCAAGTTTTCAACCATCCACGCGCATGCGTCGTCCACGCGTACGCGTGGATCCAAAATTTTCACCCCAATACAAATTTCAGAGAGTTGTGCGAGTTTTGGGCTGGAATTGTGCCTTTAGGCCAAGCCAACCCACACATACGCGTCGCATCTCTGAATAACCCACCACGCGTACGCGTGACCGATGCGTACACGTCGATCCCCTTTCACCGATCCACGCTTACGCGTCACACCACGCGTATGCGTGGATTGCCCTGCATCACCCATCTTCTTTTCCTCTCTTCTTTCTATTTCTTTCCTTCTTCTTTCTTTTCTTATCTTCTTTCCATCCTTCAATCATCATCCAATATTACCAATCACCATATATTACCATTTATTTTAGTAAGTTGTTTTGTTAGTTTGATTTTCATTTAATTTTTATTTTTCCTTGTGTGTGTTGGAATTATTAATCTTGTTTACCGTTTGTTGCTGCTGATTACTAATGGGATATTAGCTTAATATCATTATTATTAATTGTCATTGTTGGATTCTTTGTTGAGGTTACAATTTGCTACTTGGTTTTGAATTTTTCATGCTTAACCTTTTTGCATACTGGTGTAGGAAATCGTGATCGTTCATTCCTTGGTAACAGTGCTGAAAACTTTATACGCACGTTCATAATCTTAGTTCTTTGTCACAACTTCGCACAACTAACCAGCAAGTGCACTGGGTCGTCCAAGTAATAAACATTACGTGAGTAAGGGTCGATCCCACGAAGATTGTCAGCTTGAAGCAAGCTATGGTCACCTTGTAAATCTCAGTCAGGCAGATTCAAATGGTTATAGGGTTTTAATAACTAAAAGATAAATAAAATATAAAATAGGATAGAAATACTTATGTAATTCATTGGTGAGAATTTCAGATAAGCGTATGGAGATGCTTTTGTTCCTTCTGAACCTCTGCTTTCCTACTGTCTTCATCCAATCCTTCATACTCCTTTCCATGGCAAGCTGTATGTTGGGCATCACCGTTGTCAATGGCTACATCCCGTCCTCTGAGTGAAAATGGTCCAAAATACACTGTCACCGCACGGCTAATCATCTGTCGGTTCTCGATCCTGCTGGAATAGGATTCAGTAATCCTTTTGCGTCTGTCACTACGCCCAGCACTCGCGAGTTTGAAGCTCGTCACAGCCACCCCTTTCCAGATCCTACTCGGAATACCACAGACAAGGTTTAGACTTTCCGGATCTCAAGAATGGCTGCCAATATGCTAGCCTATACCACGAAGACTCTGATCTCACGATCAGGAGTCTAAGAGATACACATTCAAGCTTGTTTACATGTAGAACGGAAGTATTTGTCAGGCACGCGTTCATAAGTGAGAATGATGATGAGCATCACATAATCATCACATTCATCATGTTCTTGTGTGTGAATGAATATCTTAGAGAAGAAATAGGCTTGAATTGAATAGAAAAACAATAGTACTTTGCATTAATTCATGAGGAACAACA
Organism: Arachis ipaensis; assembly: GCF_059453495.1. Lineage (NCBI taxonomy): Eukaryota > Viridiplantae > Streptophyta > Magnoliopsida > Fabales > Fabaceae > Arachis > Arachis ipaensis. The sequence goes on from NC_142443.1 coordinate 65,572,170, forward strand.
GAGCTCCACACCTTAATCTATGGTGTGTAGAAACTCTACCGTTGATAATACATAAGTGATGAAGGTTAAGGCATGGCTGAATGGCCAGCCACCATAAAGGTCTAAGATAGCATAAAACTAATCAAAGATGAAAATACAATAGTAAAAAGTTCTATTTATACTAAACTAGTTACTTGGGTTGCAGAAATAAGTAAATGATGCGAAAATCCACTTCCGGGCCCACTTGGTGTGTGCTTGGGCTGAGCATTGAAGCTTTCATGTGTAGAGGTCTTCCTTGGAGTTAAACGCCAGTTTGTAACCTGTTTCTGGCGTTTAACTCTGCTTTGCAACCTGTTTTTGGCGTTTAACTCCAGAATAGGGCAGAGAGCTGGCGTTGAACGCCAGTTTGCGTCATCTAAACTTAGGCAAAGTATGGACTATTATATATTTCGGGAAAGCCCTAGATGTCGGCTTTCCAACGCAATTGAGAGAGCGCCATTTGGACTCCTGTAGCTCCTGAAAATCCACTTTGAGTACAGGGAGGTCAGAATCCAACAGCATCTGCAGTCCTTCTTCAACCTCTGAATCTGATTTTTGCTCAAGTCCCTCAATTTCAGCTAGAAATTACCTGAAATCACAGAAAAACACACAAACTCATAGTAAAGTCCAGAAATGTGATTTCTATTTAAAAACTAATAAAAATATATTAAAAACTAACTAAATCATATTGAAAACTATGTAAAAATAATGCCAAAAAGTATATAAATTATCCGTTCATCACAACACCAAACTTAAATTGTTGCTTGTTCCCAAGCAACTGAAAATTAAATAGGATAAAAAGAAGAGAATATACTATAAATTCCAAAATATCAATGAAACTTAGCTCCAATCAGATGAGCGGGACTAGTAGCTTTTTGCCTCTTGAATAGGTTTGGCATCTCACTTTATCCATTGAAGTTCAGAATGATTGGCATCTATAGGAACTTAGATTTTAGATAGTGTTATTGATTCTCCTAGTTCATTATGTTGATTCTTGAACACAGCTACTTTATGAGTCTTGGCCGTGGCCCTAAGCACTATATTTTCCAGTATTACCACCAGATACATACATGCCACAGACACATAACTGGGTGAACCTTTTCAGATTGTGACTCAGCTTTGCTAAAGTCCCCAATTAGAGGTGTCCAGGGTTCTTAAGCACACTCTTTTTTTGCTTTGGACCTTGACTTTAACCGCTCAATCTCAAGTTTTCACTTGACACCTTCATGCCACAAGTACATGGTTAGGGACATCTTGGTTTAGCCGCTTAGGGCAGGATTTTATTCTTTTAGGACCTCCTATCCACTGATGCTCAAAGCCTTGGATCCTTTTTATTACCCTTGCCTTTTGGTTTTTAAGGGCTATTGGCTTTTTTCTCTTGCCTTTTGGTTTAAAGAGCTCTTGACTTTTTCTGCTTGCTTTTTTTTTTCTTTCTTTTATTTTTTTTGCCAATTTTCTTTTTTTTTTTTTTCGCAAACTTTTGTATTCACTGCTTTTTCTTGCTTCAAGAATCATTTTTATAATTTTTCAGATTATCAAATAACATGTCTCCTTTTTCATCATTCTTTCAAGAGCCAACATATTTAACATTCATAAACAACAATATCAAAAGACATATGCACTGTTCAAGCATTCATTCAGTAAACAAAAAGTATTGTCACCACATCAAAATAATTAAACTAATTTCAAGGATGAATTCGAAATCATGTACTTCTTGTTCTTTTGTGATTAAAAACATTTTTCATTTAAGAAAGGTGATGGATTCATAGGACATTCAGAGCTTTAAGACATAGACACTTAAACACTAATGATCATATAGTAAAGACACAAACATAAATAAAACATAAGGCTCAAAAATTGAAAAACAGGAAAATAAGAACAAGGAGATTAAGGAACGGGTCCACCTTAGTGAGAGTGGCGTCTTCCTCTTCTTGAAGAATCAATGGTGCTCTTGAGCTCCTCTATGTATCTTCCTTGCCTTTGTTGCTTCATCCCTAGTGATTTTGGTGCTCCTATCCTTAGTTGCTCCAAATAGTTGTGTGGAGGAAAATGTATCCCTTGAGGTATCTCAGGGATTTCTTGGTGAGGGAATTCCTCATGCTCTTGTTGAAGTCCATGAGTGGGCTCTCTTGTTGTGCAGTCAAATGCTCTATTACTGAGCTATGGACCCTTGAGATGAATCTCTCCATCTCCCATGACTCGGAGGTGGAAGCTTTTGTCTTCCCTTTCCTCTTTCTAGAGGTTTCTCCAGCCTTAGTTGCCATAAATGGTTATGGAAAAACAAAAAGCAATGCTTTTACCACACCAAACTTAGAAGGTTTGCTCGTCCTCGAGCAAAAAAAGAGAAGAGGGAGTAGAAGAAGAAGAAAATGGATGAGATGGAGAGGTGTGAAGAGGAGAGAAGAAAAGGTGGGGATCCTGTGGGGTCCACAGATCCAGTGGGGTCAAGGACTTAACATCCCTGCTCCAATTAGGCGTTCAAAACACCCTTATAGTGCATGTCTGGCGTTAAACGCCAGCTTGCTGCATGTTTCTGGCATTTAACGCCACTTCCATGCTCTGTTCTGGCGTTAAACACCAGTCTGGTTCTTGTTTCTGGCGTTTAACGCCATCTTGATGCTTCTTTCTGGCGTTAAACGCCAGTTTGATGCTTCTTACTGGCGTTTAAACGCCAGTAAGTTCTTCCTCCAGGGTGAGCTATTTTTAATGCTGTTTTTCATTCTGTTTTTGATTTTTCAGTAGTTTTTATGACTCCACATGATCATCAACCTAAAAAACCATGAAATAACAATAGAAAATAAATAGATATAATTAAATAACATTGGGTTGCCTCCCAACAAGCACTTTTTTAATGTCAATAGCTTGACAGTGAGCTCTCATGGAGCCTCACAGATGTTCAGAGCATTGTTGGGACCTCCCAACACCAAACTTAGAGTTTGAATGTGGGGGTTCATCACCAAACTTAGAGTTTGGTTGTGGCCTCCCAACACCAAACTTAAAGTTTGACTGTGGGGGCTTTGGCTGACTCTGCAGTGAGAGAAGCTTTTCATGCTTACTCTCCATGGTTACAGAAGGAGATCCTTGAGTTTTAAACACAAGGTTGTCCTCATTTAGTTGCAGGATCAACTCTCCTCTGTCCACATCAATCACAGCTTTTGCTGTGACTAGCAAGGGTCTTCCAAGGATGATGGATTCATCCTCATCCTTCCCAGTGTCTAGGATTATAAAATCAGCAGGGATGTAAAGGCCTTCAACCTTTACTAGTACGTCCTCTACTAGTCCATAAGTCTATTTTCTTGAGTTTTCTGCCATCTCTAATGAGATTCTGGCAGCTTGCACCTCAAAGATCCCAAGTTTCTCCATTACAGAGAGTGGCATTAAGTTTATTCCTGACCCCAGGTCACACAGAGCTTTCTCAAAGGTCATGGTGCCTATGTTACAGGGAATTAGGAATTTACCAGGATCCTGTTTCTTTTGAGGTAATTTATGCCTATCCAATGCATTTAGTTCATTGGTGAGCAAGGGAGGTTCATCTTCCCAAGTCTCATTTCCAAATAATTTGGCATTCAGCTTCATGATTGCACCAAGGTATTTAGCAACTTGCTCTTCAGTAATGTCTTCATCCTCTTCAGAGGATGAATACTCATCAGAGCTCATGAAGGGCAAAAGGAGGTTCGATGGAATCTCTATGGTCTCTAGATGAGCCTCAGATTCCTTTGGTTCCTCAAAGGAAAACTCCTTATTGGTCACTGAGCGTTCCAGGAGGTCTTCCTCACTAGGATTCACGTCCTCCTCCTCCTTTTTAGGTTCGGCCACACCAAGTAAGGTAATGGCCTTGCACTCTCTTTTTGGATTCTCTTCTGTATTGCTTGGGAGAGTACTAGGAGGAGTTTCAGTGACTCTTTTACTCAGCTGGCCCACTTGTGCCTCCAAATTTCTAATGGAGGATCTTGTTTCATTCATAAAACTTAGAGTGGCCTTAGATAGATCAGAGACTATATTTGCTAAGCTAGATGGATTCTGCTCAGAATTCTCTGTCTGTTGCTGAGTGGATGATGGAAAAGGCTTGCTTTTGCTAAACCTATTTCTTCCACCATTATTAAAGCCTTGTTGAGGCTTTTCTTGATCCTTCCATGAGAAATTTGGATGATTTCTCCATGAGGGATTATAGGTATTTCCATAGGGTTCCCCCATGTAATTCACCTCTGCTATTGCAGGGTTCTCAGGATCATAAGCTTCTTCTTCAGAAGATGCCTCTTGAGTACTGTTGGAAGCAGCTTGCAATCCATTCAGACTCTGAGAAATCATATTAACTTGCTGAGTCAATATTTTATTCTGAGCCAGTATGGCATTCAGAGTATCAATTTCAAGAACTCCCTTCCTCTGAGGCGTCCCATTACTCACAGGATTCCTTTCAGAAGTGTACATGAACTGGTTATTTGCAACCATGTCAATGAGTTCTTGAGCTTCTGCAGGCGTTTTCTTTAGGTGAATGGATCCACCTGCAGAATGGTCCAATGACATCTTAGATAATTCAGACAGACCATCATAGAATATATCCAGGATGGTCCATTCTGAAAGCATGTCAGAAGGACACTTTTTGGTCAGTTGCTTGTATCTCTCCCAAGCTTCATAGAGGGATTCACCTTCTTTCTGTTTGAAGGTTTGAACATCCACTCTAAGCTTTCTAAGCTTTTGAGGAGGAAAGAACTTGTCTAAGAAAGCCGTGACCAGCTTATCCCAAGAGTTCAGGCTATCTTTCGGTTGAGATTCCAACCATATTCTAACTCTGTCTCTCACAGTAAACGGGAGAAGCATAAGCCTATAGACCTCGGAGTCAACCCCATTGGTCTTAACAGTATCACAGATTTGCAAGAATTCAGTTAAGAACTGAAAAGGATCTTCTGATGGAAGTCCATGAAACTTGCAGTTCTGTTGCATCAGAAAAACTAATTGAGGTTTTAGCTCAAAATTGTTTGCTCCAATGGCAGGGATTGAGATGCTTCTTCCATGTAAATTGCAATTTGGTGCAGTAAAGTCACCAAGCATCTTCCTTGCATTGTTATTATTTTCGGCCATGTCTCCTTCTTTTTTAAAAATTTCTGTCAGATTTTCTCCAGAGAGTTATGCTTTAGCTTCCCTTAGCTTCCTCTTTAGAGTCCTTTCAGGTTCCGGATCAGCTTCAACAAGAATGTTCTTGTCCCTGTTCCTGCTCATATGAAAAAGAAGAGAACAGAAAAGAAAATATGAAATCCTCTATGTCACAGTATAGAGATTCCTTTATGTGAGTAGAAGATGAAAAGAAATTCAAACACAGAAAGAGGGAGAGGTTCGAATTTTTAAGAAGAAGAGAAGTGTTAGTAGATAAATAAATAATTAGAAGGAGGTGAGAGAGAAGAATTTTCGAAAATAATTGAAAAGAAAAGAAAAATATTTTTGTTTTCAATTTAAAATTAAAGTTAAAATTCGAAAATTAAGAAAGGAAAATAAAATTAAATCAAATTAAAATTTAAAACAAATAGTTAATTAAAAAGGAATTTTGAAAAAGAGGAAGGTGATTTTCGAAAATCAGAGAGAGAATTAGTTAGGTAGTTTTGAAAAAAATATATGATTGAAATAGTAAACTTTTAAAATCAAACAAAAAGTCAAGTAGTTAATTGAAAAAGATTTGAAAATCAATTTTTGAAAGGATAAGAAGTTAGAAAAGATTTTGAAATTGATTTTGAAAAAGATGTGATTGAAACTTATTTTGAACAAGATTTGAAAAGAAATTTAAAAAGATTTGATTTTGAAAATTAAAGTTGATTACTTGACTAACAAGAAACAAAAAGATATGATTTTAAAATTTAAAGATTGAACCTTTCTTACTAGGCAAGTAACAAACTAAAATTTTTTGAATCAATCACATTAATTGTTAGCATTAATTTTGGAAATATGAAATAAAAATAAGAAAAATATTTCTGAAAATCAATTTGAAATTTTCGAAAATATGAAATAAAAAATGGAAAAGATTTGATTTTTGAAAAAGATTTGAAAAAGATAGAATTTTTAAATTTAAAATTTGATTTGACTCATAACAAACAACTAAATTTTAAAAAAAAAATTTGAAAAAGTCAACTCAAATATTCGAAATTTATGAGAAGTGTAAAGGAAAGATATTTTTTTTTATTTTTGAATTTTTAATGAAGAAAGAGAAAAACAACAAAAAGACTTAAAACATGAAAATTATGAATCAAAACAACTAATGCATGCAAGAACACTTTGAATGTCAAGATGAACACCAAGAACTTATTTTTGAAAATTTTTAAGAAAAGAAAAACATGCAAGACACCAAACTTAGAAATTTTCAAACTTTAGACACTAACAAATTGAAAATGCATATGAAAAATAAGAAAAGACATAAAACAAGAAAAAATAAAGATCAAACATAGAAAATCATCAAGAACAACTTGAAGATCATGAAGAACACATGCATGAATTTTCGAAAAATGCACAAATTTTAAAAACATGCAATTGACACCAAACTTAAAATTTAACACAAGACTCAAACAAGAAGCACAAAATTATTTTTGGTTTTATGATTTTATTAATTTTTTTGGTACTTTTCGAAAATCATTTTGAAAAAGAAAATAAGGATTTCAAAATTTTTAATAAGAATTCTAGGAATCATGCAATGTTAGTCTAAAGCTTTAGTCTAAAGAGATTAGATAGGGCAGAACAAGCTTCAGCAGGACATTACATACAACAGCCAAATTGATGGAAATCAACTAGCTCCTGTGATGATAAAAGCATCATCTGAAACACTAGAATTCATTCTTAAAAATTCTAAAGCCATAGAATAATTTATTTTTTAAATTTTTTTTCAAAAATAAAAATAATTAAAACAAAAACTTAAAATTAAAATAAAATTACCTAATCTGAGCAACAAGATGAACCGTCAGTTGTCCAAACTCGAACAATCCCCGGCAATGGCACCAAAAACTTGGTGTGGGAAATCGTGATCGTTCATTCCTTGGTAACGGCGCTGAAAACTTTATACGCACGTTCATAATCTTAGTTCTTTGTCACAACTTCGCACAACTAACCAACAAAGGCACTGGATCATCCAAGTAATAAACCTTACCTGAGTAAGGGTCGATCCCACGGAGATTGTCGGCTTGAAGTAAGCTATGGTCACCTTGTAAATCTCAGTCAGGCGGATTCAAATGGTTATAGGGTTTTAATAATTAAAAGATAAATAAAATATAAAATAGGATAGAAATACCTATGTAATTCATTGGTGAGAATTTCAGATAAGCGTTTGGAGATGCTTTTGTTCCTTCTGAACCTCTGCTTTCCTACTGTCTTCATCCAATCCTTCATACTCCTTTCCATGGCAAGCTATATGTTGGGCATCACCGTTGTCAACGGCTACATCCCGTCCTCTCAGTGAAAATGGTCCAAAATGCGCTGTCACCGCACGGCTAATCATCTGTCGATTCTCGATCCTACTGGAATAGGATTCAGTAATCATTTTGCATCTGTCACTACGCCCTGCACTCGCGAGTTTGAAGCTCGTCACAGCCACCCCTTCCCAGATCCTACTCAGAATACCACAGACAAGGTTTAGACTTTCCGAATCTCAAGAATGGCCGCCAATATGCTAGCCTATACCACGAAGACTCTGATCTCACGATCAGGAGGCTAAGAGATACACATTCAAGCTTGTTTAGATGTAGAACAGAAGTGTTTGTCAGGCACGCGTTCATAAGTGAGAATGATGATGAGCGTCACATAATCATCACATTCATCATGTTCTTTTGTGCGAATGAATATCTTAGAGAAGAAATAGGCTTGAATTGAATAGAAAAACAATAGTACTTTGCATTAATTCATGAGAAACAACAGAGCTCCACACCTTAATCTATGGTGTGTAGAAACTCTACCGTTGATAATACATAAGTGATGAAGGTCAAGGCATGACCGAATGGCCAGCCCCCATAAAGGTCTAAGATAGCATAAAACTAATCAAAGATGAAAATATAATAGTAAAAAATTCTATTTATACTAAACTAGTTACTAGGGTTGCAGAAATAAGTAAATGATGTAGAAATCCACTTTCGGGCCCACTTGGTGTGTGCTTGGGCTGAGCATTGAAGCTTTCACGTGTAGAGGTCTTCCTTGGAGTTAAACGCCAGTTTGTAACCTGTTTCTGGCGTTTAACTCTGCTTTGCAACCTGTTTCTGGCGTTTATCTCCAGAATAGGGCAGAAAGCTGGCATTGAATGCCAGTTTGCATCATCTAAACTTAGGCAAAGTATGGACTATTATATATTTTTGGAAAGCCCTGGATGTCTACTTTCCAACGCAATTGAGAGCGCGCCATTTAGACTCATGTAGCTCCAGAAAATCCACTTTGAGTATAGGGAGGTTAGAATCCAACAGCATCTGCAGTCCTTCTTCAACCTTTGAATCTGATTTTTGCTCAAGTCCTTCAATTTCAGCCATAAATTACCTGAAATCACAGAAAAACACACAAACTCATAGTAAAGTCCAGAAATGTGATTTTTATTTAAAAACTAATAAAAATATATTAAAAACTAACTAAATCATACTGAAAACTATGTAAAAACAATGCCAAAAAGCGTATAAATTAACCGCTCATCACATACCAAGTACTTGTACATTGCCTTCAAGCATCTTAACTCTTTTGAATTGCATGTTTTGGGTACCATGCATTCATCATCCATTGTTAGGCAATTATACATTGTCAATGCATTTTTTGTTAGGTGATGCTTCTTATGATTGATTCTTATTCACATCACCTATTTCATGCATTGAGATTGTGAAATTGTGGAATTGGATCGAAAGCTTACCTAGTGCAATATTTTTGAGCTTTCTAAGCTTTATGGACCATGCTTGCTATGTGATTGATTTTCACTTCTATATTCTTTTTCCTAAGTTCCATAGCATCCACGTGTTCCATTCCCATGTCACTTAGGTGTTGCAAACAAACTTCAACATGTGTCATTAATTGTTGTGTAAGTTTCATATACCATTTTGTTCACTAAGTTTACTTACACATCAATCAATGTCCATTCATTATCCAATTAACAATTTCTGGATTAATTGCTTGAATGCTTTATGCTTCTTCACTACTTGTTTGTATCTTAACTTACAAGTCTTTTAAAGTATCTCAAGAACACTAGAATGAGTAAAGTATATGCTTTCTTTTGTGTACTTGTGACATAGCTTTTATGCTAGTGTGTGTGTGTGTTCTAAACCGCACGCAACTTAGAACTTACACACCTATTCTTCATCAATGTCACACTAATTCACTCACCCTATTCTAGTGATTTACCTCATTCCAACAATTTACGCTTCCTTGCTTTTGAATTTTCTCATCTTACAGTGTTATTTTCTAATTTTCATGACCGATGCACCATAAGAAAAGACGGAAGCGGGAGAAGAACGCGCAGCACCGGTTGATCCGCCAGCTGAAGGTGGCAATCCGGAGAGTCGCCGTACTCCCTTGCTCATCTCTAAATGCACCAAGGACGGTGCAAACTTTTAAGTGTGGGGAGGTCGTCCGACCAGTCAGTGTTTTTGGGTGACAAGTTTCTAATCCCAACACTTTTGCATTTCATTTTTAGGTCTTTTTAGAATTTTTAGTTGCATTTTTCTTGTTCTGCATCTATATATAATAAGCTTAGTCAAAATAATGAAATTTTTCAAGAAATTTATCTATAGGGTACTCCAATTGATTGAAAAAAAAATTAGAACTTGCTTGAATTATACACATTGTGGATCATATTTTTGAGCTAAGAATACAAGCATGTGAGATTTGAGCCTAATTGTGTGGTTGCATTATATAATCACTTATTTTCATTCTTGTGTGCAGTATTCTCTTTTTATGATTGTAATCTTTGATTTGTTTGATTCTTTAGATCCATTATTTTGTGTATACAAGCACTTATATGATTGAGGCCATTATTTCAATTAGCTCACTTATCCAAATAGCCTACCTTTTATCTTCCATTATTAGCCAATTTTGAGCCTATGCTTAACCCATTTGTTCTTAATTTTAGCACATCACAAGCCTTAAGTGAAAAATAATAAACATCCCTTGTTTGGATCTTTGATTAGCTTAGGCTAGTGAGAGTGTTTATCATTTGATTTTGGGAGAGATGGGAACATTGGGTAGAGATAAAAGGGTATTTTTTTATTTTTGTTAAAAATAATGGGGATTGGGTACATACTCGTGTATCAATTATGTTTAAACCATATGCATTGATGCTTTTGTATATATTTTAGTGTGAAAGAAAGAAATGAGAAAAACAAAAAGGAAAAATAAAAAGAAAAAGGAATATAAAAAGAAAAAAAATAGAAAAAAGAAAAGCAATAAAAAGGGGAAAAAATGCTCCAAAGTAAAGTTCAATAAAAATCAATGCATATGAGTTGTGATAAAAAAAGAGAATACATGAGTGTGTGGAAAAGTGAAAAATGGGTAGTTAGGCTAGCTTTGAAATTGTATAGGTTGTTATATAGATTAGGTGGGAAGTTTAAGTTTATCAAAGATTCAATTTCTAGCCCACTTAACCAAATATACAATCCTACTTTGACCCTAGCCCCATTACAACCTATGGGAAAGACCTCATGATATTTGTATGCATGTGATGAGCAGATAATTTATACGCTTTTTGGCATTGTTTTTAGTATGTTTTTAGTAGGATCTAGTTACTTTTAGGGATGTTTTTATTAGTTTTTATGCTAAATTCACATTTCTGGACTTTACTATGAGTTTGTGTGTTTTTCTGTGATTTCAGGTAAATTCTGGCTGAAATTGAGGGACCTGAGCAAAACTCTGATAAAAGGTTGACAAAGGACTGCTGATGCTGTTGGATTCTAACCTCCTTGAACTCGAAATGGATTTTCTGGAGCTACAGAACTCCAAATGGCGTGCTCTCAACGGCGTTGGAAAGTAGACATCCAGGGCTTTCCAGCAATATATAATAGTCCATACTTTGTTCGACTTTAGACGACGCAAACTGGCGCTCAACGCCAGTTCTACGCTGCATTCTAGAGTCAAACGCCAGAAACACGTCACGAACCAGAGTTGAACGCCTAAAACACGTTACAACTTGGCGTTCAACTCCAAAGAAGCCTCTACACGTGCAAAGCACAAGCTCAGCCCAAGCACACACCAAGTGGGCCCCAGAAGTGGATTTATGCATCAATTACTTACTTCTGTAAATCCTAGTAGCTAGTCTAGTATAAATAGGATGTTTTACTATTATATTAGACATCTTTTGTCTCAGTTTTAATTTTGTTCATCTTAGGAGACTATTGATCACGTTTAGGGGGGGCTGGCCTCTCGGCCATGCCTGAACCTTGTTCTTATGTATTTTCAACGGTAGAGTTTCTACACTCCATAGATTAAGGTGTGGAGCTCTGCTGTACCTCGAGTATTAATGCAATTACTACTATTTTCTATCCAATTTAACTTATTCTTATTCTAAGATATTCGTTGCACTTCAACATGACGAATGTGATGATCCGTGACACTCATCATCATTCTCACCTATGAACGCGTGACTGACAACCACTTCCGTTCTACCTTAGACCGGGCGCGTATCTCTTGGATTCTTGACCCACGACGCATGGTTGCCTCGCCTGACAACTGAGCCTCCCATTCTGTGGAATCAAAGTCTTCGTGGTATAAGCTAGAATTGATGGCGGCATTCATGAGAATCCGGAAAGTCTAAACCTTGTCTGTGGTATTCCGAGTAGGATTCAAGGACTGAATGACTGTGACGAGCTTCAAACTTGCGATTATTGGACGTACTGAGAGACGGAACAGGATAGTAGATCCTATTCCGGTATGATCGAGAACCGACAGATGATTAGCCGTGCTGTGACAGAGCATTTTGGACCATTTTCACTGAGAGGACGGGATGTAGCCATTGACAACGGTGATGCCCAACATACAGCTTGCCATGGAAAGGAGTAAGAAGGATTGAAGGAAGGTAGTAGGAAAGCAGAGATCCAACAGGGATAAAGCATCTCCATATACTTGTCTGAAATTCACACCAATGATTTACATAAGTATTTCTATCTTTACTTTCTGTTTATTTATTATTATTATTCGAAAACTCCATAACCATTTATCATCCGCCTAACTGAGATCTACAAGATGACCAAGCTTGCTTCATACCAACAATCTCCATGGGATCGACCCTTACTCACGTAAGGTATTACTTGGACGACCCAGTGCACTTGCTGGTCAGCTACATGGAGTTGTGAAAAATTATGAATTAAGATTAGAGCACCAAGTTTTTGGAGCCATCACCAGGGATCACAATTTCACGTACCAAGTTTTTGGCGCCGTTGCCGGGGATTGTTTGAGTTTGGACAACTGACGGTTCATCTTGTTGCTCAGATTAGGTAATTTTATTTTATTTTTAAAAGCCTTTTATTTTCGAAAAAATTTATTTATGAAAAAAAAAGTAAATTATTTTATGTTCTTCAGAATTTTTAAGAATGAATTCTAGAGTTACATGTTGACATATTGAAGTCTGGCTGGCTGTAAAGCCATATCTAAATTCTTTTGGACTGAGGCTTCAACTAATCACATCAATGCATGTAATGTCCTGCTGAAGCTTGGCTGGCCATTGGCCATGTCTAGTGTTTTGGACGGGAGCTTTCATTGAAAGCTTGGCTGGCTATTAAGCCATGTCTAATTCCTGGACTAGAGCTTTAGACAAACATTGCAAGATTCCTGGAATTCATATTAAAAAATTTATGAAATCCTTATTTTTCTTCTTCCAATTAATTTTCGAAAAAAATACCAAAAAAAAAATTTAATAAAATCATAAAAACCAAAAATTTGATATTTCTTGTTTGAGTCTAGTGTCAATTTTTAAGTTTGGTATCAATTGCATGTTTCTATGTTTCTTGTCTTTTTCGAAAATTCATGTATTCATAGTGTTCTTCATGATCTTCAAGTTGTTCTTGGTAAGTCTTCCTGTTTGATCTTGATGTTTTCTTGTTTTGTACCTTTTGTTGTTTTTCATGTGCATTTTTGCATTCATGGTGTCTAAACATTAAAAATTTCTAAGTTTGGTGTCTTGCATGTTTTCTTTGCATCAAAAATTTTTTTCAAAAATATGTTCTTGATGTTCATCATGATCTTCAAAGTGTTCTTGGTGTTCATCTTGACATTCATAGTGTTCTTGCATGCATCATGTGTTTTGATTCATAATTTTCATGTTGTAGTCATTTTCATGTTTTTCTCTCTCCTCATTAAAAATTCAAAAAAAAAATAAAAAAAATATATCTTATCTTTTTAAAAATCTTATCTTTTTAAAATCTTTTTCAAAAATCATATCTTTTCCATTTTTTATTATTTTCAAAAATTTCAAAAATATTTTTCAAAATATTTTCAAAATCTTTTTCCTATTTTTACATCATATTTTCGAAAATTACATCAACAATTAATGTTTTGATTCAAAAATTCCAAGTTTGTTACTTTCTTGTTAAGAAAGATTCAAACTTTAAATTCTAGAATCATATCTTGTGGTTTCTTGTGAGTCAAGTCATTAATTGTGATTCTAAAAATCAAATCTTTTTCAAAACTAATTTCAATCATATCTTTTTAAAACCATATCTTTTCAAAATCATATCTTTTCAATCATATCTTTTTCTATATATTTTTTCAAATAATATCTTTTTAATCATATCTTTTTTTATCATATCTTTTTAAAACCATATCTTTTCAAAATCATATCTTTTTAATCTTATCTTTTCAAACATATCTTTTTCATATCATATCTTTTTCAAACTTTAATTTTAACATATCTTTTTCTAACTTCTTATCTTTTCAAAATTAAATTCAAAAACTTTTTCAAAATCATCTAACTATTTTTTCAATTTTTATTTTCAAAAATTTACTAACCAATTTTTCAAAAAAAATAAATAAAAAAAAATTTTCAAACCCTCTCCCTCTTTTTATGTTTGAATTTTTCTCTTCTACTCTTCTTCCCTCCCACTCACATAAAGGAACCTCTATACGGTGGTAAAGAGGATCCCTATTATTATTTTCTGTTCCCTTCTTTTTCATATGAGCAGGAGCAAGGACAAGAATATTCTTGTTGAAGCAGATCCTGAACCTGAAAGGACTCTGAAGAAGAAACTGAGAGAAGCTAAGATACAACAATCCAGAGAAAACCTTACAGAAATTTTCGAAAAAGAAGAGGAGATGGCAGACAAGTCAAGGAAACAAGTTTATGGATTGGTAGAGGACATGTTAGTGAAGGTTAAAGGCCTTTACATCCCTGCTGATTTCATAATCCTAGACACTGGGAAGGATAAGGATGATGGCATCATCCTTGGAAGACCCTTCCTAACCACAGCAAGAGCTGTGATTGATGTTGACAGAGGAGAGCTAGTCCTTCAATTGAATGGGGACCACCTTGTGTTTAAAGCACAAAGATCTTCCTCTGTAACCATGGAGAGGAAGCATGAAAAGCTTCTCTCAATACAGAGTCAAACAGAGCCCCCACTATCAAACTCTAAGTTTGGTATTGGGAGGCCACAACCAAACTTTAAGTTTGGTATTGAATCCCCACATCAAAACTCTAAGTTGGGTGTTGGGAGTCTACAACATTGACCTGATCACCTTTGAGGCTCCATGAGAGCTCACTGTCAAGCTATTGACATTAAAGAAGCGTTTATTGGGAGGCAACCCAATTTTTATTTATCTAATTTTATTTTTCTTTTATTGTTCTTTTATGTTTTATTAGGTGCATGATCATGTGGAGTCACGAAAAAATACTAAAATTAAAAACAGAATCAAAAACAGCAGAAGAAAAATCACACCCTGGAGGAAGGACTTACTGGCGTTTAAATGCCAATAAGGAGCATCTGGCTGGCGTTCAACGCCAGAAACATGCTGCACATGGGCGTTGAACACCCAAAACAAGCATTAATCTGGCGTTTAAATGCCAGAATTGCATGCAAAGGTGTTTTACACACCTAATTGGTGCAGGGATATAAATCCTTGACACCTCAGGATCTGTGGACCCCACAGGATCCCCACCTACCTCAATTCACCTTCTCTCTTCTTCACCACTCACATGCATCCATCTCTCCTCCATATCTTCTTCTCCTTCTTCTATTCTTTCTTCTTTTGCTCGAGGGCGAGCAACATTCTATGTTTGGTGTGGTAAAAGCATAGCTTTTTGAGTTATCCATAACCATTGATGGCACCTAAGGCAAAGAAACCTCAAAAAAAAAAAAGAAGAGAAAAGGGAAGACAATTGCTTCCACCTCCGAGTCATGGGAGATAGAGAGATTCATCTCAAGGATCCATAGCTCAGTAGTAGAGTATTTGACTGCAAATCAAGAGATCCCTGAGATACATCAGGGGATACATTTTTCTCCACAACTATTGGGAGCAACTAAGGATAGGGATACCAAAATCACTAGGGATCAAGCAACAAAGGCAAGGAAGAGACATAGAGGAGCTCAAAAAGCACCATTGGTCATTCAAGAAGGCACCACCCTCACTAAGGTGGACTCATTCCTTAACTTCCTTGTTCTTAATTTTCTGTTTTTCATTTCTTTCTGTTAAATATTTATTTATGTTTTGTATCTCTACTTCATGATCATTAGTATTTAGTAACTATGTCTTAAGGCTATGAATAATTCCATGAATCCTTTACCTCTCTTAAATGAAAAATGTTTTAATTCAAAAGAACAAGAAGTTCATGAGTTTCAAATTTATCCTTGAATTTAGTTTAATTATATTGATGTGGTGACAATACTTTTTGTTTTCTGAATGACTGCTTGAACAGTGCATATTTTTATCTTGTTGTTTATGAATGTTAAAATTGTTGGCTCTTGAAAGAATGATGAACAAAGAGAAATGTTATTGACAATCTGAAAAATCATAAAATTGATTCTTGAAGCAAGAAAAAGCAGTGAAAAAGCAAAAGCTTGAAAAAAATGGCAAAAAAAAATAGAAAAAAAAAGAAAAAGCAAGCAGAAAAAGCCAATAGCCCTTAAAACCAAAAGGCAAGGGTAATAAAAAGGATCCAAGGCTTTGAGCATCAGTGGATAGGAGGGCCTAAAGGAATAAAATCCTGGCCTAAGCGGCTAAACCAAGCTGTCCCTAACCATGTGCTTGTGGCGTGAAGGTGTCAAGTGAAAAGCTTGAGACTGAGCGGTTAAAGTCATGATCCAAAGCAAAAAGAGTGTGCGTAAGAACCCTGGACACCTCTAATTGGGGACTCTAGCAAAGCTGAGTCACAATCTGAAAAGGTTCACCCAACTATGTGTCTGTGGCATGTATGTATCCGGTGGTAATACTAGAAAACAGAGTGCTTTGGGCCACGGCCAAGACTCATAAAGTAGCTGTGTTCAAGAATCAACATACTTAACTAAGAGAATCAATAACACTATCTGAAATTCTAAGTTCCTATAGATGCCAATCATTCTGAACTTCAAAGGATGAAGTGAGATGCCAAAACTGTTCAGAGGCAAAAAGCTACAAGTCCCGCTCATCTAATTAGAATTAATATTCATTGATATTTTGGAATTTATAGTATATTCTCTTCTTTTTATCCTATTTTATTTTCAGTTGCTTGGGAACAAGCAACAATTTAAGTTTGGTGTTGTGAGGAGCGGATAATTTATACGCTTTTTGGCATTGTTTTTAGTATGTTTTTAGTAGGATTTAGTTACTTTTAGGGATGTTTTTATTAGTTTTTATGCTAAATTCACATTTCTGGACTTTACTATGAGTTTGTGTGTTTTTCTGTGATTTTAGGTAAATTTTGGCTGAAATTGAGGGACCTGAGCAAAACTCTGATAAAAGGCTGACAAAGGACTGCTGATGCTGTTGGATTCTGACCTCCCTGCACTCGAAATAGCTTTTATGGAGCTACAGAACTCCAAATGGCATGCTCTTAATGGCGTTGGAAAGTAGACATCCAGGGCTTTCCAGCAATATATAATAGTTCATACTTTGTTCGAGATTAGACAATGCAAACTGGCGCTCAACGCCAGTTCTACGCTGTATTCTGGAGTCAAACGCCAGAAACACGTCACGAACCAGAGTTGAACGCCTAAAACACGTTACAACTTGGCATTCAACTCCAAAAGAAGCCTCTACACGTGCAAAGCTCAAGCTCAGCCCAAGCACACACCAAGTGGGCCCCGGAAGTGGATTTATGCATCAATTACTTACTTCTGTAAATCCTAGTAGCTAGTCTAGTATAAATAGGATGTTTTACTATTATATTAGACATCTTTTGTCTCAGTTTTAATTTTGTTCATCTTAGGAGACTATTGATCACGTTTAGGGGGGGCTGGCCTCTCGGCCATGCCTGAACCTTGTTCTTATGTATTTTCAACGGTAGAGTTTCTACACTCCATAGATTAAGGTGTGGAGCTCTACTGTACCTCGAGTATTAATGCAATTACTACTATTTTCTATCCAATTCAACTTATTCTTATTCTAAGATATTCATTGCACTTTAACATGACGAATGTGATGAACCGTGACACTCATCATCATTCTCACCTATGAACGCGTGACTGACAACCACTTCCGTTCTACCTTAGACCGGGCGCGTATCTCTTGGATTCTTGACCCACGACGCATGGTTGCCTCGCCTGACAACTGAGCCTCCCATTCTGTGGAATCAAAGTCTTCGTGGTATAAGCTAGAATTGATGGCGGCATTCATGAGAATCCGGAAAGTCTAAACCTTGTCTGTGGTATTTCGAGTAGGATTCAAGGACTGAATGACTGTGACGAGCTTCAAACTTGCGATTATTGGACGTACTGACAGACGCAACAGGATAGTAGATCCTATTCCGGTATGATCGAGAACCGACAGATGACTAGTCGTGCTATGACAGAGCATTTTGGACTATTTTCACTGAGAGGACGGGATGTAGCCATTGACAACGGTGATGCCCAACATACAGCTTGCCATGGAAAGGAGTAAGAAGGATTGAAGGAAGGTAGTAGGA
Organism: Arachis ipaensis; assembly: GCF_059453495.1. Lineage (NCBI taxonomy): Eukaryota > Viridiplantae > Streptophyta > Magnoliopsida > Fabales > Fabaceae > Arachis > Arachis ipaensis. Next base: position 65,590,204 of record NC_142443.1, read on the forward strand.
AAGCAGAGATCCAACAGGGATAAAGCATCTCCATATACTTATCTGAAATTCACACCAATGATTTACATAAGTATTTTTATCTTTACTTTCTGTTTATTTATTATTATTATTCGAAAACTCCATAACCATTTATCATCCACCTAACTGAGATCTACAAGATGACCATAGCTTGCTTCATACCAACAATCTCTGTGGGATCGACCCTTACTCACGTAAGGTATTACTTGGACGACCCAGTGCACTTGCTGGTCAGCTACACGGAGTTGTGACAAATTATGAATTAAGATTAGAGCACCAAGTTTTTGGAGCCATTACCAGGGATAGTTAACGTGGCAACTAACGTGGCTCATAGTGGCTCAATCCAACGTTAGTGACAAAGGTGAGTGTCACTAACGTTGGTGATTCTTGCTCCCTCCACGTTAGAGTCCACGTTAACTAGGTTAACGTGGCTTTTAACGTAGCCAATATGGGCTTAGTCCAACATTAGTGACAAAGGTGAGTGTCACTAGCATTGGCATCATCTTTTTCTTCCACGTTAGAGCTCACGTTAACTAAGTTAACGTGGCTCTTAACATGGCCAATTGCCCCTTTTGGAACGTTAGTGGCACTTACTTTTACCACTAATGTTGGAGTTCTACTTCTCTTCCACGTTAGCTTCCACGTTAACATAGTTAACGTGGCAACTAACGTGGGCTATGATGGCTCACGAAGGCATTATTGGCAATCAATTTTCTCATTAACGTTGCAAGCTAGCCTTCAATCCACATTAGTGGTCACGTTAGCTAGACTAACGTGGCTGCTAACGTGGTTCTTCCTTGCTTCCTTTATCCTGAAATCAAGCAATAAAGTGCACCAAAGCTCTGATCCAAGTTATGAGACATGCATCATTCAATTTGTCCTTTAATTCATGCATAATTCTCATGAAGTCATGTAAAATTCACAATGTTTGCTTGAATCAAGATGTAAGTGATTATTTACCCAAAACTTGCTTATTTCCTAAGAAAATGCATGAAACTACCTTAAAACCATAAAGAAAAGGTCAGTGAAACTGGCCAAAATGCCCTGGCATCAACCTCATGAACGAAATTATCCAAAGCATGACTTGGAATTGGCTGTAGTAGTGTTTGCTCTGAAGATCTGGAGGCACTATTTGTATGGCGCTCAACTAGAAGTTTTCTCTGACCACAAAAGTTTAAAGTATATCTTTGACCAGAAGGATCTTAATATGCGACAGCAAAGGTGGATGGAGTTCCTGAAGGACTATGATTTTAAGTTAAGTTACCACCCAGGGAAAGCGAACGTGGTGGCAGACGCCTTGAGCAGGAAGAATTTGAGTATCTCTTGGATGATGATAAAGGAAGAGAAGCTACTTGCGGAATTTGAAGACCTTAAGTTGGCTATAACTGAAACGTCAAGTGGAGTCTGTTTGGCGCAGTTGCCTATAACACCAGATTTTAAGATTAGTATTCAGCAAGCACAAGCACAGGACTCGGAAATGATGATGATGCTGAGACGGATGAAAGTAAAGGAACCAGAAGCTGTAAGACTAGATCGTATCAGTCTCTGGAGATACAAGAACAGAATTTGTGTGCCTAGCTCTGGAGATTTGCGACAAGGGATTCTTGTAGAAGCTCATCAAAGTAGATTCTCTATGCATCCTGGAGTGACAAAGATGTATCAAGATTTGAAACAAATGTTCTGGTGGCCGGGCTTAAAGAAAGAGGTAGCTGATTATGTCTCAAAATATTTAACCTTCCAGAAGGTGAAGGTGGAACATCAGAAGCCATCAGGAACCCTGCAACCCTTGAAAATACCATAATGGAGATGGCAGCAGATTACTATGGATTTTGTCACGGGATTGCCAAGGACCTCAATAGGACACGATGCCATCTGGGTAATTGTGGACAGATTGACAAAGTCAGTGCACTTTCTTCCGATTCGAGTTGACTATACTTTAGAAAGGCTAGCACGGATATATATTCAAGAAATCGTACGATTGTACAGGATACCTTCGACAATTGTTTCAGATTGAGATCCGATGTTTACTTCCAGATTTTGGGGAGCTTTTCAAAAAGCATTGGAGACAGAATTGCACATGAGTACAGCATACCATCCTCAGACAGATGGACAATCTGAGCGGACAATCCAGACATTAGAAGACATGCTAAGATCTTGTGTGATGGATAACCAAGGCAGTTGGGATAAATATTTGCCGTTGATCGAGTTCGTCTACAACAACAGTTACCAACAAAGTATCGGGATGGCACCATATGAAGCTCTCTACGGAAGAAGATGGCAGACACCATTGTGTTCGAATGACGACGGAGAAGCTAGTGTCTTAGGTCCAGAATTAGTGCAAGAAACTACTGAGAAGATAATGGGGATTCATCAGAAGATCCAGACAGCACAGAGCCGTCAAAAGAGCTATGCCGATAATAGACGTAGACCCTTAGAGTTTAGTGAGGGAGACCATGTCTTTCTTAAAGTAACCCCGACTACTGGAATAGGTAGAGCCCTTAAGGCTAAAAAGCTTAACCCTCGATACATAGGACCTTTCCAAATACTTAAAAGAGTCGGTCTAGTAGCTTATCAAGTAGCCCTTCCTCCATATCTGTCAAACCTTCATGATGTTATTCATGTCTCGCAACTTAAGAAATATATTCCCGACGAGAGTCACATTTTACAACCAGAGACAGTACAGTTACGAAATAATTTGACATATCAAGCATCACCAGTTCGGATCGTAGGAAGAAGTGATAAGCAGTTAAGAGGCAAAATTGTTCGCTTAGTCAAAGTAGCTTGGGGACAAAGAGAAGAAGAAGAGCACACTTGGGAACTGGAAGATAAGATGAAAGCTGATTACCCGCATCTATTCTCAGGTAACTGAAATTTTGAGGGCAAAATTTTCTATTAGGAGGGTAGAATGTAACAACCCCGGTTTTTGAGTACGCGAGATCTTTTCTGAAAGTATGGATTTCTCCGGAAGATCAGTAAGGGAAAAACCTTTGATATATCATCAAGTATCTCAATCCTAATTGTCATTATGTTATCTTTAAGCTGGAACCTTTCCCGAGGCAAGCTCGATAATGCAGTCACGAAGAACCTAGTTTTTGAACCGTATCGGTTAGGAGTTTTGATTCGGTTTTTCGTAAATAGTCTCAATTTAACGAACCAGACTCGATTTATGAGAGAAGAGAGATAATAGGATAATATCATCATTATATTAGTATTAGAAGCTTCTTGAATGATATTATAAGGTTACCTGGTCAGTTTTAGTTAAAAACAGAAAATCGGTTTAACCGGGTTCACAGTTTACTGGTGCAGCTTAGCACCAGCACTCTCTGATGACTTTAGCAATGCTAAGGCCTCATTATACATGTTTTACTCTCATAATAAATATGTTACTAGTGTCATTTATGCTAGTAGCTCAAAAAATAATTTTTAGAGATGTTTTTACAAGTGTTCCGATACATCTAGTTTTAGTAGTTATACACCTGAGATATTTTAATATTATTTTAATCCACCTCCAAGCCAACCAATCACAACTTACCCTACACCCCCAAAACTCCCAAGGCTGGCTCATTTTCACTTTGTGGCCGAAAATAGGAAGAGAGAAAAAGAGAGAAAAGTTCTTAGTTCCAAATCTTCAAAGCTTGATTTCTGCTGAACTAAAACTCAAATCAAAATTCCAATCCGACCAAAATGATCCTCTCTTCTTTCTCTACATTATCATATGACTTATCAAGGCTGGAATCAAGGTGAGTTGGCTGCACCATCTCTCTTTTGATTCGGTTTCAAGGAAACATGTTTAAACATTTGTTTTCTTGATGTTCTTCCTTAGGAATCATGCTTAACTTGACTTGAGGGCCAAGAAACGTGACTTTCCAGAAATTCTAAGGTTAGAAATTACTTCCTAACATGCTGAGTGAGATTTGATTAGTTGAGGATTTTTGGATTTAAAGTTGTTCTTGATGTGATTTAGGAGGAAAAAGTGCTTAAGGACCACCTGAAAGCCTAACTGAATTAGGAGCAGCAAAACCAAGTAGGGTGTCATGAAATTAATCTTGATTATTTGTGTTTGAGTTGTGTGAATGTTGTATGATTTGGCTGTGCTAAAAATTGGTTGCATATATGATTGATTCTTGGTGAAAATTTGGTGAAATTTTGATGAAATTTGATGAAATTCAAGCTTTAAAGTTCATGTTCTTGGGGCAGCTGGAAAAATGAAACCCTAGGCTTAAATTGAGGTTCAATTTGTGTTGAAATAATGTAGAAAATATGGGATTTTAGTGGCTGCTAATTTATTATGAATTATAGTAAAAATTGGTTGCTGAAAAGACTGAAAAACGGGTAAAAACAGAGAAAGAATATGAAGAATTTATGAAGAACATGAAGAACACTTTGAGTGTGATGAAGAACAATGAAGAACAGGCTTTAGATCCTTAAAAGGGCAAGGAAGTAAAAATTTTGGTGTTTAAGGGGTTATTTAGTAATTTCTGAAAGTTAGGGTGGTAAAAGTAGAAATATTAAAAGTTACGGGTGGTAAAAAGTGAATTTTAAAGGTTAAAAGTAAAAGGTAAGTTAGTTTTTGAAAATTAATGATAAAATAATAAATAATAATATTTAATTAAAAATAATATTTTAATAAAAATAATAAAATAATGCGAAAAATGCAGTTTTCTGTAAAAGCTTTAGAAAGACAACTTTAAGTGCAGAATCTCATAATTACCTTCATAAAACACTTAGGAAGTGGTAAGAACATATTAGTGAGGCAAAGATAAAAGAAAGATAAAAAGGTGAAGCAAACATAAAAATCAAAGAAAAAGTCTGTAAAGTTTTAATGACAGAAAAACAAACAGAGACTAGTGAACGAACTAGGGCAACATAGTTAGTCCTTGAGTTGCCACTAGGGTTAGGTATTATATAAAAAGTTAAAATGTCTCAGTATAGACTTAATGAACCTATACTTGGGACAGGCTAACTACTCATAACGAAATTTACATAAGCTTTAAATACATACATTAAGCAGAGTAATCAGAGAAAAGTAAAGATATACAAAGAAGAGAGTAATCAGAGCAGAGTAAAGAAACAAAGAGAAAACAGTAGTATGATAAAAAATAGAGGACCTGTTGAAGGGTCATTTGTTTCTTGAAGCAACCCAAGAGATGCTTGTTTGTTCATTTGTTGCATTAAGGCAACTCCAGAGTTATTTGTTTGTTCATCTGCTGCATTGAGGCAATCAGATAGATGGTGGTGCGACCACTAAGAACGCTTTCCTGCGGTACAGATCCATATTTCATTTCTGTAAGGCAGAGGGGTTATTTCCTGCTACAGAAGTACCGTGACCACCTGTTCCATTTCTGTAGTGGCAGAGGGGTTATTTCCTGTATACAGAAGGTGTGTCGGCATACATCCCTGCAGTGGCAGATGTGTTATTTCCTACGTGCAGTGGACCCTGTGGTGGCAGAGGGGTTATTTCCTGTACACAGGGGAATAGCCAACTGGAAAGCTATACCCGTTTCAGCTGCTTCGGGTTACGTCGGGAGCGGGTAGAAACCGACAAATGAGCTCATTACCTGCACTAGGGCTAGACATGCATCATACTTGGTTGCGCATTTACTCTGTTATGGTTGTTGTTTGAATGTATGTGATGAGCATATAATTTATACGCTTTTTGGCATTGTGTTTAGTATGTTTTTAGTATGATTTAATTTATTTTCATTATATTTTTATTAGTTTTTAATTAAAAATCACATTTCTGGACTTTACTATGAGTTTGTGTGTTTTTCTGTAATTTCAGGTATTTTCTGGTGAAATTGAGGGAGTTGAGCAAAAATCTGATTCAGGCTAAAAAAGGACTGCTGATGTTGTTGGATTCTGACCTCCCTGCACTCGAAATAGATTTTCTGGAGCTACAGAACTCCAAATGGTGCGCTCTCAATTGCGTTGGAAAGAAGGCATCCAGGGCTTTCCAGTAATATATAATAGTCCATACTTTGCTTAAGGATAGACGACATAAAATGGCGTTCAACGCCAGTTCCATGTTGTAGTCTGGCGTCAAACGCCAGAAACAGGTTACAAATGGGAGTTGAACGCCAGAAACAGGTTACAACCTGGCGTTCAACTCCAGAAACAGCCTAGGCACGTGAGAAGCTTAAGTCTCAGCCCCAGCACACACCAAGTGGGCCCAGAAGTGGATTTCTGCACCATCTATCATAGTTTGTTCATTTTCTGTAAACCTTGGTTACTAGTTTAGTATTTAAATAACTTTTATAGGTCTATTTCGGACCTCATGACATTTTAGATCTGAACTTTGTACTCTTTGACGGCATGAGTCTCTAAACTCCATTGTTGGGGGTGAGGAGCTCTGCTGTGTTTTGATGAATTAATGCAACTATTTTTGTTTTCTATTCAAACACGCTTGTTTCTATCTAAGATGTTTATTCGCACTTCAATATGATGGATGTGATTATCCGTGACACTCATCGTCATCCTCAACCTATGAACGCGTGCCTGACAACCACCTCCGTTCTACCTTCGATTGAATGAACATCTCTTGGATTTCTTAATCAGAATCTTCGTGGTATAAGCTAGAATCCATTAGCAGAATTCATGAGAATCCGAAAAGTCTAAACATTGTCTGTGGTATTCCGAGTAGGATTCAGGGATTGAATGACTGTGATGAGCTTCAAACTCACAAGGGCTGGGCGTAGTGACAGACGCAAAAGGATCAATGGATCCTATTCCAGCATGAGTGGGAACCGACAGATATTAGCCGTGCGGTGACAGTGCACCTGGACCTTTTTCACTGAGAGGACGGATGGTAGCCATTGACAACGGTGATCCACCAACACACAGCTTGCCATAGGAGGAACCTTGCGTGCTTGAAGAAGAAGACAGGGAGAAAGCAGAGATTCAGAAGACAAAGCATCTCCAAAACTCCAGCATATTCTCCATTACTGCAGAACAAGTATTTAATCCATGCTCTTTTACTTTTCGCAATTCAAACTGATAAATATAATTGACCTCCTGACTAAGATTTACAAGATAACCGTATATTTCTTCAAACCAACAATCTCCGTGTGATTCGACCCTTACTCACGTAAGGTATTACTTGGATGACCCAGTGCACTTGCTGGTTAGTGGTACGAGTTGTGAAAAGTGTGATTCACAATTCGTGCACCAAGTTTTTGGCGCCGTTGCCGGAGATTGTTCGAGTTTGAACAACTAACGGTTTATCTTGTTACTTAGATTAGGAAAATTTTGTCTTTTGAGTCAGAGTCTTTTACTTTCTTTTCAAAAATCTTTCAAAAATTTTTTATTTTTCTTTATTAATATGTGATTTATCTTTAAGTCTTTTATTATTGTTCTTGTTAAAACTTTAGAATCCTTATTTCCTTTTTCAAAAATTTTTCGAAATTTGAATTTTTTTTACTAATAATTGATTTTTTCTGTTTGAGTTTAGTTTTACATTTTAAGTTTGGTGTCAATTGCATATTTTATATTTTCCTTTAAATTTTTGAATTTGTGTCCTTTGTTTTTCCTGGATCTTCAAGTTGTTCTTGTTTAATTTTCTTGTTTGATCTTTAGTTTTTCTTGTTCTGTTTCTTTTCTTGTTTTTCTTGTGATTTTTCAAAACATTAGCTTTCAAAAAAAAATTTTATTCTTAGTTATCAAAAATACTTTTTCAAAACAAGTGTTACATTTACAACTCAATTGGCTAGAGCGTTGGTCTATGTTCTTGGTAATTGGGTATCTTCTTTTTAAAATCTTTTTCAAAAATAATTTTTCTTTGATTAAATCTTGTGCCAAACCTTAAGTTTGGTGTCTTCTTGTTGATCTTTCTATAATTTTCGGAAATTTTATTGTGATTTTCAAAAAATTTTAAGTTTGGTGTTCTTTCTTCATGTTCTTGTTGTTCTTGTGAGTCTTCAAGGTGTTCTTGAGTTTTCCTTGTGTCTTGATCTTAAAATTTTAAGTTTGGTGTTTCTTGGTGTTTTACCTCCAAAATTTTCGAAAACAAGGAGCATTAGATTTAACAATTTTAAATCTTGTGCTATTTTATTGTTTTTCTCTTTCCTCTTTAAATTAAAAAATATCTTTTCTCTCTATTTTAAAGCAAATTTTCGAAAATCAATTTTGAATTTCTGATTTTTATTTCAAAATTTAAAATCTTTTTCAAAAATCATATCCAAAGTTTTCAAATCTTCTTAATTAAGTAATTGTTTTAGTTTTAAATTTTTGTTCTTAATTTTCAAAATTTATATTTAATTTCTAATTATTTTATTTTATTTCATTTTTTTATTTAATTATTCGTTCCTTTTTTTAAAAAAAAAATATATAAAATATAATAATAAAAATATATTTTAACTGCAATTCACATCAATTCCCTTTCCTCCATCATGGACCTAAATGGAATTGAACAGTCAAGAAGGACTCTGGGGTCATATGCTAACCCCACTACTGCTTTATATGGGAGCAATATCTGTATACCCTCCATTGGAGTCAGTAGCTTTGAGTTGAATCCTCAGCTCATTATCATGGTGCAGCAAAGTTGCCAGTATTCCGGTCTTCCACAGGAAGAACCTATAGAGTTTCTGGCACAGTTTTTACAAATTGCTGACACAGTACATGATAAAGAAGTAGATCAGAATGTCTACAGACTATTACTGTTTCCATGTGCTGTAAAAGATCAAGCTAAGAGGTGGTTAAATAACCAACCTAAAGCTAGCATAAAGACATGGAAACAGCTGTCAGAAAAAATTCCTGAATCAATACTTCCCTCCGAAACGGATGACACAGCTAAGGCTGGACATCCAAGGCTTTAAACAAGGAGATAATGAATCTCTTTATGATGCTTGGGAGAGATACAGAGAGATGCTAAGAAAATGCCCCTCTGAAATATTTTCAGAATGGGTGCAGTTAGACATCTTCTATTATGGGCTTACAGAGAAAGCTCAGGCTTCTCTAGACCACTCAGCTGGTGGGTCTATACATATGAGAAAGACAATTGAAGAAGCTCAAAAGCTCATTGATACAGTTGCCAGAAATCAGCATCTGTACCTAAGCAGTGAATCTTCCATGAAAGAAGAGGCTAAAACAGTAACTGCTGAATTCAGTCCTACAGAACAACTTACTGAATTTAATCAGCAATTAGATTTTCTAACAAAACAGCTGGCCGAATTCAAGGAGATATTACAAGATACAAGAAGGGCTAATATAAACATGGAAGTACAGTTGAGGCAAACAGAACAGCGGTTATCAAAACAAATAATAGAAGAATGCCAAGCAGTTTAATTAAGAAGTGGAAAAACATTAAATACCTCACTTCAAGGCAGCAGAAAGCCAAGAAATGAACAAACTACTATTCACGATCCCTCTGAGGACAGTAAGAGCCCAGAGAAGAATAACTCTGGCGTTCAAACGCCAGAAACAAGCAATGATTTGGCATCAAACGCCCAATGGAAGCCCAGTTCTGGCGTTCAAACGCCAGGAACAAGTAAGGAGTTGGCGTCCAACGCCACTCCAGCTTCTGACTCTGGCAATCAAATGCCAGTGAGGGATCAGACACAGACAAGTGCTGATAACAACCCCTCTAAAAAGGCTTCTCCAACCACTTCTGTAGGAAGTAAACCTGCAGGAACTAAGGTTGAGGAATACAAAACCAAGATGCCTTATCCTCAAAAACTCCATAAAGAGGAGACGGATAAGCAATTTGCTCGCTTTGCAGACTATCTTCGGACTCTTGAAATAAAGATTCTGTTTGTAGAGGCACTTGAGTAAATACCTTCTTATGCCAAGTTCATGAAAGAGATCTTGAGTCATAAGAAGGATTGGAGAGAAACTGAAAGAGTTCTCCTCACTGAAGAATGTAGTGCAGTCATTCTGAAAAGCTTCCTAGAAAAGCTTAAGGATCCCGGGAGCTTTCTGATACCATGCACACTAGAGGGTAATTGCACCAAGACAGCTTTATGTGATCTTGGAGCAAGCATCAATCTAATACTTGCATCCACTATCAGAAAGCTTGGTTTAACTGAAGAAGTCAAACCAACCCGGATATGTCTCCAACTTGCTGATGGCTCCATTAAATACCCATCAGGCGTGATTGAAGACATGATTGTCAGGGTTAGGCCATTTGCCTTTCCCACTGACTTTGTGGTGCTGGAAATGGAAGAGCACAAGAGTGCTACTCTCATTGATGTCTAAAAGGGGGAAGTAACCCTGAGGGTCAATGAGGATGAGTTCAAGTTAAATGCTGTCAAAGCCATGCAGCATCCAGACACACCCAAAGAGTGCATGAAAGTTGATCTTATTGACTCTTTGGTAGAGGAGATCAACATGGCTGAGAGTCTCGAATCAGAGCTAGAAGACATCTTTAAAGATGTTCAGCCTGATTTGGAGGATTCAGAAAAATTGAAAGAACTTCTGAAACTTCCTCAGGAAGAGAAAACACCTCCTAAACCTGAGCTCAAGCCATTACCACCATCCATGAAATATGCATTTCTGGGAGAAGGTGACACTTTTCCAGTGATCATAAGCTCTGCTTTAAATCCACTGGAAGAGGAAGCACTAATTCAAGTGCTAAGGACACACAAGATAGCTCTTGGGTGGTCCATAAATGACCTTAAGGGCATAAGCCCAGCTAGATGCATGCATAAAATCCTATTGGAGGATGATGCTAAGCCAGTTGTTCAACCACAGAGGCGGCTAAATCCAGCCATGAAGGAAGTGGTGCAGAAGGAGGTCACCAAGTTACTAGAGGCTGGGATTATTTATCCTATTTCTGATAGCCCCTGGGTGAGCCCTGTTCAAGTTGTCCCCAAAAAGGGAGGTATGACAGTGATTCATAATGAAAAGAGTGAACTGGTTCCTATAAGAACAGTTACAGGGTGGCGCATGTGTATTGACTACAGAAGGCTTAATACAGCCACCAGAAAGGATCATTTTCCTTTACCATTCATAGACCAGATGCTAGAGAGACTAGCAGGTCATGAATACTACTGCTTTTTGGATGGCTATTCAGGTTATAACCAAATTGCAGTAGATCCTCAGGACCAAGAGAAAACAGCATTCACATGTCCTTCTAGAGTGTTTGCTTACAGGAGGATGCCCTTTGGTCTGTGTAATGCACCTACAACCTTTCAGAGGTGCATGCTCTCTATCTTCTCTGATATGGTAGAGAAATTTCTGGAAGTCTTCATGGATGACTTTTCAGTATTTGGAGACTCATTCAGCTCCTGCCTTAACCATTTAGCACTTGTTCTAAAAAGATGCCAAGAGACCAACCTAGTTTTAAACTGGGAAAAATGCCACTTTATGGTGACTGAAGGAATTGTCCTTGGGCATAAAATTTCAAACAAGGGAATAGAGGTGGATCAAGCTAAAGTGGAAGTAATTGAAAAATTACCACCACCTGCTAATGTTAAGGCAATCAAAAGCTTTCTGGGGTATGCAGGATTCTACAGGAGGTTTATAAAGGATTTTTCAAAAATTACAAAACCCCTGAGCAATCTGCTAGCTACTGACACGCCATTTGTGTTTGACACAGAGTGTCTCCAAGCGTTTGAGACTCTGAAATCTAAGCTGGTCACAGTACCAGTTATTTCTGCACCAGACTGGACATTACCATTTGAACTAATGTGTGATGCCAGTGATCACGCCATTGGTGCAGTACTGGGGCAGAGGCATGACAAGCTTCTTCATGTGTTTTATTATGCTAGCCATGTTTTAAATGATGCCCAGAAAAATTACACAACAACAGAAAAAGAATTGCTTGCAGTGGTTTATGCTGTTGACAAGTTTAGATCATACTTGGTAGGATCAAAAGTGATTGTGTACACTGACCATGCAGCTCTTAAATATCTACTCACAAAGCAGGATTCAAAACCCAGGCTCATAAGATGGGTGTTGCTTCTGCAAGAGTTTGATATAGAAATAAGAGACAGAAAAGGGATAGAGAACCAAGTGGTTGATCATCTGTCCCGAATAGAGCCAATAGAAGGGGCACCCCCCCTCTTTTGAGATCTCTGAAACCTTTCCGGATGAGCATTTATTCACCATTCAGGAAACACCATGGTTTGCAGATATTGCAAACTATAAAGCTGTAAGGTTCATACCCAAGGAGTACAGTAGGCAACAAAAGAAAAAATTAATTACTGATGCAAAGTACTACTTGTGGGATGAACCCTATCTCTTTAAGAGATGTGCAGACGGAATAATCCGTAGGTGTGTACCTAGAGAGGAAGCACAGAAGATCTTACGACATTGCCATGGATTACAATATGGAGGCCATTTCGGAGGTGAGCGAACAGCAACCAAGGTCCTCCAATGTGGCTTCTATTGGCCTACCCTCTATAGAGATTCCCGAGAGTTTGTACGTAACTGTGACAGTTGCTAGAGAGCTGGTAATCTACCTCATGGTTACGCCATGCTTCAACAAGGGATCTTGGAGATTGAGTTGTTTGATGTATGGGGAATTGACTTCATGGGGCCTTTCCCACCATCATACTCAAACACTTATATTCTGGTGGCAGTCGATTATGTATCAAATGGGTAGAGGCCATTGCCACACCCACTAATGATACTAAGACAGTACTGAAGTTCCTCCAGAAACATATCTTCAGCAGGTTTGGTGTCCCTAGAGTACTAATCAGTGATGGGGGCACTCACTTCTGCAACAAACAGCTTTACTCTGCCATGGTCCGGTATGGGATTAGCCACAAGGTGGCCACTCCATATCATCCACAGACAAATGGGCAAGCTGAAGTCTCTAATAGAGAACTAAAAAGAATCCTGGAACGGACTGTCAGTACCCGTAGAAAGGATTGGGCAAGAGGGTTGGATGATGCTCTGTGGGCTTACAGAACAGCATTCAAGACTCCTATAGGAACCTCTCCATACCAGCTTGTGTATGGTAAGGCCTGTCATCTGCCCATGGAACTGGAACATAAGGCTTACTGGGCAACCAGATTCCTGAACTTTGATGCCAAATTAGCCGGAGAAAAAAGATTACTCCAGCTAAATGAGCTAGAGGAATTTAGACTCACTGCTTTCGAAAATGCCAAGCTTTATAAGGAGAAATAAAAAAGATGGCATGACAGAAAGCTGTCATCAAGAGTCTTTGAACCAGGACAAAAGGTTTTGCTGTTTAACTCTAGGCTCAGGCTATTCCCTGGGAAACTGAAATCCCGGTGGAGGGGACCATATGTAATTACAAGTGTATCACCATATGGTTATGTGGTGCTTCAAGACATTGATTCTGATAAGAAGTTCATTGTTAATGGACAGAGAATCAAACACTATCTTGAAGGCAATGTTGAGCAAGAGTGCTCAAGGCTGAGGCTAGATTAAAAGCTCAGCAAGGTCCAGCTAAAGACAATAAAGAAGCGCTTGCTGGGAGGCAACCCAGCCATTGGGAAAACTTTTTCTGTTGTTTTGCCCTATTCTTGATTTTATTTGTTTATATAAAGTTAATTGTTAATAAGGTAAAGAGTCAATTACATAAGTTCACAGGATTACAGAAGGATTCAGCACATAAAACAGAGAGAAAGAGCTCACTGGCAAAAAAATGCCAGTAAGAGGCACAACTGGGTGTTAAACGCCCAAAAGGAGCATCTACTGGGCGTTTAACGCCAGTAATGATAGCCATCTGGGCGTTAAACGCCAGAAAGAAGCAACTTCTGGGCATTTAACGCCAGATTGACAGCATCCTGAGCGTTCAGAAAAACGCCCAGTGACATAGGGGTTTCTGGCGTTTAACACCAGCTAGAAGCAACAGCTGGGCATTAAACTCCCAGACCAAGCACCAACTGGGCGTTAAACGCCCAAAACATGCAGCAGTTGGGCATTTAACGCCAGGAATGTGGGGAGTAGGCAATTTTGTTTTCAATTCAAATTTTTTCCATTTTTTATGTTTCAATTCATAATTTCTTGCACAAACATGTCACAAACCCTAATTTCTAAAAACCCTAATTTCAAAAAAAAAAATCAAATGTATCTTAATTCATAAGCCCTTTTTCAAATCCTTTTCAAAACAAAGCTATCTCTTTTCACTCTAAAATCTTTTCAAATCATCAATATCTTTTTCAAATCTTCACATCATCTTTTTCAAAATTCTGATTTATCTTTTTCAAATATCTTTCATATCTTTTCAATTTTAAAATCATATCTTTTTCCTATTATACTTATCTTTTACAAATCATATCTTCTATCGTATCTCCTTCTAAATTTTCGATCCCACCCCCCTTTTTCCCTTTAAATCCTCATTCGGCCTCCTCCTCTCCTCCACAAGTTGCGCTTGGCTCTCCCTCTTTCCCTCTCCTTTCTTTTCTTTTGCTTGAGGACAAGCAAACCTCTAAGTTTGGTGTGTTTATCCGTGATCACTAAGCCAATACCCACTAAGATCATGGCTCCCAAGGGAAAACAAACCGACTCAAGAGGCAAGAAGGAGAATATTCCAAAACCACTTTGGAATCAAGGGAAGTTCATAACCAAAGAACATTCAGACCATTTTTACAAAATAATGAGTCTAAGATCGGTGATCCCGGAAGTTAAATTCGATCTGAAAGAAGATGAATATCCGGAGATCCAAGAGCAAATTCGAAACAGGAGCTGGGAAGTCCTAGCTAATCCTAAAACAAAGGTGGGAAGAAACATGGTTCAGGAATTCTATGCTAATCTATGGCAGACGGACAGGAAGAGAATTGCTGGAACCGCATTCTATGACTATAGAACTCTGGTCAGAGGGAAGGTTGTTCACGCCCACCCTGACAAAATAAGGGAGATCTTCAAGCTGCCTCAACTGCAAGATGACCCAGACTCCTTTAATAGGAGAATGATGAGATCAAACCTGGGATTGGACAAAATTCTAGAGGACATATGCCTCCCTGGAGCTAAGTGGACAACCAACACAAAGGGTGCCCCGAACCAACTCAAGAGAGGAGATCTCAAACCAGTTGCCAGAGGCTGGCTAGATTTCATTGCATGCTCTATACTGCCCACTAGCAACCGCTCTGAGGTCACCATAAGAAGAGCAGTGATGATTCATTGCATTATGCTAGAAAAAGAAGTGGAAGTTCATCAGCTGATTGCTTGTGATGAGCTTTACAAAATTGCAAACAAAAACTCTAAAGATGCTAAATTGGCTTACCCAAGCTTAGTCTCTCTGCTATGTAAAGATGCTGGAATAAAAATGGGAGTAGATAAGTATATCTCAGTTGAGCAACCAATCACCAAAAAGTCTATGGAAGGACTACAAGTGTAGGACGACCCCATCAAGAGAAAAGCAGAGGAGCTCCTCCCGGAAATCCCTCAAATTGAATACTGGGAGCGCCTAGAAGCATCTGTCACCAAGTTGCAAGAAGTTGTGGATCAACTGAAGGAAGAACAGCAAAATCAAAATAGCATGCTGTGCAAACTGCTTAAAGAACAAGAAGAGCAGGGGCGTGACATAAAGGAACTGAAGCGCTAGAAGCTGTCTCTTGAAGGGCCAAGCACCCCACAGACCAAAGAAGCATCTACCTCCCAAAATAATGGTTATTGAGTCCTAACTATGAGATAACCTTTTATCTATATGAGTATTAGAGTTAGAGTCATTTATTTTTATGTCTTTAATTTCCTGTCTTTTATTATTAAGTGTCTGCTTTTACGCCTAATTTATATTATTAAATAATAAATAAAGATTAGAGTCTATGCCTTAAAGTTATGAATATTCTATGAATCCATCACCTTTCTTAAATAAAAAATTTTGTTTTAATTACAAAAGAACAAGAAGTACATGGTTTCAAATTTATCCTTGAAACTAGTTTAATTATTTTGATGTGGTGACAATACTTTTTGTTTTCTGAATGAATGCTTGAAAAGTGCATATGTCTTTTGAATTTGATTGTTTAAGAATGTTAAATATGTTGGCTCTTGAAAGAATGATGAAAAGGAAACATGTTATTTGATAATCTGAAAAATCATAAACTTGATTCTTGAAGCAAGAAAAAGCAGTGAATACAGAAAGCTTGCGAAAAAAAATAAGAAAAAACCAAAAAAAAGGCAAAAAATAGAAAGAAAAAGAAAAAGCAAGCAGAAAAAGCCAAAAGCTCTTTAAACCAAAAGGCAAGAGCAAAAAAGCCAATAGCCCTTAAAACCAAAAGGCAAGGGTAATAAAAAGGATCCAAGGCTTTGAGCATCAGTGGATAGGAGGGCCTAAAGGAATAAAATCCTGGCCTAAGCGGCTAAACCAAGCTGTCCCCAACCATGTGCTTATGGCGTGAAGGTGTCAAGTGAAAACTAGAGACTGAGCGGTTAAAGTCAAGGTCTAAAGCAAAAACAGAGTGTGCTTAAGAACTCTGGACACCTCTAATTGGGGACTTTAGCAAAGCTAAGTCACAATCTGAAAAGGTTCACCCAGTTATGTGTCTGTGGCATTTATGTATCCAGTGGTAATACTGGAAAACAAAGTGCTTAGGGCCACGGCCAAGACTCATAAAGTAACTGTGTTCAAGAATCAACATACTAAACTAGGAGAGTCAATAACACTATCTGAATTCTGAGTTCCTATAGATACCAATCATTTTAAACTTCAATGGATAAAGTGAGATGCCAAAACTATTCAAGAGGCAAAAAGCTACAAGTCCCGCTCATCTGATTAGAGCTAAGTTTCATTGATATTTTGGAATTTATAGTATATTCTCTTCTTTTTATCCTATTTGATTTTCAGTTGCTTGGGGACAAGCAACAATTTAAGTTTGGTGTTGTGATGAGCAGATAATTTAAACGCTTTTTGGCATTGTGTTTAGTATGTTTTTAGTATGATTTAATTTATTTTAATTATATTTTTATTAGTTTTTAACTAAAAATCACATTTCTGGACTTTACTATGAGTTTGTGTATGTTTCTGTAATTTCAGGTATTTTCTGGCTGAAATTGAGGGAGCTGAGCAAAAATCTGATTCAGGCTGAAAAAGGACTGCTGATGCTGTTGGATTCTGACCTCCCTGCACTCGAAATAGATTTTCTGGAGCTACAGAATTCCAAATGGCACGATCTCAATTGCGTCGGACAGTAGACATCCAGGGCTTTTCAGCAATATATAATAGTCTATACTTTGCTCAAGGATAGATGATGTAAACTGGCGTTCAATGCCAGTTCCATGTTGCAGTCTGGCGTCAAACGCTAGAAACAGGTTACAAATGGGAGTTGAACGCCAGAAACAGGTTACAACCTGGCGTTCAACTCCAGAAACAGCCTAGGCACATGAGAAGCTTAAGTCTCATCCCCAGCACACACCAAGTGGGTCCAGAAGTGGATTTCTGCACCATCTATCATAGTTTGTTCATTTTCTGTAAACCTTGGTTACTAGTTTAGTATTTAAACAACTTTTAGAGGTCTATTTCGGACCTCATGACATTTTAGATCTGACCTTTGTACTCTTTGATGGCATGAGTCTCTGAACTCCATTGTTGGGGGTGAGGAGCTCTGTTGTGTTTTGATGAATTAATGCAACTATTTTTGTTTTCTATTCAAACACGCTTATTTCTATCTAAGATGTTTATTCGCACTTCAATATGATGGATGTGATGATCTGTGACACATATCGTCATCCTCAACCTATGAACGCGTGCCTGACAACCACCTCCATTCTACCTTCGATTGAATGAACATCTCTTGGATTCCTTAATCAGAATCTTCGTGGTATAAGCTAGAATCCATTGGCAGAATTCATGAGAATCCGGAAAGTCTAAACCTTATCTGTGGCATTCCGAGTAGGATTCAGGGATTGAATGACTGTGATGAGCTTCAAACTCACAAGGGCTGGGCATAGTGACAGATGCAAAAGGATCAATGGATCCTATTCCAGCATGAGTGGGAACCGACAGATGATTAGCCGTGCGGTGACAGTGCACCTGGACCTTTTTCACTGAGAGGATGGATGGTAGCCATTGACAACGGTGATCCACCAACACACAGCTTGCCATAGGAGGAACCTTGCGTGCTTGAAGAAGAAGACAGGGAGAAAGTAGAGATTCAGAAGACAAAGCATCTCCAAAACTCCAACATATTCTCCATTACTGCAGAACAAGTATTTAATCCATGCTCTTTTACTTTTCGCAATTCAAACTGATAAATATAATTGACCTCCTGACTAAGATTTACAAGATAACCATAGATTGCTTCAAACCAACAATCTCGGTGGGATTCGACCCTTACTCACGTAAGGTATTACTTGGACGACCCAGTGCACTTGCTGGTTAGTGGTACGAGTTGTGAAAAGTGTGATTCACAATTCATGCACCATTATGCTTTCTTTGTTTGTATTCTATTCACTGTGTCTGTGTTTTGTTTTCTTGTATTCTCTTGTTTGTGTTTTGCTTTCTATTTTCTCTGTTTTCTCTAGTTATCTGTTTCTTCTGTTCATTACTTCTCAGTATTCTACTATTTATCTGCTAAACAACACGGAATTAATGAACTTAACTAATAACCCCGGTCCTACTAAGAACTCCCCAGTTCTTACCCCCTTCTCTCTCTTCCCCCATCAGATGGAAACGGGCGTGATATTCTATGAAGTCGAAGACCTTTACATTTATGAGGACCCAGTGTACTATGGTTACTATATTTTGAGTACGAAGCCTCGTATGAGACGTTACGCATTACAAAACTGTCCCTTCGAACATCCTCTGTATATCCCACATTTTGACCCCGATACTCCTTACGACTTTCCCTTATCCTGGTTACACCGTGACGCACCTGGGCATCCTTTTCTCGATAGTACCGGACACTCTATACCAGCTCAACCCTTGAATGAGGCGGCACCTGAGCCTATCATACATGATAAGCCCGAGTTAGCTGGTGACTATGTACCTGCGATTCCACCAAAGTGGGACTTTCCCCTGAGCCAATCCTAGACTTTCCACAGCCTGCTGAGCTGACACTACCGGACGATGGGGTAGCTCCTATTTACGCGAACGGACCTGTGCTCACGAATGGTTTGGACATAGTGACATCAGTATTTCTGGTGGATCTGAGGGTATAGCTGCAGCTGCGGATGATGATGATGAGGAGGATCCAGAGATAGAGATAGAGTAGGATGAGGAGATGGATGAGCCTCATGACGATCTTCCAATCGACCACGTGTAGATATAGTCTGACAGCAGTAGGAGAATTCTTTTGATGACACTCTTGTCTAATATTATCTATTAGTTAGTCTCTCACTTATGTTAGTACACCCGAGAGCTAGGAGCTATATAGTGGTTAGGCTAGCCTGGGCGCCAATTTAGCGGCTTTTTGTATAGGCCAGGCCTTGGGAGTGTCGTGTATATATTAGCTATGTAGGTTGACGAGGATGTAAACTGACTTGATCTTGTGTAAATGCTACATGTTTTGTTATAGTGTACATGATGTATATTATCAGCTGTGTTTCTATGTTTCTTTATGCTTCCTTATTATTTCTAGCAGTGTGTGCTTATTTATTTTACTCCCTCGCTCGCAACGATATAAGTTAAAAAAAAAGTTACTCGTAAAATTGGCAACGTTCTAATAAGGCACAGGCTCATATATTAAATAATAGATAATAGTTATGAAGGACAAGTTAGTAACACTTAGCTTCTTGTACGACCATGGCATACTGGGAGTTGGGTCGTTACAATTTGGTATCAGAGCAGTTCGTTCCCAATAGAGCCTGGGGAGTGGACTGACTATGCTTTATTGCATACTCTGTTGTGTGTCTCATGCTATTAGGGTATCTTTAAGATACATTTGGCATGAATGTCTATGAGCGCTCATTTTGGAAATGTTCGTGCCTTACTTGAGATATTAAGACTGATCACCTTAATATTGATTGTTTAGTGCGGATAGGACCTTAATGACTGCGAATAGGCATAGTTTAATCAAGCTCCGAACGACGAATCGATGCGAGGCACAGCTGTCCTCATAGCTGTTATAATCTCCATGGCTATGGCTATGTTAGATTTGGATTCTGTAAGAAACGAACGCTTGTTTTACTTGTGAGGAATCTGGACACACAGCTAGGATCTACCGAAGAAAGTTTGTTCAGAATCCGGTACGAACCCAACAACAAGGTCGAGTGTTTGCCATGATTGCTAATGATGCTATGCAATCAGACACCCTGATCCAAGGTCAGTGTTACGTCAAGAATCAATTTCTAACTGTACTGTATGATTCGGGTGCATCGCATTCTTTTATCTCTTTAACTGTTGCTCGTGAGTTGGGAGTAGATTTCTCTGAGTTAAATTTTGATCTAATTGTCCATACCCCTGCATCCCAAAATGCGTTGACCAGTTTAGTGTGCCTGCAAGTACCATTCACTATTAGGAATAAGACTTTTATACATGATCTAATCTGTTTGCCTCTACGTGGTTTAGAAGTTATTCTAGGATTAGATTGGTTGTCCAAGTATTATGTTTTGCTTGATTGCTATGAAAGAACTGCTGTTTCCGTCTCATAGTTTAGATATTAAACCATTTCTGTCTCATACTTTATATCTGAATTCTAAAAGAGTTACATTAGACGGGAGTGATTGTGAGGGGTACGTTCTGTTAGCGGCTAGCTCGAATGACAGTGAACTAAGCTTAGAACAAATCCGAGTGGTGAAGGAATTTCCTGATGTTTTCCCGGATGACATACCTGAGTTTCCTCCTCAGCGAGAGATAGAATTCAGCATTGAACTAGTACCTGAAACCGGACGATTTCCATAGCACCGTACCGGATGTCACCATTGGAACTTGCAGAGTTGAAGAAGCAGTTGGATGAGCTACTTGGAAAGAAATTTATTTGTCTCAGTGCATCACCTTGGGGAGCTCCGGTGTTGCTAGTAAATAAGAAGGATGGTGGAATGAGACTTTGTGTAGATTACCGATAGCTAAATAAAGTCACCATCAAGAACAAGTATCCACTTCCACGAATAGATGATTTGATGGATTAGTTAAAAAGGTGCAACTGTGTTTTCGAAGATTGATTTGTGATCGGGCTATCACCAGATTCGAGTGAAAGAGTCAGATATACCGAAGACTGCATTTAGAACTCGATATGGTCACTATGAGTATACGGTTATGTCGTTTGGACTAACTAATGCTCCTGCGATTTTCATGGATTACATGAAATGTATTTTCCGTCCGTACCTTGATCAGTTCGTAGTAGTTTTCATCTATTCGAAGACAGAAAGAGAGCATGAAGAGCATCTAAGGACTGTATTGCAGATACTGAGGATTCGGAAGTTATATGCTAAACTATCAAAGTGCGAATTCTGAACAGAAGAGGTAGCATTCTTGGGGCACGTTATATCACAGGGAGGAATTGTAGTGGATCCTTCAAAAATTGAAGCAGTAGTGCAATGGGAACCACCTACGACCGTTACAGAAGTTCGGAGTTTTCTCGGACTTGCTGGCTATTATCGGAGGTCCATCAAAGGATTTTCACAGATAGCTTTACCTTTGACTTACCTTACACGAAATGAAGTTCCATTTATCTAGACAGTTGAGTGCGATAGAAGTTTCAAGATGCTTAAGGAGAAGCTAACAACTGCACCTGTACTAGTACTACCCGATCCATAAAAACCTTTTCAAGTATACTGTGACGCCTCTCATAAAGGACTTGGATGTGTGATGATGCAAGACAAAAATGTGGTGGCTTATGCTTCCCGGCAGCTGAGACCTCTGATGCACGGAAACTTGTCTCTCAACAAATTTCCTTCGGCAAGTATACCAAATTGTCGTCAAGTAAAAACTCACAGTAGAGTGAGGTCAAATCCCACAGGGATTGATTGGTCAAGCAACTTTAATTGGAAGAACGTTCTAGTGGAGCTAAGTAGAAAGTGAGTTGAGCATTGCAGGAAATTAAATGGCGGGAAAGTAAATAGCAGAAAATAAATGACGGGAAGTAAATTGCAGAATCATAAATAGGGAAGGGAAGTTTAGCATGAAAGTAAATGGCAATAAGTAAAGAGAATGGGTAAGATCAGAAATGGGGAATTCATTGGGCTTAGGAGATGTTGCATTCTCCGGATCAAGTTCATTTTCATCTCTTCCTCAATCAATGCATTCATTGATCTCCTTGGCAATCTTAAGTGATTGAATTCCAATTCTTTGGTAATTCAATCTCTCAAATAAGATCAATAGCCAATTCCTTGGTCTAATTGCTCATGAGAAGAGATGAAGTATGGTCATTGATTATACCACATGTATTTCCAAATCAAAGTATTGGGAGAATTATATGTCACCATATCCGCCCAAACCCCAATTTGGTCCAACATGAGAAAGCATTTCTAGCATGATCCCTTCATTCCTTTTCCAAGGTTCAGAAGAGATGCAAGTATGAATAGCTTCTTTTCCAAGATAACTACTCAATTGGATGAAGATTGAAAGCTTTCTAGTAAAATCAAGAGAAAAGAAATAAGAAGAATAATGAAAACTATTATTGATCCATCAAATTACAACAGAGCTCCGTAACCCAATGAAAGGGGTTTAGTTGTTCATAGCTCTGGGAAATGAAAGCAAAGATGGAGAGTACATTCTGAAAGTTAAACTAGAATTGTAGAGAAAGTAAAATACAGAGAGTAATTCTAATAATGCCAAAAGCTCCATTTCTAGTTCAAAGCTCTCCCTATTTATACTACTCTTCTGATCTTCTAGTTGGGTCTTCAAGTCTTGGATATGGGCCTTTGGATCTTGAGTTGAAGCAGTTATCTTCTTCAGTGGGCTTAGCTTTACTTGCAGAGAAAGTGTGAAGTAGGCAGGGACTTTAGCTTAGGGCGTTAGTGGTGTTAACGTTAAGTGAAAATATAGGGTTGAGAACGTTAGTGACAATCACCTTTTTCACTAATGTTCCTAACCCAAAGTGGTCCACGTTAACTTCAACGTTAGTGGCACTAACGTGACCACTAATGTTGACCCTTGGCCCTTCACAAACATTACTGGGGTTTACCTTTTTCAATAACTTTGAGAGTACCTCTTCCTCCCTACGTTAGAGTTCACGTTAGAATAGTTAACGTGGCCTTTAACGTAGGTTTGCCAAATCTTCGAGAGCGTTAGTGACACTTACCTTTGTCACTAACGCTTCAGAACGCCCCTACTTCCCACATTAGAGTTCACGTTAACTCGTGGTATTGATAGCCATCTCCAACGTTAGTGACAAAGGTGAGTGTCACTAACGTTGGCTCATCATCCCTCTTCTCCACGTTAGCTTCCACGTTAATGTAGTTAACGTGGCAACTAACGTGGCTCATAGTGGCTCAATCCAACGTTAGTGACAAAGGTGAGTGTCACTAACGTTGGTGATTCTTGCTCCCTCCACGTTAGAGTCGACGTTAACTAGGTTAACATGGCTTTTAACGTAGCCAATATGGGCTTAGTCCAACGTTAGTGACAAAGGTGAGTGTCACTAACATTGACATCATCTTCTTCTTCCACGTTAGAGCTCACGTTAACTAAGTTAACGTGGCCAATTGCTCCTTTTGGAACGTTAGTGGCACTTACTTTTACCACTAACGTTGGAGCTCTACTTCTTTTCCACGTTAGCTTCCACGTTAACATAGTTAACGTGGCAACTAACGTGGGCTATGATGGCTCACGAAGGCGTTATTGGCAATCACTTTTCTCATTAATGTTGCAAGCTAGCCTTCATTCCACGTTAGTGGTCACGTTAGCTAGACTAACGTGACTGCTAACGTGGTTCTTCCTTGCTTCCTTTATCCTGAAATCAAGCAATAAAGTGCATCAAAGCTCTGATCCAAGTTATGAGACATGCATCATTCAATTTGTCCTTTAATTCACGCATAATTCTCATGAAATCATGTAAAATTCACAATGTTTGCTTGAATCAAGATGTAAGTAATTATTTATCCAAAACTTGCTTATTTCCTAAGAAAATGCATGAAACTACCTTAAAACCATAAAGAAAAGGTCAGTGAAACTGGCCAAAATGCCCTGGCATCACAACACCAAACTTAAAGCTTGCTTGTCCCTAAGCAAGTACTGGAACAAGAGAATGATGAATGAAATGACACGAGGAATGAATCATTATTGTGGAAGTCATGTTCTTGGTTTTATGGGGTTTCATGCATAGCAACTTAGGTTCATTCCTTTACTGGCTTTCAGACCTTTATCATGCCTTGGAATACTCACTTGATTGCACCCTTTGAGACCTTTATTTCTTGATCCCTTTGTCTTTCCAAGGTTTATTTCTTCCTTAGGCTAAGTGTTCTGTGAGGGGGCGACTCTTTAAGATAAGCTTTCAGCCAACACTCCCGAACCAGTTGGTTCAAGGCGTTAGGTGTTGAAACACCCTAAGGACTTACTCCCTCAAGTCTCTCTCCCCCATACATGCACACCATAGGCACATGGTTTGTTATTTTCTTTCCTTGAGGTCTTGGTGTCCAGCACCTCTTTGGGTTACTAAATGTTCTGTAGCAAGGTTGCTCTTGATAGTGGATTTTCAGTTGATAATCCCGGCTTAGTTAACCCAAGTTACCAAGTGATGAAGCACTCCTAAGAACTTATTCATCCAAGCAGATCCTTGGTACAAGAGCACCACAGACACATCCCTCAAGTTTCAAGCCCTTGGTGCCTAGCCTTATTCTTTATTAACTTTTCTTTCTTTTTCAACTCTTATTGTTCTTTTCCTTTTTCTTATTAGGATCTTATTATTTAGCTAGTCTCCTGGGGTGTGTTTCAAGTATATGATTCAGGACAGATAGTTGCCTTCCCACCTTGTTGGTGAACCAACTTAGCTAAGTGATTACTACACCACAAATTTAAGAACCTACTCCACAACTTGAACATTACTCTGGTCTTTCATAACATCTCCTTTTTTATTTAGCTTAAAAGGACAAGCATACAATAAGCAAGATGAAAATGAAAACAGGCAACTTGACTAGCAAGCATAGACCTAAGCAAAAACAAACATCAAATTCTAGTGAATTAAGCTTAAAGAGTGACTATTAATCAAGGGCACATTCAGACTTCCAAATTAATTATTTCCAAGCATATGGAATCAAGTAACAATATAACCTTTTGGTGATGCCTTCTAGCTACCCATTTGTTGTCACCCTCCATAGCTTCTGCATCTTTCCTCGCTTCCTTGGATGATGGTGCACTGTTTTTCCAAAAGATTGATTGAATCCCTGCAAAGTTATTGGAAGTTGCTTGTCCCCAAAGCACTTGAGAGATAGTTAGTATGCATGTATGCTTGTGCATTTCGGAACTTAACTTGGTGTGTGAACACCAAACTTAGTTTCTTGCCTAATACAGCATGTTGAATGCATGCAGGAAATCTCATGTGTTGTTATCAGCAAGACAACTAGAAACTAACTACTGTTAAGTGGTTCCCCTGATTGGTTGGATCTAGCAATTTGCCCTTGAAGGAGTGTAGTGTGATTCTAACTGAAATCTTTGGTGGAACACCAAACTTAGAATTACACACTCACTCTTGTATTGTTTTGGTGTGTAACACCAAACTTAGCTCCTCACAATACGGGAGAAACTACTTGTGAATTTTATTAAAATGCAAATGAAAAGAGAACTACCTTAGGTTGGGTTGCCTCCCAACGAAGCGCTCTTTTAGCGTCGCTAGTTTGACGATTCCTCCATCACTTGAGGTGATACTTCACATTGGGGTTTTCCCCCATGTTGCCCATGTAGTGTTTAAGTCTCTGTCCGTTAACAATGAACTTCCTCTTTGAACTTTCCTCCATAATTTCTATGTGCCCATACGGTGAGACCTTTGTGACAAGAAAGGGTCCTGACCACCTTGATTTGAGTTTTCCAGGGAAGAGTCTTAATTTGGAATTGTAGAGGAGCACTTGCTATCCTTCTTCGAAGCTTCTGGGTGTTAAATGGAGGTCATGCCTTCTCTTTGCCTTTTCTTTATAAATCTTGGCATTTTTATAGGCTTGAGATCTGAACTCCTCCATTTCTTGCAGCTGCAAGACCCTCTTTTCACCAGCAGTAGTGCTATCAAAATTTAGCAGCTTGAGAGCCCAGAGAGCTTTGTGTTCCAGCTCCAATGGTAAATGACAAGCCTTTCCATACACCAGTTGGTATGGGGACATCCCGATTGGTGTTTTGAATGCCGTTCTGTATGCCCAAAGAGCATCATCCAGCTTCTTCGACCAATCCTTCCTTGATGCTCCCACAGTCTTTTCCAGAATCCTTTTTAGCTCTCTGTTAGATATCTCAGTTTTCCCACTTGTTTGGAGGTGGTAAGGCGTGGAAATCTTGTGTTTCACCCCGTATCGTAGGAGGAGAGCTTCTAGTGGTCTGTTACAAAAATGGCTCCCTCCATCACTGATGAGTTCTCGTGGGACTCCGAACCGGCTAAAGATATTCTTTCTGAGGAAGTTCATGACCACCTTGTTATCATTCGTTGGGGCTGCAATAGCCTCTACCCACTTGGAAACGTAATCCACTGCTACCAAGATGTACTTGTTTGAATATGAGGTTGGAAAAGGTCCCATGAAATCGATTCCCCACACATCAAACAGTTCTAGTTCTAAGATGAAATTTTGTGGCATCTCATTTCTTTTGGGTAAGTTTCCAGCTCTTTGACATTCATTGCAATTCTTTATCAGTTCTTTGGCATCCTTGAAAAGGGTGGGCCAAAAGAATCCGCTTTGTAATACCTTGGCTGCAGTTCTGTCCCCTCCAAAATGGCCTCCATAGCATGAGCTGTGGCAGTTCCACAAGACCTCTCGTCCCTCTTCTTCCGAGACACATCTTCTCAGAATTCTATCTGAATACTTCTTGAAGAGATATGGTTCATCCCAGACAAAATACTTTGCGTCATTGATGAGCTTTCTTTTCTGGTGTTTGTTGATGTCTGGATGTAAAGCCCCAGTTGCCTTAAAATTGGCAATATCTGCAAACCAGGGGTGCTCTGTGAATCATCATCAACTGCTCATCTGGGAAGAACTCATTTACATTTGTATCACGTGTTCCTCCTTTATCATGAGGGATTCTGGATAGGTGATCTGCTACCTTGTTCTCCATTCCTTTCTTGTCTTTGATTTCAATATTGAATTCCTGCAACAATAAGATCCATCTTATTAGTCTTGGTTTTGATTCTTGCTTGGCAAACAAATATTTAAGTGCTGTGTGATCTGTGAAGACAATCACTTTGGCACCAATGAGGTATGATCTAAACTTGTCAAATGCAAAAACTATTGCTAGCAACTCTTTTTCAGTAGTGATATAGTTTCTTTGGGTATCATTGAGGACTTTGCTGGCATAGTATATCACATGGACCAAGTTATCTTTCCTCTGTCCTAACACTGCCCCAATTGCGAAATCAGATGCATCGCACATCAGTTCAAATGGTAGGTTCCAGTCAGGTGGGGAAATGATAGGGGCAGAGGACAACCTATTTTTCAAGTTTTTAAATGCCAGCATGCACTTTTCATCAAAGATAAATGGTGTATCAGATACAAGGAGATTGCTTAAGGGCTTGGCTATCTTTGAAAAATCTTTAATAAACCTTCTGTAAAAGCCAGCATGCCCTAGAAAACTCCTAATTGCCTTGACATCACTTGGTGGAGGTAATTTTTCAATGAGTTCCACCTTGGCTCTGTCCACTTCAATGCCTTGGTTAGAAACCTTATGACCAAGAACTATTCCTCCTGTCACCATAAAGTGACATTTCTCCCAGTTCAAGACCAAATTAGTTTCTTGACATCTTTTTAATACCAGGGCCAGGTGATTTAGACAACTAGGGAAGGAATCTCTGAATACCGAGAAATCATCCATAAAGACTTCAATGAATTTCTCTATCATATCTGAGAAGATAGAAAGCATGCAGCGTTGGAAAGTCGCAGGTGCATTACATAGCCCAAATGGCATGCGCCTGTAGGCGAACACTCCATATGGGCATGTGAATGAGGTTTTCTCTTGGTCCCTCGGATCAACCACTATTTGATTGTATCCTGAATAACCATCGAGAAAACAGTAATATGCGTGTCCTGCAAGTCTTTCCAGCATCTGATCCATGAATGGAAGGAGGAAATGATCTTTTCTTGTAGCTTCATTCAGTTTTCTGTAGTCTATGCACATCCGCCATCCTGTGACGGTCCTGGTGGGGATCAGTTCGTTCTTCTCATTGGGGACTACAATGATTCTTCCTTTTTTTGGCACAACATGCACAGGGCTGACCCAGGGGCTGTCTGAGATCGGGTAGATTACCCCTCCCTGCCATAGCTTCATAACTTCTTTCTGTACCACTTCCTTCATGTCAGCCTCCTTTGGGGTTGAATAGATGGTTTGGCATCATCTTCCAACAATATCTTATGCAAGCATATGGCCAAATTGATTCCTTTTAGGTCAGCGAGGGTCCATCCAATGGCATCCTTATGCTTTCGCAACACTTGGAGTAGTTCCTCTTCTTGCTTGTGGCTGAGGGCCGAGTTAATGATCACTGGGTAACTTTCATTCTCCCCTAAGTATGCATATTTGAGGGTGGGTGGCAGTGTTTTGAGTTCAAGTTTAGGTGCTTCCTTTCCTTCACTCTTCCCTTCTAATGTGCCTTGAATGTGAACCTCTGCTGCTGTAACCTCTTCGCTTGAAGCTGACTCTTCTTCTGTCAACCCCTCAAATTCTTCCTCTTCGAGAGTATCTTGTGCTATATCTTCTAGTGAATCCAACCTCATACACTTTCCCATTGGTTCTTGTGGGTAACTCATGGCTTTGAACACATTGAATATCATCTTCTCATTGTGTAACCTCAGTGTCAGTTCACCTTTTTGGACATCAATGATAGCTCCAGCAATGGCTAGGAATGGTCTGCCCAGAATGATAGAAGCCTTGGCTCTTTCCATTATATCCAACACCAAAAAGTCTGCTGGGAAGATAAAGTCTCCTACCTTCACTAGCAAGTCTTCTACTATGCCGTGAGGAAACTTGAATGATCGATCTGCCAGTTGTAGGGCCATTTTTGTTGGCTTGGCCTCCTCAATTTTCATTTTTTTCATCATGGCTACTGACATCAAATTTATGCTGGCTCCTAAATCACACAGAGCCTTCTCCACCGTGATCTCTCCTATAATACAGGGGATCTAGAAGCTCCCAGGATCCTTCAATTTCTGGGGTAGCTTGTGCTGAATGATGGCACTACATTCCTCGGTTAGTATCACCGTTTCGTTGTTCTTCCAACTTCTCTTTTTGGTCATCAATTCCCTCAAGAACTTGGCATAGAGCAGTATTTACTCTATTGCTTCAGCAAAGGGTATGTTAATCTGTAGTTTTTTGAAGATTTCTAGAAACCTTGAGAGTGCGTGATAGAGATAGATGCTTCCGTAAGTTTCCTTTTTTCAGGAAAGTGAAATTCTTTTAGTCTTCCAGGGGGATCGAATGTTAACTAACTGACGTATTGGAATATCAACCAGCGTTCAAAACCAGCCGAGAATAAAATCAAAAGAAAGAAGATTGATTGAAAAAGCTAAAGGACTATGTGAAATCTTAGGGGATTTCCTAGAACTATATCCATATCCTATAGGTACAGACCTTTTTTTAATTATCTTTACTTATGTGGCTGTCATCCTCCTTTTTCCTCAATTGCTGAGGATATGGGACTCTTGGAACATATGGCTTCAGCTCTTCTCCCCTTTTACGTGAATTGGAGATGGGAACTTGAACTTCCTCTTGTTCCTCCTTCCTTTCAGTTGGGTCCTCCTCTTGTGGTTTCTTGGAGGTCTCCTTCAACTCCTTACCACTTCTGAGGGTGATAGCTTGACACTCCTCCCTTGGGTTTGGCTCAATGTTGCTACCAAGGTTATGAATAGGAGTTTGCTGGAGTAGGTAACCAACTTGTGTTTCAAGTTTCTTGATGGCAGCCTCTTGATTCTGCATGTTGGATCGCACCTCTTCTCGGAACATCTTATTGTCTTGAATCTCCTTACATATGCTCTCGAGTAGGATCTCAATCTTTGAGAGTCTATCCTCGGATGGTGATGGAGAGTTGAGATTGGAAGGATGAGAAGGGCCATTTTGACATTGGTATGGATGTTGAGAAGTGTTGTTGGGTGGGTGTTGGTATGACCTCTGTGCGGAGTGTTGGTGAGTTGCATTGTTGTTGGGGTTGTGGCGTCTCTGATCTTGGCCTTGGTCTTGTTGATTTCCCCACCCAAAGTTTGGGTGGTTCCTCCAACCAGGATTATATGTTTTGGAGTATGGGTCATGGTTCTGCCTAGGTGAATTCCCAATGTAGTTGGCTTGTTCCTGATCACCCTCTGCTTCTTCATTCACTCCTCTTGGGTTGCTGCTGAAGTGGTGATTGCTGCTACTTGATTCCTCTCCATCTTCTTGGTGAGGTCAGCTAATTGCTTGGTAATCATCTTGTTCTGAGCTAGCAGTGCATCCACATTATTCAGCTCCATCACTCCTCTAGTATTGCCTCTTTCAAAAGCATAGAAGTAGTCATTCTCTGCTACAGTCTCAATGACATCTATGGCTTCTTCAATGGTCTTCTTCTTGTTCAGAGATCCCCCGGATGAGTGGTCTACTGCCTTCTTTGATTCATACGAAAGGCCTTCATAGAAGATGTGTAACTGCACCCATTCATTGAACATATCTGGCGGGCATCTTCTTGTCAAGTCTTTAAACCTCTCCCATGCTTCATATAGAGTCTCACCATCCTGCTGCCTGAATGTTTGTACCTCAGCTCTCAACCTGTTGATCCATTGAGGAGGATAGAATCTTGCCAAGAACTTGTTCACCACATCTTCCCAGGTTGCTAAACTCTCCTTTGGAAAGGATTCCAGCCATTTAGATGCTTTGTCCTTGAGTGAGAAGGGAAACAGAAGTAGTCTATAGGTGTCAGGATGAACACCATTAGACTTCACAATATTGCATATCCTCAAGAAGGTGGTTAGATGTTGATTGGGGTCTTCTTGGACACTTCCTCCGAATGAACAATTGTTCTGAACAAGGGTGATGAGCTGTGGCTTTAGTTCAAAGTTGTTGGCATGTATGGTTGGCCTTTGGATGCTAATTCCATAGTTTCCTGGGTTTGGGTTGATGTAAGAACCTAGAACTCTTCTCTCTTGTCCAGCCTGATGCGCTGGACCTTCTCTGCCATGGTTGTGAGCCTCTTTTTCATGATGGTTCTCCATATTCTCCTCCATGTCTGGTTCAAAGTACTCTTTCTCTTCCTCAGCACCAACTACTCTCTTTCCTCTTGCTTCCCTCCTTAATCTAAGGAAGGTCCTCTCAGGTTCAGAATCAAAGAAAGTTGAAGCCCCGCTTCTTCTACCTGTAATACAACTAACAAAGCAAAAGCAAGTGAGATAGATGCAGACAGTAATTTCTACAGAAATGATGTTAGTGTGAGTGATACAATATATCAAACAGTTAGTGGGTTAGTGACTGAATTGTAAAAAACTAAGAAAATGGGTAGGGGAAAGGGAAAAAAATAGCCAAACAGAAAGTAAATTACTCAAATGAACTTAAATCAAACAAAATAAAAATAAATGCTCAATCTATTTATCCACCAATTTAATCATTGTTGATACAAAATCAATCCCTGGAAACGGCGCCATAAACTTGATGCACAAAAACTTGTCTCTCAACAAATTTCCTTCCGCAAGTATACCGAATTGTCGTCAAGTAAAAACTCACAGTAGAGTGAGGTCGAATCCCACAGGGATTGATTGGTCAAGTAACTTTAATTGGAAGAATGTTCTAGTGGAGCTAAGCAGAAAGTGAGTTGAGAATTACAAGAAATTAAATGGCGGGAAAGTAAATAGCAGAAAATAAATGACGGGAAGTAAATTGCAGAATCTTAAATGGGGAAGGGAAGTTTAGCATGAAAGTAAATGGCAATAAGTAAAGAGAATGGGTAAGATCAGAAACGGGGAATTCATTGGCTTAGGAGATGTTGCATTCTCCGGATCAAGTTCATTTTCATCTCTTTCTCAATCAATGCATTCATTGATCTCCTTGGCAATCTTAAGTGATTAAATTCCAATTCCTTGATAATTCAATCTCTCAAATCAGATTAATAGTCAATTCCTTGGTCTAATTGCTCATGAGAAGAGATGAAGTGTGGTCACTGATTATACCACATGTATTTCCAAATCAAAGTATTGGGAGAATTATATGTCACCGTATCTGCCCAAATCCCAATTTGGTCCAACATGGGAAAGCATTTCTAGCATGATCCCTTCATTCCTTTTCCAAGGTTCAAAAGAGATCCAAGTATGAATAGCTTCTTTTCCAAGATAACTACTTAATTGGATGAATATTGAAAGCTTTCTAGTAAAATCAAGAGAAAAAAAAGAAGAAGAATAATGAAAACTATTATTGATCCATCAAATTACAACAGAGCTCCCTAACTCAATGAAAGGGGTTTAGTTGTTCATAGCTCTGGGAAATGAAAGCAAAAATGGAGAGTACATTCTGAAAGTTAAACTAGAGTTGCAGAGAAAGTAAAATACAGAGAGTAATTCTAATAATGCCAAAAGCTCCCTTTCTAGTTCAAAGCTCTCCCTATTTATACTACTCTTCTGATCTTCTAGTTGGCTCTTCAAGTCTTGGATATAGGCCTTTGGATCTTGAGTTGAAGCAGTTATCTTCTTCAATGGGCTCAGCTTTACTTGCAGAGAAAGTGTGAAGTAGGCAGGAACTTTAGCTTAGGGCGTTAGTGGTGTTAACGTTAAGTGAAAATGTGGGGTTGAGAACGTTAGTGACAATCACCTTTTTCACTAACATTCCTAACCCAAAGTGGTCCACGTTAACTTCAACGTTAGTGGCACTAACGTGACCACTAACGTTGACCCTTGGCCCTTCGCAAACATTATTGGGGTTTACCTTTTTCAATAACGTTGAGAGTACCCCTTCCTCCCTACGTTAGAGTTCACGTTAGAATAGTTAACGTGGCCTTTAACGTAGGTTTGCCAAATCTTCGAAAGCGTTAGTGACACTTACCTTTGTCACTAACGCTTCAGAATGCCCCTACTTCCCACGTTAGAGTTCACGTAAACTAAGTTAACGTGACTTCTAACGTGGTATTGATAGCCATCTCCAACGTTAGTGACAAAGGTGAGTGTCACTAACGTTGGATCATCATCCCTCTTCTCCACGTTAGCTTCCACGTTAATGTAGTTAACGTGGCAACTAACGTGGCTCATAGTGGCTCAATCCAACGTTAGTGACAAAGGTGAGTGTCACTAACGTTGGTGATTCTTGCTCCCTCCACGTTAGAGTCCACGTTAACTAGGTTAACGTGGCTTTTAATGTAGCCAATATGGGCTTAGTCCAACGTTAGTGACAAAGGTGAGTGTCACTAGCGTTGGCATCATCTTCTTCTTCCACGTTAGAGCTCACGTTAACTAAGTTAACGTGGCTCTTAACATGGCCAATTTCCCCTTTTGGAACGTTAGTGGCACTTACTTTTACCACTAATGTTGGAGTTCTACTTCTCTTCCACGTTAGCTTCCACGTTAACATAGTTAACGTGGCAACTAACGTGGGCTATGATGGCTCACGAAGGCGTTATTGGCAATCACTTTTCTCATTAACGTTGCAAGCTAGCCTTCATTCCACGTTAGTGGTCACGTTAGCTAGACTAACGTGGTTGCTAACGTGGTTCTTCCTTGCTTCCTTTATCCTGAAATCAAGCAATAAAGTGCATCTAAGCTCTGATCCA
The DNA here is from genome assembly GCF_059453495.1 of Arachis ipaensis. Taxonomy (NCBI): domain Eukaryota; kingdom Viridiplantae; phylum Streptophyta; class Magnoliopsida; order Fabales; family Fabaceae; genus Arachis; species Arachis ipaensis. The sequence goes on from NC_142443.1 coordinate 65,623,833, forward strand.
AGTTATGAGACATGCATCATTCAATTTGTCCTTTAATTCATGCATAATTCTCATGAAATCATGTAAAATTCACAATGTTTGCTTGAATCAAGATGTAAGTGATTATTTACCCAAAACTTGCTTATTTCCTAAGAAAATGCATGAAACTACCTTAAAACCATAAAGAAAAGGTCAGTGAAACTGGCCAAAATGCCCTGGCATCAACCTCATGAACGAAATTATCCGAAGCATGACTTGGAATTGGCTGTAGTAGTGTTTGCTCTGAAGATCTGGAGGCACTATTTGTATGGCGCTCAACTAGAAGTTTTCTCTGACCACAAAAGTTTAAAGTATATCTTTGACTAGAAGGATCTTAATATGCAACAAAAAAGGTGGATGGAGTTCCTGAAGGACTATGATTTTAAGTTAAGTTACCACCCAGGGAAAGCGAACGTGGTGGCAGACGCCTTGAGCTGGAAGAATTTGAGTATCTCTTGGATGATGATAAAGGAAGAGAAGCTACTTGCGGAATTTGAAGACCTTAAGTTGGCTATGACTGAGACGTCAAGTGGAGTCCGTTTGGTGCAGTTGCATATAACACCAGATTTTAAGATTAGTATTCAGCAAGCACAAGCACAGGACTCGGAAATGATGATGATGCTGAGACGGATGAAAGTAAAGGAACCAGAAGCTGTAAGACTAGATCATAGTAGTCTCTGGAGATACAAGAACAGAATTTGTGTGCCTAGCTCTGGAGATTTGCGACAAGGGATTCTTGTAGAAGCTCATCAAAGTAGATTCTCTATGCATCCTGGAGTGACAAAGATGTATCAAGATTTGAAACAAATATTCTGGTGGCCGGGCTTAAAGAAAGAGGTAGCTGATTATGTCTCAAAATATTTAACCTTCCAGAAGGTGAAGGTGGAACATCAGAAGCCATCAGGAACCCTGCAACCCTTGAAAATACCATAATGGAGATGGCAGCAGATTACTATGGATTTTGTCACGGGATTGCCAAGGACCTCAATAGGACACGATGCCATCTGGGTAATTGTGGACAGATTGACAAAGTCAGCGCACTTTCTTCCGATTCGAGTTGACTATACTTTAGAAAGGCTAGCACGGATATATATTCAAGAAATCGTACGATTGTACAGGATACCTTCGACAATTGTTTCAGATCGAGATCCGATGTTTACTTTCAGATTTTGGGGAGCTTTTCAAAAAGCATTGGAGACAGAATTGCACATGAGTACAGCATACCATCCTCAGACAGATGGACAATCTGAGCGGACAATCCAGACATTAGAAGACATGCTAAGATCTTGTGTGATGGATAACCAAGGCAGTTGGGATAAATATTTGCCGTTGATCGAGTTCATCTACAACAACAGTTACCAACAAAGTATCGGGATGGCACCATATGAAGCTCTCTACAGAAGAAGATGGCAGACACCATTGTGTTCGAATGACAACGGAGAAGCTAGTGTCTTAAGTCCAGACTTAGTGCAAGAAACTACTGAGAAGATAAAGGGGATTCATCAGAAGATCCAGACAGCACAGAGCCGTCAAAAGAGCTATGCCGATAATAGACGTAGACCCTTAGAGTTTAGTGAGGGAGACCATGTCTTTATTAAAGTAACCCCGACTACTGGAATAGGTAGAGCCCTTAAGGCTAAAAAGCTTAACCCTCGATACATAGGACCTTTCCAAATACTTAAAAGAGTCGGTCTAGTAGCTTATCAAGTAGCCCTTCCTCCATATCTGTCAAACCTTCATGATGTTATTCATGTCTCGCAACTTAAGAAATATATTCCCGACGAGAGTCACATTTTACAACCAGAGACAGTACGGTTATGAAATGATTTGACATATCAAGCATCACCAGTTCGGATCGTAGGAAGAAGTGATAAGCAGTTAAGAGGCAAAATTGTTCGCTTAGTCAAAGTAGCTTGGGGACAAAGAGAAGAAGAAGAGCACACTTGGGAACTGGAAGACAAGATGAAAGCTGATTACCCGCATCTATTCTCAGGTAACTGAAATTTTGCGGGCAAAATTTTCTTTTAGGAGGGTAGAATGTAACAACCCCGATTTTCGAGTACGCGAGATCTTTTCTGAAAGTACGGATTTCTCCGGAAGATCAGTAAGGGGAAAACCTTTGATATATCATCAAGTATCTCAATCCTCATTGTCATTATGTTATCTTTAAGCTAGAACCTTTCCCGTGGCAAGCTCGATAACGCAGTCACGAAGAACCTAGTTTTTGAACCGTATCGGTTAGGAGTTTTGATTCGGTTTTTCGTAAATAGTCTCAATTTGGTGAACCGGACTCGATTTATGAGAGAAGAGAGATAATAGGATAATATCATCATTATATTAGTATTAGAAGCTTCTTGAATGATATTATAAGGTTACCTGGTCAGTTTTAGTTAAAAACAGAAAATTGGTTTAACCGGGTTCACAGTTTACTGGTGCAGCTTAGCACCAGCACTCTCTGATGACTTTAGCAATGCTAAGGCCTCATTATACATGTTTTACTCTCATAATAAATATGTTACTAGTGTCATTTATGCTTGTAGCTCAGAAAATAATTTTTAGAGATGTTTTTACAAGTGATCCGATACATCTAGTTTTAGTAGTTATACACCTGAGATATTTTAATATTATTTTATTCCACCTCGAAGCCAACCAATCACAACTCACCCTACACCCCCAAAACCCCCAAGGCTGGCTCATTTTCACTTTGTGGCCGAAAATAGGAAGAGAGAAAAAGAGAGAAAAGTTCTTAGTTCCAAATCTTCAAAGCTTGATTTCTGCTGAACTAAAACTCAAATCAAAATTCCAATCCGACCAAAATAATCCTCTCTTCTTTCTCTACATGATCATATGACTTATCAAGGCTGGAATCAAGCTGAGTTGGCTGCACCATCTCTCTTTTGATTCGGTTTCAAGGAAACATGCTTAAACATGTGTTTTCTTGATGTTCTTCCTTAGGAATCATGCTTAACTTGACTTGAGGGCCAAGAAACGTGACTTTCTAGTAAGTCTAAGGTTAGAAATTATTTCCTAACATGCTGAATGAGATTTGGTTAGTTGAGAGTTTTTGGATTTAAAGTTGTTCTTTATGTGATGTAGGAGGAAAAAGTGCTTAAGGACCACCTGAGAGCCTAACTGAATTAGGAGCAGCAAAACCAAGTAGGGTGTCACGAAATTAATCTTGATTATTTGTGTTTGAGTTGTGTGAATGTTGTATGATTTGGCTGTGCTAAAAATTGGTTGCATATATGATTGATTCTTGGTGAAAATTTGGTGAAAATTTGATGAAATTTGATGAAATTCAAGCTTTAAAGTTCATGTTCTTGGGGCAGCTGGAAAAATGAAACCCTAGGCTTAAATTTAGGTTCAATTTGTGTTGAAATCATGTAGAAAAGATGGGGTTTTAGTGGCTGCTAATTTATTATGAATTATAGTAAAAATCGGTTGCTGAAAAGACTGAAAAACGGGTAAAAACAGAGAAAGAATCTGAAGAATTTATGAAGAACATGAAGAACACTTTGAGTGTAATGAAGAACAATGAAGAACAGGCTTTAGATCCTTAAAAGGGCAAGGAAGTAAAAATTTTGGTGTTTAAGGGGTTATTTAGTAATTTATGAAAGTTAGGGTGGTAAAAGTAGAAATATTAAAAGTTACGGGTGGTAAAAAGTGAATTTTAAAGGTTAAAAGTAAAAGGTAAGTTAATTTTCGAAAATTAATGATAAAATAATAAATAATAATAAAATATTAAATAATAATATTTAATTAAAAATAATATTTTAATAAAAATGATAAAATAATGCGAAAAAGGCAGTTTTCCGTAAAAGCTTTAGAAAGACAACTTTAAGTGCAGAATCTCATAATTACCTTCATAAAACACTTAGGGAGTGGTAAGAACATATTAGTGAGGCAAAGATAAAAGAAAGATAAAAAGGTGAAGCAAACATAAAAATCGAAGAAAAAATTTGTAAAGTTTTAATGACAGAAAAACAGACAGAGACTAGTGAACGAACTAGGGCAACATAGTTAGTCCTTGAGTTGCGACTAGGGTTAGGTATTATATGAAAAGTTAAAATGTCTCAGTATAGACTTAATGAACCTATACTTGGGACAGGCTAACTACTCATAACGAAATTTACATAAGCTTTAAATACATACGTTAAGCAGAGTAATCAGAGAAAAGTAAAGAGATACAGAGAAGAGAGTAATCAGAGCAGAGTAAAGAAACAAAGAGAAAATAGTAGTATGATAAAAAATAGAGGACCTGTTGAAGGGTCATTTGTTGCTTGAAGCAACCCAAGAGATGCTTGTTTGTTCATTTTTTGCATTAAGGCAACTCCAGAGTTATTTGTTTGTTCATCTGCTGCATTGAGGCAGTCAGATAGATAGTGGTGTGACCACTAAGAACGCTTTCTTGCAGTACAGATCCATATTTCATTTCTGTAAGGCAGAGGGGTTATTTCCTGCTACAGAAGTACCGTGACCACCTGTTCCATTTCTGTAGTAGCAGATGGGTTATTTCCTGTATACAGAAGGTGTGTCGGCATACATCCCTGCAGTGGCAGATGTGTTATTTCCTGCGTGCAGTGGACCCTGTGGTGGCAGAGGGGTTATTTCCTGTACACAGTGGTATAGCCAAACTGGAAAGCGAAACCCATTTCAGCTGCTTCGGGTTACGTCGGGAGCGGGTAGAAACCGACAAATGAGCTCATTACCTGCACTAGGGCTAGACATGCATCATACTTGGTTGCGCATTTACTCTGTTATGGTTGTTGTTTGAATGTATGCTTTCTTTGTTTGTATTCTATTCACTGTGTCTGTGTTTTGTTTTCTTGTATTCTCTTGTTTGTGTTTTGCTTTCTGTTTTCTCTATTTTCTCTAGTTATCTGTTTCTTCTGTTCTCTACTTCTCGGTATTCTACTATTTATCTGCTAAACAACACGGAATTAATGAACTTAACTAATAACCCCGGCCCTACTAAGAACTCCCCAGTTCTTACCCCCTTCTCTCTCCTCCCCCATCAGATGGAAACGGGCGTGATATTCTATGAAGTCGAAGACCTTTACATTTATGAGGACCCAATGTACTATGGTTACTACATTTTGAGTACGAAGCCTCGTATGAGACGTTACGCATTACGAAACTGTCCCTTCCAACATCCTCTGTATATCCCGCATTTTGACCCCGATGCTCCTTACGACTTTCCCTTATCCTGGTTACACCGTGACGCACCTGGGCATCCTTTTCTCGATAGTACCGGACACCCTATACCAGCTCAACCCTTGAATGAGGCGGCACCTGAGCTTATCATACCTGATGAGCCCGAGTTAGCTGGTGACTATGTACCTGCGATTCAACCAAAGTGGAACTTTTCCCCTGAGCCAATCCTAGACTTTCCACAGCCTGCTGAGCCGACACTACCGGACGATGGGGTAGCTCTTATTTACGCGAACGGACCTGTGCTCGCGAATGGTTTGTACATAGTGACATCAGTGTTTCTGGTGGATCTGAGGGTATAGCTGCAGCTGCGGATGATGATGAGTAGGAGGATCCAGAGATAGAGATAGAGCAGGATGAGGAGATGGATGAGTCTCATGACGATCTTCCGATCGACCACGTGTAGATATAGTCTGACAGCAGTAGGAGAATTCTTTTGATGACACTCTGGTCTAATATTATCTGTTAGTTAGTCTCTCACTTGTATTAGTACACCCGAGAGCTAGGAGCTATATAGTGGTTAGGCTAGCCTGGGCACCAGTTTAGCGGCTTTTTGTATAGGCCAGGCTCTGGGAGTGTCGTGTATATATTAGCTACGTAGGTTGACGAGGATGTAAACTGACTTGATCTTGTATAAACGCTACATGTTTTGTTATAGTGTACATGATGTATATTATCAGATGTGTTTCTATGTTTCTTTATGCTTCCTTATTATTTCTATCAGTGTGTGCTTATTTATTTTACTCCCTCACTTGCAACGATATAAGTTAAAAAAAAAAGTTACTCGTAAAATTGGCAACGTTCTAACAAGGCACAGGCTCATATATTAAATAATAGATAATAGTTATGAAGGACAAGTTAGTAACACTTAGCTTCTTGTATGACCATGGCATACTGGGAGTTGGGTCGTTAAAGCGCACACGTGAAGATGGGGTCGTCCAGCCGATGCGTACGCGTGACATGACGCGTACGTGATAAACCACTATTTTATGGTTTATCATGTGTTAATTTGGGTGGTTTTTATCAACCCTTTGCACACTTATTCATGTAATTTGTATGGTTTTACAAATCCCTCCCAATTTTGTTCTATGGTTGAAAACTTGCTTCCTAAGCCTTTAAATTATGTATTTTAATTCCCCTATATACCATTCGATGCCGTGATTTGTGTACTAAGTGTTCTCAGGCCATATAGGGCAGGAATGGCTTAGAGGATGGAGAGGAAGCTTGCAAAAATGGAAGGAGCACAAGAAATAAAGGAGATAACTAGCAAGGATCGACGCGCACGCATGGCTCACGCATGCGCGTGATTTGGAGATTTTCACAGCGATGCGTGCACGTACCTGACGCGTATGCGTGACAACCGAGATTGCATAGCGACGCGTGTGCGTAACTGACGCGTACGCGTGACATGCGAAGAGGACCATCGACGCGTACGTGTAACTGACGCGTATGCGTGACATGCGCCACGTGCAGAAATCGCAGAAGACGCTGGGGGCAATTTTAGGCTGGTTTTGGACCCAAGTTTTGACCTAGAAAACATGGATTAGAGGCTACAGAGTGGGGGAATCATGAATTTGATTGATACAACTTTCATTCACAGAATTTTACATTTTAGATGTAGTTTTCTAGAGAGAGAGGCTCTCTCCTCTCTCTAGGTTTTAGGGTTCCTTTTTAGTTCTTCTCAATTTTAGATTTCTATCTTAGTTAATTTAGTTTTCTCTTCTACTTTTATTCGTTCTAGTATTCTAGTTTATTTTATTTCTCTTGTTGATTTATTTATTCTCCAATTTGGTTTATGAACTCCATGTTAGATTTGATTTTCTATTTAATGTAATTTGAGGTATTTCATATTTATTGCTTCTTCTATTATTTTTGAGTTATTGATGCTTTCAATTGGTCATTTGGATTTAATAATCCTTGCTAGTTTTCTATGTTTTTATGTTATGCCTTCCAAGTGTTTGATAAAATGCTTGGTTGGATTTTAGAGTAGGTTTTTCTCCTCTTGGCTTTGGTTGAGTAATTGGAGACTCTTGAGTTATCAAACTCCATTGTTGATTGATAATTGAAAGTTGCTAGTTGATTTGGATCCCTCTAAAGCTAGTCTTTCCTTAGGAGTTGACTAGGACTTGAGGAATCAAATTGATTTATCCACTTGACTCTTCTTCATAATTAGAGATTAACTAAGTGGGAGCAATGGACAATTCTCATCACAATTGATAAAGATAACTAGGATAGGACGTCTAGTTCTCATACCTTGCCAAGAGCTTTTCTAGTTATTAATTTATTTTCTTGCCATTTTATTTCCTTGTTCCTTATTTCAAAAACCCAAAAAGATACTATCTCATAACCAATAGTAACATACTTCCCTGCAATTCCTTAAGAGACGACCCGAGGTTTAAATACTTCGGTTTATTTTTATTGGGTTTGCTTAAGTGACAAACAAATTTTTTTATGAAAGGATTCTTTGTTGGTTTAGAAACTATACTAGCAACGAGAATTTATTGTGAATTCTTTACTAGCAAAAAATCCGTTCGTCAAAATGGCGCCATTTCCGGGGAATTGCAAACGTGTGCCTTATTATTGGTTATTGTGAATATTGTGAATAATTTTGCTTTTTTGTTTCTTTGTTAGTGTTTCTAGTTTTAGGGGTTTACTTTCATTAATTCATACTAGTTTTTGTTTTTACTTGCTACTATGAATTCTCATCCCTTTGTCTATGAGTTTGGTTCAAATTATGTTGCAGGGAATGGAATCTATAATGAGAACATGCATCAAGGTTGGAACAATCAGAGATAGGAGGAGCCACAAGGATTTTATCAACCCTCTTGGCAACAACCTCCTCCAACTTACTATGAGAAAGAGCCATTCCAAGGTGCATACCAAGACAATGGATATGGTGGACCCCCTTGTAGTTACCAATAAGCCCCACCTATGCCTATGAACCCCCTCCTCAACATAGCTTTGAACCACCATACCCACAAGCCCCTTTCCACCATTCACCTCCATATGACCCTAACCCTTATCCACCACACCAACCACCATATGAACCATATGAACCATACCCAGAACCACCACCTCAATATACACCATCTTCATACCCTTATCAAGAAGAACCACCTCCGTATTATGAGCCTTTTGATGCACCGCTATTTGGGGGTGCATCCTATGCTGAATTTAGGGGATTTTATCATCCTTTTCCCACATTTACCCACTAAAATAGCATGGTTTCATGATTGTCTCCTAATTTGTGCTTAAGTGTGAAAACATGCTTTTTAGACCCTTAATTGCCAATTTTGATTCACCTTTGATTCCACTAGATGCCTTGATGTGTGTATTAGTGATTTCAAGTTGAAAAAGGCTAGGAATGGATCAAAGGAATGGAGAGAAAAGCATGTAAAATGGAGAAATCATGGAAAAGCAAGGATTTGGGATGAGATTAACGACGCGCACGCGCATCAGACGCGCACGTGTGGATTGTGAGGTCGCATGGCGACGCGTACGCGTACATGATGCGTACGCGTGGATGGAAAATTGTCAAGCGATGCGTATGCATGATGTACACATACACATCGATGCTTGCACGTGACCCACTGTTCACACCCTGGGTCGAGCTATTCGACCTGGGATGATTGGCGACAAAGCGACCGACCTCTTCAGGTCAGGCTACCCGACCTCTTCTCAAAGAAGTCGGCCAAATCGACAGGAAAGCCCAATAAAGGGCCCAAATAGAGGAACACGACCCAAATCCACAGGCAGTCCAAACCTACAGAGATAAGGGCGGTTCCCATGAAGATAAGCTGACCTCACCCAAAGATAAGATAAGATAAGATAAGATAACTAACTTATCTTATCTAAAAAGGTCACTCCACACCATTATAAATACACTGGAGTACCCAGGTATAACTCATACTATGATTCTACAAAAAACCTGTTTAATATCCATGCTAACTTAAGCATCGGAGTCTCTTGCAGGTACCCCCACCCTCCGGTGACCAAGGATCAGAGGTGCAGTCAGTCCAACAAGTCGGACACAACAGCTCCGGCCGTAACCAGCCAGCCGGACACATCATCTCCGACCAATACAGAAGATCTCATCCGAGATTGACCTACAGTTTCAGGTAACCCTCGGAACATTGACGCTGTTGCCGGGGAACCTGGAAGTCATCCCATCACCATGGCGGACGACCATGACAATGACCACAACTCAGATCTAGAGGATAGAATGCCACACAAAAATACAGATGCCACACCAAAGGATACTCCAGAATCTAACGGAGACAAAAACTCATCACATCCGGGAGTAATAGAAGCACTTCAAGATCGCCTAAAGCAACTCGAAAAAGAAAGCCAGTACCAGCAAGAAGTTGGCAAGGATCTACAAAGAGAGGTAAGGCGACGTCGAGAATTAGAAGATAAACTCCTACAACTTGAAGCCGATCTCAAAGCAAAGGCTACCCGGACCACCCCTGAGGACAACTCTCGCAAGGATCAAGATCCATTTACTAGGGAAATCATGAAGACTAAAATCCCTAAAGACTTCAAACTTCCGGATATGACTTTGTATGATGGCACCACAGATCCCAACCATCATCTCAGCAACTTCAGAAGCAGAATGTACCTCACCGATGCTCCAGATGCCGTCCGTTGCAAAGCTTTTCCAACGACTCTCACAAAGACAGCAATCAGATGGTTCGACAACCTACCTCCGAAGTCCATCTCAAACTTCGACGACCTGGCCAAAAAGATCCTGGCCAGATTCTTCATCCAAAAAGACAAGGCTAAGCACGCTCCCAGTTTACTGGGTATCAAGCAAGGAGATCGGGAAAGTCTTTGCAACTACATGGAAAGATTCAACAAAACATGCCTAGACATACAAAGCTTGCCAACAGAGGCTGCCGTTATGGGCCTCATCAACGGCCTGTGAGAGGGACCTTTTAGCTAATCTATATCAAAGAAATACCCCACATCTCTAGACGAGGTGCAAGAGTGGGCAGAGAAGTACATCAACATGGAAGAAAATTCCCGACTTGGAGAAGCCTCAAAATCCGGTTTCACCTACCGAGATAAAGAATCCAAGAAGAAGGAATATCGAACGGGCGAAAAAATAAAAAAGTATCATAATTACACCCCTCTTCGGGTGTCCCTTGTGGATATTTACAAAGAAGTCTATAACATAGAAAGATACCCCCAGCTCGACCACTCAAAGACAAAAGAGGAGAAGGAAATCGGAACGAATACTGTGAATATCATCGGGTCTGAGGGCATTCCACCAATGAATGCTTTGACTTAAAAAACATCATAGAAAAATTAGTAAGAGAAGGAAAACTAAATCGGTATATGGCCACCCGAGATGATGAACAAAGGAAAAGACGAAGAGATGAAGATGTCGGACGAGCTGAGCGATCACCTCGTACGCCAGAAAGACATGTCTATATGATACATGGAGGATTCGCAGGAGGTGGAATCTCCAAATCATCCCGCAAAAGATACCTCAAAGAAGTATATCATGTCGAAGGAAAGGAGGAAGCACCCGACATCCCTGCGATCACGTTCACCAAAGAAGACGCATCTGGTATCGTCTCAGGACACGACGATCCCATGGTCATCACCATCATACTAGCAAATGCCAATCTCCACCGCACATTAATAGACCAAGGGAGTTCTGTCGACATCTTATTCAAAACAGCCTTCGACAAGCTCGGCTTAGAAGAAAAGGAGCTTAGAGCATACCCAAACAGCCTGTTCGGACTGGGAGATACCCCAGTACAACCACTGGGATACATGTCACTACATACAACCTTCGGAAAAGGGAACCAATCCAGAACACTCAAGATAGACTACATTGTGGTCGACGTGAGTTCAGCCCATAATGCCCTAATAGGTCGGACAACACTAAATCAACTCGGCGCAATAGTCTCGACTCCACATCTATGCATGAAATTCCCAACCACAGAGGGGATAGCCATAATAAAAGCAGATCAAAAGATGGCTGACGAGAGGATTTTTACCAGTAAAGAGATTCATAGAAACAGTTGCGTTGTAGATATAGTCTATAAACCGACAAAAATCCCTTCATACAAACGTTTTGGGTGTCACAAGTAACAAACCCCTTTAGAAATTGTTAACCGAGTATTCAAGCCTCGGGTCATCTTCTCAAGGAACTGCGAGGAAGTATGTTCTTACTATTGGCTATAAAGGTTGTAATCGGGGTTTAGAAGATGAGAATCAAGTAATTTAAATGACAAGTAAAGTAAATGGCAATTAAAATAAATAAATACTATAAAGCAGACTTTTGGCAAGGTAAGAGAAGTTGGAGGTCCAACGTAGTTATCTCTCTCAACTATAACGAAAGTTGAATCTAAACTCCACTTGATCAACTTGTACTAGGGCAAGGGAAAGTCAAGGGACTAATTAAATTGACCTTTGAATCCTATTTATTTCCTAAGAAAAGGTTGGGATTACTCAAGTTCAGCTCAATTAGCAAGATAACGATTATCAATTATGTTGAGTTTAATAACTGTTGAGTTACTAAATTCTTAACGAGAACCAAAAAGGGGAAAAAGTATAATTGCTGGAATAATAAAAATATCCTTAGATGGGAAGCAATGGTAACTTAAATCAAAGAGAACAATCATGAACTGAAAATACCTCAATTATCATTAATTCAAATAACAGTCTGTAACATGGAAGAATTCTTAAATCAAATTATAATAATCAATTCAAATGTTGGAATAAATAAATAGAAGTAAAACTAAAAGGACATTAAACCTGGGATCCAGAGTTACCCTTAAAACAAGAAGAAATCCTAAATCCTAAAAGAGAGAGAGAAGATCTCCCTCTCAACTAAATCTAAATCATTGAAAACTAAAAATATGCGAGCTCCCTTTGAATGGGTGCATTCCCACACTTTATAACCTCTGGTCTATGCTGTCTGTACTTGGATTTGGGCCAGAAAGGGATTCAGAATTCGCTGGGGGCGTATTCTGTAAATTCTGATACGTGGCCCCTGTCACGCGTCCGCGTGGGTCACGCGGTCGCGTCATTTAGAGCTTTTCCTTGCCACGCGGTCGCGTCAGTCATGCGACCGCGTCATATGCTTTCTGCTTAAAACGCGCGGTCGCGTCAGTCATGCGGCCGCGTCGCTGCTGATTCGCGCTTGGCACGCGATCGCGTCGTCCATGCGATCGCGTGAATACCAGTTTCCTTAAAAGCTCCGTTTTGCTTTGTCCTTCCATTTTAGTATGTTTCCTTTTCCATCCTTTAAGTCATTCTGCCTTAGAAAATCTGAAACTACTCAACACACTAATCACGGCATCGAATGGAAATAAAGGTAATTAAATTAATTAATTTTAAAGCTTAGGAAACATGTTTTTCACAATATGACATAATAAGGAAGGGAAAGTGAAACCATACAATTAATGTGAATAAGTAGGTGAAAGATTGTATAAATCACTCAAATTAAGCACAAAAGAACTCATGTAATATGGGTTTATCAACCTCTCCACACTTAAACACTAGCATGTCCTCATGCTAAATCCAAGGTAAATAATTAAGGTTAAAGTGATGGAATGTCATGCAATGCAACCTAATTTAAATGTAACTACCTAAATGAATGATGCATCATGCAACTCTAATTTATTCACTCATATATAAAGCTTACATGTAGTCAAGTTAATTCACATTCTCAAGGAGTCATGTATATATATAGCCAACCCTTAAATAGTAAAGCATTTTAGCAAATGAGATGGGAAAGAAAACTTTGTACAAACTTGCAAAACAATTAGTAAATTTAAGCACAGATATATGTTGATGAGTTATTGAACCCTCACTGGATTTTGTGTTTACTCTCTAGTCACTCAGTGTTTCTTGGGTTTATTCACTCTATTTTTCTTTTTATTCTTAATTTCTATAGCTTTGTTTTTCATCTAACCAATCAACAATTATAGAATATAGTCATACCAAAAAGTCATGAGGTCTTTATTGAGGTTGTAATGGGGTCAAGGTAAGGGTAAGGATTTTATGTATAGGGTCAAGTGAGCTAATAAGTGAATCCTTAATTAGACTAAGATCTCACCTGACATACATATTTAGTAAAACAAAATCTCTTTACCTATTTTCCCATATTATCCCACTTATTGTTACATGCTCATGTTTCACTCTTTATTTTTATCCTATGTGCATTGTTTTTATTTTGCATTGGGGAATTTCTTTTGTATCCCCTTTTATTCAAATGCTGAAAAAAATAACTTTTTTTTAATGCACATGGTAATTGAATCACTTAGATTTTCTCATGAGCATGCTTCCCAAATTTTATTTTATTTCTTTTAACTTCTCTTACCTTTTTGTTTCTATCATCCATGTTCCCAAAAGGTTTCCCACATTTAACTCTATTCATGATTTTCTATCTTAAGCTAACCAAGGATTCACTTGGAATTTTCTTTTATTTTTCTGCTTAAGGCTAGTAATTTGACTAAATAGAATAAAGGGGTTTTAAAAGGCTCAAGGGGGCTAACAAGGGTGATGTAAAAGGTAGGCTAATTTGGTGTGAGTGAGCTAAAATCAAATGATGGCCTCAATCATTCTGTTGGTATGTATCTATTCTACAATTGGACATATAGATTAAAGCAAAGGAAAGAACATCAGAATAAAAAGAAATGTAACACACAGAAATGAAATTATGGTTTGAATGCAACCATACAATTTAAGCTCAAGACTCACAGGCTGTGTGTTCTCTAACTCAAGCATCATATATCATTTATATATTGTATGCAGGTTTAGTTAAAAATTCCCATTATTCTCATAAAAAAATTATTTACGGTAGCTTTTAAAGTTTTAATGTTCCTCCTTGATGAAATGTTGTCAGCTTAACTACATCATGTAATGCTATATACAAGTTTTGTGGATTTAAATCTGATATGTTCAATTTCCTAGCTTACTTCCTTTTTATATTTTTCAATTTTAAACTATACTATCTTATGCTAAAATGGGAAAACTATACTAATTAATCCACTAATAAATCAGAATTGCGAACTAAACTAAATAACTAAAATAAACTAAATGGCTAAAATATGAACTAAAGATGCAAAATGTAGAAAATAGAGTAAAAATACATAAAAGCAATGTATAAGTACTCAGAAAATAACAGTAAAAGAAAAAGAGAAAAATACAGAAAAATATCCAAAATAAAAGAAAAAGTATGTAGTGGTTCACCAAAATAAACGCCAGAGATGGCAACCTCCCCAACACTTAAAAGGAAGCATCGTCTCCGATGCTCAATCAAGCCGGGTGTGAAGGAGTGTCATCACTGGGAGGGATGGTAGCTGGAGTCTCAGTGGTGGTGGTGGGCTGAGGGTCTGGCTGCTGTAAAGGAGGTGCTGACTGGATCGGGATCTCAAGATCTGCAGCCTCAATCTGATGTGGGACCGCTGCCTGTGGTGCGGCTGGTGCTGCCTCCTAGGGATGGGTCTCTGCCTCGGACGTATCCGCCTCCTCCTCAGATGCCTCGGATGGTGTGTCGGGCTCGGAGGGAATGTCGCCGGATCGTATCATCAGCTTTAGGTGCTCATAGCGCCGCTTGTTGCGACGCTCCATCTGGTCAAGTCGTCGGAACAAGCGGTGCACCAGATGATAGACGGGCTCTGTGGCAGGTGGAGGTGCAGTGGTGGTAGCAGGGGTAGGTGGTGTAGCAGTGGAGGAAGAGGGTCCAGCAGACTTGGGGCTGACTCATCAGTAGCAGTGAATGGTGCTGGTCTGTGGCCCAGGGCTAAGAAGTTCTGGCTGTGCGGAATGATCTTCCTGTAATCCGCCGCTGGTGGTCTCTCATCGGTATCCTCCCATGGCACGTCAGCTCGATGGCCAAGCTGTGTAACTAGATATGGAAAGGGGAGGGTGCCTCGGACATGGATCCTGGCCATATAATGCCGAATGAAACGTGGCAGATAAAGGTCCTTACCCTCCAGCACACACCAAAGGAGGGTGATCATAGCAGCCGGGATCTCCGTCTCGTGAGTACTCGACATCACATAATTACTCAAGATCTGATGCCATAACAGAGCCTCATCATTTAAGTACGCTCTCTTGATCCCTCTAGGCATGGTAGTGTCCTGACCCATCTCCCAAGGAACTGTCGGGTCGAGAGCTATCCGTGCCTTTACGGCATCCCAATCAAACTTCATCTGGCGCATGTCCTCCTCAGCCTTTGAATAACCATCAGGCTGATCGGACTTGGCTGGGAGCCGGAGAATGTCCTCTAAGGCCTCCTCAGTGACCAGAATTTGTTTTCCTCTCAGGTTCACTGCATCTAGGGTAGTGAGATAGTAGTTGCAGTAGAATTCCCGTACCCAAGATGAATTGACCTCTGTCAGTGTTCTCTCCAGAAAGAACCAGCCCCTTTGCTTAATTTGCTCAGTGGTGTACTGCTGGAGGGCTTCTGGAATCTTCAGAGTTCATTCCAGGTATAGATTTCTGGAGTTTGCAAAAGTCGGGTACTTCAGCTCACAGTACCGGTTTGCAAATTTTATAGGATCAGTTGCAGGGAGCAGCTGGTCAGCTTTTTCCTGCTGTGTGAAGTTCTTCTCCCGCCATGAAGAATCATGCATTAAAGCAATGATGGACTGGGAGGAATCTCCTCTCTTCCGCTTGCCAGTAGCTTTGCCTTTGCCTTTCCTCTGTGAGGCAGACATCCTGAAAAATAGAAAACCAGGATATGATAAAAATAGTAAAGCAAATAGGCAATTGAACAAAGAAAACTCAAAGCGGAAAAGGAGAAATAAAATAAGGAAAATGAGTATAAGAAATATGATGAATGTATGTTAATTGGAAAAAAATAATCAATATGCCATGGTTAGAAAGTTAGAGGAAAGTGAAAATAATCAGAAAAGAGAGCAAAAGGGTTAGTATGGGTAGAATTTGAAAAAGAAGTTAGGAAATTAAAGTTAGTGAGTTAGGAAAGTGCGGGTTAAAGTAAGTGGCATAGAGAAGAAAAAATCCATATAACAAGGATTCATAGGTAAGAATAGAAGTACTCATAATCAAACAAGGAAAACAGGGTGATGCTGATTCGAATAGAAATAAAGAAAGCAAAAATTGGAATCAGTGAATCACAAATGCAGTTTATGAACCAGGAAATTAAAGAGGAGAAGAATGTCTGCCATAGCATTCATGAAATGGTTTGGGTAAAGCAGAGTAAAACAGAGTTCAGAAATGCCAAACCAAAACATGAATGAAAACAATTTTTTTTTTTTAAATTTGGGCAGCATTCCGGCTAAAATTGGATTATCCCGGAAAATAAACAGCAATCATAGCAGTGCATATGGATTAAAAACATGCTGCAGTTACTAGCAATGAATAGAAATAGGAAAATTTAGAGTAACAAGCAGCAATTGCAAGAAATCACAACATATGAACGAGGTCACAGGAATAGCAAAATTGCAGTTATGATAAAACAAAAACAGGAACAGTGCAAGTAAACAGACCCAGATCCACTAACCAGAGCCTAAGCTACCTAACAACCTAAAAATCCACCATAGCATGCATATCTATCTATCCTAATGATGAACAGAAACGGAAAAAATTATAGAAAAACGACGAACGGATAAAAGGGGGTTGCGTTTTGCGGAACCTGGTAGGCGGGAGGGGGAACGGAGAAGAAGGTGGCTGCGGCAGCGTCCGGCGCGGTGGCGGGGCACGGTGTCACGGTGGCAGCTGATGGGGTCAGTGGCGGCGAGGGTTTTGGGTTAGTGATAGAAGAAGGGGGGAGGGGGTGCGGTTGGGTGGCAGAGAGAGAGGGGGGGCGCGGTGGTCGCGGAGGCAGTGGTGGTTGGAGGGAAAGGGAGCAGAGAGGGAGAAGAGGGTTGGGGGTGGGGGGGCTCGCGACTGATAGGGTTCGCGGGCTGGGGGGTTATATTTTCGAATCCACGTGGTCGCGTGGTTGGGGTGAAAATGGAAGTGACGCGATCGCATGGAGTGCGCGATCGCATGAGAGGGGGGAAAAGAAGGGTGACGCGATCGCGTGGGTCGCGCGATCGCGTCGCTGGAATTTGTGCTAAACGCACGACTCCAGCGCCGTTTTAGCGTAACTCTCTGTCTCCTTTTGGGGTGATGTGCAATCCATGCGACGCGATCGCGTCGCTCACGCAGTCGCGTGGAATTGGTATTGTGCAAGTGACGCGATCGCATGGGGCATGCGATCACGTGGGCCAATTTGTGCGAAACGCACAGGGGCCGCACGATTCCAGCCTAACTTTCTGTTCGTTGGATCCTTACGCCGATATATATATATCGCGTCCGCGTGGGTCACGCGGTCGCGCGGGTGGTGTTTTCCGCGATATGACGCGATCGCATGGGGCATGCGATCGCGTCGTGCACCCTTTTTATATATATATATATATATATATATGCATGAAAAATGCAGAATGCAATGATTAACATGAATGCTATGCATGATTCCAGGTTTAATAAATTAAAATGAAAAAGGAAAAATGAAAGCAATTAAAAAAAATAAATTGAAAAAGAAGCGACCATACTATGGTGGGTTGTCTCCCACCTAGCACTTTTAGTTAAAGTCCTTAAGTTGGACATTGGAGGAGTATCCTATTTTGGTGGCTTATGTTTAAATTCGTCCAAAAATCTCCACCAATGCTTGGAATGCCAATAGCCTCCGGGGTCCCAAACTAAGCACGCAAACTTCCGAACAGCTTTAAATATATTGTTGGACTCCCGGGATGACAAATGTCAGAATAAACTCTAGGATTCCAAGTCTTGCTTTTAAATCCGCCTCCGTCTTGATCTACATGTCTCCATTTGGGAGGGTTAAAAAGTAGAATCTCACCTTGGTGACCAAACGTTTTCCGTGATCCATGTGATTGAGCATGATACCAATCCGTGTACTTCGAAGTAAAGCGTGGAACCTTATTGAACCTTGTGCACCAGCTCTGAGTACGAGCCATTTCCCTCTTACTCTTAAAGCCGTAGAGAGCTCTAAGCTGGCCATCTGTTTCAAGCAAACCATATTCAAGTGAATAAGTAAAGTTATAAGTTAAGGATTGTACCCACTTGAAGCTTGTATTAGGTGGTAATGGCCTTGGGATAGGTGTTTTTGGTGGTTCTGCAAGTTCCATTTCCTTGTGCTCTTCTGTGAATTCCTCCACTTCTTTGCAAAGATCTTCAATTGTATCTATGTCCTAGTCAAAGTCTTCTGTGTCTTCCTCATCACTTGAGTCATAGATTGGAGGTTGAGAGAAATCTACCTCTGCATCATCTTCATATTCACTTGGGGAAGATTCTTCTATCTCAGAAAATTCACTTGCGGATGCAAGTTCATCACCAAGAGAGCTAGACTTGTGAGCATTATCATCAAGGGAAATTGCTTCTTGGATTATTCCGTCTGATTCTTCATAAACGACTTGCCTTGGAGATTGTACAGTATCCTCCTTAGCATCAACTGTAGCATCCTGGACAGAGTTTTCCTCAATTCTGGATTCCCATGGAAGTTCAGCATCTCCTGGGTCTTCAACCAACTCTTCTTCTTGAACAAAGACAGCTTCTTCTAATTGTTCCAGTACAAATTCATGCTCTGTCTTGTCCACTGGAGTTTCTGGCACTTCCTTCATGCTCTGCTCTTCATTGGGTTGTCCACATGAAGTTGTGGTTGATCCTTGTATATTTGAGCGCCTAGAAGCCCATTGAATCATCGCTTGCTCCAGTTGTTTGATGGTTGTTTGAAATTTAGTTACTGTTTCTCTTAGAAGATCCTCTGCTTCTCGGGTTGCTGGACTTGGACATGCTACAAAGGAAAGTGGTGGTGATTGGGAGCGATTCGATTGGTATTGGGGTAAGGATGGATCATATGGTGGCGAATGGTGAAGAGAAGCTTGTGAGTGTGGTGGTTCGAGGTTATGTTGAAAGGGTGGTTTATATGTACGGGGTGGGGCTTGTTGGTAGTTACAAGGTTGTCCACCATGTCTTTCAGCTGGGTATGCATTGTATAATGGTCTTTGTCCAGGATATCTCGGAGGGTGTTGCTGCCAAAAGGGTTGATTAGATCCTCTTGGTTCCATCCATCCTTGATTGGTCTGACCTTGGTACACATTCCTGCTGTAACTTCTATTTCCTTTAACAACATTAGAACCAAACTCAAGGCGAGAGGGGTGAGAGTTCATAGTAGCAAATAAAGATAAAAAGGAAAAATAAAAATAAATGAACAAGCAAAAGAAAAAAATATTTACAATAACCAATAATAAGGCACACGTTAGCAGTTCCCCGGCAACGGCGCCATTTTGACGAGAGGATTTTTACCAGTAAAGAGATTCATAGAAACAGTTGCGTTGTAGATATAGTCTCTAAACCGACAAAAATCCCTTCGTACAAACGTTTTGGGTGTCACAAGTAACAAACCCCTTTAGAAATTGTTAACCGAGTATTCAAACCTCGGGTCGTCTTCTCAAGGAACTGCGAGGAAGTATGTTCTTACTATTGGCTATAAAGGTTGTAATCAGGGTTTAGAAGATGAGAATCAAGTAATTTAAATGACAAGTAAAGTAAATGGCAATTAAAATAAATAAATACTATAAAGCAGACTTTTGGCAAGGTAAGAGAAGTTGGAGGTCCAACGTAGTTATCTCTCTCAACTATAATGAAAGTTGAATCTAAACTCCACTTGATCAACCTATACTAGGGCAAGAGAAAGTCAAGGGACTAATTAAATTGACCTTTGAATCCTATTTATTTCCTAAGAAAAGGTTGGGATTACTCAAGTTCAGCTCAATTAGCAAGATAACGATTATCAATTATGTTGAGTTTAATAACTATTGAGTTACTAAATTCTTAACCAGAACCAAAAAGGGGAAAAAGTATAATTGCTGGAATAATAAAAATATCCTTAGATGGGAAGCAATGGTAACTTAAATCAAAGAGAACAATCATGAACTGAAAATACCTCAATTATCATTAATTCAAATAACAGTCTGTAACATGGAAGAATTCTTAAATCAAATTATAATAATCAATTCAAATGTTGGAATAAATAAATAGAAGTAAAACTAAAAGGACATTAAACCTGGGATCCAGAGTTACTCTTAAAACAAGAAGAAATCCTAAATCCTAAAAGAGAGAGAGAAGATCTCCCTCTCAACTAAATCTAAATCATTGAAAACTAAAAATATGCGAGCTCCCTTTGAATGGGTGCATTCCCACACTTTATAACCTCTGATCTATGCTGTCCGTACTTGGATCTGGGCCAAAAAGGGCTTCAGAATTCGCTGGGGGCGCATTCTATAAATTCTGATACGTGGCCCCTGTCACGCGTCCGCGTGGGTCACGCGGTCGTGTCATTTGGAGCTTTCCTTGCCACGCGGTCGCGTCAGTCATGCGACCGTGTCATATGCGTTCTGCTTAAGGCGCGCGGTCGCGTCAGTCATGCGGCCGCGTCGCTGCTGATTCGTGCTTGGCACGCGATCGCGTCGTCCATGCGATCGCGTGAATACCAGTTTCCTTAAAAGCTCCGTTTTGCTTTCTCCTTCCATTTTAGTATGTTTCCTTTTCCATCCTTTAAGTCATTCTGCCTTAGAAAATCTGAAACTACTCAACACACTAATCACGGTATCGAATGGAAATAAAGGTAATTAAATTAATTAATTTTAAAGCTTAGGAAACATGTTTTTCACAATATGACATAATAAGGAAGGAAAAGTGAAACCATACAATTAATGTGAATAAGTAGGTGAAAGATTGTATAAATCACTCAAATTAAGCACAAAAGAACTCATGAAATATGGGTTTATCAATGGCACGCCGCTGTTATAACGAAAGTCTAAACCTCAGAGGCAGAGGAGAAGAATTCCATACAATTGAGCTTGGTAGAGTTCAGAGACGAGAAGAACTCCGTCCACAGCCCGAAGGTGAAATAGAGAAAGTTCAGATCGGAGACACCTCGGACAAAACGACTAATATTGGCACGATCTTGAAAGGAGATGCAAAGGAATTACTAGTATAGTTCTTGCGAGATAATGTCGATCTCTTTGCATGGAAAGCTGCAGACATGCCAGGCATAGACCCCAAGCTAATGTGTCACAAGTTGGCGGTCTATCCTGGATCTCGGCCGGTACAGCAAATACGAAGAAAACTTGGGCCAGAGCGATCCCAAGCTGTGGAAGAACAGGTACAAGCACTATTGGAGGCAGGATTCATAAGAGAAGTCAAGTACCCACTATGGCTAGCTAACGTCATCATGGTGAAAAAATCAAATGGGAAGTGGCGAATGTGCACCGACTACGCCGACCTCAACAAAGGCTGCCCAAAAGATCCTTACCCACTCCCAAATATCGACGTTCTGGTAGATGCTTCCTCCGGATATAGATACCTCTCGTTTATGGATGCATATTCCGGATACAACTAAATCCCCATGTATCCACCAGATCAAGAAAAGACCTCGTTTTTGACGCTAAAAGCAAATTACTGTTACATGGTGATGCCTTTCGGTCTCAAGAATGTGGGAGCTACTTATCAAAGGCTAATGAATAAAGTCTTCTCAGATCACATCGGAAAAATCATGGAACTCTATGTGGACGACATGTTGATAAAGACACAAAGCAAAGAGACATTATTGTCCGACCTGGCTCAGGTGTTCGACACTATAAGGAAGCACGACATGCGACTCAATCCCGCAAAATGCACCTTTGCAGTAGAAGCGGGCAAATTCTTAGGTTTCATGCTCACACAAAGAGGAATTGAAGCGAATCCAGACAAATGCCAGGCCATATGCAATATGAAGAGCCCAACTTGTGTCAGAGAGGTACAACAACTCAACGGGAGATTGGCAGCCTTATCCAGATTCTTAGCGGGATTGATGAGAGAACTTTTGCGTGGTCTAGAAATTTACGGATAAATCCTCGTTGCAAGTATAGTCTCTAAACCAACAAAAGTCCTTTCATACAAACGTTTTGGTTGTCACAAGTAACAAACCCCTTTAAAATTGATAACCGAGTATTTAAACCTCGGGTCGTCTTCTCAAGGAATTGCAGGGAGGTATGTTCTTATTATTGGTTATGAGTTTGTAAATTGGGGTTTAGGAAGTAAGGTGGGAATATGTTATATGACAAATAAAATAAAATAATAATAATAAAATAAACTCTTGGCAAAGTATGAAGAACTGAAAATCCTATCCTAGTTATCCTTATCAATTGTGATGAGAATTGGATTCTTCCCCCACCTTATTAACCTCTAACTATGAAGGTAAGTTAAGTGGACAAATTAATTCAAATCCTCAAGTCCCAGTCTTTCCTTGGGAGAAGTTAGAGTTATTGGATCTCGAAGTAATTCTTGAAGAATTTCAATTTTCAATCAACAATGAGTTTGATAACTCAAGAGTTACCAATGACTCAACCAAAGCCAAAAGAGAAAAATCTAAATTATTTATATAATAAAAAGGAGCAATCATAAGTCTGAAATACCTCAAAATATATTAAATAAAATATGCAGATCTTAACATGAAAAGTTCATAAGCCAATTGGGCAACATATCTAATACAAGCATTGAAGCATCTGAAAGTAAAAAGAGGAATATAAAGTAAAAGGAATATTAAACCTGGGATTGAGAGTCACTCCTAAAACTAAGAGAAATCCTAAATCCTAATCCTAAGAGAGAGGAGAGAACCTCTCTCTCTAAAAACTACATCTACTCCTAAAATTATGAATTTGAGAGCCCTCCCTTTGAATGGATTCATTCCCCCACTTTATAGCCTCTAATCTGTGTTTTCTGGGCCGCAAACTGGGTCAAAAACAGTCTAGAATTCGCTGGTTTCGAATTTTGCCACGCTGGTTTTTCGTCACTGCGACGCAGCCGCATGGATCACGAGGTCGCGTCGCCTAGCGTCAGGGCAACTATAGCATATTATATATCATCTCGAAGCCCCGGACGTTAGCTTTCCAACGCAACTGGAACCGCGTCGTTTGGACCTCTGTAGCTAAAGTTATAGCCGTTTGAGTGCGAAGAGGTCAGGCTGGACAGCTTAGCAACTTCTTCATCTTCTTGTATTCCTTCCACTTTTGCATGCTTCCTTTCCATCCTCCAAGTCATTCCTGCCCTATAATATCTGAAAATACTTAACACACATATCAAGGCATCTAATGGTGATAAGAGAGGATTAATAATAAGCAAATATAAGATCAAAGAAGCATGTTTTCAATCAAAGCACATAATTAGGAAGGCAAATGTAAAACCGTGCAAATAGTATGAATAAGTGGGTAAAGAGTAGATAAAAACCACTCAATTGAGCACAAGATAAACCATGAAATAGTGGTTTATCAACCTCCCCACACTTAAACATTAGCATGTCCTCATGCTAAGCTCAAGAGAAACTATAAAGATGAAGAGGAATGGTAGAATGTATGAAATGCAACCTATCTATATGAATGCAACTACATGCAAAATGTTTCTACCTACTTGGTTAAAAGTAAACAAATCTTTTAAGAACAAATACTAATTCAAATCATGAAAATGAAGTACAAATAGACTTGTAGAAGAAAATAGCTCATGAAAGCCGGGAACAAGGAATTGAGCATCGAACCCTCACTGGTAGTGTATACACTCTAATCACTCAAGTGTTTAAGGTTCGATTCTCTCAATTCTCTACTATCCTTGCTTTCTAAGGCTTTCTCTTCATCTAACAATCAACACAAATTTAATGCACAGATACACATATCAAGAGGTCTTTTAAGGGTTGTAATGGGGTTAGGGTCAAGGTAGGATTGTATTTGGCCAAGTGGACTAAAATTTGAATCCTTAATTAACTTAAACTTTTCCCACCTAACTTAAACAATCCATGTAATCATAATACAACATCTAACCATCCATTAACCATATTTTTCACATATTCATGCATTCTAATTTCAAGTACAACTCATATGCATTGCTTTCACCACTTGCTTTGGGGCATTTTGTCCCCTTTTTGCTTAATTGCTTTTTTTCTTTTCTTTTTCTCCTTTATTTTTCTTTTTTTTTCTCAATGCATATGATTAAAGTATTGAATGCGTGAACATATTCTCAACATTTTTTTCACATTTTCAGAAAATTCTAACATACTCAATTCTCAAACCAAATGTTTCCAAACCCACTTTTCCCCACACTTAATTCATGAGCACTCTCACTAGTCTAAGCTAACCAAGGATTCAAATTAAGGACATTATTATTTTCCACTTAGAGTTAATGATGTGCTAAAGTAAAGAACAAAGGGGTATAATAGGCTCAAATTGGTTTGCAAGGGATAATGAAGGATTAAGGCCATATGGGTATGTAAGCTCAGTGAAACAAAGGCCTCAATCATATAGGTGCATGCATACATCAAACCATGGAAATATAGAATTAAGCAAGACAAAGATCACAATTTTAGAGAGAAAAAACACACATCAAAAATAAAATATTGGTTGAAAAATGCAACCAATTCAAATAGGCTCAAAATCTCACAGATTTTGTGTGTTCGAGCTCTAAACCATGTTCCAGTATAATATTTCTTCAAACAAGTGTAACATTAAATTTTATTCAAATTAGTGAAATTTTCTAAAAGGTTTCTTGAAAAAGAAAATATTACTTTAACCAAGTGGTAAAATATGCAAAAAAATCAAACAAATATGCAATTAAATATGCAAATGCAACAACTAACAAGAAAAATAAACCATTGGTGTTTGAGATAGGAAGGTACTAACCCAAGGAGATCGGTATCGACCTCCCCACACTTAAAGATTGCACCGTCCTCGGTGCATACTGAGATTTGCAAGTGGACGAGGGTTGTGGTTCCTCAGCTGGGGCTCTTTTTGTTCCTTTCCTTGTCGGTAGTTTGGGAGTAGCTTTCTCTTTACCCTTCTTGGTGGCCATCCTAAAAAGGGAAAAGGAAAGTGACTTATAAAGCTAAGGGTTAGAGCAAGGAAGAGAGTGGAAAAGGTGGTAATCAATGCACAATAAAGAAGAATGACGTTAACACATGCTCATGAGTACATGTGAAAAGTCATCAATGGAAAATAGCTAGTGCATATGATAACAATTGAATGCAAGGTGTTTATTGGCATGCAGGCAAAGGCATGAGTAGCATAGATCAAGCATTCAATGTTCAAGTTAGATTATCAAGTCTTTCAAACTAGCAACATGTTTGTAATGACAATTATACTGAATGAATATGATATGATAAAAAGGGTTTTGTGAAAAGCAGGCATTCAAAGTACTAGGATAAAAGATACTGAAAAGCAATGCACAATGCCATACAGGCGTTTTCACAAACACATAGCATGCATGGTAAATAATCTAATGAAAATAATAAATTGAACATGCAAGCAACCCTTTAAAAATAAAAATATATATATAATTGTCAAATAATTCCTCTAATAATCCACAAGTAAAATATAGAAATAATGACCCAAAGAAATTTCTAACACCAATGAAAATAATGCAATGAATGAAAGTATGCAAATAAATTAAAATAAAATAAAAAGAAAAATAAGAAGAATGAGAAGGGAAAGAAGATAAGAAAGGAAGAAGAAAGAAATAGGAAAAGATAAGAAAAATAAGGATTAGAGAAGAAAAGATAAGAAAATTGGCTGATCTGGATATTCTGTGCGCCGCTTGTGACGCGGACGCGTGAGTGGCGCGGTCGCGTGGTGCGTAATAAGGTCAGGTGACGTGGACATGTGGGTCATGCGATCGCGTGGCCTGTTTTGTGCGATTAGCGCGAGTGCAGCCTCGCAGTCGCGCAACTCTCTGTTCGAAACTCTTTTTGCCAAAATTCTGGGTGATGCGATCGTGTGGGGCATGCGATCGCGTGAATGGCCATCTTTTAAAAATGACGCGGATGCGTGGGGCACGCATTCGCGTGGTGAGGCTTGGGCTTCTAGCACGATTCCAGCCCAACTCCAGCTCAACTTTCTGCCATACACCCATTTACGTCGATTTCGCAGAGCCACGCGTTTACGTGGGTGACGCGGACGCGTAGGGAAGCTATTTTTTAAATGACGCGGCCGCGTCAGCGACGCGGTCGCGTGGATCAATTTGTGCCGTTAGCGCGCCTCCAGCCCTGCTCCTGTGTAACTCTCTGTTCAATTTCTTTTCCTCCTAACGCACTGGTGACGCGGGCGCGTCAGTGACGCTGCCGCGTCACGTGCGTGCTTTTTTTTTTAATATGAAAAAAATATGCAGAATGCAGTGTTAATATGAATGTGATGCAAAACTCCAGGTTCAATATAATAAAATAAAATAAAACTCAAAAACAAATAAAACTAAATAAAAATGAAAAAGGAACGATTATACCATGGTGGGTTGTCTCCCACCTAGCACTTTTAGTTATTGTCCTTAAGTTAGACATTTGGGGAATCCTTTGTTACGGTGGCTTGTGCTTGAACTCATCTAGGAATCTCCACCAATGTTTATGATTCCAATGTCCTCCGGGATCCCAAACTAGGCGCAAAAAGCCTTCAAGTAAGTTAAAGCATGTGACAAGGCCCCAAGAGTGCTGATTTCTAGATTGGATTCCGGGGTCCCAGACCTTGCCTTTGCACCCATCTTCTTGTTGATCATCATCATTTTTCCACTTGGGTGGTGAACAGTCGAAATTCTCACTGAGACATCCAAACAGCTTCTTAGATCCATTCAGTTGAGCTTTATACCAACCCTTGCGTTTAAACTTAAAGCTTCCAACCATAATGAACCTTGCCTGACAATTCTTACCACTGGCCATCTTGCTCTTACTCTTAATGCCACAAAGAGCTCTAAGTTGACCATCCGTCTCCAGTAGCCCATATTCAAGTGGGATTAGAAAGCTATGGGATATGAATTTTACCCACTTGAATGTTGTGAAGGATGATGGCAACTTAGGGGGAGGGTTTCCAACAACTTTGGCAAGGTAATTTCAAGCTCCACTCCCTTGTGCTCTTCTTTGACATCTTCTACCTCTTGATCAACCTCTACAAAATCTTCAACCATGATCTGCCTTGGAGGTTGTGTGCTCTTCTCAACATCAATATCAAACACCGTGGAAGGAGGCTCTGTGACTGGACTTTCCAATGGAGGTACAACATCTCTTAAGTCTGCAACCACTTCTTCCTTTTTAATAATTGCTGCTTTGTCCAGTTGTTTAAGTATAAAATCGTACTCATCCTCGATATTTTTCTTTCCATGACAACTCCTTTCAACTATTCTTTCATCTTCAAGGGTCTCTCCTACCCTTACCCGTAGGGCCTCCTCTAGCTTTTTATGAAGTATGGATTTGCGAAGATGATTCCTTCTTTCCTGTTCCATATCAATAGCATAATTGGGATCATCTTGCTTTTGGATTGATGGGTGTGGGTGTTCTTCCATGGAGGGTGGTGATGGGATGAAAAGATCCTTATGTGGTTGAAAAGGAAGTGCACTAGAGCTTGAGGGTTGATTGTTGAAGGTATTTGGTGGTTTGATTTGGGCGACGAGAGCTTATATAGTAGAGTTTAGATTGGCAAGTGCTTTCTCCATGGAGGTTTGGGGTGGATCTATGTATGGTTCATTTGGTTCATAAGGTGGTTAGTACGGTGGATGTGGGTTACGGTCATATGGAGGTGAATGGTGGAAAGGGGCTTGTGAGTATGGTGGTCCAAATTCATGTTGAGGAAAGGGTTCATAGGCATATGGTGGTGGTTGTTGATAGTCCACTGGAGGTGGTTGTTGCCATGAGGGTTGATCAAATCCTTGTGGCTCCTCCCATCTTTGATTGTTCCAACCTTGATGCCTGTTCTCATTGTAATTTCTTCTTCCTGCAACATTATTGTAACCAGACTCATAGCCAAAGGGGTGAGAGTTCATAGTAGCAAAATAAAAATTAAAAATGAAAATAAAAATAAATTTGAATTTTTGAAATTTGAAATTTGAAATTTGATTTTTGAAATAAGATAAAATAAGATAAAAATTTTAAAAATAAAAATCTGAAATTTTTTTTTTCGAAAAAAATTAATTAAAAATATTTTTGAATTTAATGAGGAAAGAGAAAAATAATAAAATGACACCAAATTTCAAATTTTTAGATCAAAACGAAGAAAATAACTAAGAACAGCTTGAAGGTCAAGATGAACGTGAAGAACAACTTGAAATCAAGATGAACACTAAGAACAAATTTTTGAAAAATTTTTTTAATAACTAAATAAAAACAAATAACCTCTTAATTTATGGAAAAGCAAAAATAAAAACAAATAAACAAGCAAAAATAAAAAAAAAATATTTACAATAACCAATAATAAGGCACACGTTTGCAATTCCCCGGCAATGGCGCCATTTTGATGAGAGAACTTTTGCGTGGTCTAGAAATTTACGGATAAATCCTCGTTGCAAGTATAGTCTCTAAACCAACAAAAGTCCTTTCATACAAACGTTTTGGTTGTCACAAGTAACAAACCCCTTTAAAATTGATAACCGAGTATTTAAACCTCGGGTCGTCTTCTCAAGGAATTGTAGGGAGGTATGTTCTTATTATTGGTTATGAGTTTGTAAATTGGGGTTTAGGAAGTAAGGTGGGAATATGTTATATGACAAATAAAATAAAATAATAATAATAAAATAAACTCTTGGCAAAGTATGAAGAACTGGAAATCCTATCCTAGTTATCCTTATCAATTGTGATGAGAATTAGATTCTTCCCCCACTTTATTAACCTCTAACTATGAAGGTAAGTTAAGTGGACAAATTAATTCGAATCCTCAAGTCCCAGTCTTTCCTTGGGAGAAGTTAGAGTTATTGGATCTCGAAGTAATTCTTGAAGAATTTCAATTTTCAATCAACAATAAGTTTGATAACT
The DNA here is from genome assembly GCF_059453495.1 of Arachis ipaensis. Lineage (NCBI taxonomy): Eukaryota > Viridiplantae > Streptophyta > Magnoliopsida > Fabales > Fabaceae > Arachis > Arachis ipaensis. The sequence continues at coordinate 65,652,859 of NC_142443.1, forward strand.
CAAGTTACCAATGACTCAACCAAAGCCAAAAGAGAAAAATACAAATTATTTATATAATAAAAAGGAGCAATCATAAGTCTGAAATACCTCAAAATATATTAAATAAAATATGCAGATCTTAACATGAAAAGTTCATAAGCCAATTGGGCAACATATCTAATACAAGCATTGAAGCATCTAAAAGTAAAAAGAGGAATATAAAGTAAAAGGAATATTAAACCTGGGATTGAGAGTCACTCCTAAAACTAAGAGAAATCCTAAATCCTAATCCTAAGAAAGAGAAGAGAACCTCTCTCTCTAAAAACTACATCTACTCCTAAAATTATGAATTTGAGAGCCCTCCCTCTGAATGGATACATTCTCCCACTTTATAGCCTCTAATCTGTATTTTCTGGGCCACAAACTGGGTCAAAAACAGTCCAAAATTCTCTGGTTTCGAATTTTGCCACGCTGGTTTTTCGTCACTGCGACGCGGCCGCATGGATCATGCAGTCGCGTCGCCTAGCATCAGGGGAACTATAACATTTTATATATCAAATCGAAGCCCCAGACGTTAGCTTTCCAACGCAACTGGAATCGCGTCGTTTGTACCTCTGTAGCTAAAGTTATAGCTGTTTGAGTGCGAAGAGGTCAGGCTGGACAGCTTAGCAACTTCTTCATCTTCTTGTATTCCTTCCACTTTTGCATGCTTCCTTTCCATCCTCCAAGTCATTCCTGCCCTATAATATCTGAAAACACTTAACACACATATCAAGTCATCTAATGGTGATAAGAGAGGATTAATAATAAGCAAATATAAGATCAAAGAAGCATGTTTTCAATCAATGCACATAATTAGGAAGGCAAATGTAAAACCATGCAAATAGTATGAATAAGTGGGTAAAGAGTAGATAAAAACCACTCAATTGAGTACAAGATAAACCATGAAATAGTGGTTTATCAGGGATCAGCGATAAGATCTCTCCCCTTCTACGCCACTTTAAGGAAAGGAAAAAATTTTGAATGGACAAAGGAATGCGAGCAAGCCTTCCAGGATTTCAAAAACTTCCTAAAACAACCACCTATTCTAACTCGACCACGAAAGGAAGAACCACTCATATTGTATCTTGCGGTAGGAAGTCGGGCAGTAGCCTCAGCACTGGTTCGGGAGGACGACAAAGGGCAACAACCTGTATACTTCATTAGTAAAGCGCTGCAGGGGTCCGAGCTAAACTACCAAAAAATAGAAAAGTTTGCCTATACTCTCATACTGACATCTCGATGAATTCGCCCATACTTCCAGGCTCACACCATTAAGGTTCGAACCAACCAGCCCATAAAAGGGATATTGCAGAAAACAGATCTAGCAGGCAGAATTTTACAATGGGCAGTCGAATTATCCGAGTTCGACCTCCAATATGAAGCTCGGACAGCCATCAAATCACAGTACTTAGCCGACTTCATTGTAGAATTCACAGATACCCTGGAAACCCCCACAAAATGGAATCTCTACGTGGACAGTTCCTCAAATAAGACCGGAAGCGGCGCAGGTTTGATAATAGAAAGCAACCAAGGAACTCAAGTTGAGCTTTCCCTCAAATTTGGGTTATCCGCCTCGAATAACCAGGCGGAATATGAAGCGTTACTAGCTAGTTTGAAGCTAGCTAAGGAGGTTGGAGCTCAAGAACTCAACATCTTCAGCGATTCACAAGTAATCACCTCACAAATAACAGGGAGCTACCAAGCCAAAGATCCCACCATGAAAAAATATTTGGATAAAACCAAGGAACAGCTCAGACAACTCAAGGAATATAAGATCTGTCACATACCCGCGAACAAAATGGCCGAGCTGATGCACTCTCGAAACTAGCCAGCACCAAACTAGGGGGCAACAATAGAAGCCTCATCCAGGAAATGCTGCAGAATCCATCAATCTCGGAAGAGGAAAAAGTCCTAGCCATAACAAGTCAGGATCAAGGATGGATGACCCCCATAATTAATTACCTCAAAATAGAAACACTCCCCACAAATGAGAAGGAGGCAAAGAGGTTAAAACGGGAGGCTCAGTACTATACTATCATAAACAACACCCTATACAAGAGAGGGATCTCGCTACCGTTGTTAAAATGTGTGCCGACCTCCAACACAAGGGAAGTCTTAGAGGAAGTATACAGCGGCATTTGTGGTAATCATCTCGGAGCACAAGCTCTCACCAAAAAGGTACTTCGGGCGGGATTTTACTGGCCAACTCTACAAAAAGAAGCTACAGAGTTTGTAAAGACATGTTCCCCATGCCAGAAACATACCAACTTCCACATTGCCCTGCCAGAAGAACTCATCAGCGTAACTTCACCTTGGCCATTTGCAAAATGGGGACTCGACCTTCTCGGACCCTTTCCCCAGGGATTGGGACAAGTCAAATTTCTCATAGTTGGGATAGACTATTTCACAAAGTGGATTGAGGCAGAGCCCCTAGCCAACGCCACTGCTCAAAGAAGCCGAAAATTCCTATATAGGAACATTGTCACAAGGTTCGGGTTTCCACACTCCATCAACACGGACAATGGCACTTAATTCATAGATGCAGGTTTCAGGAAATTAGTAGCCGACTTGAACATAAAACACCAGTTCACCTCTGTTGAACATCCTCAAGCCAATGGACAGGCTGAAGCTGCCAACAAAGTCATATTGGCTGCGCTGAAACGGAGACTACAAGAAGCAAATGGAGCTTGGGCCGAAGAACTCCCACAAGTCCTATGGGCATATCGAACAACGCCACATTCTACCACAAACGAATCACCATTTCGATTAGCGTATGGAGTGGAGGCAATGATCCCAGTAGAGGTCGAGGAAGGGTCCCCTAGAGTGGTCCACTACAATGAACAAGCCAACTCTCAACTTCAAAAACAAGAGCTCGACCTACTTCCAGAAATCCAAGAAAGAGCTCGGATCAGAGAAGAAGAGCTAAAGCACCGAATGGCTTCGAGATATAATCAAAGGGTAGTGCCAAGAAGTTTCGCTGAGAATGATCTCATTCTAATCCAAAATGATATTGGAACAACTTGACCCGGAGAAGAAAAGCTGGGCAAACTGGAAAGGACCCTACCGAGTTGCAGAAGTACTTGGAAAGGGCTACTACAGACTGTCCGAACTCGACGGACGAGAGCTCTCCAGGTCATAGAACGCTTGCAACCTAAGAAGGTATTATAGCTAGAGAAGGTAACAGATCTCGGATGCACTCTTTTTCCTGAAAAAGTTTTTTAATGAGGCACCAAGTTGAGATCCAGAAAATTACCCGACTTAAAGGGATGAAAAACTCCCGCATGTATATATTTGCACTTGCCTTTGAATAAAATATATTTTTAGATATTCTACAAATTCTCAAGACGTATTAATCTGAAGTATTCATCGTCCGATTATAAAGCAACAGATCGGCAAAAAGTGAAAAACAGATTCACTACACGATCACGATGGAAGACCGATAAAGATGAAAATGCGATTCATCTAAAGGTCAACCAAACAAAGACAGAAACCACCTTCTACAAATCGGCAAAGATGAACACAGAATAATGTAAGAAGTTATCGAAAGTAATCCGAAAAAGAACCTGACGAGGTCTTATGGATTGCTAAATAATAACTTAAAGACGTGCCGACGTTGAGAAGTCGGACCAAGTCAACCCAAGTTATCAGCAAATCCCTGGAAAGAGGTCTGGCCAACCCTATAAAAGAGGAATTGCTATAACTTAGAAGAGATCGACCTAACGAAGTCGTCTCCTACAAACAAGTTATAAAAGTAATCCCTGAAAGAGACCTAACAAAGGTCCAAGAAAGAGGATTACGAAATAACTTAGAAGAGATCGACCTAATGAAGTTGGTCCCCTACAAACAAGTTATAAAAGTAATCCCTGAAAGAGACCTGACAAAGGTCCAAGAAAGAGGATTACAAAAATAACTTAGAAGAGATCAACATAAAGAAGTCGGTCTCCTACAACGAACAAGTTATAAAAGTAATCCCTGAAAGAGACCTGACAAAGGTCCAAAAAGAGGATTACAGAAATAACTTAGAAGAGGACAACATAAAGAGGTCGACCTCCCACAAACAAGTTATAAAAGTAGTCCCGAAAAGAGACCTAGCAAAGGTCCAAAACAAAGGACTACAAAAGTAACTGGAAAGAGGACCAACGCAAAAAAATCGGTTATGGATCGCTAGAAATACAAGCAAGAGCAAGAAAACCAAGAAACAAGTTGGAACCGCCCATCCACGACCTCAAAGGATCCAACCCACAAGCAATAAGTGCAAAGCAATCCAAAGAGGCCGAAGGCTCCGACATTTTCAAAAAGTGCTAAGATAAGCGCAAACAAGCAGGATATGAAATACAATATTATAAAGCTTCAGGGTCAGGCCCAAAAGCTTGAAAGCTACTTGTTGTTTTTCAAAGTAAAGTTGCCAAACTAGTAACTAAAAGGAATATCAATAGTCAGCAAAATATTCAAACTACAAAAAAGGAGTTTAAAAGCCCACAAGCCGGGCCGACTACACGAATATCCAAAGAGAAATCAGCAATGATCGGGAGCCTTCCCGGCAGCAACAGTACGGGGAGAAGGAGGCCAAGTCTGAATAGGCACAGCATCCACGGTTCCATCATCCCGGTTCAGAATCTGGCAATCCGGGTCAGACACAACTGGAGAAACTGAAGAGGTTGACACTTTGGCAGAAGACACAGGGGGAGGTTCAACATCATCATCATCCTAGTCATCAGGGACAATCTTACCATCCCTCACAACATTATCCAGGCTGAAAAGAGTAAGGTCGGCCTCGGGAGCAATAATCCGATCCTGCTCCCTCAAGCTCTCATAGGCAGCAGTTACGCTGCCAACAAGATGACCTTGGAGCTCGGAGTAATCAGCTCGCGCATTCTCTAACTCCTCCCACAGGCGCACCACCTCCCGATAAGATGTCACATAACTGTCCTTATGCCTCAATGCCGTGTCCTCGGCCAACCGCACAAGAAGCCGCCAGAGTAAGGGAACTCGCCTTTTCGTTCTCCAGATCCTTCTCCAACTTGGCTACCTTTACCTCAAGCTTTTCCTTCAGGCCCTTCATTCGGTCGAACTCCTGTTTAGCCTCCTCCATAAACTCCTTGGTGGCATGGAGAGGAAGATTTTGAGCAGTTCGGTACAGGGCAGCCCCCATATATGCCATTTTAACACTGTTTCGGTTCATAAAATCCAGATGGCGAAGGATCGACACATCATCCATGGGGAGGGTACCGTAGGGACTGATTTGCTAATCTACGAATTCGATTGCATTAAAATCAGGAGCGTCAAGGTTAAAGGCCTCAATTGTTCTCTGTTTCTTGTTGGGAGGAGCACCAGAAGTAATGGCAGAAGTCTGTGGAGGATTAGTCAGACGAACTCGAGGAGTGGGGATCACCTTCCTTGGCCCAGGAGAACTTGGCACGGGCGGCTTCACAGGAACTTGAGAAGATCCCTCTCCGGCCGCCTTGGCCGAGATGTTTTAAGCAGCAGCAGCCTTCTTCGCCTTCTTATAGGCCTTCATGGAATCATTGTTTTTCGACATCTCTGAAAATACAGAATCAACCGTAAATGACGAGTTACAACATAGGAGAAGAAAAGCTCAGAAACAAGTATAAAAACAAGTCAGACGGTACCCAAAGCAGTTCGAACCAAAGATGGATCACTCAAGAATCTTTTTGTGTCCAGATGGGGTGGTTCCCCCCACAAATCTTCAAGAACAACTACAAAAGCCCGCTCAACCTCATTAAGCATCTCCCATGTATAACGTGGCACTCTCACATTCTTTTGCCACTCTAGAGGAAAAGCAGGCTCGTCATTCTCATCAAGAAAAAAGGACCGGACCCCCTCAACAGCACGGACTCGGAAGAAATAATTCTTAAAATCTTTAAAGGACTCATCATACATGGCAAAAACTTTATGCCCCTGGGCCGATCTAAAAGAAACCCAGGAAGCTTTCTTTTTGGAAGAACCTCCGGGCTTGGCCGAGACAAAAAGATAGAGGAAAAGAGTTTCAGAAGGTGTTACGCTTAACTCTTGGCAAAGCATTTGAAATATTTTGATAAAACCCCAGGAATTCGGATGAAGCTGGGATGGAGCAATATTACATGACCACAACAAGTCGGTCTCGAAAGCAGTAAAAGGAAAAGTAACGTCCAACTGGCTGAAGAAATATTCATAAGCGTAGAAGAAGGGACGCTCCCCTTCGACGAAAGTAGGAAAACAAGCCCTCTCATCAGACTCAGGAGCTACAAGCTCATAATCCCTCTCCCGAGCACTGCTACCACAAATCCTATGACGTTTCCTCAGCTCTACACAAAATTCAGCATCCACGATAGAGACACACATTAAGACAAGGGAGTCCAGCCAATCGGACATCCCCTCGGGAACTTTAGAAGACACCTCTACAACGTATTGCGAGAAGACATGAGGCCAACTAATCCTACAATAAGAAAAGAAGATTGGATTACTAAAAAATATCTCGGACGAGGGGCAAAACAACTCGACAGACGAACAAACAAGAAAAGGAAAACCCCAAGACACACACCAAGATCCTGGGGCATCCTTTGGAGGCAGTAACAAAGCAAGGTTTCAGGAAAAACTACAGCTTACGTCCTGACATTTCTCAAACAAGAAAAGAAGATCTCAAATAGCAAACATTTAAAAGAAGAAAAACACAAAGTCATCAAAACCACTATCTTCCTACAGTCTATCAGCAAGGAGCATTGTCAACATAAAAAATGCCAAGCAGAAAATCATCAAAGACACAACCTTTTTTCAGAATCAAGCAAAAACCATCATCGAAGGCGCAAGCAGAAACGGTGATAACATGCAAAGGCCCTAAAAGCATCAAGCAACAGGAAAAGCGAGAAAGCTCATGCAAAAGACAAAGAAACTCCAGAACACACAGCGATCAGGCACAGCAAAAGGCAGAAAGATCCAATCTTTCTCCAAGCAAAATCAAAACTTTCTCAAAACAGACACAAAAAGTGACGTAGAAAGAGAAAGGAAGAAGAACCAAACCTGGAAAATAGGAGAAAGCCGCAAAGGAAAGCAGAAAAGCGGAAGCGACAGGTGAAAGAGCCACCCCTCAAACTCGAAGCAAGAAACAGAAAGCGAGAGAGTAAAGGGAGAAGTTACGAAGAAGAGCGAAGAAGAGAAACCGTTTTTGATTGTGAAATTCAAAATAAAAAGCTAAGGGAAAACGGGGCAATTAATACCAATTAATGAAGGTATTAAACCCTCGCACGTTTCCAAGAATAAGGCGCTGGTATAAAAGCGTGCGCTTTTAGAGGAAAACGTTCTACATTCAAAAGATTCTACAAAAGGAAGAAATCGACAAAATGCTTGAACTCGGTTTCACTAAAGAAGGACCGAAGTTAAAAGACTCGACTTCAAAAAAGAAGACCGAGCTCAAGCAGGGGCACTGTTCACACCCTGGGTCGAGCTATCCGACCTGAGATGATTGGCGACAAAGCGACCGACCTCTTTAGGTCAGGCTACCCGACCTCTTCTCAAAGAGGTTGGCCAAATCGACAAGAAAGCCCAATAAAGGGCCCAAATAGAGGAACACGACCCAAATCCACAGGCAGTCCGAACCTACAGAGATAAGGGCGGTTCCCTTGAAGATAAGCTGACTTCACCCAAATATAAGATAAGATAAGATAAGATAACTAACTTATCTTATCTAAAAAGGTCACTCCACACCATTATAAATACACTGGAGCACCCAGGTATAACTCATACTCTGATTCTACAAAAAACATGTTTAATACCCATGCTAACTTAAGCATCGGAGTCTCTTGCAGGTACCCCCCCACCCTCTGGTGACCAAGGATCAGAGGTGCAGTCAGTCCAACAAGTCGGACACAACAGCTCCGGCCGCAACCAGCCAGCCGGACACGTCATCTCCGACCAGTACAGAAGATCTCATCCGAGATCGACCTACAGTTTCAGGTAACCCTCGGAACACCCACTTAAAGTGAATCCGCTGGGGGCGATTTCTGGGCTTTTCATGCCCAAATCCAACTCTTTTCTGATGCTATTTAACCCAAGGACTGAAGGGGAATCACAACTTTGGAATACATTTGTTTAGTTTAGTTTAGTTTTAGAGGGAAAGTTAGTTTCTAGAGTGAGAAGCTCTCACTTCTCTCTAGAATTAGGATTAGGTTAGATCTAGATTATAATTTCTTAGATCTAGGTTAATTTCATGCTTTGATTTACTTTTTCTTTGCAATTTCTTCTTCTTCTACCTTTCCTCTCTCTATTTTAGCATTCAATTATTGTAATTCTTTACTTTTATGTTGATGTATTTTTGTTCTTCCATTTTCCTTTTAATGCAATTCATGTTTTGATTTCCTTTATTGTTGTTTTGCCTTATTATTGTTAATTTCTTGCAATTGAGTAGTGTAGATTTACTTTCCTTGCAATTTACTATGCTTTCCTTTTGTGCCTTCCAAGTTCTTGACAAAATACTTGGTTGGATTTTAGAATAGATTTTTCCCCTCTTGGCCTAGGTAGAGTAATTAGTGACTCTTGAGTTATCAAACTCCTTTGTTGATTGATAATTAGAAGTTGCTAATTGACTTGAATGCCACTAAAGCTAGTCTTTCATTATAATTTGGCTAGGACTTCTGGAATCAAGTTAATTCATCCACTTGACTTTCCTTCATAGTTAGAGGTTAACTAAGTGGGAGCAATGGACAATTCTCATCACAATTGATAAGGATAGCTAGGATAGGACTTCTAGTTCTCATACCTTGCCAAGAGCTTTTGTTAGTGTTAGTTTATTTCTTTGCAATTTATATTTCTTGTCTCTTAACTCAAAAACCCCAAAACATACTTCATAGCCAATAACAAGAACACTTTATTGCAATTCCTAGGGAGAACGACCCGAGGTTTGAATACTTCGGTTATTAATTTTAGGGGTTTGTTACTTGTGACAAACAAATTTTTCTATGAAATGATTATTGTTGGTTTAGAAACTATACTTGCAACGAGAATTCATTTGTGAAATTCTATACCATCAAAAATTCCATTCTTCAAAATGGCGCTGTTGCCGGGGAATTGCAATGGTGTTATGTTATTGGTTATTGTATATATGTGAATATTGTGAATAGCTTGATTTTTTGGATTGCTTATTAGTTTTTGCTAGTTTTAAGACTTTGTTTCATTATTTCTTATTAGCTTTCGTTTCTTATTTTCTCTTTTCATTATGAATTCTTACTTTGGCTATGAATTTAGTTCTAACCATGTTGTAGGAAATGGAAGCTTCAATGAGGATATACATCAAGGATGGAACAATCAAAGGTGGAAGGAGCCATATGCATATGATCAATCCTATTGGCAACAACCCCCACCAACGCACTATGAACAAGAGCCATTCTATGATACATATCAATCCAATGGATATGGTGAATCTCCTTGTGACTTTCAAGAACCACCACCATATGCCTATGAGCCATATCCTTAACATAGCCCTCAACCATACTCACAAGCCCCTTTCCACCAAACACCTCCATATGACCCTAACCCATATACACCATACCAACCACCTTTCGAGCCTTATGAGCCACATATAGAACCACAACCATTCCAACCTGAATACTTCCAAGAACCACCTCCCTCATACTATGAGCAAGATGAACCACCTCCAATGTGTGCAAATTTTCAACCTCAAGATGAATTCTATCTCCCACCACAACCCTCCATGGAAGATTATCAATGTCCATATCTCAAGAAAACCATGGATCGGCTTCAAGCAACCGTCCGTCAAAAGTTAGATGCATGGGACTCATACCACATGTCCACGGATGATTGCGGAAGAGCAACCGAAGAGGGTAGTTTGAAGGGGGTTGTAGAATCTCAACTTGAGAATAATGGATTGGACTGTGTTGGGCAACAAGTAGAACAAATGGAGAATATAGAACCACCACATCCTTACTATGATGAACGACCTTCCTACTATGAACCCTTCCTCCAAGACAATGAGCCCTCTCATCCACCCAAACCTCCAATGGATGACATCCTTGATGCTCTTGTTCAAGGACAAGAGGAGATGCAAAGGGATGTGCAACAATTTACGGCCGTTTTGGCCGAGGTGGTAAACCGATTAGCCTCCCAATGCTTGGACACTCAAGAAACTCCCGTGGCTACATAGCATAAAGGAGAGATTGGATGATGGGAAATATTGCTTTGTATTAGAACAATGGGAGGAAGCTAGGATTGTTGAAGAAAAGGAAGAAGTGGTTGAAGACTTAGGAGATGCGGAGCCTCCATGAGAACATAGAGTTGAAGAAAACCCCTCCAAGAAGATTGAATTTGATGCTAAGGAGGGATGTGCACATCCTCCAAAGCATATTCCATATGATGACTTGGATGGGATAGAGCGAGATTCGAGTTCCCTTGGTGATGAAGATCAAGCATCAAGTCTTAGTGGTGAAGAATCCTTTGAGCATGAAGAACCTTTCCCCGATGGATTTGAAAGCGTTGTGGAGGTAAATTTTTCTCACTCTCCCAATTATGATTTGAGTAAGGGAAAAGTCTTAGATAAAATTGTTAAAAAAAGGATTACATTTGAGAAAACTTGTGAAGAGGTGAGAGTCCTTAGGAAGAGAAGGACGGGAGTTGGATACGCTTTGTCAAGACCCTTGGAAGCGTCTTTGCCTAGGTTGCCATCTACTCCTTCATTTGAGTGGGTAAAATTCATCTCTATTAGCTTTATTGTCCCACTTGAATATGGCTTTCTTGAAATAGATGGCCAACTTATAACACTTTGTGGAATGAAGCGTAAAAGAAAGATGTTTCGTGGTTGGCGTTGCAAATCAAGGCTCATTGTGGTTGATACATCAAACATGAAATATAAAGGTGGGAATAGTGCTCAATTAGATGGGTCTAGGAGGATTGTTGGGCACTTCATTGAGAATTCATCTTGCTTGCCACCCAGATGCACTAATAACGACCAACTTCAAGACGGGTGTGAAAATAAAGTGTGGGATCCCGGATTACAAGAGGATCGACTTTAGGAGCCCCAAGCTTGTGAAGAACTCCATCAAGACTTGGTGCAACTCATGAGAAATCTTGGGGCACAATGGAGAACAAAGAATTAGTGGGAGTTCCAAGATGAATTTAAGCACAAGCCACCTTGAGAGGAGCTCCCCATAAGTCCAACTTAAGGACAATAAACAAAAGTGCTAGGTGGGAGACACCCACCATGGTAAAATCTTTCCTTTTTCTCTCTTTGTACATATTGGTAATTAGTTTAATTTCACGTTTTGATTGGTTTTGAGTTTATTTGGTAGTTAAGTATGTTAAATAAGGTTTTGTGGTATTTTGGTATCTGTTTGGAGGTTTGAAATGCTTGGTTTGGGGCAAGAACTTGAAAATTTTTTGAAAAACAGAGACCATTTACGCGTACGCATCACCATTGCGTACGCGTGCCCCAAGTTTTTCAGCCAATCCACGCGCACGTGTCACCCACGCATACGCGTGGATACAAAATTTCACATTCCATCTATTTTCCCGAGAGTTGTGCCTGCATCACGCGAACATTGTGCCTTTGGCACAAGCTACTCATGCGCACACGTGCGATACGCATACGCGTGGCTCTCCAAATAAGCTATCGATGCGCACACGTGATATACGCGTACGCGTCGCTTCCATTTCACCATTCCCATGCGCACGCGTCACCTACGCGTACGCGTGGATGCCCCTCCTTCACTACACTTCTTTTCTTCTCCTCCTTCCATTTCTTTCCTTCTCCTTTCTCCTTCCCTTCTCTCACCCCTCATCCAACACTACCAAACACCATTTATAACCACCCTTTTTAGTTAGTTTCATTTTTGTTTAATTTTTGTTTTAATAATAGGTGTTAGATTATTAATCTTGTTTACTGTTAATTGCTGCTAATTACTGAGGAGATGTTAGTTTAACATCATTGTTGTTGATTTTCATTGTTGGATTCTCTTGTTGAGGTTACAATTCATTACTTGGTTTTGAATTCTTTATGATTTACATTTGTGAATACCAAGTGTTCTGAGGGTTACCTGAAACTGGAGGTCGATCTCGGACGAGATCTTCTGTACTGGTCGGAGATAACGTGTCCGGCTGGCTGATGGTGGCCAGAGCTATTGTATCCGACTTGTTGGATTTACAGCACTGCTGATCCTTGGTCACCGAAGGGTGGGGGGTACCTGCACGAGACTCCGATACTTAAGTTAGCACGGGTATTAAGCAGGTTTTATGTAGAATCAGAGTATGAGTTATACCTGGGTGCTCCAGTGTATTTATAGTAGTGTGGGCTGACCTTTCTGATAAGATAAGTTAGTTATCTTATCTTATCTTATCCTGTTCTGGATGAAGTCAGCTTATCTTCAAAGGAACCGCCTTTATCTCTATAGGCTTGGATTGCCTTTGGATTTGGGTCATGTTCCTCTATTTGGGCCCTTTATTGGGCTTTCCTGTCGATTTGGCTGAGCTCTTTAAAAGAGGTCGGGTAGTCTGACCTGAAGAGGTCGGTCGCTTTGTCTCCAATCATCCCGGGTCGGGTAGCTCAACCCAGGGTATGAACAGTGCCCCTGCTTGAGCTCGGTCTTCTTTTTTGAGGTCGAGTCCTTTGACTTCGATCCTTCTTTAGTGAAACCGAGTTCAAGCATTTTGTCGATTTCTTCCTTTTGTAGACTCTTTTTGAATGTAGAACGTTTTTCTCTAAAAGTACGCGCTTTTATATCAGCGCTTTGTTTTTTGGGAATGTCAGAGGGTTTAATACCTTCATTAATTGGTATTAATTGCCCCGTTTTCTCTTGGCTTTTATTTTGAATCTCTCAATCAAAAAACGGTTTCTCTTCTTCGCTCTTCTTCGTAACTTCTTCCTTTACTCTCTCATTTTCTGTTTCTTTCGTAGTTTCTTCCCGCAACGCCTGTTCTGCTACTGCTTTCTGAGGAAGAAGCGTGATTTCCAGATTTCTCCTTCTATCTTCGCAGTTTTCCGCTTCGAGGGGTGGCTTTGGTGCTTCTTCTCTTCAGCTTCCTTTTTATTTTCCAGGTTCGATTTTCTTCCTCTATTTCTTTATATGTCTGTTTTTTGAATTTTGCTCAGAGAAAGTTTGAATCTTTTCTGTTTTTTACTGTACCTGATGTGTTCTGGAATTTCTTCATTTTTAGTGTGAATCTTTTTTCTTTTCTTGTTGCCTGAATCTAAAAATTGGGGCTTTTGCATGTTTGTTGTTGTTTCTGCTTGTGCCTTCGATGGTGGTTTTGCTTGATTCTGAAAAAGTTTGCGTCTTTGGTGATTTTCTGCTGGGCATTTTTTATTTTGATAATGCTTTGGCTGATAGACTGTAGAAAGATAGTGACTTTGTGTTTTTTACTTCCTTTGTTTTCGTTTGAAACCTTATTTTTTCTTTTTTGATGAGTACCGGGACGTAAGCTGTAGAATTTTCTTGAAACCTTACTTTGTTACTGCCTCCAAAGGATGCCCCAGGGCTTTGGTTTGAGTCTTGGGGTTTTCCTTTCCTATTTGTTCGTCTGTCGAGTTATTTTGCCCCTCATCCGAGATGTTTTGTTAGTAATCCACTCTTCTTTTTTATTGTAGGATTTAGTTGGCCTCATGTCTTCTCGCAATAACGTTGTAGAGATGTCTTCCCAGGTTCCCGAGGGCATGGCCGATTGGGTGGACTCGATGGTTCTTATGTGTGTCTCTTTGGTTGATTCCGAGTTTTGCGCGCAGCTTAGGCAGTTTCATAGGGTCTGTAGTAATCCTGGTGATGAGAAGAATTATGAACTTGTCCCTCCCTCTTCTGAGGAGAGAGTTTGTTTCTCTACTCGGGTTGTTAATGATCACCCTTTTTTCTATGCTTATGACTTCTTTTTTGGTCAGCTGGGTATCACCCTTCCTTTTACTGAGTTTGAGACCGACCTGTTATGGTCCTGTAATGTTGCTCCCCCTCAACTTCACCCTAATTCCTGGGGTTTCATTAAAAATTTTCAATTGTTGTGTAATGGTTTTGGTATCCCTGCCTCGCAATCTCTCTTTTTCTACCTATTTGTCTTAATAAAGCCTGGAGTAGTAAAAAAGAAGGCAGCGTGGGTCTCCTTCTGATCTTCCCAGGGAAAGAAGGTCTTTTCCATATTTGATGAATCGTTTCGCGATTTTAAGAACTATTTTTTCAAGGTCCGAGCTGTTGTGTCTTATTTGCAAAGGCGATAAAGAATAATGAATCCATGAAGGCTTTTAAGAGGGCACAGAAGGCGACTGCTGCCAAAAACATCTGGGCTAAGGCGGCCGGGGAGGGATCTTCCCAAGTGCGTGTGAAGCCGTCCATGCTGAGTTCTCCTGGGATGAGGAAGGTGATCCCTACTCCCCGAGTTCGTCTGGCTGACCCTCTTCCAACTTCTGCTGCTCCTTCTGTCGCTCCTCCCAATAAGAAACAAAAAACAGTTGAGCCCTTCGACCTCGATGCTCCCGACTTTAATGCTATTGAATTTGTAGATCAGTAAATCGGCCCCTATGGCACCCTTTCTATGGACGATGTGTCCATCCTTCATTATTTGGAATTTATGACCTGAAACAGCATAAAGATGGCGTATATGGGGGCTGCTCTGCACCAAACTGCTCAAAACCTACCTCTCCATGCCACCAAAGCATTTATGGAGGAGGCAAAGCGAGAGTTCGACTGAATGAAGGGGCTGAAGGAGGATCTCAAGGTGAAGGTGGCCAAGCTGGAAAAAGATCTAGAGAACGAGAAAGCGAGTTCCCTTTCTCTGGCAGCTTCTGTGCGGTTGGCCAAGGACACGGCAATGATGCATAAGGATAGTTACATTACGTCCTATCAGGAGGTGATACGCCTGAGGGGGGAGCTGGAGAGTGCCCGGGAAGATTATTCTGAACTTCAAGGTCATCTTGTTGGCAGCGTGACTGCTGCTTATGAGAACCTGAAGGAGCAAGTTCGGGTTATTGCTCCCGAGGCCGACCTGACCCTCTTCAGCCTGGATAATGTTGTTAAGGATGGCAAGATTGTCCCTGATGACGAGGATGATGATAATGTCGAACTTGCTCCTGTGTCCTCTGCTAAGGTGTCGACTTCTGCTGTTCCTACCGAGGTCGACCCTCCCGCCTCTGATCCTGACTGCCAGATCTTAAACCGAGATGACGGTACTGTGGATGTTGTTCCTCTCCAAACTCGCCCTCCATCTCCTGCTAAAAAGTCTTCTGACCCTTAGCTTCATTTATTCTGGATATTTATATAGTTGGCCCGGCTTGTGGACTTTTAAAACTCTTTATGTTTTGTTAACTGCTGACATTTTCTTGTTGCTTGCCTAGCAACTTTTATTTTTGAAAAACAAAAGGTAGCTCACTTAGCTTTTTAAGGTAGGTTTTGGTGGCCTCCAAGGCTTTTATAACTTTTTGTAGACTATATCATGCTTTTTGTGCTTGATTTGGTATCTCTTCTGTTTTCTGAGAATGTTGGATCCTTGCAGCTCGACCTTTTTGGATTTGCTTTGTAGTAGGGTGACTTCTTTACGTCGTTCTTTTCTAAGTTATTTTTGTAATCCTCTTTCTTGGATCTTTGTCAGATCTCTTTCAGGGATTGCTTTTATAAATTTTTAGTAGTAGGAGTCCGACTTCGTTATATCGGTCTCTTTTAAGATATTTTTGTAGATAACTTTTTAGTAGTAGGAGTCCGACTTCGTTATATCGGTCTCCTTTAAGTTATTTTTGCAAATAACTTTTTAGTAGTAGGAGTCCGACTTCGTTATATTGGTCTCCTTTAAGTTATTTTTGCAAATAACTTTTTAGTAGTAGGAGTCCGACTTCGTTATATCGGTCTCCTTTAAGTTATTTTTGCAAATAACTTTTTAGTAGTAGGAGTCCGACTTCGTTATGTCGGTCTCCTTTAAGTTATTTTTGTAGTCCTTTTTTTTGGACCTGTGTCAGGTCTCTTTCAGGGACTACTTGTATAACTTTTTAGTTTTGGGCTGACTTTGTTATGTCGGGCCCTTCTAAGTTAAAGTAATCCTCTTTAATAGGGTTGGCCAGACCTCTTTCCAGGGTTTACTTATAACTTGGGTTGACTTGATCCGACTTCTTAATGTCGGCCAGTCTTTAAGTTATTATTTTAGCAATCCGTAAGACCTCGTCAGGTTCTTTTTTAGATCACTTTCGATAACTTCTTACATTATTCTGTGTTCATCTTTGCCGATTTGTAGAAAGTGGTTGTCATCTCTAAATCGTCCTTTGGATGAATTGTATTTTCACCTTTATCAGACGGTTATCTTTATCGTGATCATGCAGTGAAATTATTTTTTTCACTTTCTGCCGATCTGTTGCTTTATAATTGGACGATGAATACTTCAGATTAATGCGTCTTGAAATCTTGTAGAATATCTAAAATATATATATTTATTCAAAGGAAAGTGCAAATATGTACATGTGGGAATTTTTCATCCCTTTATGTCGAATAGTGTTTGAGTCTCAACTTGGTGCCTCATTAAAAAACCTTTTCAGGAAAGAGAGTGCATCCAATGGTGAGATCTTTTACTTTTCTAGCTGTAGTACCTTCTTAGGTTGCAGGCGTGCCATGATCTGGGAAGCTCTCGTCCATCGAGTTCGGACAGTCTGTAGTAGCCCTTTCTGAGTACTTTTACAACTCGGTAGGGTCCTTTCCAGTTTGCTGCCAACTTTCCTTCTCCTGGTCGAGTTGTTCCAATATCATTTCGGATTAGGATGAGGTTGTTCTTCGTGAAACCTCTTGGCACTACCTTTTGATTATATCTGGAAGCCATTCGACGTTTTAGTGCTTCTTACCTGATCCGAGCTCTTTCCTGAATTTCAGGTAGTAGGTCGAGTTCTTCCTTCTGAAGTTGAGAGTTGGCCTTTTCATTATAGTGGACTACTCTGGGTGACCCTTCCTCGATCTCTACTGGGATCATTACCTCCACTCCATATGCTAGTGAAAAGGGTGATTCATTTGTCGTGGAGTGTGGCGTTGTTCGATATGCCTATAGGACTTGCGGAAGTTCTTCGGCCCAAGCTTCCTTTGCATCTTGTAGTCTCCATTTTAACCCTGCCAATATGACTTTGTTGGCAGCTTCGGCCTGTCCATTGGCTTGAGAGTGTTCGACGGAGGTGAACTGGTGCTTTATATTCAAGTCGGTGATAAACCCATATTTCATGAGTTCTTTTGTGCTTAATTTGAGTGATTTATTCAATCCTCCACCTACTTATTCATATTAACTGCATGGTTTTACTTTCCCTTCCTTATTATGTCATATTGTGAAAAACATATTTTTCTAAGCTTTGAAAATTAATTATTTTAATTACCTTTATTTCCATTCGATGCCGTGATTAGTGTGTTGAGTAGTTTCAGATTTTCTAAGGCAGAATGACTTAAAGGATGGAAAAGGAAACATACAAAAATGGAAGGAGAAAGCAAAACAGAGCTTTGAAGGAAACTGGTATTCACGCGATCGCATGGACGACGCGATCGCGTGCCAGAAGCGAAGATGCAGCGACGCGGCCGCATGACTGACGCGACCGCGCGACATAAGCAGAACGCATACGACGCGGACGCGTGACTGACGCGACCGCGTGGCAAGGAAAAGCTCCGAATGACGCGACCCCGTGATCCACGCAGACGAGTGACAGAGGCCATGTATCAGAATTTACAGAATACGCCCCCAGCGATTTCTGAAGCCCTTTTTGGCCCAGATCCAAGTACAGACAGCATAGACCAGAGGTTATAAAGTGTGGGAATACAACCATTCAAAGGAGAGCTCGCATATTTTATTTTTCAATGATTTAGATTTAGTTGAGAGGGAGATCTTCTCCTCTCTCTCTTAGGATTTAGGATTTCTTCTCGCTTTAAGAGTGACTCTCAATCCAGGTTTTATATTTTTTTGCTTTAAACTTCCCTTTTACTTTATTTATTTATTTCAGTATCTGAGTTGGCTATTTACCTTTATAATTGAATCTATGAATTCTTTCATGTTACAGACTGTTATTTGAATTAATGATAATTGAGGTAGTTTCGGTTTATGATTGTTCTCTTTGATTTAAGTTACCATTGCTTCCCATCTAAGGACATTTTTATTATTCCAGCAATTTTACTTTTTCCCCTTTTGGTCCTGGTTAAGAATTCAGTAACTCAACAGTTATTAAACTCAACATAATTGATAATCGTTATCTTGCTAATTGAGCTGAACGTAAGTAATCCCAACCTTTTCTCAGGAAATAAATAGGATTCAAAGGTCAATTTAATTAGTCCCTTGACTTTCCTTTGCCCTAGTAAAGGTTGACCAAGTGAAGTTTAGATTCAACTTTCATTATAGTTGAGAGAGATAACTACGTTGGACCTCCAACTTCTCTTACCTTGCCAAAAGTCTGCTTTACAGTATTTATTTATTTTAATTGCCATTTACTTTACTTGTCATTTAAATTACTTGCTTCTCATCTTCTAAACCCCGATTACAACCTTTATAGCCAATAATAAGAACATACCTCCTCGCAGTTCCTTGAGAAGACGACCCAAGGTTTGAATACTCGGTTAATAATTTTTAAAGGGGTTTGTTACTTGTGACACCCAAAACGTTTGTACGAAGGGATTTTTGTTGGTTTAGAGACTATATCTACAACGCGACTGTTTTTATGACATTCTTTACTGGCAAAAATCCTAACGTCAGTCGGCTACTAGTCTCCTGAAGCCTGCGTCTGTGAATTGAGTGCCATTGTCTGTGGTTATGGCATATGGAACCCCGAACCTCGTGACAATGTTCCTATATAGGAATTTCCGACTTCTTTGAGCGATGGCGCTGGCTAGGGGCTCTGCCTCAATCCATTTTGTAAAATAGTCTACTCCGACTATGAGGAATTTTACTTGTCCTGATCCCTGGGGAAAGGGTCCGAGAAGATCAAGTCCCCATTTTGCAAATGGCCAGGGCGAGGTTACACTGATGAGCTCTTCTGACGGGGCGATGTGGAAGTTGGCATGTTTTTGACATGGTGGACATGTCTTTACAAATTCTATAGCTTCCTTCTATGGGATTGGCCAATAAAATCCTGCTCGAAGTACTTTTTTGGCAAGAGCTCGTGCTCCGAGATGATTGCCGCACATGCCGCCGTGTACTGCTTCTAACACTTCCTTTGTGTTGTTGGTCGGCACGCATTTAAGTAGTGGTATTGAGATCCCTCTTTTGTACAGGATGTTGTTTATAATAGTGTAGTACTGTGCCTCCCTTTTTAATCTTTTCACCTCTTTTTCCTCTGTGGGGAGCGTCTCTGCTTTGAGGTAGTTAATTATAGGGGTCATCCAACCTTGGTCCTGACTTGTGATGGCTAGGATTTTTTCTGCTTCCGATATTGACGGGTTCTGTAGCATTTCCTGGATGAGGCTTCTATTGTTGCCCCCTGGTTTGGTGCTAGCTAGTTTTGAGAGTGCGTCAGCTCGGGCATTTTGCTCGCGGGGTATGTGGTAGATTTTATATTCCCCGAGTTGTCCGAGCTATTCCTTGGTTTTATCCAAATACTTTTTCATGGTGGGATCTTTGGCTTGATAGCTCCCTGTTATCTACGATGTGACTACTTGTGAATCGCTGTAAATGTTGAGTTTTTTAGCTCCAACCTCTGTAGCCAGCTTCAAACCAGCTAACAACGCTTCGTATTCCGCCTGGTTGTTTGAGGCCGGGAACCCGAACTTGAGGGAGAGCTCAACTTGGGTTCCTTGGTTGCTTTCTATTATCACGCCTGCGCCGCTTCCAGTCTTATTTGAAGAACCGTCCACGTAGAGATTCCATTCTGTGGGGGTCTCCAAGGCATCTGTGAATTCTGCGATAAAATCGGCTAGGTACTGTGATTTAATGGCCGTCTGAGCTTCATATTGGAGGTCGAATTCTGATAACTCGACTGCCCATTGTAAAATTCTGCCTGCTAAATCTGTTTTCTGTAATATTCCTTTTATGGGCTGGTTGGTTCGAACCTTAATGGTGTGAGCCTGGAAGTACGGGCGAAGTCGTCGAAATGTTAGAATGAGAGTATAGGCAAACTTTTCTATTTTCTGGTAGTTCAGCTCGGATCCCTGTAGTGCTTTGCTAATGAAGTAGACGGGTTGTTGCCCACTTTCGTCTTCTCAGACTAGTGCTGAGGCTATTGCCCGGCTTCCTACTGCGAGATATAGTACGAGTGGTTCTCCTTCTCGTGGTCGAGATAAGATAGTCGGTCGTCCTAAGAACTCCTTGAAGTCTTGGAAGGCTTGTTCGCATTCTGTCGTCCATTCGAACTGTTTTCCCTTCCTTAAAGTAGCATAAAAGGGGAGAGATCTTATCGCTGCCCCTGCTAAGAATCTGGATAGGGCGGCCAATCTCCTGTTGAGTTGCTGCACTTCTTTGACACAGGTCGGGCTCTTCATGTTGAGTATGGCTTGGCATTTATCCGGGTTTGCTTCAATTCCTCTTTGTGTGAGCATGAAACCTAGGAATTTTCATGCTTCTACCGCAAAGGTGCATTTTGCCGGATTAAGTCGCATGTCGTGCTTCCTTATGGTGTCGAACACTTGAGCCAGGTCGGACAATAATGTATCTTCGCTTTGTGTCTTTATCAACATGTCGTCAACATAGACTTCCATGATCTTTCCAATGTGGTCTGAGAAGACTTTATTCATCAGCCTTTGATAGGTAGCTCCCGCGTTCTTGAGACTGAAGGGCATTACGATGTAGCAGTAATTTGCTTTTGGCATTAAAAACGAGGTCTTTTCTTGATCTGGTGGATACATGGGGATTTGGTTGTATCCCGAGTATGCGTCCATAAACGAGAGGTATCTATATCCGGAGGAAGCGTCTACCAGAGCGTCGATACTTGGGAATGGGTAAGGATCCTTTGGGCAGGCTTTATTGAGATCGGTGTAATCGGTACACATTCGCCACTTCCCATTTGATTTTTTCACCAAGACGACGTTGGCTAGCCATAATGGATACTTGACTTCTCTTATGAATCCTGCCTCCAGTAGTGCCTGTACTTGCTCTTCCCCCGCTTGGGATCGCTCTGGCCCAAGTTTTCTTCGTTTCTGCTGCACCAGCCGAGATCCCGGATAGACCGCCAACTTGTGGCACATTAGCTTGGGGTCTATACCTGGCATATCTGCGGCTTTCATGCGAAGAGATCGACATTATCGCGTAAGAATTGTATCAGTAATTCTTTTGAGTCTCCTCTTAGGATTGTTCCGATATTAGTTGTTTTGTCCGAGGTGTCTCCGATCTGAACCTTCTCTATCTCGCCTTCTGGCTGTGGACGGAGTTCTTCTCGTCACTGAACTCCACCAAGCTCAATTGTATGAAACTCTTCTCCTCTGCCTCTGAGGTTTAGACTTTCGTTATAACAGGGGCGTGCCATCTTTTGATCTGCTTTTACCGTGGCTATCCCCTCTGTAGTTGGGAATTTCATGCATAGATGTGGAGTTGAGACTATTGCGCCGAGTTGATTGAGTGTTGTCCGACCTATTAGGGCATTGTAGGCTGAACTTACGTCGACCACGATGTAGTCTATCTTGAGGGTCCTGGATTGGTTCCCTTTTCCGAAGGTTGTGTGTAGCGATACGTATCCCAGTGGTTGTACCGGGATATCTCCTAGTCCGAACAGACTATTCGGGTATGCTCTAAGCTCCTCTTCGTCTTAGCCGAGTTTGTCGAAGGCTGTTTTGAATAAGTTGTCGGCAGAACTCCCTTGGTCTACTAATGTGCGGTGTAGATTGGCGTTTGCCAGTATGATAGTGATGACCATGGGGTCGTCGTGTCCCGAGATGATGCCGGATGCGTCCTCTTTAGTGAATGCTATCGCAGGGATGTCGGGTGCTTCCTCCTTTCCCTCGACATGATATACTTCTTTGAGATATCTTTTTCGGGATGATTTAGAGATCCCACCTCCTACGAATCCCCCGTGTATCATGTGGACGTGTCTTTCTGGTGTCCGAGGTGATCGCTCAGCTCGTCCGTCATCTTCGTCCCTTCGTCTCTTTCTTTGGTCATCATCTCGGGTAGCCAGAAAGCGATCTAATCTTCCTTCTCTCACCAATTTTTTTATGATATTCTTTAAGTTGAAGCACTCGTTGGTGGAGTGCCCTCGAACTCGGTGGTATTCACAATATTCCTTCCGGTTTCCTCCTCCTCTTTTGCCTTTGAGTGGCCGTGCTGGGGGAATTTTCTCCGTATGGCAGACTTCTTTGTATACATCGACCAGGGATACTCTGAGAGGAGTGTAATTATGGTATTTTTTGATTTTCTCCCCTTGTCGATCTTCTTTCCTTTTGGATTCCTTGTCTTTGTCTCGGTAGGAGGCCTCGGATTTTGAGGTTTCTCCCAGCCGAGCATTCTCTTCCATGTTGATGTATTTTTCTACTCGCTCCTGTACTTCGTCTAAGGAGGTGGGGTACTTCTTTGATATAGATTGGCTAAAAGGTCCCTCTCGTAGGCCATTGATGAGTCCCATGATGGCGGCCTCTGTTGGTAAACTTTGTATGTCCATGCATGTTTTGTTGAATCTTTCCATGTAGTTGCGGAGACTCTCCCGATCTCCTTGCTTGATCCCTAGTAAACTGGGTGCGTGCTTGGCCTTATCCTTCTGGATGGAGAATCTGGCCAGGAACTTTTTGGCCAGGTCGTCAAAGTTTGAGATGGACTTTGGAGGTAAGTTGTCGAACCATCTGATCGCTGTCTTCGTGAGGGTTGTTGGAAAAGCTTTGCAGCGAACGGCATCTGAGGCGTCGGTAAGGTACATTCTGCTTCTGAAATTGCTGAGATGATGGTTGGGATCTGTGGTGCCGTCGTACAAAATCATATCCGGGAGTTTGAAGTCTTTTGGAATTTTGGTTTTCATGATTTCCCTGGTGAATGGATCTTGTTCTTTGCGTGAATTTTCCTCAGGAGTAGTCCGAGGAGTTTTCGATTTGAGTTCGGTTTCTAATTGCTGTAGTTTTTCTTCCAATTCTCGACGTCGCCGTACCTCTCTTTGTAGATCCTTTCTGATTTCTCGTTGTTGTTGGGTTTCTTTCTCAAGTTATTTCAAGCGATCTTGAAGCGCCTCTATTGCTCCCGGATTTGATGAATTTTTGTCTCCGTTAGATTCCGGGGTATCTTTCAGTGTGGTGTCCGCGTTTTTGTGTGGCGTTCTATTTTCTAGATCTAAATCGTGGTCGTTGTCATGGCCGTCCGCCATGGTGGTGGGATGACTTCCAGGTTCCCCGACAACGACGCCAATGTTCCGAGGGTTACCTGAAACTGGAGGTCGATCTCGGACGAGATCTTCTGTACTGGTCGGAGATAACGTGTCCGGCTGGCTGATGGCGGCCGGAGCTGTTGTATCCGACTTGTTGGATTTATAGCACTGCTGATCCTTGGTCACCGAAGGGTGGGGGTTACCTGCAAGAGACTCCGATGCTTAAGTTAGCACGGGTATTAAGCAGGTTTTATGTAGAATCAGAGTATGAGTTATACCTGGGTGCTCCAGTGTATTTATAGTAGTGTGGGCTGATCTTTCTGATAAGATAAGTTAGTTATCTTATCTTATCTTATCCTGTTCTGGATGAAGTCAGCTTATCTTCAAGGGAACCGCCTTTATCTCTATAGGCTTGGATTGCCTTTGGATTTGGGTCGTGTTCCTCTATTTGGGCCCTTTATTGGGCTTTCCTGTCGATTTGGCCGAGCTCTTTAGAAGTGGTCGGGTAGTCTGACCTGAAGAGGTCGGTCGCTTTGTCGCCAATCATCCCGGGTCGGGTAGCTCGACCCAGGGTATGAACACCAAGTGAATGAGAATTGCCTTCAAGGTTCTTAATATTTTTTTTGAATTGCATGATTTGGCCACATGTAATTTGAATCCTTTTCTTTGATTAGGAAATTTCTTGATGGATGTTGTGCATTTACTTCAATGCATTGTGCTTCTTGTTCATATGCGTGCATCCATATGTGTTTGGCTTGAATGCATTCATGTTTCTTTATTGCTTGTTTGGTTGTTTTAACCCACAAGTTTAGAGCATCTCAAGCACACTAGGATGAGTGAAGTGCATGGTCCTTTTTGTGTAATTGTGACATGGGCCTTTTTATGTTAGTGTGTGTTCTAGACTACATGCATCTTAGAACTTACACTTGTTTCATTAATGTCACACATTGGGTAACTCACTCCATTATAGTGATTTACCTCATTTCAACGATGTATGCTTCCTTGCTTTTGCATTTACTTTTCTTACTATCCGGTCTTCCATTTTCAGGATAGAGTCATTATAAGCAAAAACGGAAGCGGGAGAAAGAACACGCAGCACCGGTTGATCTACCAGCTGAAGGTAGCAACTCGGAAAGTCGCCGTACCCCCTTGCTCATATTTGTCCTACCTCGCGGTCGTACAACTTTCTGTTCGAAACTTGATATTGCCAAAATCCAGGGTGACGCAGTCGCGTAGTCGACGCGATTGCGTGAGTGGCCATCATGGGGATATGACGCGGATGCGTGAGCCATGCATCCGCGTGGTAAGGCGTGTGCGATCAGCACCAGTCCAGCACCACTCTCGCACAACTTTCGGTCGTGCACCCTTTTTTACGTTGATTTCCAGGTCACGCGGCCGCGTGAGTGACGCGGACGCGTGGGAGGCAGGTTCCCCATGTGACGCGGACGCGTCAGCGATGCAGTTGTGTGGGATGATTTGTGCTAAAGGCACGCCTCCAGCCACGCTACCGCGTGACTCTCTGTTCGATTATTTTCTTCCCAACGCACTAGTGATGCGGACGCGTCAGCGATGCTGCCGCGTCACGTGCGTGCTTTTTTTTTATAATGCAATATGCAGAATGCAATGCTAATATGAATGTTATGCAAAACTCCAGGTTCAATATAATAAAATAAAATAAAACTTGAAAACAAATAAAACTAAATAAAAATGAAAAAGGACGATCATACCATGGTGGGTTGTCTCCCACCTAGCACTTTTAGTTAAAGTCCTTAAGTTGGACATTTGATGAGCTTCCTGTTATGGTGGCTTATGCTTGAACTCATCCAGGAATCTCCACCAATGTTTGTGATTCCAATATCCTCCGGGATCCCAAACAAGGCACATAAAGCCCTTGAGAGTAGTTTTAAACAGGTTCTCAGGCTTCCAGTGTGCTGAATGTCAGAACAGACTCCAGGATCCCAAACTTTGCTTTTACACCCGTCTTTGTGTTGCTCATCATGATTCCATCTGGGTAGTAAACAATCTGAATTCCCACTAAAGCGGCCAAACAACTTCCTAGACCCATTCAGTTGAGCTTTACACCAACCTTTGCATTTAAACTTTGAGCTTCCAACCATAATGAACCTTGCAGGACAATTCTTACTACTGACCGTCTTCCTCTTACTCTTTATGCCACAAAGAGCTCTAAGTTGACCATCCGTCTCCAGTAGTCCATATTCAAGTGTAATTAGAAAGCTAAGGGATATGAATTTTACCCACTTGAATGTTGTGAAGGATGATGGCAACTTAGGGGGAGGGGTCTCCAATAACATTGGCAAGGTGATTTCAAGCTCCACTCCCTTGTGCTCTTTGACAACTTCCACTTCTTTGCAAGCTTCTTCAATTTCAACCTCTTCCTCTTGGTAGATTTCTTCCAATTCAGTCTCTTCTTCACTACTTACCAAAGGCATAGGAGGTTGTGCTTCTTCTTCTTGAATCTCCATCTCTTGATTAACCTCTTCAAAGTCTTTAGCCATGATATGCCTTGGAGGTTGTACACCCTCCTTAACATCAATTTCAAATGTCTTTGAAGGAGGCTCTATAACTTTACTTTCCCATGGAGGTTCTGCATCTCCTAAATCTTCAACTAATTCTTCTTCTTTGATAATTACAGCTTCCTCCACTTGTTCCAGTACAAAAGTATGTTCCTCATTGTCCATTGGAGTTTCTAGTGTCTCCCTTATGCCACGCTCTTTTATTGATTCTTCACATGTAGCCATGGGAGCACTTTGAGTGTCTGAGCGTCGGGAACCTAATTGACTTTTTGCTTGATTCAATTGATGAAGGGTTGCCATAAGTTGATCCACTGTTTCCTTGAGACGATCCGTTGATTCTTGTTCTGATTGGGTATCATAAGTAGGACCATAAGGCTCTTGGATTGATGGATATGGATATGGTGTATATGGAGGTGGTGGTTCTTAGGAGTAATTGGGTTGGAATTGGGGTGGTTTTATACATGGTTCATATGGTTCATAAGGTGGTTGGTATGGTGGATGTGGGTTAGGATCATATGAAGGTGAATGGTGGTAGTTGGCTTGTGAGTGTGGTGGTTCAAAGTTGTGTTGAGGAGGTTCATAGGCATATGATGGGGGTCCATCATATCTATCATCTTGGTATGCCCCCTGGAATGGCTCTTGACTATAGTAATTTGGTGGATGTTGGTTGTCACGGAAGGGTCCACCATAACTATTGTCTTAGTATGCATCGTGGAATGGTCTTTGTCTGTGGTACTGTGGAAGGTGTTGTTGCCGGAATGGTTGATCAGATCCTCGTGGCTTTTTCCATCTCTGATTGTTTTGACCTTGATGCATGTTCCTGTTATAATTTCCATTCCTTGCAACAACATTGGAACCAAACTCAAAGCGAGAGGGGTGAGAACACATAGTTAGTTAATAAAAATTTAAAAACAAAAATAAAAGCAAATTTGAAATTTAAATTTTTGAATTTGAAAATTAAAATTTGAATTTTAAATTTTGAAAATTGAATTTTTAAATTTGGAAATTGAAAATTGATTTTTTTTTCGAAAAAATCAATTTAAAAGTAAATATTTACAATAACCAATAATAAGGCACACGTTTGCAATTCTCCGGCAACGGTGCCATTTTGAAGAGAACTGAAGATTGACGGTTTAGAAGTTATAGTAAACTCTCGTTGCAAGCATAGTTACTAAACCAAACAATCAACCTTTCTTACAAATGTTTTGGTTGTCACAAGTAACAAACCCATTTAAAATTGATAACCGAGTATTTAAACCTCGGGTCGTCTTCTCAAGGAATTGCAGGGAGGTGTTCTTATTATTGGTTATGAGTCTTGTAAATTGGAGGTTTTGAAAGTAAGAAACAAGTATGTTAAATGATAAGAAAAATAAAATAGTAATAATAAAATAAACTCTTGGCAAGGTATTAGAACTGGAAGTCCTATCCTAGTTATCCTTATTAATTGTGATGAGAATTGGATTTTTCTCCGACTTTGTTAACCTCTAACTATGAAGGTAAGTTAAGTGGATGAATAAATTCTGATTCCTCAAGTCCTAGTCTCTCCTTGGGAAAAGTTAGAGTTATTCGATCTCGAATTAATTCTTGAAGGATTTTATTTTCAATCAACAATGAGTTTGATAACTCAAGTGTTTCCAATGACTCAACCAAAGCCAAAAGGGAAAAATCCAAATTATTTATATAAATAAAGGAAAGCAATCATAATTCTGAAATACCTCAAGTTATACTAATAAAGATATCAAATGTAACATGGAAGAGTTCATAAATTGAATTGGAAAAATAAATAAAAGGAAAATTGAACCTGATAAAAAGAAACAATCCTGAAAGCAAAGAAATCCTAAATCCTAATCCTAAGAGAGAGGAGAGAACCTCTCTCTCTAAAAACTATATCTCATCCTAAAACTGTGTATTGTGAGCTTGTTATGAATGGATGCATTCCCCCACTTTATAGCCTTTAATCTGTGTTTTCTGGGCCACAAACTGGGTCAGAAACAGCCCAGAATTCGCTGGTTGCGAATTCAAACACGCTGATTTTTCGTCACTGCGACGCGGCCGCGTGGAGCACGCGTTCGCATTGCCTAGCGTCAGGGCAACTATGGCATATTATATATCAAATCAAAGCCCCAGACGTTAGCTTTCCAACGCAACTAGAACCGCGTCATTTGGACCTCTGTAGCTAAAGTTATAGCTGTTTGAGTGCGAAGAGGTCAGATTGGACAGCTTAGCAATTTCTCCAACTTCTTGTATTCCTTCCACTTTTGCATGCTTCCTTTCCATCCTCTGAGCCATTCCTGCCCTGTAATCTCTGAAATCACTTAACACACATATCAAGGCATCTAATGGTAATAAGAGAGGATTAAACATAGGGAACTTAAGGCCAAAGAAGCATGTTTTCAATCAAAGCACATAATTAGGAAGGCAAATGTAAAACCATGCAAATAGTATGAATAAGTGGGTAAAGAGTTAATAAAAACCACTCAATTGAGCACAAGATAAACCATGAAATAGTGGTTTATCAGGAACCTCAATGGGAAACTTAAGTCATAGAGCCTCCTTCCAAGATGTTTGAATTTGATGTTGAGGAGGGTGTACAACCTTCAAGGCATATCATGGTTGAAGACCTTGAGGAGGTTGATCATGAGATGGGCTCAATAATTAATGAGTTTTTACCTACAATTGAATCCTCTCCCATTGAAGTAGAGGAAGAGTTTAATGTTGCAAAAGCTCGTCAAGAGGTGGAGATCATCAAAGAGGAGCCCAAGAGAGTGAAGCATACATTGGCAAGGCCGCCACTGGAGATTCCTCCCCCCGAGTCATTACCATCCAACACAACATTCAAGTGGGTAAAAATTCTTATTCTTAAACTCTACCTTCCTGCTTGAATATGGTCTGCTTGAAACGGATGGACAACTTAGAGCTATCTGCGATTTTAAGAGTAAAAGGGAGATGGTTAGCGATTAGCAACACCATCCTAGGTTCTTTATGGTTGGAAACTCAAGGCCTAATTGTAAGGGTTGGTATAATTCTCAATTGATTGGGTCTAGGAGAATGTTTGGCTGCTTACATGAAAATTCCAAGGCTAAACCACCCGGTTGGAGTGATGATGAGCCACTTATATACGGGTACAGAAACAAGATTTGGGATCCGGGCATACAAGAGGATCAACTTTGGGAGCTTGATGAGCGGATAATTTATACGCTTTTTGGCATTGATTTTAGTATGTTTTTAGTATGATTTAGTTAGTTTTTATTATATTTTTATTAGTTTTTAAATAAAAAATCATATTTCTGGACTTCACTATGAGTTTGTGTGTTTTTCTATAATTTCAGGTATTTTCTGGCTGAAATTGAGGGAACTGAGCAAAAATCTTATTCAGGCTGAAAAAGGACTACAGATGCTGTTGGATTCTGACCTCTCTGCACTCGAAATGGATTTTCTGGAGCTAAAGGAATCCAAATGGCGTGCTCTTAATTGCGATGGAAAGTAGACATTCAGGGCTTTCCAGCGATATATAATAGTCTATACTTTGATCAAAGATAAACGACATAAACTGGCATTCAACGCCAGTTCCCTGTTGTAGTCTGGCGTCAAATGCCAGAAACAGGTTACAAATTGGAGTTGAATGCCAAAAACAGGTTACAACCTAGCGTTCAACTCCAGAAACAGCCTAGGTATGTGAGAAGCTTAAGTCTCAGCCCCAGCACACACCAAGTGGGCCCCAGAAGTGGACTTCTGCACCAATTATCTTTGTTCATTCATTTTCTGTAAACCTAGGTTACTAGTTTAGTATTTGAACAACATTTAGAGATTTATTTAGTACCTCGTGACATTTTAGATCTGAACTTTGTACTCTTTGACAGTATGAGTCTCTAAACTCCATTGTTGGGGGTGAGGAGCTCTGCTGTGTCTCGATGAATTAATGCAATTATTTTTGTTTTCTATTCAAACACGCTTGTTTCTATCTAAGATGTTTATTCGCACTTCAATATGATGGATGTGATGATCCATGACACTCATCATCATCCTCAACCTATGAACGCGTGCTTGACAACCACCTCCGTTCTACCTTCGATTGAATGAATATCTCTTGGATTCCTTAATCAGAATCTTCGTGGTATAAGCTAGAATCCATTGGCAGCATTCTTGAGAATCCGAAAAGTCTAAACCTTGTCTGTGGTATTCTGAGTAGGATTCAGGGATTGAATGACTGTGACGAGCTTTAAATTCACAAGGGCTGGGCATAGTGACAGACGCAAAAGGATTAATAGATCCTATTCCAGCATGAGTGGGAACCGACAGATGATTAGCCGTGCGGTGACAGCGCACCTGGACCTTTTTCACTGAGAGGACGGATGGTAGCCATTGACAACAGTGATCCACCAACACACAGCTTGCCATAGGAGGAATCTTGCGTGCGTGAAGAAGAAGACAAGGAGAAAGCAGAGTTTCAGAAGACAAAGCATCTCCAAAACTCCAACATATTCTCCATTACTGCAGAACAAGTATTTAATTCATGATCTTTTATTCTTCGCAATTCATACTGATAATTATAATTGATTTCCTGACTAAGATTTACAAGATAACCATAGATTGCTTCAAACCAACAATCTCCGTGGGATCGACCCTTACTCACGTAAGGTATTACTTGGACGACCCAGTGCACTTGCTGGTTAGTTGTGCAAATTTGTGAGAAATAATAATATTGACATTGACATACACAATTTCGTGCACCAAGTTTTTGGCGCCGTTGCCGGGGAATGTTTGAGTTTGGACAACTGACGGTTTATTTTGTTGCTTAGATTAGGAAAAATTTTTCTTTTTGGTTTAGAGTCTTCTATTATTGTTTTTGGTTGAAATTATTTTTTTAAATCCTTATTTTCTCTTTTAAAATTTTTTGAATTTTTTTTTAACTAATAATTGAGTTTTTCTGTTTGAGTTTAGTGTCATGTTTTAAGTTTGGTGTCAACTGCATGTTTTTATTTCCCTTTAAATTTTCGAATTGCATGTTCTTTGTTCTTTCTTAATCTTCAAGTTGTTTTTGTTTATTTTCCTTGTTTGATCTTTAGATTTTCTTGTTTTGTGATTTTTCTTGTTTTTCTTGTGCATTTTCGAATTAATAGCATCTAAAAAAAAAGATTTATTTATACCTTGTTAAAACACTTTAAATTTATAGCTCAATTGGCTAGAGCGTGGTTCTTATGTTCTTAGTAATTGGCTATCCTTTTTTTAAAAACTTTTTCAAAAATAATTTTTCTTTGAATAAATCTTGTGCCAAACTTTAAATTTGGTGTTTTCTTGTTGATTTTTCTTTAGTTTTCGAAAGTTTTATTTTGGTTTTCCAAAAATTTTAAGTTTGGTGTTCTATCTTCATGTTCTTGTTGTACTTGTGAGTCTTCAAAGTGTTCTTGAGTCTTCCTTGTGTTTTGATCTTTAAAATTTTTAAGTTTGGTGTTCCTTGGTATTTCCCTCCTAAATTTTCGAAAATAAGGAGCATTAGATCTAAAAATTTTATGTTTTGTGTCTTTTTATTATTTTTCTCTTTCCTCATTGAATTCAAAAATATCTTTTTCCTTTATTTTAATTGATTTTTCGAATTTTTCTTTTAAAAATTCAGATTTTATTTTAAAAATTTTTTATTTTATCTTATCTTAGTTTTAAAATTTCGAAATTCCAATCTTTTTCAAAAAACTCATATCTTTTTCAAAATCTTATCTTATCTTATTTCAAATTTCAAATTTCAACTTCCAAAAGTCAAAATTCAAATTTCAAAATTCAAATTTCAAAATTTCAAATTTCAAAATTAATTTTCAAATTTAAAATTTAAATTTCAACACTTTTTAATTTAAATTCCTTATCTTCTCTTACCTAGCTTATCTTATCTTTTCTAATCTCAAATCTTAAAATCAAATCTTTTTCATATCTTTTTTTTTTATTTTATTTTCTTACAAGTATCTTTAACTTTAAGACATATCTTTTTCAAAACTTCCTAACCAATTTCTCTCTCTTCATTTTTTTTTTGAAAATCCTCACCCACATTTTTTTCAAATCTTTTTAATTAATTTAGTTTACAATTTTTTTTATTTCTTTTTCTTCTAATTTTCGAAAATATAGTAAAGTTTTTAGTTATTTTATTTTATTTTATTTAATTTTAATTTCGGTTTTCAAAAAAAAATATTTGCAATCCGCATCATTTCCCTTTCTCAATCATGGACCTAAGTGGAAATGAACAGTCTAGAAGGACTCTGGGGTCATATGCTAACCCCACTACTGCTTCATATGGGAGCAGTATCTGTATACGCTCCATTGGAGTCAGTAGCTTTGGGTTGAATCCTCAGCTCATTATCATGGTGCAGCAAAGTTGCCAGTATTCCGGTCTTCCACAAGAAGAACCTACAGAGTTTCTGGCACAATTTTTATAAGTTGCTGACACAGTACATGATAAGGAAGTAGATCAGGATGTCTACAGATTATTACTGTTTCCATTTGCTGTAAAAGACCAAGCTAAGAGGTGGTTAAATAACCAACCTAAGGCTAGCATAAGGACATGGAAACAGCTGTCAGAAAAATTCCTGAATCAATACTTCCCTCCAAAACGGATGACACAGCTAAGGCTGGACATCCAAGGCTTTAAACAAGGAGATAATGAATCTCTTTATGATGCCTGGGAGAGATAAAGAGAGATGCTAAGAAAATGCCCCTCTGAAATGTTTTCAGAATGGGTGCAGTTAGACATCTTCTATTATGGGCTTGCAGAGAGAGCTCAAATTTCTCTAGATCACTCAGCTGGTGGATCTATACACATGAGAAAGACAATTTAAGAGGCTCAAGAGCTTATTGATACAGTTGCCAGAAATCAGCATCTATACCTAAATATTGAATCTTCCATGAAAGAAGAGGCTAAAACAGTAACTGCTGAACTCAGTCCTGCAGAACAAATTACTGAATTCAATCATCAATTAGACTTTCTAACAAAACAGCTGGCCGAATTCAAGGAGATACTACAAGACACAAGAATGGCTAATATAAATATGGAGGTACAGTTGAAGCAAACAGAACAACAGTTATCAAAACAAATAATAGAAGAGTGCCAAGCAGTTCAATTAAGAAGTGGGAAAACATTAAATACCTCACTTCAAGGCAGCAGGAAGCTAAGAAAAGAACAAACTGCTATCCAAAATCCCTCTGAGGATAGTAAGAGCCCAGAGAGGAATAACTCTGGCGTTCAAACGCCAGAGACAGGCAAGGATTTGGCATCAAATGCCCAATGGAAGCTCAGTTCTTGCGTTCAAACACCAGGAACAAGTAAGGAGTTGGCATCCAACGCCACTCCAGCTTCTAACCCTGGCATTCAAATGCCAGTGAGGGAACACTCACAAGTGCTGATAACAACCCCTCTAAAAAGGCTTCTCCAACCACCTCTATAGGAAATAAACCTGTAGTAACTAAGGTTGAGGAATATAAAAACTCCGCCAAGAGGAGCAGGATAAGCAATTTGCTCGCTTTGTAGATTATCTCAGGACTCTTGAAATAAAGATTCTATTTGCAGAGGCACTTGAGCAAATACCTTCTTATGCCAAGTTCATGAAGGAGATCTTGAGTCATAAGAAGGATTGGAGAGAAACTGAAAGAGTTCTCCTCACTGAAGAATGCAGTGCAGTCATTTTAAAAAGCTTTCCAGAAAAGCTTAAAGATCCCGGAAGCTTTCTAATACCATGCACACTAGAGGGTAATTGCACTAAGACAGCTTTATGTGATCTTGGGGCAAGCATCAACCTAATACCTGCATCCACTATCAGAAAGCTTGGTTTAACTGAAGAAGTTAAACCAACCCGGATATGTCTCCAACTTGCTGATGGCTCCATTAAATACCCATCAGGCGTGATTGAGGACATGATTGTCAGGGTTGGGCCATTCGCCTTTCCCACTGATTTTGTAGTGCTGGAAATAGAGGAGCACAAAAGTGCTACTCTCATTCTAGGAAGACCTTTCCTAGCAACTGGACGAACTCTCATTGATGTCCAAAAGGGGGAAGTAACCCTGAGAGTCAATGAGGATTAGTTTAAGTTGAATGCTGTCAAAGCCATACAGTATCCAGACACACCAAAAGACTGCATGAAAGTTGATCTCATTGACTCTTTGGTAGAGGAGGTCAACATGGCTGAGAGTCTTGAATCAGAGCTGGAAGACATCTTTAAAGATGTTCAGCCTGATTTGAAGGGTTCAGAGGAACTGAAAGAGCCTCTGAGATTTCCTCAGGAAGAGGAGAAACCTTCTAAACCCGAGCTCAAGCCATTACTACCATCCCTGAAATATGCATTTCTAGGAGAAGGTGACACTTTTCCAGTGATCATAAGCTCTGATTTAAACCCACTGGAAGACGAAGCACTAATTCATGTGCTAAGGACACACAAAACAGCTCTTGGGTGGTCCACAAGTGACCTTAAGGGCATAAGCCCAGCTAGATGCATGCACAAAATCCTATTGGAGGATGATGCTAAACCAGTGGTTTAACCACAGAGGCGGCTTAATCCAGCCATGAAGGAAGTGGTGCAGAAAAAGGTCACCAAATTACTGGAGGCTGGGATTATTTATCCTATTTCTGATAGCCCCTGGGTGAGCCCTGTTCAAGTTGTTCCCAAGAAGGGAGGCATGACAGTGGTTCATAATGAAAAAAATGAACTGGTTCCTACAAGAACAGTTACAGGGTGGCGCATGTGTATTGACTACAGAAGGCTCAATATAGCCACCAGAAAGGATCATTTTCCTTTACCATTCATAGGCCAGATGCTAGAGAGACTAGCAGGTCATGAATATTACTGCTTTTTGGATGGCTATTCAGGTTACAACCAAATTACAGTAGATCCTCAGGACCAAGAGAAAACAGCATTCACATGTCCTTCTGGAGTATTTACTTACAGAAGAATGCCTTTTGGTCTGTGTAATGCACCTGCAACCTTTCAGAGGTGCATGCTCTCTATCTTCTCTGATATGGTAGAGAAATTTCTGGAAGTCTTCATTGATGACTTTTCAGTATTTGGAGACTCATTTAGCTCCTGCCTTGACCATTTAACACTTGTTCTGAAAAGATGCCAAGAGACCAACCTAGTTTTAAACTGGAAAAAATGTCACTTTATGGTGACTGAAGGAATTGTCCTTGGGCATAAAATTTCAAACAAGGGGATAGAGGTGGATCAAGCTAAAGTGAAAGTAATTGAAAAATTACCACCACCTGCTAATGTTAAGGCAATCAGAAGCTTTCTGGGGCATGCAGGATTCTACAGGAAGTTTATAAAGGATTTTTTAAAAATTGCAAAATCCCTGAGCAATCTGCTAGCTGCTGACACGCCATTTGTGTTTGACACAGAGTGTCTGCAAGCGTTTGAGACTCTGAAAGCTAAGCTGGTCACAGCACCAGTTATTTCTGTACCAGACTGGACTTTACCATTTAAATTAATGTGTGATGCCAGTGACCACGCCATTGGTGCAGTACTGGGGCATAGGCATGACAAGCTTCTACATGTCATTTATTATGCTAGCCGTGTTCGAAATGATGCCCAGAAAAATTACACTACCACAGAAAAAGAATTGCTTGCAGTGGTTTATGCCATTGACAAGTTTAGATCATACTTAGTAGGATCAAAAGTGATTGTGTACACTGACCATGCTGCTCTTAAATATCTACTCACAAAGCAGGATTCAAAACCCAGGCTCATAAGATGGGTGTTGCTTCTGCAAGAGTTTGATATAGAAATAAGAGACAGAAAAGGGACAGAGAACCAAGTGGCTGATCATCTGTCCCGGATAGAACCAGTAGAAAGGGAGTTTCCCCCCTCTATTGAGATCTCTGAGACCTTTCCGGATGAGCATTTGTTTGCCATTCAGGAAATACCATGGTTTGCAGATATTGCAAACTATAAAGCTGCAAGGTTCATACCCAAGGAGTACAGCAGGCAACAAAAGAAAAAATTAATTACTGATACAAAGTACTACTTGTGGGATGAACCCTATCTCTTTAAGAGATGTGCAGACGGAATAATCTGTAGGTGTGTGCCTAGAGAAGAAGCACAGAGGATCTTATAGTATTGCCATGGATCACAATATAGAGGCCATTTTGGAGGTGAGCGAACAGCCACCAAGGTCCTCCAATGTGGTTTCTACTGGCCTACACTCTATAGGGATTCCCGAGAGTTTGTACGTAACTGTGACAGTTGCCAAAGAGCTGGTAATCTGTCTCATGGTTACGCCATTGATAAACCCATATTTTATGATATATTTTGTGCTTAATTTGAGTGATTTACTCAATCCTTCACCCACTTATTCATATTAATTGCATGATTTTACTTCTCCTTCCTTATTATGTGATGTATGTGAAAAACATGTTTCCTATGCTTTAAAATTAATTATTTTAATTACCTTTATTTCCATTCGATGCCGTGATTAGTGTGTTGAGTAGTTTCAGATCTTCTAAGGCAGGAATGACTTAAAGGATGGAAAGGAAACATACAAAAATGGAAGGAAAGCACAAAACGGAGTCCTTGAAGAAACTGCCATCCACGCGATCGCTTAGACGACGCGATCGCATGCCAAGCGCGAATCAACAGCGACGCGGCCACATGACTGATGCGACCGCGTGACAAGAAAAGCTCCGAATGACGCGATCGCGTGACCCACGCGGATGCGTGACAGAGGCTACGCACCAGAAATTGCAGAAAACGCTCATAACGAATTCTGAAGCCCTTTTTGGCCCAAATCCAAGTCCAGAAGGCATAG
Source organism: Arachis ipaensis (assembly GCF_059453495.1). Taxonomy (NCBI): domain Eukaryota; kingdom Viridiplantae; phylum Streptophyta; class Magnoliopsida; order Fabales; family Fabaceae; genus Arachis; species Arachis ipaensis. The sequence continues at coordinate 65,689,375 of NC_142443.1, forward strand.
ACCAGAGGTTATGAAGTGAGGGAATGCATCCATTCAGGGAGAGCTCGCTAATTTTTACTTTCCATGATTTAGATTTAATTTTGAGAGAGGTTCTCTCCTCTCTCTTTAGGATTAGGATTTAGATTTAGGATTTTTATTCACTTTCAGGATTATCTCTTTTGATCAGGTTCAATATTCCTTTTATTTACCTTTGCAAGCTACTTTATGAATCCTTTCATGTTATGGATTATTCTTTTATTAATGTTATTTGAGGTATTTCAGTTTAATATTGATTTCTCTTATTTATGCTATTGTTGCTTTTACTCTGAAGACATTTTTATTCCAAGTAGATTTATTTTTCTCCTTTTGGTCTTGGTTAAGAAATCAGTAACTCAGGAGTTATCAAACTCAAACGTGATTGATAATTATTATCTTTGTTAATTGAATTGAACTTCCATAATCCCAATCTTTTCTTAGGAAATAAATAGGACTCGAAGATCAAACCAATTAATCCCTTGACCTTCCTTTATCTTAGTAAAGGTTAACAAAGTGGAATTAAGATTCAACCATCATTACCATTGATAAGGATAGCTAGGATAGGACCCCTAATTTCTCATACCTTACCAAAAGTTTGCTTTACAGTATTTATTTATTTTTAATTACCATTTAAATTATTTGTCATATTTGTTTCTCAACCTTGAAACCCCAAATTTACAATCTCCATAACCAATAATAAGAACATACTTCTCTGCAGTTCCTTGAGAAGACGACCCGAGGTTTGAATACTTCGGTTATTAATTTTTAAGGGATTTGTTACTTGTGACAACCAAAACATTTGCACGAAAGGGATTTTTGTTGGTTTAGAAACTATATCTACAACGCGACTATTTTTATGACATTCTTTACTGGCAAAATCTCAATTCGTCAAAATGGCGCCGTTGCCGGGGAACTGCTAACGTGTGCCTTATTATTGGTTATTGTAAATATTTTTCTTGTACTTGTTTATTTATTTCTGTTTTTCCTTTTTAATTTTATTTGCTACTATGGACTCTCACCCCTCTCGCTTTGAGTTTGGCTCTAACTTTGTTGAAGGAAATAGAAGTTACAGCAGGAATATGCATCAAGGTCAAACCAATCAAGGATGGATGGAGCCAAGAGGATCTAATCAACCCTTTAGGCAACAACACCCTCCAAGATATCATGGACAACGACCATTCTACAATGCATCCCCAGCTGAAAGATATGGTGGACAACCTTGTGACTACCAACAAGCCCCACCCCGTGCCTATAGACCAACCTCTCAACATAACCTCGAACCACCACACTCACAAGCTTCTCTTCACCATTCGCCACCGTATGATCCTTTCCTACCCCAGTTCCAATCCAATCACCCCCAAGCACCACCACTTCCATATGTTTCATGTCCAAATCCATCACCCCGAGAATCAGAGGTTCGCCTCAAGGCAACAGTAAATAAACTTCAAACAACCATTCGACAGCTGGAGCAAGTAGTAATTCAATTAGCTTCTAGATGCACGAACATTCAAGGACCAACCACAGCCCCATGTGGACAATCTAATTAAAAGCGTAGAATGAAGGAGACACTAGAAACTCCAGTGGACAAGACAGAGCATGAATTCGTACTAGAACAAGTAGAAGAAGCTGTCATTGTACAAGAAGAAGAGTTGGTTGAAGATCTAGGAGACGCTGAACCTCGATGGGAATCCAGAGTTGTGGAGAACTCCATCAAGGACGTTACAGTTGATGCTAAGGAGGATAGAGCACAATCCCCGAGGCAAGTCATTTATAAAGAACTAGACAGAATAACCCAGGACACAAATTCCCTTGATGATGATAGTCACAAGTCTAGCTCTCTTAGTAATGAACTTGCATCTGCAAGTGAATTCTCTGAAATCGAAGAATCTTCTCCAAATGAATACGAAGATGATGCAGAGGTAGATTTCTCTCAACCTCCGATCTATGACTCGAGTGATGAGGAAGACATAGAAGACTTTGACCAGGATACAGATGCATTTGAAGAATCTTGCGAAGAAGTGGAGGAATTCATAGAAGAGCACAAGGGAGTAGAACTTACAGAACCACCAGAAACACCTACCCCAAGGCCATTATCACCTAATACAAGCTTCAAGTGGGTACGATCCTTAACCTTTAAATTTACTTATTCACTTGAATATGGTTTACTTGAAACAGATGGCCAGCTTAGAGCCCTCTGCGGCTTTAAGAGTAAGAGGGAAATAGCTCATACTCAGAGCTGGTGCACAAGGTTCAGTAAGGTTCCACGCTTCAACTCGAAGTGCACGGATTGGTATCACGTTCAATCGATTGGATCTCGGAAAACGTTTGGTCACTATGGTGAGAATCTACTTTCTAAACCGCCCAGATGGAAAAATATAGATCAAAACGAAGACGGATTTAGAACCAAAGTTTGGGATCTTGGAAAATATTCTGATATTCCCCGGGAGCCTGAAAATCTGTTTGAAGCTGCTCAGAAGCTTCACATGCCTAGTTTGGGACCCCGGAGGCTGTTGGCATTCCAAATATTGGTGGAGATTTCTGGATGAATTTAAACACAAGCCGCCATAGCAGGAAGCTCTTCCAATGTCCAACTTAAGGACTTTAACTAAAAGTGCTAGGTGGAAGACAACCCACCATGGTATGATCTTTCCTTTTGCAATTTTAATTTTATTTAGTTTTGTTTGTTTTTGAATTTTATTTTATTATATTGAACCTGGAATTTTGCATCTCACTCATATTAATCATTGCATTCTGCACTTTTCATGCATATATATAAAAAAAAGGGTGCGCGACACGACCGCAATCGCGTCAATGGCGAAATACACTTCCCACGCGACCGCGTCCTCCACGCGGCCGCGTGACCTAGAAATCGGCGTAAGAATCCAACATCCAGAAAGTTGGGCGGGAATCGAGCGGCCATTGTGCGTCTAGCACAAAATGACCCACACGATCGCGTACCTGACGCGATTGCGTCACTTGCACATAATCAATCCCACGCGACCGCGTGAGCGACGCGATCGCGTCGCATGGATTGCACAAATCCCAAAAGGAGATAGAGAGTTGGGTTGGAACGATGCTGGATTCGTGCGTTTAGCACAAATTCCAGCGACGCGATCGCATGCCTCAGGCGATCGCGTCCCACCCCCTTTTTATCCCTTCCATGCGATCGCGCGACCCACGCGATTGCGTCACCCCCAGTTCGCACCAGCCACGCGACCGCGTGCACCACGCGGCCACATGGATTCAAATTTATAACCCCCCAGGACACGCGAAACCCTATTATCGTGCCCCCCCTGAACCCCCTCCCATCCCTTCTCTCTTCTCCAATCCAACCACCACCACCCAGTCACCACCACCGCCACCCCCAGACGCTGCCGCCCGTCCCAGACACCGCCGCCACCTTTCCTCCTTTCCTCCCTCCCCTTCTTTCTCCTTCTTTCTTCCTCTTTCAGCTCCTTTTCGCCACTGCTCCTCCGCGCACCACCACCCACCGCCGCCGCTCATCCCAGCCGCGCCCCCCCATCCACCAGCACCACCACCCCTTCCCCTATCCCCCCTCTCCCCCTCTCCCCCATTACCCCTTTTTTCCCCGCTGCCCCGAACAGCCACGCCGTCGTCCCCACCACCGCCAGCCACCACGCCAAACGACGTCACCACCACCGCCAGCCACCTTTCTGCCTAATCTCATTCTACGGCCTTCCAGGTTCCACAGAACGTCACCCTTTTATCCATCCGTAGTTAGTTCATATTTTTCTGTTTATGTTCATGTCTAGGCTAGTTAGATATGCATGCTGTAGTGGATTTTAGGTTGTTAGGTAGCCTAGGATGTGGTTAGTGGATTTAGGTCTGTTTAATTGCGCCGTTTGTGTTTATTGCTTTATGTTTTCGCAATCCTGCTGCTGCTGTGATGTTAGTCCATATGCTGTAATTCCTTATTTCATGCTGCTCTTTACTCTGTTTTTCATGATTCTTATTCCTTATATGTAATTGCAGCTTTATTCATAATTCATATGAACTATTTGATTGCTGTTTATTTTCCGGGACAATCTAATTTTAGCCGGAATGCTGCCCAAATTTCTGTAAAATGTTTTCATTCATGTTTTGGTTTTGGCATTTTGAACTCCGTTTTCATCTGCTTTATCCAAACCATTTCATGAATGCTAGGGAATGCTCTCTATCCTTTTTGATTTCCTGGTTCATAAACTGCATTGGTGATGTTTTGATTCCAATTTTTGCTTTCTCTATATCTATTTGAATCAGCATCAACCTGTTTTCCTTATGTGGTTATGAGTTACCTATAGTTTCTAACTGTGAATGCTTGTTACTTAAAAACTTTATCCTTATGCCACTTACCTTAACCCATTTTTCACTAACTCACTAATTCTAATTTTCTGACACTCTTTTTCAATTCTAACCAAACTCACCTTTTAAAATCTCTTTTCTGGTTTTTCACTTTCTTTTAACTTTCTAACCATGGCATACTGATAATTTTTCCTACTTAACATGCCTTTTATTACATTTTGGGATTGTGAATTCTTCCTTTCAAACTTTTCACTCCTATACAATCCTTAATGCACATTCACTTAACTCATTTACCTCATTCTAATTCTCCTTTGCCACTTTGTGTTTCTTTTGACTATTTGCCTATTTGTTTTCCTATTTTTATTATATCCTGGTTTTCTGTTTTTCAGGATGTCTGATTCCCAGAGAAAGGAAAAAGGAAAGGCTACCACTAGCAAATGTAAAAGAGGAGATTCATCTATGTCCATCATAGATCTAATGTATGATGCCTCCTGGCGGGAGAAACACTTTACCCCGCAGGAGAAGGCTGACCAACTGCTTCCTGCCACTGATCCAAAAAAATTTGCAAACCGATACTGTGAGCTGAAGTATCCGGTGTTTGCAACATCCAGGAACCTATACCTGGAGAGAACTCTGATGATCCCGGAAGAACTCCAGCAGTACACCTCTGACCAAATCAAACAAAGAGGCTGGTTCTTCCTAGAGAGACCTCTGACTGAGGTCAATGCATCTTGGGTTAGGGAATTCTACTACAATTACTTCAAAACCTCCCTAGATGCAGTGAACCTCAGAGGGAAGCAGATTTTGGTTACTGAGGAGGCAATAGAAGATGTTCTGAAACTTCTGCCTAAGACTGCTCAGACAGATGGTTATCAAAAAGCTGAGGAGGATATGCGCTATATGCGATTTGACTGGGATGCAGTAAAGGCGAGGATCGCCCTTGACCCGACAGTCCCTTGGATCATGGGTCAGAACACCACCATGCCCAAGGGGGATCAAGCGGATTTACCTGAACGATGAGGCTCGGCTATGGCATCAGATATTCAGCAACTACATTATGCCGAGTACTCACGAGACTGAGATACCAGCCGCTATTATCACCCTCCTTTGGTGTGTGATGGAGGGTAAGGACCTATACCTGCCACGCTTTATCCGGCACTATATGGCCAAGGTCCACGTCCGAGGCACTCTTCCCTTTCCCTATCTAGTTACACAGCTGGGCCGTCGAGCTGACGTGCCATGGCAGGATGCTGATGAGAGGCCACCTGCTGTAGAATGCAAGAAGATTATCCCACACAGCAGAAACTTTCTGGCCTTGGGCTACAGACCTCCATTCCTGACTGCCACTGCTGAGACAGCCACACCTTCTGCCGGCCCCTTTTCCTCCACAGCCACACCTGCCACCACCATTGCACCTCCACCTGCCCCAGAGCCCATCTATCATCTAGTGCACCGCTTGTTTCGACAACTTGACCAGATGGAGCGTCACAACAAGTGATGCTATGAGCACCTGAAGCTGATGATACGCTCTGGCGACATCCCCTCCGAGCCAGACACACCATCCGAGGCATCTGAGGAGGAGGCGAATGATCCCGATGCTGAGACCCATCCCCAGGGAGAGACAGAGCAGGCAGGCACAGAGCAGGCTACACCACAGGCAGAGGTTCCACATCAGATTGAGGCTGCAGATCCTGAGATCCCTATCCAGACAGCACCTCCTCTGCAGCAGCCAGTTCCTCAGACCACCACCACAGAGACTCCAGCTACCATCCCTTCCAGTGATGACACCCCTTCACACCCTGCTTGAGTGAGCATCAGGGACAATGCTTCATTTTAAGTGTGGGGAGGTTGCCATCTCTGGCGTATTATTTTGGTGAACCACTACAGACTCTTTTTCTTTTATTTTGGATATTTTTCTGTATTTTTCTCTCTATTTTTATTTTTATTTTCTGAGTATTTATACATTGCTACTTTTATGTATTTTTACTCTATTCCTGCATTTTGCGTTTTTAGTTCATATTTTAGTTATTTAGTTTAGCTTGCAATTCTAACTTAGTAGTTATAGAAATTGTGGATTAATTAGTATAGTTTACCCTTTTAGCATATGATAGCTTATTTTAAATTGAAAATATAGAAAGGAAGTAAACTAGAGACTTTAACAGAATTAAAACAATCCACACACCTTGTATATATAGCATTACATGTTAGTTAGTTAACAACATTTCATCAAGGAGAAACACTAGAACTTTAAAGCCACCTTAAGTTTTACATTGAGAATAATGGGAATTTTTAACTAAACCTGCATGACATACATAACTGATAAATGATTTTTGAGCTAGAGAACATATAGCCTGTGAATTTTGAGCTTAATTGTATGGTTACATTCAAACCATAAATTTTATCCCTGTGTGTTCTGCCCTTCTTTTATATTCTGATGTTCTTTACTTTGTTTTAATCTATATGTCTGATTATAGAATATAAAGATACATACCAAGAGAGTGACTGAGGCCATTATTTGATTTTAACCCACTTGTCCCAAAAATAGCCTACCTTTTACATCACCTTTGTTAGCCCCCTTGAGCCTTTAAATCCCCCCCCCCTTTTTTTTTAATAACCACATTACTAGCCTTAAGCAGAAAAACAAAATAAAAAACCCAAGTTGAATCCTTGGTTAGCTTAAGATAGAAATTGTTTATTGTTTAAGTGTGGGGAAACCTGTTGGGAACATAGATGATAAAAAGAAAGGGTAGGAAGTTGAAAGAAATAAAATTAATCAAAATAAAATTTTTGGGAAACATGCTCATGTAAAATCAAAATAATTGAATTACCATGTGCATTAAAAAAATTATTTATTATAATATTTTAATTTTCAGCATTTGAATAAAGGGGATACAAAAGAATTCCCCAAAATGCAAAATAAAAGCAATGCACATGGGATAAAAATAAAAATTGAAACATGAGCATGTAACATCAAAAGTGGGAAAAGATGGGAAAACAGGTAAAGTAGTTTTGTTTTACTAAGTATGTATGTTAGGTGAGATCTTAGTCTAATTGAGGATTCACTTATTAGCTCACTTGGCCTTATACATATATCCTTACCTTTACCCTGGCCCCATTACAACCTTAATTAAAGACCTCATGATTTTTGGTATGTCTATATTCTATAATTGTTGATTGGTTAGATGAAGAACAAAGTTATAGAAAGGAGGAATAAAAAGAAGAATAGAGTGATTAACCCAATAAACACTGAGTGACTAGAGAGTAAACACAAATCCAGTGAGGGTTCAATAGCTCATTAACATTTATCTCTGTTTAAATTATTTAATTGTCTTGCAAATTTGTAAAATGCTTTTCTCTCCCATCTCAATTGTAAAGGCACTATATTACTATCTAAGGTTAGGCTATATATATATGTATATGATGACTCCTTGAGAATGTGAATTAATTCAACTACATGCAAGCCTTATATACAAGTGAGTGAATAAATTAGAATTGCATGACTCATTTAGGTAGTTGCATTTAGAATAGGTTGCATTGCATAACATTCCACCACTTTAATCTTACCTTACTCTTTACCTTGGATTTAGCATGAGGACATGCTATTGTTTAAGTGTGGGGAGGTTGATAAACCCATATTTTATTATATATTTTGTGCTTAATTTGAGTGATTTATTCAATCCTTCACCCACTTATTCATATTAATTGCATGATTTTACTTCTCCTTCCTTATTATGTGATGTATGTGAAAAACATGTTTCCTATGCTTTAAAATTAATTATTTTAATTACCTTTATTTCCATTCGATGCCGTGATTAGTGTGTTGAGTAGTTTCAGATCTTCTAAGGCAGGAATGACTCAAAGGATGGAAAGGAAACATACAAAAATGGAAGGAAAGCACAAAACGGAGTCCTTGAAGAAACTGGCATCCACGCGATCGCATGGACGACGCGATCGCATGCCAAGCGCGAATCAACAGTGACGCGGCTGCATGACTGACGCGACCGCGTGACAAGAAAAGCTCCAAATGACGCGACCGCGTGACCCACGCGGACACGTGACAGAGGCTACGCACCAGAAATTGCAGAAAACGCTCATAGCGAATTCTGAAGCCCTTTTTGGCCCAAATCCAAGTCCAGAAGGCATAGACCAGAGGTTATGAAGTGAGGGAATGCATCCATTCTGGGAGAGCTCGCTAATTTTTACTTTCCATGATTTAGATTTAGTTTTGAGAGAGGTTCTCTCCTCTCTCTTTAGGATTAGGATTTAGATTTAGGATTTTTATTCACTTTCAGGATTATCTCTTTTGATCAGGTTCAATATTCCTTTTATTTACCTTTGCAAGCTACTTTATGAATCCTTTCATGTTACAGATTACTCTTTTATTAATGTTATTTGAGGTATTTCAGTTTAATATTGATTTCTCTTATTTATGCTATTGTTGCTTTTACTCTGAAGACATTTTTATTCCAAGTAGATTTATTTTTCTCCTTTTGTTCTTGGTTTAGAAATCAGTAACTCAGGAGTTATCAAACTCAAACATGATTGATAATTGTTATCTTTGTTAATTGAATTGAACTTCCATAATCCCAATCTTTTCTTAGGAAATAAATAGGACTCGAAGATCAAACCAATTAATCCCTTGATCTTCCTTTATCTTAGTAAAGGTTAATGGTGCACGAATTTGTATATGTCAATGTCAATATTACTATTTCTTACAAATTCGCACAACTAACCAGCAAGTGCACTGGGTCGTCCAAGTAATACCTTACGTGAGTAAGGGTCGAATCCCACGGAGATTGTTGGCTTGAAGCAAGCTATGGTTATCTTGTAACTCTTAGTCAGGATATAATATCAATAATAATTTTTAGTTTTAATTGTAAAACGTCAAAGGGCATAAAATAAATAATTGTTACTCAATAATAGAGAATATGTTGGAGTTTTGGAGATGCTTTGTCCTCTTTATTTCAGCTTTTCTCTTGTACTCCTCTTCACACACGCAAGGCTCCTTCCATGGCAAGCTGTATGTAGGGTGTCACCGTTGTCAATGGCTACTTCCCATCCTCTCAGTGAAAATGGTCTAAATGCTCTGTCACAGCACGGCTAATCATCTATTGGTTCTCGATCATGTCGGAATAGAATCCATTGATTATTTTGCGTCTGTCACTACGCCCAATAATCGCGAGTTTGAATCGCATCATAGCCATTCAATCCTTGAATCCTACTGGAATACCACAGACAAGGTTTAGACATTTCAGATTCTCATGAATGACGCCATCAATTCTAGCTTATACCACGAAGATTCTGATTACGGAATCCAAGAGATACTCATTCAATCTAATGTAGAACGGAGGTGGTTGTCAGGCACGCATTCATAGGTTGAGGATGGTGATGAGTGTCACAGATCATCACATCCATCATATTGAAGTGCGAATGAACATCTTAGATAGGAACAAGCGTGTTTGAATGGAAAACATAAGTAATTGCATTAATTCATCGAGACACAGCAGAGCTCCTCACCCCCAACAATGGAGTTTAGAGACTCATGCCGTCAAAGAGTACAAAGTTCAGATCTAAAATGTCATGAGGTACAAAATAAGTCTCTAAAATTTGTTTAAATACTAAACTAGTAACCTAGGTTTACAGAAAATGAGTAAACTAAGATGGATAGTGCAAAAATCCACTTCTGAGGCCCACTTAGTGTGTGCTGGGGCTGAGACTTAAGCTTCTCACGTGCCTGGGCTGTTTCTGGAGTTGAACGCCAGGTTGTAACCTGTTTCTGGCGTTGAACTCCAACTTGTAACTTGTTTCTGGCGCTGAACGCTAGACTACAACATGAAACTGGCGTTGAACGCCAGTTTACGTCATCTATCCTTGAGCAAAGTATGGGCTATTATATATTGCTGGAAAGCCCTGGATGTCTACTTTCCAACCCAATTAAAATCGCGCCAATTAAACTTCTGTAGCTCCAGAAAATCCATTCCGAGTGCAGAGAGGTCAGAATCCAACAACATCAGCAGTCCTTTTTCTGCCTGAATCAGATTTTTGCTCAGCTCCCTCAATTTCAGCCAGAAAATACCTGAAATTACAGAAACACACAAACTCATAGTAAAGTCCAGGAATATGATTTTTATTTAAAAACTAATAAAAATATAATAAAAAGTGACTAAAATATATTAAAAACTACCTAAAAACAATGCCAAAAAGCGTATAAATTATCCGCTCATCACAACACCAAACTTAAATTGTTGCTTGTCCCCAAGCAACTAAAAACAAAGTAGGATAAAAAGAAGAGAATATACAATGAATTCCAAAAACATCTATGAAGATCAGTCTTAATTAGATGAGCGGGGCTATTAGCTTTTTGCTGCTGAACAGTTTTGGCATCTCACTTTATCTTTTGAAGTTCAGAATGATTGGTATCTATAGGAACTCAGAATTCAGATAGTGTTATTGACTTTCCTAGTTCAGTATGTTGATTCTTGAACACAGCTACTTTATGAGTCTTGGCCGTGGCCCTAAGTACTCTGTTTTCCAGTATTACCACCGAATACATACATGCCACAAACACATAACTGGGTGAACCTTTTCAGATTGTGACTCAGCTTTGCTAAAGTCCCCAATTAGAGGTGTCCAGGGTTCTTAAGCACACTCTATTTTTTCTTTGGACCTCGACTTTAACCGCTCAGTCTCAAGTTTTCACTTGACACCTTCACGCCACAAGCACATGGTTAGGGACAGCTTGGTTTAGCCGCTTAGGCCAGGATTTTATTCCTTTAGGCCCTCCTATCCACTGATGCTCAAAGCCTTGGATCCTTTTTATTACCCTTGCCTTTTGGTTTTAAGGGCTATTGGCTTTTTGCTCTTGCCTTTTGGTTTAAAGAGCTTTTGGATTTTTCTGCTTGCTTTTTCTTTTTCTTGCTCTCTTTTTTTGCGCATTTTTTTCTGCAAGCTTTGTTCTTCACTGCTTTTTCTTGCTTCAAGAATCATTTTTATGATTTTTCAGATTATCAAATAACATTTCTCCTTTTTCATCATTCTTTCAAGAGCCAACAATTTTAACATTCATAAACAACAAATTCAAAAGACATATGCACTGTTCAAGCATTCATTCAGAAAACAAAAAGTATTGCCACCACATCAAAATAATTAAACTATTTAAAAATTCAAAATTCATGTACTTCTTTTTCTTTTTCAGAAAACAATTTTCATTTAAGAAAGGTGATGGATTCATAGGACATTCATATCTTTAAGACATAGACACTTAGATACTAGTGATCATATAGTAAAGACACAAACATAATTAAACATGAAGCATAGTAAACGAAAAATAGGAAAATAAGAACAAGGAGATTAAGGAATGGGTCCACCTTAATGAGGGTGGCATCTTCCTCTTCTTGAAGAACCAATGGTGCTCTTGAGCTCCTTTATGTTTCTTCCTTGTCTTTGTTGCTCCTTCCTCATAGCTCTTTGATCTGCAGTCAAATGCTCTACCACTGAACTATGGACCCTTGAGATGAACCTCTCCATCTCTCATGACTCGGAGGTGGAAGTAACTGCCTTCCTTTTCCTCTTTCTAGAGATCTCTCCGGCCTAGGTGCCATAAATGGTTATGGAAAAACAAAAAGCAACGCTTTTTTCCACACCAAACTTAAAAGGTTTGCTCGTCCTCGAGCACAAGAAGATAGAAGGGAGTAGAAGGAGAAGTGTGATGGGTGGGTATGGGAAGGAAATGGTTTGAATTGGAATGGTGAGGTAGGTGGGGATCCTGTGGGGTCCACAGATCAAGTGGGGCCAAGGACTTAACATCCCTGCTCCAATTAGGCGTGTAAAACGCCCTTGCTGTGCAATCCTGGCGTTTAACGCCAGACTGCTGCTTGTTTCTGGCGTTAAATGCCCAAATGTAGCCTGTTTCTGGCGTTTAACGCCAGGCAGATGCTTGTTTCTGGCGTTAAACGCCAGCTTGGTGCTTGTTTCTGGCGTTTAAACGCCAGACTGCTCTCCTCCAGGGTGTGCTATTTTCAATGCTATTTTTGATTATGTTTTTGATTTTTCAGTAGTTTTTGTGACTTCACATGATCATCAACCTAATAAATCACGAAATAACAAAAAGAAAATAAAATAGATATGATTAAATAACATTAGGTTGCCTCCCAATAAGCGCTTCTTTAAAGTCAATAGCTTGACAGTGAGCTCTCATGGAGCCTCACAGATAATCAGAGCAAGGTTGGAACCTCCCAACACCAAACTTAGAGTTTGATTATGGCCTCCCAACACCAAACTTGGAGTTTGAATGTGGGGGTTTTGTTTGACTCTGTATTGAGAGAAGCTTTTCATGCTTCCTCTCCATGGTTACAGAAGGAGAACCTTGTGTCTTATAGTTTGCAATGTCTGCAAACCACAGAGCTTCCTGAATAGCAAACAATTGCTCATCCGAAAAGTTTCAGAGATCTCAGTAGGAGGGAGGGATGCTCTTGCTACTGGTTCTATCCGGGACAGGTGATCAGCTACTTGATTCTCTGTCCCTTTTCTGTTTCTTATTTCTATATCAAACTCTTGCAGAAGCAACACCCATCTTATGAGCCTGGGCTTTGAATCCTGCTTTGTGAGTAGATATTTAAGAGCAGCATGGTCAGTGTACACAATCACTTTTGATCCTACTAAGTATGATCTAAACTTGTCAATGGCATAAACCACTGCAAGCAACTCTTTTTCTGTGGTTGTGTAATTTTTCTGGGCATCATTTAGAATGTGGCTAGCATAATGAATGACATGCAGAAGCTTGTTATGCCTCTGTCCTAGTACTACACCAATGGCATGGTCACTGGCATCACACATTAGTTCAAATGGTAATGTCCAGTCTGGTGCAGAAATAAGTGGTGCTGTGAGCAGCTTAGCTTTCAGAGTTTCAAATGCCTGCAAACACTCTGTGTCAAACATAAATGGCGTGTCAGCAGCTAGCAGATTACTCAGAGGTTTTGCAATTTTTGAAAAATCCTTTATAAACCTCCTATAGAATCCTGCATGCCCCAGAAAGCTTCTGATTACCTTAACATTGGTGGGTGGTGGTAATTTTTCAATTACCTCTACCTTAGCTTGATCCACCTCTATTCCCTTGTTCAAAATTTTATGCCAAAGGACAATTCCTTCAGTCACCAAAAAGTGACATTTTTCCCAATTTAGAACCAGGTTAGTCTCTTGGCATCTTTTCAGAACAAGTGCTAGATGGTTAAGACAGGAGCTAAATGAGTCTCCAAATACTGAGAAGTCATCCATGAAGACTTCCAGAAATTTCTCTACCATATCAGAGAAGATAGAGAGCATGCACCTCTGAAAGGTTGCAGGTGCATTGCACAGACCAAAAGGCATTCTTCTGTATGCAAATACTCCAGATGGACATGTGAATGCTGTTTTCTCTTGGTCCTGAGGATCTACTGTAATTTGGTTGTAACCTAAATAGCCATCCAACAAGCAGTAGTATTCATGACTTGCTAGTCTTTCTAGCATCTGGTCTATGAATGGTAAAGGGAAGTGATCCTTCCTGGTGGCTGTATTGAGCCTTCTGTAGTCAATACATATACGCCACCCTGTAACTGTTCTTGTAGGAACCAGTTCATTTTTTTCATTATGAACCACTGTCATACCTCCCTTCTTAGGGACAACATGGACAGGACTCACCCAGGGGCTATCAGAAATAGGATAAATAATCCCAGCCTCTAGTAACTTAGTGACCTCTTTCTGCACCACTTCCTTCATGGCTGGATTTTGCCGCCTCTGTGGTTGAACCACTGGCTTAGCATCATCCTCCAATAGGATCTTGTGCATGCATCTTGCTGGGCTGATGCCCTTAAGGTCACTTATGGACCACCCAAGAGCTGTCTTGTGTGTCCTTAGCACTTGAAGTAGTGTTTCCTCTTCCAGGGGATTTAAAGCAGAGCTTATGATCACCAGAAAAGTGTCACCTTCTCCCAGAAATGCATATTTCAGGGATGGTGGTAATGGTTTGAGCTCAAGTTTAGGAGGTTTTTCCTCTTCCTGAGGAAGTTTCAGAGGCTCTTTCAATTCCTCTGAATCCTCCATATCAGGCTGAACATCTTTAAAAATATCCTCTAGCTCTGATTTGAGACTCTCAGTCATATTGACCTCTTCCACTAGGGAGTCAATAATATCAACACTCAGGCAGTCGTCTGATGTGTCTGGATGTTGCATAGCTTTGACAACATTCAACTTAAACTCATCCTCATTGACTCTCAGGGTTATCTCCCCTTTTTGGACGTCAATGAGGGTTCGTCCAGTTGCTAGGAATGGTCTTCCTAGAATGAGAGTTGCACTCTTGTGCTCCTCCATTTCCAGCACTACAAAGTCAGTAGGGAAGGCAAATGGCCCAACCTTGACAATCATGTCCTCAATTATGCCTGATGGGTATTTAATGGAGCCATCAGCAAGTTGAAGACAGATCCGGGTTGGTTTGACCTCTTCAGTCAAGCCAAGCTTTCTGATGGTAGATGCGGGGATTAGGTTGATGCTTGCCCCAAGATCACATAAAGCTGTCTTGGTGCAATTACCCTCTAATATGCATGGTATCATAAAGCTCCCGGGATCTTTAAGCTTTTCTGGGAAGCTTTTCGGAATGACTGCACTGCATTCTTCAGTGAGGAGAACTCTTTCAGTTTCTCTCCAATCCTTCTTATGACTCAAGATATCTTTCATGAACTTGGCATAAGAGGGTATTTGCTCAAGTGCCTCTGCAAACGGAATCTTTATTTCAAGAGTTCTGAGATAGTCTACAAAGCGAGCAAATTGCTTATCCTGCTCCTCTTGGCGGAGTTTTTGAGGATAAGGTATCTTGGCTTTGTACTCCTCAACCTTGGTTGCTGCAAGTTTATTTCCTACAGAAGTGGTTGGGAAAGCCTTTTTAGAGGGGTTGTTATCAGCACTTGTGTGTGTCTGATCCCTCACTGGCGTTTGAATGCCAGGGTTGGAAGCTTGATTGGCGTTGGACGCCAACTTCCTACCTGTTTCTGGCGTTTGAACACCAGAACTGAGCTTCCATTGGGCGTTTGACGCCAGCTCCTTGCCTGTTCCTGGCGTTTGAACGCCAGAACTGTGTGTGGGTTGGGCGTTTAACGCCAGCTTTGCACCCTTTTCTGGCATTTGAACGCCGGAGTTATTCTTCTTTGGGCTCTTACTGTCCTCAGAGGGATTTTGGATAGTATTTTGCTCATCCTCTGTCAGTTGTTCTTTTCTTGGCTTTTTGCTGCTCTGAAGTGAGGTATTTAATGTTTTCCCACTTCTTAATTGAACTGCTTGGCACTCTTCTGTTATTTGTTTTGATAACTGCTGTTTTGTTTGCTTCAACTGTACTTCCATATTCATATTAGCCATTCTTGTGTCTTGTAGTATCTCTTTGAATTCGGCTAGCTGTTTTGTTAGAAAATCTAATTGCTGATTGAATTTAGTAACTTGTTCTGCAGGACTGAGTTCAGCAGTTACTGTTTTAGCCTCTTCTTTCATGGAAGACTCACTACTTAGGTACAGATGCTGATTTCTGGCAACTGTATCAATGAGCTCTTGAGTTTCTTCAATTGTCTTTCTCATGTGTATAGATCCACTAGCTGAGTGATCCAAAGACATCTGAGCTTTCTCTGTAAGCCCATAATAGAAGATGTCTAATTGCACCCACTCTGAAAACATTTCAGAGGGGCATTTTCTTAGCATCTCTTTGTATCTCTCCCAGGCATTATAAAGAGATTCATTATCTCCTTGTTTAATGCCTTGGATGTTCAGCCTTAGCTGTGTTATCCATTTTGGAGGGAAATATTGATTCAGAAATTTTTCTGACAGCTGTTTCCATGTCCATATGCTAGCCTTAGGTTGGTTATTTAACCACCTCTTAGCTTGGTCTTTTACAGCAAATGAAAACAGTAATAATCTGTAGACATCCTGATCTACTTCCTTATCATGTACTGTGTCAGCAATTTGTAAAAACTGTGCCAGAAACTCTGTAGGTTCTTCCTGTGGAAGACTGGAATACTGGCAACTTTGCTGCACCATGATAATGAGCTGAGGATTCAACTCAAAACTACTGACTCCAATAGAGGGTATACAGATACTACTCCCATATGAAGCAGTAGTGGGGTTAGCATATGACCCCAGAGTCCTTCTGGACTGTTCATTTCCACTTAGATCCATGATGGAGAAAGGGAGATCATGTGGATTGCAAATTTTTTTTTTGAAAACCGAGATTAAAATAAAATAAAATAAAATAAAATAAATGAAAAATTGACTATAATTTCGAAAATTTGAAGAAAAATAAAAAAAAATTGAAAACTAAATTAATTAATTAAAAAGATTTGAAAAAGATGTGGGTGAGGATTTTCAAAAAAAATGAAGAAGGAGAAATTGGTTAGGAAGTTTTGAAAAAGATATGTCTTAAAATTAAAGATACTTCTAAGAAAATAAAATAAAATAATTAAAAAAAGAAAAATGTGAAAAAGATTTGATTTTAAGATTTGAGATTAGAAAAGATAAGATAAGCTAGGTAAGAGAAGATAAAAAATTTAAATTAAAAAGTTTTGAAATTTAAATTTTAAATCTGAAAATTAAATTTTGAAATTTTGAAATTTGAAATTTGAAATTTTGAAAATTGAAATTTGAAAATTGAAATTTGAAAGTTGAAATTTGAAATTTGAAATAAGATAAGATAAGATTTTGAAAAAGATATGATTTTTTTTTTTGAAAAAGATTTGAATTTTGAAATTTTAAAACTAAGATAAGATAAAATAAAAAATTTTAAAAATAAAATCTGAATTTTAAAAAGGAAAATTCGAAAAATTAATTAAAATAAAGGAAAAAGATATTTTTAAATTCAATGAGGAAAGAGAAAAACAATAAAAAGACACAAAACTTAAAACTTTTAGATCTAATGCTCCTTATTTTCGAAAATTTGGAGGAAAAACACCAAGGAACATCAAACTTAAAAATTTTAATATCAAAACACAAGAAAGACTCAAGAACACCCTGAAGATCCACAAGAACACGAAGAACAAAAAGTCAAAGACTCAAAGGACTCAAGAACATAAAAAAAAAAGAACACCAAACTTAAAATTTTTAGAAATCCAAAAACTAATTTTCGAAAATTAAATAAGAACTAACAAGAAAACACCAAACTTAAAACTTGACACAAGATTTAATCAAAGAAAAATTATTTTTGAAAAGATTTTAGAAAGAAAGACTCAAAGGAGCAACTATTCACAAGAACATAGACACAACGCTCTAGCCAATTGAGTTATAAATTTAAAGTGTTTTAACAAGGTGTTTAATGTGTATATATATATATATATATATATATATATATATATATATATATATATATATATATATATATATATTATATTTTTTTTAGATACCAATAATTCTAGAATGCACAAGAAAAACAAGAAAAATCACAAAACAAGAAAAACTAAAGATCAAACAAGGAAAATAAATAAGAACAACTTGAAGATTAAGGAAGAACAATGAACACAAATTCGAAAATTTAAAAGAAAAGAAACACATGCAATTGACACCAAACTTAAAATATGGAACTAAACTCAAACAGAAAAACTCAATTATCAGTTTATAAAATTTTTGAAAAATTTAAAAAGAAAAAATAAGGATTTAAAAAAGAAATTTCAACAAAAAATAATAATAGAAGACTCTAAACCAAAAATAAAAATTTTTCCTAATCTAAGCAACAAAATAAACCGTCAGTTGTCCAAACTCGAACAATCCCCGGTAACGGCGCCAAAAACTTGGTGCACGAATTTGTATATGTCAATGTCAATATTACCATTTCTTACAAATTCGCACAACTAACCAGCAAGTACACTGGGTCGTCCAAGTAATACCTTACGTGAGTAAGGGTCGAATCCCATGGAGATTGTTGGCTTGAAGCAAGCTATGGTTATCTTGTAACTCTTAGTCAGGATATAATATCAATAATAATTTTTAGTTTTAATTGTAAAAAGTCAAAGGGCATAAAATAAATACTTGTTACTCAATAATGGAGAATATGTTGGAGTTTTGGAGATGCTTTGTCCTCTTTATTTCAGCTTTTCTCTTGTACTCCTCTTCACACACGCAAGGCTCCTTCCATGGCAAGCTGTATGTAGGGTGTCACCGTTGTCAACGGCTACTTCCCATCCTCTCAGTGAAAATGGTCCAAATGCTCTGTCACAACATGGCTAATCATCTGTTGGTTCTCGATCATGTCGGAATAGAATCCATTGATTCTTTTGCGTCTGTCACTACGCCCAACAATCGCGAGTTTGAAGCGCATCATAGCCATTCAATCCTTGAATCCTACTCGGAATACCACAGACAAGGTTTAGACTTTTCAGATTCTCATGAATGACGCCATCAATTCTAGCTTATACCACGAAGATTCTGATTACGGAATCCAAGAGATACTCATTCAATCTAATGTAGAACGGAGGTGGTTGTCAGGCACGCGTTCATAGGTTGAGGATGGTGATGAGTGTCATGGATCATCACATCCATCATATTGAAGTGTGAATGAACATCTTAGATAGGAACAAGCGTGTTTGAATGGAAAACAGAAGTAATTGCATTAATTCATCGAGACACAGCAGAGCTCCTCACCCCCAACAATGGAGTTTAGAGACTCATGCCTGATGACATGTCATCTTAGCCTAGTTTCACTAGCCTTTTTCTTTTGTTTGGAATTCATTTTTTTCCAAAAATACACATCAAGTTTTTGGTGCCGTTGATGGGGATTGAATTAGATTGACAATGATCAAGTGAAGTGGAGATCTAGATCAAGCACTTTTTCTTTTCTGTTCCTTTAATTTTTGACTAACCCACTAACTGTTTGAATTTTTGCTTGAACTAACTGAAACTTCACTTTAGCAATAGACTGAAGCTTTCTTGGTTTCTCTAGCTTTGTATGATTCTCAGGCTTTAGCTTGTTGAATGTACAAGAGAAGCAATTTTCTTTCATTAATCTTTCAAGTTTATCAACTGTTTGACATATTGTGTCAACTAATCCTCTAATCACATTCTGGCATGAATATACTCTATCTTCATTTGGACCGTTTGTGATTGTGCAGATCATGGAGGGGAACTCAACGAATTCCAGTGAGCAGGGGAGTAATATCCCCACCTTAGATGATAATGCAACCCATACTTTGAAGCACCCACTAGTCACCATAAACGACGTTGCTCAATGGTTTGAAGCTTTCCCACAAGGAAACATCATCGGATGGGAAGAACTAATGAGTGAACTTCTAGCCAAGTTGAAACCACCTCAAGGAATTGTTAAACCAGAGGCAGAAGTGCAACCATTCACATGAGAGAAGAAAATTGAAGGTGTCCGTGCAGTCATGAACCAAAACAAGCAGATACATCAGCAGACTCTACAACACCTAGATATGATGATCAGAAAAATCAATGAGCTGCGAAATGCTGTAGTACATGCATACAACCTAACTCAAAACTCATACGGTTGGAATCAGCCTGAACAAGGTTTTAGAGCAATTAACCATGAGCAACAAAGTTATGAACAATCACACTCTCCAAACAGTTCCTCTGGCATGTTCCAACACGGGTCTCAGAATGATGTGTACACCCCACCCTGGAGAACTCATTCAAATGGAGGGGGGTTGAAAACCAAAATCAAAGACCAATGGACTTCAACTGCAACAACCCCAACTTCAAAACCCAGCATAAAAACCACCCCCACAACAACAACCATCACGCACCACCCCAATGCACACACTTCCAACCCCATCCTACCTCACAACTCGCCCAAAATGACTCTCATCAACCATCACAGTTGACACAACCACAACCAATTCCAAACTCTCAAAGACTCTATGTTCTAGAAATGATGATGGAAAGGTTCGTGAAAGTTCAAGAGATGACAATAATAGAGCAGGAAGAAGCAAGGAAAAATCAAGAGATGATAAGCAGGAACCAAGAGACTTCACTCAGAAGAATTGAGAGGCAAATGGAACAACTAGCTAAGCACCTTGCAGAAATGGGCGAGAGGAGGGCAAATATAGTCTTAAGGGCCACTGAAGACGACCCAAAGAACAGCGAAAAAGCTGCTGGGTTGAAAGGGAAAGCAGTCATGGAGGAAAGTGAGAAGAGGGCTACGGGAAAAGAAACAATCATCAAGGAAAAGCCCACGGTAAGAGGAGGAAACCAAAGGCAACAGAAGCCTCAACTTCCATGATCAGAGGATGAAAGATGATGTCAAGCTAATGACAATAAAAGAGCGCTTGTTGGGAGGCAACCCAACCTGAGGTAGTTTTCTTTTCATAGTTATTTTAATAAAAAGGTTAATTAGTTTTATCTATGTTGCAAGGAGCTAAGTTTGGTGTTACACACCAAAAAAATCTAAGGGAGAATGAAGGATTCTAAGTTTGGTGTTCCACCAAAATTTCATCATAAAACGCATTCTCACCTTCTGCATAATGCTAGCTTCAAGCATTTAGATGAACTAGTTAACTAGTTTGCTATTTCCTAGTTTTCAGTTTTATTGCTTTTGAAAAAGAAACAAGAATTTCACATATGGTTAATCTGATGCATGAGAACCATTGGCAAGGTACTAAGTTTGGTGTTCCCACACCAAAGTAAGTTCAAAGGCCCACAAATAATTCATGCATGCTAACCATTTTTCAAGTGCTTGGGGAACAAGCAACTTTCAATATCATTGCAGAGCAACATACAAACTTTTGGAAAGATTAAGTATCATCAATCAAAAAGATGAAAGAGGAATGTGAAGACCAGCAATGATGATGAGGAAGAGGACAACAAGTAAACTCCAAAAGGTTGTATTGTTCATTATCAGATATTGTTGTGATTGAAAGTGATATTATACCCTTATCTGTCCTTCTGTCTAGCATAGTTTTTCTGCAATTCAATAATTAAGATGCTTGATCATTTACAACACTATACTCTCCAAACTTGTTTGCACTCAATATTTCAAAAATGCATCACATGAAAGTTCTCTGAAAAGAAGGATTGAGGAATTAAACAATTTTGAGGCAAGCAAAAGATTAGGAAAAGTGGTGGTTCTAGTTGTATGATTATGTATTGAGGTTGCATGCTTATGAAAACTTGCATGGGAGCTCATAGGCAGGACATAGAGTTCAAAGAAGTATTGTGGAAATTCTCAAACATTTATTGATCCAAGAAGCAGCAAACAAAACAAAAAAAAATAAAGAAAATACAAAAACAAAAAGAACATGGCCCAAGGCTCTGAGCATCAATTACTAGGCAGAAAAGAAGAAAGAAACAAGAACTCAAAGAGTTGTTATCCTAGTAAATGCTTGTGGTCGAATTGTGTCAAAGAGAGAGGCTTGAGTAAGTAAATCCTTAGGGGTGCTTTAACACCTAATACCTTAAAACCAACTGGTTTAGGAGTATTGATTGAAAGCTTATCTAAAGAGCCGCTTTGAGACATGACACTTAGAGTCAAGGCCAAAGCACAGCAACTCTAAGCTGCTTCAAGGTGATTACCTATAGAGAGATCTCTATGATATTATTTGGATGAAAGTTCTAAGACCTAAGACTCCCAAGATGTAGGGACTAGTAAGCACTGAAGCCCTTGCATGAGCATATAATTTAGAGTTCACCCCACTGTCACTTAATCACTTCACTCACAGGACAGTACATGTAATTCTTCAAATCCATTCTAATTGAAAGAACCTTTGAGCATAATTCTTTTCTTGCTTGGGGACAAGCAAGGTTTAAGTTTGGTGTTGTGATGACAAGTCATCTTAGCCTAGTTTCACTAGCCTTTTTCTTTTGTTTTCAATTGAATTTATGCACTTTCTTGAGCCATAAGTAAGCCAATTGGGTAGAATTTCATGTTTCCTTTGATTCAATTAACCATGGATAAATTAATGCAATTTCATGAGATTTTGTGCTAAAATTGTCATATATTATGAAAGAATAACAATCTCATGATTTTGAGCATAGCTTTGATGTGCTTGGTTGATTGATGATAGGTGAAAAGAGCTTTGAAGAAGGTTGAAGAAAGAAGAAATGGCAAGGAGCAAGAGAGAACAAAAAGCTTGAGTAAAAGTTTGACCTCAAACTTTAGCTCAAACTTTTGGAAGAGTTGAACTCACCCTGGAGAGGAGCAAAAGCTTGCGCCAACGTTTGCCCTCAAGCTTTTAGGCAAACGTTGGCGCCACAACAAACATACCCTGGAGAAGAAAAAGCTTGCGCCAACGTTTGCCCTCAAGCTTTTAGGCAAACTTTGGCACCACAACAAAACACCCAGGAGAGCAAAAGCTTGCGCCAACGTTTGACCTCAAGCTTTTAGGCAAATGTTGGCGCCACAACAGCATGAAGGGACATACTTCCAATAAGAATAACTTGAGTTGTAGATGTTCAATTGAGTTGATTCCAAGTGGGTTAGAAAGCTGACATTCAGAGCTTTCCAACCATATATCATAGTCTATATTGGGCATAAAATTGACAACGTGATAAGAGGACAAAGTAGCCCCCAAGAAGCATTCTAAAGGGATCCACGTTTGGCTCAAAGTTTGACCTCAAACTTTGGCTCAAAGGTGGATGGCAGCAAGGAAGCCTAGCTTATGTGAAAAGTTTGAGTAAAAGTTTGACCTCAAACTTTTACTCAAGCTTTTCTGGTTCATGGCCCGGTTCACAAATGGGTTTCTCTCCAACTCCAAGAGCAATCAACAAAGGCTTTTGTCAACCCAATTCCATCAAGAGCAAAGGCCCAATTCAAGGCTTGAAGATCATTTGAAGAAAGTGTATAAATAGCTTAGAATTTAAGTTTTTAGTGAGCTTTTCTTTTTAGAGCTTTTTCCATTTTATTTTTGCAAGAGTGATTTTGGGAGAGTTTTCGGTTGAGAGTATTTGGAGATTCTGAGTTTTGGGGAAGGAGAATTGAATTCTCTTCCTCTTAGTTTTCTTGCTTTTAATTTCATTTACAATTTGTCTTGGATCTTGGGTTGGAGAATTGAAGGAATTCTGTTTCAATCTCATCCTGAGATCTCTCTGTTTTATTTACTGCATAATTGAATTTCAATTTCTGTTCATTGCTTCTTCTTCTACTCTTTCTGCAATTTGCTTTTCTCTATTCCCTTTGCAATTGCTCTTGTTGGATCAAGGAAGGTAGTGAGATCTAGACTTAGTTTTCTAGTCTCTTGACCCCTGAGATCTGAATTATCATTTTACTTTCTCTGTTTAACACTTTTCATGTTCATTTACATTTCCGTTTTAGATCCGGTTCAATTCAATTCTTCTTCTACTTTTCAGTTTAGTGCAATTTACTTTTCCTTGTTTAATTTCTGCAAATCCAATTCCCAATTCCCTTTACAATTCAAGCCATTTACATTTCTTGCACTTTAAGATTCTGCAATTTACATTTCTTGCGTTCTAAGTTTCTGCCATTTAATTTCTTGTTCTTTAAGATTCAGCACTTTAATTTTCTGTTCTCTTTAATTTCATGCAAATTACCTATTCCCTTTATTTTCCATGCAATTTAAATTCTGTTAATCACAAATCACTCAACCAAATCTTGAATCGCTTGACTAAATCAACCACTAAACTAAAATTGCTCAATCCTTTAATCCCTGTGGGATCGACCTCACTCCCGTGAGTTATTATTACTTGATGCAACCCGGTGCACTTGCCGGTTAGATTTGTGTGTTTGGAATTCGTTTTTTTCCAAAAATACACATAAATGCCGTCAAAGAGTACAAAGTTCAGATCTAAAATGTCATGAGGTACAAAATAAGTCTCTAAAAGTTGTTTAAATACTAAACTAGTAACCTAGGTTTACAGAAAATGTGTAAACTAAGATTGATAGTGCAAAAATCCACTTCTGGGGCCCACATGGTGTGTGCTGGGGCTGAGACTTAAGCTTCTCACGTGCCTGGGCTGTTTTTGGAGTTGAACGCCAGGTTGTAACCTGTTTCTGGCGTTGAACTCCAACTTGTAACTTGTTTCTGGCGCTGAACGCCAGACTGCAACATGGAACTAGCGTTGAACACCAGTTTACGTCATCTATCCTTGAGCAAAGTATGAACTATTATATATTTCTAGAAAGCCCTGGATGTCTACTTTCCAATCCAATTGAAATCGCGTCAATTGGACTCCTGTAGCTCCAGAAAATCCATTCCGAGTGCAGCAAGGTCAGAATCCAACAACATCAGCAGTCCTTTTTCAGCCTGAATCAGATTTTTGCTCAGCTCCCTCAATTTCAGCCAGAAAATACCTGAAATTACAGAAAAACACAAAAACTCATAGTAAAGTCCAGAAATGTGATTTTTATTTAAAAACTAATAAAAATATAATAAAAAGTGACTAAAACATATTAAAAACTACCTAAAAACAATGTCAAAAAGCGTATAAATTATCCGCTCATCAGTTAACAAAGTGGAATTAAGATTCAACCATCATCACCATTGATAAGGATAGCTAGGATAGGACCCCTAATTTCTCATACCTTACCAAAAGTTTGCTTTACAGTATTTATTTATTTTTAATTGCCATTTAAATTATTTGTCATATTTGTTCCTCATCCTTGAAACCCCAAATTTACAATCTCCATAACCAATAATAAGAACATATTTCTCTGCAGTTCCTTGATAAGACGACCGGAGGTTTGAATACTTCGGTTATCAATTTTTAAGGGGTTTGTTACTTGTGACAACCAAAACTTTTGCACGAAAGGAATTTTTGTTGGTTTAGAAACTATATCTACAACGCAACTATTTTTATGACATTCTTTACTGGCAAAATCTCAGTTCATCAGCCATGCCTCAACAGGGAATCTTGGAGATTGAGTTGTTTGATGTATGGGGAATTGACTTCATGGGACCTTTCCCACCATCATACTCAAACACTTATATTCTGGTGGCAGTCGACTATGTATCAAAATGGGTAGAGGCCGTTGCCATACCCACCAATGATACTAAAACAGTGCTGAAGTTCCTCCAGAAACATATCTTCAGCATGTTTGGTGTCCCTAGAGTACTAATCAGTGATGGGGGCACTCACTTCTGCAACAAACTGCTTTACTCTGCCATGGTCCGGTGTGGGATTCGCCACAAGGTGGCGACTCCATATCATCCACAGACAAATGGGCAAGCTGAAGTTTCTAACAGAGAACTAAAAAGAATCCTGGAACAGACTGTAAGTACCCGTAGAAAGGATTGGGCAAGAAGCTTGGATGATGCTCTGTGGGCTTACAGAACAGCATTCAAGACTCCTATAGGGACCTCTCCATACCAGCTTGTGTATGGTAAGGCCTGTCATCTACCCGTGGAACTGGAACACAAGGCCTACTGGGCAACCGGATTGCTAAACTTTGATGCCAAATTAGCTGGAGAAAAAAGATTGCTCCAGCTAAATGAGCTAGAGGAATTCGGATTCACTGCTTTCGAAAATGCTAAGCTTTATAAAGAGAAATAAAAAAGGTGGCATGACAGAAAGCTGTCATCTAGAGTCTTTGAACCAGGACAAAAGGTTCTGTTGTTTAACTCTAGGCTCAGGCTATTCCCCGGGAAACTGAAATCCCGGTGGATGGGAAAATATGTGATTACAAGTGTATCACCATATGGTTATGTGGAGCTTCAAGACATTGATTTTGATAAGAAGTTCATTGTTAATGGACAGAGAATTAAGCACTATCTTGAAGGCAATGTTGAGCAAGAGTGCTCAAAGCTGAGGCTAGATTAAAAGCTCAGCAAGGTCCAGCTAAAGACAATAAATAAGTGCTTATTGGGAGGCAACCCAATGTTATTTAACTATATCTCTTTATTTTCTATTGCTATTTTATGTTTTCCTTAGGTTGATGATCATGTGAAGTCACAAAAACAACTAAAAAATCAAAAACAGAATGAAAAATAGCATTAAAAACAGCACACCCTAGAGGAGGAACAATCTGGCGTTTAAACGCCAGAAACAAGCATCTGTCTGGCGTTTAACGCCAGAAACAGGCACCAGGCTGGCGTTTAACGCCAGAAGCAAGCATCTACCTGGCATTAAACGCCAGAAACAAGCTACATTTGGGCATTTAACGCCAGAAACAGGTAGCAGTCTGGCGTTAAACGCCAGGATTGCACAGCAAGGGCGTTTTACACACCTAATTGTAGCAGGGATGTTAAGTCCTTAACCCCACTGGATCTGTGGACCCCACAGGATCCCCACCTCTTCTTCTCTCTTTATTACACCTTTCCATAACACTCTTCCCCAAATTAACCTCCACCAATCACCTCCATTACTCCTCCAAAACCATCATATAACCCACCTACGCCCACCCACTCAAATTCTAACCACTCACACCTCTCCATCTCATCTATTTTCTTCTTCTTCCACTACTTTCTTTCTTTTGGTGTGGAAAAAGCAGTGCTTTTTAAGTTTGGTGTGGAAAAAGCAGTGCTTTTTTTGTTTTTCCATAACCACAAATGCCTCAAGGGATGCACTTCCCTCCACAAAATTATTGGGAGCAAATCAACACTTCCCTAGGAGAATTAAGTTCCAACATGGGACAACTAAGGGTAGAGCACCAAGAGCACTCCATCATCCTCCATGAAACTAGAAAAGATCAAAGAGCTATGAGAGAGGAGCAACAAAGACAAGGAAGAGACATAGAGGAGCTCAAGAGCACCATTGGTTCTTCAAGAAGAGGAAGACGCCACCCTCACTAAGGTGGACTCATTCCTTAATCTCCTTATTCTTATTTTTCTATTTTTCATTTACTGTGCTTTATGTTTATGTTTGTATCTTGTTACATGATCATTAGTGTCTATGCCTTAAAGTTATGAATATGAATCCATCACCTTTCTTAAATGAAAAATGTTTTTAATTGAAAAAGAAAAAGAAGTGCATGAATTTCGAATTTTAAAACAGTTTAATTATTTTGATGTGGTGGCAATACTTCTGTCTTTCTGAATGAATGCTTGAACAATGCATATTTTTTATATTGTTGATTCATGAATGTTAAAATTGTTGGCTCTTGAAGAATGATGAAAAAGGAGAAATGTTATTTGATAATCTGAAAAATCATAAAAATGATTCTTGAAGCAAGAAAAAGCAGTGAATACAAAAGCTTGCAAAAAAAATAGCGAAAATAAAAAAAAAGAAGAAAAAGCAAGCAAAAAAAGCCAATAGCTCTTAAAACCAAAAGGCAAGGGTAATAAAAAGGATCTAAGGCTTTGAGCATCAGCGGATAGGAGGGCCTAAAGGAATAAAATCCTGGCCTAAGCGGCTAAACCAAGCTGTCCCTAACCATGTGCTTGTGGCGTGAAGGTGTCAAGTGAAAACTTGAGACTGAGCGGTTAAAGTTGAGATCCAAAGCAAAAGGAAGAGTGTGCTTAAGAACCCTTGACACCTCTAATTGGGGACTCTAGCAAAGCTGAGTCACAATTTGAAAAGGTTCACCCAGTCATGTGTCTGTAGCATTTATGTATCCGGTGGTAATACTGGAAAACAAAGTGCTTAGGGCCACGGCCAAGACTCATAAAGTAGCTGTGTTCAAGAATCAACATACTGAACTAGGAAAGTCAATAACACTATCTGAATTCTAAGTTCCTATAGATGCCAATCATTCTGAACTTCAAAGGATGAAGTGAGATGCCAAAACTGTTCAGAAGCAAAAAGCTAATAGCCCCGCTCATCTAATTAATACTGATCTTCACAGATTTTTTTGGAATTCATTGTATATTCTCTTCTTTTTATCCTATTTGATTTTCAGTTGCTTGGGGACAAGCAACAATTTAAGTTTAGTGTTGTGATGAGCGGATAATTTATACGCTTTTTGGCATTGTTTTTAGTATCTTTTTAGTATGATTTAGTTAGTTTTTATTATATTTTTATTAGTTTTTAAATAAAAAATCATATTTCTGGACTTCACTATGAGTTTGTGTGTTTTTCTGTAATTTCAGGTATTTTCTGGCTGAAATTGAGGGAGCTGAGCAAAAATCTGATTCAGGTTGAAAAAGGACTACAGATGCTGTTGGATTCTGACCTCCCTGTACTCGAAATGGATTTTCTGGAGCTACAAGAGTCCAAATGGTGCGCTCTCAATTGCGTTGGAAAGTAGACATCCAGGGCTTTCCATCAATATATAATAGTTTATACTTTGCTCAAAGATAAATGATGTAAACTGGCGTTCAACGCCAGTTCCATGTTGTAGTCTGGCGTCAAACGCCAGAAACAGGTTACAAATTGGAGTTGAAGGCCAAAAACAGGTTACAACCTGGTGTTTGGTGCACGAAATTGTGTTCCATGTTCCTTGTACTTGTGTGAGATTAACAATATATAATTGTATTGAATCCTCATTGTGGCTCTATGTGTGGACACAACTTCGATACAACTGACCAGCAAGTGCACTGGGTCGTCCAAGTAATACCTTACGTGAGTAAGGGTCGAATCCCACGGAGATTGTTGGTATGAAGCAAGCTATGGTCACCTTGTAAATCTCAGTCAGGCGGATTTAAACATGATACTTTATTAGATTAAAATAAACAATAAAAGGGATAGAGATACTTATGTAGATTCATTGGCAGGGATTTCAGATAAGCGAATGGAGATGCTTTTCGTTCCTCTGAACCTCTGCTTTCCTGCTATCTTCATCCAATCAGTCTTACTCCTTTCCATGGCTGGCTTTATGTGATACATCACCACTTTCAATGGATACTTTCGGTCATCTCTCGGGAAAATGATCCAATGCCCTGTCACGGCATGGCTAATCGTCTGGAGGCATCACCCTTGCCAATGGCTTCATCTTATCCTATCAGTGAATAATATGCTCACGCACCCTGTCACGGCACGGCTATTCATCTGTCGGTTCTTGATCATGCTGGAATAGGATTTACTATCCTTTTGCGTCTGTCACTAACGCCCTGCAATCGCGAGTTCGGAGCTCGTCACAGTCATTCAATCATTGAATCCTACTCGGAATACCACAGACAAGGTTTAGACCTTCCGGATTCTCTTGAATGCCGCCATCATTCTAGCTTATGCCACGAAGATTCTGGTTAGAAGATCTAAGAGATACTCATTCTAGCTTAATTCATGTAGAACGGAAGTGTTTGTCAGGCACGCGTTCATAAGGGAGAAGGATGATGAGCGTCACACATAATCATCACCTTCATCACGTTCTTGGGTGCGAATGGATATCTTAGAAGAGAAATAAGAGGAATTGAATAGAAAACAGTAGTACTTTGCATTAATCTTTAAGGAACAGCAGAGCTCCACACCTTAATCTATGGAGTGTAGAAACTCTACCGTATGAAAATACATAAGTGAAGGTCCAGGCATGGCCGAGAGGCCAGCCCCTCTGATCTAAGAACCAGGCGTCCAAAGATGATCCTAAGATCCTAAGATGATCAAAAGATTCCTAATACAATAGTAAAAGGTCCTATTTATAATAAACTAGTCACTAGGGTTTACATGAGTAAGTAATTGATGCATAAATCCACTTCTGGGGCCCACTTGGTGTGTGCTTGGGCTTGGGCTTGAGTGTTACACATGCAGAGGCCATTTGTGGAGTTGAACGCCAGTTTCTGTGCCAGTTTGGGCGTTCAACTCTGGTTTTGGATCCTTTTCTGGCGCTGGACGCTAGATTTGGGCAGAAGGCTGGCGTTGAACGCCAGTTTACGTCGTCAATTCTTGGCCAAAGTATGGACTATTATATATTGCTGGAAAGCCCTGGATGTCTACTTTCCAACGCAATTAGAATCGCGCCATTTAGAGTTCTGTAGCTCCAGAAAATCCACTTTGAGTGCAGGGAGGTCAGAATCCAACAGCATCAGCAGTCCTTTTTCAACCTCTGAATCTGATTTTTGCTCAAGTCCCTCAATTTCAGCCAGAAAATACCTGAAATTACAGAAAAACACACAAACTCATAGTAAAGTCCAGAAATGTGAATTTAACATAAAAACTAATGAAAACATCCCTAAAAGTAACTAGATCCTACTAAAAATATACTAAAAATAATGTCAAAAAGCGTATAAATTATCCGCTCATCACAACACCAAACTTAAATTGTTGCTTGTCCCCAAGCAACTGAAAATCAAATAGGATAAAAAGAAGAGAATATACTATAAATTCCAAACTATCAATGAAACATAGCTCCAATCATATGAGCGAGACTTATAGCTTTTTGCCTCTTGAATAGTTTTGGCATCTCACTTTATCCATTGAGGTTCAGAATGATTGGCATCTATAGGAACTTCAGATTTCGAATAGTGTTATTGACTCTCCTAGTTCAGTATGATGATTCTTGAACACAGCTTCTTTATGAGTCTTGGCCGTGGCCCTAAGCACTTTGTTTTCCAGTATTACCACCGGATACATAAATGCCACAGACACATAATTGGGTGAACCTTTTCAGATTGTGACTCAGCTTTGCTAAAGTCCCCAATTAGAGGTGTCCAGGGTTCTTAAGCACACTCTTTGTTTTTGCTTTGGACCTTGACTTTAACCGCTCAGTCTCAAGTTTTCACTTGACACCTACACGCCACAAGCACATGGTTAGGGACAGCTTGGTTTAGCCGCTTAGACCAGGATTTTATTCCTTTAGGCCCTCCTATCCACTGATGCTCAAAGCCTTGGGATCCTTTTTATTTGCCCTTGCCTTTTGGTTTTAAGGGTTATTGGCTTTTTCTGCTTGCTTTTTCTTTTTCTCTTTTTTTTTTTTTTTTGCCTATTTTTTTTCTTCTTTTTTTTTTCTTTTTTTTTTCGCCCCTTTTTTTTTTTTTGCCAGCTTTGTTCTTTGCTGCTTTTTCTTGCTTCAAGAATCATTTTTATGATTTTTCAGGTTATCGAATAACATGTCTCCTAGTCATCATTCTTTCAAGAGCCAACATATTTAACATTCTTAAACAACAACTTCAAAAGACATATGCACTGTTCAAGCATACATTCAGAAAACAAGAAGCATTGTCACCACATCAATATAATTAAACTAAGTTCAAGGATAAATTCGAAACTCATGTACTTCTTGTTCTTTTGAATTAAAACATTTTTTTTAAGAGATGTGATGGATTCATAGGACATTTATAACTTTAAGACAAAGTTACTAACTACTAATGATCATGTAATGAAGACACAAACATAGATAAGCACATAACATAGAAAACGAAAAAGCAGAGAAAGTAAGAACAAGGAATGAATCCACCTTAGTGATGTTCTTGAGCTCTCTATGTCTCTTCCTTGTCTTTGTTGCTCCTCCTTCAGTGCTTTTAGATCTTCTCTGATTTCATGAAGGATGATGGAGTGCTCTTGATGTTCCACCTTTAGTTGCTTCCAATAATTGTGTGGAAGAAAATGTATCCCTTGAGGTATCTCAAGGATCTCTTGATTTGCAGTCAAATGTTCTACCACTGAGCTATAGACCCTTGATGGAAGCTTTTGTCTTCCCTTTCCTCTTTCTAGAGGTTTCTTCTGGCCTTAAGTGCCATCAATGGTTATGGAAAAAACAAAAAAGCTATGCTTTTACCACACCAAACTTAGAATGTTGCTCGCCCTCGAGCAAAAGAAGAAAGAATAGAAGAAGAAGAAGAAGAAATATGGAGAGGGAGAGGGAGATGTGGTTTCGGCTAAGGAGAGTGTAGAGGGGTGTGTTGTGTGAATGAGAGTGGTGAGAAGAAGTGAGTGGAGGTAGGTGGGGATCCTGTGGGGTCCATAGATCCTGAGTGGATCCTGTGGAGTCCACAGATCCTGAGGTGTTCAAGGATTTACATCCCTGCACCCATTAGGCATGTAAAAATGCCTTTGTACCCAACTCTGGGCGTTCAGCGCCAGGTTGGTGGCCATTTTGGGCGTTCAACGCCCATTTGCTGCCATTTCTGGCGTTGAACGCCAGAACCATGCTTGTTCTGGGCGTTCAGCGCCAGGATGCTGCCCATTTGGGCGTTCAGCGCCAGAACCATGCTCTGTTCTGGCGTTGAACGCCAGGCAGATGCTTCCTCCAGGGTGTGATTTTTCTTCTGCTGTTTTTGATTCCGTTTTTAATTTTTATATTTATTTTGTGACTCCACATGATCATGAACCTAAGAAAACATGAAAAATAAGAATTAGATAAACATTGGGTTGCCTCCCAACAAGCGCTTCTTTAATGTCAATAGCTTGACAGTGGGCTCTCATGGAGCCTCACAGATGTGCAGAGCTTTGTTGAGACTCTCCAACACCAAACTTAGAGTTTGGATATGGGAGTTCAACACCAAACTTAGAGTTTGGTTGTGGCCTCCCAACACCAAACTTAGAGTTTGACTGTGGGGGCTCTGGTTGACTCTGCTTGGAGAGAAGCTTTTCCTGCTTCCTCTCCATGGTTGCAGAGGGAGATCCTTGAGTTTTGAATACAAGGGAGTTCTCATTCCATTGAAGGACTATTTCACCTCTGTCAACATCAATCACAGCTCTTGCTGTGGCCAGGAAAGGTCTTCCTAGGATGATGGATTCATCCTCTTCCTTTCCAGTATCCAGGATTATGAAATCAGTAGGTATGTAAAGGCCCTCAACCTTTACTAATACATCTTCTACTTGTCCATAAGCCTGTCTTCTTGAGCTGTCTGCCATGTCTAGTGAGATTTTAGCAGCTTGCACCCCATAGATTCCCAGTTTCTCTATTACAGAGAGGGGCATGAGGTTTATCCCTGAACCAAGGTCACACAGAGCCTTAAAGATCATGGTGCCTATGGTACAGGGTATTATGAACTTTCCAGGATCCTGTCTCTTCTGAGGCAATGTCAGTTGATCCAGATCACTTAGTTCATTGATGAACAAGGGAGGTTCAACTTCCCAAGCATCAATGCCAAACAATTTGGCATTCAGCTTCATGATTGCACCAAGAAACTTGGCAGTTTGCTCTTCAGTGACATCCTCATTCTCTTCAGAAGAGGAATACTCATCAGAGCTCATGAAGGGCATAAGGAGGTTCAATGGGATCTCTATAGTCTCTAGATGAGCCTCAGAGTCCTTTGATTCCCCAGAGGGAAGCTCCTTATTGATCACTGGACGTCCCAGGAGGTCTTCCTCCTTGGGATTCACGTCCTCTCCTTTCCTCACAGGTTCGGCCATGGCACTTATGTCAATGGCCTTGCACTCTCCTTTTGGGTTCTCTTCTGTATTGCTTGGGAGAGTACTAGGAGGGATTTCAGTTATCCTTTTACTCAGCTGGCCCACTTGTGCTTCCAAATTTCTAATGGAAGACCTTGTTTCATTCATGAAACTTACAGTGGCCTTAGATATATCAGAGACTAGATTTGCTAAATTAGAAGCATTTTGTCCAGAGTTCTCTGTCTGTTGCTGAGTTGATGATGGAAAAGGTTTGCTATTGCTAAACCTGTTTCTTCCACCATTGTTAAAGCCTTGTTGAGGCTTCTGATCCTTCCATGAGAAATTTTGATGATTTCTCCATGATGAGTTATAGGTGTTTCCATAAGGTTCACCTAAGTAACTTACCTCTGCTATTGCAGGGTTCTCAGGATCATAAGCTTCTTCTTCAGAAGATGCTTCTTGAGTACTGTTGGATGCAGCTTGCATTCCATGCAGACTCTGAGAAATCATATTGACTTGCTGAGTCAATATTTTATTCT
Source organism: Arachis ipaensis (assembly GCF_059453495.1). Taxonomy (NCBI): domain Eukaryota; kingdom Viridiplantae; phylum Streptophyta; class Magnoliopsida; order Fabales; family Fabaceae; genus Arachis; species Arachis ipaensis. Next base: position 65,723,280 of record NC_142443.1, read on the forward strand.
GAGCCAATATGGCATTCAGAGTATCAACTTCAAGAACTCCCTTCTTCATAGGCGTCCCATTGATTACAGGATTCCTTTCAGAAGTGTACATGAACTGGTTATTAGCAACCATGTCAATGAGTTCTTGAGCTTCTGCAGGCGTTTTCTTTAGGTGAATGGATCCACCTGCAGAAGTGTCCAGTGACATCTTTGATAGCTCAGATAAACCATCATAGAATATATCCAGGATGGTCCATTCTGAAAGCATGTCAGAAGGACACTTTTTGGTCAACTGTTTGTATCTTTCCCAAGCTTCATAGAGGGATTCACCTTCTTTCTGTCTGAAGGTTTGAACATCAGCTCTAAGCTTGCTCAGCTTTTGAGGAGGAAAGTACTTGGCTAAGAAAGCCGTGACCAGCTTATCCCAAGAGTTCAGGCTGTCTTTGGGTTGAGAATCCAACCATAATCTAGCTCTGTCTCTTACAGCAAAAGGGAAAAGCATGAGCCTGTAGACTTCAGGATTTACTCCATTAGTCTTAACAGTATCACATATCTGCAAGAATTCAGTTAAGAACTGAAAAGGATCTTCAGATGGAAGTCCATGAAACTTGCAGTTCTGCTGCATCAGAGAAACTAATTGAGGTTTCAGCTCAAAGTTGTTTGCTCCAATGGCAGGAATGGAGATGCTTCTTCCATGTAAATTGGAATTAGGTGCAGTAAAGTCACCAAGCATCCTCCTTGCATTATTATTATTTTCGGCTGCCATCTCCTCTGCCTGTTCGAAAATTTCTGAAAGGTTATCTCTGGATTGTTGTATTTTAGCTTCTCTTAATTTTCTCTTCAGAGTCCTTTCAGGTTCTGGATCTGCTTCCACAAGAATGTTCTTATCCTTGCTCCTGCTCATATGACAAGGAAGAATGGACAGGAAAATGATAATAATAATAGAAATCCTTTATATCACCGTATAGGGATCCCTGTGTGAGTGGAAGAAAAGAGGGGGAGATAAGGAATGTGATGTAAAGGAAGAAACACAACTGTACGAATGGAAGAGATGTGAGATGAGATGTTAGGATATGAATGAATAAATAGAATAGGATGGGGGAGGTATAATTTTCGAAAATTATTTTGAAAAGGAGTTAGTGATTTTTGAAAATTGGTTTTTGAAAATTTGTTAGTATTATTCGAAAATTTTTTTTTTGAAATAAAAATAAAAATAAAAATAATTAGTTAATTAAAAAGAAATTTTTGAAAAAGGGGGAGATATTTTCGAAAAAATGAGAGAGAGAGTTAGTTAGGTGGTTTTGAAAAAGTTAAGAAACAAACAAAAAGTTAGTTAGTTAGTTGAAACAAATTTTTGAAAAGATAAGAGGTTAGGAGGTTAGGAAAGATATTTTGAAAAGATATTTTTGAAAAAGATAAGATAAGAAGATATTTTTGAAAAGATATGATTGAAGTTAGTTTTGAAAAAGATTTGATTTTTAAAATCACAATTAATGACTTGATTCATAAGAAATCACAAGATATGATTCTAGAACTTAAAGTTTGAATCTTTCTTAACAAGCAAGTAACAAACTTCAAATTTTTGAATCAAAACATTAATTGATTATGTTATTTTCGAAAATTTGGTATAAAATAAGAAAAAGATTTTTGAAAAATATTTTTGGAATTTTCGAAAATAACTAAGAATTTTGAAAAAGATTTGATTTTTGAAAAAGATTTTGAAAAAGATAAGATTTTCAAATTGAAAATTTGATTTGACTCATGAGAAACAATTTGATTTTAAAAATTTTTTAAAAAGTCAATCCAAATTTTCGAATTTGATGAGAGAAAAAGGGAAAGATATTTTTTTGATTTTTGAATTTTTTTTTTTTTGAAAAACATGAAAAATATGCAATGCATGAAATTTTTAGATCAAAACAATGAATGCATGCAAGAATGCTATGAATGTCAAGATGAACACCAAGAACACTTTGAATGTCATGATGAACATCAAGACACAATTTTGAAAAATATTTAATGCAAAGAAAACATGCAAGACACCAAACTTAGAATTCTTTAATGCTGAGACACTAAGAATTCAAGAATGCATATGATAAACATGAAAAGACACAAAACAAAAAATCATCAAGATCAAACAAGAAGACTTACCAAGAACAACTTGAAGATCATGAAGAACACTATGAATGCATGATATTTTCGAAAAATGCTAGATGCATATGCAAGTGACACCAAACTTATGATATGACTCAAGACTCAAACAAGAAATAGAAAAATATTTTTAATTTTTATGATTTTCTAATTTTTCTTTTTGTTATTTTTCGAAAATTAATTGAAAAAGGAAAATAAGGATTCCAAAATTTTTAATATGAATTCCAGGAATCTTGCCATGTTAGTCTAAAGCTTCAGTCCAGGAATTAGACATGGCTCACTAGCCAGCCAAGCTTTCAAAGAAAGCTCCAGTCCAAAACACTAGACATGGCCAATGGCCAGCCAAGCTTCAGCAGGTGATCAGAAACAGTAGCAGGTGGATTAACTCCAACTAGCTTGCTCTTGATAACAAATTGCTGCCTCAGTCCAAATGAATTTAGACATGGCTTTACAGCCAGCCAGGCTGCAACATATAATTACATGGGCTGGAGTGATTAGTTGAATACCAATCCCAAAGTAGTTTGGGTATGGCTTTACAGCCAGATATGATTCAACATATTTCATGAAACACTAGAATTCATTCTTAAAAATTTTGAAGCCATAGAATAATTTATTTTTGAAAACATTTTTATTTTTTTTGAAAACAGATGAGAAAATTTTAGAAAATTTTTTTTTGAAAAATTTTTGAAAATAAAATAAAAAGGAAATTACCTAATCTGAGCAACAGGATGAACCGTCAGTTGTCCATACTCGAACAATCCCCGGCAACGGCGCCAAAAACTTGGTGCTGTTGCCGGATCAAAAGGGAATCTGGCACTGATGTTACCGGACCAAAAGCATGCCGAGAACTCAAACAATCCCCGGCAACGGCGCCAAAAACTTGGTGTTGTTGCCGGGATTGGGATCTCAGACGATTCTTGGTGCCAAACAGGAACAATTAAGTCCCTGACAACGGCGCCAAAAACTTGATTCTTCGATACAACTAACCAGCAAGTGCACTGGGTCGTCCAAGTAATACCTTACGTGAGTAAGGGTCGAATCCCACGGAGATTGTTGGTATGAAGCAAGCTATGGTCACCTTGTAAATCTCAGTCAGGCAGATATAAATTGATAATGGTGTTTTCGAATATTATATAATAAAATAGGGATAGAAATACTTATGTAAATCATTGGTAGGAATTTCAGATAAGCGAATGGAGATGCTTTTCGTTCCTCTGAACCTCTGCTTTCCTGCTATCTTCTTCCAATCAGTCTTACTCCTTTCCATGGCTGGCTTTATGCAAGGGCATCACCGTTGTCAGTGGCTACATCCCCTCCTCTCAGTGAATAATATGCTCACGCACCCTGTCACGGCACGGCTATTCATCTGTTGGTTCCCGATCATGCTGGAATAGGATTCACCCTCCTTTTGCGTCTGTCACTAACGCCCAGCACTCGCGAGTTTGAAGCTCGTCACAGTCATTCAATCATTGAATCCTACTCAGAATACCACAGACAAGGTTTAGACCTTCCGGATTCTCTTGAATGCCGCCATCATTCTAGCTTACGCCACGAAGATTCTGGTTAGGAGATCTAAGAGATACTCATTCTAGCTTAATTCATGTAGAACAGAAGTGTTTGTCAGGCACGCGTTCATAGGGGAGAATGGTGATGAGCGTCACACATAATCATCACCTTCATCATGTTCTTGAGTGCGAATGGATATCTTAGAAGAGAAATAAGAAGAATTGAATAGAAAACAGTAGTACTTTGCATTAATCTTTGAGGAATAGCAGAGCTTCACACCTTAATCTATGGAGTGTAGAAACTCTACCGTTAAAAATACATAAGTGAAGGTCCAGGCATGGCCGAGATGGCCAGCCCCCTAAAACGTGATCAAAGGATCATAAGGTAATCCAAAGATGATCCTAAGATCCTAAGATGATCAAAAGATTCCTAATACAATAGTAAAAGGTCCTATTTATAATAAACTAGTCACTAGGGTTTACATGAGTAAGTAATTGATGCATAAATCCACTTCCGGGGCCCACTTGGTGTGTGCTTGGGCTTGGGCTTGAGTGTTACACGTGCAGAGGCCATTTGTGGAGTTGAACGCCAGTTTCTGTGCCAGTTTGGGCGTTCAACTCTGGTTTTGGATCCTTTTCTGGCGCTGGACGCCAGATTTGGGCAGAAGGCTGGCGTTGAACGCCAGTTTACGTCATCAATTCTTGGCCAAAGTATGGACGATTATATATTGCTGGAAAGCCCTGGATGTCTACTTTCCAACGCAATTGGAAGCGCGCCATTTCGAGTTCTGTAGCTCCAGAAAATCCACTTTGAGTGCAGGGAGGTCAGAATCCAACAGCATCAGCAGTCCTTTTTCAACCTCTGAATCTGATTTCTGCTCAAGTCCCTCAATTTCAACCAGAAAATACCTGAAATTACAGAAAAACACACAAACTCATAGTAAAGTCCAGAAATGTGAATTTAACATAAAAACTAATGAAAACATCCCTAAAAGTAACTAGATCCTACTAAAAATATACTAAAAATAATGTCAAAAAGCGTATAAATTATCCGCTCATCAGTGTTCAACTCCAGAAACAGCCTAGGCACGTGAGAAGCTTAAGTCTCAGCCCCAGTACACACCAAGTGGGCCCCAAAAGTGGACTTCTACACTAATTATCTTAGTTCATTCATTTTCTGTAAACCTAGGTTACTAGTTTAGTATTTAAACAACTTTTAGAGATTTATTTTGTACCTCATGATATTTTAGATCTGAACTTTGTACTCTTTGATGGCATGAGTCTCTAAACTCCATTATTGGGGGTGAGGAGCTCTGCTGTGTCTCGATGAATTAATGCAATTATTTCTGTTTTCTATTCGAACACGCTTGTTTCTATCTAAGATGTTTATTCGCATTTCAATATGATGGATGTGATGATCCGTGACACTCATCATCATCCTCAACCTATGAACGCATGCCTGACAACCACCTCCGTTCTACCTTCGATTGAATGAATATCTCTTGGATTCCTTAATCAGAATCTTCGTGGTATAAGCTAGAATCCATTGGCAGCATTCTTGAGAATCCGGAAAGTCTAAACCTTGTCTGTGGTATTCCGAGTAGGATTCAGGGATTGAATGACTGTGACGAGCTTCAAACTCACAAGGGCTGGGCATAGTGACAGACGCAAAAGGATCAATGGATCCTATTCCAGCATGAGTGGGAACCGACAGATGATTAGCCGTGCGGTGACAACGCACCTGGACCTTTTTCACTGAGAGAACGGATGGTAGCCATTGACAACGGTGATCCACCAACACACAGCTTGCCATAGGAAGAACCTTGCGTGCGTGAAGAAGAAGACAGGGAGAAAGCAGAGATTCAGAAGACAAAGCATCTCCAAAACTGCAACATATTCTCCATTACTGCAGAACAAGTATTTAATTCATGCTCTTTTATTCTTCGCAATTCATACTGATAATTATAATTGATTTCCTGACTAAGATTTACAAGATAACCATAGATTGCTTCAAACCAACAATCTCCGTGGGATCGACCCTTACTCACGTAAGGTGTTACTTGGAGGACCCAGTGCACTTGTTGGTTAGTTGTGCGAATTTGTGAGAAATAGTAATATTGACATTGACATACACAATTTCATGCACCAGAGCTCAAAGTTTGTGAAGAATTTCATCAAGGCTTGGCGAATTTATTTGGAAATGTTAGAGCTTATTGGAAGTCCAAGCGTTGGTGAAAGTTTCAAGATGAGTTCAAGCACAAGCTACCATGACAAGGAGCTCACCAAATGTCCAACTTAAGGACAATAACTAAAAGTGCTAGGTTTTTATCAAAAAAAAAAAACTAAAAGTGCTAGGTGGGAGACAACCCACCATGGTATGATCGTCCCTTTTTATTCGTAGTTTTATTTTATTTTCTTTTTATCAGTGTTCATTCATAATTTCTGCATCACCACCTGCATTCTGCTTAAAAAAAGGGGATCGACGCGCAAGTGTCTACGACGTGCACGCGTCGTGTGTGACTGCACAATAAAGAGAAAACAAACAGAGAGTTGTGCTGGAACGATGCAGGAGGGGTGCCTGGCGCACAAGCCAACCCACGCGTACGCGTTCTGCACGCGTACACATCCCCTGCGTTTTTTCCAATCCACGCGTAAGCATCTCTGACGCGTACGCATGGGATTGCCAATCGGATTGAAAGAGTGCTTGAACAGAGAGTTGTGATGCCATGGTACTGGAGTCGCGCAGGTTTTCACGCGTACGCGTGACCGACGCTCGCTCGTCAGTGTTCATTTTCGGAAACCCACGCGTACGCATGAGCGACGCGTACGCATCGTATGGCTAATGCAGTTTTCACGCACACGCGTGACTTGCGCGCGCGTGTCGCGTCCCGTTTCTCATTCCCTTCTCCTTTCTCATTCTTTCCTCCTCTTTTCTTACTTTCTTCTTCTCCATTCCTTTGACTTCTCATCCTTATTCTCTTTCATTCTATTTTACTTAATTTATTTGCATACTTTCATTTACTGCATTTTAATCTTGTGCATACTTTTATTTTCTTTTCTCAGTTTATTATTTTTCCATTGGTGTTAAATTTTCTTATTCAACTGTTGCATCTTTTCTTGAATTATTTTGGTGCTTTGTGACTTGTTTTAAATGATTCGGTATTATTATTCATAAGTCAATGCTAATCTTTTATGATACTTGCATTCCATTTGCATTGATATGCACTTATATTATCTTGCATTACCCACACTCTCTCCCCCATTATTGCAATTTTTGTACTATTGATATGTCATTTGCTTATACTGTTTTCTCACTCACATGTTGTAGGTACCATGTAGCTGAGACCCTCATTATTTTGTATTAACCCACTCATATTTTATTTGTTTTCTTATCTTTATTTCTGGATTACTTTTCTTCTTTTTCCTCTTCTTTCAGGATGGCCACCGAAGAAGGGAAAGGGAAAGCTTCTCAATGGGGCAACCGACGAGTCAATCTGCACAATTTTTGGAGAAAAGCATCACTGGTAACCACCCGTGCACTTGCACATCTTAGCATGCACCGAGGACGGTGCAACCAATCCTTAAGTGTGGGGAGGTCGATACCGACTTCCGTGGGTTAGTTATTTCCTATTTGAACACCAATGTTTAATTTTCCTTGTTAAATTAGTTTTTGCATTTGCATGTTTGATTGCATGTTTGTTTGATTTTGTGCATGTTCTTCTACCACTACTTGGTTGGAGTGATAAGTTCATTTTCAAGACACTTTTTATAGCATTTCACTAATTTAAATTAAAACTTTTTTGTATCGTAATTTGGAACATGGTTTATAGCTAAGAACACACAACCTATGAGATTTTGAGCTTAATTATATGGTTACATTATTTAACCATGATTTTTATTCTTGTGTGTTTTCTTCCCTATGATTGCAATCTATAGTTTGTTGCATTCTATATGTCCATTGTTTAGTGTATTTGCATGCATACATATGATTGAGGCCATCATTTGTTATTAGCTCACTTATCCCAAATAGCCTACCATTTCAATTACCTTTGTTTGCCACTTTGAGCTTTTTAATCCCCATTTGTTCTTTATATTATCACATCACTAGCCTTAAGCAGAAAAATAATTAATTACCAAATTTGAATCTATGGTTAGCTTAAGATAGTGTGTTAACTAAGTGTGGGGAAGTGTGGGAACCTGGGTTAATGAGAATGTGTTGTGTTTCTACTTTATTTGAATATTGGGAATTTGGGTGCCTACTCATATGAAACCAGAAAATACCATATGCATTGATATGCTATGTTTTCATTCTTACTTGAAAAAAAAGTACAAAAAAAGAAATAAATAGATAGGGGATAAAACCACCCCAATGCTAAGTTAAATAAAAGATCAATGCATATGTGATGGAATTAAAAATTGATACATGAGTATGCGATGCAAAAGTGAGAATTTTGGGTAGCTAGGCATGATTTTAGAGTTATATAGAGTGTGTGTATGTTAGGTGAGAACTTAGGTTAGTCAAAGATTCATATTATAGCTCACTTGGCCATACATATATTCTCACCTTTACCTTAGCCCCATTACAACCTTGAAAAGACCTCATGATGTCTACATTGGTACACTAAATATTTGTTGATTGGTTAGATGAAGAACAAAGTTTTAGAAAGCATGACTAGAGAAGAGTAGAGTGGATTAACCCTAGACACTTGACCGATTAGAGTGCATATACACTACCAGTGAGGGTTCAATGCTTGATTCTATGCTCCCTGCTTTCATGAGCTATCTTCTTACAAGTTTGCTTGTCTTTTATTGTGTGATTTAAATTAGTGGAATCTGATTTATATTTGTCTTGGAGAACTTGTTTACTTTCAACCAAGTAGATAGAAACATCTTAGCATATAGTTGCATTTATATACATAGGTTGCATTGCATGAGTCTTACTTTCCGCCATTTATTCTTTTGGTTTCCCTGAGCTTAGCATGAGGACATGCTAATGTGTAAGTGTGGGGAGATTGATAAACCACTATTTTATGGTTTGTCTTGTGCTGATTTGAGTGGTTTTTATCAACCCTTTGCACATTTATTCATGTAATTTGCATGGTTTAACAAATCCTTCCCAATTTTGTTCTATGGTTGAAAACTTGCTTCTTAAGCCTTTAAATTGTGTATTTTAATTCTCCTTTATACCATTCGATGCCGTGATCTGTGTGCTATGTGTTTTCAGGCTATATAGGGCAGGAATGGCTTAGAGGATGGAGAGGAAGCTTGCAAAAATGCAAGGATCACAAGAAATAAAGGAGATAACCAGCAAGGATCGACGCGCAGGCATGGCTCACGCATGCATGTGATTTGGAGATTTTCACAGCGACACGTGCATGTACCTGACGCGTATGCGTGACAAGCGAGATTGCACAGCAACGCATGTGCGTAACTGACGCTTACGCGTGACATGCGAAGAGGACCATCGACGCGTACGCGTGACTGACGCGTACGTGTGACATGCGCCACGTGCAGAAATCGCAAAAGACGTTAGGGGCAATTTTGGGCTGGTTTTGGACCTAGTTTTTGGCCTAGAAAACACAGATTAGAGGCTGCAGAGTGGGGGAATCATGAATTCGATTGATACAACTTTCATTCACAGAATTTTAGGTTTTAGATATAGTTTTCTAGAGAGAGAGGCTCTCTCCTCTCTCTCGGTTTTAAGGTTCCTTTTTAGTTCTTCTCAATTTCAGATTTCTATCTTAGTTAATTAAGTTTTCCCTTCTACTTTTATTCATTTTAGAATTCTAATTTATTTTATTTCTCTTGTTGATTTATTTATTCTCCAATTTAGTTTATGAACTCCATGTTAGATTTGATTTTCTATTTAATGCAATTTGAGGTATTTCATATTTATTGCTTCTTCTATTATTTGAGTTATTGATGCTTTCAATTGGTCGTTTGGATTTAATATTCCTTGCTAGTTTTCTATGTTTTTATGTTATGCCTTCCAAGTATTTGATAAAATTCTTGGTTGGATTTTAGAGTAGGTTTTTCTCCTCTTGGCTTTGGTTGAGTAATTGGAGACTCTTGAGTTATCAAACTCCGTTGTTGATTGATAATTGAAAGTTGCTAGTTGATTTGGATCCCTCTAAAGCTAGTCTTTCCTTAGGAGTTGACTAGGATTTGAAGAATCAAATTGATTTATCCACTTGACTTTCCTTCATAATTAGAGGTTAACTAAGTTGGAGCAATGGACAATTCTCATCACAATTGATAAGGATAACTAGGATAGGACGTCTAGTTCTCATACCTTGCCAAGAGCTTTTCTAGTTATTAATTTATTTTCTTGCCATTTTATTTCCTTGTTCTTTATTTCAAAAACCCAAAAAAATACTATCTCATAACCAATATTAACATACTTCCCTGGAATTCCTTGAGAGACGACCCGAGGTTTAAATACTTCGGTTTATTTTTATTGGGTTTGCTTAAATGACAAACAAATTTTTTTGCATGAAAGGATTATTTCTTGGTTTAGAAAATTTACTTGCAACAAGAATTCATTGAGGAATTCTAAACCGTCAAAAATCCGTTCATCAGTACGCGTGAGAAGAAAAATGCCAGACGACGCGTACGCGTGACCCATGCGTACGCGTCACAGCTCGCACGTGACCTCATTAAAGTGAAAATGCTGGGGGCGATTTCTGAGCTGCCCAAGCCCAAATCCAACTCATTTCTGAGGGTACTTCATGCAGAATTCAAGCTTGGGTAAAGAGGGAGCAATTAGTTGTAGATTAGGAAGCATGTAGTTAGTTTCTAGAGAGAGAAGATCCCTCTTCTCTCTAGAATTAGGTTAGGATTAGGTCAAATTCTCCTAGATCTAGGCTTAATTTTCTGTTTTCATCTTGTTTCTATTTCAATTTCTTGTTGTTACATCTATGCTTTCTTAGTTTTCTTGTCAATTTCCCCTTTCATGTATCTTTTATGTTGTTGCACTATTGTTGGATTTGGATTTTCTTTTTATGCAATTCATGTTTTACATTCCCTTGTTGTTTTGAGTTGTTGTTAATTTCTTATATTGGGTAGTTGTAGATTTAATATTCTTGTTGTCAATTTACAATGCTTTCCTTTTATGCCTTCCAAGTGTTTGACAAAATACTTGGAAGGATGTTAGAGTAGATCTTTGAGCATTTTTGGCTTGGAAAGAGGAATTGGGTAATCTTGAGTCATGAATACCCAACTCAAGTTGGTGATCTAGAGTTGTTAGCTAATATTGTTTCCATTAATGCTAATCTTTTGCTAATTCAATTAGTAAGTTGATTAGAATTTTTGGAGTGAGATTAGCTAGTCTTATTTGACTTTCTCTAATGGAAGATAACTTTGCACCTTCTTCCATTGTTAGTGTTATGATTAATGACTAGGATAGAAAGCCCATGATCTCAATCCTTGCCATGAATGTCTCTCTTTATTAATTGTTTTCTTTAGTTGTTTGTTTTACCTTTCTTGTCTTTTATTTTCTTGCCCTTTTACCAAATCAAACCCCCTTGCATCTTCTTAGCTAATAATTGATCACTTCATTGCAATTCCTTGTGAGACAACCCGAGGTTTAAATACTTCGGTTAATTTTTATTGGGGTTTGTAGTTTGTGACAACCAACATATTTAAATTTGATTGAGGATTGACTATCGGTTTGGGCTATGCTCACAACAAAATTATTTTGCTAATTTCCGAACCGGTACAAATCTTTGTATAAATCTTCCCTGTGATATAACATGCCCCAAAAATGGCACCTTCTCTGTCCAGAATTTGCACTTTGATAGTTTAGCATATAACTTCCGAGTCCTCAGTATCTGCAATACAGTCCTTAGATGTTCTTCATGCTCTCTTTCTGTCTTCGAATAAATGAGGATGTCGTCTATGAAAACCACTACGAACTAATCAAGGTACGGATGGAAAATACGATTCATGTAATCCATGAAATCGCAGGAGCATTAGTCAGTCCAAACGACATAACCGGATACTCATAGTGACCATATCGAGTCCTGAACGCAGTCTTTGGTATATCTGATTCCTTCACTCGAATCTGGTGATAACCTGACCGCAAGTCATTCTTCAAGAATACAGTTGCACCTTTCAGCTGATCCATCAGATCATCAATCCGTGGAAGTGGATACTTGTTCTTAATAGTGACCTTATTTAACTGTCGATAATCTACGCAAAGTCTCATTCCACCATCGTTCTTGTTTACCAGCAATACTGGAGCTCTCCAAGGTGATGCACTGGGATGAATAAACTTCTTTCCAAGTAGCTCATCCAACTGCTTCTTCAACTCTGGAAGTTCTAGTGGTGACATCCGGTATGGTGCTATAGAAATCAATCCGGTTTCAGGTACTAGATCAATGCTGAATTCTATATCTCGCTGAGGAGGAAACTCAGGTATGTCGTTCGGAAAAACATAAGGAAATTCCTTCACCACTCGGATCCGTTCTAAGCTTAATTCACTATCATTCAAGCTAGCCGCTAACAGAACGTACCCCTCACAATCACTCCCGTCTATGGTAACTCTTACAGAATTTAGATATAAAGTATGGGATAGAAATGGTTTAGTATGTGGACTATCAGATTGAATAACAGCAGTTCTTTCAAAGCAATCAAGGAAAACATGATATTTAGATAACCAATCTAGCCCTAGAATAACTTCTAAGCCACATCGAGGCAAATAGATTAAATCATGTATGAAAGTCCTGTTCCTAATAGTAAATGGTACTTGTAGGCATACTAAACTAGTCAAAGCAATTTGGGATGCAGGTGTATGAACAATTAAATCAAAGTTTAACTTAGAGAAATCTAGTCCCAACTCACGAGCAACAGTCGAAGAAATAAAGGAATACGATGCACCCGAATCAAACAGTATAGTTAGAAATTAATTTTTGACATAAAACTGACCTTGGATCAGGGCATCTGATTGCATAGCATCATCAACAGTCATAGCAAACAATCGACCTTGTTGCTGGGTTTGCACTGGATTCCGAGCAAATCCTTTTGGGCAATTCCTCGCCAAGTGTCCAAATTTCCCACAAGTGAAACAAGCGTTCATTCCTTACAGCATCCAAATCTCTCAAAGCCGTAGCCATGGAGATCTTAACAGCTATTAAGATAGCTATGCCTCGCACCGTTTCGTCATTCAGAGCTCGGTTAAACTATGCCTATTTGCAGTCATTGAGGTCTTATCCGCACCAAACAATCAACATTAAGGTGATCAGTCTTAATATCTCAAGTAACGCATGAACATTTCCAAAATGAGCGCTCATAAACATTCATGCCAAATGTATCTTAAAGATACCTTAATAGCATGAGACACATAACAGAGTACGCAGTGAAGCATAGTCAGTCCCGCCTCCTCAGGCTCTATTGGGAACGAACTACTCTCTACCAAATTCTAACAACCCAACTTCCGATATGCCATGGTCATACAAGAAGCTAAGTGTTACCAACTTGTTCTTCCTAATTATTAACTGTTATTTAATATATGAGCCTGTTCCTTGTTAGAACGTTGCCAATTTTATGAGTAACTTTTTTTTTATTTAACTTTTATCATTGCGAGCGATGAAGTAATACAAACAAGCATACATAGGCAGAAATATAAAGGAAGCATTAGGAAACATAGCACACAGCTGATAATTTACTTCATGTACACCATAACAAAACATGTAACATTTACAAAGGCCATGTCAGTTTACGTCCTCATCGAACCTACATAGCTAATATATATACGACATTCTCACTGCCTGGACCATACAAAAAGCCGCTAAGTTGGCACCCAGGCTAGCCTAACCACTCTACAGCTCCTAGCTCTTAGGTGTACTAACACAAGTGAGAGACTAACTAACAGACAATGTCAGACTAGAGTGTCATCAAAAGAATGCCCCTACTACTGTCAGACTATATCTACACGTGGCCATTCAAAAGATCGTTATGATGCTCCACATCTCCTCATCTTGCTCTATCTCTATCTCAAGATCCTCCTCCTCCTCCTCGTCTGCAGCTATAGCTATACCCTCAGAACCACCAGAAGCACTGCTGTCACTATGTACAAAACCATTCACGAGCACAGATCCGTTCGCGTATATAGGAGCTACCCCGTCATTCGGTAATTGATGAACCCCAATTTTGTGGTTTATCTTGTGCTTAATTTAGGGGATTTTATCACCTTTTCCCATATTTATTCAATGAAATAGCATAGTTTTGTAATTCTCCCTTAATTTGTGCTTAAGAGTAAAAACATGCTTTTTAGGCCTTAAAATAGCTAGATTTAATCCACTTTAATTCCATTCGATGCCTTGATATGTTTGTTAAGTGATTTCAGGTTTAGAAGGCAAAGATTGGATTGAAGGAATGAAGGAAAAGCATGCAAAGTGGGAGAACTCATGAAGAAATGAAGGAACTGCAAAGCTGTCAATCCTGACCTCTTCGTACTAAATCGATCATAACTTGAGCTACAAAGGTCCAAATGAAGAGGTTCTAGTTGCATTAAAAAGCTAACATCCGGGGCTTCAAAATGATATAAAATTTGCCATATTTTCTATGCCGTTAAGTGACGCGCACGCATCCTTCACGTGCACGCGTCGCAGGACCAGCGTGGACCATTTTGGGCAAAACATTGCCAGCGATTTCTGAAGCATTTTGGGCCCAATCCAACTCATTTCTGATGCTATTGAACCCAAGGATTGAAGGGGGAAGGAACCAAGTAGCCATAGTTTAGTTTTTATCATGTTTTAGGGTAGAATTCTAGAGAGAGAGGCTCTCTCCTCTCTCTAGATTTAGGATAGAAATTAGGGTAAAGTTAGGTTAATCTCTCTCAAATTTCTCTTCCAATTCTTGTTTTGATTTCAATTCTCTTTATATTTTAGTGTTCTATTGTCTTAATCTTCTTAGTTTCTCTTGTTAATTCCTTATTTTCCTCTCTTTTATGTTGATGAACCATTGTGGATCTTGATTTTTTCTAATGCAATTTTATGTTTCTATGTCCTTTTTATGTTCATCTTAATTGCTATTGTTGATTTCATGCTTGTGGTAGTCATGGGTTTCATTAATTCTAGTATTTTGTGATTTTTACTTTTATTGCACTATAGGTGTTTGATAAAATGTTTACACTAGTGTTTGAGTAGCTTTCTTTACTCTTGGCCTAGGCTAAGGGAATTGAGTGACCTTGAGTCATTGGGTCTCATTGAATTGGTGATTTGAGAACCCTTAGTGGTCAATTTGATAACCATTGACTCTAGCCTACTACTAAGTTAATAAGTAGCTAGGTTAGGACTTATGGATTGATGTTGATCAAGCCATTTGATGTACTTCAATCCTAGGAGTAGATATTACATACTTAAGGCTTTTGTAAGTAGACTTAATGAGTTTGGTTCCTCATAATTGTCAATACATGGTTTGTAGACAAGGATGGTGATCTCAATTACCTATGTTTATCCAAGAGTTCTTTACCTTGCCTTTATTAATTCTTGATTTACTCTTCTTGTCATTTAAATTCTTGCCCATTTAATTTCTTGCCCCTTTTATAAACCAAACCCCTTGTTCCTTTATAGCCAATAATTGACCACTTCATTGCAATTCCTTGTGAGACGACCTGAGGTTTCAATACTTCGGTTAATTCTTATTGGAGATTGTGCTCATGACAACCAATATTTTTGTATGTGAGGACTCTTTGTTAGTTTAGAACTATACTTGCAACGAGATTTCATTTGTGAAATTCTAAACCGCATAAGAACCCGAACATCAAAATGGCACCGTTACCGGAAAATTGCAATGGTGCTATGTTATTGGCTATTGTATATATTGTGAATAGCTTGATTTTTAGTTTGTTTGTTGGTTTTTGCTAGTTGTAGGATTTTTCTCTCCTTGTCCTTGTTAGTTTTTGTTTTTATTTTCTCTTATCACCATGAATTCTCATCACTTTAGCTATGAGTGTGGTTCAAACTATGTTGTAGGAAATGGAAGCTTCAATGAGGATGTGCATCATGGATTTGGAAATCAAGGGTGGGAGGAGCCCCAAGCTTATGGACAACTTTCTTGGCAACAATCTCCTTCCGAATCAAGTTTGACAAGAGTGCTTGGGGATATGACTACTCTCCTCACGGAGATGCGCAAGGAACAAAAGGCATTTTATTCCATCCAAGCCGTTCAAGCGCCACCCCAACATTCCTACTCTCCGAATTCTTATGGGTATAATCCTAATCCTAATGCATACCAATCTAATGTATGTGATGACCCTTATTGTGATTGTCAACCACAACCACCACATACATATGAATCCCCTCCTCAATATAGCCCTCCACCATACTCACAATCCGCATACTACCATCCACCTCCAAATGATCCTAACTCATACCCACCATATTAACCACCATATGAATCATATCTAGAGCCACCACCATTCCAACACCAATACTCCCAAGAACCACAAATTCCGTATACACCACCTCAAGACTTTCACCAATATGAACCACCTTCTAACTACAATACCTTTCCCTCAAATAATGAACCCTCTCTTCCACCACCGCCCCCAATGAAGCCCTCACGCAAGAACTAAGAGATCTTGACTCTCATATCCAAAGATAATAAGAGGGGACGGAAAAGGAGTTTAAAGAGCTAGAGACCAAGATGGCTATCATGGTAGAAGCCATTAACCACATAGCCTCCCATCTAAGCTCATGCATTCCAAGTACTCCCATTGACAAATGTGGAGGGTCAACCAAGGAGCTTAGTGAGGGAGTGAATTTAGAGCTCCAAGGTGAGGAAGAAGAGTTAAAGCAAGAAGTACAACAAGAGGAGGAGGTAGAGATTATTGAACAAGAGAAAGTAGTGATTGGGTGTTCAGGATATGTTGAGCACATATAGGAATCTCAAGTTGAAGAGCTGATGCCAGGGCATTTTGGCCAGTTTCACTGACCTTTTCTTTATGGTTTTAGGGTAGTTTCATGCACTTTCTTATGAAATAAGCAAGTTTTGGGTAAATAATCATTTACATCTTGATTCAAGCAAACATTGTGAATTTTATATGATTTTCATGAGAATTATGCATGAATTGAATGATAAATTGAATGATGCATGATCTCATGGGTTAGAACCTAGCTTTGATGCACTTTATTTGCTTGATTTCAGGACAAAGGAAGCAAGGAAGATGCTACGTTAATAGCCACGTTAGTCCAACTAACGTGACCATTAACGTGGAAAGGAGGCTAGCTTACAACGTTAACAAGAAAAGTGAACACCAATAACGCTTTCGTGAGCCATCATAGCCCACGTTAGTGTCCACGTTAACTACGTTAACGTGGAAGCTAACGTAGAAGAGAAGTAAAGCTCCAACGTTAGTGGTAAAAGTGAATGCCACTAACGTTGGGGAGAGGGGCACACTTAGCCACGTTAATAGTCACGTTAACTACATTAACGTGAACTCTAACGTGGGAGAAGCAATAAAGAGCCAACGTTAGTGACACTCTCCTTTGTCACTAACGTTGGACTAAGCCTCTATTAGCCATGTTAGTTGCCACGTTAATTGCATTAACGTGGAAGCTAATGTGGAGGAAAGGAATGATGAGCCAACGTTAGTGACACTCACCTTTGTCACTAACGTTGGAGATGGCTATCACTACCACGTTAGAAGTCACGTTAACCTAAGTAACGTGAACTCTAACGTGGGAAGAAGGGTGTTTGGAGCGTTAGTGACAAAGGTAAGTGTCACTAACGCTCTCGAAGTTGAGGCATACCCACGTTAAGAGTCACGTTAGCTACACTAACGTGGACTCTAACGTATGGAAGAAGGGGCCAAGGGCAACGTTATTGGCAAAGGTAAACGCCAATAACGCTCGCGATGGATCAAGAGGCAACGTTAGTGGTCACGTTAGTGCCACTAACGTTGAAGTTAACGTAACTCATCTTGGGCTAGGAACGTTAGAGCAAAAGCTGATTGTCACTAACGTTCTCGAACCCACATTTTCACTTAACGTTAACGCCACTAACGTCCTAGCCAAAGTCCATGCCTACTTCACACTTTCTCTGCAAGTAAAGCTGAGCCCACTGTAGATTCCAAACTGCTTCAACTCAAGATCCAAAGGCCTATATCCAAGACTTGAAGAGCCAATTGGAAGATCAGAAGAGTAGTATATATATGGGTAATTTTGAACTAGAGAGAAAGCTTTTGGGGGATTGAGATGACTACTCTCTGTATAATTTTACTTTCTCTACAACTTCTAGTTTTACTTCAGAATGTACTCTCCATCTTTGCTTTCCATTCCCAGAGCCATGGACAACTAAGCCCCTTTCATTGGGTTAGGGAGCTCTGTTGTAATTTGATGGATCAATAATAGTTTTCATTATTCTTCTTCTTTCTTTTCTCTTGATTTTACTTGAAAGCTTTCAATCTTCATCCAATTGGATAGTTGTCTTGGAAAAGAAACTATTCATACTTGGATCTCTTTTGAACCTTGGAAGAGGAATGAAGAGATCATGCTAGAAATGCTTTCTCATGTTGGACCAAATTGGGGTTTGGGCGGATATGGTGACATATAATTCTCCCAATACTTTGATTTGGAAATACATGTGGTATAATCAGTGACCGGACCACATCTCTTCTCATGAGCAATTAGACCAAGGAATTGGCTATTGATCAAGATTTGAGAGATTGAGTTACCAAGGAATTGGAATTCAATCACTTAAGATTGCCAAGGAGATCAATGAATGCATTGATTGAGGAAGAGATGAAAATGAACTTGATCCGGAGAATGCAACATCTCCTAAGCCCAATGAATTCTCCATTTCTGATCTACCCATTCTCTTTAGTTTCTGCCATTTACTTTCATGCTAAATTCCCCATTCCCCATTTAAGATTCTGCAATTTACTTTCTGTCATTTATATTCAGCTCTTTATTTCCAGCATTTACATTTTCTGCCAATTACTTTCCCGCCATTTAATTTCCTGCAATTCTCATATCAAATTCTGCTTAGCTCAACTAGAACATTCCTCCAATTAAAGTTGCTTGACTAATCAATACCTGTGGGATTCGACCTCACTCTATTGTGAGTTTTTACTTGACGATAATTTGGTATACTTGCCGAGGGAAATCTATTGAGAGACAAGTTTCCGTGCATCAAGTTTATGGCGCCGTTGCTGGGGATTAATTTTGTATCAACAATGATTAAATTGGTGGATAACTTGATTGAGCACTTTTCTTTTGTTTGATTTAATTCCATCTGAGTAATTTACTTTCAGTTTTAGTTATTTCCTTCCCTTTACCTCTCACCTATTTGTGGTGCCATCTGCATATCATTTTTTTACTATTTAGTTCACTGACCCACTAACTGTTTGATATATTGCATCACTCACACTAACAGCATTTTTGCAGAAAATACTCTCTGCATCTATTCTTTTTGCTTATGCCCTATTGGTTGTATAACAGGTAGAAGAAGCAGGGCTTCAACTTCCTTTGATTCTGAACCTGAGAGGACCTTCCTTAGAATAAGGAGGGAAGCAAGAGGGAAGAGAGTAGTTGGTGCTGAGGAAGAGGAAGAGTACTTTGAACTAGACATGGATGAGAATATGGAGAACCATCATTAAGAAGAGGCTCACAACCATGGCAGAGAAGGTCCAGCGCATCAGGCTGGACAAGAGAGAAGAGTTCTGTGTTCTTACATCAACCCAAACCCAGGAGACTGTGGAAGTAGCATCCAAAAGCCAACCATACATGCCAACAACTTTGAACTAAAGCCACAGCTCATCACCCTTATTCAGAACAATTGTTCATTCCGGGGAAGTGTCCAAGAAGACCCCAATCAACATCTAACCACTTTCATGAGGATATGTGATACTGTGAAGTCTAATGGTGTTCATCCTAACACCTATAGACTACTTCTGTTTCCCTTCTCACTCAAGGACAAAGCATCTAAATGGCTGGAATCCTTTCCAAAGGGGAGTTTAGCAACCTAGGAAGATGTGGTGAACAAATTCTTGGCAAGATTCTATCCTCCTCAATGGATCAACAGGTTGAGAGCTAAGGTACAAACCTTCAGACAACAAGATGGTGAGACTCTATATGAAGCATGGGAGAGGTTTAAAGACTTGAAAAGAAGATGCCCGCCAGATATGTTCAATGAATGGGTGCAGTTGCACATTTTCTATGAAGGTCTTTCTTATGAATCAAAGAAGGCAGTAGACCACTCATCCGGGGGATCTCTAAACAAGAAGAAGACCATTGAAGAAGCCATAGATGTCATTGAGACTGTAGCTAAGAATGACTACTTCTATGCTTCTGAAAGAGGCAACATGATGAGCGGATAATTTATACGCTTTTTGACATTGTTTTTAGTATGTTTTTAGTAGGATCTAGTTACTTTTAGGGATGTTTTCATTAGATTTTATGTTAAATTCACATTTCTGGACTTTACTATGAGTTTGTCTGTTTTTCTGTGATTTCAGGTATTTTCTGGCTGAAATTGAGGGACTTGAGCAGAAATCAGATTCAGAGGTTGAAGAAGGACTGCTGATGTTGTTGGATTCTGACCTCCCTGCACTCAAAGTGGAGTTTCTGGAGCTACAGAACTCGAAATGGCGCGCTTCCAATTGCGTTGGAAAGTAGACATCCAGGGCTTTCCAGAAATATATAATAGTCCATACTTTGGCCAAGAATAGACCACATAAACTGGCGTTCAACGCCAGCTCTCTGCCCAAATCTGGCGTCCAGCGCCAGAAAAGGATCCAAAACCAGAGTTGAACGCCCAAACTGGCACAAAAGCTGGCGTTGAACTCCAAGAAGGACCTCTACACGTGCAACACTCAAGCTCAGCCCAAGCACACACCAAGTGGGCCCCGGAAGTGGATTTATGCATCAATTACTTACTCATGTAAACCCTAGTAGCTAGTTTATTATAAATAGGACCTCTTACTATTGTATTAGGAATCTTGGGTCTCAGTTTTAATCCATTGTTCATCTTAGGAGACTATTGATCACGTTTTAGGGGGCTGGCCATCTCGGCCATGCTTGGACCTTTCACTTATGTATTTTCAACGGTAGAGTTTCTACACTCCATAGATTAAGGTGTGGAGCTCTGCTGTTCCTCAAAGATTAATGCAAAGTACTACTGTTTTCTATTCAATTCATCTTATTTCGCTTCTAAGATATCCATTCGCACCCAAGAACATGAGGAAGATGATGATTATGTGTGACGCTCATCACCATTCTCCCCTATGAACACGTGCCTGACAAACACTTCCGTTCTATATGCAACAAGCTAGAATGAATATCTCTTAAATCTCCTAATCAGAATCTTCGTGGCGTAAGCTAGAATGATGGCGGCATTCAAGAGAATTCGGAAAGTCTAAACCTTGTCTGTGGTATTCCGAGTAGGATTCAATGATTGAATGACTGTGACGAGCTTCAAACTCGCGAGTGCTGGGCGTTAGTGACAGACGCAAAAGGAGGGTGAATCCTATTCCAGCATGATCGAGAACCGACAGATGATTAGCCGTGCTGTGACAGAGCATGTGAGCATATTTTTCACTGAGAGGAGGGGATGTAGCCACTGACAACGGTGATGCCCTTGCATAAAGCCAGCCATGGAAAGGAGTAAGACTGACTGGATGAAGATAGCAGGAAAGCAGAGGTTCAGAGGAACGAAAAGCATCTCCATTCGCTTATCTGAAATTCCTACCAATGATTTACATAAGTACCTCTATCCCTATTCTATTATTTATTATTCGAAAACATCATTATCAATTTATATCTGCCTAACTGAGATTTGCAAGGTGACCATAGCTTGCTTCATACCGACAATCTCCGTGGGATTCGACCCTTACTCACGTAAGGTATTACTTGGATGACCCAGTGCACTTGCTGGTTAGTTGTATCGAAGTTGTGAACCATGGTATTGGCACCATGTTCTTGGCGCCATTGCCAGGGGAAGAAAGAGCCATGAATTTTACATAATTAAAGTGTAATCACGATTACGCGTACCAAGTTGCTCACGTTGCCAGGGATTGTTCGAGCCTGGACATCACAATTTCGTGCACCAAGTTTTTGGCGCCGTTGCCGGGGATTGTTCAAGTTTGGACAACTGACGGTTCATCTTGTTGCTCAGATTAGGTAATTTTCTTTTTATTTTATTTTCAAAAATTTTTCAAAAATATTTCTAAAATTTTCTCATCTGATTTCGAAAATAATATAAAAATGTTTTCAAAAATTTTATTCAAAATTTTTAAGAATGAATTCTAGTGTTTCATGAAGCATGTTGAAGCCTGGCTAGCTGTAAATCCATGTCTAATTCCTTTGGGAATGAGTATGTCAGGCGTGTCATGTCTGAATTACATGCTGAAGCTTGGCTGGCCATTGGCCATGTCTAGTGTTTTGGACCGGAGCTTTCATTGAAAGCTTGGCTGGCTAGTGAGCCATGTCTAATTCCTGGACTGAAGCTTTAGACTAAGAATGCAAGATTCCTGGAATTCATATTAAAAATTTTGGAATCCTTATTTTCCTTTTTCAATTAATTTTCGAAAAAAAAAATAAAAAAAATTAGAAAATCATAAAAATCAAAAAAATATTTTTCATGTTTCTTGTTTGAGTCTTGAGTCATGTTATAAGTTTGGTGTCAATTGCATGTGCATCTTGCATTTTTCGAAAATTCTCATGCATTCATAGTGTTCTTCATGATCTTCAAGTTGTTCTTGGTAAGTCTTCTTGTTTGATCTTGATGATTTTTTGTTTTGTGTCTTTTATTGTTTTTCATATGCATTCTTGAATTCTTAGTGTCTAAGCATTAAAGAATTCTAAGTTTGGTGTCTTGCATGTTTTCTTTGCATTAAAAGTTTTTCAAAATTGTGTCTATGATGTTCATCTTGACATTCATAGCATTCTTGCATGCATCACATGTTTTGATCTAAAAATTTCATGCACTGCATCTTTTTAGTGTTTTTCTCTCTCATCATAAAAATTTCAAAAATCAAAAAAAAAAAATATCTTTCCCATTTTCTCTCATCAAATTCGAAAATTTGGATTGACTTTTTCAAAAAATTTTAAAATCAAATTGTTTCTCATGAGTCAAATCAAATTTTCAGTTTGAAAATCTTATCTTTTTCAAAATCTTTTTCAAAAATCAAATCTTTTTCAAAATTCTTAGTTATTTTCGAAAATTCCAAAAATATTTTTCAAAAATCTTTTTCTTATTTTTATATCAAATTTTCGAAAATAACATAATCAATTAATGTTTTGATTCAAAAATTTGAAGTTTGTTACTTGCTTGTTAAGAAAGATTCAAACTTTGAATTCTAGAATCATATCTTGTGATTTCTTATGAATCAAGCCATTAATTGTGATTTTAAAAATCAAATCTTTTTCAAAACTAATTTCAATCATATCTTTTCAAAAATATCTTCTTATCTCTTTCAAAAATTTGATTTAAAAATATCCTCTCTAACTTCCTAACTTCTTATCTTTTCAAAATTGATTTTCAAATTTGTTTCAACTAACTAAGTAAATTTTTGTTTGTTTCTTAACTTTTTCAAAACTACCTAACTAACTCTCTCTCTCTCTCATTTTCGAAAATATCTTCCCCCTTTTTCAAAATTTCTTTTTAATTTATTAATTATTTTAATTTTTAATTTTTAAATCTTAATTTTCGAAAATTACTAACATTTTTAAAAAACTATTTTCAAAAATCACTAACTCTTTTTCAAAAATTATTTTCGAAAATTCCTCCTTTCCCATCTTATTCTATTTATTTATTCATCTACTAACATCTCATCTCACATCTCAACCCTCCTCACAGTTGTGTTTCTTCCATTATATTACATTCTTTGTCTCCCCCTCTTCTTCTACTCACACAGAGATCCCTATACTGTGGTATAAAGGATCTCTATTATTATTATTATTTTTTCTGTGCCCTCTTCTTTGTCATATGAGCAGGAGCAAGGACAAGAATATTCTTGTTGAAGCAGATCCGGAACCTGAAAGGACTCTAAAGAGAAAATTAAGAGAAGCTAAATTGCAACAATCCAGAAATAACCTTTCAGAAATTTTCGAACAGGAAGAGGAGATGGCAGCCGAAAATAATAATAATGTAAGGAAGATGCTTGGTGACTTTACTGCACCTAATTCCAATTTACATGGAAGAAGCATCTCCATTCCTGCCATTGGAGCAAACAACTTTGAGCTGAAACCTCAATTAGTTTCTCTGATGCAGTAGAACTGCAAGTTTCATGGACTTCCATCTGAAGATCCTTTTCAGTTCTTAACTGAATTCTTGCAGATATGTGATACTGTTAAGACTAATGGAGTAGATCCTGAAGTCTACAGGCTCATGCTTTTCCCTTTTGCTGTAAGAGACAGAGCCAGATTATGGTTGGATTCTCAACCCAAAGACAGCCTAAACTCTTGGGATAAGCTGGTCACGGCTTTCTTAGCCAAGTACTTTCCTCCTCAAAAGCTGAGCAAGCTTAGAGCTGATGTTCAAACCTTCAGACAGAAAGAAGGTGAATCCCTCTATGAAGCTTGGGAAAGATACAAACAGTTGACCAAAAAGTGTCCTTCTGACATGCTTTCAGAATGGACCATCCTGGATATATTCTATGATGGTTTATCTGAGCTATCAAAGATGTCACTGGACACTTCTACAGGTGGATCCATTCACCTAAAGAAAACGCCTGCAGAAGTTCAAGAACTCATTGACATGGTTGCTAATAACCAGTTCATGTACACTTATGAAAGGAGTCCTGTGAACAATGGGACGCCTATAAAGAAGGGAGTTCTTGAAGTTGATACTCTGAATGCCATATTGGCTCAGAATAAAATATTGACTCAGCAAATCAATATGATCTCTCAGAGTCTGCATGGAATGCAAGCTGCATCCAACAGTACTCAAGAGGCATCTTCTGAAGAAGAAGCTTATGATCCTGAGAACCCTGCAATAGCATAGGTGAATTACTTAGGTGAACCTTATGGAAACACCTATAACTCATCATGGAGAAATCATCCAAATTTCTCATGGAAGGATCAAAAGCCTCAACAAGGCTTTAATAATGGTGGAAGAAACAGGTTTAACAATAATAAACCTTTTCCATCATCTACTCAGCAACAGACAGAGAACTCTAAACAAAATGCTTCTAATTTAGCAAATCTAGTCTCTGATCTATCCAAGGCCACTGTGAGCTTCATGAATGAAACAAGGTCTTCCATTAGAAATTTGGAAGCACAAGTGGGCCAGCTGAGTAAACGGATCACTGAAATCCCTCCCAGTACTCTCCCAAGCAATACAGAAGAGAACCCAAAAGGAGAGTGCAAGGCCATTGACATAAGCACCATGGCCGAACCTACAAGGGGAGCAAATCCCAAGGAGGAAGACCTCCTGGGACGTCCAGTGGTCAATAAGGAGCTTCCCTCTGAGGAACCAAAGGACTCTGAGGCTCATCTAGAGACCATAGAGATTCCATTGAACCTCCTTATGCCCTTCATGAGCTCTGATGAGTATTCCTCTTCTGAAGAGAATGAGGATGTTACTGAAGAGCAAACTGCCAAGTTTCTTGGTGCAATCATGAAGCTGAATGCCAAATTATTTGGCATTGATACTTGGGAAGTTGAACCTCCCTTGTTCATCAATGAACTAAGTGATCTGGATCAACTGACATTGCCTCAGAAGAGACAGGATCCTGGAAAGTTCATAATACCCTGTACCATAGGCACCATGATCTTTAAGGCTCTATGTGACCTTGGTTCAGGAATAAACCTCATGCCCCTCTCTATAATAGAGAAACTGGGAATCTATAGGGTGCAAGCTGCTAAAATCTCATTAGAGATGGCAGACAGTTCAAGAAAACAGGCTTATGGACAAGTAGAGGACGTGTTAGTAAAGGTTGAAGGCCTTTACATCCCTGCTGATTTCATAGTCCTGGATACTGGAAAGGAAGAGGATGAATCCATCATCCTAGGAAGACCTTTCCTGGCCACAGCAAGAGCTGTGATTGATGTTGACAGAGGTGAAATAGTCCTTCAATGGAATGAGGACTCCCTTGTGTTTAAAACTCAAGGATCTCCCTCTGCAACCATGGAGAGGAAGCAGAAAAAGCTTCTCTCAAAGCAGAGTCAACCAGAGCCCCCACAGTCAAACTCTAAGTTTGGTGTTGGGAGACCACAACCAAACTCTAAGTTTGGTGTTGAACTCCCATATCCAAACTCTAAGTTTGGTGTTGGAGAGTTTCAACAATGCTCTGAACATCTGTGAGGCTCCATGAGAGCCCACTGTCAAGCTATTGACATTAAAGAAGCGTTTGTTGGGAGGCAACCCAATTTTTATTTATCTAACTATATTTTTCTTAGTTATATGTCTTTGTAGGTTCATGATCATGTGGAGTCACAAAATAAATATAAAAATTGAAAACGGAATAAAAAATAGCAGAAAAAAAATCACACCCTGGAGGAGCATCTGTCTGGCGTTCAGCGCCAGAACAGAGCATGGTTCTGGCGCTGAACGCCCAAAATGGGCAGCTTCTGGGCGCTGAACGCCAGAATAGGCATGGTTCTGGCGTTCAACGCCAGAAATGGCACACAAATGGGCGTTGAACGCCCAAAATGGCCACCAACCTGGCGCTGAACGCCCAGAGTTGGGTGCAAAGGCATTTTTACATGCCTAATGGGTGCAGGGATGTAAATCCTTGAACACCTCAGGATCTGTGGACCCCACAGGATCCACTCAGGATCTGTGGACCCCACAGGATCCACTCAGGATCTGTGGACCCCACAGGATCCCCACCTACCTCCACTCACTTCTTCTCACCACTCTCTTTCACACAACCCCATAAACACTCTTCCCCAAAAACCCTTCACCAATCACCTCAAACTCTCTTCCCCATCACCTCTTCACCACTCACATCCATCCACTCTTCCCCATAAACCTACCTCATAAACTCCACCTACCTTCAAAATTCAAAACCAATTTCCCACCCAAACCCACCCATATGGCCGAACCTTAACCCCCCCTCCCTTCCCTAATATAAAGCCCTCCATTCTTCATCAAATTCACACAACACACCCCTCTACACCCTTCTTGGCTGAAAACACTTCTCATTCTCCCTCTCCTCCATTTCTTCTTTTTCTTCATCTATTCTTTCTTTTATTGCTCGAGGGCGAGCAAAATTCTAAGTTTGGTGTGGTAAAAGCATAAGCTTTTTGTTTTTCCATTACCATTGATGGCACCTAAGACCGGAGAATCCTCTAGAAAGGGGAAAGGGAAGACAAAAGCTTCCACATCCGAGTCATGGGAGATGGAAAGGTTCATCTCCAAAGCCCATCAAGACCACTTCTATGATGTTGTGGCCAAGAAGAAGGTGATCCCTGAGGTACCTTTCAAACTCAAAAGAAATGAGTATCCAGAGATCTGACATGAAATTCAAAGAAGAGGTTGGAAAGTTCTAACAAATCCCATCCAACAAGTCGGCATCCTAATGGTTCAAGAGTTCTATGCCAATGCATGGATCACCAAGAACCATGATCAAAGTAAGAACCCGGATCCAAAGAACTATGTTACAATGGTTCGGGGGAAATACTTAGATTTTAGTCCGGAGAATGTGAGGTTGGCGTTTAACTTGCCCATGATGCAAGGGGATGAACGCCCCTACACTAGAAGGGTCAACTTTAATCAAAGGTTGGACCAAGTCCTTATGGACATATGCGTAGAAGGAGCTCAATGGAAGATTGACTCCAAAGGCAAGCCGGTTCAACTAAGAAGATTGGACCTCAAGCCTATAGCTAGAGGATGGTTGGAGTTCATTCAATGCTCAATCATTCCCACTAGCAACCGGTCTGAAGTTACTATAGATCGGGCCATCATGATCCTTAGCATCATGATTGGAGAAGAGGTGGAAGTTCATGAGATTATACCTCAAGAACTCTACAAGGTGGCTGACAAGTCCTCCACTATGGCAAGGTTAGCCTTTCCTCACCTCATTTGCCACCTATGCAATTCGGCTGGGATTGACATAGAGGGAGATATCCTCATTAAAGAGGATAAGCCCATCACTAAGAAAAAGATGGAGCAAGCAAGAGAGCCCACTCATGGAGCTCAAGAGGCGTATGAAGCTCATCACCATGAGATCCCGGAGATGCCTCAAATGCACTTTCCTCCACAAAACTATTGGGAGCAAATCAACACCTCCCTAGGAGAATTGAGTTCCAATATGGGACAACTAAGGGTGGAACATCAAGAGCACTCCATCATGCTCCATGAAATAAGAGAAGATCAAAAAGTAATGAGGGAGGAGCAACAAAGACAAGGAAGAGACATAGAAGAGCTCAAGGACATCATTGGTTCCTCAAGAAGGAAACGCCACCATCACTAAGTTGGATTCATTCCTTGTTCTTGTTTCTTCTGTTTTTCGTTTCTATGTTATGTGCTTATCTATGTTTGTGTCTTCATTACATTATCATTAGTAGTTAGTAACTTTGTCTTAAAGTTATGAATGTCCTATGAATCCATCACCTCTCTTAAATGAAAAATGTTTTAATTCAAAAGAACAAGAAGTACATGAGTTTCGAATTTATCCTTGAACTTAGCTTAATTATATTGATGTGGTGACAATGCTTCTTGTTTTCTGAATGTATGCTTGAACAGTGCATATGTCTTTTGAAGTTGTTGTTTAAGAATGTTAAATATGTTGGATCTTGAAAGAATGATGACTAGGAGACATGTTATTTGATAATCTGAAAAATCATAAAAATGATTCTTGAAGCAAGAAAAAGCAGCAAAGAACAAAGCTTGCAGAAAAAAAAATAGGCGAAAAAAAATATAGAAAGAAAAAGAAAAAGCAAGCAGAAAAAGCCAAAGCTCTTAAAATCAAGAGGCAAGAGCAAAAAGCCAATAACCCTTAAAATCAAAAGGCAAGGGCAAATAAAAAGGATCCCAAGGCTTTGAGCATCAGTGTATAGGAGGGCCTAAAGGAATAAAATCCTAGCCTAAGCGGCTAAATCAAGCTGTCCCTAACCATGTGCTTGTGGCGTGAAGGTGTCAAGTGAAAACTTGAGACTGAGCGGTTAAAGTCAAGGTCCAAAGCAAAAAAAAGAGTGTGCTTAAGAACCCTGGACACCTCTAATTGGGGACTTTAGCAAAGTTGAGTCACAATCTGAAAAGGTTCATTCAATTATGTGTCTGTGGCATTTATGTATCTGGTGGTAATACTGGAAAACAAAGTGCTTAGGGCCACGGCCAAGACTCATAAAAAGTTGTGTTCAAGAATCATCATACTGAACTAGGAGAATCAATAACACTATCTGAACTCTGAGTTCCTATAGATTCCAATCATTCTGAACTTCAATGGATAGAGTGAGATGCCAAAACTATTCAAGAGGCAAAAAGCTACAAGTCCCGCTCATTTGATTGAAGCTATGTTTCATTGATAGTTTGGAATTTATAGTATATTCTCTTCTTTTTATCCTATTTGATTTTTAGTTGCTTGGGGACAAGCAACAATTTAAGTTTGGTGTTGTGATGAGCGGATAATTTATACGCTTTTTGACATTATTTTTAGTATGTTTTTAGTAGGATCTAGTTACTTTTAGGGATGTTTTCATTAGTTTTTATGTTAAATTCACATTTCTGGACTTTACTATGAGTTTGTGTGTTTTTCTGTGATTTCAGGTATTTTCTGGCTGAAATTGAGGGACTTGAGCAGAAATCAGATTCAGAGGTTGAAGAAGGACTGCGGATGCTGTTGGATTCTGACCTCCCTGCACTCAAAGTGGAGTTTCTGGAGCTACAGAACTCGAAATGGCGCGCTTCCAATTGCGTTGGAAAGTAGACATCCAGGGATTTCCAGCAATATATAATAGTTCATACTTTGGCCAAGAATAGATGGCGTAAACTGGCATTCAACGCCAGCTCTCTGCCCAAATCTGGCGTCCAGCGCCAGAAAAGGATCCAAAACCAGAGTTGAACGCCCAAACTGGCACAAAAGCTGGCGTTCAACTCCAAGAAGGACCTCTACACGTGCAACACTCAAGCTCTGCCCAAGCACACACCAAGTGGGCCCCGGAAGTGGATTTATGCATCAATTACTTACTCATGTAAACCCTAGTAGCTAGTTTATTATAAATAGGACCTCTTTCTATTGTATTAGGAATCTTGGGTCTCAGTTTTAATCCATTGTTCATCTTAGGAGACTATTGATCACGTTTTAGGGGGCTGGCTATCTCGGCCATGCTTGGACCTTTCACTTATGTATTTTCAACGGTAGAGTTTCTACACTCCATAGATTAAGGTGTGGAGCTCTGCTATTCCTCAAAGATTAATGCAAAGTACTACTGTTTTCTATTCAATTCATCTGATTTCGCTTCTAAGATATCCATTCGCACCCAAGAACATGAGGAAGGTGATGATTATGTGTGACGCTCATCACCATTCTCCCCTATGAACACGTGCCTGACAAACACTTCCGTTCTATATGCAACAAGCTAGAATGAATATCTCTTAGATCTCCTAATCAGAATCTTCGTGGCGTAAGCTAGAATGATGGTGGCATTCAAGAGAATCCGGAAATTCTAAACCTTGTCTGTGGTATTCCGAGTAGGATTCAATGATTGAATGACTGTGACGAGCTTCAAACTCGCGAGTGCTGGGCGTTAGTGACAGACGCAAAAGGAGGGTGAATCCTATTCCAGCATGATCGAGAACCGACAGATGATTAGCCGTGCTGTGACAGAGCATGTGAGCATATTTTTCACTGAGAGGAGGGGATGTAGCCACTGACAACGGTGATGCCCTTGCATAAAGCCAGCCATGGAAAGGAGTAAGACTGACTGGATGAAGATAGCAGGAAAGCAGAGGTTCAGAGGAACGAAAAACATCTCCATTCGCTTATCTGAAATTCCTACCAATGATTTACATAAGTACCTCTATCCCTATTCTATTATTTATTATTCGAAAACATCATTATCAATTTATATCTGCCTAACTGAGATTTGCAAGGTGACCATAGCTTGCTTCATACCGACAATCTCCGTGGGATTCGACCCTTACTCACGTAAGGTATTACTTGGACGACCCAGTGCACTTGCTGGTTAGTTACATCGAAGTTGTGAACCATGGTATTGGCACCATGTTCTTGGCGCCATTGCCAGGGGAAGAAAGAGCCATGAATTTTACATAATTAAAGTGTAATCACGATTACGCGTACCAAGTTGCTCACGTTGCCAGGGATTGTTCGAGCCTGGACATCACAATTTCGTGCACCACAACACTAGAGGAGTAATGGAGCTGAACAATGTGGATGTACTGCTAGCTCAAAATAAGATGATTACCAAGCAATTGGCTAACCTCACCAAGAAGATGGAGAGGAATCAAGTAGCAGCAATCACCACTTTAGCAGCAACTCAAGAAGGAGTGAATGAAGAAGCAGAGGGTAGTCAGGAGCAAGCCAACTACATTGGAAATTCACCTAGGCAGAACCATGACCCATACTCCAAAACGTATAATCCTGGCTGGAGGAAACACCCAAACTTTGGGTGGGGAAATCAACAAGACCAAGGCCAAGATCAGAGACGCCACAACCCCAACAACAATGCAGCTAACCAACATCCCACACAGAGATCATATTAGCACTTACCTAACAACACATCTCAACATCCATACCAAAGCCAAAATGGCCCTTCTCATCCCTCCAATCTCAACTCTCCATCATCAGAAGAAAGACTATCAAGGATTGAGACTCTACTTGAAGGCATATGTATGGAAATCCAAGATAACAAGGTGTTCAAGGAGGAGGTGCGAGCCAATATCAAAAACCAGGGAGACACCATCAAGAGGTTGGAGTTTCAAGTGGGATACCTCTCTGAGAAGATTCCCAAACCTACGACAGCTTCCCAAGTGATACAGAGAAGAACCCGAGAGGTGAAGCAAAGGAGGTAAGATGGGAAGATTGTAAGATGGTCACTATAAGTGATAAGGGTACTGAGGAAGAGCTAAACAAACATTTAAAACAACCTGGAGATACCTCAGTAGAGACACAAGAAGAGGATCACCAAGAAACCACACTTACACAGAAGGAGCTACTGAAACTCTATGCACCTTTTCCCCAAAGACTCAAGGGTGGTGTAGAAAAAAGAATATACTCAAAGTTCCTTGATATGTTTGCATCTCTCCATGTAAACATACCATTCATCAAGGCTTTCCAACAAATGCCCTCATACATTAAGTATATGAAAGAGCTGCTGACCAGGAAAAGCTCACTCAAAGGAGGGCAAACAATAGTGATGAATAAGGAGTGCAGTGCTCTCATTCAACCAGAGTTGCCTACAAAAGAAAGGACCCAGGGAGTTTTCACATCCCCTTTGCCATAGGAGAAACAATGTTTGACAAAGGACTCTGTGATCTGGGAGCAAGCATCAACTTAATGCCTTTATCTCTTATGAAGAAGCTGCAGATCAATGAGCTAATACCTACAGACGTAGTCATCAGGCTGGCTGACAAAACTCAAAAACAAGCAGTTGGTTGAAAACGTGTTGGTAAAGGTTGGGAACTACTTCCTTCCTACAGACTTTGTCATATTGGAAATGGAAGAAAGTCACATCCACCCAATCATATTGGGAAGACCGTTCCTAGCTACAGCTAGAGCGCTCATAGATGTGGAGCGAGGAGAGCTAATACTGAGGATACATGATGAACAACTCGCATTCAATGTCTTCAAACCCTCACAAGAGGCAGATCAGGAAAACAAGGAACCAAGGAAAG
Organism: Arachis ipaensis; assembly: GCF_059453495.1. Taxonomy (NCBI): domain Eukaryota; kingdom Viridiplantae; phylum Streptophyta; class Magnoliopsida; order Fabales; family Fabaceae; genus Arachis; species Arachis ipaensis. The sequence continues at coordinate 65,755,655 of NC_142443.1, forward strand.
AGCACGACAAAGCACTGGTGGAAGAAACAAGCATTGAAGCACAGGGAATTCCTTTGGTTAATGAACAAGACAGTCAGCAGTTACCACAGCTAAAGGAAACTCAAGTGGAGCCAAAACCACCAGAATCATATGAGACCAGCAACAAAGACTCCCTAGGAAAAGAGACCACAAAGAGCAGGGCAATAGCAAAAGAAACAAAGAAGAAGGCGCCAAGGAGATGGAGAAACAAGAAGATCCCTACAGAGGATTTCTCTCCAGAGGATAAAGTGATCTCAGCCTACTTCCTAGACATCCCACCTCATCTCCCCACCATCCCATCTCAGTTACCTAAGGTTTTCATCATCAACAAAGTTCTCTCCCTAGAACATGTGGAGATCCTTGATGAAGCCAATGGATATAGGTTTACTGCAAGAGGGGAAGATCTGAAGCATTACCAACCACCCTGACAAAGGCAGAACGTCAAGCTAGTGACGCTAAAGAAGCGCTTCATGGGAGGAAACCCATGTTTTACATGCTTTTAAAGTAGTTAATAAAGCAAGGTTCATGAATTTCAAATCAACTTTGACATGCACTTGAATGAATCCTTTTATACAACATATAGTGAAGAACAAGTTTGGTGTTCAAGGAACACTAAGAGAACATAAATGTAACTCATATCATGTCACTCTTAGAGCCTCGAACAAGTCATTTACACCACATAGCCCCAAACTAAGTTTGGTGTCACCAATGTTGCATACATGGATATTTAGTTGGTTAGTTGGTTTGCACTCATGAATAGCACTTAGTAATTAGAAACAAAAATTTTTAAAAAGTAGTTACCTCACTTTTTAAATTTTGCCGCCACTTTCCACAATTTTATTAATCACATTTCTTTTATTTTGTAGGAAAATTGATGGGACAATTGAAGGAGGGTTCGGCCCCCACAAAAAGAGAGGACTATACACATGTCTTCAAGGGGATTGCGTTGGGAATTGTTGCCATGCAACATTGGAAGAAGAACACACTTGGAAACTGAACCAACCCCATCATAAAAGTGATGATCCTTGTGCCCATCCCATGCTAAACCCCATCCGTTCATCATATACCCACTCCATCAATCCACACCTTCCATTCACTCACCACCTCTCTATATAAGTGGTTCTTATTCCATACTTCCTTTCACATTCCAATTTCCATCCTTTATACCTCCCACTTTTGGCACCCAACTCTTCTTACCCCATCAAAAACACTCTCCCTCACTCCCTTCACTACACCCTATCTTAACCGGCCAAAGTCCATCACTAACCTCAACATCTTCACTTTTCAAAAAATCACTTATGGCATCATCAAGCTCCAAGGGGCAAAAGAGAAAGAAACCGGTTGAGAGCAGCCCTTTTGATGAAGGGAAATTCAAAACTGCATTCCATGAACTTGAATTTGAATAGATAAAGCTCAAAAAGATATTGCCTGAGTTAACATTCCAGTTCAACGAGGATGAATGCCCACAGATTCGAGAGAAGATTGAACAAAGGGGTTGGCAAAGGCTCACAAACCCAGAAGCAAAGATAAATGCAAACCTCATCAAAGAATTCTATGCAAATGTGGTCAGAGAAGACAAAACCAAGGCCCCCACCTTCAAAAGTTATGTGAGAGGAACAGAGGTAGATTTCAGCCCCAATGCCATAACAAGGACTCTTCAGCTGAAATCGCCACATTTTGATGAGCCCAATTATCATGTGAGAATAAGTAATGGCCCCGACAATGATGAACTTGAAGAAATTATGAACGACATGTGTGTTATAGGATCTGACTGGGAAAGGTATTCGGATAGAAGACCCCGGTTCATCAGGAGAGGAGACCTCATCCCGAAAGCCAAGGGATGGTTTGAGCTTGTGAGGAGATCTATCCTCCCAGCTGCAAACAATTCTGAGGTCAACATTACTCGAGCTACTATGGTAAATTGCTTAGTGAAGGGTGGAGGCATCAATGTGCATGAAATTATAGCTGAGGGGATTCAAGAATCAGCCGAGAAGAATGATCCAGGTGCTAGACTTTGGTACCCCAGCACCATCCTTAGGCTGTGTACGAAAGCCAAGGTAGTCTTCGAAGACAGCAATCTAACTTGGGTAAACCCTGGAAGGATGGTTACGCTCCAGCGTATAACTTATGTGGCACCCGCCCAACAACAAAGAAGGCCTCAAATAGGAAAAAGAACATCACAAGAAGGACCTCACCAAGACGAACCTCATCAGGAAGAATACCAGCAAGAAGAGTACTATGATCCAACCAATATAAATCTGGGCCACATTCAAGGAGCTATTGAGGACTTGGCAAGGAGATATATGGAAGGGAAAGAGCAACAACTACATATTCAATCCCAAAGGATGGATCGTCAAGAAGAACTCCTTTCTAATTGGATGAATCAACAAGGGGAGTGGCAGAAACAGCAAATGGAACACTACTCCCAGCTCACTCAAGCCATCAATCAAGTGACTGAAAGGCAAGAGCGTTAATATAAACACCTTCAAGAACTCAACCAACGTCAGCTAGCTCAGACGAAGGCATTCAATGAGTTCAGCGTACTTAATGAAGGACGGCAACTACATAGGGAGGAGTTCAACATACACACTCAAGCCAAGTTGAACTATATGTCTGGTCATATGCATAATCTGCACTCTGCAATCCCTAGGTATGATGAAGTTCAAAAAGATCTAACAGAACAAGAGGAAAGGAAGGTGAAACAGCAGAAGGAAACATTGAAAAAGAAGATGGAAGATGCTGGCTTCTGGAAAAAGTTGATTGGAAAAAGCAAGGGAAGTGGGAGTTCAAGCACTCAAGAAAAACACAAAGAGGACAAACAAGAGGAAGAGCATGAGCAACCCCATGAGTAAAAGGTGGTGGAGTTCCCTCATTGTCCCATCTTTTTCAAGTTTTAAATAAGGAAAATAATGTATGAAATAGAACATGCTTCCATGGTAGTTTAGGATTTTTAATTCTGTCTTTAGTATTTTCCCTGCTTTTGTCATATGTGTGCTGGTTCAAGTTACCTGTTTTCATCTGCATCTTGCTTATTGTATGTTTGTCCTTTTAAACCAAATAAAAAGAGATGGTATGAAAGACCAGAGTGGTGTTCAAGTTGTGGAGTAGGTCCTTAAATTTGTGGTGTAGTAATCACTTAGCTAAGTTGGTTCACCAACAAGGTAGGAAGGCAACTATCTGTCTTGAATCATATGCTTGAAACACACCCCATGAGACTAGCTAAATAACAAGATCCTAATAAGAAAAAGGAAAAGAACAATAGGAGTTGACAAAGAAAGAAAAGTAATAAGAAATAAGGCTAGGCACCAAGGGCTTGAATCTTGAAGGATATGTCTGTGGTGCTCTTGTACCAAGGATCTGCTTGGATGAATAAGTTCTTAGGAATGCTTCATCACTTGGTAACTTGGGTTAACTAACCCGGGATTATCAATTGAAAATCCACTATCAAGAGCAATCTTGCTACAGAACATTTAGTAACCCAAAGAGGTGCTGGACACCAAGGCCTCAAGGAAAGAAAATAACAAACCATGTGCCTGTGGTGTGTATGTATGGGGGAGAGAGACTTGAGGGAGTAAGTCCTTAGGGGTGTTTCAACACCTAGCACCTTGAACCAACTGGTTCGGGAGTGTTGGCTGAAAGCTTATCTTAAAGAGTCGCCCCCTCACAGAACACTTAGCCTAAGGATGCAATAAACCGTGGAAAGACAAAGGGATCAATAAATAAAAGTCTCCAAGGGTGAAATCAAGTGAGTATTCCAAAGCATGGTAAAGGTCTGAAAGCCAATAAAGGAATGAACCTAAGTTGCTATGCATGAAACCCCATAAAACCAAGGACATGACTTCCACAATAATGATTCATTTCTCTTGTCATTTCATTCATCATTCTGTTGTTCCAGTACTTGCTTAGGGACAAGAAAGCTTTAAGTTTGGTGTTGTGAGAATTATGAGAATTATGCATGAATTGAATGATAAATTGAATGATGCATGATCTCATGGGTTAGAACCTAGCTTTGATGCACTTTATTTGCTTGATTTCAGGACAAAGGAAGCAAGGAAGATGCCACGTTAATAGCCACGTTAGTCCAACTAACGTGCCCATTAACGTGGAAAGGAGGCTAGCTTACAATGTTAACAAGAAAAGTGAACACCAATAACGCTTTCGTGAGCCATCATAGCCCACGTTAGTGTCCACGTTAACTACGTTAACATGGAAGCTAACGTGGAAGAGAATTAAAGCTCCAACGTTAGTGGTAAAAGTGAATGCCACTAACGTTGGGGAGAGGGGCACACTTAGCCACGTTAAGAGTCACGTTAACTACATTAACGTGAACTCTAACGTGGGAGAAGCAATGAAGAGCCAACGTTAGTGACACTCACCTTTGTCACTAACGTTGGACTAAGCCTCTATTAGCCATGTTAGTTGCCACGTTAATTGCATTAACGTGGAAGCTAACGTGGAGGAAAGGAATGATGAGCCAACGTTAGTGACACTCACCGTTGTCACTAACGTTGGAGATGGCTATCACTACCACGTTAGAAGTTACGTTAACCTAAGTAACGTGAACTCTAACGTGAGAAGAAGGGTGTTTGGAGCGTTAGTGACAAAGGTAAGTGTCACTAACGCTCTCGAAGTTGAGGCATACCCACGTTAAGAGTCACGTTAGCTACACTAACGTGGATTCTAACGTAGGGAAGAAGGGGCCAAGGGCAACGTTATTGGCAAAGGTAAACGCCAATAACGCTCGCGATGGATCAAGAGGCAACGTTAGTGGTCACGTTAGTGCCACTAACGTTGAAGTTAACAGAACTCATCTTGGGCTAGGAACGTTAGTGCAAAAGGTGATTGTCACTAACATTCTCGAACCCACATTTTCACTTAACATTAATGCCACTAACATCCTAGCCAAAGTCCATGCCTACTTCACACTTTCTTTGCAAGTAAAGCTGAGCCCACTGAAGATTCCAAACTGCTTCAACTCAAGATCCAAAGGCACATATCCAAGACTTGAAGAGCCAACTGGAAGATCAGAAGAGTAGTATATATAGGGGTAGTTTTGAACTAGAGAGAAACCTTTTGGGGGATTGAGAGGACTACTCTCTGTATAATTTTACTTTCTCTGCAACTTCTAGTTTTACTTCAGAATGTACTCTCCATCTTTGCTTTCCATTCCCAGAGCCATGAACAATTAAACCCCGTTCATTGGGTTATGGAGCTCTGTTGTAATTTGATGGATCAATAATAGTTTTCGTTATTCTTCTTCTTTCTTTTCTCTTGATTTTACTTGAAAGCTTTTAATCTTCATCCAATTGGATAGTTGTCTTGGAAAAGAAACTATTCATACTTGGATCTCTTCTGAACCTTGGAAGAGGAATGAAGAGATCATGCTAGAAATGCTTTCTCATGTTGGACCAAATTGGGGTTTGGGCGGATATGGTGACATATAATTCTTCCAATACTTTGATTTGGAAATACATGTGGTATAATCAGTGACCACACCTCATCTCTTCTCATGATCAGTTAGACCAAGGAATTGGCTATTGATCAAGATTTGAGAGATTGAGTTACCAAGGAATTGGAATTCAATCACTTAAGATTGCCAAGGAGATCAATGAATGCATTAATTGAGGAAGAGATGAAAATGAACTTGATCCGGAGAATGCAACATCTCCTAAGCCCAATGAATTCCCCATTTCTAATCTACCCATTCTCTTTAGTTTCTGCCATTTACTTTTATGCTAAATTTCCCATTCCCCATTTAAGATTCTGCAATTTACTTTCCGTCATTTATATTCAGCTCTTTATTTCCAGCATTTACATTTTCTGCCAATTACTTTCCCTCCATTTAATTTCCTGCTATTCTCATATCAAATTCTGCTTAGCTCAAATAGAACATTCCTCCAATTAAAGTTGCTTGACTAATCAATCCCTGTAGGATTCGACCTCACTCTATTGTGAGTTTTTACTTGACGACAATTCGGTATACTTGCCGAGGGAAATCTGTTGAGAGACAAGTTTCCGTGCATCAAGAGCCTCCTACCATAGAGTGTGGAAGGGATGTTAAAGAGGAGAGTGATATTAAGGATATGGATAGAGAGTTGAGGGAAATTGATCAAGAAGTGGATTCCATCATTAGTGATTTTTTGTCCACATTGATCAATCCCCTTGATGATCTTGTTGAGCCTTCTTCCGTTGGACTAGAAAGAAATGTTGGGGAGGATGTGCAACCTCCAAGACATATTCTGAGTGAAGAATTGGAAGAAGTGTTCCAAGCAACAAGCCCTCCTATCTATGATAATTCCGCATCAACATATGATCCTTTTGAGCATCATAAGTCCTTCCCCACTATGCTTGAAATTAATGAAGGGGTGGACTTCACTAAACCTCCTATTATGATTTGAGTGATGGGGAAGGGATAGAAGAATTTGGTGAAAAAGAATATGAACTTGAGGAAGCTTGGCAAGAGGTAGAGCTTGAAGAACCTTGCCAAGTGGTGGAAGCCTCTAGAAGAGGATGGACGGGAGTGGAATGCGCTTTATCAAGACCGTTGGGAACTCTTCCACCTAGGTTGCCATCTAATCCTTCATTCGAGTGGGTAAAACTCCTAACTCTTAGCTTTATTATCCCACTTGAATTTGGTTTTCTTGAAATGGATGGCCAACTTAGGGCTGTTTGTGGAATTAAGCATAAGAGGAGGATGTTTAGTGGTTGGCGTTGTAAGTCTAGGCTCATTATGGTGGGAAGCTCAAAATTGAGGAGCATGGATTGGTGTAGTGCTCAATTGGATGGGTCTAGGAGGGTAGTTTGGTCCCTTCATGAGAATTCATCTTCGCCACCACCCGAATGGAATCAAAGTGATCAAATTAAAGACGGGTGTGAAAACAAAGTATGGGATCTCGGATTACAAGGTGTGGATCAACTTTGGAAGCCTATGGTTTGCGAAGAACTCCATCAAAGCTTGGAGATATTAACTTTGAATGATGAAGCACAATGGAAGTCCAAGCATTGGTGGATGTTCAATGATGGATTCAAGCACAAGCCACCTTGATGAATAGCTCCCCATAAGTCCAACTTAAGGACAATAAACAAAAGTGCTAGGTGAGAGACACCCCACCATGGTAGACTCTTTCATTTTCCCCTTTTTGTATATACTGGTAAACCTAGCTTAATTTCATGTTTTGTTTGGTTTATTGAGTTTATTTGGGAGTCTAGTAGGTTAAATAAGGTTTTATAGTGTTTTGTTAGTTGTTTGGAGGTTTGGAATGCTTGGTTTGGTGCAAAAACATGAAAAACTTTGAAAAATAGAGCACCATCCACACGTACACGTGCTCCACACGTACGTGTGACCCAAGTATTTTCAACTATCCACGTGCACGCGTCATGCACGCGTACGCATGGATTGAAATTTTTCACCTCCAAATCACTTTCTCGAGAGTTGCGCGAACAGCGCGCGCACACTCTGCCTTTCGCGCAAGGCTACCCACGCGTATGCGTACCTCACGCGTACGCGTCGCTCTCTAAATAACCCATCGACGCGCACGTGTGAGGCACGCATACGTGTCGCTCCCATTTCGCCATTTCCACGCGCACGCGTCATGCACGTGTACGCGTGGCTGCCCTTCCTTCACTACACTTCTTTTCTCATCTTCTTTCCATTTCTCTCCTTCTTTTCTCTTCTCTTCTTTTCTTTCCACCCTTCAAACATCATCCAACACTACCAAATATCATATGACACCATTTCTTTTAGTTAGTTAGTTAGTTTAATTTTTGTTTAACTTTTGTTTTCTATTATAAGTGTTGGATTACAAATCTTGTTTACTGTTTACTGCTGCTGATTACTAATAAGATGTTATCTTAACATCAATTTGGTTTATATTCCTTGTTGGATTCTTTGTTGAGGTTATATTTGGTTACTTGGTTTGGAACTTTTCATGCTTAATGTTTTTGAATACCAAGTACATGTTACATTGCCTTCATGCATCTTAACTCTTTGAATTGCATGTTTTGGCCACCATGCATTGTAACGACCCAATTTTCAGTACGCCTAGGACATACCAGAAACTGAGTGCTACCAATTTGTCATCCTAATTATTATCTATTATTTATTATATGAGCCTGATTCATTGTTAAAAGCATAGTTAGTTAGCGAGGTACTTTTTTTTTTTGAAATTGGATTAATAAACAGAATCATTTATAATCAATTCACAAATAATAACAGGTAAAACAGTTATAAACAACAACACATAAATACATCACAAGTAGTTGACAGCATTCGGTGATTCAACCTTTATTAGAGTAAAGATCTTTAGTTAGAACACCCCTAGATATAGCTAGATAATAACTATATACTTATATATACATACAACATCCCAGGTCTTGACCTGTTCAAGAAGTCCCTAAGCTGGCACCTAGGCTAGCCTAGACTCTATACTCACCTAGTCCCTCTAAACTACTAAAGCGAGGGAAAGTACGTTCTAAGTCTTCAAAACTCAAGTCAGGTGGAATGTCATCAAAAGATAGAACATCATCTGCTACTTCCCTGACGTTAGGATTTTTGCCAGTAAAGAATTTCATAAAAACAGTCGCGTTGTAGATATAGTCTCTAAACCGACAGAAATCCCTTCGTACAAACGTTTTGGTTGTCACAAGTAACAAACCATTAAATAAATTGATAACCGAGTATTTAAACCTCGGGTCGTCTTCTCAAGGAATTGCAGGGAGGTATGTTCTTATTATTGGTTATGAGTTTGTAAATTGGGGTTTTGGAAGTAAGGTGGGAATATGTTATATGACAAATAAAATAAATAAATAACTGTAAAATAAACTTTTGGCAAGGTATGAGAAATTGGAAGTCCAGTCTAGTTATCCTTATCAATGATGATGAAAACTGAATCTTAATTCCACTTAGTTAACCTTTGTTATAATAAGGGAAGGTCAAGCGACTAATTAGTTAGATCTTTGAATCCTAGTTAATTCCTAAGAAAAGATTGGGATTATTGAAGATCAATTCAATTAGCAAGGATAACAATTATCAATTATGCTATTGAGTTGGATAATTCCTGAGTTACTGATTTCTTAACCAAGACCAAAAGGGAAAATATCTAAATTAAATTAAAAGCATTCATATAAATAAAGCAAAGCAAAATTAAGTCTGAAAATACCTCGAATTGCATTCACAAAAGAACTTAAATCTGACATACAAATTAAATTAGAAAAATAAATAAAAGGAACATTGAACCTGTGATGGCAAAAGATGAAATAATCATGAAGTGAAAAGAATCCTAATTCTAAATCCTAAGAGAGAGGAGAGAACCTCTCTCTCTAAAACTACATCTACTCCTAAAATTGTGAATGTAAAAGCCTCTTTCTGAATGGATGCATTCTTCCACTTTATAGCCTCTAATATGTGTTTTCTGGGCCGCAAACTGGGTCAGAAACAGTCCAGAATTCGCTGGTTTCGAATTTTTCCACGCTGGATTTCCGTAACTGCGATGCGGCCGCATGATATCGCGTCGCCTAGCGTCAAGGGAACCATAGCATATTATATATCAAATCGAAGCCCCGGACGTTAGCTTTCCAACGCAACTAGAACCGCGTCGTTTGGACCTCTGTAGCTAAAGTTATAGCCGTTTGAGTGCAGAGAGGTCAGGCTGGACAGCTTAGCAATTTCTCCAACTTCTTGCATTCCTTCCACTTTTGCATGCTTTCTTCCCATCCTCCAAGCCATTCCTGCCTTATAATATCTGAAAACACTTAACACACATATCAAGGCATCTAATGGTAATAAGAGAGGATTAATAATAAGAAAATATAAGATCAAAGAAGCATGTTTTCAATCTAAACACATAATTAGGAAGGCAAATGTAAAACCATGCAAATAGTATGAATAAGTGGGTAAAGAGTAGATAGAAACCACTCAATTAAGCACAAGATAAACCATAAAATAGTGGTTTTTCAACCTCCCCACACATAAACAAAAGCATGTCCTCATGCTAAGCTCAAGAGAAGCTATAATGAAATGAAGAGGAATGGTAGAATGCATGAAATGCAACCTATGAATGCAACTACATGCAAGATTGTTTTTACTTACTTGGTTAAGAGTAAATAAGTTCTTCAAGACAAATACAAACCAATTTCTACTAATTCAAATCATACAATAAAAAGCAAGTGAACTTGTAAGAAGACAGCTCATGAAAGCAGAGAACATAGAATTTAAGCGTTGAACCCTTACTGGTAGTGTATATTACTCTAATCTCTCAAGTGTCTAGGGTTAATCACTCTATTTTTCTCTAATCATGCTTTCTAAACCTTGTTCTTCATCTAACCAATCAACAAATATTTAGCATACTAATGCAAACATCATGAGGTCTTTTCAAGGTTGTAATGGGGCTGAGGTAAAGGTAAGGATATATGTATGGCCAAGTGAGCTATAATATGAATCTTTAATTAACCTAAGCTCTCATCTAATATACATATACTCTATATACTTTTAAATTCATGCCTAGCTATCCATAATTCCCACTTTTGTATAATTCCCATACTCATGTACCAAATTTTCTTTAATTTTTATCACATGTGCATTGATCTTTTATTAACTTAACATTGGGGTAATTTTGTCCCCTTATTTATTTATTTATATTATATATATATATATTTTTTTTTTCTTTTTTTCTTTTTTTCTTTTTTTTTTCTTCTTTTTTTTTGTAGATAAATAAACATAACTTATCAATGCACATGGATTTTCTATTATTTTTATATTTTGGTTTTTCATGAGTAGGTTCCCAAATTCCTAATATTCAAATAAATTAGAAACATGTTACATTCCCTTATCAACCCATGTTCCCACAATTTTCCCACACTTAATTGATGCACAATCTCTAACTTAAGCTAACCAAATATTCAATTTGGGATAATTAATTTGTTTTTCTGCTTAAGGTTAGTAATGTGGTTATAGAACAACAGGGGATTAAAAGCTCAAGGGGCTAACAAAGGTGATGTAAAAGGTAGGCTTATTTGGGATAAGTGAGCTAATAACAAATAATGGCCTCAATGATATGCAAGCATGTAAATATACTAAATAATGGACATATAGAATGGAACAAAGCAAAGATTTCAGTTATAGAGAAGAAAATACACAAGAATAAAAATTTTATGGTTAAATAATGTAACCATATAAATAAGCTCAAATCTCACAGGTTGTGTATTCTTTGGCTCAAAAACCATGTTCCAAATACAACTTCAAATAAGTTTTAACAAAAAATTTTCAAATTAAATTAGTGAAATTTCTCTCTAAAAAATAGGGTCTCAAAAGAAATTTATTACTTTCAACAAGTAGTAACTAAATGCATAAAATAAAATAAACATGCAATCAAATATACATATGCAACAATGAACAAATTAACATTGGTGTTGAAGTAGGAAATAACTAACCCATGGAGATCGGTATCGACCTCCCCACACTTAAAGATTGCACCGTCCTCGGTGCATGCTAAGATATGCAAGTGGATGGGGGTTGTGGTTCCTCAGCTGGGGCTCTTTTTGTTCCTTTCCTTGCTGTTGATTTGGGAATGGTTTTCTCTTTTCCTTTCTTGGTGGCCATCCTGAAAAAAGGGAAGTGAAAGTAAATTAAATTCAAAGAGATATATATAGCAAGAAAGACAACAAAAAAGGTGGTGATGGATGCACATTAAGATATAACTGACATTATCACATGCTCGCGAGTACATGTGAAAAGCCAACAATGGGAAATAGCTAGTGCATGTAAAGACAAGTGAATGCAAGGTGTTTATTGGCATGCCGGCAAAGGGCATGAGTAGCATAGACCAAGCAATACTTTGTAACAAACCATCACGTTTGTATTGACAATTAATTTCAATTAATACAATAGTAAAGGGAGTTTATGAAAAGCAAGCATTCAGAATAGTAGGATAAAAGATACTGAAAAGCAGTGCACAATGCCATACGGGCATTTTCACAAACACATAGCATGCATGATAAATAATCTAATGAAAATAATAAATTGAACATGCAAGCAACCCTTTAAAAATAAATATATATAATTGTCAAATAATTCCTCTAATAATCCACAAGTAAAATATAGAAATAATGACCCAAAAAAATTTCTAACACCAATGAAAATAATGCAATGAATGAAAGTATGTAAATAAAATAAAATAAAAAGAAAAATAAGAGAGATGAGAAGGGAAAGAAGATAAGAAAGGAAGAAGAAAGAAATAAGAAAAGATAAGAAAAATAAGGATTAGAGAAGAAAAGATAAGAAATTTGGGTGATCTGGATAATCTGTGCGCCGCTTGTGACGCGGGCGCGTGAGTGACGCGGTCGCGTGGTGCGCAAGAAGGTCAGGTGACGCGGACGCGTGGGGCACGCGTTCGCGTGGGAGGGCTTGGGCTTCCAGCACGAGTCCAGCCCAACTCCAGCATAACTTTCGGCCATGCACCCTTTTGACGTCGATTTTCAGGTCACGCGGCCGCGTGGGTGACGCGGTCGCGTGGGAGGCCAAAGTTCCCATGGGACGCGGATACGTCGGCGACGTGGTCGCGTGGGGTGATTTGTGCCATTGGTACGCCTCCAGCGCTGCTCCTGCGAAACTCTCTGTTCATATTAATATTATCTCCCATCTCCTTGCGATGCGGACGCGTCGCTGATGCAGTCGCGTCGCGTGCTCGCTTTTTTTTTTTTTTTTTTTGAAAAATGTAGAATGCAGTGTTAATATGAATATGATGCAAAACTCCAGGTTCAATATAACAAAATAAAATAAAATTCAAAAACAAATAAAACTAAATAAAAATGAAAAAGGACGATCATACCATGGTGGGTTGTCTCCCACCTAGCACTTTTAGTTAAAGTCCTTAAGTTGGACATTTGATGAGCTTCCTGTTATGGTGGCTTATGCTTGAACTCATCCAGGAATCTCCAGCAATGTTTGTATTTCCAATAGCCTCCGGGGTCCCAAACTAGGCATGTAAAGCCCTTAAGAAGCTTCAAATAGATTCTTAAGCTCCCGGGGTGACAAATGTCAGAACAGATTCCAGGATCCCAAACTTTACTTTTACACCCGTTCTTGTCTCGATCTGCACTTTTCCAGCCGGGTGAAAGGTGATCTGAATTCTCACTGCAGCGACCAAACAGCTTCCTAGACCCATTCAGTTGAGCTTTATACCAACCTTTGCGTTTAAACTTAAAGCTTCCAACCATGATGAACCTTGCTTGACAATTCTTATCACTGGCCATCTTCCTCTTACTCTTAATGCCACAAAGAGCTCTAAGTTGACCATCCGTCTCCAGTAGCCCATATTCAAGTGGGATTAGAAAGCTATGGGATATGAATTTTACCCACTTGAATGTTGTGAAGGATGATGGCAACTTAGGGGGAGGTGTTTTTAATGAAATTGCAAGCTCCACTCCCTTGTGCTCTTCTCTGATAATTACCACCTCTTTGCAAGCTTCTTCAATTTCAACCTTTTCCTCTTGGCGGCTCTCTTCCAATTTAATCTCCTCTTCATTGCTTTCCAAGGGCATGGGAGGGTGTGCTTCTTCTTCTTGAATCTCCATCTCTTGATCAATCTCTTCCAAGTCTTCAACTATGATATGCTTTGGAGGTTGTACACCCTCCTCAGCATCAATTTCAACCGTCTTGGAAGGAGGCTCTATGACTGGACTTTCCCATGGAGGTTCTGCATCTCCTAAGTCTTCAACCAACTCTTCTTCTTGAACAATGACAGCTTCTTCTACTTGTTCTAATACGAATTCATTCTCTGTCTTGTCCATTGGGGTTTCTAGTATCTCCTTCATGCTACGCTCTTCACTAGACTGTCCACATGGGGTTGTGGCTGATCTTTGTGTATTTAAGCGCCTAGAAGCCCATTGAATTAATGCTTGCTCCACTTGTCGAATGGTTGCCTGAAATCGATCCACTGTTTCCTTGAAACAATCCTTTGTCTCTTGATGCACTTGGCTTTCATAAATAGGATCATAGTGCTCTTGGATTGATGGATATGGAGATGGTGAATATTGAAGTGGTGGTTCATGGGATTAATTGGGTTGGAATTGGGGTGGTTCTATATATGGTTCATATGGCTCATAAGGTGGTTGGTATGGTGGTTGAGGGTTGGGGTTATATGGAGGTGAATGGCGGAAAGGGGCTTGTGAGTGTGGTGGTCCAAAGTTATGTTGAGGAAAGGGTTCATAGGCATATGGTGGTGGTTGTTGATAGTCCATTGGAGGTGGTTGTTGCCATGAGGATTGATCAAGTCCTTGTGGCTCCTCCCATCTTTGATTGTTCCAACCTTGATGCCTGTTCTCATTGTAATTTCTTCTTCTTGCAATATAATTGTAACCAGACTCATAGCCAAAGGGGTGAGAGTTCATAGTAGCAAAATAAAAATTAAAAATAAAAATAAATTTAAATTTAAATTAAAAGGTTATTTAAATTTTGAATTTGAAAATTAAATTTTGAAAATTTTTAAATTTGAATTTTGAAAATTGATTTTTGAAATAAGATAAGATAAGATAAAAAATTTTAAAAATAAAAATCTAAAAAAAAGTTTTTTTTTTCGAAAAAAAATTAATAAAAAATATTTTTGAATTTAATGAGGAAAGAGAAAAACAGTAAAATGACACCAAATTTCAAATTTTTAGATCAAAACGAAGAAAACAACTAAGAACAGCTTGAAGGTCAAGATGAACGTGAAGAACAACTTGAAGATCAAGATGAACACTAAGAGCAAATTTTTGAAAAAAAAATTTTTTTATAACTAAATAAAAACCAATAACCTCTTAATTTATGAAAAAGCAAATATAAAAATAAATAAACAAGAAAAAATCAAAAAATATTTACAATAACCAATAATAAGGCACACGTTTGTAATTCCCCGGCAACGGCACCATTTTGACGTTAGGATTTTTGCCAGTAAAGAATTTCATAAAAACAGTCGCGTTGTAGATATAGTCTCTAAACCGACAGAAATCTCTTCGTACAAACGTTTTGGTTGTCACAAGTAACAAACCACTAAATAAATTGATAACCGAGTATTTAAACCTCGGGTCGTCTTCTCAAGGAATTGCAGGGAGGTATGTTCTTATTATTGGTTATGAGTTTGTAAATTGGGGTTTTGGAAGTAAGGTGGGAATATGTTATATGACAAATAAAATAAATAAATAACTGTAAAATAAACTTTTGGCAAGGTATGAGAAATTGGAAGTCCAGTCTAGTTATCCTTATCAATGATGATGAAAACTGAATCTTGATTCCACTTAGTTAACCTTTGTTATAACAAGGGAAGGTCAAGCGACTAATTAGTTAGATCTTTGAATCCTAGTTAATTCCTAAGAAAAGATTGGGATTATTGAAGATCAATTCAATTAGCAAGGATAACAATTATCAATTATGCTATTGAGTTGGATAATTCCTGAGTTACTGATTTCTTAACCAAGACCAAAAGGGAAAATATCTAAATTAAATTAAAAGCATTCATATAAATAAAGCAAAGCAAAATTAAGTCTGAAAATACCTCGAATTGCATTCACAAAAGAACTTAAATTTGACATACAAATTAAATTAGAAAAATAAATAAAAGGAACATTGAACCTGTGATGGCAAAAGATGAAATAATCATGAAGTGAAAAGAATCCTAATTCTAAATCCTAAGAGAGAGGAGAGAACCTCTCTCTCTAAAACTACATCTACTCCTAAAATTGTGAATGTGAAAGCCTCCTTCTGAATGGATGCATTCTCCCACTTTATAGCCTCTAATCTGTGTTTTCTGGGCTGCAAACTGGGTCAGAAACAGTCTAGAATTCGCTGGTTTCGAATTTTGCCACGCTGGATTTCCGTCACTGCGACGCAGCCGCATGGATCACGCAATCGCGTCGCCTAGCATCAAGGGAACTATAGCATATTATATATCAAATCGAAGCTCCGGACGTTAGCTTTCCAATGCAACTGGAACTGCGTCGTTTAGACCTCTGTAGCTATAGTTATAGCCGTTTGAGTGCAGAGAGGTCAGGCTGGACAGCTTAGCAATTTCTCCAACTTCTTGCATTCCTTCCACTTTTGCATGCTTTCTTCCCATCCTCCAAGCCATTCCTGCCTTATAATATCTGAAAACACTTAACACACATATCAAGGCATCTAATGGTAATAAGAGAGGATTAATCATAAGCAAATATAAGATCAAAGAAGCATGTTTTCAATCTAAACACATAATTAGGAAGGCAAATGTAAAACCATGCAAATAATATGAATAAGTGGGTAAAGAGTAGATAGAAACCACTCAATTGAGCACAAGATAAACCATAAAATAGTGGTTTATCATTCCCTGCATGATCAGACTTTTCCACAGGACGTCTCTCTGGTACCTCATGAAGAAGCCACACAACAGGAGTCTCGTACACAGGGTTTAAGTTGAAGTTCAAGAACAAACGGGGTGTGGACATTGGCTGGTCTCACAGTATATACATATAAACAGAGAACGAGATTCACCCTAGATTCAGAAGACTATCTAGAGCGGAATCCTCTTTGCAGAACCATCATCAACGAAATACGGAAGGGTACTCATACTTCCATCTGAAGGGGGAAGGGAGAGAGAAGGGGTAAGAACTGGGGAGTTCTTAGTAGGGCCGGGGTTATTAGTTAAGTTCATTAATTTCATATTGTTTAGCAGACGTATAACAAAACATCGAGAAGTAGTGAACAGAGGATACAGATAAATAGAGAAAATAGAGAAAACAGAAAGCAAAACACAAACAAAAGAAATACAAGAAAATAAAACACAGACACAGTGAATAGAATACAAACAAAGAAAGCATACATTCAAACAACAATCATAACAGAGGAAATGCGCAACCAAGTATGATGCATGTCTAGCCCTAGTGCAGGTAATGAGCTCATCTGTCGGTTACTAACCCGCTCCCGACGTTATCCAGCAACCTCTGTCTGGATAAGGCTTTCCTATTGGCTATACCCCTGTGTACAGGAAATAATCCCTCTGCCACCACAGGGTCCACTGCACACAGGAAATAACACATCTGCCACTGCAGGGATGTACACCGACACACCTTCTGCATACAGGAAATAACCCCTCTGCCACTATAGAAATGGAACAGGGTCCACTACATCGGATCTTGATCTAAAATAATTGACGAAGGTATCCCGTGCAATTGTACGATTTCTTGAATATATAGCCGTGCTAGCCTTTCTAAAGTATAGTCAACTCGAATCGGAAGAAAATGTGTTGATTCTGTTAACCTGTCCACAATCACCCAAATAGCATCGTGTCCTGTTGAGGTCCTTGGCAATCCCGTGACAAAATCCATAGTGATCTGCTCCTATTTCCATTATGGTATTTCCAAGGGTTGCAGGGTTCCTGACGGTTTCTGGTGTTCCACCTTCACCTTCTGGCAGGTTAAACATTTTGAGACATAATCAGCTACCTCTTTCTTCAAGCCTGGCTACCAGAACATTTGTTTCAAATCCTTGATACATCTTTGTTACTCCAGGATGCATAGAAAATATACTTTGATGAGCTTCTGCAAGAATCCTTTGCCGCAAATCTCCAGAGCTAGGCACACAAATTCTGTTCTTATATCTCCAGAGGCTGCTACGATCTAGTCTTACAGCTTCTGGTTCCTCTACTTTCATCCGTCTCAGCATCGTCATCATTTCTGAATCCTGTGCTTGTGCTTGCTGAATCCTAATCTTAAAATCTGGTGTTATATGAAATTGGGCCAAACGGACTCCACTTGACGTCTCAGTCATAGCCAACTTAAGGTCCTCAAATTCCGCGAGTAACTTTTCTTCCTTTATCATCATCCAAGAGATATTCAAATTCTTCCTGCTCAAAGCGTCTGCCACCACGTTCGCTTTTCCTGGGTGATAACTTAACTTAAAATCATAGTCCTTCAAGAACTCCATCCACCTTTGCTGTCGCATATTAAAATCCTTCTGGTCAAAGATATACTTTAAACATTTGTGGTCAGAGAAAACTTCTAGTTGAGCGCCATACAAATAGTGTCTCCAGATCTTCAGAGCAAACACTACTGCAACCAACTCCAAGTCATGCGTCGAATAATTTCGTTCATGAGGTCTCAGCTGTCGGGAAGCATAAGCCACCACATTTTTGTCTTGGATCAGCACACATCCAAGTCCTTTATGAGAGGCGTCACAGTATACTTCAAAAGGTTTCTGCGGGTCGGGTAGTACTAATACAGGTGCAGTTGTTAACTTCTCCTTAAGCATCTTGAAACTTCTATCACACTCAGCCGTCCAAATGAACGGAACTTCCTTTCGTGTAAGGTAAGTCAGAGGTAAGGCTATCTGTGAAAACCCTTTAATAAACCTCCAGTAATATCCAGCAAGTCTGAGAAAACTCCAAACTTCTGTAACGGTCGTAGGTGGTTCCCATTGCACTACTGCTTCAATTTTTGAAGGATCCACTGCAATTCCTCCCTGTGATATAACATGTCCCAAAAATGAAACCTTCTCTGTCCAGAACTTGCACTTTGATAGTTTAGCATATAACTTTCGAGTCTTTAGTATCTGCAATACAGTCCTTAGATGCTCTTCATGCTCTCTTTCTGTCTTCGAATAGATGAAAATATCGTCTATGAAGACTACTATGAACTGATCAAGGTACGGACGGAAAATACGATTCATGTAATCCATGAAAATCGCAGGAGCATTAGTTAGTCCAAACGACATAACCGTATATTCATAGTAACCATATCAAGTTCTAAATGCAGTCTTCGATATATCTGACTCTTTCACTCGAATCTAGTGATAGCCCGATCGCAAATCAATCTTCGAAAACACAATTGCACCTTTTAACTGATCCATCAAATCATCTATTCGTGGAAGTGGGTACTTGTTCTTGATAGTGACTTTATTTAACTGTCGGTAATCTACACAAAGTCACATTCCACCATCCTTCTTCTTTACTAGCAACACCGGAGCTCCCCAAGGTGATGCGCTGGGACGAATAAATTTTTTTCTAAGTATCTCATCCAACTGCTTCTTCAACTCTGCAAGTTCCAGTGGTGACATCCGGTATGGTGCTATGGAAATCGGTTCGGTTCCAGGTACAAGTTCAATGCTGAATTCTATCTCTCGCTGAGGAGGAAACTCAGGTATGTCGTCCAGGAAAATATTAGGAAATTCCTTCACCACTTGGATTCGTTCTAAGCTTAGTTCACTATCATTCGAGCTAGCCACTTACAGAACGTACCCCTCACAATCACTCCCGTCTAATGCAACTCTTACAGAATTCTGATATAAAGTATGAGACAGAAATGGTTTAATATCTAAACTATCAGACGGAATAACAGCAGTTCTTTCATAGTAATCAAGGAAAACATGATACTTAGATAACCAATCTAACCCTAGAATAACTTCTAAACCACATAGAGGCAAACAGATTAGATCATGTATAAAAGTTTTGTTCCTAATAGTGAATGGTACTTGCAGGCACACTAAACTAGTCAGAGCATTTTGGGATGCAGGTGTATGGACAATCAGATCAAAGTTCAACTTAGAGAAATCTAGTCCCAACTCACGAGCAACAGTTAAAGAAACAAAGGAATGCGATGCACCCGAGTCATACAGTACAGTTAGAAATCGATCTTTGACAATACACTGACCTTGGATCAGGGCGTCTGATTACATAGCATCATCAGCAGTCATGGCAAACACTCGACCTTGTTGCTGGGTTCGCACTAGATTCTGAAAAAACTTTTTTGGGTACATCCTAGCTATGTGTATGATGCAGGTCTAGCCCTAGTGCAGGTAATGAGCTCATCTGTCGGTTACTAACCCGCTCCCGACGTTATCCAGCAACCTCTGTCTGGATAAGGCTTTCCTATTGGCTATACCCCTGTGTACAGGAAATAACCCCTCTGGAACCACAGGGTCCACTGCACGCAGGAAATAACACATCTGCCACTGCAGGGATGTACGCCGACACACCTTCTGTATACAGGAAATAACCCCTCTGCCACTACAGAAATGGAACAGGTGGTCACGGTACTTGATGCATTCGTATATTTGCTATTTTAACTAGTTAGTTTAGTTAAATTTAGTTCAATTTCGTTCATTATTACTAAAATAAACAAGCAATTTTGTGAGTTTTTCTCCATGCATCCATGAACCAAGAACTAAGTGAAATTTGGCATAATTCATGCAAATGACTCAAGGAGTTTATATATAAGTTGATGTGAATGATTCCCTTGAAAATTATTACATAAGATGGCAAGACTTTGAAGAAGTTTCTTTGGTTTAGAATAGGTGAAGCAAAGAGCCCTGGAGCAAGAAGGCAATGGAGCAAGAAGCCTTGAGAATACATCAAGCTTGGCAAGGAGGTAGAGGACTTGCACGTTGCCAACTTGGGTTACTACTAGCGTGTTTGGTGATAACGCCAGCAGCCCTGGAGAGTGATTCTGGGAAGGGTTGCACGTTGCCAACTTGCACTACTACTTGAGTGCTTGGCAACAACGCCAAGAAGCAAAACTTGGCAAGAAGGATGAAGACTCAAGCATGTTGCCAACTTGGAGAAAGGGTGTGTGTTTGATGGTAACGCAGCAAGCAAATCTGGGGAGCAAGTCAGAAGTTCATGCACGTTGCCAACGCCAGAGTCCAAAGGCGTGTTTAGAGGCAACGCTGCAAGCAAGGCCTTGGAGAGAAGCAATTTCAAAGCCTCGAGCACGTTGCCAACCTAGAGATGGGGGGGTGTGTTTGAGGACAACGTCAAGACTTGGCCCAGGAAGGGGAGATGCACGTTGCCAACGCCAGGAACAAGAGGCGTGTTCCAAAGCAACGCAGCAAGCCTTGGATCTCCACCCATCGAGCACGTTGCCAACGCCAGCCTCCATTGGCGTGTTACAAGGCAACGCTGAGCTAGAAGATTTTGTCCAGCTAGAGAATGAAGAGCACGTTGCCAACGCCAAGATACATAGGCGTGTTCATTGGCAACGCATCATACAAGCAAGCTAGGCAACCTTGAGAATGAAGAGCACGTTGCTAACTTGGATGATGATTCTTCAATTCAGGCACGTTGCCAATGTTGGAAAGCATGGGCGTGTTTCAAGGCAACGCCAAGCAAGGAAGCAGCCCCGGAGAAGCCAGCACGTTGCCAACTTGGAAGAAAGGGGGCGTGTTCAGCAACAACTCCAGCAAACGTGGCAGCCTGACCTTGCCTCTTTCAAGGATGCATAACTTGAGCTACAAAGCTCTAAAGGAGGTGATTCTAGTGGCATTAGAAAGTAGACATCAAGAGCTTTCCAACCATATATCATAGTATGGGGTTAGCATTTATTTGAAGCTTCAAAAGCTGGCTTCATTTGGAGCCTCAGAAAGGAGCATGTTGCCAACGTGGGAAGCAATGTTTGGAGCTAGGAAAGAGCATCGAGCACGTTGCCAACTCAAAAAAGCATTGGCATGTTTGGCAACAACGCCAGGAAGCTTTGGATGGTGAAGAATGGAGGTAGCACGTTGGCAACTTGGAAATACAAGGGAGTGTTTGCCAAAAACGCTGGTGAGCCTGGCAGCCGGACCTTACCCCCTTCAATGGAGTATATCTTGAGCTACAGAGATCCAAATTGAGTGCTTCCAGTTGCGTTGGAAAGCTAACATTCCGAGCTTTCCAACCATATATAATAGTCTAAAGTGGAGTACAAAATTGAAACCAAATCAGAGTCATCTTTAGGCCCCAAAAATAAGAACATGAAGTTGAAATTCAAGGAGGCATGAATGAGCCCAAAGATGGTCGAGCACGTTGCCAAGGTAAGGAGGAGAAGGCGTGTTCATTAACAACGCCAAGGGGCAGAGAATTTGGGCCAAGGAAGGGCACTATCACGTTGCCAACTTGGAATGAACTGGCGTGTTTGATAAAAACGCCACAACCAAGGTAACTTGACCTTGCCTTCTTCAATGGAGCATAACTTGAGCTAGGAAGATCCAATTGAGATGATTCCAAGTGCATTAGAAAGAAGACATTCTAAGCTTTCCAATGATATTTGATAGACCATATTGAAGAAGAGGATTGACACTCAAATTTTGGGCAACATTAGGCATGAAAGTAGAGTCAAGAAGAAGAAAACCAAGTTATTAGCAACAACTTGGGCTAACAACGCCCAGCACCAAGCCACCAGCCCAGGACAATCACAAGCACTTTGCCAACGTGCTACAACACTGGCGTGTTTTCCAGTAACGCCCCCATTGGGCCAGGAGCATTATGAATGAGCTCCTCCTTCCCTGTTTAGCAACACTTCTTCCATTGAGCCAGGAATTCAACAAATAGAAAGCCCACATTGCTAGCCTAAATTAAAGATCTCTGAAGGAGTTTTAGGAGTAGTATAAATAGAGAAGAGGTTGGTACTTTAGAAAGACTTTTGGGACTTTTGTTTTTTTTAGCAATTTTTACTCTTAGACACTTTTACTTTTACACTTAGAGTTTTTTTTGGTCTTCACTGCTTCTCAACCGATATTCTATTTTTTGTTTTTCTTGCAACTTTGAATTTCAGTTTTAAGAACTTCTTCTTCTTCTTCTTCATTCTTCTCTACACTTAGTTTAATTTTCATCTTTACAATTGTTGTTGAAATTGGAGCTATGATTCACTAAACCCCATTTTCATTAGGGGGAAGAGCTCTGCTCATTTGAATGAGTTGATAACTTTTCTTTTCCTTCTCAATTCAAGTGGTTCATCTAAACGGAAACTCTTGTTCTTCATAGATTCAATCACCATCGAGAGAGGGATTAATCTATATGAATTATGTGGTGAGTTTGAGAGATGAGTCACATAATTCAGTTTAGAGTTCATCCTTTCATGATTTCCTTGATCAATACACTTTGGTTGGTATGTGAGATGTAACCTTCCTTAGTTGAGATTCTGGAAGTTGTGTGGCTTGGATTAGGAATTGAACTTCATCTCTTCTCATGAACAATTAGATCACGAGAGTGGCAATTGGTTGTGTTGAGAGAAATTGAGTTACCAAGAGATTGGGACTCAATTACCCACAAATTACCATGGATCTATACCCATGATTGAGAAGGAATTGATCAACATCAATTCATGAGAATTTGCATCTCCGATCCCTAATGACTCTCTCTATCATTAATTCTCACTTCTTTTACTCTTTAGTTATTTTGAATGCCCATTACCCAATTCCCTTTTACATTCAAGCACTTTAACTTTCCTGCTATTTAGATTCAGTTTCAATTGTTTGCAATTTACTTCCCCGCTCTCTACAATTCAGCACTCTACTTTCTTGCAATTTATTTTTGATGTCATTTAAGTTTCTTGCACTTTAAGTTTCAGTCATTTATTTTTATTTTCTTTCTTCATTGCAATTCTTTAGATTCCTTGTCATTTAATTTTTGCAATTATGTTCAAAAATCACAAATCTCATGAAATCAAAACCATGTTTTCTTGACTAAATCTACCATTTAACTAAAGTTGCTTAATCTACCAATCTCCGTGGGATCGACCTCACTCTTAGTGAGTTTTATTACTTGATACGACCCGGTATACTTGCCGGTAATTACGTGAAATTAATTTTTTACGTATCAGTACTTCTGTAGCAGGAAATAACCCCTCTGCCTTGCAGAAATAAAATATGGATCTGTACCATAGAAAAGCGTTCTCAGTGATCACACCATTATTTATCTGACTGCCTCACTGCAGCAGATGATCAT
Source organism: Arachis ipaensis (assembly GCF_059453495.1). NCBI lineage: Eukaryota > Viridiplantae > Streptophyta > Magnoliopsida > Fabales > Fabaceae > Arachis > Arachis ipaensis. Next base: position 65,779,372 of record NC_142443.1, read on the forward strand.
ACAAGTATATCTGGAGTTGCCTTAACGCAACAAATGAATAAACACATCTCTTGGGTTGCCTCAAGCAACAAATAAATATCTCTTGGGTTGCCTCAAGCAACAAATCATCACATAATCATTCTCATTATCATCATTCATCATCATTCTCATTATTCATCATCATTTTCACATTCTTATGCAGTACCTCTTTCTTTCTCTGTTCAATCATACTGTACAAACTTTACATCTTTCACATTTACAACATCTTAATTCAAACCATTTCTCTTTATCACATTACTCTTTTCTCTTTGTCTTTTTACTTTACTCTGATTACTCTTTTCTCTGTATCCCTTTACTCTGCTCTGATTACTCTGTTCTCTGTTTTTCTTTATTCTGCTCTGATTTCTCTGTTTAACGTATGTATTTAAAGCTTATGTAAATTTCGGTATGAATAGTTAGTCTGTCCCAAGTATAGGTTCATTAATTCTATACTGAAACAGTTTAACTTTTCATATAATACCTAACCCTATTCGCAATTCCAGGACTAACTATGTTGTCCTAGTTCGTTCACTAGTCTCTGTCTGTTTTTCTGTCATTAAAACTTTACAGACTTTTTCTTCGATTTTTATCTTTTCTTCAACTTTTTATCTTTTATTTATCTTTGCCTCACTAATATGTTTTTACCACTTCCTAAGTGTTTTATGAAAGTAATTATGAGATTCTGTGCTTAAAGTTGTCTTTCTAAAGCTTTTACAGAAAACTGCCTTTTTCGCATTATTTTATTATTTTTATTAAAATATTATTTTTAATTAAATATTATTATTTAATATTTAATATTTTTTATTATTTTATCATTAAATTTTCGAAAATTAACTTACTTTTACTTTTAACCTTTAAAATTCACTTTTAACCACCCGTAACTTTTAATATTTCTACTTTTACCACCCTAACTTTCAGAAATTACTAAATAACCCCCCAAACACCAAATTAATTAATTCCTTGCCCTTTTATGAATCAAAAAGGTGTTCTTCATTGTTCTTCACCATACTCAAAGTGTTCTTCATAAATTCTTCAGATTCATTCTCTGTTTTTACCCGTTTTTCAGTCTTTTCAGCAACCGATTTTTACCATAATTCATAATAAATTTGCAGCCACTAAAATCCCATCTTTTCTACATGATTTTAACATAAATTGAACCCCAATTTAATGTTTAGGGTTCGTTTTTCCAGCAGCCCTCAAGAACAACATTCATAGCTTGAATATCATCAAATTTTATCAAAATTTCGACAAACTTTCACCAAGAATAACTCATATAAGCAATCAATTTCAAGCATAACCAAACCATATCATAATCACACATCTCAAACACAATCAATCAAGATTAAATTCGTCACACCCTACCTTGATTTGCTGCTCCAAATCCGGTTACTCTTTGAAGTGTTCTTAAAGCACTTTTTCCTCTTAAAACACATCAAGAACAACTTTAAATCCACAAACTCTCAACGAACCAAATATCCCTCAGCACATTAGGAAGGGATATCTCACCTTAGACTTGCTGGAAATTAACGTTTCTTGGCCCTCAAGTCAAGTTAAGCATGATTCCTAAGGAAGAACATCAAGAAAACACATGTTTGAGCATGTTTCTTTGAAAACCAAATTGAAGAGGGAGGGAGACAGCCATCTCACCTTATTTTCAGCCTTGATAAGTCACATGGTTATGTAGAGGAAGAAGAGAGGATCATTTTGGTGAAATCGGAGTTTTGATTTGAGTTTTGGTTCAGAAGAAATCAAGCTTTGAAGATTAAGTGTTCATGAAGTTTTCTCTCTTTTCTCTCCTTTCAATTTCGGCCAAAGGGAGTAAATGACCAGCCTTGGAGTGTCTTGGGGGTATAAGGTGAGTTGTGATTGGTTGGCTTGGAGGTGGGTTAAAATAATATTAAAATATCTCTGGTGTATAACTACTAAAACTAGGTGTATTGGAACACTTGTAAAAACATCTCTAAAAATTATTTTCTGAGCTACTAGCATAAATGACACTAGTAACATATTTATTATGAGAATAAAACATGTATGATGAGGCCTTAGCATTGCTAAAGTCATCAGAGAGTGCTGGTGCTAAGCTGCACCAGTAAACCGTAAACCCGGTTAAACTGATTTTCTGGTTTTAACTAAAACAGACCAGGTAACCTTATAATATCATTCAATCATCTTCTAATACTAATATAATACTAATATTATACTATTATCTCTCTTCTATCATGAATTGAGTCCGGTTTGTCAAACTGAGACTATTTACGAAAAACAGAATCAAAACTCCTAACCAATACGGTTCAAAAACAAGGTTCTTCGCGATTGCGTTATCGAGCTTGCCTCAGAAGAGGTTCTAGCTTAAGGATGACATAATGACAATGATGATTGAGATACTTTATGATATATAAGAGGTGTTCCCCTTATTGATTTTCCAGAGAAATCTGTGCCTTCAGAAAAGATCCAGCGTACTCGAAAAACAGGGTTGTTACATGCATTCATCATCTATTGTTAGGCAAATGTACACTATCGATGCATTGTTTCTTAGGTGTTGCTTATTCATGATTGACCTTTATTCATATCACCTATTTCATGCATTGAGATTTTGGAATTGTGAAATCGGATCGAGCGCTTACCTAGTGACATATTTTTGAGCTTGTAAAGCTTTGTGGACCATGCTTGCTATGTGATTGATTTTAACTCTTATATCTCTTTTTCTAAGTTCCATAGCATCCATGTCTTCCACCTCTATGTCACCTAGGTGTTGCAACAACTTCAATATGTGTCATTGATTGTTGTGTAAGTTTCATATACCATTTTGTTCACTAAGTTTACTTACACATCGATCAATGTCCATTCCTTATCTATTTCACAATTGCTTGACTTGTGGCTTGAATGCTTTCATGCTTCTTTATTGCTTATTGGGTTGTCTTAACCTACAAGTTTAAAGCATCTCAAGCACACTAGAACGAGTGAAGTGTATGCTTTTATTTGTGTAATTGTGACATAGCTTTTTATGCTAGTGTGTATGTGTTCTAAACCGCATGCAACTTAGAATTCACACACCCACACACTATTCTCTAATGTCACATTAATTCACTCACTCCATTCTAGTGATTTACCTCATTCCAACAATTTACGCTTCCTTGCTTTTGTATTTTCTCATCTTACGGTGTTATTTTTTATTTTTCATGACTGATGTACCATAAGCAAAAATGGAAGCAGAAAAAAGAACACGCAACAACCGGTTGACCTACCAGCTAAAGGTGGCAATCCGTAAAGTCGCTGTACCCCTTGCTCATCTTTGAGTGCACCGAGGACGGTGCAAACTTTTAAGTGTGGGGAGGTCGTCCGACCGATCGGCATTTTTGGGGTGACGAGTTTCTAATCGCAACACTTTTACACCTCATTTTAGGTCTTCTAGAATTTTTAGTTGCATTTTATTATTTTGCAAATATATATATAATAATATTAGTCAAAATAATGAAATTTTTCAAAGAAGTTTATCTATAGGGTACCCCAATTGATTGAAAAAAAAAATTTTAGAACTTGCTTAAATTATACATTGTGGAACATGTTTTGAGCTAAGAACACAAGCATGTGAGTTTTGAGCCTAATTGTGTGGTTACGTCATACAACCACTTATTTTCATTCTTGTGTGCATTATTCTCTTTCTATGATTGCAATCTTTGATTTGTTTGATTCTTTATGTCCATTATTTTGTGTATATATGCACTTATATGATTGAGGCCATTGTTTCAAATAGCTCACTTACCCAAATAGCCTTACCTTTTATCTTCCATTGTTAGCCAATTTTGAGCCTATGCTTAACCCATTTGTTCTTAATTTTAGCACATTACATGCCTAAGTGAAAAATAATAAATGTCCTTAGTTTGGATCTTTGATTAGCTTAGGCTAGTGAGAGTATTTATCATTTGATTTTGGAAAAGTTGGGAACATTGGGTAGAGATAAAAGTGTATTGTGTTTTTGTTGAAAATCATAGGAATTGGGTATATACTCATGTATCAATTATGTTTAAACCATATGCATTGATGCTTTTGTATATATTTTAGTTTGAAAAAAAATGAGAAAAATAAAAAGAAAAAAATAGAAGAGAAAAAAAAAGAAAAGTAATAAAAAGGGGACAGAATGCCCCAAAGTAAAGTTCAATAAAAATCAATGCATACGTGTGGTGACTAAAAGAGAATGCATGAGTATGCAAAAAAGTGAAGAATGGGTAGTTAGGTTAGCTTTGAAATTGTATAGGTTGCTATATAAGTTAGGTGGGAAGTTTAAGTTAATCAAAGATTCAAATCTCAAGCTCACTTGACCATATGCATCTTTACCTTGACCCTAGCCCCATTACAACCTATGGAAAAGACCTCATGATATTTGTATGCATGCATGAAATAATTATTGATTGTTAGATGAAAAACAAATCTTGGAAAGCATGATTAGTAGAGAATTGAGTGAATCAACCCCATACACTTGAATGACTAGAGCGGATACACATTCGGTGAGGGTTTGATCGCTCAATTACATGCTTCCACCCATGACAATCTTTTCTTGCAAGTTTGAAAAATCTTTTAATAACTAAATTCAATTGCGGGTTTGCTCTGATTGCTATTGCTTTAGCCCTTGTGCATATATGCTTTATTGGGAATTGATTTATTTTGACCAAGTACTTGCATTCATTTAGATAGATTGCATATAGGTAGTTGCATTTAGGTAGTTTACATTGAATAAATGTTGATGCCCTTTGTTTCTTTCTTGAATTTAGCATGAGGACATGCTTGGTTTAAGTGTGGGGAGGTTTGATAAACCCCAATTTTGTAGTTTATCTTGTTCTTTTTTGGGGGATTTTATCACCTTTTTCCATATTTATTCAATAAAAAAAGCATGGTTTTGTAATTTTCCCTTAATTTGTGCTTAAGTGTAAAAACTTGCTTTTTAGGCCCCTAAATTGATGATTTTAATTCACTTTAATTCCATTCGAAGCCTTGATGTGTTTGTTGAGTGATTTCAGGTTTATAAGGCAAGTATTGGATGGAAGAAATGAAGAGGAAAGCATGCAAGTGGAGAATTCATGAAGAAATGAGAAAAATGAAGAATTGAGGGACACGTGCATGCGTCATGCTCATGTATGCGTGCATTGAAGATTTGTAAGTCACGCACACGCGTTAAGCATGCGTACGTGTGAGCAGAGGTTTTGCCAACGATGCACACGCGTGACGTTCGGCACGTGACCCACTTAAAGTGAAATCGCTGGGGGCAATTTTTGAGCTACCCAGGCACAATTCTAACTCGTTTCTGAGGGTATTTGATGCAGAATTGAAGATTGGGCAAAGGGGGAGCACTTAGTTAGTCATGATGAGCCTTTAGTTAGTTCTCTAGAGAGAGAAGCTCCCTCTTCTCTCTAGAATTAGGTTATGATTAGGTTAATTTTTCTTAGATCTAGGTTTGATTACTTGATTTCATCTTGTTTCCTTTACAATTTCTTGTTTCTACATTGTGATTCTCTTAGTTTGTAGTGTTAATTTCCTTTTTCATGCTCTCTTTTATGTTGATGAACCATTGTTGGATCTTAATTTCTTCTAATGCAATTTTATGTTTCCATGTCTTCTTTTATGTTTATTTTCATTGCTATTGTTACTTTCTTGCCCATGATGATTAAGGATCTTGTTAATTCTTGTATTTTGTGATGTTTACTTTTATTGCACACTAGGTGTTTGATAGAATATTTCCTCTAGTTTTTGAGTAGTTTCCTTTACTCTTAGCCTAGGCTAAGGGAGTTGAGTGATCTTGAGTCATTGGGTCTCATTGAATTAGTGATTTGAGAACCCTTAGTGGTCAATTTGATAACCATTGACTCTAGCCTACTACTAAGTTAATTAGTAGCTAGGTTAGGACTTATGGATTGATGTTCATCAAGCCATTTGACGTACTTCGAGCCTAGGATTTGATATTACGTATTTAAGGCTTTTGTAAGTAGACTTAATGAGTTTGGTTCCTCATAATTGTCAATACATGGTTTGTGGACAAGGATGGTGATCTCAATTACCTATGTCTAGCCAAGAGTTCTTTACCTTGCCTTTATTAATTCTTGATTTACTCTTCTTGTCATTTAAATCCTTGCCCATTTAATTTCTTGCCCCTTTTATAAACCAAACCCCTTGTTCCTTCATAGCCAATAATTGACCACTTCATTGCAATTCCTTGTGAGACGACTCGAGGTTTCAATACTTCGGTTAATTCTTATTGGGGTTTGTACTCGTGACAACCAATATTTTTGCATGTGAGGACTCTTTGTTGATTTAGAACTATACTTGCAACGAGATTTTATTTGTGAAATTCTAAACCGCACAAGAACCCGAACATCAAAATGGTGCCATTGCCGGGGAATTGCAATGGTGCTATGTTATTGGCTATTGTATATATGTGAATATGTTTCTTTGGTTGCTTTTGTTTGCTTTAGGAGTTAGTTTTTATTAGTCTTATTAGTTTTTGTTTTATTTCCGCTTTCACTATGAATTCTCATTACTTTGGCTATGAGTATGGTTCAAACTATGTTGTAGGAGATGAAATTTACAATGATAACATGCATCAAGGATGTGGATATCAAAGAAAGGAGGATCCCCAAGCTTATGAATAACCTTCTTGGCAACAACCTCCTTCCGAATCAAGTTTGATAAGAGTGCTTGGATCCAACATGACTACTCTCCGGATTCTTATGGGTATAATCCTAATCCTAATGCATACCAATCTAATCTATGTGATGACCCTTACTATGATTGTCAACCACAACCACCACATACATATAACCCCTTCCCCTAACATAGTTTTGAACCACCACACTCACAAGCCTCATACCACTAAACACCTCCATATGATCCTAACCCATATCCACCATACCAACCACCTTGTGAACCATATAAACCATATGAAGAACCACCCTAATTCAACCCCCAATACCTTCAAGAACCACCACCTCCATGTTATTATCAAGATGAGCCACGTCTAGTGTATGAGAACTCTCAACCACAAGATGAATCACCTCCCATATTTGAAAAAATCATGGCTCAGTTTGCCAAAATCACGGCCATATTGGAATCATGGGACCCATGCAACAAGCAAAGCATCTTCACGGATGAATGTGAGGAATCAACCAAAGAGTGGAGCATGAAGGAGATTCTAGAATCCCAATATGAGGACAATGAGATAGGGCATGTCTTGCAACAAGTGGAGGAGGAAGATATTGTTAAAGTAGAAGAAGTGGTTGAAGAGCTAGGCAAAATTGAACAAGAGGTAGGTTTCAAGCTTGAAGACACTTCTACACCAGGTGATGTTGTTGATGATCTTGTAGAAGTTGTTGAACCTTCTTCCAATGAGCTTGAATTTAGTGTTGAGGAAGATAATGCGCAACCTCCAAGGCATAGTATGAATGATGAAAGATTGGAAGAGGTTGAGCAAGAAGCAAGCTCCATCATTGAAGATGATTCCACACCAACCAATGTGTCTTTTGAAATTGATGAACCTACCTCATTGTGTTATGAAATTGATGACAAGGAGGACCGTGCACAACCTCCGACACATTATTTGAGCAATGAGGGGTGTATAGAAGAAGTTGGTGAGGAAGGAATTAAACTTAAAGAAGCTTGCAAAGAGGTGGAAGTTGCAAAGGAAGACCACAAGGGAATAGATCTCGCATTGGCTAAGTGTGGGGAGATCCCCCTTCCTAAGTCACCATCCTATACAACATTCAAGTGGGTAAAATTCCTATCCCTAAGCTTTAATTTCTCACTTGAATATGGTTTGATTGAAAATGATGGTCAACTTAGAGCTCTTTGTGGAGTTAAGAGTAGAAGATATTTGTGTAGTGGTTGAAAACATAACTCTAAGTTCATGATGGTTGCATGCTCAAAGTTGAATACCAATAGCTGGTGTAGAATCAAACTGCATGGGTCTAGGAGAATGTTTGGATGCTTAACTGAGAATTCACAAGCTTTGTCACCCAGATTTAACTATGGTAGTCAACAAGATGATGGGTGCAAGAACAAGGTTTGGGACCCCAGAATTCATTTCAACAATCAAAACTCTTGGGGCCTTGTCATTTACTTAAGCTTACTTGAAGGCCTTGTGCGCCTAATTTGGGATTCTGGAGGCTATTGGAAATGCAAGCATTGGTGGGGATTCAAGGAAGAGTTCAAGCATAAGCCACGATAGAAAATCCCCCGCCAAATGTCCAACTTAAGGATATAAACTAAAAGTGCTAGGTGGGAGACACCCCACAATGGTAACCTCTTTCCATTCTCTTATACATTTTGTTTTGATTGATAGGTTATTGTAGTGAGTTTTGATTAGTTTAGATTGTTGTTAAAGTAGGTTACTTGAAGTGCAAGTTTTGTTTGTTTTGTCTTTGAAAATTTTTCAAAAAACTTAAAGATTTTTGTTAAATTTGAATTTTGGTTGCTTTAGAATGCTTATAGGTTAGGAGAGTGTTAAATTCTATTTTTATAATTTTTTAAAAAAAAAAATTTTCAATCAACGCTTAAGCACGCATGACACTTACGCGTGGATTGCACTTCTGCAACTCCTAGTACAAAAACCCGAGAGTTGTGCGAGATTTGTGCTGGAATTGAGCTGGGAGCACAATCTCAATCCACGCGTAAGCACGCATGACGCTTACACATGGATTGTCCCTACTACATCCATGCATAAGCACGCATGACGCTTATGCGTGGATTCGCACCCTGTTTCTCTCCTTTCTCCTTTCTCCTTCTTTCTTCTTTTCTTCTTCTTTCTTTCTACCTTTCCTCTTCTTCCTCTCTTGAAAAAAAATTAAAATAAAATAAAAATAAATAAAAATAAAAAAATAAATAAAATATATTAAATAAATAAATAAAATACTCATATAAATTTTTTTTTCTATTCTTCCATTTTCTTTTATTGCATTTGCTCATTTTCATTCATTGCATGTTAATTTTGTTTTTATAGCTTGTTCTCTTTTTATTTTCTACGTTTCTCATTTTAATAATGGTGTTGAATTCTCTTACTCAATTGTTGAGACTTTCTTGCATTATTTTGGTGCTTCGTGACTTGTTTAGCATTAATGGTCATATTTGTTCCACACATAAGATTAGTGCTTTAGTCATTCCTAATTCATTATTCTTTGTTTTTGTACTTCATTATCATTGAGTTAGGATGGGACCAAATGCTTTCATGCTTATCACTAATCTTGTTCGTGTCAATTCTTGTTTGAACTTGATGCTCAACATGCCCCCTCATGCTTTGATTTTTCTCTTGCATCATGTATTAGTTGATATGCTCTGTGCCTATATTGCTTTCTCACTTACATGCGTAGCTACCATGTAGATGAGAACCATACTCTTATTTGGCATTAGCCCCCGCCTATGTTTTATTTGCTTTGATATCTTTGTTATAGGCTTAATTTTCTTTCTTTTTTTTCTCTCCTTTCAGGATGGCCACCAAAAAGGAAGGAAGGAAAAAGGAAAAGTTTCTAAATGGGGCAACAAACAAGTTCATCCGCACAACCTTTTGAAGAAAGCTCATCAATTGTTTCAACCCGTCCACCTTGCTCATCTTTGCATGCACCGAGGACGGTGCAATCTTTAAGTGTGGGGAGGTCGTTCGACCGATCTCCGTGGGTAACAATTTTCTTTTTCAACACCAATTCTTGATTTCCTTTGTTAGTTAGTTGTTGCATTGCATGATACGTTACATGTTAGTTAGAATTTGTACATATTTTACCACTTCTTTTTATGTTAGGACTACTTGGTTAGGGTGATGATTTCTTTTCCAAGAAAAAATTTGTTTTAGGGCACCCTACTAATTTGAAAAATTTTTTTGTTAAACTTGCTTGAAGAATTTGTTTTGGAACATGGTTTTTGAGCTAAGAACACAAGCATGTGAGTTTTGAGCCTGATTGTGTGGTTACATCTTATAACCACTTATTTTCATTCTTGTGTGCATCATTCTCTCTCTATGATTGTAATCTTTGATTTGTTTGATTCTTTATGTCCATTATTCCATGTATGAATGCATTTATCTAATTGAGGCCATCATTTCATCTAACTCACTTACCCAAATAGCCTACCTTTCATCAACCATTGTTAGCCAATTTTGAGCCTATTTAATCTATTTTGTTCTTAAGTGTAGCACATCACAAGCCTTAAAGCGAAAAACTATAAATGTCCTTAATTTGGATCTTTGATTAGTTTAAGCTAGTGAGAGTGTGTATCATTCGGGTATGGAAAACTTGGGAACATTGGTTGAGGTAAAAGAGTATTTTTGTATTTTTATTGAAAATATTGGGAATTGGGTACGTGCTTATGCATTAAATATGTAAAATCATATGCATTGATACTCTTGTATATACTTTATTGCAAAAAGAAAAAAAATACAAAATAAAGAAAAATATATGACAAAAGAAAAAATAAAAAGAGAAAAATAGAAATAGAAAAGCAATAAAAAGGGGACAAAAATGCCTCAAAGTAAAGTAATAATAACAATGCATATGGGATGTGAATTAAAAAAAAGAATGCATGAGTATGTGAAAAAGTGGGAATCATGGGGTAGCTAGGTTGTGTATTAGAATTGTATAGGTTGCTATATGTGTTAGGTGAGAGCTTAAGCTAATCAAAGATGCAAATTTTAAGCTCACTTAGCCATATATGCATCCCTACCTTTACCCTAGCCCCATTACAACCTATGAACAAGTCCTCATGATGAATGTATGCATGCATTGAATAATTGTTGATTGTTAAAAGAAAAACAAATCATGGAAAGCATGATTAGAAGAGAATTGAGTGAATCAACCCTATACACTTGAGCGACTAGAGCGGATACACTTCCGGTAAGGGTTCGATGCTCAATTCCTTGTTCCCGGCTTTCATAAGCTTTCTTCTTGCAAGTCTATTTGAACTTCATGTTGATATTTGAATTGGTAGGATTCATGAATCATTATATAATCTTAGCCCTAATTGCTCATACATGCTCTTGGAGATTGATTTGCTTTTGACTAAGTAGGTAGAATCATCTTGCATTTAGTTGCATTCATATAGATAGGTGCATATAGTTTCTTTGCATTGAATAAATGTTCATACCCCTTTTCTTGTCCTTCTTTATTTTTAGAATGAGGACATGCTTGGTTTAAGTGTGGGGAGGTTTGATAAACCCCAATTTTGTGGTTTATCTTGTGCTTAATTTAGGGAATTTTATCACCTTTTCCCACATTTATTCAATGAAAGAGCATGGTTTTGTAATTCTCCCTTAATTTGTGCTTAAGTGTAAAAACATGCTTTTTGGGCCTTAAAATAGCTAGATTTAATCCGCTTTAATTCCATTCGATGCCTTGATATGTTTGTTAAGTGATTTCAGGTTTAGAAGGTAAATATTGGATTGAAGGAATGAAGGAAAAGCATGCAAAGTGGGAGAACTCATGACGAAATGAAGGAACTGCAAAGCTGTCAATCCTGACCTCTTCGTACTAAATCGATCATAACTTGAGCTACAGACGTCCAAATGAGGCGGTTCTACTTGCGTTGGAAATCTAATATCTAGGGCTTCAAAATGATATAAAATTTGCAATATTTTCATTGCCGTTAGGTGACGTGCACACGTTCTTTACGCACATGTGTCGCAGGACCAGCGTGGACCATTTTGGGCAAAATGTGGCCACCAATTTCTGAAGCATTTTGGGACCAATCCAACTTATTTCTGATGCTATTGAACCCAAGGATTGAAGGAAGAAGGAACCAAGTATCCATAGTTTAGTTTTTATCATGTTTTAGGGTAGAATTCTAGAGAGAGAGGCTCTCTCCTCTCTCTAGATTTAGGATAGAAATTAGGGTAAAGTTAGGTTAATCTCTCTCAAATTTCTCTTTCAATTCTTGTTTTGATTTCAATTCTCTTTATATTTTATTGTTCTATTGTCTTAATCTTCTTAGTTTCTCTTGTTAATTCCTTATTTTGCTCTCTTTTATGTTGATGAATGATGACATGTCACCATGTCATATTTTTCTATGCTTTTTCTTTGTTTTTTTAATAGGTTTTATGCACTTTCTTGAGCCATAAGTAAGCCAATTGGGTAGAATTTCATGTTTCCTTTGATTCAATCAATCATGGATAAATTGATGCATTTTCATGAGATTTTGTGATATAATTGTCATATATTATGAAAGATAAACAATCTCATGATTTTGAGCATAGCTTTGATACTTTTGTTTGATTGATGATAGGTGAAAAAGCTTTGAAAAAGGTTGAAGAAAAGAAGATGGCAAGGGCAAGAAGGAGGAATCACGTTTGAGCTAAAGTTTGCCTCAAACTTAAGCTCAAACGTGAGGAAAAGCAAAATTTCATCCAGGGAGGCCAGAAGCTTGCGCCAACGTTTGCCTCAAACTTGAGGTCAAACGTTGCTCCTCACAGCCTGAAGGGGTATACTTCCAACAAGAATAACTTGTGCTACAAAGCTCCAAATGAGGTGATTCAAAAAGTAATGGAAAGTAGGAATCGAGAGCTTTCCAAGTATATATGGCACTGCATGGTGGACACTAAAATTGAGGGAGAAAACTGCCCTGAAATGTGCATAAACGAACATGGTGGCAACCTGCAGTGAGGCCAACTGACCTCTACACCTTCGATGGAGTATAACTCGAGCTGTGGAGCTCCAAATGATGCGCTTCGAATGGCATTGGAAAGTAGACATTAAGGGCTTTCCAACAATATATAATAGTATGGGGTGGACAATGCATTTCAGTCTCCAAAACCTGACGTTTTCGTCCACGTTTGAGGCAAACGTCGCCTCAAACGTTGCACACCAAAGCCAGCGACCCTGTCCCCTTCAATGGAGCATAACTTGAGTTGTAGATATCCAATTGAGGTGATTCTAGTTGCGTTGGAAAGCTGACATTTAGAGCTTTCCAACCATATATAATAGTTTATAGTGGGCATGAAATTGGCAACGTTGACAAGAGGACAAAGAAGCGTCCCAAGACTTGAACTTTAAAAACACATCCAGGAGGACTTAACGTTTGAGCTCACGTTTGACCTCAAATATGAACTCAAACGTGAGTGACAGCAAACCCCCATTCTGCATCATGCCATTACAAGACGTTTGAGTCAGCATTTGCCTCAAACGTTGACTCAAACGTGAATGATCCCAATTCCATCAAGGCCATCCAGATCCATTCTTCCTCAAATTCAAAGCAAGCTAAGCCCATTACCATCACTCAAAGGGACACAGAGAAGCTAGATTAGGAATTTCATTCAATTGTGATTTGTTTTTAATTTCAATTTTATTTTCATTTTCATTTGAAAAAGCCTATATAAGGCATCCTTATCATCTTTATCAGGAGGCTGGCTCCACTAGGGAGCACTAGGATTAGAGAGCTCTCTCCTTTAGTTTTTCCTTTTTGTTTTGAATCTTGGGTTGAGAATTGAAGAAATTCTGTTTCAATCTCACCTTGAGAATTCTCTCTGTTTGCTTATCTGCATAATTTCAGTGAATTGTGATTTAAATCAAAGCTCTCTTTACTACCTTCATCGCTATTTCTTCTCCAATCTGTTTGCTGTTGGATCAAGGAAGGGATTGAGATCTAGACTTCTTTTCTAGTCTCACTGAGCTCCTGAGATTTTCAACCTCTCATTTAGATTTTGCAATTGAGCCAAGTTGTTTTCTGTTTTGATTTTTCAAGTGATTTTCCAAATCTGTTTGAATCTGTTGCATCTTCTACTTCTCTGTTTACATTGCTCCCAGCACCCAGTTCCTTTTATATTTCCTGCAATTTAAATTTCCAGTTGCTTGATCTATTGCTTTCTTTAATTTCCCTGCACCCACTCCCCTTTACATTTAATGCAATTTACTTTTCTTGTAATTTAAGATTCTTGCAATTTACATTTCTTGCTCTTTAAGTTACTTGCCAATTTACATTCTGCAACTTTAAATTCATTGTCATTTACTTTCTGTTGGCTACAATTTCACACGATTCACTTCAATGTTAGCTTGACTAAACTAATCACCCACTAAAGTTGTTTGATCCATCAATCCCTATAGGATCGACCTCACTCACATGAGTTTTACTACTTGATACGACCCGGTATACTTGGCGGTGAGTTTTGTGTCGGATCGTTTTCCGCACATCAAGTTTTTGGCGCCGTTGCCGGGGATTGATTTAGATCAACAATGATTAAGTGGGTAAGAAGTCTAGATCAAGCATTTTCTTTATTTTTGTTCTCTGTTCTAAGTTGAAACCAAGGTGTTTGAGTTATTGCCTCACTAAGAAATTCATCTCTGAGATATGAATTTCAAATTTCCTTGGTGTTGTGTTTTACAAAATTCAAATGGAGTTCAACTCATCTTATGATCAAACAAATTTTATGGGATATTACCCACCATCACCAATCTCTAATGGTGGCTGGGAATATCACCAAGAGAATACACATTCTGAGCACTCCAATTCATGGAGATTTGCTTCAGAGACACAAGATGAGCAAGAAAATCATATGGGATACCAACCACCACCACAAAATGATTCATATCATTATCCTCATGGTGGATGGAAGCATCACCAAAGAATGGAAGAGCATCCACCCTCACGTCCCAGTTTCTCATTTAAAAGTTCTTCATCACTTGAATATGCCTCAACACAAAGTTTCCTCCAAAATCCATACAAGTCATCCCATCAATCACACAACTCATTCCATACCCCTCAACACAACTTCACCACAACACATCCATGTCACCAAAATTACTCTCAACCTTCATCTCTTGAATTAGCAGTTGAGGATTACCTTCAATGGTCCATAGAACCCTTAGAAAACCAATGCCAAGCCATTGAAATACACAGAAAACTCGTGGAAAGATACACACAACCCCAATCTTGGAAAGAAACCATCCTCAAGAAGATGAATGGGCCCTTAGAGCAAACAAGGAGAACTTAGAACCATCAAACAGTGAGGATGAAGACCAATTTGTGGGTGAGGAAGTGGAAAAACAAGAACTAAAGGTCCCTGTGTCAAGTGAAATTGTACTGAAGAATGAGGAACATGAGCCAAGGATTTTACATTCACAAAAGCTACTTGAGGTGCCAATGAAACATAAAGATTCCCTCCCAAAGGAATTAATAGAAAATCAGGAAAAAGAAGAGGAGGAAGCCAATCAAGAGAAGTCACACTCAACTGAAGCAGAGAAGTGCAAAGAGGAAAAGCTCATGGAACCACCAATGCAAAAATCTCTTGATGAAGAAATCACTCCAACAATCACACAACCACCAAGACTTGGATTCAAGAAAGTGAAGGAAATTAACAAAAGCACCGAGAAGAGGATTGTGACCAAGCTACAAAGGACAATATTCATGAAGAAAAGAAGGTCAACTACAAGCAATCCTCCCCCTGATCCAGCAAGCAAGCTCAATCAAGCCATTAACAAAAGAAAGCTTGCTGAGGAGAGACCAAGACAGGGGGCAATAGCTGAATCTTCTCCTCCCTTGAGGTCATTCCTCTTAACAAACTGGAAAAAGAGGAAGAAAGTAAAGAACAACATGCCAACAGTAGGTAACGTTTCTCTTCTATGCTTTGTTCTCTTTCTTTACTTTGTTTAAATTCAATAAAATAGCATATGGTTACATTCTAAGTTTGGTGTTGCCTTGCAACAAATTGTTTTCAATCTTTTTAGATGATCGCATCAAATCAAAAAAATGAAAGTGACACACCAAGATTCTAAGTTTGGTGTGCCACTTATTTTTCTATGCAAATCATTCAGCAACACCACTTGTGTACATAATCATAATATTCTTTGCATTGTTATCTTCCTTTTAGTTAGACAATTTTAGTTTTCTCTTTGTTTTTAGTCATTTCCTTGTTTTAAATGCTTTCTTTTATTTACTGTGTTTGTTAATACACTACCAAGAGAGCTTTATTCATGACAGATTCTTAACTTGGTGATTGTATTTAACATATAACAGTTTCTTTCGTTTAGTTTTATTTCAAATAAATTGACATGTGGTTGCATTCTAAGTTTGGTGTTGCTATGCAACAAAATTTGGTTCTAATCCTTACAAGATACTTGCATCAATTCCAAGTGAAAGTGTCACACTAAGTTTGGTGTGCCACTTATTCTTTATGCAAAGTATTATGCTCACCTTCTTAAGTTTGCAATCACAATGTATTTGTCTCTTGTGCCTTGATTATTATCTTTAATTTTGCTTGCTTAGAACACATGTACTACTAACTTTTCATTGTGTAAGACATTCATGATCCATCTTAGCCCCATAGCCATTGTTCTAATTGTTGCTTGAGGATGAGCAAGCATTCTGAGTTTAGCAAGGGAAGAAGGAAGAATAGAGGAAAAAGGACAACAATAGAAAAGATGAACTACAAGGTTGTAAAGTTCCTTTTCCTCTCATTTGTTTCAAGCACTATAAACTGCATGATTGTCTTCATCTTTTCTGTTTACATGTGTGTATGAATAAAGCATAGCCTGCATCTTGATTTGTAACATGTTGCCATGCCATTATGACTATCAACTTGAGTTTTGTGAATTCAAAAGCAGTAAAGTATCATGATCATAAACAAACAAGGAATTAAAGAAGAATTTAGCATGTGCATAAAAGTATTGGAAAGCTAGTATGTTTGATTGTTGCTTAATTACATTAGATTTTGTTTAATTGAAGTTTTCATCTAGCACGTTTTGTGAAATCTTTTGAAAATCATGAAAACCTTGAAAGAAAAAGCAAAAAAGGGCAAGAAAAGAAAAAGGGAAAGAATGAGAAAGCTAAAGGCTCTGAGTACCAATGGCAATTTATTTGTTAAGTACTTGTGGTGTTTATGTATCAAGCCAAATGCTTGAAAACAAAACACTTAGAAGTCAAGGCTAGGCTCAAGTGCAAAAGCACTCCCTCAAAGCTCAAGGTTCTGAGCATCAATGATTAGAGAGTAAAGAAAAGAAACAAATGAGCTTAATGAAGTCCTCTAATTCAAATGCTTGTGGTGCTTATGTATCAAGTGGTAATACTTGAAAACAAAGCATTTAGAATCGTAGCTTTGTTATTAACTCATGGGGCAAAACACCCAAAAGGAGAAGCTAATAAGAAAATCAAAAGCTTGTTTCAAGGAAGAAATATAAGAAAAAGATTTCATAAATTGAGCTAGATGGAAGCATCAAGCATTTACATCTCTTTTGTGATTGTAGCATGCTTAGAAAACTAGCTTACCATGAAAATTGAGTTGCTACTCTTCTTACCTTGGATTGTCAATCCTTAATGCATGATTCTTTTCTTGCTTGGGGACAAGCAAGGTTTAAGTTTGGTGTTGTGATGACATGTCACCATGTCATGTTTTTCTATGCTTTTTCTTTGTTTTTTTAATAGGTTTATGCACTTTCTTGAGCCATAAGTAAGCCAATTGGGTAAAATTTCATGTTTCCTTTAATTCAATCAATCATGGATAAATTGATGCATTTTCATGGGATTTTGTGCTATAATTGTCATATATTATGAAAGAAAAACAATCTCATGATTTTGAGCATAGCTTTGATACTTTTGATTGATTGATGATAGGTGAAAAAGCTTTGAAAAAGGTTGAAGAAAAGAAGATGGCAAGGGCAAGAAGGAGGAATCAAGTTTGAGCTAAAGTTTGCCTCAAACTTAAGCTCAAACGTGAGGAAAAGCAAAATTTCACCCAGGGAGGCCAGAAGCTTGCACCAACGTTTGCCTCAAACTTGAGGTCAAACGTTGCTCCTCACAGCCTGAAGGGGTATACTTCCAACAAGAATAACTTGAGCTACAAAGCTCCAAATGAGGTGATTCAAAAAGCAATGGAAAGTAGGAATCAAGAGCTTTCCAAGAATATATGGCACTGCATGGTGGACACTAAAATTGAGGGAGAAAACTGCCCTGAAATGTGCATAAACAAACATGGTGGCAACCTGCAGTGAGGCCAACTGACCACTACACCTTCGACAGAGTATAACTCGAGCTGTGGAGCTCCAAATGATGCGCTTCCAATGGCATTGGAAAGTAGACATTCAGGGCTTTCCAATAATATATAATAGTATGGGATGGACAATGCATTTGAGTCTCCAAAACCTGACGTTTTCGTCCACGTTTGAGGCAAACGTCGCCTCAAACGTTGCACACCAAAGCCAGCGACCCTGTCCTCTTCAATGGAGCATAACTTGAGTTGTAGATGTCCACTTGAGGTGATTCTAGTTGCGTTGGAAAGCTGACATTCAGAGCTTTCCAACCATATATAATAGTCTATAGTGGACATGAAATTTGCAACGTTGACAAGAGGACAAAGAAGCGTCCCAAGACTTGAACTTTAAAAACACATCCAGGAGGACTTAACGTTTGAGCTCACGTTTGACCTCAAACGTGAACTCAAACGTGAGTGACAGCAAACCCCCATTCTGCATCATGCCATTACAAGATGTTTGAGTTAGCGTTTGCCTCAAACGTTGACTCAAACGTGAATGATCCCAATTCCATCAAGGCCATCCAGATCCATTCTTCCTCAAATTCAAAGCAAGCTAAGCCCATTACCATCACTCAAAGGCACACAGAGAAGCTAGATTTGGAATTTCATTCAATTGTAATTTGTTTTTAATTTCAATTTTATTTTCATTTTCATTTGAAAAAGCCTATATAAGGCATCCTTATCATCTTTATCAGGAGGCTGGCTCCACTAGGGAGCACTAGGATTAGAGAGCTCTCTCCTTTAGTTTTTCCTTTTTGTTTTGAATCTTGGGTTGAGAATTGAAGAAATTCTGTTTCAATCTCACCTTGAGAATTCTCTCTGTTTGTTTATCTGCATAATTTCAGTGAATTGTGATTTAAATCAAAGCTCTCTTTACTACCTTCATCGCTATTTCTTCTTCAATCTGTTTGCTGTTGGATCAAGGAAGGAATTGAGATCTAGACTTATTTTCTAGTCTCATTGAGCTCCTGAGATTTTCAACCTCTCATTTAGATTTTGCAATTGAGCCAAGCTGTTTTCTGTTTTGATTTTTCAAGTGATTTTCCAAATCTGTTTGAATCTGCTGCATCTTCTACTTCTCTGTTTACATTGCTCCCAGCACCCAGTTCCTTTTATATTTCCTGCAATTTAAATTTCCAGTTGCTTGATCTATTGCTTTCTTTAATCTCCCTGCACCCACTTCCCTTTACATTTAATGCAATTTACTTTTCTTGCAATTTAAGATTCTTGCAATTTACATTTCTTGCTCTTTAAGTTACTTGCCAATTTACATTCTGCAACTTTAAATTCATTGTCATTTACTTTCCGTTGGCTACAATTTCACACGATTCACTTCAATGTTAGCTTGACTAAACTAATCACCCACTAAAGTTGCTTGATCCATCAATCCCTGTGGGATCGACCTCACTCACGTGAGTTTTACTACTTGATACGACCCGGTATACTTGGCGGTGAGTTTTGTGTCGGATCGTTTTCCGCACATCAATGAACCATTGTGGATCTTGATTTCTTCTAATGAAATTTTATGTTTCTATGTTTTTTTTATGTTCATCTTAATTGCTATTGTTGATTTCATGCTTGTGGTAGTCATGGGTTTCATTAATTCTAGTATTTTGTGATGTATACCTTTATTGCACTCTAGGTGTTTGATAAAATGTTTACACTAGTTTTTGAGTAGCTTTCTTTACTCTTGGCCTAGGCTAAGGGAATTGAGTTACCTTGAGTCATTGGGTCTCATTGAATTGGTGATTTGAAAACCCTTAGTGGTCAATTTGATTACCATTGACTCTAGCCGACTACTAAGTTAATTAGTAGCTAGGTTAAGACTTATGGATTGATGTTGATCAAGCCATTTGACGTACTTCAAGCCTAGGAGTAGATATTACGTACTTAAGGCTTTTGGAAGTAGACTTAATGAGCTCGATTCCTCATAATTGTCAATATATGGTTTGTTGACAAGGATGTTGATCTCAATTACCTATGTCTGGCCAATAGTTCTTTACCTTGCCTTTATTAATTCTTGATTTAATTTTCTTGTCGTTTAAATTCTTGCCCTTTTATAAACCAAACCCCTTGTTCCTTCATAGCCAACAATTGACCACTTCATTGCAATTCCTTGTGAGACGACCCGAGGTTTAAATACTTCAGTTAATTTTTATTGGGGTTTGTACTTGTGACAACCAATATTTTTGCATGTGAGATTCTTTGTTGGTTTAGAACTATACTGGCAACAAGATTTTATTTGTGAAATTATAAACCGTACAAGAAAATCCAAACTTCAATAATGCCGGCTCATCAGGCTATGGAAAGTCAGGAATCGGCTCAGGGGAAAAGTCCCACTCTGGCGGAATCACAGGTACGTACTCTCCAGCTATCTTAGACTCATCAGGAATGATAGGCTCTAGTGCCACCACATTCAAGGGTTGAGCTGGTATAGAGTGTCTGGGACCATCGGGAAAAGGATGCCCAGGTACGTCAGGGTGTAACCAGGATAAGGGAAAGTCGTAAGGAGCATCGGGGTCAAAAAGCAGGCTTGATAGAGGATGTTGAAAAGCTCAATTTGGTAACGCATATCGTCTAATATGAGGCTCCATTCCCATAATGAAGTAACTGTGATATACTGGATCTTCGTAGATGTAAGGATCCTCGAACTCATAGAATATCACACCCGTTTCTATCTGAGGGGAGGAAAGGAGAGAAGGGGGTAAGAACGGGGGAGTTCTTAGTAGGGCCGAGGTTTTTAGTTACGTTCATTAATTTGGTGTTGTTTAGTAGATAGATAACAGAATACAACGAAGTAGTAAACAGGAGATAAAGATAAATAGAAAAAATAGATAAAACAGAAAATAGAACACGAACAGAAGAATACAAGAAAATAAAACACAGATATTGCATACAAGCAGACAAACATAAAGAAATAGAGCACACACATAAAAGGAATGCAACAGAGACGCAGACAAGAATGATGCATGTCTAGTCCTAGTGCAGGTAATGAGCTCATTTGTCGGTTTCTACCCGCTCCCGATGTAACCCAGCATTACCAGCCAGATATGGTTTTCCTGTTGGCTATACCTCTGTGTACAAAAATTAACCCCTCTTGCACTACAAGGTCCACTGCACGCAAGAAATAACACATCTGCCACTGCAGGGATGTATGCCGACACACCTTCTGTATATAGGAAATAACCCCTCTGCCACTACAGAAATGGAACAGGTGGCCACGGTACTTCTGTAGCAAGAATTAACCCATCTGCCTTACAGAAATAAAATATGGATCTGTACCGCAGGAAAGCGTTTTCAGTGGTCGCACCACCATCTATCTTACTACCTCATTGCAGCAGATGAACACACAAATATCTTTGGAGTTACCTTAATACAACAAATGACCATTCAACAGGTCCTCTGTTCTTTATCATATTACTCTTTTCTCTGCGTCTCTTTATTCTGCTTTGATTTCTCTGTTTAACGTATGTATTTAAAGCTTATGTAAATTTCGGTATGAATAGTTAGCCTGTCCCAAGTATAGGTTCATTAAGTCTATATTGAAACAGTTTAACTTTTCATATTATACCTAACCCTAGCTGCAACTCAAGGACTAACTATGTTGCCCTAGTTTGTTCACTAATGTATGTCTATTTTTCTGTCATTAAAACTTTACAGACTTTTTTCTTTGATTTTTATCTCTTCTTTAACTTTTATATTTCCTTTATCTTTGCCTCACTAACATGTTATTACCACTCCCTACGTGTTTTATGAAGGTAATTATGAGATTCTATGCTTAAAGTTGTCTTCCTAAAGCTTTTACAGAAAACTGTCTTTTCTGCATTATTTTATTATTTTTATTAAAATATTATTTTTAATTAAATATTATTATTTAATATTTTATTATTATTTATTATTTTATTATTAAATTTTCGAAATTACCCTTTCTTACTGGTGCACGGAATTGTGATCACACTTTTCACAACTCCGGTACAACTAACCATCAAGTGCACTGGGTCATCCAAGTAATACCTTACGTGAGTAAAGGTCGATCCCATGGAGATTGCCGGCTCGAAGCAAGCTATGGTTATCCTATAAATCTAAGTCAGGAAATTCAAATGATATGAATGATTTTGTTTATGAAAAGTAAATAACATGAAATGAATGATACTTGTGATTCAGTAATGAGGAACAGGTTGAGGTTCCGGAGATGCTCTGTCGTCTAAATCTCTGCTTTTCTACTGTATCCTTCTCCAAACATGCATGGCTTCCTTCCATGGCAAGCTGTATGTTGTGGATCACCGTTGTCAATGGCTACCATCTATCCTATCAGTGAAAATGGTCCAGGTACTGTTTCTGTACGGCTAATCAACTGTCGGATCTCTCGTCTTGGATGAAAAATACCAGGCACATCTACCGCACGACTAATCATCTGTCAGTTCTCACTTGTGTTAGAATAGGATCTCTCTATCCTTTTGCACACAGTCACTGCGCTCAACATTCGTGGGTTTAAAGCTCGTCATAGTCATCCCATCCCAGATCCTTCTCGAAATACCACAGACAAGGTTTAGACTTTTCAGATCTCAAAAAATGCTGCCAATTGGTTCTAGCCTCTACCACGAAGGTTCTGATCTCATGGCTTTGAATGCTCTGTTGTCAGGAGATGCAAGTCAAACTCGTGGATTAGAAACCCAAGAGATACACACTCAAGCTGTCGCCCAATGACTACGTTGAGCTCAGATAGAATGGGAGTGGTTGTCAAGCACGCGTTCATAAATTTTAGAATGATGATGAGTGACACAGATCATCATATTCTTTATATTGAAGTACGAGTGAGTATCTTAGAATAGAATCAAGCGTGATCGAATAGAAAACAATAGTAATTGCATGAATCCATTGAGACATAGCAGAGCTCCTCACCCCCACCTATAGGGTTTAGAGACTCATGCCGTAGAAGATACAATATGAGATGTAAAATGTCATCTGTCTCTAAATGAATCTCTAAAAGTAGTTTTTATACTAAACTAGTAACTTAGGTTTACAGAAAATATGTAACTAAGTGCAGATAGTGCAGAAATCCACTTCCGAGGCCCACTTGGTGAGTGTTTAGGCTGAGCTTTGAAGCTTTCACGTGAATAGGCCATTCTTGGAGTTAAACGCCAGCTTGGGTTCCAGTTTGGGCATTCAACTCCAGTTTTGGTGCCAATTCCGGCATTTTACGCCAGAAAAGGGTTTCTGGCTGGCGTTTAACACCAGTTTGGGCCATCACATCTCGAGCAAAGTATAGACTATTATATATTGCTGAAAAGCCCAAGATGTTAGCTTTCCAGCCCAATTGAGAACGCGCCAATTAGACTTCTATAGCTCCATAAAAACGCGTTTGAGTGCTGGGAGGTCAGAATCCAACAGCATCTGCAGTCCTTTCTCAGCCTCTGAATCAGATTTTTGCTCAGGTCCCTCAATTTCAGCCAGAAAATACCTGAAATTACAGAAAAATACACAAACTCATAGTAAAGTCCAGAAATGTGATTTTTGCATAAAAACTAATAAAAATATAATAAAAAGTAACTAAAACATACTAACAACTACCTAAAAACAATGCCAAAAAGCGTATAAATTATCTTCTCATCACTTACCGTAAAAGTTATATAAATTCACTTTTTACCACCCGTAACTTTTAATATTTCTACTTTAACCACCCTAACTTTCAGAAATTACCAAATAACCCCTCGAATACCAAAATAATTACAACCCTGCCCTTTTTAAGATCTAAAAGGTATTCTTCAATGTTCTTCATCACACTCGAAGTGTTCTTCATGTTTTTCATAAATTTTTCAGATTCTTTCTCTGTTTTTACCCGTTTTTCAATCTTTTCAGCAACCGATTTTTACCATAATTCAAAATAAAATTTCAGCCACCAAAGCCCTATGTTTTCCACTTGATTTCAACACAAATTCAACCCTAATTTAAGGGTTAGGGTTCATTTTTCCTGCAGCCACAATAACACAAGTTTATAGCTTGAATTTCATCAAATTTCATCAAATTTTCACCAAAATTTCAACAAGAATCGCTCATATAAACAATAAATTTCAAGCATAACCAAATCATATCATAATCACACAACTCAAACACAATTAATAAAGATTCATTTTACCAAACCCTACTTTGATTTGCTGCTCCAAATCCGGTTATTCTTTGAAGTGTTCTTAAAGCACTTTTTCCTCCTAAAACACATCAAGAACAACTTTGAATCCATAAAACCTCAACTGACCAAACCTTAATCAACATGTTAGGAAGGGACTCCTCGCCTTAAACGTGCTGGGAATTGAATATTCTTGGCTCACAAGTCAAGCTAAGCAAGAGATCTAAGGAAGAACATCAAGAAAACACATGTTTTAAGCATGCTTCCTTGAAAAACGAATTCAAAGGGGGAAGGGACAGCCATCTAACCTTATATCCAGCCTTGATAATTTACATGGTTATGTAGAGGAAGAAGAGAGGATCATTTTGGTGTAATCAGAGTTTTGATTTGAGTTTTAGTTAGAAGAAATCAAGCTTTGAAGATTTGGAACTAAGAACTTTTCTCTCTTTTTCTCTCTTGGAAATTTTGGCCACAAGGAGAAAATGAACCAGCCTTGGGGGGTTTCGGGGGTGTAGGGTGAGTTGTGATTGGTTGGCTTGGAGGTGGATTAAAATAATATTAAAATATCTCAGGTGTATAACTACTAAAACTAGATATATCGGAACACTTGTAAAAATATCTCTAAAAATTCTTTTCTGAGATATTAGCATAAAAGACACTAGTAACATATTTATTATAAGAATATAACATGTATGATGAGGCCTTAGCATTGCTAAAGTCATCAGAGAGTGCTGGTGCTAAGCTGCACCAGTAAATTGTGAACCCGGTTAAACCGATTTCCTGTTTTCAACTAAAATTGATGAGGTAATATTATAATATCATTCAAGCAGCTTCTAATACTAATATAATGATAATATTATACTATTATCTCTCTTCTCTCATGAATCGAGTCCGGTTTGTCAAACTGAGACTATTTACGAAAATCAGAATCAGAACTCCTAACCGATACGGTTCAAAAACTAGGTTCTTCGTGATTGCGTTATCGGGCTTGTCTCAACTAAGGTCCTGAGTTAAAAATAATATAATGACAATGAAGATTGAGATGCTTGATGATATATCAGAGGTTCTCCCGTTACTGATCTTCCGGAGAAATCCATACTTTCAAAAAAGATCTCGCGTACTCGAAAATCGGGATTGTTACAAGAAACAAGGATTGCCTTGCATAAGGACTGGATGGTGTTCAAGGTTCTTGACCCTCCATTACCCATTGACAAGGAGGCACTTGTATAAAGGATTCAGCATCCAAGCCTCCTCCCTTAGATGAAACCAATTCAATCCCTCCTAAGACCAAACGTAAGTTTGGTGTTAGATGTGCACTATCCACATAGGAGGAAGGCCCCAAAAGGAAGCTCCCAGTAAGGAGTAAGAATTTATTCCTCTATGACTATCTTCTTCCTTGAAAGGAGCTGTCCGTCAAGCTAATGACATTAAAGAAGCGCTTGTTGGGAGGCACCCCAATCATGAGTAGTGTATCTATGTTCTTATTTCTTTTGTTTATTTTTATTTGAGTTTATTTTATTTTATTTTTAGAGTTTTCCCTTGCTTTTTAATGTTTGTGATCATATGCAGTAGTTAGAACAGAAACAGAAACAAAATACCCTAGAGCAGAAGCCTTACTGGCATTGAACGCCAGACAAGGGGCCAGAGTGGGTGTTCAACGCCCTCTGGGGAGCAACAAGCTGGCATTGAACGCCAGCTAGGGAGCCAGGCTGGGCGTTCAATGCCCAAAAAGGCAAAAGACCTGGTGTTGAATGCCAGGAAGGAGGTTCCTTCTGGGCATTCAACGCCACAAATGGGAGGCAACGCCAGCTATGGTGCACAAGCTGGGCGTTCAACGACCATAAGGAGGGCAGGGAATTTGAATTCCCTAGCCTCTCAAGACCAGCAGGTCCCACAAAATCTCCACCTACCCCACCTTCTTCTACCCTATTTGTTCCCATTGTTCATATTGCCTGAGGATGAGCAAAATTTTTAAGTTTGGTGTTGCAAAAGCTTTGCTTTTTGATTTCTACCACTCTTAAAGGGCTATGAGGGAAGAACAACAAAGACAAGGGCGTGACATTAAAGAGATCAAGCACTACATTGGATCCTCAAGGAGGAGTAGTAGCCGCCATCACTAAGGTGGATTCGTTCTCTTAATTCCCTTTTCTTATGTTATTTTTCTATTTTTTGTTATGTTTTATTGTCTGTTCTCGTATTCTTATTGCATGATTATTTCTATCTGTGTCTTAAGGCTATAAAATGTTCCATATATCTCTCACCTTACTTAAAAGAAAATTTTATTTTAAAGAATTGAGAGATACATAAACTTTGAGTTATATAATAAGAATAGTCAATTATTTTGATGTGGTGGCATTGTTTTTTGTTTTCTGAATGTATGAATGAACAGTGCATATTTGAAGTTAGAATTTATGAATGTTGGCTCTTGAAAGAATGATGAAAAAGGAAAAGTATTATTGGTAATCTGAAAAATCCAAAAATTGATTCTTGAAGCAAGAAAAAGCAGCAAAAAGAAAAAGAAAAAGCATGTTGCAATAAAAGAAAAAATATATATAAAGAGAAAAAGTAGAAAAAGCCAATAGCTCTTAAAACCAAAAGGCAAGAGCAAAAGGCCAATAACCCTAAAGGATCTAAAGATCCTAAGAGTGTGCTTAAGAACTCTGGACACCTCTATCTGGGGATTCTAGCAAAGCTAAATCACAATCCAAATGGGTTCACGCAGTTAAAATGTCTGTGGCATTTATGTATCCGGTGGTAATACTGGAAAACAAAATGCTTGGGGCCACGGCCAAGACTCTAAAAGCTGTGTTCAAGAATAAAAAAGAACTAAACTAGAAGAGTCAATAATATCATCTGGATTCTAAGTTCCTAAAGAGACCAACACTTCTGAGTTTCAATGGATAGTGAGATGCCAAAACTATTCAGAAGCAAAAAGCTACTAAGTCCCACTCATCTAATTGAAACTGAGCTTCATTGGAAACTCTGAGATTTATTATATCTTACTCTTCTTTCCATCCAACTTTATTTTTAGTTGCTTGGGGACAAGCAACAGTTTAAGTTTGGTGTTGTTATGAGCAGATATTTTATACACTTTTTGGTATCATTTTCATATAGTTTTTAGCATGTTTTGTTTAATTTTTATTAAGTTTTCATAGGTTTTAGTGTAAAATTCATATTTTTGGATTCTACTTTGATTTTTTGTGTTTTTATGCAATTTCAAGTATTTTCTGTTTGAAATTGAGGAGCTGGAGCAAAAGTCTGACTCAGAGACAGAGAAAGCACTGCAGATGCTGTCCGGATCTGACCTCCTTGCACTCGAAAGAGCTTTTCTGGAGTTACAGAAATCTAAATAGAGCATTCTCAACGGCTATGAAAAGCTAACTTTCAGAGCTTTCCGGAAATTTATAATAGTTTATACTTTGCTTCAGAATTGAAGGCCCAAAACTGGTATCCAATGCCAGTTTCCTGCACTATTCTGGCGTCCAACGCCCAAAGGAGAAGAGACCAGCGTCCAATGCCCATAAAGGACTCCCTAGCCAGCGTTCAATGCCCTAGAGACCTCCTAGCACATGGATCTCAATCAAGCTCAGTCCAAACACTCACCAAGCGGGCCCTAGAAGTAGATTTTAGCACTAAAAGACTGTTTTACCCTTCTTAACGTAATCCTTAGTCATTAGTTTAATATTTAAAGACTTTTACACCTCTCATTAAAGGAGGGACGCACACTTTACACATTTTATGATTGTATTTTCCATCAGTAGTTTCTAAACCTCCTAGGTTGAGGCGAGGAGCTCTGCTGAGTTTTATGGATCAATAAAAGTATTACTGTTCTTTTTCAATCCGTGTTTGATTCTCTATTCTAAGATGTATCTTCGTTCTTCATTCTAAGACCGTGTGCCTGACAACCACCCGTGTTCTTCTTGGGTTCGTGTGACTACGTAACTGGAAAGCATTGAACCACTAGCTTGATTATACTCTCTTAGACGGCTAATCCACGACTTCGTTGGGGACTTCTTGAAACATTAGTTCAGCCGAGGTATGGGAAGATTAGAGTCTTTATGGTAGAGGCTAGAACCCAAAGGTGCAACATTCTCTGATCTGGAAGATTCGACCTTTTCTGTGGCATTTTGAGTAGGATCATTAAGGAGAATGGACTGCAGGAGCTTCACCCTCAATCAGAATGGATCCACACTAACCCTGGGTTTCAGATCTGGAGGAGCATTGGCGACCTCTCAATCGGCGTTGATCACATTCAGCATGCCATAGAAGAAATCATTCACAGTTGAAGAAGACAGTAAGACCAGAATTAATCCAGAAGAACAAAGCATCTCTAAGCCTTGACCACCTTCTTATCATAGTTTACACAACTTCTAAGTTTTGAGTAATATTTTCTCTTTATTTTCTTTTATGCAATTAAACAATATACCTACATCGCCTATTCACCTGACTAAGATCTACAAGATAACCGTAGCTTGCTTCAAACTACAATCCTCATGGGATCGACCCTGACTCACTCAGGTATTACTTGGACGACCTAGTGCACTTGCTGGTTCTGTGTACGAAGTGTGAGGATTCGTGTGCACTAATGATTGTGTTGGGTGAGGAATTATTTTAGTGTAATATAATTGATTATTGAAGTTGAGGAGTGTATAATGTCAGTGCAAATTTGGTAAGAGTGGTGAATTGTGACCCAAAAGGGTAGGATTTGATGTGACTTCGAATTAGTTTGGTTTTAACTTGGTTTTGGTTATGAATTTTGGAAAGTTGAGAACCTTGTAGTTTTTGGTAAAAATTAGTTTTTGGTGAACTTTGACAAAGCATAACTTGAGCCTCAAAGCTTGAACTTGAATGAACTTTGTTTTAAATTAAAGGTGGCATTGAGAGCTTTAAATTGATATAAAGATTGTAGGAAATGGATTTTTATAGAGAAATTATGACTATTCAAAGTTTGGTGCCAAAAGCTGAATTCTGCAGCATTTGAAATTTTTCTAAGTCTGGTATGGGTTGCGTACACGACAGGATGCACGTGACGCGACCAACCCATTCGGGTTGGGTAACTCGCGTACGCGAGCAAGCAACTTTTAATCCTTGCGTACGCAAACTTCAACACGCGATGCGAGCAACCCTTTTGGGTTGAGACACTCGCGTACGCGAGTAGGTGGTTGCGTACGTGACCACCTCTTTTCAAACAGCACGCATACGCGAGACAGAGGCTTGCGTACGCGAGACCCCTGTTTTGCAGAAAAATGATTTTTACATGCTTTCAAAAGGTTCTCTAATCCTTTTCAACTTCCCTAAGATGTAAATTAAGGGTAAAGTTAATGATTAGGTCTAAGGACTAATAGAGGACAATTAAGAACTTAAATAAGTGAATTTTATGTGAACTTAGAAAATGGAGGCTTAGGTTTCTGGTGTACTGATGACGGATTAGCTGAGAGAGATGACGAAGTACTGTAATAGCGATTGATATAAAGAATTGTGAAAATTATGAATTGAACAGTGGTTGAGATGAGTCTGGGACTCGGAATGGAATGATGAATTATTGATATATTGAAAAATGATTTTCTGAAAAACCACTGGATTACTGTTATATACAGAGATTTGTTGAGACGATATGTGCCTGGCAGTGACGGTAGGTTAATTCCGGCTTTCGAGGTCGCAGCGCCGTAAGGACAGTAGGTTTATCCCGGTTACGCTAAGATGTGAGGTCTGTGGCAAGAGTATCCCGCTCGTATCCCTTCGGAATCACTATAGTGTGCAGGCACTGACATCCTGGACAGTGATTCGGGCACGATATCTCAGGGGTTCCCAATATGAGACCGAAGGGCTACATCTCCATGGAGATGTGTCGGGTTTGTAGTTGAACCGAAAATGTGATATCACAGCCAAATAGGACAGACATTCATCATGTGCATCTTTTATCTGTTTGATTGCTTTGCCGACTTGTATTATTTGCCTAATTGTGTAACATGTCTAATTGCTTATCTAAATTACTTGATATACATGCTTATACATATGTTTTACTTGCATTGCTATTTTCTGTGTATTCTACTGGGATTGAGGAGGTTCGGAAGGCGATGGGATCCAAGGAGGATAGGTTGGTGAAGGCTGTCAGACAGCGATGAAATGAATAGATTAAAAATTCCACTAAGTTAGATTACCCCTTTATTATCATGGTTTTAAGTTATGTTTTAAAGTTTTACTTATGTTTTAAGCCTGAATCTCATGATGGATATGAAGCTCTAGGATTGCCTCTGGCATCCAAGAGTCTTATATCTTACATCACTAGGCACTGTTACCATACTGAGAACCTCCAGTTCTCATTCCATACTCTGTTGTTGTTTTTCAGATGCAGGTCGTAACCCACCTCGGTGAGTTGCTTTGATGGTGACAGAGCGGAGGATCCTAGCTATGTTTTGAAGTCTTTTGGTTTATTTTGCTTAGTTCTCTCATCATTTGTATTTATTTTTCCTAGAGGCTTACTTTGAGAGGAAATTCTGTATAAGTTGTTTTACTTTTCTAAACTCTGTATGCCTGTATACAACTAGCTAGCTTAAACTCCGTGAGCCGTTGCTAGACTCTTATACCCTTATATATCTTCATATCTGTACATATATCTTGTGCCTTGATTAGTGTAGCTTCGTTGTGAATGTTTTGCGCTTTTCAAATTCTATTTTTTGAGCTTAATCCTTCATCAGGCTTCTAGAATTATTATTTCTTTCTACATAAAGATACGTATGAACTTTAGACTTGTCGTAACCTTTGATTAAACTTTGCTTTATGACACGAGGTAAGGCTTAGGGTAATTAGGGTGTTACATAATAGGGGATTAAAGAACGAATCCACCTTAGTGACGGCGGCTGCTGCTTCCTCTTAGGAATCCAATTGAGCGCTTGATGTCTTCTATGTCACGCCCTTGTCCTTGTTGCTCTTCCCTCATGGCTCTTTGATCTTCCCTCAGGGTTCTTTGATCTTCTCTTATTTCATAGAGGATGGAAGAGTGCTCTTGACGTCCCATCCTCAGTTGGTCCATGCTGGAGCTTAATTCTCCTAGAGAAGTATGCAATTGGTCCCAAAAAAATTTTTTGGGGAGGAAAATACATCCTTGAGGCATCTCAGGGATTTCTTATTGAGGAAGCTCTATATGTTCTTGCTCTGGTCCATGTGTTGGCTCTCTAACATGCTCCATCCTTCTTTTAGTGATTGGCTTATCCTCCTTAATGGGGATGTCTCATTCTGTGACAATTTCGGCTGAATTGCATAGGTGACATATGAGGTAAGGGAAGCGGAGGCAAGTGCCTTTCCCTTCCTCTTCCTTAAGGTTTCACCAGTCTTTGGTGCCATACTTAGGAGTGGTAGAAGTAAAAAAGCAAAGCCTTTGTAACACCAAACTTAAGAGTTTTCCTCATCCTCGAGCAAATATGAACAATTGGGAGTGAGAGAGTGGAAGAAGAAGAAGATAGAGGGAGAGATAGAAGGTGAGGTAGGTAGGGTAGGTGGAGTTTCTGTGGGACCCACCGGTCTTGGGAGACAAGGAAATTCGAATTTCTTGCCCCCTTTTGGGCATTGAACGCCCAGCTCTTGCTCCTGGCTGGCGTTCAACGCCAGTTTAGTGCTCCTTATAGGGCGTTGAACGCCCATTGGGGTGCTCCTTCCTGGCGTTCAACGACAGGTCTGTGCTTCTGTTGGGGCGTTGAACGCCTAAGCTCTGTCCCCTGGCTGTGTTCAACGCCAGCTATATGCTCCCTGGCTGGCATTCAACGCCAGCTTTGCCGCTCCTCATGGGCATTGAATGCCCACTCTGGCCCCCTTGTTTGACGTTCAACGCCAGCAAAGTCTCTGCTCCAAGGTGTTCTGTTTCCAGCTCTGACTATTTCTGTTTCTGTTTTAACTACTACACATGATCACAAACATTAAAAGCAAGGGAAAACTCTAAAAATAAACTAAAATAAACTCAAATGAAAATAAACAAAAGAAATAAGAACAGAAATACTCTACTCATGGTTTGGTTGCTTCCCAACAAGCGCTTCTTTAATGTCATTAGCTTGACACTCGATTGTTGACTTTCTTCCTCTTCTTCTAGTTGGTTAACAGAAATAACTCCATGGGAGAAGAGGAGGAGATTAGTGCCCTCAAATTTGGATTCCTCCTAACAAACTCTCTTTTAGTGTGATGAGCTTGATTCTCCTTGCTTGTTAGGGTAGGGGTTGTATTG
The DNA here is from genome assembly GCF_059453495.1 of Arachis ipaensis. Classification (NCBI taxonomy): domain Eukaryota; kingdom Viridiplantae; phylum Streptophyta; class Magnoliopsida; order Fabales; family Fabaceae; genus Arachis; species Arachis ipaensis. The sequence continues at coordinate 65,811,709 of NC_142443.1, forward strand.
TTTCTCCATCCCCTATGCATCTTCTTCTTGGGACCTTTCTCCTTGATGGGTGGTGACTGCCCAACACCAAACTTAAGTTTGATGTCTGGGGAAATTGTATGAGTTTTCACCAAGAGAGGAGGCTTCAATATTGTACTCTGCATGAGGTACCTTCTTTGTCAGGGGGTAGTGGAGGTTGAAGGACCTTGATAATCATGTAATCCTTCTGTAACCTCATCACTAATTCGCCTTTCTCAGTATCAGAGAGGTTTCTTCCAGTAAATAGAGACCATTGCTCCAAAACCTCAGAAAAAGGACTATTGATTTGTAGCTTCTTATAGCCGTCCAAAGACTGTGAGCAGTGCTCTTCATTGGTCTCCTTTTGAGGCATCTGAGGGTGTGGTACTTCAGGCTTTCTTCCCATAAGAGGGGCGTGCAACAATGTGCTTCCAACATCTTCTTGAGCCTCTTCTTCATTTAGTTCTTCAACAGTTGGTACCATTTTATGCTCAACCTCCTTGGTACTAATGAGGGCTAAACACTCTTCTCTTATCTATTTAGATAAGTGCTGTCTATTTTGACTCAACTGTGCCTCTATAGTTCTGTTAGAGGCTCCGGCTTCTTATAGCATCTCTTAAAATTTCAACATTTGTTGTGCAAGTGAGCGTAGTTGCTGGGTTAATGATTCATTCTGTTCTAGACGGTTAGATTCAATGGTCACTGTCTTGACCTCTCCTTTCATTGAAGTCTCACCAGATGAGTACAGATGCTGATTGCTAGCAACTGTCTCAATGAGCTCGTCAGCTTCCTCAATTGTCTTTCTCATGTGGATTGAACCACCAACAGAATGGTCTAAGGACATCTTAGCCATATCTGTGAGTCCGTAATATAAGATGTTTAACTTTACCCATTCTGAAAATATTTTAGTAGGGCATTTCCGTAGCATCAATCTGTACCTCCCCCAAGCATCATAAAGGGATTCATTAACTTTTTGTCTGAAGCCTTGGATGTCTAATCTCAACTGAGTCAGCTTTCTTGGAGGAAAGTATTGATTCAAAAACTTGTCCACCAGTTGATTCCATGTTTTCAAGCTAGAGTTGGGTTGGTTGTCTAACCACCTCTTTGCCTGGTCTTTAACAGCAAAGGAAAAAAGCATCAGTCTGTAGACATCCTGGTCTACTCTCTCAGTGTGTACTGTGTCAGCTAATTACAGGAATTCTGCAAGGAATTCCATGCGCTCTTCATGTGAAAGTCCATAAAACTGGCAGTTTTGCTGCACTAGAATGATTAACTGTGGATTGAGCTTAAAGTTAGCTACTCCAATAGGAGGTATGCTAATGTTGCTTCCATAGAAGTCAAGAGTGGGAGCTGTATAAGACCCCAAATTTCTTCTGAACTGTTCATCCCCATTTGGGTTTATGGTGAACTCTTCCTATTCCTATACACTCAGTCAAGAAATAAGGAAATAGGAAAGTGCGTGTCTCTATATCAGAGTATAGATCACTTCTAGTAAGATGTCTTGAGAAAACAAAAAGAATGGAGGTAAAGGGAGAGAGATGGAATTTGAATTTTTGAAATTAAAAAAAAAGGAAATTAATTTTTTTGTTTTTATTTTATTTAATTGTTAATTTTGAAAAGAAGAAAGAAAAATAAAAGAAAATTTAAGACAACTAATTAATTAAAAAGATTTGAAAATTTTAAAGGTGGTTTTCGAAAAAGAAGAGAGAGAAAGAAGTAGATGATTTTCAAAAATAAAAGAGAGAGAGAGAGAAAGAGGTAAGAATATTCGAAAAAGAAGAGAGAAGAATTAGTTAGGAGGTTTTGAAAAAGAGGAAAGAGAAAAAAGAGTAGAAAAAAGAATAAGATAAAATAAGTAAATAACTAATCAACAAGATTTGAAAGTAAAGTAAAAGATTTGATTTTGAAAATTTAAAGATTGAAATTTGAAAATTAAATTTTTGAAATTTGAAATTTGAATTTAAAAAGAAAGTCAAAGAAAGATTAAGATTTGAAAGAATAAGTCAACAAGAAAAGATAAGATTTGAAAAGATTTGATTTTGAAATTTTAAATTGATTCAAGATAAGATAAAGATTTGAACATTTGAATTTTAAAATTTGAATTTAAGATAAGATAAGATTTAAAATTTAAAGATTTTGAAAAAGATTTTGAAAAAGATTTTAAAAAGATATGACAAAGATTTGAAAAAGATTTGAAAAGATAAGATTTGGTGTTTGAATTTTAAAAAAGATTTGATTTTGAAATTTGAAATTTGAGAATTTTGAAATTTGAAATTTGAAATTTAAAATTTGAATTTTGAATTTTGAAAACTTGAATTTTGAAATTTGAATTTTAAATTTTGAATTTTGAAAATTGAATTTGAATTTGGATAAGATAAGAATTTGAAATTTGAATTTTAAAATTTGAATTTAAAATAACATAGGATTTTTGAAATTCAAAGAAAGATAAAAAAGATAAGATAAATATTTGAAATTCAAAATTTAAACTTTACTAACAAGAAAACACCAAAATTTGAAAAGATAAGATGAAGAACGAGATTGCATAAGAGAATACAATCAAAAATATTGAATTAGAACAGTAATATTATTGATCCATGAAACTCAGCAGAGCTCCTAACCTTAACCTTAGGAGGTTAGTGACTCATATTGTACATAATAGTGTTCAAAAATAATGGGGGAGGAAGAAGATCCTAAACAACGGGTGATCTCCTCCTATATATACTAATCTGCTAACTAAGAATTATAGAAATAAAATAAACTAAGTTGATAGTACAAAAATATACTTCTGAGACCCACTTAGTGAGTATTTGGGCTGAGCTCGAGTGAAATCCACAAGCTAGTACCCCTTAGGGGCGTTGAACGCTGGCTTGGGACTCCCTTTTGGGCGTTGGACGCAAGCTGCTCCCCTGTGGGCGCTGGATCCCAGGAATGGGGCTGGTGGCTGGTGTTGAACGCCAGTTTTGGGCCTTTATTTTCAAAGTAAATGATGAGCGGATAATTTATACGCTTTTTGGCATTATTTTTAGTATGTTTTTAGTAGGATCTAGTTACTTTTAGGGATGTTTTTATTAGTTTTTATGTTAAATTCACATTTCCGGACTTTACTATGAGTTTGTGTGTTTTTCTGTGATTTCAGGTATTTTTTGGCTGAAATTGAGGGACTTGAGCAAAAATCAGATTCAGAGGTTGAAGAAGGACTGCTGATGTTGTTGGATTCTGACCTCCCTGCACTCAAAGTGGATTTTCTGGAGCTACAGAACTCTAAATGGCGCACTCTCAACGGCGTTGGAAAGTAGACATCCAGGGCTTTCCATCAATATATAATAGTCCATACTTTGCCCAAGTTTAGACGATGCAAAAGGGCGTTGAACTCTAGTTCTACGCTGCAGTCTGGAGTTAAACGCCAGAAACACGTCACGAACCAGAGTTGAACGCCAAAAACACATTACAACTTGGCGTTCAACTCCAAAAGAAGCCTCTACACGTGTAAACTTCAAGCTCAGCCCAAGCACACACCAAGTGGGCCCCGGAAGTGGATTTATGCATCAATTACTTACTTCTGTAAACCCTAGTAACTAGTTTAGTATAAATAGGACTTTTTACTATTGTATTTGACATCTTGGGACGTCTAGTTCTTAGATCATGGGGGCTAGCCATTTGGCCAGGCTTGAACCTTTCACTTATGTATTTTTTAACGGTAGAGTTTCTGCACTCCATAGATTAAGGTGTGGAGCTCTGCTGTTCCTCATGATTTAATGCAAAGTACTACTGTTTTATATTCAATTCAACTTATTCTGCTTCAAAGATATCCATTCGCACCCAAGAACATGATGAATGTGATGATTATGTGACGCTCATCATCATTCTCACTTATGAATGCGTGCCTGATAAACACTTCCGTTCTACATGCAAATAAGCTAGAATGAGTATCTCTTAGATATCTAATACAGAGGACCGAGTCCGAGATATTAGAATCTTCGTGGTATAAGTTAGAACCCATGGTTGGCCATTCCTGAGATCCGAAAAGTCTAAACCTTGTCTGTGGTATTCTGAGTAGGATCTGGGAAAGGATGGCTGTGACGAACTTCAAACTCGCGAGTGCTGGGCGTAGTGACAGACGCAAAAGGAGGGTGAACCCTATTCTAGTATGATCGAGAACCTCCAGATGATTAGCCGTGTCGTGACAGAGCATTTGGACCTTTTTCACAGAGAGGATGGGATGTAGCCATTGACAACGGTGATGCCCTATATAAAGCTTGCCATGGAAAGGAGTAGGAAGGATTGGATGAAGACAACAGGAAAGCAGAGGTTCAGAGGAACGAAAGCATCTCTATACACTTATCTGAAATTCTCACCAATGAATTACATAAGTATTTCTATCTTTATTTTTTGTTTATTTATTATTATTATTCGAAAACTCCATAACCATTTGATATCTGCCTGACTGAGATTTGCAAGGTGACCATAGCTTGCTTCAAGCCGACAATCTCCGTGGGATCGACCCTTACTCACGTAAGGTTTTATTACTTGGACGACCCAGTGCACTTGCTGGTTAGTTGTATCGAAGTTGTGACAAATCATGAATTAAGATTAGAGCACCAAGTTTCTGGAGCCATTACCAGGGATCACAATTTTGTGCACCAGTAAAGCATGGACTATTATATATTTCTGGAAAGCCCTAGATGTTAGCTTTCCATAGCAATTAAGATCATTCCATTTGGATCTCTGTAGCTCTAGAAAATCGCCTTCGAGTGCACGGAGGTCAGATCCTAACAGCATCTACAGTCCTTTCTCTGCTTCTGAATTAGACTTTTGCTCAAGCTCCTCCATTTCAGCCAGAAAATACCTGAAAGCACCATAAAACACAAAAATAGAAAGTAGAATCCAAAAATGTAAATTTTGCACTAAAACCTACGAAAACATAATAAAATGTAAACAAAACATAATGAAAATGATGCCAAAAAGCGTATAAAATATCCACTCATCAGGAAGCATTTGAACTTGAGGAAGCTTGGAAAGAAGTAGAGCTTGAATAATCTTGTCAAGTGGTGGAAGCCTTTCAAAAAGGATGGACGGGAGTGGAAATTGCCTCGTCAAGACCGTTGGAAGCATCTCTCCCAAGGTCACCATCATCTATTACATCATTCAAGTGGGTAAAACTTATCTCTCTTAGCTTTTTTATTCTACTTGAATATGGTTTGCTAGAAATGGATGGTCAACTTAGGATGCTCTGTGGGTTAAAGAGTAGAAGAGAGATGATTAGTGGTTGGCATCATAATTCTCGGTACATTATAGTTGGGAGCTCAAAGTTTAGGATCAAGGATTGGTATGCTACTCAATTGATAGGATCTAGGAGGATGTTTGGGTGCTTGCATGAGAATTCTAAGTTGAGTATCGCACCCGGATGGAATTGTTATGATCAACTTGAAGACGGGTTTGAAAACAAGATTTGGGATCCCGGATTACAAGAGGAGGATCAATTTTGGGAGCTCATGACTTGTGTGGAACTTCACCAAAGTTTGATGCACCTGATTGGAAATTCTGACAACAATGGAAGTCCAAGTATTGGTAGAAGTTAAAGGATGAATTCAAGCACAAGCCACCTTGATGAGAGCTCCCCATAAGTCCAACTTAAGGACAATAAATAAAAATGCTAGGTGGGAGATACCCCACCCTAGTAACATCTTTTCAGTTTTCTCTTTTGTATATAGTGGTAAAATTAGTCTAATTTCATATTTTGTTTGTTTAGTTGAGTTTATTTGATAGTCTAGGGTGTTAAATAAGGTTTGATGGTGTTTAGATGACTGTGTGGATGTTTGGAATGCTTGGTTTGGTGCTAGAACTTGAAAAATTTTGAAAAACATAGCACCCAGTCACACGTACGCATGACCCACGCATACGCGTGACCCCAAGATTCCAACCTCCCATGCGTACCGTCCTCCACGCATACGCGTGACCCCCATATTTTGACCGTTCCAGGATCGTGCATGAATGATGCTGCATCCAACGGTCCAAACAGAGAGTTGTGCGCGTAGGGTGCGGGAAGTGTGCACACAGCACAATTTTTACCCACATGTACGTGTGACCCATGCATACGTGTCACCCTCTATTTTCCCCAGTCCTGTTCGCGCTTGCTCGACACGTAACCGTTACATCCCACTCTACCTATTCCATGCTTACGCATGACTAACGCGTACGCGTGGGCACCCGTGCCTCACATTTTCCTTTTCTTCTCTTCTTTTCATTTCTTTCCCTCTTCTCTCTTCTCTTCTTTTCTTTCCATCCTTCAACCATCATCTACCACTATCATTCACCACCTATTCACCATCTACCATTAGTTAGTTATTTAGTTAGTTTAATTTTCTATTTTTAGTGATAAGTGTTGGATTATTAATCTTGTTGATATTTATTGCTACTGATTATTGATAAGATGCTATTTCAGCTTTATTGTTGTTAATTTTCATGGTTGGATTTCTTTATTGAGGTTATAATTTGTTACTTGGTTTTGAGTTCTTCATGCTTAACATTTATGAATACCAAGTACATGTGACATTGCCTTCAAAGCGCTCTAAATCATTTGAATTACATGTTTTGGCCACCATGTGATTTAAATCATTTCACCATGATGAGGCAATTACTTCTCTTCGATGCATTTTTTGTTAGGAGATGCTTGTTATTGATTAATCTTTATTTACGTCACCTAGTTCATGCATTAAGATTTTGGAATTGTGAAATTGGATCAAAAGCTTACCTAGTGACATATTTTTGAGCTTTGTAAAGCTTTGTGGACCATTCTTGCTATGTGATTGATTTTAATTTCTATCTCTCTTTTCCTAAGTTTCATAGCACCCATGTCTCCCATTTTATGTCAACTAGGTGATGTGAACCAAAACTTCAAAGTGTGTCATTGACTGATGTGTCATTTCCACAGTTTCTTTTGTTCATTAAGTATCCTTGCACATCAATCAATGTTCATTCAATCATCCATTTCACATTTACTTTATTATTGATTGAGTGCTTCTAGGCTTCCTTATTACTTGTTGTTTATCTCAACCTACAAGTTTCTTTTGAAGTATCTCAAGCACACTAGAATGAGTGAAGTGCATACCTCTTTTGTGTAATTGTGACATTGCTTTCTATGCTAGCGTGTGTTCTAAACCGCATGCAACTTAGAAATCACACACTATTTTTACTCAATGTCACAAACTAATTCACTCACTTCATTCTAGTGATCATCACCTCATTCCAACAATTTACGCTTCCTTGCTTTTGCATTTTCTTATCTTACTTTTCAATTTTCTATTTTTCATGGGTGAGTAATCATATGCAAAAACGGAAGCGGCAGAAAGAACATGCAACAACCAGTTGATCCACCAGCTGAAGGTGGCAATCCATGAAATTGCCGTACCCCCTTGCTCATCTTCGAATGCACCGAGGACGGTGCAAACTTTTAAATGCTGGGAGGTCATCCGACCAATCGGCCATTTTTGGGTGACAATTTTCTAATCCTAACACTTTCACATTTTATTTTATTTCATTACTAGGTCTTTTAGAATTTTTAATTGTATTTTTTTAGTTTATTGCATTTCTTTGAATATATAATAAGCTTAGTCAAAATAATAAAATTTTCCAAGAAATTTATTTATTGGCACCCCAATTGATTTGAGTAAATTTTTTTTTCATTGAACTTGCTTGAATTATATATTGTGGGACATGTTTTTAGGCTAAGAACACATAAGCTTGTGAGTTTTTGAGCCTAATTGTGTGGTTGCATCATATAACCAATATTTTCCTTCTTGTGTGTATTATTCTCTTTCTATGATTGTAATCTTTGATTTGTTTGATTCTTTATATCTATTATTTCCTGTATAAATGCATTTATATGATTGAGGCCGTTGTTTCATTTATCTTACTTATCCAAATAGTCTACCTTTTATCCACCATTGTTAGCCAATTTTGAGCCTATTTTAATCCCCTTTTGTTCTTAAATTTAGCACATTACTAGCCTTAAAGTGAAAAATAATAAATATCGTTAATTTAGATCTTTGATTAGCTTAGGCTAGTGAGAGTGTTTATCATTCCAGTATGGGAAATTTAGGAACAATGGGTGAGATAAAAGTGTATTTTATAGTTTTGTTGAAAATCTTGGGAATTGGGTACATACTCATGTATTAAATGTTTAAACCATATGCATTGATGTTCTTGTATATATTCTAGTTTGAAAAGAAAACAAAAATGATATATATATATATATATATAGAAAAAGAAAAGAAAAAAAAGCAATAAAAAGGGGACAAAATGCCCCAAAGGAGAGTTTAATAATAATCAATGCATATATATTGTGATAAAAAAGAGAATGCATGAGTGTGTAAAAAAGTGAAGAATGGGTAGTAGGTTTGCAATAGAATTATATAGGTTGTTATATGTGTTTGGTGAGAGCTTAAGCTAATCAAAGATGCAAATTTCAAACTCACTTAACTATATATATATCCTTACTTTGACCTTAACCCCATTACAACTTATGGATAAGTCCTTATGATATTTGTATGCATGAATTGAATAATTGTTGATTGTTAGATGAAAAACAAATCTTGGAAAGCATGATTAGAGGAGAATTAAGTGAATCAACCCTATACACTTGAGTGACTAGAGCGGATACACATCCGGTGAGAGTTCGATTGCTCAATTACATGTTTTCACCTATGATCATTTCTTTTCTTGCAAGTTGTTAAATTATTTTCAATAACTCTAATCAATTGTGAATTTGATTTCGTTGTGATCGCTTTACCCCTTGTGTTCATATATGTATTCTTGGAAATTGACTTATTTTGACCAAGTAGTTGCACGCATTTACATAGATTGCATGTAGATAGGTTACATTAGATAGTTTACATTGAATAAATGTTCATACCCCATTTCTTATCGCTCTTGATTTATCATGAGGACATGCTTAGTTTAAGTGTAGGGAGGTTTGATAAACCCCAATTTTGTGGTTTATCTTGTGTTGAATTTAGGTAATTTTATCAACTTATCTCACATTTATTCAATGAAATAGCATGCTTTTGTAATTCTCCCTAATTTGTGCTTAAGAGTGAAAACATGCTTTTTGGGCCTTTAATTTGCTAATTTTAATTCACTTCAATTCCATTCTATGCCTTGATATGTTTGTTGAGTGATTTCAGGCTTGTAAGGCAAGTATTAGATGGAAGAAGTGAAGAGAAAAGCATGTAAAGTGGGAGAATTCATAAAGAAATGAGGATTTGCTTAACTCAAGGCCATGCGCACGCGTCACCCACGCATACGCATGAGGAGGAAATTTGCCAAGCGACGCGCACACGTCACCCATGCACACGCGTGACGTTAGTCACGTGACCTCATTAAAGTGAAAATGCTGGGGGCAATTTTTGAGCCATCCAGGCATAAGTCCAACTCATTTCTGAAGCTATTTGATGCAGAATTCAAGAAGGAGAAAGGGGGAGCAATTAAATTAGCTTAGCAACATGTCTTAGGGTACTTTTCTAGAGAGAGAAGCTCCCTCTTCTCTCTAGAATTAGGGTAGATTTAGGTTAAACTCTCTTAGATTCAAGCTTTAATTCTTGTTGTCATCTAGTTTCTTCTACCTTTCTTTGTTCTATTACCTTAATTCTCTTAGTTTTACTTGTTAATTTCTCTTTTATTCCACTTTTATGTTCATGCACTCTTGTTAATTTCAATTTCATTTAATGCAATTTGATGTTTCTTTGTTTATTGTTGCTTAATTGAGTTGTCATTGTTATTTTCTTTCTTTGGGTAGTCGTAGATTTTATATTTCTTGCAATTTTACCTTGCTTTCTTTTTATGCCTTCCAAGTGTTTGACAAAATGCTTGGTTGGATTTTAGAGTAGATTTTGAGCATTCTTGGCTTGGAAAGAGAAATTAGGCAATCTTGAGTCATTAATATCCAACTTATATTGGTGATCTAGAGTTGTTAGTTAATATTATTTTCATTGACTCTAATCTCTTACTAATTCAATTAGTAAGTTGATTAGGACTTATGGATTGAGATTAACTAGTCTTATTTGATTGTCTCCCGATGTTGGAGGTAGCAAAATAGGATTAATTCTTAGTAATTATTATGTTATGATTAATGACTACTTGACTAGGATAGAAAGCCTTGATTCTCAATCCTTGCCATGAATGCCTCTTTTTATTAGTTGTTATATTTAGTTGTTTGATTTACATTTCTTGCCATTTAATTTCTTACCTTTTTATCAATGCACCCAGTGAAACTCAAAACCAAAAATTGAGCACTCGATTGTAATTCCTAAGGAGAACGACACGGCACTAATACTCTCGGTAATTTTTATTGGGTTGAACTTGTGACAACCAAAATTAAACTCTAATTGATTGTTATCTATCGATTTGGAACTATACTTCTCTTTTACCGAGAAGAAATTCTAAGTCGACGGTAGCGCTGACATCACTGACCATGCTGCTCTTAAGTACCTTCTAACCAAGCAGGATTCTAAACTAAGATTGATCAGGTGGGTGCTCCTTTTTCAGGAGTTTGATATTGATATTAGAGACAAGAAAGGGTCAGAGAATCAAGTGGTTGACCATCTTTCCAGGATTGAGCCTAAAGAGGGGATGCAACAACCCACTCCTGTGACTGAGACATTCCCGGATGAGAAACTCTTTATGATTCAGAGGTCTCCGTGGTTTGCGGATATTGTAAACTACAAAGCCATGAGGTTCATCCCCAAGGAGTACACTAATCAACGAGTTAAAAAGCTTTTAAATGATGCTAAGTACTACTTGTGGGAAAAACCTTATCTTTTTAAAATGTGCACAGATGGTATAATCTGGTGTTGTGTCTCAGATGAGGAATCACAGCAGATTCTCTGGCATTGTCATGGTTCCATGTACGGAGGCTACTTTGGTGGTGAAAGGATGGCTACTAAGGTTCTTCAGAGCAGTTTTTATTGGCCGAATCTCTTTAAAGATTCTCGAGAATTTATTCGGAACTGTGACAAGTGTCAGAGAGCCAAGAATCTCCCCAATAACCATGAGATACCACAGCAAGAAATTTTGGAGATTGAGTTGTTTGATGTGTGGGGTATTGATTTCATAGGACCTCTTCCACCCTCATACTCAAACACTTACATCTTAGTGGCAGTTGATTATATGCCCAAGTGGGTGGAAGTAGTGCCTTTACCCGCTAATGATGCCAAAGTGGTGCTGAGCTTTCTTCAGAGGTATATTCTCAGCTGGTTTGGTGTCCCAAGGACACTTATTGTGATGGAGGAAGCCACTTATGCAACTGACAGTTGGACTTACTTCTTCAGAGATATGGAGTTCGTCATAAGGTGGCAACCCCTTATCACCCACAGACAAGGGGACAGGTGGAAGTCTCGAACAGAGAACTCAAGAGGGTTCTGGAGAAGACTGTTAGCTCTTCACGGAAGGACTAGGCTAGGAAGCATGATGATGCTCTCTAGGCATACTAAACTGCATTCAAGACTCCTATTGGCATGTCCCCTTATTAATTAGTCTTTGGTAAAGCCTCTCACCTGCCAGTTGAGTTGGATCACAAAGCATATTGGGAAACAAAATTCCTCAACTTTGATGCCAAGGATGCAGGAGAAAAGAGGCTCCTTCAATTAAATAAGCTTGATGAATTTAAAAATTCTGCTTATGAGAATGCCAAGCTCTATAAGGAGAAGTCCAAGTTGTGGCATGACAAGAAAATAGCCACAAGAGCATTTGAGCCAGGCCAGAAAGTCTTACTATTCAATTCAAGGCTCAAGCTCTTTCCTGGAAAGCTGATGTCCTGGTGGTCAAGACATTTTGTGATAACTAGAGTGTCGTCGTATGGTCATGTGGAACTTCAAGAAGAAAAATTGGATAGAAGGTTCACGGTCAATGGCCAGAGATTGAAGCACTATCTTGGAGGCGAGGTTGATCGCCAGAGGTCCGCTCATCTGCTGACTTAGCGGAGATGAATGCCAAGCTAATGACATTAAATATGCTCTTGTTGGGAGGCAACCCAACCGATCATATCCTTAGATTTAATATTTATTTTAGTTTTAATTTATTTGTTATAGTTCTTCATAGTTTTCCTTTGTTTTACATGTGTTTTGGTCATTGATAAACCCATATTTTATGATATATATTGTGCTCAATTCAAGAGATTTATTCAATCCTTCACTCACTTATTCATGTAAATTGCATGGTTTTACTTTCCCTTCCTTATTATGTGATATGTGTGAATTACATGTTTCCTATGCTTTAAAATTATTTATTTTAATTGCCCTTTATTACCATCCGATGCCGTGATTTGTGTGTTGAGTAGTTTCAGATCTTCTAAGGCAGGAATGACTTAAAGGATGGAAAGGAAACATACAAAAATGGAAGGAAAGCACAAAATGGAGTTTTTGAAGAAACTGGCAGCGACGCGAACGCATGGACGACGCGGCCGCATGCCTAGCGCGAAAAGACAGCGACGCGAACGCGTGACTAACGCGGACGCGTGCCATGAGCAGAACACAGATGACGTGGACGCATGACCGAGGCGAACGTGTGACAAGGAAAACTCCAGATGACGCGACCGCGTGACCCACTGAAGAACTGAAGATTGAAGGTTTAGAAGTTCTAGTAAACTCTCGTTGCAAGTATAGTTACTAAACCAAGCAATCAACCTTTCTTACAAATGTTTTGGTTGTCACAAGTAACAAACCCCTTAAAAATTAATAACCGAAGTATTTAAACCTCGGGTCGTCTTCTCAAGGAACTGCATGGAAGTATGTTCTTATTATTGGTTGTGAATATTGTAAATTGGGGGTTTTGAAAGTAAGAAAGAAGTCTGTTGAATGACAAGTAAAATAAATAAATAACTATAAAATAAAAGTCTTGGCAAGGTATAAGTACTGAAAGTCCTATCCTTATCAATTGTGATGAGAATTGGATTTTAATCCCACTTTGTTAACCTCTAACTATGTTGGTAAATCAAGTGGATTAATTAGCTTAATCCTCAGGTCCTAGTCAATTCCTATGGAAAGACTAGAGTTATTGGAGCAACTCCCAATTTCAACCACTGCTTTATTTGACAGCTCAAGCGTTACCAATTACTTAACCCAAGCCAAAAGGGAGAAAATATCTAAATTAAATTGAAAGCATCAATATAAATAAAGCAAAGCAATCTTAAATCTGAAATACCTCAAATAATATTAATTAAGAAAATCATAACATGAATGTAGCATAAGCCAAATTGAAAAGATAAATAATAATTAAAAGTATATAATAAAAGTTGAAAATAAATAAGAGGAACATTGAACCAGTGATGAAAAAGAAATAATCCTAAATCCTAAAACTAAATCCTAAGAGAGAGGAGAGAGCCTCTCTCTCTAAAAACTACATCTAAAACTAAAATTATGAATTATGAGCTTGTTCTTATGAATGAATGGATTCCCCCACTTTATAGCCTCTAATCTGTGTTTTCTAGGCCGCAAACTGGGTCGAAAACAGACCAGAATTCGCTGGAGAAGAAATCTGCCACGCTAATTTTCGCCACTGCAACGCATCCGCGTAGAGCACGCGTTTGTGTCGCCTAGCGTCAGGGTAACTATGACGTATTATATATTAAATCGAAGCCTCGGACATTAGCTTTCCAACGCAACTGAAACCGCATCGTTTGGACCTCTGTAGCTAAAGTTATAGCCATTTGAGTGCGAAGAGGTCAGGCTGGACAGCTTAGCGATTTCTCCAACTTCTTGTATTCCTTCCACTTTTGCATGCTTCCTTCCCATCCTCTGAGCCATTCCTGCCCTGTAATCTCTGAAATCACTTAACACACATATCAAGGCATCTAATGGTAATAAGAGAGGATTTAAACATAGGGAACTTAAGGCCAAAGAAGCATGTTTTCAATCAAAGCACATAATTAGGAAGGCAAATGTAAAACCATGCAAATAGTATGAATAAGTGGGTGAAGAGTTGATAAAAACCACTCAATTGAGCATAAAATAAACCATAAAATAGTGGTTTATCAACCTCCCCACACTTAAATATTAGCATGTCCTCATGCTAAGCTCAAGAGAAGCTATAAGAGAGTGAAGAGGAATGGTGGATTAATATGAAATGCAACCTATCTATATGAATGCAACTACATGCAAAATGTTTCTACCTACTTAGTTAAAAGTAAACAAATCCTTCAAGAAGGAATATGAACTGGATTTCACTAATTCAAATCATGAAAATGAAGTACAAATAGACTTGCAAGAAGAAAATAGCTCATGAAAGCAGGGAACAAGGAATTGAGCATCGAACCCTCACTGGTAGTGTATACACTCTAATCACTCAAGTGTTTAAGGTTTGATTCTCTCAATTCTCTACTAACCTTGCTTTCTAAGGCTTGCTCTTTATCTAACAATCAACAAAAATTTAATGAACAGATACACATATCAAGAGGTCTTTTAAGGATTGTAATGGGGTTAGGGTCAAGGTAGGATTGTATTTGGCCAAGTGGACTAAAATCTGAATCCTTAATTAACTTAAACTTTTCACCTAATTTTAGACAATCCATGTAATCATAATACCACATCTAACTATCCATTAACCATGTTTTCCACATATTCATGCATTCTAATTTCAAGTACAATACATATGCATTGCTTTCACCACTTACTTTGGGGCATTTTGTCCCCTTTTTGCTTAATTGCTCTTTTTTTTCTTTTCTTTTTCTCACTTCTCTTTATATATATATATATATATATTTTTTTTTTTCTTTTCTTTTATTTTTCTCAATGCATATGATTAAATTATTGGATGCATGAATCATGTCCTAAACTTTTTTTTCACATTTTCAGAAAATTCTAACATACTCAATTCTCAAACCAAATGTTTCCAAACCCAATTTTTCCACACTTAAATCATAAGCACTCTCACTAGTCTAAGATAACCAAGGATTCAAATTAAGGACATTATTGTTTTTCGCTTAGAGTTAATGATGTGCTAAAGTAAAGAACAAAGGGGTAAAATAGGCTCAAAATTGGTTAGCAAAGAATAATGAAAAGGGTAAGACCATATGGGTATGTAAGCTCAGTGAAATAAAGGCCTCAATCATGTAAGTGTATGCATATATCAAACCATGGAAATATAGAATTAAGCAAGACAAAGATCACAATTTTAGAGAGAAAAATACACACCAAAAATAAAATATTGGTTGGTAAAATGCAACCAATCAAATAGGCTCAAAATCTCACAGGTTTTGTGTGTTCAAGCTCTAAACCATGTTCCAGTATAATATTTCTTCAAACAAGTGTAACATTAAATTTTATTTAAATTAGTGAAATGCTCTTAAAAGGTTTCTTTGAAAAAGAAAATATTACTTCAACCAAGTGGTAAAATATGCACAAAATCAAATAATCATGCAATCAAACATGCAAATGCAACAACTAACAAGGAAAATAAACCATTAGTGTTGAGATAGAAGAGTAACTAACCCATGGAGATCGGTATCGACCTCCCCACACTTAAAGATTGCACCATCCTCGGTGCATGCTAAGATGTGCAAGTGGATGGGGGTTGTGGTTCCTCAGCTGGGGCTCTTTTTGTTCCTTTCCTTGCCGGTGGTTTGGGAGTAGCTTTTTCTTTACCCTTCTTGGTGGCCATCCTGAAAAGGAAAAAGAAAGTAACTTTTAAAGATAAGGGTTAGAGCAAGGAAGAGAACGGGAGAGGTGGTAATCAATGCACATTAAAAGATGAATGATGTTAACACATGGTCATGACTAGATGTGAAAAGTTCATCAATAGAAATATAGCAAGTGCATGTAATGACAGTTAAATGCAAGATGTTTATTGGCATGTTGGTAAAGGCATGAGTAGCATAGATCAAGCATTCAATGTCCAAGTTAGATTACCAGGTCTTTCAAACTAACAACATATTTGTAATAACAATTATATTTAAATAATATAATATAAAAAGGGTTTTATGAAAAGCAAGCATTTAGAGTAGTAGAATAAAAGAAATCTAAAAATAGTGCACAATGCCATATGGGCTTTGTCACAAACACATAGCAAGCATGGTAAATAAGCTATTGAAAGTATTAAATTGAACATGCAAGAAACCCTTTAAAAATTAATATATAATTGTCAAACCATTTTAATAATCCACAAAAATATAGAAAATAATGACCCAAATAAATTTCAAACACCAATGAAAATAATGCAATGAATGAAAGTATGCAATTAAATTAAGTAAAATAAAATGAAAGATAAGAAGAATGAGGAGGGAAAGAAGGGAAGAAGAAGTAATTAAGAAAGGAGGGAGGAAAAATTAGGATTGGGGAAGAAAAGATAAGATATTTTGGCAAATTAGGATAAGCTGTGCGGCGCAAGTGACGCGGACGCGTGAGTGACGCAATCGCGTGACTTGCGCTTAAATTAATCGACGCGGTCGCATCGGTCACGTGGACGCGTGTCGCATTTTGTGCTACTGGCGCGAGGGCAGCCTCGCACTTGCACAACCCTCTGTTCAAACTCTTATTGCGCCAAATGTTGGGTGACGTGATCGCGTGGGGCATGCGATCGCGTGAGTGGCCATTAGAAGGATATGACGCGGACGCATGAGCCATGTGTCCGCATGGGAAGAATTGTGTGTTCAGCGCCAATCCAGCACCACTCTAGCATAACTTTCGGTCGTGCACCCTTTCACGTCGAATTCCAGGTGACGCGGCCGCGTGAGTGACGCGGCCGCGTGAGTGACTCGAACACGTGAGAGGCATTTTTCCCATGTGACGGGGATGCGTCGGTGACGCGGTCGCATAAGGTGAGTTGTGCCAGGGGCACGCCTCCAGCCACGCTCTCGCGTGACTTTCTGTTCAATTATCTTTTCTTCACAACGCACTGGTGACGCGGACGCGTCAGCGATGCTGCTGCGTCACGTGCGTGTGCTTTTTTTTTTTAACTGAAAAATGCAGAATGCAATGCTAATGTAGATGCTATGAAAATTTCCAGGTTCAATGAAAATAAAATAAAATAAAAATAAACAACACGAAATAAAATTGAAAAAGAAATGACCATACCATGGTGGGTTGTCTCCCACCTAGCACTTTTAGTTAAAGTCCTTAAGTTGGACATTGGATGAGCTTCCTGTTATGGTAGCTTGTGCTTAAATTCATCCAGAAATCTCCACCAATTCTTGGAATGCCAATAGCCTCCGGAGTCCCAAACTAGGCATGTAAAGCTTCTAAGCAGCTTCAAACAGATGCTCAGGCTCCCGGGGTGACAAATGTCAGAATAAATTCCAAAATTCGCCTCCGTCTTTATCTATATTTTTCCATCCGGGCGGTTTAGAAATTAGATTCTCACCAAGGTGACCAAATGTTTTCTGAGATCCATTTGATTGATCATGATGCCAATCCGTGCACTTCGAATTGAAGCGTGAAACCTTATTGAACCTTGTGCACCAGCTCTGAGTGTGAGCCAATTCCCTCTTACTCTTAAAGCCGCAGAGAGCTTTAAGCTAGCAATCTATTTCAAGCAAACCATATTCAAGTGGGAAAATAAAGCTAAAGGTTAAGGATTGTACCCAATTAAAGCTTGTATTGGGTGGTAATGGCCTTGGGATAGGTGTTCCCAGTGGTTCTGTGAGTTCTACTCCCTTGTGCTCTTCGGTGAATTTCTTCACTTCCTTGCAGACTTCTTCAATTGCATCCATGTCCTGATCAAAGCCTTCTATGTCTTCCTCATCACTTAAGTCATAAACGGGAAGTTGAGAGAAATCTACCCCTGCATCATCTTCGTATTCACTTGGGGAAGATTCTTCGATCTCAAAGAATTCACTTGCTGATGCAAGTTCATTACTGGGAGAACTTGACTTGAGATTATCATTATCAAGGAAACTTGCTTCTAGGATTATTCCATCTAGTTCTTCATAAAAGACTTGCTTTAGGAGTTGTGCACTATCCTCCTTAGCATCAATTGTGACATTTTTGACAGAGTTCTCTATAACTCTGGATTCCCATGGAAGTTCAGCGTCTCCTAAGTCTTCAACCAACTCTTCTTCGTTTACAATGACAGCTTCCTCTACTTGTTCCAGTATGAAGTCATGCCCTGTTCCGTTCACTGGAGTTTCTAGTATCTCCTTCATGCTACATTCTTCTTTAGATTGTCCACATGGGGCTGTGGGAGGTCCTTGAATGTTCGAACGTCTAGAAGATAATAAACTTACTGCCTGCTCCAGTTGATGACGGGTTGTTTGAAGTTGATCTACAGTTTCCTTGAGGTGAACCTCTGATTCTTGGGGTGATAGATTTGGACGTGGTATATGGGGAAGTGGTGGTATTTGGGTGTAATTGGATTGGAATTTGGGTAGATGAGGATCATATGGTAGTGAATGGTGAAAAGGAGCTTGTGAGTGTGGTGGTACGAAGTTATGTTGAGAGGATGGCCTATAAGCACAGGGTGGGGCTTGTTGGTAACTGCAAGGTTGTCCACCATGTCTATTGGCTTGGTATGCATTGTAGAATGGTCTTTGTCCATGATATCTTGGAGGGTGTTGTTGCCTAAAGGATTGATCAGATCCTCTTGGCTCCATCCATCGTTGATTGCTCTGACCTTGATGCATGTTCCTGTTATAACTTTTACTCCTTTCAACAATATTAGAACCAAACTCAAAGCAAGAGGGGTGAGAATTTATAGTAGCTAATAAAAATAAAAGGGGAAATAAAGACAAATAAACAAGTAAAAGAAAAGTATTTACAATAACCAATAATAAGGCACACAATTGCAGTTCCCTGGAAACGGCGCCATTTTGAAAAACTGAAGATTGATGGTTTAGAAGTTATAGTAAACTCTCGTTGCAAGTATAGTTACTAAACCAAGCAATCAACCTTTCTTACAAATGTTTTGGTTGTCACAAGTAACAAACCCCTTAAAAATTAATAACCGAAGTATTTAAACCTCGGGTCGTCTTCTCAAGGAACTGCAGGGAAGTATGTTCTTATTATTGGTTGTGAAGATTGTAAATTGGGGGTTTTGAAAGTAAGAAAGAAGTATGTTGAATGACAAGTAAAATAAATAAATAACTATAAAATTAAACTCTTGGCAAGGTATAAGAACTGAAAGTCCTATCCTTATCAATTGTGATGAGAATTGGATTTTAATCCCACTTTGTTAACCTCTAACTATGAAGGTAAATCAAGTGGATTAATTAGCTTAATCCTCAGGTCCTAGTCAATTCCTATGGAAAGACTAGAGTTATTGGAGCAACTCCCAATTTCAACCACTGCTTTATTTGACAGCTCAAGCATTACCAATTACTTAACCCAAGCCAAAAGGGAGAAAATATCTAAATTAAATTGAAAGCATCAATATAAATAAAGCAAATCAATCTTAAATCTGAAATACCTCAAATAATATTAATTAAGAAAATCATAACATGAATGTAGAATAAGCCAAATTGAAAAGATAAATAATAATTAAAAGTATATAATAAAATTAGAAAATAAATAAGAGGAACATTGAACCTGTGATGAAAAAGAATAATCCTAAATCCTAAAACTAAATCCTAAGAGAGAGGAGAGGGCCTCTCTCTCTAAAAACTACATCTAAAACTAAAATTATGAATTATGAGCTTGTTCTTATGAATGAATAGATTCCCCCACTTTATAGCCTCTAATCTGTGTTTTCTGGGCCGCAAACTGGGACGAAAACAGCCCAGAATTCACTGGAGAAGAAATCTGCCACGCTGATTTTCGCCATTGCGACGCGTCCGTGTGGGGCACGCGTTCGCATCATCTAGCGTCAGGGCAACTATGATATATTATATATCAAATCGAGGCCCCGGACGTTAGCTTTCTAACGCAACTGAAACCGCGTCGTTTGGACCTCTGTAGCTAAAGTTATAGCCGTTTGAGTGCGAAGAAGTCAGGCTGGACAACTTAGCAATTTCTCCAACTTCTTGTATTCCTTCTACTTTTGCATGCTTCCTTCCCATCCTCTGAGCCATTCCTGCTCTGTAATCTCTGAAATTACTTAACACACATATCAAGGCAACTAATGGTAATAAGAGAGGATTTAAACATAGGGAACTTAAGGCCAAAGAAGCATGTTTTCAATCAAAGCACATAATTAGGAAGGCAAATAATAAAACCATGCAAATAGTATGAATAAGTGGGTGAAGAGTTGATAAAAACCACTCAATTGAGCACAAAATAAACCATAAAATAGTAGTTTATCACCCATGCGGACGCGTGACAGACGCCACGCACCAGAAATTACAGAAAATGCTCCCAGCGATTTCTGAAGCCCTTTTTGGCCCAGATCCAAGTTCAGAAGGCACAGATTGGAGGTTATGAAGTGGGGGAATGCATCCAATTAGAGAGAGAGCTCCAATTATTCACTTTTCATAGTTTAGATGTAGTTTTTAGAGGGAGAGGTTCTCTCCTCTCTCTTAGGTTTTAGGATTAGGATTTCTTATTATTTCAATTTAGTATTCCAACTCCTTATCAGGTTCAATATTCTTTTACTTTATATTTTCCTTTTGCTTTCAGATATTTTAATGCTTTCCTTTAATTACTTTTGTTGCCAAATTTGCTTATGAACCATTCATGTTTAGATTTGATTTTCTATTTAATATGATTTGAGGTATTTCAGAATTATGATTGCTTTCCTTTATTCACATTAATAATTTACATTTTCCTCCTTTTGGCTTGGTTGATTAATTGGTAACTCTTGAGTTGTCAAACTCATCGTGATTGATAATTGTTATTTTTACCAATTGAATTAAAAACCAATAACTCTAGTCTCTTCTTAGGAATCGACTAGGACCTGAGGATCAAACTAATTGGTCCACTTGACCTTCCTTTGCTTTAGTAAAGGCTGACTGAGTGGGATTATAATTCAATTCTCATCACCATTGATAAGGATAACTAGGATAGGACTTCCAAAATTCTCATACCTTGCTAAGGTTTAAATACTTCGGTTATCAATTTATTTAGGGGTTTGTTACTTGGGACAACCAGAACTTTTGCAAGAAAGGTTGATTGCTTGGTTTAGAAACTATACTTGCAACGAGAATTTATTCTAAATTCTAAACCTTCAATCTTCAGTTCTTCAAAATGGCGTCGTTGCCGGGGAACTGCAAACGTGTGCCTTATTATTGGTTATTGTAAATATTTTTCTTTTACTTGTCTATTTGCTTCTGTTTTCTCCTTTTATTTCCATTAGCCACTATGAACTCTCACCCCTCTCGCTTTGAGTTTGGTTCTAATACTGTTGAAGGGAACGGAAGTTATAGCAGGAATATGCATCAAGGTCTAAACAATCACAGATGGATGGAGCCAAGAGGATTTGATCAACCCTTTAGGCAGCAACACTCTCCAAGATATCATGGATAAGGACCACTTTACAATGCATACCAAGCTAATAGATATGGTGGACAACCTTGTAACTACCAACAAGCCCCACCCTGTGCCTATAGACCATCCTCTCAACATAGCTTTAGACCACCACACTCACAAGTTCCTTTTCACTATTCAGCACCATATGACCCTTATCCACCACAATCCCAATTCAATTACTCCCAAGAACCACCACATTCTTACTTTGAACCCTCACCCCCAACCAATGAGACCTCACACCCACCCCAACCTCCAGTGAATGACAAACTTCGTGTTCTTCTTCAAGGGCAAGCAAAGATAGAAAAGGGCGTACTGGAACTCACTACTGCCGTAACTGAGGTAGTAAATTTAATAGCTTTCCGATATCTGAGAACCCGAAGTACTCCCATGGCAGCATGTGGAGAATCAAAAGAAGAGCGTAGCATGAAGGAAACACTAGAAACTTCGGTGGACAATGAGGAACATGGCTTTGTATTGGAACAAGTGGAGGAAGCCAAAATAGTTGCAGAGGAAGAAGTGGTTGAAGATTTAGGAGATGCTGAAACTCCATGGGAATCAAGAACCGTAAAGGATTCCACTGAGAAGTCCGAATTTAATGCAACGGAGGATAGTGCACGACCTCCACAGCATATGCCCTGTGAAAAATTGGACGGAACAGACCAAGAGGTTGATTCCATGGGCAGTAAGGATAACGAATCAAGCTCTCCTAGTCACAAACTTACATTCGCAACTGAATTCCTTGAGCCTGAAGAACCTTATCTACGTGAATACGAAGATGACGTCGAGGTAGATTTCTCTCAACCTCCAACATATGACTTAAGTGATGAGGAAGACATTGAAGACTTTAATCAGGACGCAGTTGCAGCTGAAGAATTTTGCAAAGAAGTGGAGGAATTCACAGAAGATCACAAGGGAGTAGAACTTACAGAACCACTGGAAACACCTGTCCCAAGGCCATTACCACCTAATACAAGCTTCAAGTGGGTACAATCCTTAACCTTTAACTTTATTTTTCCACTTGAATATGGTTTGCTTGAAATAGATGGCCAGCTTAGAGCTCTCTGCGGCTTTAAGAGTAAGAGGGAAATGGCTCGTACTCAGAGCTGGTGCACAAGGTTCAATAAGGTTCCACGCTTAACTCGAAGTGCACGAATTGGCATCATGTTCAATCGAATGGATCTCGGAAAACATTGGGTCATCTTGGTGGGAATCTAATTTCTGAACCGCCCGGACGGAAAAATATAGATCAAGACGAAAGCGGATTCAAAAGCAAAGTTTGGGATCCTGGAATCTATTCTGACATTCGTCACCCCGGGAGCCTCAAGACCTGTTTGAAGCTGCTCAAAAGCTTCACATGCCTAGTTTGGGATCCCGGAGGCTGTTGGCATTCCAAACATTGGTGGAGATTTCTGGATGAATTTAAGCACAAGCCACCATAACAGGAAGCTCATCTAATGTCCAACTTAAGGACTTTAACTAAAAGTGCTAGGTGGGAGACAATCCACCATGGTATGATCGTTCCTGTTTCCATTTTATTTTGTTTTGTTTATTCTTATATTGTTTTATTTCCTTTCTTTATTCTTAGTTTTCTTTTTCCAATAACTCTTCTCTTTATTAGCACATTTAGTTTGCATCTGCATTTGTACATTTTTACTTTTATTTAAAAAAAAAGGGAAGGCGTGCGACGCGATCGCATAGCTAAAGCATTCGCATCAGTTGCGAAAACCACCTCCCACGCGTCCGCGTCATTCACATGGCCGCGTGATCTGGAAATCGGCGTCAAAATCCAACGCCCAGAAATCTGAGCTGGAATCATGCGGCTGTCGTACGTTTAGCATAAAACGGCCCACGCGTTCGTGTCCATCACGCGAACGGGTCACTTGCACAAAACCTATCCCACGCGAAAGCATGAGCGACGCGTTCGTGTCGCGTGGATTGCACAACACCCCAAAGGAGACAGAGAGTTGCGCTGAAACGACGCTGGAATTGTGTGTTTCGCCCAAATTCCAGCGACGCGGTCGCATGCCTCATGCGACCGCGTCATTCATCCTTTTTCCTATTTCATGCGATCGCGTCACTCACGCGATCGCGTCAACCCCCCGTCCACCCTAGCCACGCGACCGCGTGCCCCACGCGTTCGCATGGATTTAAATTTATTAGCCCCCTGTGACGCGAAACCCTACCCCATTGTGCCCCCCATTCTCCTTCTTCTCCCTTTCTTCTCTGCAACCCTTCCCTGCGCCCATCACCACCACTCCAGCCACCCCCACCGGCCGCCCCACCGTCGACCACCCAGCCACGACCACGATGCCACCACCCAATTTTTCCTTCCCTCTCTTTCTTCTCTTTCTCTCTCGTCCTCCCTCTACCACCGCTGTGCCCTCGCGACCACCACCACCACCGCGCCGTCACTACCGCACCTCCCACCACCATCACCCTCACCCCTTCCTTTCCCCTTCCCTGCACCCCAGCCCTCACCCAACACCACAACACCATCCCTGCCGCTACCAAGGTTCGCCGTCGCGCCACCCTACGCCGCCGCAGCACAACCGCAACCACACCCCCGCCATCTCTCAGTTCCTTAGCTTAGTTCATACGCCTACCAGGTTCCGCCAAACACTACCTTCCTTTCATTCCCAGTTATTGCATAATTTTTTTCAGTTATGTTTAAATTTAGGATAGTTAGAGATGTATGCTGTAGTGGATTCTAGGTAGTTAGGTAGCTAGGATGTGGTTAGTGGATTTAGGCCTGTTTAATTGCGCTGTTCGTACTACTTGTTTTCTAATTTTCGCAATTCTGCTGTTGCTGTGATGTTAGTAATGTTCATATGATGTTCTTACTATTCATGCTGCTATTGCGACTGCTCTTTCATGTTCATATTATTTATATCTATTTGCAGTTTATTTTAATTTCTATGAACTATTCTGCTTGCTGTTTATTTTCCGGGAACATCCAATTTTAGCCGGAATGCTGCCCAGTTTTCTGTATTGATTCTCACTCATGTATTGCTTTTGGCATTTTCAATTTTGCTTTCCTTAGCTTTTACCAATCAATTCATGAATGCACGGGCCAACATTCTTATTCCTTTTGTTTTCCTGGTTAATAAATCACATTATTGTTGATTAGATTTCACTTTTCGCTAGTGGTATATCTATATGAATCATTAACAACTTGATTTCCTTACTTGAATATGAGTTGTCTGTTACTTCAATTTGTTAAATTCTTGTTACTTAGAAACCAATCATCATGCCACTTACTCTGACTTTCTTTTTACTAACTTACTGATTTTTGCTTTCTAACCTCTTTTTCAATTTAAAACCACTTTTAACTTTCTAACAACCCCCTCTGTTTTTTTTTACTCACTCTTTACTTTTACTTTTTAACTCTAGGCATGTTTATGGTTTTTCCTAATTAACATGAATTCTATTTATATTACATTTTGGATTGAAATTTCTCCTCTCAGCTTTTTAATTCCGAAACAACCCAAAATACACAATTCTTCAACTCATTTCATAGTCTACTGCTCCTTTGCCACTATGTGCTTATCTTGTTATTTGCCTACTTGTTTCCCTGTTTTTATTATATCCTAGATTTCTATTTTTCAGGATGTCTGACACTCAAAGAAAGGAAAAAGGCAAGGCAACAACTGGCAAACAGAAAAGAGGTGAATCCTCTATGTCTCTCCTGGAGCTTATGCATGATGACTCCTGGCGGGAGAAGCACTTTACCCCGCAGGAGCAGGCTGACCAGCTCCTCCCTGCCACTGATCCAATTAAGTTTGCAAACTGATACTGTGAGCTGAAGTATCCAGTGTTTGCTACCTCCAGAAATCTGTACCTGAAGAGGACTTTGAAAATTCCAGAAGAACTACAGTAGTACACCTCCGATCAGATCAAACAAAGAGGCTGGTTCTTCTTGGAGAGGAATTTGACTGAGGTCAATGCTTCCTGGGTAAGAGATTTTTACTGCAATTATTTCAAGTCTTCTCTGGATGCAGTGCACCTCAGAGGGAAACAGTTACTGGTCACTGAAGAGGCCATTGAGGACATTCTGCGCCTTCAGCCTAAGTCAGATCAACCTGACGGTTACCAAATGGCTGAAGAGGATATGAGGTTTCTGAGATTCGACTGGGATGCTGTCAAGGAGAGGATAGCCCTTGACCCTACTGTCCCATGGGTCATGGGTAAGAACACCACCATGCCTAAAGGAATCAGCGGATATACTTGAATGATGAGGCTCGACTCTGGCACCAGATCCTGAGTAACTTTATTATGCCGAGCACTCATGAGATGGAGCTGCCTGCTGCTATGATTACCCTCCTCTGGTGTGTGCTGGAGGGTAAGGACCTGTATCTGCCACGTTTCATCCGGCACCATATGGCCAGGGTCCATGTCAGAGGCACCCTCCCCTTCCCTTATCTGGTCGTCCAGCTAGGTGGTCGAGCTGACGTGCCTTGGGAGAATGCTGATGAGAAGCCACCTGCTGCGGACTGCAAGAAGATCATTCCTCACAGCAGGAACTTTTTGGCTTTAGGATAAGACCTTCATTCCTTCCTGCTTCTGATGAGACAGTGACGAGACGCAGAAGCTGGTGAATTAAAAATTATTAAAATGGTTACGTTGCAAGTATAGTTCTTAACTCACCAAAAATCTGCCTATCAATTTAGAAGTATGTCATAGAGAGTTTGAATTAAAAATTACTGGGAGTTTTAAGTCCCAGGTCGTCCCCCAACGAGTTGCAGAAAAGTGTGCTATCTTATTAATCAGATGTTCAAAGAAGTTGAGTTAAGTAAATTGGAATTTAAATTAAGGAAATTTAATTAATATGAGTAAAAGCCTTGACTGGGAGTTGATTGGTTAGAATTTCTACTATTGATGGAGTGATTGTAAGATTAATTTATAATTAATGGTTGTTCTGTTTGGTTATCCTTTACTAGGTAAGGGAAAGTCAAACAAGTTGGAATGCCAGATCTGTTCACAAGTTGTAACCCACTTAGTTCAAAGGGATTGGCGTCGGTGTCAGGATAGCAATCCAACATTTAACCCAATTACAAATTTTTCTTTCAATCCTTCCAGCTCAAGAGTTCCTTTTAATCAACTCCCCATCAAGTAAAGAAACTACTCACGCATTGTAAATAATAAATCCATAGCACATGAAAGGGAATTAAAAGAAGACATGATTATTGGAATTGAAATTGAATTAAAAAGAAATAATCGTTGCATTAATTAATCATAAAAGTATTCAAATAACAAAATTGAACAAAACAAAGAACATGGAAGAATGAAACCAAGTTAAGAAAATGAACTAGAATGACGAAGTCTTGATGATGAAATAACTCTTCTCAATGTTCCAATGCTAAGATCAATTAAAAATTAAAAATTCTAAAACCTAGAGAGAAAAACCTAAGAGAGTAAAACTAGATCTAAAACTGTCTCTAAATGAATGTGTTGTTTGTTTTTGCATATTCTCTAACTCTAGTCTGCTGTTCCGGGCCGAGAACTGGGTCGAAATAGGGTCCAAAATCGCCCCCAGCGAATTCTGCAGGTTATGC
Organism: Arachis ipaensis; assembly: GCF_059453495.1. Lineage (NCBI taxonomy): Eukaryota > Viridiplantae > Streptophyta > Magnoliopsida > Fabales > Fabaceae > Arachis > Arachis ipaensis. Next base: position 65,838,638 of record NC_142443.1, read on the forward strand.
AGATCGCACATGTCACGCGATCGCGTCATCCATGCGGACGCGTCACTTGCGCTTTTCCTCGCCACGCGTTCACATCATCCACGCTACCGCGTCGCTTGGGCTTTCCAATCTGCGTGGCCACGTGAGCCATGCGGCCGCGTCGCTGCGATTTGCTCTCCTTCATGCGGTCGCGTGAGCCATGCGACCGCGTCACTTCTCGCTGGTTATCTCCTCAAATTCTTGTGTTTCTTCCATTTTTGCTAGCTTCCTTCCCAATCTCCAACTCATTCATGCCCTATAAAATCTGAAACACTTAACACACAGATCACGGCATCGAATGGAATAAAGGAGAATTAAAATTAAATAATTAAAGCCTCTAGGAAGCAATTTTCAAACATGTAATAAATTTCGGAAAGAAATCTAATATGCATGCTAATTTAATGAATAAGTGGGTAAGGATCATGATAAAACCACATAATTAAACACAATATAAACCATAAAATAGTGGTTTATCAACCTCTCCACACTTAAACATTAGCATGTCCTCATGCTTAATTGAAGGAGATAAGGAAATAAGTATGAACATGTAGAAACTCATGAAATGCAATGCAAACCTATATATATATATATATATATATATATATATATATATATATATATATATATATATATATATATAAATAAATGCAACTATATGATTCTTGCCCACTTGATCAAAAGTAAATAAGCTCTTCAAAACAATTACAAATCAAATTCCACTAATTCTATCATTATACAATAAAATGGATAAAAGTGCAAGAAGATAGCTCATGAAAGCAGGGAACATGAAAATTCAAGTATTGAACCCTCACTGATAATGTATGTACGCTCTAATCTCTAGTGTATAGGGTGATCACTCTATCCTTCTCTAATCATGCTTTCTTACTTTTGTTCTTCTCCTAACCAATCAACAACAGTTAATATACCAATGCAAACATCATGAGGTCTTTTCAAGGTTGTAATGGGGCTGAGGTAAAGGTAAGGATGTATATATATATAAGGCTAAGTGAGCTAACAAAGTGAATCTTTGATTAGTCTAAGATCTCACCTAACATATACATACTTTATACAAGTTTAAAATCATACCTAACTACCCATAATTCCCACTTTTGTATGATTCCCATACTCATGTACCAAATTTTTCTTTTTAATTTATCACATGTGCATTGATTAACATTAACATTAGGGTAATTTTTGTCCCCTTATTTATTATATATATATATATATATATATATATATATATATATATATATATATTAATTCATAAAAGCAAACATAACGTATCAATGCACATAGATTCTTCATTATTCTTCATTATTTTCTAATAAAGTAATGTGGTTATAGAACAAGAGGGGGAATAAAAGCTCAAGGGGCTAACAAAGGTGATGTAAAAGGTAGGCTTATTTGGGATAAGTGAGTTAATAACAAATAATGGCCTCAATCATGTGCAAGCATGTGAATATAATAAATATTGGACATATAAGATAAAACAAAATATAGATTACAATCATAGAGAAGTAAACACACAAGAATGAAATAATTATGGTTAAATAATGTAACCATACATAAAGGCTCAAATCTTTCACAGGTTGTGTGTTCTTTAATTCAAATATCATGTTCCAAATACAACTCAAGCAAATTTATCATAAAAATTTTTGAAAAATTAGTGAAATTTTGTTCCAAAGATAGATTTTTAAAAGAAACTTATTGTCTTTTCAATCAAGTAGAACATGCATGCAACTATCCTAACCTACGCAATTTATTCTATTCTATAAAGGAAAGAAAATCTAACTAAAATATCCTAATTATTGGTGCTAGCGAAGAGAAATTACCTCCGGAAGTCAGGTACTGACCGACCTCCCCACACTTAAGGCTTTGCACCGTCCTCGGTGCCATCTGTCAGGAACAGGGGTGGACTGGTAGCAGTATCTCCATCATCGGGACCGTCATGGCTCCCTGTGCTAGTAAAGGAAGTGGAATCCGGGGTATCTGAGTCTCTGAAGTGTCCCTTGAGTAGCTCCTTGAGGTGTTTGAATCGGCGCTCGTTACGGTGCTCTCTCATCTTTGCTTTCTATTCTTGCCGATCCAACCATTCGATTATCTGCTGGAGCAAATTCTCAGTTGTAGATGCTTGTGGTGTTGAAGAAGGATTATCTTCAACTAGAGCAGTAGGAAGGCTTGTAGTAGCTGCTGAGAGTCTGAGGTATTTCTTGTTAGGGACATACTGATCATCTCGTGGAAGCACAACTTTGGTGTCCCCAGCTCTGTAGGAGACTCCGGCTGCTGAGACAAGATCTGAGACCAAGGCGGGGAAAGGTAAGTTGCCCACAATTTGTACGTGTTCCATAGCATTCCGGATATGTCTTGAGAGATTCAGAGGTTGGTCTGTAAGAATGCACCACAGTAGAACAGCCATGTCCGCAGTGAAGGAGGACTCATAAGTGCTCGGAAAGACGTAATGGGACATGATCTGTGCCCATACGCGAGCCTCCAAGGTAAGTGCTGAAGCCAAGATTCCCTTAGGGCGGGTACGGTGGTATCCGTAGATCCAATGGCTGCCAGATGCTGCGATGATTCCGAGAACGGAGTCCCAGTCAAATTGGTATCTCTGGCGCTAAAGGGCGGCTTCTTGAAAAGCGTCCATTCCTGCTGAAATAGGGGGAAGACTCAGAGCTTGCTGAATGGCCTCTTCTGTGATGGGGACTTGCTTCTGCCGGGCATAAACAGACTGCAGGGTCGGCATGTAGAAGTTGGAGTAGAACTCAACTACCCAAGAAAGATTGACCTGCCTTGGCTGTCTCCGTAGGAAACCCCATTGTCTTCGCTCAATTTGCGGCTCAACAAAGGTGGCAATATTGGACGGGAGGATAAGAAGGTATTCATTGTTATAGTTCCTTTCTGCCAGGATAGGGAACATCTGCTCACAGTAGCGATTAGAAAATCGCGCAGCGTCCTTTGCTGGAAAGTCTTTTTCCATTTCATCAACCTTTATTATCCTCTTAACTCGTTTTGTTGAGGGCTTGATTGCAGTTGAAGAAGGCTTTGCCACTAATGCTCTTTTAGTTCCTCTTCTTGCTGGTGGTTTGGAAGTTGCATTCGCCTTTCCTTTCTTGGTGGCCATCCTGAAAGAAGGGAAGAGAAAGAAAATTAAATTTAAAGAGATATACAGCAAGGAAGGAAACGGAAAAGAGGGTGAATGATGCACAGCAAAATGTAGATGACATTAACACATGCTCTCGAGTGCATATGAAAAGCCAACAGTGGAAAATAACTGGTGCATACAAAGACAAGTGGATGCAAGGCGTTTATTGGCATGCCGGAAAAGGGCATGAGTAGCATAGACCAAGCAATACTTTGTAACAAGCCAAAATGTTTGTATTGACAATAAAATTCAATTAATATAATAGTAAGGGAAAGTTGTGAAAAGCAAGCATTGAATAGTATAGCATAGAGAAGTGCATAACGCCATATGAGCTTTTTCACAAACACATAGCATGCATGGTGAATAGGGTAGAGAAAATATGAAGATGAATATGCAAGTAATCCCTTAAATAGGAGAAAAAAATAAATGTCAAACAATTTGCAATAATCCATAAGCATATAATGAGGGATGATGACTCCAAAAAGTTTCTAGCACCATGTAAAAAGGAAAAAAAGGAGAAGAAAAATAAAATAAAAAAATTGAAAAGAAAAAGAAAAGAAAAGGAAATAATAATATATATACATAAAATAATAAGAATGATAGAAAAGAGAAGAAGGAAGAAGAAGGTAAAACCTAGTTAATGGTGGTGAGAGAGATAGAGAGTGAAAGGTGAGATAGAAAGGGGAGAGGGAAGGAAGAAATAAGGAGGGAAAAGAAAAATTAGGATTGGGTGGAGGGGAAGATAAGGTATGTGGCAATTTTAGGTTGAGCTGTGCGGCGCATGCGACGCGGCTGCGTGGGGCACGCGTTCGTGTAGGTGCGCTTCCAGGTAAGGGGGCGCGATCGCGTCGGTCACGCGGTCGCGTGACCCATGTTACGCAGCTGGCGCGAGTGCAGCCTCGCTGCAGCACAACTCTCTGTTCAATTTATTTTAATTGCCAAAATTGGGTGACGCGATCGCGTGGGTCACGCGATCGCGTGAGTGTGCGTTATAAATGGGTGACGCGGCCGCGTCGGCGATGCGGTTGCATGACAAGGATTGTGCATCCAGCATCACTCTCGCACAGAATGTTACTGTGCACCCTTTTACGTTGAAAACTCAGGGCACGCGGCCGCGTGGGGCATGCGGTCGCGTGGGAGGCCATGATCCTGACGCGTTCGCGTGGGTCGATTTGTGCCATTGGCACGCCTCCAGCCACGCTCCAGCGTAACTCTCTGTTCATTTATTTTTTTCTCCACCGCCCGTGCGACGCGGAGGCGTCGCTGATGCGATCGCGTCGCGTGGCGAAAAACCCTTTTTTTTTGGAAATATAAAGACATGTAAATGAAAGAGCACGAAAGCACTAATAAAGAGAAGATTTATTAAAGAAGAAAAACTAAAAGTGAAGAAAAGAACGATCATACCACGGTGGGTTGTCTCCCACCAAGCACTTTGCTTTAACGTCCGTAAGTTGGACGCTCCACTAGCTCAATCTGCTGTGATGTGGGGATCTTCCAAGAGGAAGATCTCAAGCTCCTTATTTTTCTGCACCTTTTCACCATGGTATAGCTTCAGGCATTGTCCATTAACCTTAATAAGTTCAGAGCTTGAAGGATGGCTTAGGTGATAAACTCCGTACGGTTCAGCCTTCTCTACTCTGTATGGACCTTCCCATTTTGATCTCAACTTACCGGGCATGAGCCTTAGTCGAGATTTGTAAAGGAGGACAAAATCTCTAGGTTGGAACTTTTTCTTCTTGATGTTTTGATCATGTACAGCTTTCATCTTTTCCTTGTAAATTCTGAAATTCTCATAAGCTTCTAGGCGAAGGTTCTCCAGTTCCTGCAGTTGCAACTTTCTTTCAACTCCAGCATTCTCAATTCCCATGTTGCACTCCTTAACTGCCCAGAAGGCTCTGTGTTCTACTTCAACTGGGAGATGACAAGCTTTTCCATAAACCAAGCGGAAGGGGCTCATCCCAATGGGTGTCTTGTATGCTGTTCTGTATGCCCATAGTGCATCTTGTAGCCTGGTGCTCCAGTCTTTTCTATGAGGCTTGACTATCTTTTGCAAGATACGCTTAATTTCTCTGTTTGACACCTCGGCTTGCCCATTAGTTTGGGGATGGTAAGCTGTTGCAACTTTATGGATTATCCCATGCTTCTTCATCAATCCTGTTAGTCTCCTGTTACAAAAATAGGTGCCTTGATCGCTCACGATCGCTCGTGGTTATCCAAAGCGACATATAATATGGTTTCCCACAAAGGAAACAACACTGTTAGCATCATCAGTGCGGGTAGGAATTGCTTCCACCCATTTGGAAACATAATCCACAGCTAACAATATATAAAAATATCCATTAGAATTTGAAAATGGACCCATAAAGTCAATGCCCCAAACATCAAAAATTTCACAGAAGAGCATATATTGTTGAGGCATCTCATCCCTCCTGGATATATTACCAAATTTCTGGCATGGGGGGCAAGATTTACAAAACTCAGCAGCGTCTCTAAAAAGAGTAGGCCACCAAAATCCGCAGTCTAAGATCTTTCTAGCTGTTCTTTGAGGGCCAAAATGTCCTCCACTCTCAGATGAGTGACAGGCCTCTAAAATGGACTGGAATTCTGATTGAGACACACAACGTCTAATTATCTGGTCAGCGCCACATCTCCATAAATATGGGTCATCCCATATATAATATTTAGACTCGCTTTTCAGCTTGTCTCTTTGATGTTTAGAAAAATGTAGAGGAAATGTGCGGCTAACTAAATAATTAGTGACAGGTGCATACCAAGGGACTACCTCGGATACTGCTTGTAGGTTGTCAAAAGAAAAATTATCATCTATAGGAGTAGAATCATCCTTAATATGTTCAAGACGACTCAAGTGGTCTGCTACTAAATTCTGATTACCACTCCTATCCTTTATTTCTAAATCAAATTCTTGTAACAGCAGTATCCAACGTATAAGTCTTGGTTTGGATTCCTTTTTAGCTAATAGATACTTTAGAGCTGCATGGTCCGAATACACTACTACTCTAGTACCAAGTAAATAAGCTCAGAATTTATCCAGAGCAAAAACAATAGCAAGAAGCTCTTTCTCAGTAGTAGTATAATTGGACTGGGCAGTGTCTAAAGTCTTAGACGCATAGGCAATAACAAAAGGATCCTTACCTTCACGCTGAGCCAGCGCTGCTCCTACTGCATGGTTGGAAGCATCGCACATGATTTCAAACGGCTGGCTCCAGTCTGGTCCTCTCACAATTGGGGCTTGAGTTAGAGCAGTCTTCAGCTTATCAAACTCTTGTTTGCAATCCTCACTGAACTCGAACTCAATATCCTTCTGCAGTAATCTGGATAAAGGAAGTGCCACCTTACTAAAGTCCTTAATAAATCTCCTGTAGAAACCTGCATGGCCAAGGAACGAACGGACTTCCCTCACAGAAGAGGGGTAAGGTAAACTAGAAATAACATTCACCTTTGCTGGGTCTACAGAAATGCCATTATTAGATACCACATGTCCTAATACAATCCCTTGTTTTACCATAAAGTGGCATTTTTCGAAATTCAATACAAGGTTTGTATTAACACATCTATCTAATACTCTAGATAATCCCTCTAAGCAAAGGTTAAAAGAATCACCATAAATGCTAAAATCGTCCATAAAAACTTCCATATAGTCCTCAATAAGATCAGAGAAAAGACTCATCATGCACCTTTGGAAGGTAGCTGGTACATTGCACAAGCCAAAGGGCATTCTCTTATAAGCATAAGTCCCAAAAGGACATGTAAAAGTAGTCTTTTCCTGATCCTCAGGAGCTATATGAATCTGGAAATAACCTGTGTAACCATCTAAAAAGCAATAATGTGATTTACCTGACAGGCGATCCAGCATTTGATCAATGAATGGAAGTGGGTGGTGATCCTTACGGGTAGCTTGGTTGAGATGCCTGTAATCAATGCAGACTCTCCAAGCATTCTGAACTCTAGTTGCTATGAGCTCTCCATGCTCACTCTTCACTGTAGTGACTCCAGATTTCTTGGGCACCTCTTGTACTGGGCTTACCCATTCACTGTCTGAAATGGGATATATGATACCTGCTTCCAATAGTCTGGTCACTTCCTTTTTGACAACTTCCAAGATGGTGGGATTCAATCTTCTTTGTGGTTGACGGACAGGTCTTGCTCCCTCTTTTAAAAATATTCTGTGCTCGCATACTTGAGGGTTGATTCCCACTATGTCTGCCAAACTCCACCCAATTGCCTTGTTATGCTTCCTCAGTACATCAAGTAACTGCTCTTCTTGTTGAGAAGTCAGTTCCCTTGCAATAATAACCGGAAGCTTTTGCTCATCCTCAAGATAAGCATATTTGAGATGTGGAGGGAGAGATTTTAATTCTAACTTTTGATCATGGGCGGGCTCTGGATTATCTGGGGCTTGTAAAAATGGCGAAGTGCCCCCATTGTCAGTTAAGAGGGTCCCCACACTTGGACCTTGTCCAGTGTGCCTCTCTTCAAACTCTTCCTTTTGAACTTCAGCCACACTTTCGTCTATGACATCACACTGGAAGATAGAACGCTCTTCTGGGGGGTTGTCAATGACTCCATTCAGATTGAAGATTACTATGCGGCCATCTATTTCAAAGGAGTATGTTCCTGAAAAAGCATCCAATTTGAATTTTGATGTCTTCAGGAATGGTCTTCCAAGTAGGATTGATGATGGCTTATCTGAATCATTGTGGGGCATCTCCAAGATATAAAAATCAGTGGGAAATGTGAGCCCTTTAATGTTCACCAAAACATCTTCAGCAACTCCAGCCACTGTAATAATGCTTTTATCTGCTAACACAAAACGAGCTGCCGACCTTTTTAAGGGAGGGAGCCTCAAAACATCATATATAGACAAAGGCATTATACTGACACATGCTCCTAAATCACACATGCAATCATAAATTACTACACCACCAATAGTACAACTAACTATGCAAGGACCTGGATCACTACATTTTTCAGGTAATCCTCCCATTAAAGCAGATATAGAACTACCTAAAGGAATAGTTTCTAATTCATTAATTTTGTCTTTATGGATATATAAGTCTTTTAGAAACTTTGCATATTTAGGTACCTGCTGAATAACATCAAAAAGGGGAACAGTTACCTCAACCTTTTTGAATATCTCTACCATTCTAGGATCGGGTTCTAACTGCTTCCTGGGCTTTCTTGCAAGTTGTGGAAATGGAATAGGAGTAGTGTTTTCTGTGGTGCCTGCGCCTTTTGGTGCTTTCTCCTGTGGTTGAGCTGTTTCTTCTTCAGCTGTGTTCTGTATATCCTCTTCCTCTTCAACATCTTCGATTTCTACCACCTCTTCAGCTGAGGTGTATTCTGGTGAGCTTGGTTCCTCCTGATTCCTCTCCTGCAGTGTGGTTCCGGACCTCAGGGTGATGGCATTAATGCCTCCCTTTGGATTGGGTAATGGTTGAGAGGGGATTCCAGTGGTGCTTGAAGGTTGGTTACTGAAATTTTGTGCTGATCCAAACTGTGTCATAAAAGCTTGCAGAGTAGAGGTGAGACCATTCAGACTGGCATTAATACTATTCATGATGTTGTTTTCCATGGTCTGTTGTCTTTTCTCAAAAGATTGTAGTAGATCTTTATTAGAAGATAACGAAGAATGAGTAAATTGAGAGGTCTGCTGCTGATTGTTCTGTGGTCCTTGGTTCTGCCTCAGGTGAGGTACTCTGATTGTACCCTTGGTTGGGGGGGTCATAGAAGTTGTGAGTGGATGCCACCATGTTGTCTTCTTGTTGGAGCTGCGGGCATTCATTAGTGTAATGGCTATAATCAGCACAGATTCTGCAAATTCTTTGTGGGACTAGTTGTTGGTTTTGCTGTGGTGGAGGAGGTTGAGCTTGCTGAGCTTGTTGATTCAACTGCATTTGCTTTAGCAAGTTGGTCATTTCACAGATGCTTTGAGTCAGAGCAGCAGTCTCTCTGCTAGAAGATACTTCTACAACAGCTTTTGAACGGCCTTGCTTCTGTCTGTGGTTCCTAGTGGATTCAGCTAAATCACTGATCAATTGCCAAGCTTCATCAGTGGTCTTGTACTTCTTCATAGACCCATTGCTGGCACTTTCTAATGTGGTCTTATCTTGGGGCCTCATACCCTGTGTAATATAGCTGAGTAGCACGATCTTGTCAATCATGTGATGGGGGCATGCTTCCAGAAGATTATTGAAGTGCTCCCAGTATTCAAAGAGAGTCTCATTGTCATCCTGAACAATTGTGGAGATATCCTTCCTCAGTTTATCAGTAACTTCAGATGGAAAGAATTTCTCCAGAAACTCCTTTCTGAGTGCATCCCAGTTGGATACATTTGCTAGAGGTTGAGTGTAGTACCACTCTCTTGCCTTTCCCTCAAGAGAAAATGGAAAAGCTTTCAGCAGAATTGAAGTTTCATCAGTGCCATCACGCCTGACAGTAGAACAGGCTGCCTGGAAATCTCTCAAGTGCTTGATAGGCTCTTGAGTAGGTAGGCCATGAAACTTGGGCATCAAATTTAGCAGTGCGGTCTTTATTTCAAAATCTGTAGCTACCGCTGGATGATGCACTTGAAACGGTTGCATTGTAAAATCAGGGGCTCCTTCCTCCTGGATGGTAACTCTCCTAGCTGCCATGTTTTCTGCACGTAAAACAATCGAATCAGTAGAACGGGGGCTGGTTTCTTCCTCAGATTCACTTTTAGATCCGCCCTCAGAGCGGGCTAACCGACGCTGTTCTCACCTTATTCATGAAATTGTCTTTTCAATTTCAGGATCGAATATTAGCAAGCGTGGATCAGGAAGTGAACGCGTCATTTGACGGAAGAAACATGTAGCTCATAGTAGCAAAATAAAATAAAATGCAAATAAAAAAATTCTAATCAATAAAATTAGCACTCTATTGCAACTCCCCGGCAACGGCACCAAAAATTGATGAGACGCAGAAGCTGGTGAATTAAAAATTATTAAAATGGTTACGTTGCAAGTATAGTTCTTAACTCACCGAAAATCTGCCTATCAATTTAGAAGTATGTCACAGAGAGTTTGAATTAAAAATTACTGGGAGTTTTAAGTCCCAGGTCGTCTCCCAACGAGTTGCAGAAAAGTGTGCTATCTTATTAATCAGATGTTCAAAGAAGTTGAGTTAAGTAAATTGGAATTTAAATTGAGGAAATTTAATTAATATGAGTAAAAGCCTTGACTGGGAGTTGATTGGTTGGAATTTCTACTATTGATGGAGTGATTGTAAGATTAATTTATAATTAATGGTTTTCTATTTGGTTATCCTTTACTAGGTAAGGGAAAGTCAAACAAGTTGGAATGCCAGATCTGTTCACAAGTTGCAACCCACTTAGTTCAAAGGGATTGGCGTCGGTGACAGGATAGCAATCCAACATTTAACCCAATTACAAATTTTTTCTTCAATCCTTCCAACTCAAGAGTTCCTTTTAATCAACTTCCCATCAAGTAAAGAAACTACTCACGCATTGTAAATAATAAATCCATAGCACATGAAAGGGAGTTAAAAGAAGACATGATTATTGGAATTGAAATTGAATTAAAAAGAAATAATCCTTGCATTAATTAATCATAAAAGTATTCAAATAACAAAATTGAACAAAACAAAGAACATGGAAGAATGAAACCAAGTTAAGAAAATGAACTAGAATGACGAAGTCTTGATGATGAAATAACTCTTCTCAATGTTCCAATGCTAAGATCAATTGAAAATTAAAAATTCTAAAACCTAGAGAGAAAAACCTAAGAGAGTAAAACTAGATCAAAAACTGTCTCTGAATGAATGTGTTGTTTGCTTCTGCATATTCTCTGACTCTAGTCTGCTGTTCCGGGCCGAGAACTGGGTCGAAATAGGGTCCAAAATCACCCCCAGCGAATTCTGCAGGTTATACAGATCGCACATGTCATGCGATCGCGTCATCCATGTGGACGCGTCACTTGCGCTTTTCCTTGCAACGCGTTCGTGTCGTCCACGCTACCGCGTTGGCTGGGCTTTCCAATTCGCGCGGCCTCGTGAGCCATGCGGTCGCGTCGCTGCGATTTGCTCTCTTTCGTGCGGTCGCGTGAGCCATGCGACCGCGTCACTTCTCGTTGGTTATCTCCTCAAATTCTTGTGTTTCTTCCATTTTTTCTAGCTTCCTTCCCAATCTCCAACTCATTCATGCCCTATAAAATCTGAAACACTTAACACACAGATCACGGCATCGAATGGAATAAAGGAGAATTAAAATTAAATAATTAAAGTCTCTAGGAAGTAGTTTTCAAACATGTAATAAATTCCGGAAAGAAATCTAATATGCATGCTAATTTAATGAATAAGTGGGTAAGGATCATGATAAAACCACATAATTAAACACAATATAAACCATAAAATAGTGGTTTATCAGACAACCACACCTTCAGCTGCCCCCTCTTCTTCCACTGCTACACATGCCCCACCCACTACACCTCCAGCTGCTCCTGAGCCTATTTACCATTTGGTGCATCGACTCTTCGCCCGCTTGGATCGTATAGAGCGTCGCAACAAGCGACGCTATGAGCACGTCAAGTTGATGATCCGTTCTGGCAGCGACATTCCCTCTGAGGTGGAGGAGGACGTTCACGAGGAGGAGACATCCACCTAGGCTGCACAGACAGGACCGGAGCAGACTGTGCCACAGCGGGAGGAGCCACACCAGCTACAGGCCGCAGATCCAGAGATTCCTATCCAGTCAGAGCCTCTTCTCCAGCAGACAGACCTACCTACCCTCGTCCAGTTTGCAGATCCTCAAACCACTACCAAGACTCCAGCAGCCCATCCTTCCAGTGATGACACTCCTTCACACCCAGCTTGAGTGAGCATCGAGGACGATGCTTTATTTTAAGTGTGGGGAGGTCGCCATCTCTGGCGTATTTTTTGGTGAACCACTACAGACTCTTTTATTTTATTTTGGTTATTTTTCTGTATTTTTATCTTTATTTTTATTTTTTATCTTTCAGTACTTGTACATTGTTCTTTTCATGTGTTTTTACTCTACTTTCTGCATTTTACACTTTAGTTTATACCATTAGCCAGTTAGTTTAGTTTGCAATTCTAACTTATTAGTTATAGAATATGTGGATTAATTAGTATAGTTTACCCCTTTTAGCATATGATAGTTTGGATTAAATTGAAAATAAAAAAGAAGTAAACTAGAGACTTTAACAGAATAAAAACAATCCACACACTTTGTATATAGAACATATATAACATGTTAGTTAGTTAACAACATTTCATCAAGGAGGAACACTAAAACTTTAAAGCCACCCAAAAATTATTACATTGAGAATAATGGGAACTCTTAATTTCCACCTACATGACATATATAACTGATATATGATTTTTGAGCTAAAGAACACACAGCCTGCGAGTTTTGAGCTTAATTGTATGGTTACATTCAAACCATAATTTTTATTCCTGTGTGTTTTGCCCTTCTTTTTACTCTGATATTCTTTGCTTTGTTTTAATCTATATGTCCAATTATAGAGTATAGATACATACTAAGAGATGATTGAGGCCATTACTTGTTTAAGCTCACTTATCCCAAATAAGCCTACCTTTTACATCACCCTTGTTAGCCCCCTTGAGCTTTTTAATTCCCTCTTGTTCTATAAACCACATTACTAGCCTTAAGCGGAAAAACAAAATAAAAAAATTCCAAGTTGAATCCTTGGTTAGCTTAAGATAGAAATTGTGTATTGTTTAAGTGTGGGGAACCTTATGGGAACATCGATGATAGAAACAAGTAGGAAAGTTAAAAAGAATGAAGATATTCCAAAATAAAAAAAAAATTGGGAAAGCATGCTCATGTGAAATCAAAACAATTGAATTACCATGTGCATTAAAAAATAGTTTATTTTCAGTATTTAAATAAAGGGATACAAACATTCCCCAATTGCAAAATAAAAAGAATCAATGCACATGGGATAAAATTTAAGTTAATGTATGAGCTTGCAATACAAAAGTGAGGAAATCTGGGCAAATAGGGTAAGAAGCTTTGAATTACAAAATATGTATGTTAGGTGAGATCTTAGACTAGTCAAGGATTCACTTATTAGCTCACTTAACCTTATACATATACCCTTACCTTTACCTTAGCCCCATTACATCCTTGAAAAAGACCTCATGATTTTTGTATGTCTGTATTCTATAATTGTTGACTGGTTAGATGAAGAACAAAGTTATAGAAAGCAAGGATAAAAAGAAGAATAGAGTGATTAACCCAATAAACACTGAGTGACTAAAGAGTAAACACAAAATCCAGTGAGGGTTCAATAGCTCATCACCATATATCTCTGCTTAAATTGTTAATTGTCTTGCAAGTTTGAAAAATATTTTTACCCATCTAAATTGTAAAAGTGCCTTAACATTATCTAAGGTTGGCTATGCATATATGATTCCTTGAGAATGTAAATTAATTTAACTACATATAAGTTTTATATACAAGTGAATAACAAATTGGAATTGCATGACTCATTTAGATAGTTGCATTTAGGATAGATTGCATTGCATGAGATTCCACCACTTTAACCTTACCTTACTCTTTATCTTGGACTTAGCATGAGGACATGCTATTGTTTAAGTGTGGAGAGGTTGATAAACCCATATTTTATGATATATATTGTGCTCAATTCAAGAGATTTATTCAATCCTTCACTCACTTATTCATGTAAATTGCATGGTTTTACTTTCCCTTCCTTATTCTGTGATATGTGTGAATTACATGTTTCCTATGCTTTAAAATTATTTATTTTAATTGCCCTTTATTACCATTCGATGCCATGATTTGTGTGTTGAGTAGTTTCAGATCTTCTAAGGCAGGAATGACTTAAAGGATGGAAAGAAAACATACAAAAATTGAAGGAAAGCACAAAATGGAGTTTTTGAAGAAACTGGCAGCGACGCGAACGCATGGACGACGCGGCCACATGCCTAGCGTGAAAAGACAGCGACGCGAACGCGTGACTGACGCAGACGCATGCCATGAGCAGAACACAAATGAAGTGGACGCATGACCGAGGCGAACGCGTGACAAGGAAAACTCCAGATGATGCGACCACGTGACCCACGCGGACGCGTGACAGACGCCACGCACCAGAAATTACAGAAAATGCTCCCAGCGATTTCTGAAGCCTTTTTTGGCCCAGATCCAAGTCCAGAAGGCACAGATTGGAGGTTATGAAGTGGGAGAATGCATCCAATTAGAGAGAGAGCTCCAATTATTCACTTTTCATAGTTTAGATGTAGTTTTTAGAGGGAGAGGTTCTCTCCTCTCTCTTAGGTTTTAGGATTAGGATTTCTTATTATTTCAATTTAGTATTCCAACTCCTTATCAGGTTCAATATTCTTTTGCTTTATATTTCCCTTTTGCTTTCAGATATTTTAATACTTTTCTTTAATTACTTTTGTTGCCAAATTGGCTTATGAACCATTCATGTTTAGATTTAATTTTCTATTTAATATGATTTGAGGTATGTCAGAATTATGATTGCTTTCCTTTATTTACATTAATAATTTACATTTTCTTCCTTTTGGCTTGGTTGATTAATTGGTAACTCTTGAGTTGTCAAACTCATCATGATTGATAATTGTTATTTTTACCAATTGAATTAAACTCCAATAACTCTAATCTCTTCTTAGGAATCGACTAGGACCTGAGGATCAAACTAATTGGTCCACTTGACCTTCCTTTGCTTTAGTAAAGGCTGACTAAGCGGGATTATAATTCAATTCTCATCACCATTGATAAGGATAACTAGGATAGGACTTTCAAAATTCTCATACCTTGCTAAGAGTTTATTTTACAGTTATTTATTTATTTTATTTGTCATTTAAATTACTTGTTCCTTGCTTTCAAAACCCCAATTTACAAAACTCATAACCAATAATAAGAAAATACTTCCCTGCAGTTCCTTGAGAAGACGACCCGAGGTTTAAATACTTCGGTTATCAATTTATTTAGGGGTTTGTTACTTGTGACAACCAGAACTTTTGCAAGAAAGGTTGATTACTTGGTTTAGAAACTATACTTGCAATGAGAATTTATTCTGAATTCTAAACCTTCAATCTTCAGTTCTTCAGTCATGCAAAAGGTTTAAAATAAGAACAGGAGGAATCTGAGGGGGAAAACAGAACACCTAGGAGAGGAATTGATTCAGGTGCTCTGCTGCTAAGGGCCAGGCTAGGCGTTTATCGCCGAAGAGCACAATTTTGTGGGAAGTCCTCTGTTTGAGTGGCATTAAACGCCCCGAAGAGCACGAATTTCATGGGAATACCTCTGTCTGGCTGGTGCTAAATGTGGACCTGGGCGTTTAGCGCCATCCCCTCATCCCTTCAAAAAAACAAATTTGCACTATGGCGCTACGCCAAAGCTGACGTTTAGCACCAGTAGCGCCTGGAGGAGTTCTTTGAGAAGGAATTTTAAAATTTTAAGAGGAATCTCAGTGGGCCCCATGACCCCCTACCCTCCCCAATCAGTTTTTCCTTTTACCCGACCCCCAAAATCTCTCTCTCCATTCCCCCTTCATAACCGTTTCCCCTATTCCTTCACCAATTAATTATTTTTAATTTCCCATTCTCCTTCCCACCTACCCCCCCCCATAACTCCAATTAAATTCAATTACCCCTCCCCTCCCATAAACCAACCGAACCCCTCCGCCTCCCCATCTGTAAATAACCATTCTTTTTCACCTTTTCACTACAACAACTCACATTCACCCCCTTTCACCTACCCTTTCCCTTCTTCTCTTACACACAACAACATGCATTTCATGACTCTTTATTTAACCACTCTAACCCCATACCTAATTCCCTTCTTTTTCCCAACCTTCATTCTCAATTTTCCTTTTCTATCCCCCTTTTTTCAATCACCCTCCACCCATATTTTCCACCCTCTATTTTTTGTTCTTTATTTATTTTTCTTTGCTCGGGGACGAGAAAATTTCTAAGTTTGGTGTAGGCCCACCATTATTTTTTTCTATGATTCATTCATATGGCACCCAAGACTGGAGAGTCTTCCTTTAGGAAGAGAAAGGATAAAGCCCCAGTAATCGGCCCTTTTAACAACAACCGGTTCAGCTCCAAGGTCCATGAGGATCACTTTCACGAGATCACAAGCAACAAAAAAGTGATCCCAAAAGTGAGATTTGATTTACAGCAGGATGAGTATCTAGAGATACGGAAGCAGATTCAGAGGAGAGATTAGGAGACTCTATGCAATCTCGTGACTACAGTGGGTCATCTAATGGTCCAGGAATTCTATGCAAATGCTTGGATCACTTACAAGAATGTCAAGGGCATGAACTCCAATCCGAAGAACTAGCCTATCATGGTTCGAGGGAGGATTTTAGAGTTTAGTCTAGAGAGAGTGAGGGAGGTGCTTCAGTTACCACCGAGCAGAGAGGACCCTCACTCTTACACTGAGAAGGTCAACAGTGATTAGAGACTGGACCTGATCCTCGCTGACATATGCCTTCCAGGAGCACTGATAAACCACTATTTTATGGTTTATATTGTGTTTAATTGTGTGGTTTTATCATGATCCTTACCCACTTATTCATTAAATTAGCATGAAATTATAATCCCTTCCTGAATTTATAACATGTTTGAAAACTGCTTCCTAGAGACTTTAATTATGTATTTTTAATTCTCCTTTATTCCATTCGATGCCGTGATCTGTGTGTTGAATGTTTCAGACTTTATAGGGCATGAATAAGTTGGAGATTGGAAAGGAAGCTAGCAAAAATGGAAGGAACACAAGAATTTGAGGAGATAACCAGCGAGAAGTGACGCGGTCGCATGACTCACGCGACCGCGTGAAGGAGAGCAAATTGCAGTGACGCGGCCGCATGGCTCACACGGCCGCACGGATTGGAAAAGCTCAAGCAACGCGGTAGCGTGGACGACGCGAACGCGTGGCAAGGAAAAGCGCGAATGACGCGTCCGCATGGATGACGCGATCGCGTGACATGTGCGATCTGCATAATCTGCAGAATTCGCTAGGGGCGATTTTGGACCTTATTTCGACCCAGTTTTTGGCCCGGAACAGCAGACTAGAGCCAGAGAATATGCAGAAACAAAACACAACATTCATTATAGACAGTTTTCAGTTTTAGATCTAGTTTTACTCCTTTTAGGTTTCTCTCTCTAGGTTTTAGGAATTTTAATTTTCAATTGGTCTTAGCATTGGAACATTGAGAAGAGTTATTTCCTCATCAAGAATTCGTCATTCTAGTTCGCTCTCTTAACTTGGTTTTATTCTTCTATGTTCTTTGCTTTGTTCAATTTTGTCATTTGAATACTTTCATGATTATTTAATACAAGGATTATTCCTTCCATTTTAATTTATTTTCCATTCCAATAATCATGTCTTCTTTTAATTCCCTTTCATGTGTCATGGATTTATTATTTACAATGAGTGAGTAGTTCCCTCACTTGATAGGGAGTTGATTGAAAGGAACTCTTGAGTTGGAAGGATTGAAAGAAAAATTGTAATTGGGTTAACTGTTGGATTGTTATCTAATCACTAACACCAATCCCTTTGAACTAAGTGGGTTGCAACTCGTGAACAGATCTAGCATTCCAACTTGTTTGACTTTCCTTTACCTAGTAAAGGATAACTAATAGAACAACCATTAATTATAAATTAATCTTGAAATCATCCCATCAATGATAGAGATTCCAACTAATCAATTCCCAGTCAAGGCTTTTATTCATATTATTTGAATTTTCTCAATTTAATTTTCCACCTACTTAACTCAACTTCTTGGAACATCTGATTAATAAAATAGCACACTTTTCTGCAACTCGTTGGGAGACGACCTGGGACTTAAACTCCCAGTAATTTTTAATTTAAACTCTATGTGACATATTTCTAAATTGATAGGCAGATTTTCGGTGAGTTAAGAACTATACTTGCAACGTAACTATTTTGATAATTTTTAATTCACCAACTTCTGAGCCTCATCAATTTTTGGCGCCGTTGCCGGGGAGTTGCAATAGAGTGCTAAAGTTATTAATTAGAATTTATTTATTTGCATTTTATTTTATTTTGCTACTATGAGCTGCATGTTTCTTTCGTCAAATGACGCGTTCACTTCCTGATCCGCGCTTGCTAATATTCGATCCTGAAATTGAAAGGACTATTTCACGAATAAGGCGAGAACAGCGTCGGTTAGTCCGCTCTGAGGGCGGATCTGAAAGTGAACTTGAGGAAGAAACCAGCCCCCATTCTACTGATTCGGTTGTTTCACGTGCAGAAGACATGGCAGCTAGAAGAGTTACCATCCAGGAGGAAGGAGCCCCTGATTTTATAATGCAACCGTTTCAAGCGCATCATCCAGCGGTAGCTACAGATTTTGAAATAAAGACCGCACTGCTAAATTTGATGCCCAAGTTTCATGGCCTACCTGCTCAAGAGCCTATTGGTGCACGAAATTGTGATCTCAGGCAACGGCGCCAGAAACTCTGTACGCACGTCTTAATAAATTGTTTTTCATTCACAACTTCGATACAACTAACCAGCAAGTGCACTGGGTCGTCCAAGTAATAAACCTTACGTGAGTAAGGGTCGATCCCACGGAGATTGTTGGTATGAAGCAAGCTATGGTCACCTTGTAGATCTCAGTCTGGCGGATATAAAATAGTTATGGAGTTTTCGAAAATATATAATAAAATAAGGATAGAAATACTTATGTAAATCATTGGTGAGAATTTCAGACAAGCGCATAGAGATGCATTCGTTCCTCTGAACCTCTGCTTTCCTGCTGTCTTTATCCAATCAATCTTACTCCTTTCCATGGCTGGCTTTATGTAAGGACATCACCGTTGTCAATGGCTACTTTTAATCCTCTCTGGAAAATGGTCCGATGCGCTGTCACTGCATGGCTAATCGTCTGGAGGCATCACCCTTGTCAATGGCTGCATCCTATCCTCTTGTGAAAATGATCTAAATGCTCTGTCACAGCACGGCTAATCATCTGAGGTTCTCGATCATACTGGAATAGGATTCACCCTCCTTTTGCGTCTGTCACTACGCCCAGCACTCGCGAGTTTGAATTTCGTCACAGTCATTCAATCCCAGAGTCCTACTCGGAATACCACAGACAAGGTTTAGACTTTCCGGACTCTCATGAATGTCGCCATCAATCTAGCTTATACCACGAAGATTCTGATTAAGAGATCCAAGAGATGCTCATTCAATCTAAAGTAGAACGGAAGTGGTTGTCAGGCACGCGTTCATAGGGAATGATGATGATTGTCACGTTCATCACATTCAGGTTGAAGTGCGAATGAACATCTTAGAAGCGGAATAAGTTGAATTGAATAGAAAAACAGTAGTACTTTGCATTAATCTTTGAGGAACAGCAGAGCTCCACACCTTAATCTATGGAGTGTAGAAACTCTACTGTTGAAAATACATAAGGGAAAGGTCCAAGCATGGCCGAGATGGCCAGCCCCCATGATCTAAGAACAAAACGTCCCAGGATGTCTAATACAATAGTAAACAGTCCTATTTATACTAAACTAGTTACTAGGGTTTACAGAAGTAAGTAATTGATGCATAAATCCACTTCCGAGGCCCACTTGGTGTGTGCTTGGGCTGAGCTTGAATGTTACACATGCAGAGGCTCTTTCTGGAGTTGAACGCCAGGTTGTAACGTATTTCTGGCGTTCAACTCTGGTTTGTGACGTGTTTCTGGCGTTTAACTCCAGACAACAGCGTAGAACTGGCGTTCAACGCCCTTTTAAGTCATCTAAACTCGGCCAAAGTATGGACTATTATACATTTCTGGAAAGCTCTGGATGTCTAATTTCCAACGCAATTGGAAGCGCGCCATTTTGAGTTCTGTAGCTCTAGAAAATCCACTTTGAGTGCAGGGAGGTCAGAATCCAACAGCATCAGCAGTCCTTCTTCTACCTCTGAATCTGATTTTTGCTCAAGTCCCTCAATTTCAGCCAGAAAATACATGAAATCACAGAAAAACACACAAACTCATAGTAAAGTCCAGAAATGTGAATTTAACATAAAAACTAATGAAAAAATCCCTAAAAGTAACCAGATTCTCCTAAAAACATACTAAAAACAGTGCCAAAAAGCGTATAAATTATCCGCTCATCACAACACCAAACTTAAATTATTGCTTGTCCCCAAGCAACTGAAAATCAAATAGGATAAAAAGAAGAGAAGGTACTATAAATTCCAAACTATCAATGAAACATAGCTCCAATTAAATAAGCGGGACTTGTAGCTTTTTGCCTCTTGAATAGTTTTGGCATCTCACTTTATCCATTGAAGTTCAGAATGATTAGCATCTATAGAAACTCAGAGTTCAGATAGTGTTATTGATTCTCCTAGTTCAGTATGATGATTCTTGAACACAGCTATTTTATGAGTCTTGGCCGTGGCCCTAAGCACTTTGTTTTCCAGTATTACCACCGGATACATAAATGCCACAGACACATAATTGGGTGAACCTTTTCAGATTGTGACTCAGCTTTGCTAAAGTCCCCAATTAGAGGTGTCCAGGGTTCTTAAGCACACTCTTCTTTTGCTTTGGACCTTGACTTTAACCGCTCAGTCTCAAGTTTTCACTTGACACCTTCACGCCACAAGCACATGGTTAGGGACAGCTTGGTTTAGCCGCTTAGGCCAGGATTTTATTCCTTTAAGCCCTCCTATCCACTGATGCTCAAAGCCTTGGGATCCTTTTTATTTACCCTTGCCTTTTGGTTTTAAGGGTTATTGGCTTTTTGCTCTTGCCTCTTGGTTTTAAGAGCTTTTGGCTTTTTCTGCTTGCTTTTTTCTTTTTATTTTTTTTTTTGCCTATATTTTTTTTTCTTTTTTTTTTCTGCAAGCTTTGTTCTTTGCTGCTTTTTCTTGCTTCAAGAATCATTTTTATGATTTTTCAGATTATCAAATAACATGTCTCCTTATCATCATTCTTTCAAGAGCCAACATATTTAATATTCTTAAACAACAACTTCAAAAGACATATGCACTATTCAAGCATTCATTCAGAAAACAAGGAGCATTGTCACCACATCAATATAATTAAACTAAGTTCAAGGATAAATTCGAAACTCATGTACTTCTTGTTCTTTTGAATTAAAACAGTTTTCATTTAAGAAAGGTGATGGATTCATAGGACATTCATAACTTTAAGACAAAGTTACTAAATACTAATGATCATGTAATGAAGACACAAACATGGATAAGCACTTAACATAGAGAAAACAAAAAACAGAAAATGTAAGAACAAGGAATGAGTCCACCTTAGTGATGGTGGCGTTTCCTTCTTGAGGAACCAATGATGTCCTTGAGCTCTTCTATGTCTCTTCCTTGTCTTTGTTGCTCCTCCCTCATTGCTTTTTGATCTTCTCTTATTTCATGAAGGATGATGGAGTGCTCTTGATGTTCCACCCTTAATTGTCCCATGTTGGAACTTAATTCTCCTAGGGAGGTGTTGATTTGCTCCCAATAGTTTTGTGGAGGAAAATACATTTGAGGCATCTCCGAGATCTCATGATGATGAGCTTCATGCGTCTCTTGAGATCCATGAATGGGCTCTCTTGCTTGCTCCATTCTTTTCTTAGTGATGGGCTTCTCTTCCTTAATGGGAATGTCTCCTTCTATGAAAGCTCCAGCTGAGTAACATAGATAGCAAATAAGATGAGGAAAAGCTAGCCTTGCCCCAGGAAAGGGCTTTTCGGCTATTTTGTAGAATTCAAGAGAGATGACTTCATGAACTTCTACTTCCTCTCCAATCATGATGCTATGAATCATGATGGCCCGATCCACAGTAACTTCAGATCGGTTGCTAGTGGGGATGATGGAGCGTTGGATGAACTCCAACCATCCTCTAGCCACAGGCTTGAGGTCCAGTCTTCTTAATTGAACCGGCTTGCCTTTGGAGTCAATCTTCCATTGAGCTCCTTCCACACATATGTCCATGAGGACTTGGTCCAACCTTTGATTAAAGTTGACCCTTCTAGTGTAGGGGCGTGCATCTCCTTGCATCATAGGCAAGTTAAACGCCAACCTCACATTTTCCGACTAAAATCTAAGTATTTCCCCCGAACCATTGTGATATAATTCTTTGGGTTTGGGTTCTTACTTTGATCATGGTTCCTAGTGATCCATGCATTGGCATAGAACTCTTGAACCATTAGGATGCCGACTTGTTGGATGGGGTTTGTTAGAACTTCCCAACCTCTTCTTTGGATTTCATGTCGGATCTCCGGATACTCATTCTTCTTGAGCTTGAAAGGAACCTCGGGGATCACCTTATTCTTGGCCACAACATCATAGAAGTGGTCTTGATGAGATTTGGAGATGAATCTTTCCATCTCCCATGACTCGGAGGTGGAAGCTTTTGTCTTCCCTTTCCCTTTTCTAGAGGATTCTCCGGTCTTAGGTGCCATCAATGGTAATGGAAAAACAAAAAGCTTATGCTTTTACCACACCAAACTTAGAATATTGCTCGCCCTCGAGCAAGAGAAGAGAGAATAGATGAAGAAGAAGAGAAAAATATGGATGAGAGGAGGGAGAGGTGTATTCGGCCAAGAAGGGGAAGAGAGGGTTGTGTTGTGTGAAAATGAAGAAGAATGGAGGGCTATATATAGGGAAGGGAGGGGGGTTAATTTCGGCCATATAGGGTGGGTTTGGGTGGGAAATTGATTTTGAATTTTGAAGGTAGGTGGAGTTTATGAGTTAGGTTTATGGGGAAGAGTGGATGGATGTGAGTGGTGAAGTGTTTTGGGGAAGAGAGATTGAGGTGATTGGTGAAGAGTTTTGGGGAAGAGTGTTTATGGGATTGTGTGAAAGAGGGGTGAGAAGAAGTGAGTGGAGGTAGGTGGGGATCCTATGGGGTCCACAGATCCTGAGGTGATCCTGTGGGGTCCACAGATCCTGAGGTGTTCAAGGATTTACAACCTTGCACCAAATTAGGCATGCAAAATGCCCTTGCACACAACTCTGGGCGTTCAATGCCAGATTGGTGCTTGTTCTGGGGGTTGAACGCCCATTTGTTGCCCATTTCTGGCGTTGAACGCCAGAACCATGCTTGTTCTGGGCGTTCAGCGCCAGCTCTTCTCCAGGGTGCAATTCTGGCGTTCAAACGCCCAGATGCTGCCCATTTTGGGCGTTCAGTGCCAGAACCATGCTCTGTTCTGGCGTTGAACGCCAGCCAGATGCTTCTTACTGGCGTTTAAACGCCAGTAAGGTCTTCCTCCAGGGTGTGATTTTTCTTCTGCTATTTTTTTATTTTGTTTTCAATTTTTATATTTATTTTGTGACTCCACATGATCATGAACCTAATAAAACATGAAAGAACAGGAAAAATAAAATTAGATAAATAAAAATTGGGTTGCCTCCCAACAAGCGCTTCTTTAATGTCAATAGCTTGACAGTGGGCTCTCATGAAGCCTCACAGATGTTCAGAGCATTGTTAAGACTTCCCAACACCAAACTTAGAGTTTGACTGTGGGGGCTCTGGCTGACTCTGCAGAGGGAGAAGCTTATTGTGCCTCTTTTCCATGTTTACAGAAGGATAACCTTGAGTTGTAAACACAAGGGAGTCCCCATTCAATTGAAGGACTAATTCACCTCTGTCAACATCAATCACAGCTCTTGCTGTGGCTAGGAAGGGTCTTCCAAGGATGATGAATTCATCCTCATCCTTCCCAGTATCTAGGACTATGAAATCAGCAGGGATGTAAAGGCCTTTGACCTTTACTAATACGTCCTCTACTTGTCCATAAGCCTATTTTCTTGAATTGTCTGCCATCTCTAATGAGATTTTAGTAGCTTACACCCCATAGATTCCCAGTGTCTCTATTACAGAGAGGGGCATGAGGTTTATCCCTGAACCAAGGTCACACAGAGCCTTTTCAAAGATCATGTTGCCTATGGTACAAGGTATTACGAACTTTCCAGGATCCTGTTTCTTCTGAAGCAATGTCAGTTGATCCAGATCACTTAGTTCATTGGTGAACAAGGGAGGTTCATCTTCCCAAGTCTCAATACCAAATAATTTGGCATTCAGCTTCATGATTGCACCAAGGTACTTGGTAACTTGCTCCTTAGTAACATCCTCATTCTCTTCAGAAGAGGAATATTCATCAGAGCTCATGAACGGCATAAGGAGGTTCAATGGAATCTCTATGGTCTCTAGATGAGCCTCAGATTCCTTTGGTTCCTCAGAGGTAAACTCCTTATTGATCACTGGACGTCCTAGGAGGTCTTCCTCCTTGGGATTCACGTCCTCTCCTTCCTTCTTGGAATCGGCCATGATGGTCATTTCAATGGCCTTGCAATCTCCTTTTGGATTTTCTTCTGTATTGCTTGGGAGAGTACTAGGAGGGATTTCAGTGATCCTTTTACTCAGCTAGCCCACTTGTGCCTCCAAATTTCTAATGGAGGACCTTATTTCATTCATGAAACTTACAGTGGCCTTAGATAGATCAGAGACTAAGTTTGCTAAATTAGATGTATTTTGTTCAGAGTTCTCTGTCTGTTGCTGAGTGGATGATGGAAAAGGTTTACTATTGTTAAACCTATTTCTTCCACCATTATTAAAGCCTTGTTGAGGCCTTTGTTGATCCTTCCATGAGAGATTTGGGTGATTTCTCCATGAGGGGTTATAGGTGTTTCCATAAGGTTCACCCATGTAATTCACCTCTGCTATTGCAGGGTTTTTAGGATCATAAGCTTCTTCTTCAGAAGTTGCCTCTTGAGTACTGTTGGATGCAGCTTGCATTCCATTCAGACTCTGAGAAATCATATTGACTTGCTGAGTCAATATTTTATTCTGAGCCAATATGGCATTCAGAGTATCAATTTCAAGAACTCCCTTCTTCATAGGCGTCCCATTACTCACAGGATTCCTCTCAGAAGTGTACATGAACTGGTTATTAGCAACCATGTCAATGAGTTCTTGAGCTTCTGCAGGCGTTTTCTTTAGGTGTATGGATCCACCTACAGAAGTATCCAATGACATTTTAGCCGATTCGGATAGACCATCATAGAATATATCCAGGATGGTCCATTCTGAAAGCATGTCAGAAGGACACTTTTTGGTCAGTCCTTTGTATCTCTCCCAAGCTTCATAGAGGGATTCACCTTCTTTCTGTCTGAAGGTCTGAACATCCACTCTAAGCTTACTCAGCTTTTGAGGAGGAAAGAACTTGGCTAAGAAAGCCTTGACCAGCTTATCCCAAGAGTTCAGGCTATCCTTAGGTTGAGAGTTCAACCATATTCTAGCTCTGTCTCTCACAGCAAAAGGGAAAAGCATGAGCCTGTAGACTTCAGGATCTACTCCATTAGTCTTAACAGTATCTCAGATCTGCAAGAATTCAGTTAAAAACTAAAAAGGATCTTCAGATGGAAGTCCATGAAACTTGCAGTTCTGCTGCATCAGAGAAACTAATTGAGGTTTCAGCTCAAAATTGTTTGCTCCAATGGCAGGAATGGAGATGCTTCTTCCATGTAAATTAGAATTAGGTGCAGTAAAGTTGATGACAAGTCATCTTAGCCTATTTTAACTAGCCTTTTTCTTTTGTTTTCAATTGAATTATGCACTTTCTTGAGCCATAAGCAAGCCAATTGGGTAGATTTTCATGTTTCCTTTGAGTTAATCAACCATGTATGAATTCATGCTATTTCATGAGGTTTTATGCTAAAATTGTCACATATTATGAAAGAATGAATATCTCATGATTTTGAGCATAGCTTTGATGAGTTTGGTTGATTAATGATAGGTGAAGAAAGCTTGGAGAAAGGTTGAAGCAAAGAGGAATGGCTAGAAGTGAAGAATGGAATAAGTGAAATTGAACCTGGAGGCATGAAGTTAGCCCTAACGTTAGCCCCCTAACTTGGAGGCTAACGTTGGGCATGAAGATTACTCCCTGGGCTCCCCACGTTTGAGCCAACATTAGCCCCCTAACTTGGAGGCTAACGTTGGCAAGAGAATTCCTCCCTGGGCCACCAACGTTTGCGCCAACGTTAGGGGTCTAACTTTGACCGTAACGTTGGCACATCAATTACAAAGGGGGAAGGAGCCAACGTTTGCGCCAACGTTAGCCCCCTAACTTGGAGGCTAACGTTGGCGCCACACACCACAAGGCATACAAGGGGTATACTTCCAACAAGAATAACTTGAGCTACAGAGCTCCAAATGAGGTGATTCAAGAAGCATTGGAAAGTAGGAATCAAGAGCTTTCCAAGCATATATAGCACTGCATGGTGGACACTAAAATTGAGGGAGAAAACTGCCTTGCAATATGCATAAATGAACATGGTGGCAACATGCAGTGAGGCCACTTGACCTCTGCACCTTCGATGGAGTATAACTCGAGCTGTAGAGCTCTAATTGATGTGCTCCCAACGGCATTGGAAAGTAGACATCCAGGGCTTTCCAAAAATGTATAATAGTATGGGGTGAAAAATACATTTGAGCCTCCAAAACTGGCGTTTTCGCCAACGTTTGAGGGCTAACGTTACCTCAAACGCTGCACACCAAAGCCAGCGACCATGCCCTCTTCAAATGATCATAACTTGAGTTGTAGATGTCCAATTGAAGTGATTTTAAGTGGGTTAGAAAGCTGACATTCAGAGCTTTCCAACCATATATGATAGTCTATATTGGACATAAAATTGGCAACATGACAAGAGGACAAAGTTGGCGCCATGAACATGCATAAGGGAGGCCAACGTTAGGGTCAAAGTTAGACCCCTAACGTTGGCACCAACGTCCATACCAGCAGATTGTGTTTGCTGATGTGAAAAGTTGGAGCCAAAGTTAGACCCCTAACTTTGGCTCAAACTTTAGGTCCAACTTTGGCTAACCTCAAACCCGGTTCAATTGGTTCACTTTGGTTCTTCTTCAAACTCCAAGAGCAATCAACCAAGGCCTTTTTCAACCCAATTCCACCAAGAGCAAAGGCCCATGATCATCACTCAAAGGCACAAGAGATAGTTAGAATAGGAATTTCATTTCAATTGTAATTTGTTTTGAATTTCATTTTCATTTTGTAAAGCCTATATAAGGCATCATTTTCATATTAGTAAGGAGGCGAGCTCCACTAGGGAGCATTAGGAATAGAGAACTCTCTCTCTTTAGTTTTTTTTTTGTTTTGAATCTTGAATTGAGATTGGAAGGAATTCTGTTTTCATTCTCTATTTGCAACGTCTCTTTACTTCTTCTGCAATCTTTCTTTTAATTCTCTGCAACTTTCCTTTTATTGAATCAAGGAAGGGCTTGAGATCTAGACTTGTTTTCTAGTCTCTTGGATCCCCTGAGATCTTCACTTGTCTTTCTAGATTTCACAATTGATTTGAGTTCTCTCGCTGATTTACTTTCTGCTACAATTCCCTTCTCTGCAATTTTTACTTCCTGTTGCATTGCTTCCAATTTACATTTCCTGCACATTTACATTTTCTGCAATTTAAATATCCAGTTGCTTGATCTATTGCTCTCTTTAATTTCCCTGCACCCCACTCCCCTTTACATTTAATGAAATTTATCTTTCTTGCAATTTAAGATTCTTGCAATTTACATTTCTTGCTCTTTAAGTTACTTGCAATTTTACTTTCTGCACTTTAATTTTCCTTGTCATTTACATTCTGTTGGCTTCAATTGTCACTCAAATCACTCAATGTTAGCTTGACTAAACTAATCACCCACTAAAGTTGCTTGATCCATCAATCCCTGTGGGATCGACCTCACTCCCGTGAGTTATTATTACTTGATGCGACCCGGTGCACTTGCCGGTTAGATTTGTGTGTTTTGGGAGAAATTTATTTTTCACCAAAATATCTCATCAAAAGTCACCAAGCATCCTCCTTGCATTATTATTATTTTTGGCTGCCATCTCCTCTTCCTATTCGAAAATTTCTGAAAGGTGCTTGCTGGATTGTTGTAATTTAGCTTCTCTTAGTTTCCTCTTTAGAGTCCTTTCAGGTTCTGGATCTGCTTCAACAAGAATGTTCTTGTCCTTGCTCCTGCTCATATGAAAAAGAGGGACAGAAAATTAATAATAATAGGGGTCCTTTTTACCACAATATAGAGGTCCTTGTGTGAGTAGAAAAAAATTCGAACACAGATGGAAGAGGGGGTTCGAATTTAGGTGAGATGAAGTGTTAGTAGATGAATAAATAAATAGAAGGAGATAAGAGAGAGAGAGAATTTTCGAAAATAGTTTTTGAAAAAGGTTAGTAATTTTTCGAAAATTAAAATCAAAAATTAAAATAATTAGTTAATTAAAAAGAAATTTTGAAAAAGAGGGAAGATATTTTCGAAAATTAGAGAGAGAGGGAGTTAGTTAGGTAGTTTTGAAAAAGATAAGAAACAAACAAAAAGTTAGTTAGTTAGTTGAAACAAATTTTGAAAGTCAATTTTTAAAAGATAAGAAGATAAAAAGTTAGAAAAGATATTTTAAAATCAAATTTTTGAAAAAGATATGATTTTGAAAAAGATAAGATAGAAAGATATTTTTGAAAAGATATGATTGAAATTAGTTTTGAAAAAGATTTGATTTTTAAAATCACAATTAATGACTTGATTCACAAGAAATCACAAGATATGATTCTAGAACTCAAAGTTTGAATCTTTCTTAACAAGCAAGTAACAAACTTGAAATTTTTGAATCAAAACATTAATTGATGATGTTATTTTCGAAAATTAGGAGATAAAGATAAGAAAAAGATTTTTGACAAATATTTTTAAAATTTTTGAAATTAAATGAGAAGAAAAAGGGGAAGATATTTTTTTGATTTTTGAATTTTTTTATGATGAGAGAGAAAAACATAAAAATGATGCAATGCATGAAAATTTTGGATCAAAACAATGAATGCATGCAAGAATGCTATGAATGTCAAGATGAACACCAAGAACACTTTGAATGTCAAGATGAACATCAAGAACTTATTTTTGAAAAATTTTTAATGCAAAGAAAACATGCAAGACACCAAACTTAAAAATTTTTCATGTATAGACACTATGGATGCAAGAATGCATATGAAAAACAAGAAAAGATACAAAACATGAAAACATCAAGATCAAACAAGAAGACTTACCAAGAACAACTTGAAGATCAAGAAGAACACTATGAATGCATGAATTTTTCGAAAAATGTAAGATGAATATGCAATCGACACCAAACTTTCAACTTGACTCAAGACTCAAACAAGAAACATGAAATATTTTTTATTTTTATGATTTTTTTTATTTTTTTGGATTTTTCGAAAATTAATGTGAAAAAGAAAAATAAGGATTCCAAAATTTTTTTAATATGAATTCCAGGAATCTTGTGCTCTTTAGTCTAAAGCTCCAATCTGAGGGTTAGGCATGGCTTAATAGCCAGCCAAGCTTTAGTATGCTATTACATGCATTTAAGTGATTAGTTGAATCCTCAGTCCAAAGGAATTTGGACATGGCTTCACAGCCAGCCAGGATTCAACAAATCATCATGAAACACTAGAATTCATTCTTAAAAATTCTGAACAAAAATATATTTTTTGAAAACATATTTTTTTCCAAAACAGATGAGAAATGTTTTGAAAGGTTTTTGAAAAATTTTTGAAAATAAAACAAAAAGAAAATTACCTAATCTGAGCAACAAGATGAACCGTCAGTTGTCCAAACTCGAACAATCCCCGACAACGGCGCCAAAAACTTGGTGCACGAAATTGTGATCTCAGGCAACGGCGCCAGAAACTCTATACGCACGTCTTAATAAATTGTTTTTCATTCACAACTTCGATACAACTAACCAGCAAGTGCACTGGGTCGTCCAAGTAATAAACCTTACGTGAGTAAGGGTCGATCCCACGGAGATTGTTGGTATGAAGCAAGCTATGGTCACCTTGTAGATCTCAGTCAGGCGGATATAAAATAGTTATGGAGTTTTGGAAAATATATAATAAAATAAGGATAGAAATACTTATGTAAATCATTGGTGAGAATTTCAGACAAGCGCATAGAGATGCATTCGTTCCTCTGAACCTCTGCTTTCCTGCTGTCTTCATCCAATCAATCTTACTCCTTTCCATGGCTGGCTTTATGTAAGGACATCACCGTTGTCAATGGCTACTTTTAATCCTCTCTGGAAAATGGTCCGATGCGCTGTCACTGCATGGCTAATCGTCTGGAGGCATCACCCTTGTCAATGGCTGCATCCTATCCTCTTGTGAAAATGGTCCAAATGCTCTGTCACAGCACGACTAATCATCTGAGGTTCTCGATCATACTGGAATAGGATTCACCCTCCTTTTGCGTCTGTCACTACGCCCAGCACTCGCGAGTTTGAAGTTTGTCACAGTCATTCAATCCCAGAGTCCTACTTGGAATACCACAGACAAGGTTTAGACTTTCCGGACTCTCATGAATGCCGCCATCAATCTAGCTTAGACCACGAAGATTCTGATTAAGAGATCCAAGAGATGCTCATTCAATCTAAAGTAGAACAGAAGTGGTTGTCAGGCATGCGTTCATAGGGAATGATGATGATTGTCACGCTCATCACATTCAGGTTGAAGTGCGAATGAACATCTTAGAAGCGGAACAAGTTGAATTGAATAGAAAAACAGTAGTACTTTGCATTAATCTTTGAGGAACAGCAGAGCTCCACACCTTAATCTATGGAGTGTAGAAACTCTACCATTGAAAATACATAAGTGAAAGGTTCAGGCATGGCCGAATGGACAGCCCCCATGATCTAAGAACAAAACGTCCGAGGATGTCTAATACAATAGTAAACAGTCCTATTTATAATAAACTAGTTACTAGGGTTTACAGAAGCAAGTAATTGATGCATAAATCCACTTCCGGGGCCCACATGGTGTGTGCTTGGGCTGAGCTTGAATGTTACACATGCAGAGGCTCTTTCTGGAGTTGAACGCCAGGTTATAACGTATTTCTGGCGTTCAACTATGGTTTGTGACGTGTTTCTGGCGTTTAACTCCAGACAGCAGCGTAGAACTGGCGTTCAACGCCCTTTTACGTCGTCTAAAATCGGCCAAAGTATGGACTATTATATATTTATGGAAAGCATTGGATGTCTACTTTCCAACGCAATTGGAAGCGCGTCATTTTGAGTTCTGTAGCTCCAGAAAAACCACTTTGAGTGTAGGGAGGTCAGAATCCAACAGCATCAGCAGTCCTTTTTCTACCTCTGAATCTGATTTTTGCTCAAGTCCCTCAATTTCAGCCAGAAAATACCTGAAAGCATAGAAAAACACACAAACTCATAGTAAAGTCCAGAAATGTGAATTTAACATAAAAACTAATGAAAACATCCCTAAAAGTAACCAGATTCTCCTAAAAACATACTAAAAACAGTGCCAAAAAGCGTATAAATTATCCGCTCATCACCTATCAAGCAATTGAGAGATTTCCAGGCAGCCTATTCTACTGTCAGGCATGATAGTACTGATGAAACTTCAATTTTGCTGAAAGCTTTCCCGTTTTCTCTCGAGGGAAAAGCAAGAGAGTGGTACTACACTTAACCTCTAGCAAATGTATCCAACTGGGATACACTCAGAAAGGAGTTTTTGGAGAAATTTTTTCCATCTGAAGTCACTGATAAACTGAGGAAGGATATTTCCACAATTGTTCAGGATGACAATGAGACTCTCTTTGAATACTCGGAGCACTTCAATAATCTTCTGGAAGCATGGCCCCACCACATGATTGACAAGATAGTGTTACTTAGCTATATCACACAGGGCATGAGGCCCCAAGATAAGACCACATTGGAAAGTGCTAGCAATGGGTCTATGAAGAAGTACAAGACCACTGATGAGGCTTGGCAATTGATCAGTGATTTAGCTGAATCTACTAGGAACCACAGACAAAAGCAAGGCCGTTCAAAAGCCGTTGCAGAAGTATCCTCTAGCAGAGAGACTGCGGCTCTAGCTCAGAGTATATGTGAGATGACCAACTTGCTGAAGCAGATGCAATTGAATCAACAACAAGCTCAGCAAGCTCAACCTCCTTCGCCACAGCAAAACCAACAATTAGTCCCACAAAAAAATTGCGGAATCTGTGCTGATTATAGCCAATACACTGATGAATTCCCGCAGCTCCAACAAGAAGACAACATGGTGGCATCCACTCATAACTTCTATGACCGCCCCAACCAAGGGTACAATCAAAGTGGAAATAATAACCATGGATGGCAGGACAATTCTAACCAGAATTGGAGGGACAACAATAACAGAGGAGGCAGAGATAATCAGGGAAATCAGAGATGGAATAATAACAACAACAGGCAGCAGAATCAACCTTACAGAGCACCTCACCTGAGGCAAAACCAAGGACCACAGAACAATCAACAGCAGACCTCTCAATTTACTCATTCTTCTGTATCTCCTAATGAAGAGCTACTACAATCTTTTGAGCGAAGACAACAGACCATGGAAAGTAACATCATGAATAGTATTAATGCCAGTCTGAATGGTCTCACCTCTACTTTGCAAGCTCTTATGTCACAGATTGGATCAACGCAAAATTCCAGTAACCAACCTTCAAGCTCCACTGGATTCCCCTCTCAACCATTACCCAATCCAAAGGGAGGCATTAATGCCATCACCCTAAGGTCTGGAACCACACTGCAGGAGAGGAATCAGGAGGAACCAAGCCCACCAGAACACACCTCAGCTGAAGAGGTAGTAGAAATAGAAGATGTTGAAGAGGAAGAGGACATACAGAACATAGCGGAAGAAAAAATAGCTCAACCACAGGAGGAAGCACCAAAAGGCGCAGACACCACGGAAAACACTACTCCTATTCCATTTCCACAACTTGCAAGGAAGCCCAGGAAGCAGCTAGAACCCGACCCCAAAATGGTAGAAATATTCAAAAAGGTTGAGGTAACTGTTCCTCTTTTTGATGTTATTCAGCAGGTACCTAAATATGCAAAGTTTCTAAAAGACTTATGTATCCATAAAGACAAAATTAATGAATTAGAAACTATTCCTTTAGGTAATTCTATATCTGCTTTAATGGGAGGATTACCTGAAAAATGTAGTGATCCAGGTCCTTGTATAGTTAGCTGTAGTATTGGTGGTGTAGTAATTTATGATTGCATGTGTGATTTAGGAGCATGTGTCAGTATAATGCCTTTGTCTATATATGATATTTTGAGGCTCCCTCCCTTAAAAAGGTCGGCAGCTCGTTTTGTGTTAGCAGATAAAAGCATTATTACAGTGGCTGGAGTTGCTGAAGATGTTTTAGTGAACATTAAAGGGCTTATATTTTCCACTGATTTTTATATCTTGGAGATGCCCCATAATGATTCAGATAAGCCATCATCAATCCTACTTGGAAGACCATTCCTGAAGATATCAAAATTCAAATTGGATGCCTTTTCAGGAACAAACTCCTTTGAAATAGATGGCCGCATAGTAATCTTCAATCTGAATGGAATCATTAACAACCCTCCAGAAGATCGTTCTATCTTTCAGTGTGATGTCATAGATGAAAGTGTAGCTGAAGTTCACAAGGAAGAGTTTGAAGAGAGGCACACTGGACAAGGTCCAAGTGTGGGGACCCTTTTAACTGACAATGAGGGCACTTCGTCATTTTCACAAGCTCCAGATAATCCAACGCCTGCCCATGATCAAACGTTAGAATTGAAACCCCTCCCTCCGCATCTCAAATATGCTTATCTCGAAGATGAGCAGAGGTTTCCAGTTATCATTGCAAGGGAACTTACTTCTCAATAAGAACAGTTACTTGATGTGCTGAGGAAGCATAAGAAGGCAATTGGGTGGAGCTTGGCAGACATAGTAGGCATAAACCCTCAAGTATGTGAGCACAGAATATTTTTAGAAGAGGGAGCAAGACCTGTCCGTCAACCCCAAAGAAGATTGAATCCCACCATCTTGGAAGTTGTCAAAAAGGAAGTGACTAGACTATTGGAAGCCGGTATCATATATCCCATTTCAGACAGTGAATGGGTAAGCCCAGTACAGGTGGTGCCCAAGAAGTCTGGAGTCACTACAGTGAAGAATGAGCATGGAGAGCTCATAGCAACTAGAGTTCAGAATGCTTGGAGAGTCTGCATTGATTATAGGAGTCTCAACCAAGCTACCCGTAAGGATCACTACCCACTTCCATTCATTGATCAAATGCTGGATCGCCTGTCAGGTAAATCACATTATTGCTTTTTAGATGGTTACACAGGTTATTTCCAGATTCATATAGCTCCTGAGGATCAGGAAAAGACTACTTTTACATGTCCTTTTGGGACTTGTGCTTACAAGAGAATGCCTTTTGGCTTGTGCAATGCACCAGCTACCTTCCAAAGGTGCATGATGAGTCTTTTCTCTGACCTTATTGAGGACTGTATGGAAGTTTTTATGGATGATTTTAGCATTTATGGTGATTCTTTTAGCCTTTGCTTAGATGGATTATCTAGAGTATTAGATAGATGTGTTAATACAAACCTGGTATTAAATTTCGAAAAATGTCACTTTATGGTAAAACAAGGGATTGTATTAGGACATGTGATATCTAATAATGGAATTTCTGTAGACCCAGCAAAGGTGAATGTTATTTCTAGTTTACCTTACCCCTCTTCTGTGAGGGAAGTCCGTTCGTTCCTTGGCCATGCAGGTTTTTACAGGAGATTTATTAAGGACATTAGTAAGGTCGCACTTCCCTTATCCAGATTACTACAGAAGGATATTGAGTTCGAGTTCAGTGAGGATTGCAAACAAGCATTTGATAAGCTGAAGACTGCTTTGACTCAAGCTCTAATTGTGAGAGGACCAGACTGGAGCCAGCCGTTTAAAATCATGTGCGATGCTTCCAACCATGCAGTAGGAGCAGCGCTGGCTCAGCGTGAAGGTAAGGATCCTTTCGTTATCACTTATGCGTCTAAGACTTTAGACACTACCCAGTCCAATTATACTACTACTGAGAAATAGCTTCTTGCTATTGTTTTTGCTCTGGATAAATTCCGAGCTTATTTACTTGGTACTAGAGTAGTAGTGTATTCGGACCATACAGCTTTAAAGTATCTATTAGCTAAAAAGGAATCCAAACCAAGACTCATACGTTGGATACTGCTGTTACAAGAATTTGATTTAGAAATAAAGGATAGGAGTGGTAATCAGAATTTAGTGGCAGACCACTTGAGTCGCCTTGAGCATATTAAGGATGATTCTACTCCTATAGATGATAATTTTCCTTTTGGTAACCTGCAAGCAGTATCTGAGGTAGTCCCTTGGTATGCACCTGTTGCTAATTATTTAGTTAGCCGCACATTTCCTCCAAATTTTTCTAAGCGTCAAAGAGACAAGCTGAAAAGTGGGTCTAAATATTATACATGGGATGACCCATATTTATGGAGATGTGGCGCTGATCAAGTAATTAGACGTTGTGTGCCTCAATCAGAATTCCAGTCCATTTTAGAGGCCTGTCACTCATCTGAGAGTGGAGGACATTTTGGTCCTCAAAGAACAGCTAGAAAGATCTTAGACTGTGGATTCTGGTGGCCTACTCTTTTTAGAGACGCTGCTGAGTTTTGTAAATCTTGTCTTCCATGCCAGAAATTTGGTAATATATCCAGGAGGGATGAGATGCCTCAACAAATTATGCTTTTCTGTGAAATTTTTGATGTTTGGGGGCATTGACTTCATGGGTCCATTTCCAAACTCTAATGGATATTTTTATATATTGTAAGCTGTGGATTATGTTTTCAAATGGGTGGAAGCAATTCCTACCCGCACTGATGATGCTAACACTGTTGTTTCCTTTGTGAGAAACCATATTATATGTCGCTTCGGATCACCACGAGCAATCGTGAGTGACCAAGGCACCCATTTTTGTAACAGGAGACTAACAGGATTAATGAAGAAGCATGGGATAATTCATAAAGTTGCAACAGCTTGCCATCCCCAAACTAATGGGCAAGCCGAGGTGTCAAATAGAGAAATTAAGCGTATCTTGCAAAAGATAGTAAAGCCTCATAGAAAAGACTGGAGCACCAAGCTATAAGATGCACTCTGGGCATATAGAACAGCATACAAGACACCCATTGGGATGAGTCCTTTCCGCTTGGTTTATGAAAAAGCTTGTCATCTCCCAGTTGAAGTAGAACACAGAGTTTTTTGGGCAGTTAAGGAGTGCAACATGGGAATTGAGAAAGCCGGAGCTGAAAGGAAGTTGCAACTGCAGGAACTGGAGAGCCTTCGCCTATAAGCTTATGAAAACTCCAGAATATACAAGGAAAAGATGAAGGCTGTACATGATCAAAACATCAAGAAGAAAGAGTTCCAACCTGGGAATTTAGTCCTCCTTTACAAATCTCGACTAAGGCTCATGCCAGGCAAGTTGAGATCAAGATGGGAAGGTCCATACAGAGTAGAGAAGGCCGAACCGTACAAAGTTTATCACCTAAGCCACCCTTCAAGCTCTGAACTTATTAAGGTTAATGGACAACGCCTGAAGCTATACCATGGCGAGAAGATGCAGAGAAACAAGGAGCTTGAGATCTTCCTCTTGGAAGATCCCCACATAGAAGAAGATTGAGCTATTGGAGCGTCCAACTTACGGACGTTAAAGCAAAGTGCTAGGTGGGAGACAACCCACCATGGTATGATCGTTCTTTTCTTTATTTTATTTTTTTTCCTATTCAATAATTCTTCTCTTTCTTAATACTTTTGTGCATCTATATTTAAATGTTTTTAATTCCAAAAAAAAAAATTTTGCTACGCGACGCGATCGCATCAACGACGCGTCCGCATCACACGGAGAGTGAAGAAAAATAAAAATGAACAGAAAGTTACGCTGGAGTGTGGCTGGAGGCGTGCCAATGGCACAAATCAACCCACGCGACCGCGTCGCTGACGCGTTCGCGTCGCATGGGAATCATGGCCTCCCACGCGACCGCGTGCCCCATGCGGCCGTGTGCCCTGAGTTTTCGACGTAAAATGGTGCACAATAAAATATTGTGCGAGAGTGATGCTGGATTGGTGCTGGAAGCACAATCCTTAACACGCGACCGCGTCGCCGACGCGGCCGCGTCATCCATTTTCTGGCGCGCACTCACGCGATCGCGTGACCCACGCGATCGCGCCGTCCCAATTTTGGCAAATAAATTAATTTGAACAGAGAGTTGTGCTGGTGCGGGGCTGCACTCGCGCCAGAAGCATAACATGGGTCACGCGACCGCGTGACCGACGCGATCGCGTCACCATACTTGAAGCGCATCCACGCGAACGCGTGCCCCACGCGGCCGCGTCGCATGCGCCTCACAGCTCAACCAAAAATTGCCACATATCTTATCTTTCTCTCCTCCAAATCCTAAATTTTCTTTTCCTTCCTTATTTCTTCCTTCTCCCTTCCCCCTTCTATCTCACCTTCCACTCTCTATCTCTCTCACCTCCATTAACAAGGTTTTACTTTCTTCCTCTCTCTTTCTTTTTCTATCATTCTTATTATTTTATATGTATTTTCTTTTCCTTTCTTTTTCTTTTTATTATTCATCTTTTCTTTCTTTTTCTTTTCCTTTTTACATGGTGTTAGAAATTTACTTGTTTTTCTTTTTTTTGAGTCATTATCCCTCATTATATGCTTGTGGATTGTTGCAAATTGTTTGATAGTTATTTTTATTCTATTTAAGGGATTGCTTGCATGTTCACCTTCATATTTTCTATACCCTATTCAACATGCATGCTATGTGTTTGTGAAAAAAGCTCAAATGGCATTATGCACTTCTCTATGTTGTTATACTATTCAATGCTTGCTTTTCACAACTTTCCTTTACTATTGTATTAATTGAA
This sequence comes from Arachis ipaensis, assembly GCF_059453495.1. Classification (NCBI taxonomy): domain Eukaryota; kingdom Viridiplantae; phylum Streptophyta; class Magnoliopsida; order Fabales; family Fabaceae; genus Arachis; species Arachis ipaensis. The sequence continues at coordinate 65,876,641 of NC_142443.1, forward strand.
TTTAATTGTCAATACAAACGTGATGGTTTGTTACAAAGTATTGCTTGGTCTATGCTACTCATGCCCTTTGCCGGCATGCCAATAAACACCTTGCAGTCACTTGTCTTTATATGCACTAGCTATTTTCCATTGTTGGCTTTTCACGTATACTTGCGAGCATGTGATAATGTCAGTATATCTTAATGTGCACCCATCACCCTCTTTTCCGTTTCCTTCCTTGCTGTATATCTCTTTGAATTTAATTTACTTTCTCTTCCCTTCTTTCAGGATGGCCACCAAGAAAGGAAAAGAGAAAGCTACTTCCAAACCACCAGCAAGAAGAGGAACTAAAAGAGCATTAGTGGCAGAGCCTTCTTCAACCGCAGTCAAGCCCTCAACAAAAAAGAGTTAAGAGGATAATAAAGGTTGATGAGAAGGAGAAAGCCTTTCCAGCAAAGGACACTGCGCGATTTCCCAATCGCTACTGTGAGCATATGTTCCCTATCCTGGCAGAAAGAAACTATAACAATGAATACCTTCTTATCCTCCCGTCCAATATTGCTTCCTTTGTTGAGCCGCAAATTGAACGACGACAATGGGGTTTCCTACGGAGACAGCCAAGGTAGGTCAATCTTTCTTGGGTAGTTGAGTTCTACTCTAACTTCTACATGCCATCCCTGCCGTCTGTTTATGTCCGGCAGAAGCAAGTCCCTATCACAGAAGAGGCCATTCAGCAAGCTCTAAGTCTTTCCCCTATTCCAGAAGGAATGGACGCCTTCCAAGAAGCCGCACTTAAGCGCCAGAGGTACCAATTTGACTGGGACTCCGTTCTCGGAGTTATCGCATTACCTGGCAGCTATTGGATCTACGGATACCACCGTACCCGCCCTAAGAGAATCTTGGCTTCAGCACTTACCTTGGAGGCTCGCGTATGGGCATAGATCATGTCCCATTACGTCTTTCTGAGCACTCATGAGTCCTCCTTCACTGCGGACATGGCTGTTCTACTTTGGTGCATCCTTACAGACCAACCTCTGAATCTCTCAAGACATATCCAGAATGCTATGGAACACGTACAAATTGCGGACAACTTACCTTTTCCCGCCTTGGTCTCAGATCTTGTCTCAGCAGCAGGAGTCTCCTACAAAGCTGGGGACACCAAAGCCGTGCTTCCACGGGATGATCAGTATGTCCCTAATGGGAAATACCTCAGACTCCCAGCAGCCAATACAAGCCTTCCTACTACTCCAGTTGAAGATAATCCTTCTTCAACACCACAAGCACCTACAACTAATGAATTGCTCCAGCAGATAATCGAAAGGTTGGATCGGCAAGAACAGAAAGCAAAGATGAGAGAGCGCCGTAACGAGCGCCGATTCAAACACCTCAAGGAGCTACTCAAGGGACACTTCAGGGACTTGGATACCCCGGACTCCACTTCTTTTACCAGCACAGGGAGCCATGATGATCCTAATTGTGGAGATACTGCTACCAGCCCACCCTTGTTCCTGACAAACGGCACCGAGGACGGTGCAAAGCCTTAAGTGTGGGGAGGTCGGTCAGTACCTGACTTCTGGAGGTAATTTCTTTTCCCTAGCACCAATAACTAGGATATTTTAGTTAGATTTTCTTTCTTTTATAGAATAAGAATAAATTGCATAGGTTAGGATAGTTGCATGCATGTTCTACTTGATTGAAAAGACAATAAGTTTCTTTTAAGACTCTATCTTTGGAACAAAATTTCACTAATTTTTCAAAATTTTATGATAAATTTGCTTGAGTTGTATTTGGAACATGATATTTGAGCTAAAGAACACACAACCTGTGAAAGATTTGAGCCTTTATGTATGGTTACATTATTTAACCATAATTATTTCATTCTTGTGTGTTTACTTCTCTATGATTGTAATCTATATTTTGTTTTATCTTATATGTCCAATATTTATTATATTTGCATGCTTGCACATGATTGAGGCCATTATTTGTTTAAACTCACTTATCCAAATTAAGCCTATCCTTTTCAATTACTTTTGTTAACCACTTTGAGCCTTTAAATCCCATTTGTTCTATATTTTACCACATTACTAACCTTAAGCCACTACAAGAAAACAGCTCTATTGCCACGTTTTTAAAGCGTGGTGAAAAGCTGAAAAAAGCGTGGCGATAGCTTTTCGCCACGCTTTTTGAGCTACCGCCACGCTTTTGAAAGGGTGGCCTATCAAAGGGTGGCGATTGCTCTATCGCCACACTTTTGGTGACCTATTGCCACGCTTTATTTTTTGCCACGTTTTTGCAAATTGTCCCGCTTAAAAAACGTGGCCATATGCAAGAGATACGGCCACGCTTTTAAAGCGTGGCCATAGAGAGATACGGCCACGCTTTTAAAGCGTGGCGATAGAAGGAGATACGGCCACGCTTTTAAAACGTGGCGATAGCGGGAGATACGGCCACGCTTTTAAAGCCTGGCGATAGCGAGAGATACAGCCACGCTTTAAAAGCGTGACGATAGGGAGATACGGCCACGCTTTAAAAGCGTGGCGATAGCCTTGTCAAATTTAAAAAAAAAATCTTTTTTTTAAATTTCAACCCTTTTGTATTACCAATCCTATAAATATAGTATGCAATTTTTATTACAAGATAAATTAAACAGTAATTAGTGACAATTTTTGGTATAATTGTTTTATACACTAATCCTTATACAAAACTTTCCAGGTTTTTTCAGTAACAAAAAACCCTTCAACCTCCTATCCAGCCGAAATTCACTAACAAAAGCAATGAAAAATTAATAGCAGGTCTGGGGTCTCAAGATCACGTCAGGGTCCCTCATTTTCTGTATTTTATATTTTTCTTACAACCTTGTGCCCAACAAGTACATAACCGAGCTCAATATCCCCCTATCAGAATGATTCCCAGCAATGTTTGGTGGAGCTGAAAAAAATAATACCAACATCAACAAAATGATTTCATTTCCTTTTCACAGAACATAATAATGAAAATGCTGACAATCACCGACCAAAGACATAACAATGAAGAAACAAGGAATAACCCCATTGGCAAGCAAGCTCAGTGCTTTTTTTTCTTTTGCAAAAAAGAAACAAAAAAAGGCAAAAGGAACCATTGAATTACCATGCAAAAGGGAGAAAGGAATCTAACCAATTGGCAATGCGGGATGCAATACAAGTAGGTAGAGATCAAATTTCAGGAAACAATTTAAGCAGAAACAAACAAAAGATGTATTAAGAATTGTCTTCACTTGTTACAACACCACATCAGAGCCACAAACAGCTTGTTATCCATCTAAATATAAGATACTATATTGATGGAGTGAGGTGGGTGGGGCATAAAAGAATAAATTCGATTGTTTCCCCCATGATTACATACTTTATCAAAATACTACTCAAATTCATTGCCATGAGAAAATTGGCTACTATGACAGGCTCAGTTCAAGAAAATAAGGAGAGTTTGAGAGAATGGACAATTGAACCCAGTTAATATTTTCTGGCTATTCACATACTGAAAAAGAGAGAAGGAGCGAAGGGGGGAATCAAATGGAACTGAATGATCAATGAAATATATCACAATCGACAGAGTGATTACCATAAAAAGAAAAGCACAAAAAAACACAATAATGGATGGAAAGCTTAAATCAACCAAAAAATACGAGAAAATTTGTATGCTCAGAAAGAAGGGGCAGAAAAACAAACCAGGAGATGTATCTGTCAGCATATAAATCTCGGTTGTCGAGTATATTCCTGCCAGGATAGTGCGCTTGGCATACCAATCAATATCAGAAGCATTGTCACCTGCAGCATGCCAAATCTCATCCACCAGCATTGCCCTCTGCTTAAAACTAGTTGGAACATTCACTGGTTGAGCCTGTAATGCAAGATATATATATATATATATATATATATATATATATATATATATATATATATATATATATATATATATATATATATATATATATATATATATATATATATATATTAAAAAAAACTCAAAAGCTGCATGCAAGATTTGGCATTTGTGTTGCAGGAACATCTAGATAGCTTTGGCCCTCCAAACTAGCTTCCATGGTCTTTTAAAAAAGGATAATCATTAGGAAACCTTAAATCTATGATAAAAAAAATTTGAATTTTCTTCAAGTATACCTATCATAATGTAAAATCCTGAAAATTTTATAAGGTTTAGCCACTTCAATATCAGAAGATGTGAATTTAAGTCCAAACCTTAGCAAATTTGTCTCGAGTTTGAGTCACTATAAACCAAATTTTCAATTTTTTTTTATTAAAAATATTGGTTTTCTAACATTTTCGTTTAAATAAAAAGATAAAAGAGCAAGAATGAAAACAGAACCGTACCTCGTCAAAGACACCGGCGGGACTGTCCTCATAGCTAGCTAGAAAGAAGCCACCCAAAGTGTTTCTGTATCAAGTAATAATTAATGCAGCCTCTGTTTAATTTCAAAGTTTAACATAATTTACAAGTCCTATCAAAATTCAAAAGATTTTAGAATGATTTTACCAGTCTTGAAAATTAACCAAAAAAAATATCCTTGAGTTCACGTCAGCAACAGTTAGGTCTTCTAAACTGACGACATTTCTTGGATTCAATATTTACAAATTGCCTAAAGACTCAAATCCATAAAAGAATTGCTGCATTTATAATCTAAAGAGAGAAATTACAATATTGGACCTACCCAAAAGCTTCAGCCAATTTGAATTCTCTTGGAATGTATCTTCTAGCTTTCTCTGCCTTCACAAGATGGAGTTAATACAAGGCACTGATAAACAAAGAAACAGAACAGTTAATGAAAGAAACAATTCCCAATTCCCACAAATTAAAGTTGAACATACATAAACAACACTTAGAGAAAGATTCATTGACTAAAACCATGATAAATTTGACAAAATTGAAAGTAAAAACAAATACTTAGAAATGGGAAAATTGGATAAAAAGGAAAACATACCACATTCAACAGAGAAGCAACAGTTTTTAGGTGTCCAACAGCCACATAACCCAGCGCTAAGACATCCAGAATTGCAGCTTCTTGAATGCCTTTTGAGCCGGCATTCATCCGATCTTTGACCACTTCATAATTTGCATTAAGTAGGTCAAGAGCATCATCTCTTTTTCCCTCAACTCTGTCTCAAATTCGTTTATTCTACGGAACACAACTTGCAGAGTCAGGGACATAAGGAATCAGATAATATTATAATACTTGTAGCTAAATCGATGGAACAAAACTGCTTCTTACCTGTGATTTTGATTAGCATTAGTGTTACCAAAGCTCAAGGACTCAAGTGAAGCTCTTGAGGCACAAAAGCGAGTAACAGTGGTGATGGGTATACTTTGATGTGAATAAAAAAGTGTTCTCAATATAGATTCAATTATGGCCTTCTGAACATTTTTGCGCCCGACATAACCGACAAGAATACTTTCTGGAACCGGCTTTCCGGGGCAGAATCCGGGGACCTGTTGATGTGAAATGGTAAATTAGCACATAAAAGTGGCATACTATTTCAAAAATTTTGGATACATGAATCTTGAGCAAACTTCTTTGAGATATATGGTGAAGCAGTAACCTCAGACTGTAAAAATTAGTCAACTAAAATATTTTATAAGAAAAACAAGGTAGGGATGTTATACTCATCAATGTAGATACAAAAGAATCATAAACTGCAGGCATTATAGATAATAATTGCATGTATAAACCATAAATTAAGTGGTGATAGTACCTTTGCTTGTTTTGTAAACTCAGATATGACCCTTTCGTAACAATCCTCACAGACAACTGGTGGCACCTCCACTTGAAGTCTAACCTGCAATGAAATCAGATAATATGTTGAAATAAAAATAGTCCTAATTGTGCAAACACCTTACTAACATAGATTGCAGAAGAAGAAGCCACCGAAGAAGAAGAAGAAGCTGAAACAATAAAGGGAGAAGAACTACCATTATGATGGTGAAAGAGAAAGGGTTATTGTTGGAAGAGGTGAAGAACATGATGATTATGATAATGAGATGATGAGTAATAGAAGAAGACTCAATTTTCATGAGAAAGTGAAACCTGATAAGATAGATCCCTAATAATTCCAGAATCATTCCCTAAACCAAGAACAAAAGTTGTATCTATCATCACAGAATAACCAAATATTTAATCATTGAGTCAAACTCTAGAAACGAACGCTAGAAATGCCACACAACAAAGAAACACAATTGAATCGAATGGATTTCAAAGCGATACTTACTGAACCACCGGTGGCAAATTTAGATCCATCAACACTAAAAGTAATGCAGTTTTGAGAACCGATATTCTGCAGAGGGGCCAGTTCTTTGGCCAACAGCTTCATTTTTGTTTCATTACCATACAGCTCAAACAATCTGCATGAGCACATAGAAATATGTCGACTTATATTTGATTTCTCAGTTAAGTAAAAGTGAAATATAAGCTAATCATGCTTAAGAAGCAACTATGGCTATTGTTAAGCATTCCTCTACTCCAAGGAAACTCGAACAAGAAACCATCAAAATAGTATGGTAAATTGATATAAGGTATCGGAATTCTGATTGTGAGATTATTGAAAGTGACAGTAACTGCAACTATGAAATGCAAAATTGAGATAAATCATTAAAGAACTTTTCAACCGATAAATTTAGATAATAGGTTCAATCTCGAAGCTCATAAGTAAAGATACTTACTTGCAGCTACCATTGCTGAGAGAGCACACAAAATCGTCCTTTTTTAATATTAATAATGGAAAACATTCAGATCGGGAATCGTTTCTGAAAACCCTAGAAAGATGCGGAAAACAGCTAAGCTATTGCAAGTATGATATGAGAGACTGTGAGGGATTGCAGTTACAATTAGAGACGAGAATTCACATGAAAACGCGGCGAAGAGGAAGAAGAAGCGTTACCTGAGAGAAATTGAAAAGAGAAACAAGGTTGAAGAGTGAGGAGCTACCGCCACACACACACTGAAGCACCGTCCTTCTCTTCGATTTCTTCCATTACCGTTTTCATTCTGTCCAAACACGAACGACAAGGAAGGCAATGGTGGCCAGAGCAGGAAGATGGCAGGAGAGCGGCGAAACGACGACGCTGACGCGTAAACGACAAGGAGACGACGAGGAGACAGTGAGAGGCTAATGACGCTGACGCTGTTGGATGCTAGGGCAGAGGCGACAAGAGACAAGGCGGAGGGGAGGCTAACGGCGCAGTGAGGGCGGTGCTGGTGACGGCGGAGATCTGAGCTCTTCCAGGGTTGCCATTGATGAGAGTGACGGTGAGAGTTGAGAGTGGGAGAGTCCTGATCGAAGCTTTTGGCCAAGTTTGAGGGTGATTAGGAGGATTCAAGAGTTACTGGGTTGGGGGCCGGGTTATTAGGGTTTTCCTTTAAAAACCTTTTGGCCACGCTTTTAAAGCGTGCCAAAAGAGTACCAGGATATGGCCACGTTTTGTAAGCGTGGCCGTAATGAAACCCTGTCACCACGCTTTTAAAACGTCCCTCTTTTTCTCTATGGCCACGCTTTTGAAGCGTGGCAGAAAAAAACGTGGCCGTTTCTCTAATCAATTGCCACCCTTCAAAAAGCGTGGCCGTTGACCCTTTTCGCCACGTTTTTGAAACGTGGCGAGAAAAAACGTGGCCAAATCTCTATTCAATTGCCACCCTCACAAAAGCATGGCCATTGACCACTTTTAGCCACGCTTTTAAAGCGTGGCAAAAAAAAGCGTGGCCATAGGCCTTTTTTCTTGTAGTGAGCTGAAAAACAATTGTATATCCCAAATTGAATCTTTGGTTAGCTTAAGATAGAATTGTGTGTGCTAGTTAAGCATGGGAAATTGTGGGAACAAAAGTTGTTAAGGGAATGTGTCATGAGAATTTAATGGGAATTTGGATACCTACTCATGTGAAGCCATAAGAAAAAAAAATCTATGTGCATTGATAAGCTATATTTATTTTAATGTTAAAAAACAAAAAAAAACAAAAAAAATTTTATATAAATAAATAAGGGGACAAAATTACCCCAATGTTAAATTCAGAATTCAAAGATCAATGCACATATGATAGAATCATATATAAAGTTGATACATGAGTATGGATAGAAAAAGGGAATTCTGGGTAGCTAGGTATGAACTTTAAGATTATATTAAAAATATATAGGTTGGGTTGAAGCTTGGGTTAATTAAAGATTCAATTTATTAGCTCACTTGACCAAATATATACCCCTACCTGTACCTTAGCCCCATTACAACCTTGAAAAGACCTCATGATGTTTCCATTGGTATATTAACTATTGTTGATTGGTTAGGAGAAGAATAAAAGTTAGAAAGCATGATTAGAGAAGGATAGAGTGATTACCCTATACACTAGAGATTAGAGCGTACATACATTATCAGTGAGGGTTCAATGCTTAAATTTTCATGTTCCCTGCTTTCATGAGCCATCTTCTTGCACTTTTATCTGTTTTATTGTATAATGATAGAATTAGTGGAATTTGATTTGTAATTGTTTTGAAGAGCTTATTTACTTTTGATCAAGTGGGCAAGAATCATATAGTTTCATTTAATTATATATATATATATATATATATATATATAGGCTTGCATTGCATTTCATGAATTTCTACATGTTCATACTATTTTCCTTATCTCCTTCAATTAAGCATGAGGACATGCTAATGTTTAAGTATGGGGAGGTTGATAAACCACTATTTTATGGTTTATATTGTGTTTAATTGTGTGGTTTTATCATGATCCTTACCCACTTATTCATTAAATTAGCATGAAATTATAATCCCTTCCTGAATTTATAACATGTTTGAAAACTGCTTCCTAGAGACTTTAATTATGTATTTTTAATTCTCCTTTATTCCATTCGATGCCGTGATCTGTGTGTTGAATGTTTCAGACTTTATAGGGCATGAATGAGTTGGAGATTGGAAAGGAAGCTAGCAAAAATGGAAGGAACACAAGAATTTGAGGAGATAACCAGCGAGAAGTGACGCGGTCGCATGACTCACGCGACCGCGCGAAGGAGAGCAAATTGCAGTGACGCGGCCGCATGGCTCACGCAGCCGCGTGGATTGGAAAAGCTCAAGCAACGCGGTAGCGTGGACGACGCGAATGCGTGGCAAGGAAAAGCGCAAATGACGCGTCTACATGGATGACGCGATCGCGTGACATGTGCGATCTGCATAATCTGCAGAATTCGCTGGGGGCAATTTTGGACCTTATTTCGACCCAGTTTTCGGCCCGAAATAGCAGACTAGAGCCAGAGAATATGCAGAAACAAAACACAACATTCATTCTAGACAGTTTTCAATTTTAGATCTAGTTTTACTCCTTTTAGGTTTCTCTCTCTAGGTTTTAGGAATTTTAATTTCCAATTGGTCTTAGCATTGGAACATTGAGAAGAGTTATTTCCTCATCAAGAATTCATCATTCTAGTTCGCTCTCTTAACTTGGTTTTATTCTTCCATGTTCTTTGCTTTGTTCAATTTTGTCATTTGAATACTTTCATGATTATTTAATACAAGGATTATTCCTTCCATTTTAATTTATTTTCCATTCCAATAATCATGTCTTCTTTTAATTCCCTTTCATGTGTCATGAATTTATTATTTACAATGAGTGAGTAGTTCCCTTACTTGATAGGGAGTTGATTGAAAGGAACTCTTGAGTTGGAAGGTGATGAGCGGATATTTTATACGCTTTTTGGGGATAATTTCATATAGTTTAGAGTATGTTTTAGTTAGTTTTTAGTCTATTTCTAGTAGTTTTTAGGAAAAATTCATATTTCTGGACTTTACTATGAGTTGTGTGTTTTTCTGTAATTTCAGGTATTTTTCTGGCTGAAATTGAAGGAGCTGAGCAAAAATCTGATTCAGGCTGAAAAAGGACTGCTGATGCTGTTAGATTCTGACCTCCCTGCACTCAAAGTGGATTTTCTGGAGCTACAGAACTCGAAATGGCATGCTTCCAATTGCGTTGGAAAGTAGACATCCAGGGCTTTCCAGCAATATATAATAGTCCATACTTTGCACAAGGATAGACGACGTAAACTGACGTTCAACGCCAGTTCTCTGCCCAATTCTGGCGTCCAGCGCCAGAAAAGGATCAAAAACTGGAGTTGAACGCCCAAACTGGCATAAAAACTGGCGTTCAACTCCACAAATGGCCTCTGCACGAAATCTCAGCCCCAGCACACACCAAGTGGGCCCCAGCACACCAAGTGGGCCCCAGAAGTGGATCTCTGCATCATCCATCATAGTCCACTCATATTTTGTAACCCTAGGCTACTAGTTCAGTATTTAAACAACTTTTAGAGACTTATTTTGTATCTCATGACATTTCAGATCTAAACTTTGTATTCTCTAACGGCATGAGTCTCTAAACCCCATTGTTGGGGGTGAGGAGCTCTGCTGTGTCTTGATGAATTAATGCAAGTATTTCTGTTTTCCATTCAAACACGCTTGTTCCTATCTAAGATGTTCATTCGCGCTTAACTGTGATGAAGGTGATGATCTGTGACATTCATCACCTTCCTCAACCCACGAACATGTGCCTGACAACCACCTCCGTTCTATATCCGATTGAATGAGTGTCTCTTAGATTCTTTAATCAGAATCTCCGTGGTATAAGCTAGAACTGATGGCGGCATTCATGAGAATCCGGAAAGTCTAAGCCTTGTCTGTGGCATTCCGAGTAGGATTCAAGGATTGAATGACTGTGACGAGCTTCAAACTCCTGAAGGCTGGGCGTTAGTGACAGATGCAAAAGGATAGTAAATCCTATTCCAACCGGATCGAGAACCAACCGGTGATTAGCCGTGCTGTGACAGAGCGCGTGAGCGTAGTTTTCACTGGAAGGATGGACGGTAGCCATTGACAACGGTGATCCACCAACCCACAGCTTGCCATAGGAGGACGTGCGTGCGTGAACAAGAAGACAGAGGAAAGCAGAGATTCAGAAGACGAAGCATCTCCAAAACTCCAACATATTCTCCATTACTGCACAACAAGTAACTTTTAATTTATGCTCTACTGGTTACTCACAATTCAATTGATAAACATAATTGACTTCCTGACTAAGATTTACAAGACAACCATAGATTGCTTCAAACCAACAATCTCCGTGGGATTCGACCCTTACTCACGTAAGGTATTACTTGGACGACCCAGTGCACTTGCTGGTCATCTGTGCGAAATTGTAAGAGAGTAATGTGTGCGAAATTGTAAGAGAATAACAATTTTGTGCACCAAGTAACAATTTTGTGCACCAAGTTTTTGGCGCCGTTGCCGGGGATTGTTCGTGTTTGAACAACTGACGGATTATATTGTTGCTTAGATTAGGAAAAAAAATCTTTCTTTTTGGGTTTAGAGTCTTTTATTATTTATCCTTTGTTAAAACACTTTAAATTTATAACTCAGTTAGTTAGAGCGTGGTGTTTATGTTCATGATAATTTGCTATCATATTTTTTAAAAAAAAAACTTTTTTCAAAAATAATTTTTCTATTAAATCCTGTGCCAAACTTTAAGTTTGGTGTTTTCAAAAATAATCTTTCTTAAAATAAGGTCCCATAACTCATTTGGCTAGAACATTAATTTGATTGGGTTAGAATCTTTTATACTCTTTTCAAAACCTTCTTTTTCAAAAATATTTTTTTTTATTAAATCTTGTGCCAAACTTTAAGTTTGGTGTTTTCTTGTTGATTCCCCTTTGATTTTCGAAAATTTTGGTTTGGTTTTCTAAAAATTTTAAGTTTGGTGTTCTTCCTTCATGTTCTTGTGTTCTTGTGAGTCTTCAAAGTGTTCTTGAGTTTCCTTGTGTCTTGATCTTAAAATTTTTAAGTTTGGTGTTCCTTGGAGCATTAGATCTAAAAATTTTAAATCTTGTACTATCTTATTGTTTTTCTCTTTCCTCACTAAATTCAAAAATATCTTTTCAAAATATCTTTTCTAACTTCCTATCTTTTCAAAATTTGTTTCAACTAACTAACCAACTTTTTGTTTGTTTCTTAACTTTTTCAAAACTACCTAACTAACTCTCTCTCTCTCAAATTTTCGAAAATATCTCCCTTCTTTTTCAAAAATTTCGTTTTTTTAACTAATTATTTTTAATTTTTTTTACAAAAAAAAAAAATTTTAAAAAAAAAATTTCATTTCAAAATTCAAATTCTTTTTAGTTATTTTATTTTATTTAAAGTATTTACTTCTTATAAAATAAAATAAATAAAAAGGTAAATCAGTCCAAGTTATATCCATAGATCCATCATGGACATAAGTGGAGATGGACAGTCCAGGAGGACTTTGGGGTTATATTCTAACCCCTCTACTGCTTCGTATGGGAGTAGCATATGCATACCCTCCATTGGAGTTAGTAGCTTTGAGTTGAATCCTCAGCTCATTATCATGGTGCAGCAAAGTTGCCAGTATTCCGGTCTTCCACAGGAAGAACCTACAGAGTTTCTGGCACAATTTTTACAAATTGCTGACACAGTACATGATAAGGAAATAGATCAGGATGTCTACAGACTATTACTGTTTCCATTTGCGGTAAAAGATCAAGCTAAAAGGTGGTTAAATAACCAACCTAAGGCCAGCATAAGAACATGGAAACAGCTGACAGAAAAATTCCTGAATCAATATTTCCCTCCAAAAAGGATGACACAGCTAAGGCTGGACATCCAAGGCTTTAAACAAGGAGATAATGAATCTCTTTATGATGCCTGGGAGAGATACAGAGAGATGCTACGAAAATGCCCCTCTGAAATGTTTTCAGAGTGGGTTCAGTTAGACATCTTCTACTATGGGCTTGCAGAAGGAGCTCAGATGTCTTTAGATTACTCAGCTGGTGGATCTATCCATATGAGAAAGACAATTGAAGAAGCTCAAGAGCTCATTGATACAGTTGCCAGGAATCAGCATCTGTATCTAAGCAGCAACCCTTCCATGAATGAAGAGGTTAAAACAGTAACTACTGAATTCAGTACTGTAAAACAAGCTGCTGAATTCAATCAGCAATTAGATTTTCTAACTAAGCAGCTAGCTGAATTCAAAGACAGGTTACAGGAGACAAGGATAGCTAATATACATATGGAAGAACAGTTTAAGCAAACAAAGCAGCAGCTATCAAAGCAAATAGCAGAAGAATGCCAAGTAGTTCAATTAAGAAGTGGGAAAACATTAAATGCCCCACCTCAAGGCATCAAAAATTCAAGAAATGAGCAACCCACCAAATATCCCCCTGAGGACAGTAAGAGCCCAGGGAAAAATAATTCTGGCACTAAAACGCCAGAAAATGGGTGGAAGGCTGGCGCTGAACGCCCAGACCATGCCCAAAACTGGCGTTCAGCGCCAGAAACAAGGCAGGATTGGCGTTCAACGCCAGAAATGGGCAAGAATCTGGCATTGAACGCCCAACAGGGGCACATTTCTGGCGTTCAGGCGCCAGGAACAGACAGTGAGTTGGCGTCTAACGTCACTCCAGCTTCTAACTCTGGTACGCAATTGCCAGTGAGGGATCAGACACACACAAGTGCTGATAACAACCCCTCTAAAAAGGCTCCTCTAACCACTAAGGTTGAGGATTATAAAGCCAAGATACCTTATCCTCAAAAACTCCGGAAAGAGGAGCAGGATAAGCAATTTGCTCGCTTTGCAGATTATCTAAGGACTCTTGAAATAAAGATTCCATTTGCAGAGGCACTTGAGCAAATACCTTCTTATGCCAAGTTCATGAAAGAGATCTTGAGTCATAAAAAGGAGTGGAGAGAAACAGAAAGAGTTCTCCTCACTGAAGAATGCAGTGCAGTCATTCTGAAAAGCTTTCCTGAAAAGCTTAAAGACCCTGGGAGTTTTCTGATACCATGCATATTCGAAGGTGATTGCACCAAGACAGCTTTATGCGATCTTGGGGCAAGCATCAACCTGATACCTGCATCCACTATCAGAAAGCTTGGCTTAACTGATGAAGTTAAACCAACCCGGATATGTCTCCAACTTGCTGATGGTTCCACTAAATACCCATCAGGCGTGATTGAGGACATGATTGTCAGAGTTGGGCCATTCGCCTTTCCCACTGACTTTGTTGTGCTGGAAATGGAGGAGCACAAGAGTGCCACTCTCATTCTAGGAAGACCCTTCCTAGCAACTGGACGATCCCTCATTGACGTCCAACAGGGGGAAATAACCCTGAGAGTCAACGATGACGAGTTCAAGTTGAACGCTGTCAAAGCCATGCAGCATCCAGACACATCAACAGACTGCATGAAAGTTGACCTTATTGACTCTTTGGTAGAAGAGATCAACATGGCTGAGAGTCTCGAATCAGAGTTGGAAGACATCTTTAAAGATGTTCAGCCTGATTTAGAGGATTCAGGGGACATGAAAGAGCCTCTGAACTTTCTTCTGAAAGAGGAAAAACCTCCTAAACCAGAGCTCAAGCCACTACCACCATCCTTGAAATATGCATTTCTAGGAGAAAGTGACACCTTTCCAGTGATCATAAGCTCTGCTTTAAATTCACAGGAAGAGGAAGCACTTATTCAAGTGCTAAGGACACACAAGACAGCTCTTGGGTGGTCCATAGGTGACCTTAAGGGCATAAGCCCAGCTAGATGCATGCACAAAATCCTATTGGAGGATAATGCCAAACCAGTGGTTCAACCACAGAGGCGGCTAAATCCAACCATGAAGGAAGTGGTGCAGAAAGAGGTCACCAAATTACTGTAGGCTGGGATTATTTATCCCATTTCTGACAGCCCCTGGGTGAGCCCTGTTCAAGTCATCCCAAAAAAGGGAGGCATGACAGTGATTCATAATGAAAAAAATGAACTGGTTCCTACAAGAACAGTTACAGGGTGGCGCATGTGTATTGACTACAGAAGGCTCAATACAGCCACCAGAAAGGATCATTTTCCTTTACCATTCATAGACCAGATGCTAGAGAGACTAGCAGGTCATGATTACTACTGCTTTTTGGATGGCTACTCAGGCTATAACCAGATTGCAGTAGATCCCCAGGATCAAGAGAAAACAGCATTCACATGTCCATCCGGAGTGTTTGCTTATAGAAGGATGCCCTTTGGGCTATGCAATGCACCTGCAACCTTCCAGAGATGCATGCTCTCTATTTTCTCTGATATGATGGAAAAATTTCTGGAAGTCTTCATGGATGACTTCTCAGTATATGGAGACTCATTCAGCTCCTGTCTTGATCACCTAAAACTTGTTCTGAAAAGATGCCAAGAAACCAACCTAGTTTTAAACTGGGAAAAGTGTCACTTCATGGTGACTGAAGGAATTGTTCTTGGGCATAAAATCTCAAACAAGGGAATAGAGGTGGATCAAGCAAAAATAGAGGTAATTGAAAAATTACCACCACCTGCCAATGTTAAGGCAATCAGAAGCTTTCTGGGGCATGCAGGATTCTATAGGAGGTTTATAAAGGATTTTTCAAAAATCGCAAAACCTCTAAGCAATCTGCTAGCTGCTGACACGCCATTTATGTTTGACACAGCATGCCTGCAGGCGTTTGAAACGCTGAAAGCTAAGCTGGTCACAGCACCAGTCATTTCTGCACCAGACTGGACATTGCCATTTGAGTTAATGTGTGATGCCAGTAATCATGCCATTGGTGCAGTATTGGGACAGAGGCATGACAAGCTTCTGCATGTCATTTATTATGCCAGTCGCGTTCTAAATGATGCCCAGAAAAATTACACAACCACAGAAAAAGAACTACTTGCAGTGGTTTACGCCATTGACAAGTTCAGATCATACTTAGTAGGATCAAAAGTGATTGTGTATACTGACCATGCTGCTCTTAAATATCTACTCACAAAGCAGGATTCAAAACCCAGGCTCATCAGATGGGTATTGCTTCTGCAAGAGTTTGATATAGAAATAAGAGACAGAAAAGGGACAGAGAACCAAGTGGCTGATCATCTGTCCCGGATAGAGCCAGTGGAAGGGACGTCCCTCCCCTTCCTTGAGATCTCTGAGACGTTCCCTGATGAGCATCTATTTGCCATTCAGGAAGCACCATGGTTTGCCGATATTGTAAACTATAAAGCTGTAAGGTTCATACCCAAGGAGTACAATAGAATACAAAAAAAGAAACTAATTACTGATGCAAAGTACTACTTGTGGGATGAGCCCTATCTCTTTAAGAGATGTGCAGACGGAATTATCCGTAGGTGTGTCCCCAGAGAGGAAGCACAGAGAATCCTATGGCATTGCCATGGATCTCAATATGGAGGCCATTTCGGAGGTGAGCGAACAGCCACCAAGGTTCTCCAATGTGGCTTCTATTGGCCCACACTCTATAAAGATTCCTGAGAGTTCGTACGTAATTGTGACATTTGCCAAAGAACTGGTAATCTGCCTCATGGTTACGCCATGCCTCAACAAGGAATCTTGGAAATAGAGTTGTTTGATGTATGGGGAATTGACTTCATGGGACCCTTCCCACCATCATACTCAAAAACTTATATTCTGGTGGCAGTTGACTATGTATCAAAATGGGTTGAGGCTATTGCCACACCCACCAATGATACTAAAACAGTGCTGAAGTTCCTCCAGAAACATATCTTTAGCAGGTTTGGTGCCCCTAGAGTGTTAATCAGTGATGGGGGCACTCACTTCTGCAATAAACAGCTTTACTCTGCCATGGTTCGGTATGGAATTCGCCACAAAGTGGCCACTCCATATCATCCACAAACCAACGGGCAAGCTGAAGTCTCTAACAGAGAATTAAAGAGAATCCTGGAACGGACAGTAAATACCCGTAGAAAGGATTGGGCAAGGAGCTTGGATGATGCTCTGTGGGCTTACAGAACAGTATTCAAGACCCCTATAGGGACCTCTCCATACCAACTCGTGTATGGTAAGGCATGCCACTTGCCCGTGGAACTGGAACATAAGGCCTACTGGGCAACCAGATTCCTAAACTTAGATGCCAAATTAGCAGGAGAAAAACGATTGCTCCAGCTAAATGAGCTAGAGGAATTCAGATTCACAGCTTTCGAAAATGCCAAGCTTTATAAAGAAAAATCAAAAAAATGGCATGACAGAAAGCTGTCATCTAGAATCTTTGAACCAGGACAGAAGGTCCTGTTGTTTAACTCTAGACTCAGGCTATTCCCTGGGAAACTGAAATCCCGGTGGAGGGGACCATACGTGATTACAAGTGTGTCACCATATGGTTATGTGGAGCTTCAAGATATTGATTCTGATAAGAAGTTCATTGTCAATGGACAGAGAATCAAGCATTATCTTGAAGGCAACACTGAGCAAGAATGCTCAAGGCTGAAGCTAGATTAAAAGCTCAGCAAGGTTCAGCTAAAGACAATAAAGAAGCGCTTGCTGGGAGGCAACCCAGCCATGGGGCAACAATCCTCTGAGCATTTTTGCCCAATTTTTATTTTTATTTGTTTATATAAAGTTCACTGACACTAAGGAACAAAATCATTTGTATAAGTTTACAGGGTTACAGAAGGAATCAGCAAACAAAACAGAGTAAAAGAGCTCAATGGCAAGAGAACGCCAGGAATGGCAGCAACTGGGCGTTGAACGCCCAGGAGAGCAGCATTTGGGCGTTGAACGCCCAAAACAGGCAGTGTTTGGGCGTTCAAACGCCAGGATGGTGGGGAGGAGCTCTCCTTCTACCCATCTCCTTCTTTTTCTTTTGCTTGAGGACAAGCAAAGCTCTAAGTTTGGTGTGCTTATCCGTAATCACTAAGATCATGGCCCCTAAAGGAAAACAACCCACTCCAAGAGGAGCAAGGGCGTGATTTAAAGGAACTAAAGCGCCAGAAATTCTCTCTTGAAGGACCAAGCACCTCACAGACTAGAGGAACATCCACTTCCCAAACCTCAAGGTTGTTGAGTTCAAATCTTCGCCTTAACTCTGTGATAACTGTTCTTATTTTAATTTTACCTTAGGAGTCATATAGTAGTAATTAGTATCTATTTTGATTTTATCTCCAATTAAGCTATAGTTTATTTTTCTCATCATCATTAAACATGAATAAAGTAGTAGATCTTTTGAATAAGAAGCAATAAAATTTCGAGTTTTAATAAAAGAAATTCTAATTGGTTAAATGTGGTGGCAATGCTTTCTGTCTTCTGAATGAATGCTTGAACAGTGCATATATCTTTTGAATTTGTTGTTTAAGACTGTTAAATATGTTGGCTCTTGAAAGAATGATGAACATGAGACATGTTATTGAGAATCTGAAAAATCATCAAAATGATTCTTGAAGCAAGAAAAAGCAGCAAAGAACAAAGCTTGCAGAAAAAAAAAAAAAGAGAAAGAAAAAAAAAGAGAAAGCAAGTAGAAAAAGCCAAAGCTCTTAAAACCAAAAGGCAAGAGCAAAAAGCCAAAGCCCTTAAAACCAAAAGGCAAGGGTAATAAAAAGGATCCCAAGGCTTTGAGCATCAGTGGATAGGAGGGCCAAAAAGGAATAAAATCCTGGCCTAAGCGGCTAATTCAAGCTGTCCCTAACCATGTGCTTGTGGCGTGAAGGTGTCAAGTGAAAACTTGAGACTGAGCGGTTAAAGTCAAGGTCCAAAGCAAAAAGAAGAGTGTGCTTAAGAACTCTGGACACCTCTAATTGGGGACTTTAGCAAAGCTGAGTCACAATCTGAAAAGGTTCACCCAATTATGTGTCTGTGGCATTTATGTATCCGGTGGTAATACTGGAAAACAAAGTGCTTAGGGCCACGGGCAAGACTCATAAAGAAGTTGTGTTCAAGAATCATCACACTGAACTAAGAGAATCAATAACACTATCTGAATTCTGAGTTCCTATAGATGCCAATCACTCTGAGCTTCAATGGATAAAGTGAGATGCCAAAACTGTTCAGAAGCAAAAAGCTACTAGTCCCGCTCATCTCATTAGAATCTGAGCTTCAATCAAAAACTCTGAGATATTATTGCTTCTCAACCTATTAGTCTTCTATTTTATTTGTCTAGTTGCTTGAGGACAAGCAACAGTTTAAGTTTGGTGTTGTGATGAGCGGATATTTTATACGCTTTTTGGGGATAATTTCATATAGTTTAGAGTATGTTTTAGTTAGTTTTTAGTCTATTTCTAGTAGTTTTTAGGAAAAATTCATATTTCTGGACTTTATTATGAGTTGTGTGTTTTTCTGTAATTTCAGGTATTTTTCTGGCTGATATTGAAGGAGCTGAGCAAAAATCTGATTCAGGCTGAAAAAGGACTGCTGATGCTGTTGGATTATGACCTCCCTGCATTCAAAGTGGATTTTCTGGAGCTACAGAACTCGAAATGGCATGCTTCCAATTGCTTTGGAAAGTAGACATCCAGGGCTTTCCAGCAATATATAATAGTCCATACTTTGCACAAGGATAGACGACGTAAACTGGCGTTCAACGCCAGTTCTTTGCCCAATTCTGGCATCCAGCGCCAGAAAAGGATCAAAAACTGGAGTTGAACGCCCAAACTGGCATAAAAACTGGCGTTCAACTCCACAAATGGCCTCTGCACGAAATCTCAGCCCCAGCACACCAAGTGGGCCCCAGAAGTGGATCTCTGCATCATCCATCATAGTCCACTCATATTTTGTAACCCTAGGCTACTAGTTCAGTATTTAAACAACTTTTAGAGACTTATTTTGTATCTCATGACATTTCAGATCTAAACTTTGTATTCTCTGACGGCATGAGTCTCTAAACCCCATTGTTGGGGGTGAGGAGCTCTGCTGTGTCTTGATGAATTAATGCAAGTATTTCTGTTTTCCATTCAAACACGCTTGTTCCTATCTAAGATGTTCATTCGCGCTTAACTGTGATGAAGGTGATGATCTGTGACATTCATCACCTTCCTCAACCCACGAACGTGTGCCTGACAACCACCTCCGTTCTATATCCGATTGAATGAGTGTCTCTTAGATTCTTTAATCAGAATCTCCGTGGTATAAGCTAGAACTGATGGCGGCATTCATGAGAATCCGGAAAGTCTAAGCCTTGTCTGTGGCATTCCGAGTAGGATTCAAGGATTGAATGACTGTGACGAGCTTCAAACTCCTGAAGGCTGGGCGTTAGTGACAGATGCAAAAGGATAGTAAATCCTATTCCAACCGGATCGAGAACCAACCGGTGATTAGCCGTGCTGTGACAGAGCGCGTGAGCGTAGTTTTCACTGGAAGGATGGACGGTAGCCATTGACAACGGTGATCCACCAACCCACAGCTTGCCATAGGAGGACGTGCGTGCGTGAACAAGAAGACAGAGGAAAGCAGAGATTCAGAAGACAAAGCATCTCCAAAACTCCAACATATTCTCCATTACTGCACAACAAGTAACTTTTAATTTATGCTCTACTGGTTACTCACAATTCAATTGATAAACATAATTGACTTCCTGACTAAGATTTACAAGATAACCATAGATTGCTTCAAACCAACAATCTCCGTGGGATTCGACCCTTACTCACGTAAGGTATTACTTGGACGACCCAGTGCACTTGCTGGTCATCTGTGCGAAATTGTAAGAGAGTAATGTCTGCGAAATTGTAAGAGAATAACAATTTTGTGCACCAAGTAACAATTTTGTGCACCAAAAGGATTGAAAGAAAAATTGTAATTGGGTTAACTGTTGGATTGTTATCTAATCACTAACACCAATCCCTTTGAACTAAGTGGGTTGCAACTCGTGAACAGATCTATTCACTAATCAAGGCTTTTATTCATATTATTTGAATTTTCTCAATTTAATTTTCCACCTACTTAACTCAACTTCTTGGAACATCTGATTAATAAAATAGCACACTTTTCTAC
The DNA here is from genome assembly GCF_059453495.1 of Arachis ipaensis. Lineage (NCBI taxonomy): Eukaryota > Viridiplantae > Streptophyta > Magnoliopsida > Fabales > Fabaceae > Arachis > Arachis ipaensis. The sequence continues at coordinate 65,897,434 of NC_142443.1, forward strand.
AACTCGTTGGGAGACGACCTCGGACTTAAACTCCCAGTAATTTTTAATTTAAACTCTCTGTGACATATTTCTAAATTGATAGGTAGATTTTCGGTGAGTTAAGAACTATACTTGCAACGTAACTATTTTGATAATTTTTAATTCACCAACTTCTGAGCCTCATCAATTTTTGGCGCCGTTGCCGGGGAGTTACAATAGAATGCTAAAGTTATTAATTAGAATTTATTTATTTGCATTTTATTTTATTTTGCTACTATGAGCTGCATGTTTCTTACGTCAAATGACGCGTTCACTTCCTGATCCGTGCTTGCTAATATTCAATCCTGAAATTGAAAGGACTATTTCACGAATAAGGCAAGAACAGCGTCAGTTAGTCCACTCTGAGGGCGGATCTGAAAGTGAACTTGAGGAAGAAACCAGCCCCCGTTCTACTGATTCGGTTGTTTCACGTGCGGAAGACATGGCAGCTAGGAGAGTTACCATCCAGGAGGAAGGAGCCCTTGATTTTACAATGCAACCGTTTCAAGCGCATCATCCAGCGGTAGCTACAGATTTGAAATAAAGACTGCACTGCTAAATTTGATGCCCAAGTTTCATGGCCTACCTGCTCAAGAGCCTATCAAGCACTTGAGAGATTTCCAGGCAGCCTGTTCTACTGTCAGGCGTGATAGTACTGATGAAACTTCAATTTTGCTGAAAGCTTTCCCGTTTTCTCTCGAGGGAAAAGCAAAAGAGTGGTACTACACTCAACCTCTAGCAAATGTATCCAAGTGGGATACACTCAGAAAGGAGTTTTTGGAGAAATTCTTTCCATCTGAAGACACTGATAAATTGAGGAAGGATATTTCCACAATTGTTCAGGATGACAATGAGACTCTTTGAATACTGGGAGCACTTCAATAATCTTCTGGAAGTATGCCCCCACCACATGATTGACAAGATAGTGTTACTTAGCTATATCACACAGGGCATGAGGCCCCAAGATAAGGCCACATTGGAAAGTGCTAGCAATGGGTCTATGAAGAAGTACAAGACCACCGATGAGGCTTGGCAATTGATCAGTGATTTAGCTGAATCTACTAGGAACCACAGACAAAAGTAAGGCCGTTCAAAAGCCGTTGCAGACGTATCCTCTAGCAGAGAGACTGCGGCTCTAGCTTAGAGTATATGTGAGATGACCAACTTGCTGAAGCAGATGCAATTGAATCAACCTCCATTAATTATAAATTAATCTTAAAATCATCCCATCAATGATAGAGATTCCAACTAATCAATTCCCAGTCAAGGCTTTTATTCATATTATTTGAATTTTCTCAATTTAATTTTCCACCTACTTAACTCAACTTCTTGGAACATCTGATTAATAAAATAGCACACTTTTCTACAACTCGTTGGGAGACGACCTGGGACATAAACTCCCAGTAATTTTTAATTTAAACTCTCTGTGACATATTTCTAAATTGATAGGTAGATTTTCGGTGAGTTAAGAACTATACTTGCAATGTAACTATTTTGATAATTTTTAATTCACCAACTTCTGAGCCTCATCAAGCACAGTGGAGGCATAACTCTAAGGGACAACCATACCAGTTGGGGAGGCACGACTTGAGGCCGGTTGCAAGGGGATGGTTGGAGTCCATTCAGCGCTCCATCATTCCTATGAGTAATTGGTCCGAGGTTACCATTGACCGAGCAGTGATGATTCATTGCATCATGCTCAGTAATGAGGTGGATGTGCATTGCGTGATTCCTCAAGAGCTGCATAGCATTGTCGGAAAGGCGTCCACCTTTACCAAGCTGGGCTTTCCCCATCTCATTTCCCGCCTATGTGATGCTACTCGAGTATGCATTGATCATGATACCCCTATTGACATCGAGAGGCTGATCACTACGAAGGGTATGGAGTATGCTAGAGAGTATGTCAGAGCCCTGAGAGAGGAGCCGGCTCCCCCACCTCAACCTCAGCAGCCTGAGATGCCTCGGGGATATTATTTCCCTCCGTGGGATTATTGGGATCACTTGACATCATTTATTAGGCATCTGGCCTCGTCCGTTAACCATCTAAGGATGGACCATGAGGGCCACTCTGCTCTTCTTTGACAGCTAGTAGAGGAGCAGCAGAGCCAATAGTGGGAGATGAAGTAGCTGAGACATGATTATGGAGCTCACAGAGGATTCCCAAGAGGAAACAGCCACCATAACGACTGAGGTTGTAAAACCCGCTAAATTAATAAATAATTAGCCAAGAAATTAATTTTTATTTAAGAAAATTAGGAAATTTAATTTTATAGTTTAATGAGGTAGAATTAATTAAAACATTAATTTTGACACTAATTTTAAAGAATTTGGCCTAAGATTGGGCCGAACAGGTCAAACCGAGTGAACCGGACCCGTATTGAGCCCAAGGCCCAACCCAATCCAGCCTACACTTAAGCATTTCAGCATTCCTTTCTCCTCCATTCACCACACACATTCATAAACACAAGGGGGAAGAAGGAGAAGTTCCAAACCATTATTCCAAATTCAAGTTGCCATAACTTTTCTCTCCGAGCTCCAATCACCGCACCGTTTATGGCCACACGTCGAGCTCTACAAAGCCCAGCACTCCATTAGGTAAGGAAGTCACAGTTTCTTTTTCAATTTTCTCCTCCCTAATTTTGAAAATTCAAGGTGTGAGGTATTGAGATCCTTGATTGTTGATGTTATAAGATCTGATTAGCTTAAGCAATTTGTAGATTTTTGTTAGCTTGAGGCATGGTTAAGGTAATAATCCTCAAACCCTAGTGAATTATTTAATTAATTATGATTGAGAATTGATTTTATGTGTATGTATGTGATAATATGTGTTAGGTAGTTTATAAGTGGATTTGGAAAACAATTGAAAAGATTATAACCTTGAATGGGAGCATTGGGTGCTAAATTTTAATGGTGGAGACTTGGACCTTGCCTAATTAAGTTGCCTTTGGGTTATACGAGGAAATTGGCCAAGGTATGATTTTGGTTTCTCGTAGATAATATGTAATATCTCGTGAAAACTTAGGCTAGGTGACTGTAGGATAAGTTGAACGGTATGAGTTGATTGAGTAATGTGGTTAGTAAATGAGTATTTGTATATGTATGTATGACATTGGGATAGTATGGTGAATTTTTAATTGCTAGTATAATGAGTTGATGATGATTGTGAATTGTTGATATAAATGTTGAGTTTGGTGGAAAATTATACATGAGATTTGTGAATAACTAAAAGGGTTTGTATGTAAAATTACAATGTTGATGAGTATAAATAATGATGATTGATGATGTGTTAAGGAAGGATGGTGAATTGATCTGGTGTAGCTTGAATTGATGGAATTAACATGTGTATGTATGAATGTGGAAAATATGATGATGGGTTGATAAAGAAATGTTGGTATTTTTAGGTAATTAAATGATTGACAAATGATGGGTTGATGTTTGCTGAGTTAGGATATGGCATGAGATGCTTTTGAATAGGATTTGGTTCGTTTTGGTTTGGAAAACTTGAGTTTTGAAGTTTTGGTAAAAACAAATTTTTAATGAACTTCGGCGGTCCATAACTTGAGCCTCGGATTTTGGATTTGAATGAAATCTATTTCAAAATAAAGATAATTTCAAGATCTTGGTATAAAATTTGTGGAAATCAAAATTTTGTAGAGGATGTTATGTTATGGACGTTAGAAATTAGGTGCAAAAAACTGAATTTTTCCTAAGTGTAGAAAACCAAAATTTCTGGTGTGTGCGCGTACGCATAGACTAGGAAGTGTGATTTGGGGTGTGCGTATGCACACAAGGATGCGTACGCACAGGTTGGGAATGTCGTTTTGTTGTGTGCATGTACGCACACTACCCTGTTTTGCACAAAAACTCCATTTTTCCCTGTTTGGCCTTCTCGACAAGCCTATAAACTTCCGAAACTATTGTTTTGATGGAAATTCACTATTTTTGAACTATTGAACGTTTCTTAAATTTCCAAAACCTCTGAAAACTCTGATCAAATTTTATTACTAAGGTTTTGAGTCACGAAGTAAGGGTTAGCGGGTGGAAGAAAATATAATTGGCATTAGAGGAGTTGAAGAAGGCGATACTCGATTTGATGAGATGATGAAATTAATGAATGAGACAATTGATGAATGATAGTTAATGTGAAGAAGATTAATTGAACTTGAATGAGATATGAGACAAGAAATCTTAGAATATTGGTTATGAGGATGGGAGTTATTGGGTAAAGGCTTTGAGAATAGATGAGTAATTCCTATGTATGATGCAAATTTTGAGGATAGACGAGTAATTCCTATCCAAGATGTAATTTTGAGGATAAATGAGTAATTCCTATCCGAGGATAGACAAGTAATTCCTATCCTAGTCATGGTCTGTGGATAGACGAGTACTTCCTACCCGAGTTATAGTTTGAGGCACCTACCTGAGTAGACGAGTAATACCTATTCTGGGTTGGGTGAAACACCAGCGTGGGAAGACGAGTAATACTTGTTCCATGTTGTGGTGTTCTGTCCAAGGTTAGCTACCGGACACGTTGGGTTGGCTTTATAACTGACAGATGAGACTCATCAGCCATACGACAGGCATACATCATATGCATATGTTTAATTTGCTTGCTTGTGCATTAATTGGGAGTGTCTTTGTGATTTAGTATGCCTAATTGCTATACTTGCTACCTGCATGACGTGTACTCTAATTGTGTTTGCCATTGTCAGTTTGTCTATCTGTGTATTTCCACTGGAGTTGGAGGATTTGGAGGAAGGCGGATGATGGAAGGTTTTGGATAGAGTTTTAGTTAAGTGTAGGAAACTTAGAGAACCACCCTACTTATGGCTTTCATTTTTAAATCTTTAAGTTTTATAATCTAAGTGTCAGAGTTCTAGGATTGTCTTTGGCTTTTCTGGGACCTTATATATTATGTATGTTGGCACCGTTACCATGCTGAGAACCTCCGGTTCTCATTCCATACGGATATTTGTGTTTTTCAGATGCGGGTTGAGAGGCACCTCGCTAGGCGTCTAGAGTTCCTGTCGCAGTGAAGTTGGGCTATCATACTTTGGGTGTTTTGATATATATGTACTTATGTATAGACTTCTCCCATGTTATATTTTGCTGTTGTACCTCATAGAGGTTTTTGATGGGGAACTAGGTTTCTTTTGAGTACTTTGATATTTTTGGGATTATATGTAGGTATGTATTTATTCTCTGGTCAGTCTTAGCTTTACAGGTTGAGCCCGGGGCTTGAATATTTTATATTTATTGACCCTCTACTCTTATATGTATATATATGTATCTCTTCACTCTTCTTACGCTAGTAAACGTTACTTTTGAGCGTTGCGCTTTTAATTTTTGCGATTTTGATTTAACCATCTTTCAAGGCTCCTCGAATATTACATCATTTCTAGTATATTATGTAGGTATATTTTATTTTTATAGGTGGTAATACCTACCCACCTCTGCTTTATGGCTTAAGCGTAAGGTTCAATGTGGTAGGGTGTTGCAAAGGTGGTCTAGTTCCTTTTATATTATTTCCCTATTTCAGTTCTATATTATTTCTCTCCCGTTTTCTAGTGCTTTATAGTGTCTTTTGCATGATCCCATTTAGATTCAGTAGTTCTAGTTATATTTAGTATTTTTAATTGTCTTTAAATTCTGCTTTTGAAGATGTCTCATGTATGCTCACTAAGCTTGAAGAAGAAAAAGAAAAGAAAAGTGGTGTAATTGCATGCGAAATTTAGTCTATATATTCTAAATTTTCTTGTTTATCTTGATGTGGTGGTATTATCTATGGCACTGAATATATGAAAAGAATAGTGCATAATTGATGTTGCAGTTAAGAGTGTTGATTCTTGAGGTATAGGAATTTAGAGAAGTATTATGGATTCTCTAAATTAAACAAGAAACTAATTCTTGAAGCAAAATAGACAGCAAAAAGAAAAAGAAAATAAAAAGCAAGGTCCAAGGCTCTGAGCATCAATGGCTAGGAAGGTCAAATGTGATTAAAAGCTCAAAGAGTTGTTTTCCTAGCCATATGCTTGTGGTGTGAATGTGTCAAGAAATTCTTGAGACAGAGCACTAAGAGTCGAGACCAAGTGCAAGTAAAAGAGTATGCCAAATGCTCTGAGCACCACTGACTGGAAAAAATGGAAAGAAAAAAAATCAGAATTCAAAGAGTTCCCCAATTAAGTGCTTGTGGATTTTGGTGTCAAGTAACGCTTGAGACAAAACATTTAGAGTCACGGCTAGACTCAAGGTGCAAAGCACCAAAGAAAAGAACAAAAGAAAATGCTGCGTTCAAGGATTAATCAAAGGTTAAAAAGGAAGAGAATTCATAACATTATCCAAGTTCTAGTTCTGAAGGACATTGACATTTCTGAACTTCAAAGGATAGTGAGATACCGAAACTATTCAAGATCACAGTGTCGTTAACCCCACAAAGAGAAGAGACAGGAGCTTAATTGAAAACTCAATTCTTGGGCAGACCCACATCTTAGATTCAGGTTATTTTTGGTTACTTGAGGACAAGCAACAATTCAAGTTTGGTGTTATGATGCGTGAGCATCTTTTCTTTGTTTTCTTACTATTTTAGATATGAATTTATTGAGTTTTATTGAGATTTCAGTGTTTTATATAGTATTGGATGCTACCTTGAGTCACTTTATTGTTTTAATTATTTAAGGTAAAGTTTAGATTAGTTTGACAGAGTTCGTGTATGAGAAAAGAGAAGAATTATGAATTTGTTGAGCTGGCGTTAAACGCTGCATCTGGTGTTTAGTGCCCAGGCACTTTGTAAAGCGTGCAGCCACTATGAAGTCGACACTAAACGTGGACCAAGGGGTTTAGCGTCAAGTGCCTCGTAATGTGTGTGATCAAGCTGTGAAGGCAGTGCTAAATGCTGCTACCTGGAGTTTAACGCCAGGAGACCTGAAACATCAGCAATTGGTTCTGTTTGAGCGGCACTAAATGCTGACCTGGGCGTTTAGCGCCAGGCCTCCCGAAGTGATGGAGAAGCTCACTTTCCAAGCGGCGCTAAACGCCGAGCCTGGCGTTTAACGCCAGTAGTGCGTATTTGGAATGTACAGAAGGGCTTCTTTACTTTATATTTTAGTAATAATTTATTTTATTTTATTTTATTTCGGTTATTATTATTTCAAAACACAATCTTTTAGGTTTAGAATTTATTACTCTATTTTATTTTCAAATCAAAATTAGGTTAGATACAAAAGGGTAAAGATTTAGCACTTTGGGATCTCTTCTCTTTTCTATCTCATTCTACACTTTACACACTTTCGAACCCTAGTTTTTCTCTGAGCCATGAGCAACTAAACCTCCATTGTTAAGGTTAGGAGCTCTGTTTATTCTATGGATTAATACTACTACCACTCTATTTTAATTATTGTATTGATTTAAATTCAAGGATTACTTTCATTCTTCATCTTACTAATTTGAGTGTATTGAAAAATAGCTCTTGTTCTACATGAATTCTTATTGATTCTTCGAAAAATTAATTCACTTGAATAATAGCTTGAAAGTAATTCCTCCTAATTCACTAATTACCCAGACTTAATGGGATACGTGACATATAATCTTCTTATATTTGGGTAATTAGGGTTTTTGTGGCTAATAAACTAGAGTTGGACTTAACCTTTTAATCTACATTAAGTGACCAAGAAATTGGCAGTTGATTAGGTTAGAGGAGACTAAATTGCTAAGGAATTAGGATTTAGTCAATTAGGGTTACCATGAATTGGATCTTGCATGATTAAAAAAGTTGGTAAGAAATATTAATTCGAAAAAATAAATTCCTCTGAAATCTTAACTGTTCTCTCACATAATTTTCACATCAAATTTACTGCTTGCTTTCTAAATTCTTGAATTATTGTTTAATACTTTTGAACCCAAAACACTTTTTTTTCCACTAGTCTGACTAATTGAATCATTCAATTGTTGTTGCTTGGTCCATCAATCCTCGTGGGATCGACCCTCACTCACCTGAGGTATTACTTGGTATGACCTGGTGCACTTGTCGATTCAGTTGTGGCATTCAAAATCCGCACCACCCATCCATTTGTAAGTTATAATTTTTAAAACTTCTTAAATAATTCTGTCATTTAGTATCATTTATACTGAAATATTCTATCATTTTTTTTAAACTTCAGCTGTTTGCACCAATTTGATATTGAGGCCACTGGTGGTTGTGGATTGCTGATGTTCAGAAGGTCTTTCTTGTGCTTGACCCCATCAAAAAAATACATGTGCCTGTAGAAAGAATAGCTTTGAATAAATTTGGTATAAGTTATTTATATAATACATATTTTTGTTATAAGTTATCTCTTATTTCTAGTTTTTCTGCTCTAATTAAACCATATCAACCACTTTTTGTGCCTGGTTGAGCATTGTTTCTATCCCTAATCTTTTTAGAGCTTGATAGTATCCTAAATGAGGGTCAATGTTGGGGCAAAACCTTTGGTGGACAACGAAGAGGGTGTTGAAACACCATATATTTCGATCAGCAGTCAACAAACATCATATCAATCTTCCTATTATTCTTTGCTATAGTAGTGTTATTTAACATGTTTTACTGTGTTTTTCTGTGTCTGTCTTATTAATCATATTTTACTTTCTTATTTCTTTATTCGTTGGGATTGCAGAATATATGTCATGAAATGGCCAGAAACAGTCAATCCCAAAAAGATCAAAAAAAAAGAAAAATACAAATGTAAAAAGTGGAAACAGGTAAGTATCATTAAACATAGTTGATCCTCTACTTCTAAATTAACACATATTAATAAATTTTGGTTCACTTTTTAGTTTAATTGAGGTTCATTTTTTTTCGTTTTGCTTGACTTTGCTGAACTTTTTAGTTAGTTATAGCTCTAATATTTGTCAGCTGTATACATTCAATGTGTTTTTGTCATAGTTCTAAAAAACAAACCGGACCGACCAGTTCAATCGGTTTAACCAGGAACCTGTCGCCAAGCCGGTCCAATTAGGCCTAGAAATTGCCTGGCAAAAAATCAAAAATCAGTCAAACCGGCGGTTAACCGATAGAATCGGCCAATTTTTTGAAGGGTTTCTAGTTTGAAAATAAACCCTCCAAAACTGTACCGTTTTGTCTTAAGGAAAAAAAAAGAAGAAAATCCTAAATCCCTTTCATCACCCGTAACCCAGTCACAGTCACACACACTCCTCTCCTCTCCTATCCTCTCTGAAACTGAACCAAAATTTTGAAATTGAGAGAAGCCACCGTAGCCCACAATCGCATAGCCACCGCATCAACGGTTTTAACCGCTGCAGCCTCACAGCCCCACAGCACCGCGTCGTTGTCATCGTCGAGCTCGCTCTCTCTGTGTTTGCCAGTGTCACCTCCCCTATCGTCGCCGTCGCTCGTCTTCCTTCTCGCCACCAGTAAGCACTGTCAGTTGGATTTTGGTAATACTTGGATGTCGATAATAATAAGTTTGCACTTCTCAGCCATCTCCTCGTCGTCCGTTTGCTGGTTTAGGGTTTAGTAATTGATTTTAATAATACTTGTTATTTGTTAGTAATTGATTTGCTAGATTCTGATTTTGTTAATAATTAGATTTTGCTAAATTTTTTTGTTGAGGTTATTGATTTATGTTTGTTCATGATTTTGTTAATAATTGGATTCTGCTAAATTTGTATGCATTTTGCTATACTTAATTGCTATACTAATTTATTTACTATGATTAATCACTTTCACTTTAACGGAGATTGAAGTTAAGAAAATTTAAGTTAGTTATACATCACACGATGACTTTCTTTAGGAATTTTCTAAATGATAATGTCTTCTATAGCGTCATTAAAGATAAAGACGAAGAACAGAATGTTGATAGAGTACTTATTTCTGTAGGTAATGACTGTGTGGATGCAACGTCCAGTGAGGAGGAATTTGATATGAATATGGTGGCACAATACCAGAGTGATGGTGAGCCAGATTGGACAAATTAAAGTTTGTTATAGTAGAACATTATGGTCACTATGTGCATTTTGGTTGTTTTTAGTTATGAACTTTTATGTTTGAAGTTGTTTGTGAACTTCTAATATTAAATTATAGATAATTTATTGTGTGAAATTGTGAAATATTGAATTTTATTAAGTTAGAAATTATTAAATTTATATATTTGAAATTATATATAGGTTTTTTAATAATTTTATTTAATATTTAATTAAATCGGTTGAACCCTGGTAGAACTCCGGTCGAACTAGTGAACCAGTAAACCAGTGACCTCATCCATTTATTTTACCGGTCCTATTCTTGCAACCTTGGTTTTTGTTGATGATTGGGTCTTTTGACTGCTTGTTCAATGATGGTGGCGGAAATTGGCGAGTTAAGAATGATTATAAAATATGCGTTGCAAGTATAGTTCTCAACCAACCAGAAATCCGCTTATCAATTTAGAAGGGTGTCACAGAAATTAAAATTAAAATACTGGGAGTATGAATCCCAGGTCGTCTCCCAACGAGTTGCAGAAAAGTGTGCTATTTTATTAATCAGATGTTTTCAAAAAGGTTTAAGTTGAATGGCAGAAAATTAAATTAGAGAATTTATATAAATTTAAATAAAAGCCTTGACTGGGAGTTGATTAGCTGGAAGCCCTATTCTTGTTGGAGTACTCTCAAGATTAATTGACAATTGAAGGTTATTATGTTTAGTTTCCCCTTACTAAGTAAGGAAAAGTTAAACAAGTTGGAATGCTGTTTCTATCCACAAGTTCCAATCCGCTCTTGGGAGGATTGGTGTTAGTGACTAGAGAGCAATCCAACAATAAACCCAATTGCAATCTTTCTCTTGAGCATCCCAACTCAAGGGTTCCTTTCAATCAACTCCCCATCAAGTTAGAGAACTACTCGCTTATTGTAAATGTAAAATTCATAACATAAGAAAGGGAATTAAAGAAAGACATGATAAATAATGATCAAAAGATTAATCAAAAATAAAAGTAATTCTTGTATTAATAAATGCTAAAATATTCCAATAGTAAAATTAAGTAAACTAAGGAACATGGAAGAGTAAGAGACAAGTAAAGAGAACGAACTAGAATGTCGAAGTCTTGATGAGGCAATAACTCTTCTCAATATCCCAATGCAAAAACAATGAAAATAACAAATCCTAAAAACTATGAATGTGTAGAGAGAAAACCTAGAGGAGAGGAAAACTAGATCTAAAAACTAAAAACTATGCGGAATGAATGTTGTTCTTGGTTTCTGCATGTTCTCTGGCTCTAGTCTGCTTTTTTGGGCCGAAAACTGGGTCAAAATAAGGCCCGAAATCGCCTCCAGCGATTCTGCAGATTATGCAGATCGGGCATGTCACGCGGACGCGTCATTCAGGCAGACGCGTCATTCGGCGTTTCGCTTTGCCACGCGGGCGCGTCATCCACGCCTCCGCGTCACTTGTGCAGTTTCCAATTCGCACGGCCGCGTCATCCATGCGGCCGCGTCATTGCAATTTCCTCTCTTCCGCGCGGTCGCGTCATCCATACGGCCGCGTCGCTTCTCGCTGGTCATCTCCTCAATTTCTTGTGTTCCTTCCATTTTTTGCAAGCTTCCTTTCCAATCTCTAACTCATTCATGCCCTATAAAGCCTAAAACACTTAACACACAGATCACGGCATCGAATGGAATAAAGGAGAAATAAAATACATAATTAAAAGTCTCTAGGAAGCAAGTTTTCAATCATGTAATAAATTTAGGAAGGAAATATAAATGCATGCTTATTTAATGAATAAGTGGGTAAAGATCATGATAAAACCACACAATTAAATGCAATATAAACCATAAAATAGTGGTTTATCAACCTCCCCACACTTAAACATTAGTATGTCCTCATGCTTAGTTGAAGGAGATAAAATGAATGAGTGGGAACATGCAAAACCCATGCAATGCAATGCAGCCTATATATGCGAATGCAACTATATGATTCTTGTCCACTTGATCTAAAGTAAATAATCTCTTCAAAACAATTACAAATCAAATTCCACTAATCCAATTCTTATAAAGCAAGAGCAGATAAAAATGCAAGAAGATAGCTCATGAAAGCAGGGAATATAGAAATTCAAGCATGGAACCCTCACTGATGATGTATGTACACTCTAGTCTCTCTAGTGTATAGAGGCATCACTCTATCCTTCTCTAATCATGCTCTCTAATTTTTGTTCTTCTCCTAACCAATCAACAACATTTAATATACCAATGCAAACATCATGAGGTCTTTTCAAGGTTGTAATGGGGCCAAGGTGAGGGTAAGGATATATATATATATATGGCTAAGTAAGCTTATAAATTGAATCTTTAATTAACCCAAGCTTTAACATAACCTATATATATTCTATATAACTTTAGAATTCATACCTAGCTACCCAGAAATCTCTTTCACATCCATACTCATGTATCAACCTTTTATTTTGATTTTATCATACATGCATTGATCTTTGAATGCTTGACTTAGCATTGGGATAATTTTGTCCCCTTATTTATTTGTTGAATATTTTTGGATTTTTTTTTATGAACATAGAAACATAAAAATAACATAGCTTATCAATGCACATAGAGTTTTAATTCTTATAGTTTCACATGAGCAGGTATCCAAATTCTCATTATATTATCATGACTCATTCCCTTATTATCCTTTGTTCCCACAATTTTCCATACTTGGATAACACACACAATTCTATCTTAAGCTAACCAAAGATTCAATTTGGGGTATATACTTGTTTTTCCGCTTAAGGCTAGTAATGTGGTAAAATATAGAACAAATGGGATTCAAAGGCTCAAAGTGGCTGGTGCACGAAATTGTGATCTCTGGTAATGGCTCCAAAAACTTGGTGCTCTAATCTCAATTCATAAATTGTCACAACTTTGATACAACTAACCAGCAAGTGCACTGGATCGTCCAAGTAATACCTTACGTGAGTAAGGGTCGAATCCCACGGAGATCGTTGGTATGAAGCAAGCTATGGTCACCTTGTAAATCTCAGTTAGGCAGATATAAAACAGTGATATAGTTTTCGAATAATGAATAATAAAATAGGGATAGAGATACTTATGTAAATCATTGGTAGGAATTTCAGATAAGCGAAGGGAGGTGCTTTTCGTTCCTCTGAACCTCTGCCTTCCTGCTATCTTCATCCAATCAGTCTTACTCCTTTCCATGGCTGGCTTTATGCAAGGGCATCACCGTTGTCAGTGGCTACATCCCCTCCTCTCAGTGAATAATATGCTCACGCACCCTGTCACAGCACGGCTATTCATCTGTCGGTTCCCGATCATGCTGGAATAGGATTCACCCTCCTTTTGCGTCTGTCACTAACGCCCAGCATTCGCGAGTTTGAAGCCCGTCACAGTCATTCAATCATTGAATCCTACTCGGAATACCACAGACAAGGTTTAGACTTTTCGGATTCTCTTGAATGCCGCCATCATTCTAGCTTACACCACGAAGATTCCGGTTAAGAGATCTAAGAGATATTCATTCTAGCTTATTTCATGTAGAACGGAAGTGTTTGTCAGGCACGTGTTCATAGGGGAGATGGTGATAAGCGTCACACATAATCATCACCTTCATCACGTTCTTGGGTGTGAATGGATATCTTAGAAGCGAAATAAGATGAATTGAATAGAAAACAGTACTACTTGCATTAATCTTTGAGGAACAGCAGAGCTCCACACCTTAATCTATGGAGTGTAGAAACTCTACCGTTAAAAATACATAAGTGAAGGTCCAGGCATGGCCGAGATGGCCAGCCCCCTAAAACGTGATCAAAGGATCATAAGGTAATCCAAAGATGCCTAATACAATAGTAAGAGGTCCTATTTATAATAAACTAGCTACTAGGGTTTACATAAGTAAGTATTTGATGTATAAATCCACTTCCGGGGCCCACTTGGTGTGTGTTTGGGCTGAGCTTAAGTGTTGCACGTGCAGAGGCCATTTGTGGAGTTGAACGCCAGTTTTTGTGCCAGTTTGGGCGTTCAACTCTGGTTTTGGATCCTTTTCTGGCGCTGGACGCCAGATTTGGGTAGAAAGCTGGCGTTGAACGCCAGTTTACGTCATCAATTCTTGGCCAAAGTATGGACTATTATATATTGCTGGAAAGCCCTGGATGTCTACTTTCCAACGCAATTGGAAGCGCGCCATTTTGAGTTCTGTAGCTCCAGGAATTCCACTTTGAGTGCAGGGAGGTCAGAATCCAACAGCATCAGCAGCCCTTTTTCAACCTCTGAATCTGATTTCTGCTCAAGTCCCTCAATTTCAGCCAGAAAATACCTGAAATCACAGAAAAACACACAAACTCATAGTAAAGTCCAGAAATGTGAATTTAACACAAAATCTATTAAAAACATCCCTAAAAGTAACTAGATCCTACTAAAAACAATGTCAAAAAGCGTATAAATTATCCGCTCATCACAACACCAAACTTAAATTGTTGCTTGTCCCCAAGCAACTGAAAATCAAAATAGGATAAAAAGAATAGAATATACTATAAATTCCAAACTATCAATGAAACAGAGCTTCAATCATATGAGCGGGACTTATAGCTTTTTGCCTCTTGAATAGTTTTGGCATCTCACTTTATCCATTGAGGTTCAGAATGATTGGCATCAATAGGAACTTTAGATTTCGAATAGTGTTATTGACTCTCTTAGTTCAGTATGATGATTCTTGAACACAGCTTCTTTATGAGTCTTGGCCGTGGCCCTAAGCATTTTGTTTTCCAGTATTACCACCGGATACATAAATGCCACAGACGCATAATTGGGTGAACCTTTTCAGATTGTGACTCAGCTTTGCTAAAGTCCCCAATTAGAGGTGTCCAGGGTTCTTAAGCACACTCTTTTTTTTTTCTTTGGACCTTGACTTTAACCGCTCAGTCTCAAGTTTTCACTTGACACCTACACGCCATAAGCACATGGTTAGGGACAGCTTGGTTTAGCCGCTTAGACCAGGATTTTATTCCTTTAGGCCCTCCTATCCACTGATGCTCAAAGCCTTGGGATCCTTTTTAATTGCCCTTGCCTTTTGGTTTTAAGGGTTATTGGCTTTTTGCTCTTGCCTCTTGGTTTTAAGAGCTTTGGATTTTTCTGCTTGCTTTTTCTTTTTCTTTCTATTTTTTTCGCCTATTTTTTTTTTCTGCAAGCTTTGTTCTTTACTGCTTTTTCTTGCTTCAAGAATCATTTTTATGATTTTTCAGATTATCAAATAACATGTCTCCTAGTCATCATTCTTTCAAGAGCCAACATATTTAACATTCTTAAACAACAACTTCAAAAGACATATGCACTGTTCAAGCATACATTCAGAAAACAAGAAGCATTGTCACCACATCAATATAATTAAACTAAGTTCAAGGATAAATTCGAAACTCATGTACTTCTTGTTCTTTTGAATTAAAACATTTTTCATTTAAGAGAGGTGATGGATTCATAGGACATTTATAACTTTAAGACAAAGTTACTAACTACTAATGATCATGTAATGAAGACACAAACATAGATAAGCACATAACATAGAAAACGAAAAGCAGAAGAATTAAGAACAAGGAATGAATCCACCTTAGTGATGGTGGCATTTCCTTCTTGAGGAATCAATGATGTCCTTGAGCTCTTCTATGTCTCTTCCTTGCCTTTGTTGCTCCTCCTTCAGTGCTTTTAGATCTTCTCTGATTTCATGAAGGATGATGGAGTGCTCTTGATGTTCCACCCTTAGTTGCTTCCAATAATTGTGTGGAAGAAAATGTATCCCTTGAGGTATCTCAGGGATCTCTTGATTTGCAGTCAAATGTTCTACCACTGAGCTATAGACCCTTGATGGAAGCTTTTGTCTTCCCTTTCCTCTTTCTAGAGGTTTCTCTGGCCTTAGGTGCCATCAATGGTTATGGAAAAAACAAAAAAGCTATGCTTTTACCACACCAAACTTAGAATGTTGCTCGCCCTCGAGCAAAAGAAGAAAGAATAGAAGAATAAGAAGATATGGAGGAGATGGATGGGAGTGTGTATTCGGCCATATGGGTGGGATTGGGTGAGAGAGAGAGATGTTGAATTTTTGAAGGTAGTGGGTGTATGGATGTGAGTGGTAAATGGAAAAAAAAAGAAGGGGTGATCATGAATGGAAAGAGAGATGATGAGGTAGGTGGGGATCCTGTGGGGTCCACAGATCCTGAGATGATCCTGTGGGGTCCACAAATCCTGAGGTGTCAAGGCATTTACATCCCTGCACCAATTTAGGCATGTAAAATGCCCTTGCACACAACTCTGGGCGTTCAACACCCCTTTGCTACCATTTCTGGCGTTGAACGCCAGAACCATGCTTGTTCTGGGCGTTCAGCGCCAGGATGCTCCCATTCTGGGCGTTCAGCGCCAGAACTATGCTCTGTTCTGGCGTTTGAACGCCAGACAGATGCTCCTCCAGGGTGTGATTTTTCTTCTGCTGTGTTTTGATTCCGTTTTCAATTTTTATATTTATTTTGTGACTCCTCATGATCATGAACCTATAAAGACACATAACTAAGAAAAATATAGTTAGATAAATAAACATTGGGTTGCCTCCCAACAAGCGCTTCTTTAATGTCAATAGCTTGACAGTGGGCTCTCATGGAGCCTCACAGATGTGCAGAGCTTTGTTGAGACTCTCCAACACCAAACTTAGAGTTTGGATATGGGAGTTCAACACCAAACTTAGACTTTGGTTGTGGCCTCCCAACACCAAACTTAGAGTTTGACTGTGGGGGCTCTGGTTGACTCTGCTTGGAGAGAAGCTTTTTCTGCTTCCTCTCCATGGTTGCAGAGGGAGATCCTTGAGTTTTAAACACAAGGGAGTTCTCATTCCATTGAAGGAATATTTCACCTCTGTCAACATCAATCACAGCTCTTGCTGTG
This sequence comes from Arachis ipaensis, assembly GCF_059453495.1. Taxonomy (NCBI): domain Eukaryota; kingdom Viridiplantae; phylum Streptophyta; class Magnoliopsida; order Fabales; family Fabaceae; genus Arachis; species Arachis ipaensis. The sequence goes on from NC_142443.1 coordinate 65,914,348, forward strand.
GCCAGGAAAGGTCTTCCTAGGATGATGGATTCATCCTCTTCCTTTCCAGTATCCAGGACTATGAAATCAGCAGGGATGTAAAGACCTTTAACCTTTACTAACACGTCCTCTACTTGTCCATAAGCCTGTTTTCTTGAGCTGTCTGCCATCTCTAATGAGATTTTAGCAGCTTGCACCCCATAGATTCCCAGTTTCTCTATTACAGAGAGGGGCATGAGGTTTATTCCTGAACCAAGGTCACACAGAGCCTTAAAGATCATGGTGCCTATGGTACAGGGTATTATGAACTTTCCAGGATCCTGTCTCTTCTGAGGCAATGTCAGTTGATCCAGATCACTTATTTCATTGATGAACAAGGGAGGTTCAACTTCCCAAGTATCAATGCCAAATAATTTGGCATTTAGCTTCATGATTGCACCAAGAAACTTGGCAGTTTGCTCTTCAGTAACATCCTCATTCTCTTCAGAAGAGGAATACTCATCAGAGCTCTTGAAGGGCATAAGGAGGTTCAATGGTATCTCTATGGTCTCTAGATGGGCCCCAGAGTCCTTTGGTTCCTCAGAGGGAAGCTCCTTATTGACCACTGGACGTCTCAGGAGGTCTTCCTCCTTGGGATTCACGTCCTCTTCTCTCCTCACAGGTTCGGCCATGGCGCTTATGTCAATGGCCTTGCACTCTCCTTTTGGATTCTCTTCTGTATTGCTTGGGAGAGTACTAGGAGGGATTTCAGTGATCCTTTTACTCAGCTGGCTCACTTGTGCTTCCAGATTTCTAATGGAAGACCTTGTTTCATTCATGAAACTTACAGTGGCCTTAGATAGATCAGAGACTAGATTTGCTAAATTAGAAGCATTTTGTTCAGAGTTCTCTGTCTGTTGCTGAGTTGATGATGGAAAAGGCTTGCTATTGTTAAACCTGTTTCTTCCACCATTGTTAAAGCCTTGTTGAGGCTTTTGATCCTTCCATGAGAAATTTGGATGATTTCTCCATGATGAGTTATAGGTGTTTCCATAAGGTTCACCTAAGTAGTTCACCTCTGCTATTGCAGGGTTCTCAGGATCATAAGCTTCTTCTTCAGGAGAAGCCTCTTGAGTACTGTTGGATGCAGCTTGCATTCCATTCAGACTCTGAGAAATCATATTGACTTGCTGAGTCAATATTTTATTCTGAGCCAATATGGCATTCAGAGTATCAACTTCAAGAACTCCCTTCTTCATAGGCGTCCCATTACTCACAGGATTCCTTTCAGAAGTGTACATGAACTGGTTATTAGCAACCATGTCAATGAGTTCTTGAGCTTCTGCAGGCGTTTTCTTTAGGTGAATGGATTCACCTGCAGAAGTGTCCAGTGACATCTTTGATAGCTCAGATAAACCATCATAGAATATATCCAGGATGGTCCATTCTGAAAGCATGTCAGAAGGACACTTTTTGATCAACTGTTTGTATCTTTCCCAAGCTTCATAGAGGGATTCACCTTCTTTCTGTCTGAAGGTTTGAACATCAGCTCTAAGCTTGCTCAGCTTTTGAGGAGGAAAGTACTTGGCTAAGAAAGCCGTGACCAGCTTATCCCAAGAGTTCAGGCTGTCTTTGGGTTGAGAATCCAACCATAATCTAGCTCTGTCTCTTACAGCAAAAGGGAAAAGCATGAGCCTGTAGACTTCAGGATCTACTCCATTAGTCTTAACAGTATCACATATCTGCAAGAATTCAGTTAAGAACTGAAAGGGATCTTCAGATGGAAGTCCATGAAACTTGCAGTTCTGCTGCATCAGAGAAACTAATTGAGGTTTCAGCTCAAAGTTGTTTGCTCCAATGGCAGGAATGGAGATGCTTCTTCCATGTAAATTGGAATTAGGTGCAGTGAAGTCACCAAGCATCTTCCTTATATTATTATTATTTTCGGCTGCCATCTCCTTTTCCTGTTCGAAAATTTCTGAAAGGTTATCTCTGGATTGTTGTATTTTAGCTTCTCTTAATTTTTTCTTCAGAGTCCTTTCAGGTTCTGGATCTGCTTTAACAAGAATGTTCTTGTCCTTGCTCCTGCTCATATGACAAAGAAGATGGCACAGAAAAAATAGTAATAATAATATGGATCCTTTATACCACAGTATAGGGATCCTTGTGTTAGTAGAAGAAAAGAAGGGAAGAAAATCTGAACTCAGAGAGAGAGGGGGTTCGGATTTTTGGAGAGTTGAAGGAAAGATGTTAGTATATCAATAAACAAATAGAAGAAGATGAGAGGGGGAAGTGAATTTTCGAAAACAATTTTTGAAAAAGAGTTAGTGATTTTTGAAAATAGTTTTTGAAAAAGGTTAGTATTTTTTTCGAAAATTTTTTTTTAAATAAAAAATAAAAATAATTAGTTAATAAAAAAGAAATTTTTGAAAAAGAGGGAAGATATTTTCGAAAATTAGAGAGAGAGAGTTAGTTAGGTAGTTTTGAAAAATTTAAGAAACAAACAAAAAGTTAGTTAGTTAGTTGAAACAAATTTGAAAAGATAAGAAGTTGGAAAGTTAGAGAAGATATTTTGAAATCAAATTTTGAAAAAGATAAGATAAGAAGATATTTTTTTGAAAAGATATGATAGAAATTAGTTTTTGAAAAAGATTTGATTTTTAAAATCACAATTAATGACTTGATTCATAAGAAATCACAAGATATGATTCTAGAACTTAAAGTTTGAATTTTTCTTAACAAGCAAGTAACAAACTTCAAATTTTTGAATCAAAACTTTAATTGATTATGTTATTTTCGAAAATTATGATATAAAATAAGAAAAAGGTTTTTGAAAATTATTTTTCTGGAATTTTCGAAAATAATCATGAATTTTGAAAAAGATTTTGAATTTTGAAAAAGATTTTGAAAAAGATAAGATTTTCAAATTGAAAATTTGATTTGACTCATAAGAAACAACTTGATTTTAAAAATTTTTGAAAAAGTCAATCCAAATTTTCGAATTTGATGAGAGAGAAAAAAAAAGGAAAGATATTTTTTGATTTTTTAAAATTTTTATGAAAAACATGAAAATTATGCAATGCATGAAATTTTTAGATCAAAACATGTGATGCATGCAAGAATGCTATGAATGTCAAGATGAACATCAAGAACATAATTTTGAAAAATTTTAATGCAAAGAAAACATGCAAGACACCAAACTTAGAATTCTTTAATGCTTAGACACTAAGAATTCAAGAATGCATATGAAAAACAATAAAAGACACAAAACAAAAAATCATCAAGATCAAACAAGAAGACTTACCAAGAACAACTTGAAGATCATGAAGAACACTATTAATGCATGATATTTTCGAAAAAATGCAAGATGCATATGCAATTGACACCAAACTTATAACATGACTCAAGACTCAAACAAGAAACACAAAAATATTTTTGATTTTTATGATTTTCTAATTTTTTTGTATTTTTATTTATTATTTTTTTTTCGAAAATTATTGTGAAAAATAAAAATAAGGATTTCAAAATTTTTTATATGAAGCTCCAATCAAAGGGTCAGGCATGGCTTAATAGCCAGCCAAGCTTTAGCATATAATTACATGGACTGGAGTGATTAGTTGAATGCCAATCCCAAAGTAGTTTGGGTATGGCTTTACAGCCAGATAGGCTTCAACATGCTTCATGAAACACTAGAATTCATTCTTCAAAATTCTGAAGAAAAATAATATTTTTGAAAACATTTTTTTTTTCGAAAACAAGTGAGAAAATTTTGAAATATTTTTGAAAAATTTTTGAAAAGAAAACAAAAAGAAAATTACCTAATCTGAGCAACAAGATGAACCGTCAGTTGTCCAAACTCGAACAATCCCCGGCAACGGCGCCAAAAACTTGGTGTTGTTGCCGGATCCAAACTTGGCACTGATGTTACCGGACCAAAAGCTTGCCGAAAACTCAAACAATCCCCGGCAACGGCGCCAAAAACTTGGTGCACGAAATTGTGATCTCTGGTAATGGCTCCAAAAACTTGGTGCTCTAATCTCAATTCATAAATTGTCACAACTTTGATACAACTAACCAGCAAGTGCACTGGGTCGTCCAAGTAATACCTTACGTGAGTAAGGGTCGAATCCCACGGATATTGTTGGTATGAAGCAAGCTATGGTCACCTTGTAAATCTCAGTTAGGCAGATATAAAACAGTGATATAGTTTTCGAATAATGAATAATAAAATAGGGATAGAGATACTTATGTAAATCATTGGTAGGAATTTCAGATAAGCGAATGGAGGTGCTTTTCGTTCCTCTGAACCTCTGCCTTCCTGCTATCTTCATCCAATCAGTCTTACTCCTTTCCATGGCTGGCTTTATGCAAGGGCATCACCGTTGTCAGTGTCTACATCCCCTCCTCTCAGTGAATAATATGCTCACGCACCCTGTCACGGCACGGCTATTCATCTGTCGGTTCCCGATCATGCTGGAATAGGATTCACCCTCCTTTTGCGTCTGTCACTAACGCCCAGCATTCGCGAGTTTGAAGCCCGTCACAGTCATTCAATCATTGAATCCTACTCGGAATACCACAGACAAGGTTTAGACTTTCCGGATTCTCTTGAATGCCGCCATCATTCTAGCTTACACCACGAAGATTCCGGTTAAGAGATCTAAGAGATATTCATTCTAGCTAATTTCATGTAGAACGGAAGTGTTTGTCAGGCACGTGTTCATAGGGGAGATGGTGATGAGCGTCACACATAATCATCACCTTCATCACGTTCTTGGGTGCGAATGGATATCTTAGAAGCGAAATAAGATGAATTGAATAGAAAACAGTAGTACTTGCATTAATCTTTGAGGAACAGCAGAGCTCCACACCTTAATCTATGGAGTGTAGAAACTCTACCGTTAAAAATACATAAGTGAAGGTCCAGGCATGGCCGAGATGGCCAGCCCCCTAAAACGTGATCAAAGGATCATAAGGTAATCCAAAGATGCCTAATACAATAGTAAGAGGTCCTATTTATAGTAAACTAGCTACTAGGGTTTACATAAGTAAGTATTTGATGTATAAATCCACTTCCGGGGCCCACTTGGTGTGTGTTTGGGCTGAGCTTAAGTGTTGCATGTGCAGAGGCCATTTGTGGAGTTGAACGCCAGTTTTTGTGCCAGTTTGGGCGTTCAACTCTGGTTTTGGATCCTTTTCTGGCGCTGGACGCCAGATTTGGGTAGAAAGCTGGCGTTAAACGCCAGTTTACGTCGTCAATTCTTGGCCAAAGTATGGACTATTATATATTGCTGGAAAGCCCTGGATGTCTACTTTCTAACGCAATTAGAAGCGCGCCATTTCGAGTTCTGTAGCTCCAGAAATTCCACTTTGAGTGCAGGGAGGTCAGAATCCAACAGCATCAGCAGTCCTTTTTCAACCTCTGAATCTGATTTCTGCTCAAGTCCCTCAATTTCAGCCAGAAAATACCTGAAATCACAGAAAAACACACAAACTCATAGTAAAGTCCAGAAATGTGAATTTAACACAAAATCTATTAAAAACATCCCTAAAAGTAACTAGATCCTACTAAAAACATACTAAAAACAATGTCAAAAAGCGTATAAATTATCCGCTCATCAGTGGCTAACAAAGGTAATTGAAAGGGTTGGCTTTATTTGGATAAGTGAGCTAAACAAATAATGGCCTCAATCATATGCAAACATATAAATATAATAAACATTGGACATATAGGATGAAACAAAATATAGATTACAATTATAGAGAAGTAAACACACAAGAATAAAATAATTATGGTTAAATAATATAACCATTCATAAAGGCTCAAATCTCACAGGTTGTGTGTTCTTTAGCTCAAAAATCATGTTCCAAATACAACTTCAAGCAAATTTAACATATAAGTTTTAATTAAAATTAGTGAAATTTTGTTCCAAAGATAGGGTCTTAGAAGAAACTTATTGTCTTTTCAATCAAGCAGAACATGCATGCAACTAATCTATTACTATGCAATTTATCCTATTCTACAAAAGAAAAACTAACTAAATATCCTAATTTATTGGTGCTAGGGAAGAAAAATTACCTCCGGAAGTCAGGTACTGACCTACCTCCCTACACTTAAGGCTTTGCACCGTCCTCGGTGCCATCTGTCAGGAGCAAAGGTGGGCTGGTAGTAGTATCTCCACAGTCGGGACCATCATGGCTCCCTGTGCTGGTAAAGAAAGTGGAGTCCGGGGTGTCTGAGTCCTTGAATTTTCCCATAATCAGCTCCTTGAGGTATGTGAATCGGCACTTGTTACGGCGCTCTCTCAGCTTAGCTTTCCGTTCCTGCCGATCCAACTTTTTAAGTATCTGATGGAGCAGTTGGGCTGTTGTAGGTGCTTGTGGTGTTAAAGAAGGAATATCTTCAACTGGTTCAGTAGGCTGGATAATAGTGGCTGCTGGAGGTCTAAGGTACTTCCCGTTAGGGACATACTGATCATCCCGTGGAAGCATGGCTTTGGTGTCCCCAGCTTTGTAAGAGACTCCGGCTGCTGAGACAAGATCTGAGACCAGGGCGGGAAAAGGTAAGTTGCCTGCAATTTGTACGTGTCCCATGGCATTCCGGATATGTCTTGGTAGATTCAGAGGTTGGTCTGTAAGGATGCACCATAGTAGAACGGCCATGTCCGCAGTGAAGGAGGATTCGTGAGTGCTCAGAAAGACGTAATGGGACATGATCTGTGCCCATACGCGAGCCTCCAAGGTAAGTGCTGAAGCCAAAATTCCCTTAGGGCGGGTACGATGGTATCCGTAGATCCATCTGTTGCCAGGTAGTGTGATAACTCTGAGAACGGCATCCCAGTCAAATTGGTACATCTGGCGCTTGAGTGCGGCTTCTTGAAAGGCATCCAATCCTTCTGGAACAGGGGGAAGACCTAGAGCTTTTTGAATGGCTTATTCAGTAATTGGGACTTGCTTCTAACGGACATAGATAGACTGCAGGGTTGGCAGGTGGAAGTTGGAGTAGAATTCGACTACCCAAGAAAGATTGACCTGCCTTGGCTATCTCTGTAGGAAACCCCATTGTCTTCGGGCAATTTGCGGCTCAACAAAGGTAGCAATATTGGGCGGGAGGAGAAGAAGGTATTCGTTATTGTAACTCCTTTCAGCCAGGATGGGAACATCTTCTCACAGTTGCGATTGGGGAATCGCGTAGTGTCCTTTGCTGGGAAGGCTTTTTCTTTATCATCAACCTTTATGATCCTCTTAATATTCTTTGTTGAGGGATTTACCGCAGTTGAAGAGGGTTCTGCCACTAATGCTCTCTTTGTTCCTCTTCTTGCTGGTTGTTTGGGGGTAGCTTTCTCCTTTCCTTTCTTGGTGGCCATCCTGAAAAAGGGAAGAGAAAGTAAATTAAATTTAAAGGGGTGAAGCAAGGAAGAGGGTGATGTAAGTGATAATCAATGCACAATAAAGAAGAATGACGTTAACACATGGTTCGGATTACATGTGAAAAGTTCATCAATGGAAATATAGCAAGTGCATGTAGGACAATGAAATGCAAGAGGTTTATTGGCATGCAGGCAAAGGCATGAGTAGCATAGATCAAGCATTCAATGTCCAATTTAAATATGTTATCACTCGTAACTAACCATCACATTTGTATTGACAATTAAATTCAATGAATAAAATATTAAAGGAAATTTGTGAAAAGCAAGCATTGAATATTAGAGTAGAAAAATGTAAAGAAGTTCATAATGCCATATGGGCCTTTTCACAAACACATAGCATGCATGTAGAAGAAGCTCTTGAAAATAAGAATTTGAACATGCAAGTAATCCCTTAAAAAGCAAAATATAATTGTCACACAAATTTACAACAATCCACAAGCATATAATAATAAATAATGACTCACATAAATTGATAACACCAAGTAAAAAGGAGAAAGAAAGAAAAAGAAAATATGAATAATGAAGGTAAAAAGAAAAGAAAAGAAGATGGCATATAAAAATAAGAAGAATAATAGAAAAGTAAGGAGGGAAGGAGAAAGAAAAACCTTGTTAATGGGGGTGAGAGAGAAAAAAGTGAGAAAGAAGGAAGAAGGGAGGAAGGGAAGGAGAAGAAATAAGGAGGGAAAAGAGAAAATAGGATTTGGGGAGAAAAAGATAAGATAGTTGGCAAATTAGGGGGGCTGTGCAGCATAAGCGACGCGGTCGCGTGGGGCACGTGGTCGCGCGACTTGCGCTGAACTGACCGCGTGACCCGTTTTAGGCTAATGGCGCAAGGGTAGCCTCGCACTGGCACAACTCTCCGTTCAAAATCATATTAGTGCCAAATTTTAAGTGACGCGATCGCGTGGGGCATGCAATCGCGTGAGTGGGCTTTAGAATGATATGACGCGGTCGCGTGGGTCACACGGCCGCGTGGGAAGGATTATGCGTTCAGCACCAATTCAGCACCACTATCGCACAACTTTCGGTCGTGCACCCTTTTTACGTCGAAATCCAGGTCACGCGGCCGCGTGGTGCACGCGGTTGCGTGGGAGGTTATTATTCCTATATGACACGATCGCGTCAGTGACGCGGTCGCGTGGGACAATTTGTGCTATTGGCACACCTCCAGCCACGCTCTCGCGTGACTCTCTATTAAATTTATTATTCTCTCCCACACCTACGACGCGGATGCGTCAATGAGGCAGTCGCGTCGTGTGAATTTTTTTTTAATTAAAATAAAAGTATGGAAATGTAGATGCACGAAATGTACTAATGAAGAGAAGAGTTATTGAATAAGAAAACTAAAAATAAAGAAAAGAATGATCATACCATGGTGGGTTGTCTCCCACCTAGCACTTTGCTTTAACGTCCGTAAGTTGGACGCTCCACTAGCTCAGTCTTCGGCTATGTGGGGATCTTCCAAGAGGAAGATCTCAAGCTCCTTGTTTTTCTTCAGCTTCTCGCCATGGTACAGCTTTAAACGATGTCCATTAACTTTGATAAGTTCAGAGTTTGAAGGATGGCTTAGATGATAAACTCCGTACGGTTCGGCCTTCTGTACTCTGTATGGACCTTCCCATCTTGATCTCAACTTTCCTGGCATGAGCCTCAGTCGAGATTTATAAAGGAGGACTAAGTCCCCAGGTTGGAACTCTTTCCTCTTGATGTGCTGATCATGTACAGCCTTCATCTTCTCCTTGTATAGTCTTGAGTTCTCATAAGCTTCTAGGTAAAGGCTTTCCAGTTCCTGCAGTTGCAACTTCCTTTCAGCTCTGGCTTTTTCAATTCCCATGTTGCATTCCTTTACTGTCCAGAAGGCTTTGTACTCTACTTCAACAGAGAGATGACAAGCTTTTCCATAAACTAAGCGGAAAGGACTCATCCCAATGGGTGTTTTGTATGCTGTTCTGTATGCCCAGAGTGCATCTTGTAGCCTGGTGCTCCAGTCTCTTCTATGAGGTTTGACTATCTTCTGCAAGATACGCTTTATCTCTCTATTTGACACCTCGACTTGCCCATTAGTCTGAGGATGGTAGGCTGTTGCAACTTTATGAATTATCCCATGCTTCTTCATTAGTCCTGTTAGTCTCCTGTTACAAAAATGGATGCCTTGATCGCTCACGATTGCTCGTGGTGATCAAAAGCGACAAATAATATGGTTTCTCACAAAGGAAACAATAGTGTTAGCATCATCAATGCAGGTAGGAATTGCTTCCACCCATTTGGAAATGTAATCCACAACTAACAATATATAGAAATAACCATTAGAATTTGGAAATGGACCCATGAAGTCAATGCCCCAAACAAAAAAATTTCACAGAAAAGCATAATTTGTTGAGGCATCTCATCCTTTCTGGATATATTACCAAATTTCTGGCATGAAAAACAAGATCTACAAAATTCAGCAGTGTCCTTAAAAAGAGTAGGCCACCAGAATCCACAGTCTAAGATTTTTCTAGCAGTTCTTTGAGGGCCAAAATGTCCTCCACTCTCAGATGAGTGACAGGCCTCTAAGATGGACTGGAATTCTGATTGAGGCACACACCGTCTAATTACCTGGTCAGCACCACATCTCCATAAATAAGGGTCATCCCATATATAATATTTAGACTCACTTTTCAGCTTGTCTCTTTGATGCTTAGAAAAGTTCGGAGAAAAAGTGCGGCTAACTAGATAATTAGCTACAGGTGCATACCAAGGGACTATCTCAGATACTACTTGCAGGTTATCAAATAGGAAGTTATCAGCTATAGAAGTGGAGTCATCTGTAATATGTTCAAGGCGACTCAGGTGGTCTGCCACTAAATTCTGGTTACCACTCCTGTCCTTAATTTCCAAATCAAATTCTTGTAATAGCAGTATCCAACGTATAAGCCTTGGTTTGGACTCCTTTTTAGCTAATAAATACTTTAGAGCTGCGTGGTCTGAATACACCACTACTTTAGTACCAAGTAAATAGGCTCAGAATTTATCCAGAGCGAAAACAATAGCAAGAAGCTCTTTCTCAGTAGTAGTGTAATTCGACTGAGCGGCATTTAAGGTTTTAGACGCGTAAGCAATAACAAAAGGATCCTTACCTTCGCGCTGAGCCAGTGCTGCTCCTACGGCATGGTTGGAAGCATCACACATTATTTCAAATGGTTGGCTCCAGTCTGGTCCTCTCACAATTGGAGCTTGAGTCAGGGTGGTTTTCAGCTTATCAAACGCTTGTTTGCAATTTTCACTGAACTCGAACTCAATATCTTTCTGCAGTAGCCTGGATAAGGGAAGTGCTACCTTACTGAAGTCCTTAATGAACCTCCTGTAAAAACCTGCATGGCCAAGAAAAGAACGGACCTCCCTCACAGAAGAGGGGTAAGGTAAACTAGAAATAACATCCACCTTTGCTGGATCTACAGAAATGCCTGTGTTAGACACAACATGTCCTAGTACAATCCCTTGTTTAACCATAAAGTGACATTTTTCAAAATTTAATACCAGGTTTGTACTGACACATCTATCTAATACTCTAGATAATCCATCTAAGCAAAGGCTAAAGGAATCGCCATAAACACTAAAATAATCCATAAAAACCTACATACAGTCCTCAATAAGATCAGAGAAAAGACTCATCATGCACCTCTAGAAAGTAGCTGGTGCATTGCACAAGCCAAAGGGCATTCTCTTGTAAGCATAAGTCCCAAAAGAACATGTAAAAGTAGTCTTTTCCTGATCCTCAGGAGCTATATGAATCTGGAAATAACCTATGTAACCATCTAAAAAATAATAATGCGATTTACCTGACAGTCGATCCAGCATTTGATCAATGAATGGAAGAGGATAGTGATCCTTACGAGTTGCTTGGTTGAGGCGTCTGTAGTCAATGCAGACCCTCCAGGCGTTCTGAACTCTGGTTGTCAGGACTCTCCATGCTCATTCTTCACTGTAGTGGCTCCAGACTTCTTTGGCACCACTTGTACTGGGCTTACCCATTCACTGTCTGAGATGGGATAGATGATATCTGCCTCTAGTAGTCTGGTCACTTCCTTTTTGACAACCTCTAGGAGAGTGGGGTTCAGTCTTCTCTGGGGTTGACGGACAGGTCTTACTCCCTCTTCAAAAAATATCCTATGCTCACAGACTTGAGGATTTATGCCTACTATGTCTGCCAAACTCTACCCAATTGCCTTCTTGTGCCTCCTCAGCACACCAAGTAGCTACTCTTCCTGTTGAAAAGTGAGTTCCCTTGCAATGATAACCAGAAACTTCTGCCCGTCTTCAAGGTAAGCATATTTGAGGTGTGGAGGAAGGGGTTTTAATTCTAACTTCTGATCATGGTCAGGCTTGAGGTTGTCTGGAGCTGGTAACAGTGGTAAGGAACTGTCATTGTCCTCTGAGAATGTCCCCACACTTGGACCTTGTCCTGTGTGCTTCTCTTCAAATTCCTCCTGATGGACTTCAGCCACGGTTTCATCTATAATGTCACACTTGAGGATAGAGTGATCCTCTGGTGGGTGCTTCATAACTCCGTTCAGATTGAAAATCACTACTCGGCCATCTATTTCAAAAGAGTATGTTCCTGAAAAAGCATCTAATTTAAACTTTGAGGTCTTCAGTAATGGTCTTCCGAGTAAGATTGATGATGGCTTATCTGAGGCATTCTGGGGCATCTCCAGGATATAAAAATCAATGGGAAATGTGAGCCCCTTAATGCCCATTAATACATCTTCAGCAACTCCAGCCATTGTAATAATGTTTTTATCTGCTAACACAAAATGAGCTGTCGACCTTTTTAAGGGAGGGAGCCTCAAAATATCATATATAGACAAAGGCATTATACTTACACATGCTCCTAAATCACACATGCAATCAGAAATTATCACACCACCAATAGTACAATTAACTATACAAGGACCTGGGTCACTACACTTTTCAGGTAAACCTCCCATTAAAGCAGATATAGAACTTCCTAAAGGAATAGTTTCTAATTCATTAATTTTGTCTTTATGTCTACATAAATCTTTTAGAAACTTTGCATACTTAGGTACCTGTTGAATAACATCAAATAGAGGAACAGTTACCTCAACCTTTTTGAATATCTCTACCATTTTGGGATCAGGTTCCAGCTGCTTCCAGGGCTTCCTTGCAAGTTGTGGAAATGGAATAGGAGTGGTGTCTTCTGCAGTGTCTGCGCCTTTTAGTGCTTCCTCTCGTGGTTGCACTTCTTCTTTTTCAGCCATGTCCTGTATGTCCTCTTCCTCTTCAACATCTTTTATTTCCACTACCTCTTCAGCTGAGGCGTGTTCTGGTGGGTTTGGCTCCTCCTGGTTCCTCTCCTGCAGTGTGGTTCCGGACCTTAGGGTGATGGCATTAATACCACCCTTGGGATTAGGTAATGGTTGAGAGGAAATTCCACTGGAGCTCAAAGGTTGGTTATTGGAGTTGTTCATTGATCCAATCTGGGAGACAAGAGCCTGCAAAGTAGCGGTCAGACCATTTAGAGTTGCATTAATGTTATTTTTCATGGTCTGCTGTCTCCAATCAATAGATTGTAGTAAGTCATCATTAGCAGATGAAGAAGGATAGGTAAATTGAGAGGTCTGCTGTAGGGCATTCTGTGGTCCTTGGGATTGCCTTAGGTGAGGTGCTCTGTAAGGCTGATTCTGATTCTGCTACCTGTTGTTGTTGTTATTCCACCTCTGATTTTCCTAATTATCTCTGCCTCCTCTGTTGTTGTTGTTCCTCCAATTCTGGTTAGAATTGTCTTGCCATCCATGGTTGTAATTGGCACCTTGATTGTACCCTTGGTTGGGGCGGTCATAGAAGTTATGTGTGGCTGCCACGGTGTTGTCTTCCTGCTGGAGCTGCGGACATTCATCAGTATAGTGGCTATAATTAGTGCAGATTCCACAAACTCTCTGTGGGACTAACTGTTGGTTTTGCTGTGGTGGAGAAGGTTGAGCTTGCTGAACTTGTTGTTGATTCAATTGCATCTGCTTCAGCAAGTTAGTCATTTCACAGATACTCTGAGTTAAAGCAGCAGTCTCTCTGCTAGAGGATACTTCTGCAACGGCTTTTGCACGGCCTTGTTTCTGCCTGTGATTTCTAGTAGATTCAGCTAAGTCACTGATCAATTGCCATGCCTCATCAGTGGTCTTGTACTTTTTCATAGACCCATTGCTAGCACTTTCCAATGTGGTCTTATCTTGGGGCCTCATACCCTGTGTGACATAACCGAGTAACACTATCTTGTCAATCATATGGTGGGGGCAAACTTCCAGAAGGTTATTGAAGCGCTCCCAGTACTCATAAAGAGTTTCAGAGTCATCCTGAACAATCATGGAAATGTCTTTCCTCAGTTTATCAGTAACTTCAGCTGGAAAGAAATTTTCCAAGAATTCTCTTCTCAGTGTATCCCAGTTGGATACAATTACTGCTGGTTGAGTGTAGTACCACTCTCTTGCCTTCCCCTCAAGAGAAAATGGGAAAGATTTCATCAAAATTAAAGTTTCATCTGCACCATCACGCCTGACAGTAGAACAGGCTGCCTGAAAATCCCTCAGGTGCTTGATAGGCTCTTGAGCAGGTAAGCCATGAAACTTGGGCATCAAATTGAGCAGTGCAGTCTTTATTTCAAATTCTGTAGCCACCGCTGGGTGATGCGCTTGAAATGGTTGCATTGTAAAATCAGGGGCTCCAGCCTCCTGGATAGTAACTCTCCTAGTTGCTGCCATGTTATCTGCACGTAGAACAACCAAATCAGTAGAATGGGGGCTGGTTTCTTTCTCAAGTGACGTTTCAGATCCGCCCTCAGAGAGGACTAACCGACGCCGAGTTTGCCTTACTTGGAAAACCAGTCGAACCGGTGGTTAACCGGTAGAATCGGCCAATTTTTTGAAGGGTTTCTAGTTCGAAAATAAACCCTCCAAAATTGTACCGTTTTGTCTTTAGGAAAAAAAAAGAAGAAAATCCTAAATCCCTTTCATCACCCGTAACCCAGTCACAGTCAAACACACTCCTCTCCTCTCCTGTCCTCTCTGAAACTAAACCAAAATTTTGAAATTGAGAGAAGCCACCGTAGCCCACAATCGCGTAGCCACCGCATCAACGGTTTTAACCGCTGCAGCCTCACAGCCCCACAGCACCGCGTCGTTGTCATCGTCAAGCTCGCTCTCTCTGTGTTTGCCAGTGTCACCTCCCCTATCGTTGCCGTCGCTCGCCTTTCTTCTCGCCACCAGTAAGCACTGTCACTTGGATTTTGATAATACTTGGATGTCGATAATACTAAGTTTGCACTTCTCAGCCATCTCCTCGTCGTCTATTTGCTAGTTTAGGGTTTAGTAATTGATTTTGATAATACTTGTTATTTGTTAGTAATTGATTTGCTAGATTCTGATTTTGTTAATAATTAGATTTTGCTAAATTTTTTTGTTGAGGTTATTGATTTATGTCTGTTCATGATTTTGTTAATAATTGGATTCTGCTAAATTTGTATGCATATTGCTATACTTAATTGCTATACTAATTTATTTACTATGATTAATCACTTTCACTGCGACGGAGATTGAAGTTAAGAAAATTTAAGTTAGTTATACATCACACGATGACTTTCTTTAGGAATTTTCTAAATGATAATGTCTTCTATAGCGTCATTAAAGATAAAGACGAAGAACAGAATGTTGATAGAGTACTTATTTCTGTAGGTAATGATTGTGTGGATGAAACGTCCGGTGAGGAGGAATTAGATATGAATATAGTGGCACAATACCAGAGTGATGGTGAGCCAGATTGGACAAATTAAAGTTTGTTATAGTAGAACATTATGGTCACTATGTGCATTTTGGTTGTTTTTAGTTATGAACTTTTATGTTTGAAGTTGTTTGTGAACTTCTAATATTAAATTATAGATAATTTATTATGTGAAATTGTGAAATATTGAATTTTATTAAGTTAGAAATTATTAAATTTATATATTTGAAATTATATATAGGTTTTTTAATAATTTTATTTAATATTTAATTAAATCGGTTGAACCCTAGTAGAACTCCAGTCGAACTAGTGAACCAGTAAACCAGTGACCTCATCCATTTATTTTACCGGTCCTATTCTTGCAACCTTGGTTTTTGTTGAGGATTGGGTATTTTGACTGCTTGTTCAATAATGGTGGCGGAAATTGGCGAATTAAGAATGATTATAAAATATGCGTTGCAAGTATAGTTCTCAACCAACCAGAAATCCGCTTATCAATTTAGAAGGGTGTCACAGAAATTAAAATTAAAATACTGGGAGTATGAATCGCAGGTCGTCTCCCAACGAGTTGCAGAAAAGTTTGCTATTTTATTAATCAGATGTTTTCAAAAAGGTTTGAGTTGAATGGCAGAAAATTAAATTAGAGAATTTATATAAATTTAAATAAAAGCCTTGACTAGGAGTTGATTAGATGGAAGCCCTATTCTTGTTGGAGTACTCTCAAGATTAATTGACAATTGAGGGTTATTATGTTTAGTTGCCCCTTACTAAGTAAGGGAAAGTTAAACAAGTTGGAATGCTGTTTCTATCCACAAGTTCCAATCCGCTCTTGGGAGGATTGGTGTTAGTGACTAGAGAGCAATCCAACAATAAACCCAATTGCAATTTTTCTCTTGAGCATTCCAACTCAAGGGTTCCTTTCAATCAACTCCCCATCAAGTTAGGGAACTACTCGCTCATTGTAAATGTAAAATTCATAACATAAGAAAGGGAATTAAAGAAAGACATGATAAATAATGATCAAAAGATTAATCAAAAATAAAAGTAACTCTTGTATTAATAAATGCTAAAATAATCCAATAGTAAAATTAAGTAAATTAAGGAACATGGAAGAGTAAAAGACAAGTAAAGAGAACGAACTAGAATGTTGAAGTCTTGATGAGGCAATAACTCTTCTCAATATCCCAATGCAAAAACAATGAAAATAACAAATCCTAAAAACTATGAATGTGTAGAGAGAAAACCTAGAGGAGAGGAAAACTAGATCTAAAAACTAAAAACTATGCGGAATGAATGTTGTTCTTGATTTCTGCATGTTCTCTGGCTCTAGTTTGCTTTTCTGGGCCGAAAACTGGGTCAAAATAAGGCCCGAAATCGCCCCCAGCGATTCTGCAGATTATGCAGATCGCGCATGTCACGCGGACGCGTCATTCAGGCGGACGCATCATTCGGCGTTTCGCTTTGCCACGCGGGCGCGTCATCCACGCCTCCGCGTCACTTGTGCAGTTTCCAATTCGCGCGGCCGCGTCATCCATGCGGCCGCGTCATTGCGATTTCCTCTCTTCCGCGCGGTCACGTCATCCATGCGGCCGCGTCGCTTCTCGCTGGTCATCTCCTCAATTTCTTGTGTTCCTTCCATTTTTTGCAAGCTTCCTTTCCAATCTCTAACTCATTCATGCCCTATAAAGCCTAAAACACTTAACACACAGATCACGGCATCGAATGGAATAAAGGAGAAATAAAATACATAATTAAAAGTCTCTAGGAAGCAAGTTTTCAATCATGTAATAAATTTAGGAAGAAAATATAAATGCATGCTTATTTAATGAATAAGTGGGTAAAGATCATGATAAAACCACACAATTAAATGCAATATAAACCATAAAATAGTGGTTTATCATTCAAATCTGAACTAATTTCGGTTCATATCTTAGTTCATTTTGCTTCTAAAAATTCATACAAAAAGTTTTGATTTAAAATCAGGATGAACCTTAATTCAAAATGAAACAAACCAAAATTTTTAAATGATTGCAACATACCATCCATATTCAAAAACAAGTTAATTTGGGTTCAGTTCTTTGTTTATTTCGGTTCATATGAATAAATTTCTTTCAATTGTAGGAACATGTTGATGCTTTCAGGTATGAATATGATCCAACCATTCTCTTGGACAAGATAAATAAATTGAGAGACAAAGTCATCGAGGGATTTGAAGGCATAAGAATCTCAAAGCCATCTACTGCCAATGCAGCCCAACCATTTCAAACAAATAAATCAAAAGAAATTTAAGAAAATATATGTATATATATATATATATATATATATATATATATATAGAGTTCAAGAATGTCAATAGAAATTCCTTACAATTTAGAAGATTGAACGTATTTACTTTCTATATCCCCAGATGAGAATCTCCAAAAAGGAGTTAAGAGGATCACATTGAATAGATTGAATGTATTTATCAAACCTCAACAGTGGCAAAAACACAAATAAACCAAAATTTCGTCACAAATGAACCAAAAGGTATTCTAATAAACACAAACTATTTACCACAACACAATTGCAGAAGTTGATTTAAAAAACAAAAAAGTGACTATTCAATAAAACATAACACAAATCAGAAAATTAACCCTCATTTTCATCAAAGGGGAGAGTAAAATATAAATGAACCAAAATTTGTTTTACTAAATACCGAAACTTCTATCATAGTGTGTCATGTGCTCTCCAGGATAATTCATATCTTATGCATCATAAAGGCTAAAGCTTAGCTGAATCATTAATCCACCATCTAAAAAGTTCAACTGCAAAAGAAGTAAATCATATATTAGCAAATGTACTAACATGCACAAACACATTTTTGCCTAATCAAAAGCAAATCAATGTTACCTCACTTAGAGCTGCTTTTTATTTTTCTTTAATGCATTTGCGATCCTTTTTTTCGTATTCGATCCTAGTCTATTCTTGGGACGTCTTCTTGTCATAACACATGGGAGATTCTGAAGATTGTTAACTGGTGCACGAAACTGGCTCCGCAGAATTCGCACAGATAGAGCGGCAAGTATACCGGGTTGTCCAAGTAATACCTCAGGTGAGTGAGGATCGATCCCACAGAGATTTTTGGTTTGAACAAGCAGGGGATACCTTGCAGATCTTTGTTAGGCAGATAGAAAATATAGTTTGTCACGAAAAAAGCATAAAACAGATAAATAACTAAATGTTACTGGATAGAAAAGAAATCAATGGCGATAGAACGGTTGAGGCTTCGGACATGCTTTGTCTTTCCGGATAAACTTTTCTTGCTGTTTTCTTCAATAACTTTCTGATTCCTTTAATGGCAGCCGTAAGTGATTAACTCATGTCCTCTCATCGAGTTAACCTCCTCCACTGCAGCAATCCAACACGTTGAGATGACTCATGTCCTCTCATCAAGCCACCTCTAGGTTTCTCACTGTAGCAGAAGATGAAGCTCTAAGCAATCCACTTCCCTTCGCGATCTTACTCAAGGTGCCACAGATAAGGCATATCTTCTGGATCAGAAAGTGCTGCTTCTCTGACTCTAGCCTTAGCGCCACAGAGACCTCACGCACTCATAGTCAACGGGATTTCATGTCACATATCCAAAGTTGCTCATATGCTACATTGGAATCCGCAATGCAATCTCTGGCTTTAGTTCAATGCTATCCGGGTCAGGAATCGCACGGAACCCATGTAGAACAAGGGTGATTGTCACGGGTCACCCTCAATTCATAAGATGAAGAATGAGGTTCCATAAGAGAATAGAATTAGACATATTGAATTAGAACAGTAATATTATTGATCCATGAAACTCAGCAAAGCTCCTAACCTTAACCTTAGGATGTTAGTGACTCATACTGTACATAATGTTCGAATGGGCAAAGATCTAAAAGTCCCTTAACAATGGTGATCTTTGTTATTTTTATACTAGTCTGCTAACTAAGAATTACTGATAATCCACTTCTGAGTCCCACTTGGTGAGTGTTTGGGCTGAACTTGAGTGTCTCCCATGAGCTAGTACCCCTTAGGGGCATTGAACGCTGGCTAGGGACTCCATTCTGGGCGTTGGACGCCAGCTGCTCCCCTGTGGGTGCTAGACGCCAAGAATGGGGCTGGTGGCTGGCGTTGAACGCCAATTTTAGGCCTTCATTTCCAAACCAAAGTATGGACTATTATATATTTATGGAAAGCCCTGGATGTTAGCTTTCAATAGCCATTTTGAACGCGCCATTTTGACCTTTGTAGCTCCAAAAAAGCTCCTTGAAGTGCACAAAGGTCAGATCCTAACAGCATCTGCAGTCTTTTCTCTGTCTCTGAATAAGACTTTTGCTCAAGCTCCTCAATTTCAGCCAGAAAATACCTAAAATCACCATAAAACACACAAACTCAAAGTAAAATCCAAAAATGTAAATTTTTCACTGAAACCTATGAAAACATAATAAAACTTAGACAAAACATAATGAAAACTATATGAAAATAATGTCAAAAAACGTATAAAATATCCGGTCATCAGAACACCAAACTTAAACTGTTGCTTGTCCCCAAGAAACCATAAACAAAGAAGGATAAAAAGAAGAGAAGGATGCAATAAATTTCAGAGTTCTCAATGAAGCTCAGTTTCAATTAGATGAGCGGGACTAGTAGCTTTTTGCTTCTAAATAGTTTTGGCTTCTCACTTTCCATTAAAGCTCAGAATAGTTGGCATCTTCAAGAACTTAGAATCCAGATGATACTATTGATTCTCTTAGTTAAGTTCTTTTTCTTGAACACAACTTCTTTAGAGTCTTGGCCGTGACCCTAAGCACTTTGTTTTCCAGTATTACCACCGGATACATAAATGTCATAGACACTTAACTGGGTGAACCCTTTCAGATTGTGATTCAGCTTTGCTAGAATCCCCAGCCAGTGGTGTCTAGAGTTCTTAAGCACACTCTTTGCTTTGGACCACGACTTTAACTGCTCAGTCTCAAGCTTTTCGCCTGACACCTTCACACCACAAGCATATAGTTAGGGAAGCAGCTCATTTAAACTGCCTAGGCTAAGATATTTCTTTTAGGCCCTCTTAACCATTGATACTCAAAGCCTTGGATCCTTGCTCTTACCTTTTGGTTTAAAGAGCTATTGGCTTTTTGCTCTTGCCTTTTAGTTTAAAGAGCTATTGGCATTTTCTGCTTTTTATTTCTTTTTCTACTTTTTTTTTTTTTGCAAAATTTTTTTTTTTGCTTTTTGCTGCTTTTTCTTACTTCAAGAATCAATTTTTGAATTTTTTAGATTATCAATAATACTTCATTTTTATTCTCATTCTTTCAAGAGCTAACATTCTTAACTCCAACATCAACTATGCACTGTTTATTCATACATTCAGAAAACAAAAGCAATGCCACCACATCAAAATAATTGAACAATTCTTAATGTATAACTCAAAATTCATGCATCTTACTTTTCTTTAAATAAAATTTTCTTTTGAGCAAGGTGATAGATGCATGGAATATTTCATAGCTTTAAGACATAAAGATGACCATGCACTAGAAACAGACAATAAAACAAAATATATGAAAAACAGAAACAATTAACCTAGGCAACAGGGGAGTAAAGGGAACGAATCCACCTTAGTGATGGCGGCTACTACTCCTTCTGGAGGATCCAATGGAGTGCTTGATTTCCTCTATGTCACGCCCATGCCTCTGTTGTTCTTCCCTCATAACTCTTTGTTCTTCCCTCATGACTCTTTGATCTTCTCTTATGTCATGGAGGATGGTGGAATGCTCTTGATGTCCCATCCTTAGTTGATCCATGTTGGAGCTCAATTCTCCTAGAGAAGTGTGCAATTGGTCCCAATAGTCTTGGGGAGAAAAATGCATCCCTTGAGGCATCTCAGGGATTTCTTGTTGAGGCAGCCCTACATGCTCTTGCTGTGGTCCAATTGCTGGCTCTCTAATTTGCTTCATCCTCTTCTTGGTGATGGGCTTGTGCTCCTCAATAGAAATGTCTCCTTCTATGACAATTCCAGCTGAATTGCATAGATGACAGATAAGGTGGGGGAATGCCAACCTTGCTAAGGGGGAAGGCTTTTCAGCTTTCTTGTATAATTCTTAAGGTATTACCTCATGTACCTCCACCTTACTTCCAATCATGATGCAATGAATCATGATGTCTCTGTCAATGGTCACTTCTGACCGATTGCTAGTAGGAATGATAGATCATTGGATAAATTCCAACCATCCTCTAGCTACGGGCTTGAGGTCAAGCCTTCTCAGTTAGATAGGCTTGCCTTGAGAATCCCTCTTCCACTAAGCTCCTTCCACACAAATTTCTGAAAGGACCTGGTCCAGCCTCTGGTCAAAGTTGACTCTCCTAGTGTAAGGATGTGGGTCTCCTTGCATCAGTGACAAATGGAGTGCCAACCTTACACTCTCCGGGCTGAAATCCAAGAGACGCCCTCGGACCATGGTATGCCAATTTTTGGGACTTGGGTTCATACTTGTATCATGGTTTTTCGTGACCCATGCATTGGCATAGAACTCTTATACCATCAAGATCCCAACCTCTAGGATAGTATTGGTTAGGGCTTCCCAACCTCTCCTCCAAATTTCTCTTCGGATCTCTGGGAACTTATTCTTTTTGAGCCTAAAGGGGACTTCAGGAATCACCCTCTTCTTTGCCACTACTTCATAGAAGTGGTCTTGATGAGCTTTGGTGATGAATCTCTCTATCTCCCAAGATTTGGAGGTGGAAGCAACAGCTTTCCCTTTCCTCTTTCTAAAGGATTCTCCGACTTTGGGTGCCATAAGTGTGAATGGAAAGAAAAATGCAAGGCTTTTCCAACAACAAACTTAAAAGCTTTGCTAGTCCTCGAGCAAAATATGAAAAAAAAAGGGCAGAAAAGAGTAGAAGAAGAAGAGAATTGAGGAGATGGAGAAGGATAGTGGATTCGGTCAAGTGTGGCTCTAGTGTATGAATAGTGTGTGTATGAAGGGTAGGAAGAAGGGGTATTTATAGGAGTGGGATAGGTTGGGTTTAAATGAATGGGTGGGAATTGGATGGAAAATTTTGAATTTGAAGTGGGTGGGGGTTGGTGGAAGTTATGATGGTTTTGTGAAGTGATATGG
This sequence comes from Arachis ipaensis, assembly GCF_059453495.1. Classification (NCBI taxonomy): domain Eukaryota; kingdom Viridiplantae; phylum Streptophyta; class Magnoliopsida; order Fabales; family Fabaceae; genus Arachis; species Arachis ipaensis. The sequence continues at coordinate 65,936,633 of NC_142443.1, forward strand.
ATGTGATTGGGTTAGGGTTTATAGAGAAGAATATGTGGGGAAGAGAGAGAAGAAGGTGGGGTAGGTGGAGATTCTGTGGGACCCACTGATCCTGAGGGGCTAGGAAATTCAAGTTCCCTGCCCCCTTGTGGGCGTTGAACGTCTAGCTCTTGCTTCTGGTTGGCATTCAACGCTAGCTATATGCCTCTCATTGGGCATTGAACGCCCTTGAGGGACCTCCTTCCTGGCGTTCAACGCCAGGTCTGTGCCTATGTTGGGGCGTTGAATGCCCAGGTTCTAACCCCTGACTGGCGTTCAACGCCAGCAATGTGCTCCCTGGCTGGTGTTCAGCGCTAGCAATGTGTTCCCTAGCTAGCGTTCAGCACCAGCAATGTGCTCCCTGGCTAGCGTTCAACGCCAGCAAGGTTTCTGCTCCAGGGTGTTCTGTTTCCAGCTCTAATTATTTCTGTTTCTGTTCTAACCACTGCACATGATCATAAACTTAAACAAATATGAAAATTAAACTGAAATAAATTAGATAAACTTAATGAAAAATAAGAAAACATTAATTATTAATGGGTTGCCTCCCAACAAGCGCTTCTTTAACGTCACTAGCTTGACGGTTAGCTCCTTATGGAGATGGATAAGGGCTCAGAATTTTGCACCTTACAGTGAACTTCTTGCCCGTACTATCATGGATAAGTTTCACATGTTCCAGAGACAGGATCTTGTTCACAATGTGTGGAATGACTGGATTGTCTGTGAAGACAACTCTCATGCCAGGTGAGAGGCCTTTAATGGGGATTTTCTTATCCCTCTAGCCTTTAGGTACGTTCTTCTTAGTACCTTTGTACTCAGTGCTTGATAATGGTTGCCCAACACCAAACTTAGAATTGGTGTCTAGGGACTCTATATAACTTTGCACTGAGAGAGAGGGTTGGAACACTAACTGTTGCACAACTGTTTCTTTGTTGTTAGCGGAAGAGTTAGGGTTAGGCATCTTGAACAAGATGTGGTCCTCCCATAACTGTAGAATCAGCTCTCCCATTGCTACATCAATAATGACATTGGCAGTGGCTAGGAAGGGTCTTCTAAGGATGATGGATTCATCATCTTCCTCCCCACTATCCAAGATTATGAAATCTGCAGGGATGTAAAGGTTCTCAACCTTTACTAAGACATCTTCTACACGACCATAAGCCTTTTTCATTGACCTGTCTGCCATCTCTAGTGAGATTCTTGCAGCTTGTACCTTAAAGATTCCCAACTTCTCCATTACAGAGAGTGGCATAAGGTTTATGCTTGACCCTAGGTCACACAGAGCCTTATCAAAGGTAACGCTGCCTATGGTACAGAGAATCAGGAAGCGTCCGAAATCCGGCAGCTTCTGAGATAGTTTTTGCTAAACCAAGGCATTGAGTTCCTTGGTGAGCACTGGAGGTTCTTCTTCCAATGGCTCTGTGCCAAACAACTTGGCATTCAGCTTCATTAGAATTCCTAGGTACCGAGCAACTTGCTCTTCCGTAGTTTCCTCTTCCTTATTAGAGGAAGAGTACTCTTCAGATTCTATAATCTTCAACCAAGCATTTAAGGGAACTTTAATGGGCTCCTCATGAACCTTGGGTTCCATCAGTTCTTTAATAGGGAAGTTCTCAGTGGGCTGAGGGTTGCCAACTATCCCTATTGTGGCATTCAATGCTAGGACTTGTGTTTCTTTGGGCGTTGAACGCCCATCATGGATATCTTCACTGGCATTCAACGCTAGCTTTTGTGCTGCCTTGGGAATTGAATGCCCATTAAGGTGCTCCTTACTGGCGTTCAACGCTAGTGATGGTGGCTGTTTCGGTGTTGAACGCAACCTTACTGGCATTCAACGCCAATGATGGTGGCTTTTTGGGCGTTGAATGCCCAGTAACGTCTTCCTTACTGCCGTTCAACGCCAGTGATGGTGCCTCCTTGGGCGTTAAACGTCCAGTAAAGCCTTCCTTACTGGCGTTTAACAGTAGCTCATCCCCTTCAGGTTCGGCCTCTATCTCTACAGTAATGGCCTTGCACTTTTCTCTTGGATTCACTTCAGTGTTACTGGGAACATTGTTAGGAGGGGTCTCAAGGATTCTCTTGCTCAGCTGACCAACTTATACCTCCAGATTTCTGATGGAGGACCTAGTTTCTGTTATGAAACTGTGAGTGGTCTTAGAGAGCTCAGAGACAATGGTTGCTAAGTCAGAAAGGCTCTGCTTAGAAGTCTCCATCTGCTGCTGAAAAGATGGGAATGGTGGTCTATTGTTGAACCTATTCTGGGTTCATCCACCTTGATTATTGTTGAAGCCTTGCTGAGGCTTCTGTTGATCCTTCCATGAAAGGTTAGGATGATTTCTCCATGATGAGTTGTAGGTATTTTCATAGGGTTCTCCCATGTAATTCACCTCTTCCATCATGGGTTGATCTAGATCATAGGCATCTATTTTATAGGAGGTGTCTTGAGTGCTGCTAGCTACAGCTTGCACTCCAGTCAAGTGCTGAGAGATCATATTGAACTGTTGGGTCAATATCTTGTTCTGAGCCAGTATGGCATTCAGAGTGTCAACTTCTAGGACTCCTTTCTTCTGAGCTAACCCATGGTTCATAGGGTTTCTCTCAGAAGTATACATGAATTAGTTGTTTGCAACCATTTCAATGAGTTCCTGTGCCTCTTCAGGCGTTTTCTTCTAGTGGAGTGATCCACCAGCAGAATGATCCAAGGACATATTGGATATCTCAGATAGACCATCATAGAAAATTCTTAGGATAGACCATTCTGAGAGCATGTTAGGAGGACATCTTCTGATCAGTTGCTAGTATCTTTTCCAAGCTTTATAGAGGGATTCACCCTCTTTTTGTCTGAAGGTTTGTACTTCCACCCTAAGCTTGCTCAGTTTTTGAGGTGAAAAAAACTTGGCCAAGAAAGCATTGACAAGCTTTTCCCAAGAGTCTAGGCTTTCTTTGGGTTGAGAATCCAACCACATCCTAGCTTTGTCTCTAACAGGAAAAGGGAAAAGCATAAGTCTGTAGACCTCAGGATCTACTCCATTGGTCTTAATAGTATCACAGATTTGCAAGAATTCAGATAGAAACTGATATGGATCTTCCAGTAGAAGTCCATGGAACTTGCAATTCTGTTGGATTAGAGAGACTAACTGAGGCTTAAACTCAAAGTTATTAGCTCTAATGGCAGGTATGGAGATACTTCTGCCAGAGGTCAGAAGTTGGTGCAATGAAGTCACCAAGAACCTTCTTTGCATCTCCTCCATCGTTCTATTCGGCTGCCATGTCTGTATTCTCTGTTTTTTGTTCGAAAAGTTTTGTGAGATTTCCTCCGGAGTATTGTGCTTTAACTTGTTGTAAACGCCACCATAGGATCCTCTCAGGTTCAGGATTAGGATCAAAGAGAGTTTTTTTATCTCTGTTCCTGCTCATAAATAAGAAAAAGAAAATAAGAAAGAAGAAGAATGGGAGCTCTATGTCAAAGAATAGAGGACTCCCTGTGAGATGTGAAGAAGAAAGAAGAATGAATATGGAGAGAAGAGAAGAAGAATTCGAATAAAGGGGGTAAAGAACTTGAAAATTAGAATAAAAAAAGAGAAACTAGAATTAAAATATTTTTGTTTTTATTTTATTTATTAATGAAATTCAAAAATAAAAGCTAATTAACTAAAAAAATTTGAAAATTGAATGATGAATTTCGAAAAAAAAAAGAGAGAAAAAGAGAAGAGAAGTTTTCGAAAATAGGAGAGAGAAGAATTAGTTAGGAAGTTTTAAAGAAGATAGAAAGAGAAAACAAATAATTAATTAAGAAAGATTTGAAAATAAGATAAGATAGAAGATTAGAAAAAGATTTAATTTTGAAATTTAAAATTAGAAAAGGTAAGATAAGAATTTGAAAAGATTTGAAAAAGATTTGATTTTGAATTTTGAAATTGAAACAAGATAAGATAAAGATTTGAAAATAAATTTGAAAAGATAAGATATGATGAAGATTTGAAAAAGATTTAGTTTTTGAAATTTGAAATTTTAAATTTTAAATTTGAATTTGAGTTTTAAAATTTGAATTTTGAAATAAGATAAGATAAGATTTTTGAATTTTAAAGAAAGATAAAAAGATAAGATAGTGATTTGAAAAAGATATGATTTTTGAAAATATTTGAAGTTAAGATAAGATAAGATAATAATTTTGAAATTAAAATTTTGAAATCTTTTTGGAATTTTTGAAAATTATTTTGAATAAAGATAGAAAAGATATTTTTTTATTTTTTGAATTAATGAAGAAAGAGAAAAACAACCAAAAGATACCAAATTTAAAATTTTTAGATCAAAAGAGTACTAATTTTTGAAAATTAAGAAAACAAACATCAAAAGATAACAAACTTAAAACTTTAAAGATCAAGACAAGAAAAGAAACAAGAACAACTTGAATACCAAGAAAGAACACTAAGAACAATTTGAAAATTCAAAGGAAACAAAGAACATACAAAGGACACCAAACTTAAGAATTGACACTAGACTCAAACAAAAGACACTATTTTTGAAAATATTTTTGAAAAGAAAGCAAGAAAATTCGAAACTTTAACAAGAACAAAAACAAAAGATTCAAACAAAAGATAAAGATTAATAAAGAAAACAAAAGGTTTTGAAAAATTTTTGAAAAGAAAACAAAAGACTCAAAACAAAAGTAAAAAGTACCTAATCTAAGCAACAAGATAATCCGATTGTTTGTCAAATCCGAACAATCCCTGGCAATGGTGCGAAAAACTCGGTGCACGAAACTGGCTCCGCAGAATTCGGACAGATAGACCGGCAAGTATACCGGGTCGTCCAAGTAATACATCAGGTGAGTGAGGGTCGATCCCAAGGAGATTGTTGGTTTGAGCAAGCAGTGGATACCTTGCAGATCTTAGTTAGGCGGATAGAAAATCTAGCTTTTCACAAAAAACGCATAAAACAGATAAATAACTAAACGTTACTAGATAGATAAGAAATCAATGGTGATAGAACAGTTGAGGCTTCGGAGATGCTTTGTCTTTCTGGATTAACTTTTCTTACTATATTCTTCAATAACTTTCTGATTCCTTCAATGGCAGTCGTAAGTGATTAACTCATGTCCTTTCATCGAGTTAACCTCCTCCACTACAGCAATCAACCACGTTGAGATGACTCATGTCCTCTCATCAAGCCACCTCTAGGTTTCTCACTGTAGCAAAAAATGAAGTTCTAAGCAATCCACTTCCCTTCGCGATCCTACTCAAGGTGCCACAGATAAGGCAGATCTTCAGAAAGTGCTGCTTCTCTGACTCTAGCCTTAGCACCACAGAGACCCCACGTACTCAGTCAATGGGATTTCATGTCACATATCGAAAGTTTCTCAGATGCTCTATTGGAATCCGCAATGCAATCTCTAGCTTTAGTTCAACGCTATCCGGGTCAAGAATCACACGGAACCCATGTAGAACAAAGGTGATTGTCACGGGTCACCCTCAATTCATAAGATGAAGAACGAGGTTCCATAAGAAAATAGAATCAGACATATTGAATTAGAACAGTAATATTATTGATCCATGAAACATAGCAGAGCTCCTAACCATAACCTTAGGAGGTTAGTGACTAATACTGTACATAATGTTTGAATGGGAAAAGATCTAAAAGTCCCTTAACAATGGTGATCTTTGTTATATTTATATTAGTCTGCTAACTAAGAATTACAGAAAATAAGATAAACTAGTCTTGTAGTGCAAAAATCCACTTCTAGGGCCCACTTGGTGAGTGTTTGGGCTGAACTTGAGTGTCTCCCACGAGCTAGTACCCCTTAGGGGCATAGAACGTTGGCTAGGGACTCCATCCTGGGCGTTGGACGCCAGCTGCTCCCCTATGGGCGCTGGACGCCAGGAATGGGGGTGGTGGCTAGCGTTGAACGCCAGTTTTGGGCCTTCATTTCCAAAGCAAAGTATGGAGTATTATATATTTCTGGAAAGTCCTAGATGTTAGCTTTCCATAGCCATTGTGAACGTGCCATTTGGACCTCTTTAGCTCCAGAAAAGCTCCTTCAAGTGCACAGAGGTCAAATCTTAACAGAATCTGTAATCCTTTCTCTGTCTCTGAATCAGACTTTTGCTCAAGCTCCTCAATTTCAGCCAGAAAATACCTGAAATCACCATAAAAGACACAAACTCAAAGTAGAATAAAAAAATGTGAATTTTGCACTAAAACCTATGAAAACATAATAAAACTTAGACAAAACATAATGAAAACTATATGAAAATGATGCCAAAAAGCGTATAAAATATCCGCTCATCATTAACATAATTCAACGTAGCATCTTCATGAGATAACGAATATTTACCTTTACTTTTCGCTTAGTATTCTTGCATCTCAGCCATTTATTATCAAAAGCGTGGTGCAAAATTCCAGTGAACTCCTTAGATTTTGATGCAAATTCACAAATATTGTGCAGGCGAAACACCAAATCATCAAATCTCTTGCTTCTTGGCTCCAATAAAGGCTCATCTTGGCTGCTCTTGATATTTGTGTGCCTCCTCTTTACATTCTTACTCCAGCGTTACAATATATATTTCGGTGCCACTTTATCTACTCGCTCAAAGCTTAAGGCACTCAAAGAATGACGGCACAATATATCCCTTGACTCAAACAATAAGCACTAGCATTTTACTTTGTATGATATTGCATCATATGTAACAACAAACTTGTTGAACCTTGAGTTAGAAACCTGTTCTACAATTTCATATGTTGTAAACCTAGAGTAGACTGCGTTGATCTTGTGATGCCATTCACCTTTATTCATGAATATACACATGTTGAAATTGAGCATTTATTGATGATTTTATTGCACACGATATGACAGTATAAAAATCTGCAATATCAAATTCTCTCTCTTTTTGCTCTCTGCTTCCTAGGCAATTATCATATTGCTTCACAAATTGAGTTAAGGAGCTATTGCATGTAATAAACTTGTTAAAAAAAATGCATGCTCTCACTTCTTTGTGTGCTTCTCATCCTAGTCCAAACGTGGTGATAAACTAAAATCCATAAATGACGATCTTCAAATAACTCTGCAAATGAACCGAAATCAGACACAAAATGAACTGAAAGTTATACCCATTTTCACCAAAAAAATAACATCAATTAATTCGAATGAAAACACCATTACCTGAAAGCCACTTATTGCCTCCAACATCATACTTCATGTGAAAATCATTCCAATTTCTGTCAAATGCATTTTTTATAAATGAGTTATAAACAACATGACTGATCTCTTGTTCAATTTCTCTGTGTCTCTTGTAGCCATTTAATTTATGTGGAATCTTCATAATATGCCAAATACACCACCTGTGAATTGTTGTTGGCCTACAGGTCTCAATAGTCCTTTTGCATCGATGCACATTAATCGATAAGAATCTCTTTTGGTCATTTCCTCCAATGCAATGAAGCCAATATTCAAATCACCATTTGAATGACTGAATATTCTTATTTTTCATCAAAGCACATCCAAGAAGTGTCGACTGACTATGGTGATTCACACCCACAAAATAACCAAAAACCAAATTGTACTTGCAATGGACATCAAAAAGGGAAATCCGTTATGAACCGAAACTAATTATGCGCATGAACCGAATACTATATCACAATGAACCGAAATTAGAATGGCAAAAATTACCTGTTTGTGTTGTAAGTTGTATCAAATGAAATATCTCAAAAATACTCATCCACAACTTTGCTTCTTACATCAACCTAAAATGCATTTTCGATAGAGTGATAAACTTCAAAATTAAGCTAAAAAAGTTTTGATTCTTCTCTTTTATTTTTAATAAGTATTTCCTAAATTCATTAGCATCATCTTGTTTAGAAACATTATGTACTTTCCTTGTAATATAATTTCTCACATCATTTTCAATAAAACTTAGTCCATGATGACCACCCATTACTGCTACAAATGACTGATATGTTTTACTCGGTCTAATTCTGGCTTCCTCATTATTTTCAATGGTACGATGCACAAACATACTTAGCTCGCTGTGTTGTTTAAGCATCTCTATTCGATCTGGACAGCAAGGATGTGAATGATTCAGAACAACTTTAGAAATGATCCAAAGACCAACGTCCTTCAATATATGTACGTAAATCCTGGCTGGACAGTTTATTCCTGCTGAGGGGTTTGTCTTCAGAGTTGGAGATATCTTGAATTTCCATTTCCCCTCTCTACTACATGTAATATTGATTCTTAATTTCATCTCTTTTCCGAGTAGTGTTCCTTATTTTCATAGAGAAACAAGCAAGTTTGGAATAATCTTTGTAAAGCTTTCAGCTTCTTCAAGTGTCTTGAAAGTCATCCCAATCTTTGGGACAAATTGTTCATCGACAACACACCTGGATTGCAAAATGAACCGAAATATTATTATAAAAATACCATTGTGTAATAACAAATAAAGCAAAAATTGTGCATTCTATAAATTCAGAAATTCTTGCATTCTATCTAAATTCAAATTCATAAACAACACTGATTTTAGCAAAGAAGGATAAAATTATTCATAATCACTTTATTCAATTGCATTCTATTCCATTCAATTCAAAATTGTTGAAGAATGAACCGAAATATTATCATAACAACACCATTGTATAATAACAAATGAATCGAAAATTGTGTTCATAAACAACACTGATTTTAGCAAAGAAGAATGAAATTATTCATTATCAGTTTATTCAATTGCATTAGATATCATTCCATTCCATTTAATTCAAAATTGTTGAAGAATGAAATTAGATAAAATTAAGAACGATCCAAGCCTCGTCCACTTGATTCGATTCTGAAGAATAATCCAAATCACTCTCATTAAGAACTTGAATCATTCATTGTTTTGGAACACCAGTCGATTTAAAAAAAACAAATGCAGATCGAAGCCAGAAGAAAAAGAATAAAATTAGAGGAAAACACAACGAAATGGAAGAAGAAAACAAAAATCTAAAGAGAAAGAGACAATAATCAGACAAAATCACAGAGAAGTCAAAGAAGAAGAAAATGTTTACGTTGATGAGGAACGAAAAAAGAAAGATTTACATTAAATCTGTTATAAGTGGCATGGCAGATGACTCTAAATCACTTGGTTAAATTTGATTAGTAAAATCACATGAATACAGAGCATTATTGATTTTTTATTATATTAGAACCCAGTTAAATACAAAACACATACATATTAAATGATTATTGAATAAATATCGTATCTAAAATATATCCAACGACAATTTAACAAAATCTCTGTCAATCATAGTACATTATTGTTTTCTATCAAGGTCAAAGGTCAAAGTTGTAGGACCAAGCACACTTGTGAAGTGTTAATGAATTACATCATGAAGGAAGTGTCTCAACATTTGACAAGATATTACACTAATTATATGTAGTTTGTGTGAACCACTATTGCTGTTATTTAGATTTATATACATTGAAGGAGTATATCTCCAAGAAGCACTTAATATACCACATTCTTCCTCTACACTACAAGAACCTCATCATTCACGAAACTTTCTGATGGTACACTACTCAGTCTTCAGCATGGTCTAAAATATGTTGGCAATAAAATAGCATGCAACAAAATCAACTTTTGTTCCAATCTTGATACACTGGCAAGCTTCCAAGTTTGAATTAATTACCAGATACCTGAAACAGCCAACAGAGTTAAAAACTACAGGGAAATGAGAATCTCACAAGAATCGATAAATATTCAACCTGAACTAGTGTGATAATGCGAGTTATGTCTTTTGTTTGTTTGTTTTTTTACTTTAGTGTGTTTCTTTTTTCCCTCAACACTTACAGATATCATTGGTGTAGCTCCAAGTATTCAAACACATCAACAGAATTAGTTTCATTTTAGTTAGTTTCATTTTAATAATTTTAATATAGTTCCCTTTCTAAGTAAATAACCTATGCAGCATGTTATCCAATCAAAACCAAATAAACAAAAATAATTACAATAAGCAAGAATGCTATTCAAACAATTAAGTTCAAGGAAATGATTTTACTAATCTATTTAATGCATAAACATATTCCAATTCTCGGCCTCATCAATCACGTTAATTTTGAGAAACCACTTGAAGTTTTTCCAGTCCCTTGTTGCACTTTTTGGCATGGAAAAGCAAAAGCAATCAATACACTTTGTTTTGGAACAAATAGAAAACACAAACCAATTCCTTGCACAACATGGGCAAAGTTTAATTTTTGTATCCTACTTAGAATGAATACATCACAGCCTAATTTTAATGAGGAAAGCGTGTCCACCTTTATCTATCTACAATTATGAATTTGTTAGCATATGACATACCGTGTAGCTAAAACAGGATAAAAAGTTTCTTGAAGAACATAACTTGCATTCGGTAAAGCTATTGACAATTTGACATAACAATCATAACTAGCTAGAATGCATTGATTATACAAAATACATACCAATAAAGTTGAGGAAGGTATAAGTGATCATCTATTTGAATGATTTTGATTCCGAGCCTTGACCTGTAACACCACAATGAATTGATTGAAAGACAAGATTCAACTAAGGTCCATTACTCCTCTAGTTGCCAAAACAGATTGAGATAGATGCATGAATAAAATCCCATCCCACATGATAACACATCTAGCATAGTCCTTCCCCGGATTCTGTGCTAACGCAAGATGCTTGTACACCGGGCTGCTCTTTTTTTATTGCTCTTTATCTTCTCACTCAACTAATACACTTAAAATAACCGTCTAAAAAAGTTAGTCAGCAGACCTAAACAGGAAATACAATTTTCATCTGATATAGTGTCTCCCAACACATCTCTTGAATCTCCCATATCTACAAATCACCTAGAGCAATTTCCACCTTCTTGTGCGAACCGAATAGAAGCAGAATAAATTAAGTGAACTAAAGCTTCATCAAATTCTTCAAGATCACTAGAATCTCGTAATTGACGATATGAAGGAGCCATGAAATTCGCTGCAATGTCAACCAACTTCCACAAAGAGAGATTGTATGCCATTTTGATTATCCTAGCAGACAAGTGCCTGGCAGAATCAAGGCAAGACACAATCACATTCCAACTAGCTTCCTGAATACTTTCCAACATCCAAAACTCAGCAAGCCAATTAAGTTCCACATATGGTTGCAGATTGAATAGCTTTCCTTCATCATCCATATTATCCCACAAACATCCAGCGGGAGGATTTGGCAGATTATTGGAATAAAACCACTGTACTAGTTTGATCAATGCTTCCCAGCTAATAGCAACCTTGATGACTTGTGAATGACTGCAAAAATAATTAGAGATTGAAGACAAACCGCAAGGGAAACACAGAATAAATGAAAATGATAAAGGCAACAAAAATTATAGCAACCTGAGAAGGCTCATACAGATTCTTATTAGAAACCGAAAAAAATCCTTGCATAATCGGCCATGAAGCCCTAAACATGAAAACTTGAGAGTTCAAATGCACTTAGAATATATGTACATAATGCAAAAAGTGACAACACTGGACATGATTCCCAAATAAGTCACTTCCAACCAATTCTGGTATAAAATTATTTATAACTTTACAATCAAGAACATGCATCTTCCTGTATCAAACACTATTATATTAGAAAATATTTGTGTGGAGAATAGTTGCACAGAGGCAGGGCCTTAACCAGTATATAAACACCGAACAGTTTACATCAAGTCATCAACCTTTGCCCACTTAGAATGACATGAAAGCATACAATCACATCTTCCCTTATGATAGAAACCCAAGGGGTACTAAGGGATTTTATTAAAGTCTTCAAAGAGGAGACAATATGCTGCGAAGATAGAGAAGGATCTGCAGCAGCATCAAATGCGGACCACAGCTTCCTCACTCAGTATGTAACCGCTGCACTGTGATATTTGGGAAGCAGGGAATATCGGGGGAAAAATTCACTGTTCTTTTCCAGGAAAAAATTGAGTTAGACCTGAGCATACACTATGCTCTCGTTCTTTCTTTCACCATTAACTTCTGTTTTTGACTTTTTCCCTCGATTGGTCATCTTTTTTAAACACGCATTCATATACATTTTTTGGTTGTTAGCTTAATGATTATTTCCATTTACCAATTCTATTATATGATCATGTATTTCAATGTTCATGAGTTCCAGCCTCAATAAGGCAAAGGAGCAAACCACAGAACTTAATTTAAATACCGGGATGTAATTTTTACAATTTGCATATTAGAAAAGCTTTAAAGTAAAAGAAATATAAACTCTCAAATTCCAGATTATATAGGAGAGCAATTTGATAATCACCTCTCTTGCATTCCTGATCGGAATAAACCTTGTAAATATTCACAGCCAGACTGCAATATAACTTTGTGAACATGCGAATGTGGCACTGAGTTAGAACAAAAATTGCATGTCCACCCAACGAGTTCATTTGTTTCAGCTTCTAATATGACATCCCTGAAAAGAGAAATCGATATAATTAAAATTCCTCTTCAAAACTCATTTGAAACAAATATTAGCAACATCTAAGTTAGGAATGACTGTTTAGCAAGTTCAAATTAATGACTATTTTTATTATCCTATGTCAAACTATTTAAAGGATTATTGCCCTTTCAGTAACAGAATATCCATTAGAAGTTGTAATATATAGAATGAACAACAAAATATCTATATCAACTTAAAAAAAAATGAAAATTTGAGATAAATAAAGATTGAAATAGACATAAGAAAAAGAAAACACAAGATTACACCAATCACATGCTATTCTAAATGTACATAAGAAGCTGATCAAGAAGCAAACCATACGAAAAACAACTTCCAACAGAATTGAGAGCTGAAGTAAGATTCAAGCTGGGGAAAGGTGTGCCCCACTCAGGACATTGTCTATAGAGTAGTTGCAGAAAGGGCTGCAGATTGCAGCGTTTAGCAAGAATTTTCAACTTTTTTACCATATCTTCCTCTGCCTGCAAGCATCCGAAGTAAACATATTCCAACAACAGCACCAATGCTTCATAATCAACGTGAGCAGATAAACGAACCTCTCTCATAGTCTCTCCATATTTATCTGTTCCCTCTTTACAATTCTTGCTACTAGTCAAGATTTCACGAGGCAGAAGCGATGGACATCTGACAGCAAGAATAACACCATTAACATTGACAGAAGCCCCATTTGCCACAATGAGTCGCAAATCCGCATATTCTTCCTGATTAAGGGATTTCCCAATCCATTTTGCTAATTCATTAGGGAAACCATAACATCCAAAATAGCTTAGAATATATGAAGCATACCATCTCACTCCAGGACTTAAACAGGTGCTACTACAAGTCTCATGAAGCTTGTTGAGTAATTGAGCTTTAATGTATGTCACTGCTGTGGTGAATTTCTGAGTATGATCTTGTAAAAGGCTACACTGATGAACAAATGAAGACAAGGCCCACAAACCATAAAAATGGAGCACATTGGAACCTTCCCAATCTTCTTTATCAATGCAGCAACATGACCTTTCATGAAATGATGTAAGCAAATGAGGAGCCATGCTAGGCCTTTCCATATGAATGTCATTACTTAAACATCGTTTGACAATAAGAACAACTGCTTTCATTGCTTTGCTTTCGATGATACATTTTTGATATTCAGGTAAACTTGAAAGAGAATTTAACCCAATCAAGTTAATAACAAGTTGAAGTTTATCGGATGACCCAAAGCTTGCCAGGGACGATGTGTAATCTAGAGTATGTATTAAGCTTTTCAAGCACGGAATACCTATTACTTTCATTCTATCAGATAATACAAGCCTTGCATGTGAAGAAATGTGATTACATGGAGAATAAATCATCATTAATACAGCCCTTGATACTGGTTCACTTTGGAAACTATCATCATCATTTTGACATATTCGGCACCATTTTTGAATTGTGTCAACAAAAGTCAGACTACAGGAAAAGGAGACTCGAATTAGCAAATTTAGAAAGCACAAAAAAAAATCAAGGCATAGTATCAATGCTAACAATCATATTAAAATCTCAAGAAATGATTATAGAAGGAATATAATTTACCATGCACATGTAATTAGTGTGTTGATGTGGAGCTCACTTCCATAGGTATAAGGGTTGAAATTTTCTCCACAATGTATCATAAGGCACCCAAGAATGTCCCACAGATAACTCCTCAGACCAAGATGATAATTAGATTTTAAACCCTTGTTTGCTGTGGATATCTGTTCTTCCAAAGACAAGACATGCTCAGATGGCTTATCTTGAATATTTTCTAGTACAAGATTAAGGAGGACTCTATCAATACCATGTTCCCAAAACCTGATATGATGATCACCATCCCAACGGGTAATTAGACCCAATTGACATGCTTCCAATAATAAGGAACCATGGTTGATCCCTCCCTTTTTGGAACTCAATCCTGTTTCCCTCATCCCACAAATTATGGCATTGACAAGTGCATCACCACACAAATTCCTCATACGTATGAAATTCTCTTGGCATCTCTAAGCATCAAAACTACTTTGTTAGTGACAATACTATATATACTGGAATGTTTATTAGAGAGAATATGAATTATTAGTTTATTACCAATAGACATCGAGCGAGCTTAAACCCCTCTATTCGAACAACCTGAGGGTTTGATTTTTCCATGGCCTGCACAACCATCTCTACAAATACTCCATCTTCTATAAGTTTTTTGGCTACAAAATCGCATAAAGCTGGTAAAACAAATAGTAAATTAGTTTACATAAATAATGGAAGACAATAAAGCAAGCATCATTATACATCAGGGGATGGTTCAGGGATATGTTAATACCTAAAGATGTGTACATCTTTAAAAGTACAAGTTTAATAGAACTATCTGTCACCATGTGCATGTCTGCTAAAGCTTTCATAAGTTTAACATCACTCAAAACAGGGAACCTAGATTGAGGCCACCGCCACAGGATTGTGCTCAATAGTGAACCCATCTGTTCAAAATACTCAATTTTTTTTGCACCACCAGCAAAGTCTTTTATATTTCCAACAATATGAGTGGCAATCCCTGTGTCTTTGAGGGCTTCCATAACTGTCCTCTCACTTGTAGCACTCAAATTAGAGACCACCAAATTCAAGGCATTAGCACAATCTATTGCAACCTCTACTTGGTGCGAAGAGATTAAGGATGATAGGCAACAGACAAGTTCCACTATACGAGATTGCAATAGTGAATTCGGCAAAATACTAACTAACTTCACTGCAACATTTGATGCCATGCTTAATAAGGGACCACTTTTGCCTTCAAGAATACATAATAATGCTCCCAAAACATCAGATACAGATTCCTGAAAAATCATAACACAAGAAATTACTGTTTCATTGTGATTGAATCTCAAACATCAGGCCAAGGTCAACACTGTATAAAGTATAAATCCATCTATGAAAATAAAAACAAAAATAAAAGATATCACGTATATTTAAGAAGTTCAGTAAATTGGCAGAAAATCCAAGTTTATATGTTCATACAATGTATGATTATAGCAAAAGAAAATAAAATTTGCAAGTCCCAAACCTTTACAATAGTATGACGCGTGGCACGTGCATCTCCTGAGATAGAATCAAGAAATGCATTAATTGACCGAAGAACATTCTTCTGCACTTCAATGTTAGCGCATTGCCACTTCCAAGTATTTGTCTTCTCATCAAAATATCTGCCACAATTCACATTTCACACGGCGAAAAATAAATAACTAAATAAAAATTCAGGAACAAATAACAATATTCTAAACAACAACCACTATTTTTAATCCCTTCAGGCAGAATTTAAATGAAGAGCAAACGTCCAAATTGGTCTTCAGAAGAAACGTGGGGCATGAAAATAATTCTTTACGAAGATTTCATAACACTAATTAGGTATTGAAAACACAAAATAGCGAAAAAAGATAGCATGAATAGAACCAGAGATTAACAAAGGAGCTGCGGTTTGAGTTGGAACCTGGTTCCGAGGTTATAGGCACGAAGGAGACGTTGATGGAGGGTTTGGATTTGCACACTGATGGAACGACTGTTGATTGGTTTCATTGTGGAACTGCAATCGTTGATTAAACTATACACACTGTTCTTCGAGTTTGTGTGAAGAACAAAGAAGGGAAGAATACTCAATATTTGGGCCTTTTCGAGAAGCTCAGCGTGCGTTCCGCGTGAGGCCTTACTGGAAGTTGAAACACCGCCATGCCATTCAGGATTTCAGATAAACCGTGGAAATGATTCAAATGAGTCAAATTGCAAACTTCGAAAAATTATATAGAGCCCTGCAGTCTGCATAGGTATGGGATTTTATTTTCAAATAAATAATTTATTTATTTTAATTACTAAAATAAATAATTTGTAGTGTATTTGTTCATTTACATTATATTTATTTAATTTATTTAATAAATGAGATAATTTTAAATGTAATTTGTTTACATCGTAAAATATACGTTTAAATTATTTTTTTTATTATGCAAACGAGATATATGTATTTATAAATAATTAAATATAATTTTTAAAAATAATAAAAAATTAATAATTTAAATTAGACCATATTCTTAAAAATGGATAAATTAATAAATTATTAATATTTTTAAAAATTTGATCTAATTTAAATTATTAATATTTTTTATTATTTTTAAAAATTATATTTAATTATTTATAAATACATATATTTCGTTTACACTGTAACCGAGATAATTTTAAACATATCTCATTTTATAAACGATATATATATATCGTTTATACATTTAAAATTATCTCATTTAAATAAAATAAATAAATATAATATAAATTGATAAATATGCTACAAATTTTTTATTTTAGTAATTAAATTAATTAAATTATTTATTTAAAAACAAAATCCCAGAAGTTCGTGTCCAAATAATACGCATCCAGAGTCCAAATTACATATTCAATGCGATATTAATTTTAAGAATTTACGTCGACAAAAAAATGGATAAACTAATAAAGTGAAATATTAATTAATATTAAATTTAGATTAAATTATAATGTTGGTCTTTATATTTTTATTAGAATTACAAATTGATCTTTATAATTTAAGATTTGTAATTGAATCCCAAATAAAATTAAATTTTGTAATTTAATCCCATCATTCAAACAACATTTAATTTAACAGAATATTTGGTGCTACCAAAAACAAGCAATGTTATGAATTGTTTTGCATTAAGAGTTCTCGTGAAAGTAGACTTGACTACTAAGCTTGCAAAGAGAGAAAAATATGCACATGTTTGTGTTCAGATTAATATTGGGTTGCCGGTAATCAAATATATTATCGTGGAAGGCATGACTCATGAAGTGGAATACGAGAATTTACAATTAATTTGTTCTACTTATACACGGTATGGGCATAATAAATCGTTGTGCATAGAAAAGTTCTCGGAAAGGAAGGATGATTCTTTTAGTAATGGAAAGAATCATGAAGCCCCGACACTAATGCCACACAATGATCATGAAATTCAAAAAAAGGTTGAATTGAAAGCTTGTGATTTGGGTGAGAATTCTCGTGATTTGGACGATAATTAGGAGTTGTTAAAGGGAATGATGCAATTACGGAATTATTGGCTCCTCAAGTGCCTGATGGTCATGCTAATGAGGCGTGCATGAATGATGGAAAGGGCTGGCAACAAGTGCGGCATAAGCTAAAATTTACAATGGACATCCGTCAGATTTGAAGGACTAAGATGGAAAGCAGCACAAGTATGGTTCGAGAAGTCCCAAGGTCCAATTTGTATGGTGATAAAGGAAAATCAATTGACATTAGGATAGGGCAGCGAAAAAAACATGAAATTGTGCTATCTCCATCGCATCGAACTCCTGCACATCATGGAATTTCTCTCCAGAAGCAGCCGCAGCCTTTCTCCCTGCAGAACTCGCCTGGCTGCGCAACAGAGGGAACCTTAGTAGATGGAAGCCTGGCGGATGCAGCGTTAGGGGTCTGATGGTCGCAATTATTGAGGATCAGATTACGCCAGTACCACAGGACAAACCATCTATTGAGGTTGGTGATTCTATTTAGAGTATTATGTTCTTATTTATTCTGTCCCTATTATTTATGGATAGTTTAAATATGATTGTTTAGAACATTAGGAATGCTTCAAATAAGTTAGTCCAGGTGCATTGTAAGGAACTTGTTAGGAAATTTAGACATGTTTTCTTTATTATGGTTGAAACTCACTCCCCTTTTCAGCATTTAAAATTATTTTGAAAAAGGTTGGGGTATCACTCTGTTTGTATAATGGAAGCGGAAGTGCATAAGAGGGTATTTGGTTTCTATCCTCCATGCAAGGTGTTTGTTGTCAGTTCATTGATGCTTTTGATTAGAGTGTCTCTGTTGAGATTCAATTTGATAATTTAATTTGGAGGTGCAGTAGTATTTATGGTAGTCCTCAATTTAATAAAAGGGTTCTCCTTTGGGATTATCTTGTTGCACAATCCATGATTTTTCAAGGACCTTGAATTGTTCTTAATGATTTTAATGAAGTCATATTTTCTCATGAATCTAAGAGTTGTCAATTTTCTCATCAAAGAGCAGACAGGTTTGCTACTTCATTAGGGGATAGCGGTTTGCTTGATTGGAAGACTATTGGGAGACGATTTTCTTGGTACAAGAAGGTAAAAAATTATGTTAACGTAACAAAAAAGCTTGACCGAGTCAGTATAAATAGTGGTTGGTTATCTATCTTTCCAAAGGTTTATGCAGATGTTATAAATAGGCTTCAGTCTGATCATTGCCCTATTTCTGGTGCATTGTAAAGGTCGTCCTCAGGCTAAAGAGAATCGACCTTTCCAATTTGTTGCTGCTTGGGCTACTCATCCCGAGTATAAGGATATTATGAATCAGTCATGGTGGTTTGATAATAGAGGGATTGATGGCAAGCTTTTGGAAGTGCACAAGAATTCTTTAGAGTTTAACTCGAAGGTGTTTGGTAACATTTTTGTTAAGAAATATGAATTAGAGCATGATGAAGAGGATTATGCCGATTCGGAATTTCTCAAAATAAGAATCACTTCGTTGGTAGCATAGTCCAAACCGACAATCTATCCTCTCAAATCAACGTTTGATTTTTCAAATAAAAATAATTAACTGAGAGTAATTCAACCTCGGGTCGTTCTCCCTAGGAATGCAAATTGGGGTATCACACTTTTGGTTGTAAAGAAAAAGGCAGGGGGTGTTTGGAATCAAAGAACGAAATATTAAAAGAACTTAAAAGATAAAAGAACTAACAAATAGTCAAAAAGGAAATCAATGCAATTAAAAGAGAAAATAGGGTCAAAACTTAGTGAAAATGCTTAAATGCATGAAAGGGGCCTTGACTTGGGAATGAGAATTAAGGAATCCTATCATGGCCATAACCACAACTATGATAATTATGATGAGTCAATCTCGCTTCGTCAACCCCTAACATCGAAGAGTTAGTCAAGCAAGCATAATTGACCTTAATCCATAAGTCCTAGCTAACTTACCAATTAACTTGGTAAAAAGCTAGCGTCAATGAAAACAAGAGTCAACTAACTATCCAAGAATTACCACTAAATGTCAGACATTATGACTCTAGTATCCTAAGAACTTATTTCCCAAGCCAAGGTGTGAAAATGTACTCAAAATTACTAAGTGGTATTTTCACAAACACTTGGTGGGCATAAAACCAAAACATGAGAAATTGCAAAGAAAAATAAAAACTATAACTAAACTATTCACAAAATCAACAATAAACATGCAATCAAGCAAATATAAATCATAAAAGACCAAATTCATAAGCAAAAGATTCAAGAAATCAAAATTGCATATATTAACAAGTAACTTGAACTAAGAGAAAAATGTAGCAAAAGTATTGTAATTAAAGAGAAAATTTAGAGTACTTACAATCAAGATGAGCAAAATCCAAGATCGAAACTTAACTATAAAATGCTACAATGGAAATTTAGTAAAACCCTAAGAGAGAATTTTCTACTCTACACTACTCCTACTCCTAAATTATCTATGTATGTAACGAGGCCTCATAAACTAATGTAAACTAATGCCTTCATATGTGATGTTATCCCCTTCATATAGTACTTCAAACCAGCCTTCAGCCTTCTAAAACTAGGTCAAGAGGCCCCCAAAATCGCGAGCCACGTGCCTCATTAATGAAGTCACGCGCTATTACGTGTGCGTACGTACAGATGTGTATGTATGCACACTTGCTAATTTCTTTACTTGTGCGTACGCACACTTGCTGGTTGCTGCACGTGTGCGTACGCACAGGTGGTTGTACGCACGCACACGTCAGTGTGTGCTTCTTGTAAGAACCGCAACTAATCAACCGGTTAATTAAGTGATAATAATGCCCAAATTACGTTCCAAAAAGTTAGAGTGAGAATTTGAGGATTTAAATGTGATTTTTAGACTCAGTAGGTCTTTTTGAGTCTGCCCGGTACTGCACGAGAAAAAGTGAAAACCGTCAAAAACCTTAGAAAAATATTAAAAGTTGAAAACCGGGAGTTAATTTTAAAGGTTTGGCCCGAAGTTGGGCCAAACGGGCAAAATACGCTAACGGGTTGGACCGGGCCCAAGTTGGGCCCAAGTCCAACATATAAAAGGTTCATTTAATGAACCCATGCAGCAACAACACACATTAAATACAACACACACGTCAGAATTGAAAGAGGGAGAGGAGAAGAGATTGAGCACTATTCACTTCAATCTTCTCAAGCTCATATCTTGAGCTACAGAGCTCCGATCGTCGTACTGTTTGTGGCTACGCATTCCTTGTGAAGAGCTCTGCAAGACCTGTATAAGAAATTGGTAAGTAAAGCTCGAAATCCCTTCAGTTCTTCTCCTCAAAATTTTGGTTTTAGGGATTTGGGATTAAGTGAGTTTTTGTGATTTTGGATGTTTAGGTTCACTCTAATCCTTGCTTAGCATTGGATTTTGGTTATCAAAACTGTTGAAAAAGGTAAGAGGCATTAAACCCTTATGAGATTATGTTTATGTTGAACCCTAGGTTGATTTGTGGTGATTTGTATGTATATAGCTTGATTATTGTGAATTTGGGAGCTATTGGAACATATTGGTGCTTGTTGAAGTGGAATTAAAAGCTTGGTTTGGAGTTGAGAGATTTCTTGTGCTCATTTTGGGTTTTGGTGCATATAGGAAATCGGCCAAGGTATGGTTTCGGTTTCCTCTATGTAGTATATAATATTAATGGACACCTAGGCTAGTGACCTATAGGATAGGGTTGGAAATTTATATGTTGTTGACGATTGTTTGGGTTGATGATGTATAATGAATTGATGTTGTTGTTGTGGTTGAATGATGAAGTTGAGATATGATGGATTTGGATGAATGAATATTGTTGATTATTAATTTGAAGCATGGTTGAGTTGATGATAAAAATTGATAGAGATATAATGTTGATTGGTGAATATGTGATATATATGATATTAAGGTTGAGAATAATATGTGAAGGAAAATGTGGAAAGAATGGTGCAAAATGTTATAAAGTGTAGGTTTTGATGAGAAATGGAGTTTTGGAATGGTTCTATTTGGTATTGGTTGGTTTGAGTTGTGAGAATAAGTAATTTGGTAAATTGTACACTTTTGGTAAAGGTTGGTTTTTGGTGAACTTTGTTCGATCATAAATTTTGCCTCAGTTTTCAAAATTGATTGGAATTTGTTTGAAATTAAAGCTTATTGAAAATCCTTCAATTTGATATAAAGTTTGTAAAATTTGGGTTTTTGTAGAGGAAGTTATGATCATTCAAAGTTGGTGTTAAAAATCTGAAATTCTGCAAAGTTGCAGAATTTGGTGAATTCTGGTATGTGCGTACACACAGCCTTGTGTGCGGCGCACACCTCTGCGAGAATTGTGACCTGTGCGCACGCACAGACTTGTGCATATGCACACGCAGAGGAAGGCAATTTGCTTGCAGCGCTAGCACAGCTTGTGCGCGCACACACCAATGAGAAATTGCAACATATGCCTACGCACAGACCTGTGCGCACGCACACGTTGGGGAAGCCAGTCTGTTGGGAGCGCTAGCACGGGTTGTGCGGGTGAACAGACATTATGAATTTTGGCACCTGTGTGTACGCACACTGTAGAGCGTGCACGCGCATAGTCCTGTGAGTACGCACATGCCCTGTTTCTCAAATTTTATTTGTTTTCAACTATTCTACCTTTCCAACAAGGTTGTAAGCTTCTCTAACACCATTTTAGGATTCTTGGGCCTAGTTTTGGACATTTAAAACATTGGGAAAGAATTTAATGGTTTTAGATGATATTATTTGGAAAACTTAGATAATGGAGGCCTAGGTTTCTGGCGTGCTGAGGATGGTTTGATGTCATGTGATGAATGGTTGATGTATAAGATGAGAATTAAGGAACTGTTAAGTTCGGAATAAAAATGTGAATTGACAGTGACTAAGATGAGTCGAGGACTCGAATGTATGATGAGGAATCACTGATGTATTGAAACTATTTTCTAAAAAACCACTGCACTATTATTTTATATTGAGATTATGAGACGCTATGCGCTCGGCAGGGACGACGGTTGGATCTCGCCTGTCGAGGTAGCAGCGGTGGTGTAAGGGCAGTGGTTTGTTCCTCTTGCGTTGAGATGTGAGGTCTGTGGCAAGAGTATCCTGCTTGCATCCCTTTGGATCAATAGAGCGTGCAGGCGCAAATACCTGGACAGTGATCCGAGTACTATATCTTGGGGGTTCCCATATGAGGATTCTGAAGGGCGACGTCTCCATGGAGATGTGTCGGGTTGGCAGTTGAACTGACAATGTGATATCACAGCCAATAGGCAGACATTCATCATATGCATTTGCTATCTATTTGTATGCTTTGACTACTTGAAATGGCTTGCCTATTTGTATAACATGCCTAATTTCTATTTGGATTAATTACCTTATATGTTTCTACTTGTGTTTTACTTGTATTGTATACTACCTGTGTTTTCTACTGGGATTGAGGATGTTCGGAAGGCGGTGGCGATGGGATCGCAAGGAGGATCTGTTGGTGAAGGCTGTGGGACAGTGGTGTTTGGTTAGAGTAAAAATCCCCTAAGATAGAGTACCCTGTTTATTTATGTTAAGATTTGTATAATTATGCTTAATTGTTTTAGTATGCCTTAAGATTGAATCTTGTGATGGATATGAAGTCTAGGATTGGCTTTAGCATCCTGGGGTCTTATATCCTACATCACTGGGCACTGTTACTATACTGAGAATCTCCAGTTCTCATACCATATTTTTGTTGTGTTTTTCAGATGCAGGTCGCAACCCACATCATCGAGTTTTCTAGTTGGTGATAGAAGCGGAGGATCCGGATATCTTTTTGAGTCTTTTTGGCTTATTTTGTATATGTCTCTCACTTTTGTATTTTGTTTTGCATAAAGGCTTGTATTTAAGAGAACAAAACTTGTATAAGCTATTTTTACTGTCAGGTTTCTGTTTGTCTGTATATATGACTAGCCGACATAAACTCCGCGAGTCGTGGCTAGATTCTTATGATATTATACTATTATATTTTTATATATCTTATCTGTATCTTGTGCTCTAAGTTAGTAGCTTCGTAGTACGTTTTGCGCTCTTAAAATCCTATTTTGAGCTATATCGTTCATCGGGCTTCTAGATTATACTATTCTTTCTATATATATCATATGTATGAGCTTAGAACTGTCGTAATCTCTGGTTAACCTCTACTTTACGATGCGAGGTAAAGCTTAGGCTAATTAGGGTATTACATTTCTCCTTTGTTTTCTTCGTGTTCTCCCTTCTTGCATGCTTTCTTCCACTTTTGCCTAGCCATTCTTGCCCTTAGGACCTGAAATCACTCACACAATATATCACGACATCGAATGACATAAAAGTGGAATTAAATTGCTCAATTTGAGCACAAAAATGCATGTTTTCACTTTTAGGTTCAATTTAGGAATAAAACACAAAAGTATGCTATTTTGGTGATTAAGTGTGAGTTTATATGATGAAATCCATCCAATTTAAGTTAAAAATTATCGTCAAATATGAACTCATCAATTCTCCCACACTTAAATAATAGCATGTCCTCATGCTAAACACAAACAAGGAGAATGATCAAAGGGTGACAACTTATTGAATGCAACTATTTATATGCATGCAAGTATACTAAATATTATATATATCTATCTATCTATAATATCCTATTGATTTGGTGAAAACAAACAAACAACTTTCCAAGCAAGAATATAACATATATAGGGCTAAGCAAAGAAATAATTCAATGCAATCAAAATCCAAAAAATTGATTCAACTCATTAAAATGAAGCAACTTGCAAGAATACATGATAAGAAAGGTGGAGACATAGAATTGAGTAATCGAACCCTCACTAGGTGTGTATACACTCTCAACGCTCAGTGCTTAAAGTCAATTCACTCGAGTCTCCTCTAATTATGCTTTCAAGGAATTGCTTTTCATCTAACAATCAACAAACATGTGATGCATGAATGCAATTATCATAAGGACTTCGTAGGGTTGTAATGGGGTTAGGGTTAAGGTAGGACAAATATGGCTAAGTGGACTAAGATTGAATCCTTGATTAGTTTAGGTATCCCACTCAACCTATATCAATCCAAATCACAAACAATGCAACCTAACCTTCCATAACCTCTTTTTACACACATTCATGTATGCTCGTTCATTCATATCACATATACATTCCTTATTCATTTCTTTTCTCTTTGGAAAAACTTTTGTCCCTTTTATAATTGGAATTTTTTTTTAAGAAACCAAAATTTGCATATGGTTTTAGAATTTGTACATGAATGCACCCATTTCAAAATTTCTCAATGCACACCCAAAATTACTCTTAATCTTTCTTCCAAAGCTCCTCCAAAATTCCCCCACTCTTAAATGCAACATATTTCTCAACCTAAACTAATCAAGGATACAAATTAAGGCAAATCATAGTTTTTCACTTAAGGTTGTGATGTGGTGATATAAAAAAACATGGGGGGTAAACAAGGCTCAAAGGAGTTAACAATGGTGAATGCAAGGGTATGGCCATATGGTTAGTGAGTTTTAATTCAAAAATGGCCTCAATCATGCCAAATATATTCAAACATCAACTATTGGAAATAAAAAATCAAGCAAAACCAAGATCACAATCATTAGAATGTGTAACCATTCAAGATAAGCTCAAAATTCACAAGGTATTTTGTTCTATCTCTCTTCTATGTTCCATAAAAATCATTCAAGCAAGTTTAAAAATAATTTTCCAAATCAATTCAATAGAATGCCGTAAAGCAAAATTCTTGGAAATCTTTGTTGTTTTTCACCAAAATTATTTCCTATATGTATGTATATTGTGATGGATGCAATTTCATAAAAAAAATTTCCTAGTTCTTTCCTTAATTTTCAATATGCAAAAACCATTGTGAACAATTAGGACCAAAATTGAACTAGGTACTATGCTATTCACATCATCCAGTTACAACTTCTATTTATAAAATATATACAATGCAAAAGTAAAAATGCCAAATGCAATAACTGGAAATAAACTAAGATATATACCAAAAGAAAATGCAATGCAACAGTAAAAACACTCTAAATATCTACAAGAAACATAAGAAAAGACAACAAAAAATGAAGTGCAAAGTGTTCGAAAAAGAAAATTTACGCCCCAAAAAAAAAATTTGCATGGAGATCGCCAAGTCCAATGCATTCTCGGCATCTCCATCCTTAGTGTCCTCCTCCTTTGCCGGCTCCTTGCCTTCACGGCTCATTGATTGGAAGCAGAAGCTGATGAATTAAAAAATTATTAGAATTGATACGTTGCAAATATAGTTCTTAATTCACCGAAAATCTGCCTATCAATTTAGAAATGTGTCACAAAGAGTTTAAATCAAAATTACTGGGAGTTTTAAGTTCCAGGTCGTCTCCCAACGAGTTGCAGAGAAGGGTGCTATCTTATTAATCAGAGGTTCGAAGAAATTGAGGTAAGTAAATTGGAATATAAACTGAGGAAAATTAAATGATATGAATAAAAGCCTTGATTGGAAATTGATTAGTTAGAATCTCTATCATTGATGGAGTGATTTTTAAGATTGATTTATAATTAACGGTTACTCTGTTTAGTTATCCTTTACTAGGTAAGGGAAAGTCAAACAAGTTGGATTACTAGATCTGTTCACGAGTTACTACCCACTTAGTTCAAAGGGATTGACGTTGGTGACAGGGTAGCAATTCAACAATTAACCCAATTACAAATTTTCTTTCAATCCTTCCAACTCACGAGTTCCTTTTCAATCAATTTCCCATCAAGTAATGAAACTACTCACGCATTGTAAATAATAAATCCATAACACATAAAAGGGAATTAAAAGAAGACATGATTATTGGAATTGAAATTGAATTAAAAAGAAATAATCCTTGCATTAATTAATCATAAAAGTATCTGAATGACAAAATTGAACATAACAAAGAACATGGAAGAATAAAACCAAGTTAAGAGAACAAACTAGAATGATGAAGTCTTGATGAGGAAATAACTCTTCTCAATGTTCCAATGCTAAGGCCAATTGAAAATTAAAATTCTAAAAACTAGAGAGAAAAAAACCTAAGAGAGTGAAAAACTAGATCTAAAACTATTGAATGAATGTGTGTGTTGTTTCTGCATATTCTCTGACTCTAGTCTGCTGTTCCGGGCCGAAAACTGGGCCGAAATAAGGTCCAAAAATCGCCCCCAGCGAATTCTGCAGATTATGCAGATCGCACATGTCACGCGATCGCGTCGTCCATGCGGACGCGTCGCTTGCGCTTTTTTTCTCTCCACGCGTTCGCGTCGTCCACGCTACCGCGTCGCTTGCGCTTTCCAATCCGCGCGGCCGCACAAGCCATGCGGCCGCGTCACTGCGATTTGCGCTTCTTCGCGCGGTCGCGTGAGCCATGCGACCGCGTCACTTCTCGCTGGTTATCTCCTCAAATTCTTGTGTTCCTTCCATTTTTTGCTAGCTTCCTCTCCAATCTCCATCTCATTCATGCCCTATAAAGCCTGAAACACTTGACACACAGATCACGGCATCGAATGGAATAAATGAGAATTAAAATTAAATAATTAAAGACTCTAGGAAGCAATTTTCAAACATGTACTGAATTTAGGAAGGAAATCTAAATGCATGCTAAATTGATGAATAAGTGGGTAAGGATCATGACAAAACCACACAATTAAACACAATATAAACTATAAAATAGTGGTTTATCAACCTCCCCACACTTAAACATTAGCATGTCCTCATGCTAAATTGAAGGAGACAAGGAAATAAGTATGAACATGTAGAAACTCATGAAATGCAATGCAATCCTACATATATAAATAAATGCAACTATATGATTATTGTCCACTTGATCAAAAGTAAATAAGCCCTTCAAAACAATTACAAATCAAATTCCACTAATTCTATCATTATACAATAAAACCGATAAAAGTGCAAGAAGATAGCTTATGAAAGCAGGAAACATGAAAATTCAAGCATTGAACCCTCACTGATAATGTATGTACGCTCTAATATCTAGTGTATAGGGCAATCACTCTATTCTTCTCTAGTCATGTTTTCTAACTTTTGTTTTTCTCCTAACCAATCAACAATAGTTAATATACCAATGCAAACTTCATGAGGTCTTTTCAGGGTTGTAATGGGGCCAAGGTGCAGGTAAGGGTGTACATATGGCTAAGTGAGCTTTATAAATTAAATTTTTAATTAACCTAAGCTCTCACCTAATATACATATATTCTATATACTTTTAAATTCATGCCTAGCTACCCATAATTCCCTTTTTCAACACATACTCATATTTCAACTTTGTATTTTAATTCTATCATATGTGCATTGATCTTTGAATTTTGAATTTAACATTGGGGTAATTTTGTCCCCTTATTTATTTGTTTATCGTTTTTTTTTAATTGAAATAAATAAAGCTTATTAACACACATAAATTTTTCATTCTTATAGTTTCACATGAACAGGTATCCAAATTCCCTTTAAATTTTCATGACATATTCCCTTAACAACTTTTGTTCCCACAATTTTCCATACTTAACTAGCACACACAATTCTATCTTAAGCTAACCAAAGATTCAATTTGGGATATGCAATTGTTTTTCAGCTTGAGGTTAGTAATGTGGTAAAATATAGAACAAATGGGATTTTAAAGGCTCAAAGTGGTTAACAAAGGTAATTGAAAAGGGTAGGCTTGATTTGGATAAGTGAGTTTAAACAAATAATGGCCTCAATCATGTGCAAGCATGTAAATATAATAAATATTGGACATTTAAGATAAAACAAAATATAGATTACAATCATAGAGAAGTAAACACACAAGAATAAAATAATTATGGTTAAATAATGTAACCATACATAAAGGCTCAAATCTTTCACAGGTTGTGTGTTCCTTAGCTCAAACATCATGTTCCAAATACAACTCAAGCAGATTTATCATAAAAATTTTGAAAAATTAGTGAAATTTTATTCCAAAGATAGATTTTTAAAAGAAACTTATTGTCTTTTCAATCAAGTAGAACATGCATGCAACTATTCTAACCTATGCAATTTATTCTATTCTATAAAGGGGAGAAAATCTAACTAAAATATCCTAATTATTGGTGTACAGAGAAGAGAAATTACCTCCGGATGTTAGGTACTAACCGACCTCCCCACACTTAAGGCTTTGCACCGTCCTCGGTGCCATCTGTCAGGAACAGGGGTAGGCTGGTAGCAGTATTTCCATAGTCGGGACTATCATGGCTCCCGGTGCTGGTAAAAGAAGTGGAGTCCAGAGTGTCTGAGTCCTTGAATTTGCCCATGATCAGCTCCTTGAGGTATGTGAATCGGCGCTTGTTACGGCGCTCTCTCATCTTAGCTTTCAGTTCATACCGATCCAATTTTTCAAGTATCTGCTGGAGTAATTTCTCAAATGTAGATGCTTGTGGTGTTGAAGAAGTAATATCTTCAACTGGCTCAGTAGGCTGGCTTGTAGTGGCTGCTGAAAGTCTGAGGTATTTCCCGTTAGGGACATATTGATCATCCCGTGGAAGCATGGCTTTGGTGTCCCCAGCTCTGTAGGAGACTCCGGCTGCTGAGACAAGATCTGAGACCAGGGCGGGAAAAGGTAGGTTGTCCGCGATTTGTACGTGCTCCATGGCATTCCAGATGTGTCTTGAGAGATTCAGAGGTTGGTCTGTAAGGATGCACCATAGTAGAACAGCCATGTCTCCAGTGAAGGAGGACTCATGAGTGCTCGGAAAGACGTAATGGGACATGATCTGTGCCCATACGCGAGCCTCCAAGGTAAGTATGGAAGCCAAGATTCCCTTAGGCGGGTACGGTGGTATCCGTAGATCCAATGGCTGCCAGGTAATGCGATGACTCCGAGAACGGAGTCCCAGTCAAATTGGTATCTCTGGCGCTGAAGGGTGGCTTCTTGAAAAGCGTCCATTCCTGCTGGAATAGGGAGAAGACTCAGAACGTGCTGAATGGCCTCTTCTGTGATGGGGACTTGTTGCTGCCGGACATAAATAGACTGCAGGGTCGGTATGTAGAAGTTGGAGTAGAACTCAACTACCCAAGAGAGATTGACCTGCCTCGGCTGTCTCCGTAAGAAACCCCATTGTCTTCGTTCAATTTGCGGCTCAACAAAGGAGGCAATATTGGATGGGAGGATAAGAAGGTATTCATTGTTATAGTTCCTTTCTGCTAGGATAGGGAACATCTGCTCACAGTAGCGATTGGGAAATCGCGCAGTGTCCTTTGCTGGAAAGGCTTTCTCCTTGTCGTCAACCTTTATTATCCTCTTAACTCTTTTTGTTGAGGGCTTGACTGTGGTTGAAGAAGGCTCTGCCACTAATGCTCTTTTAGTTCCTCTTCTTGCTGGTGGTTTGGAAGTAGCTTTCTCTTTTCCTTTCTTGGTGGCCATCCCGAAAGAAGGGAAGAGAAAGGAAATTAAATTCAAAGAGATAGAGCAAGGAAGAGGGTATTGTAAGTGATAGTCAATGCACAATAAAGATAAATGGCATTAACACATGATCCGGATTACATGTGAAAAGCTCATCAATGGAAATATAGCAAGTGCATGTAGGACAATGGAATGCAAGAGGTTTATTGGCATGCAGGCAAAGGCATGAGTAGCATATATCAAACATTCAATATCCAATTTAGATTACCATTTGTAACAAACTAGCCATCACATTTGTATTGACAATAAATTTAATTAATAAAATATGAAAGGGAATTTGTGAAAAGCAAGCATTGCATATTAGAGTAAAATAATGTGAAGAAGTGCATAATGCCATATGGGCTTTTTCACAAACACATAGCATGCATGTAGAATAAGCTCTTGAAAGTATGAATTTGAACATGCAAGCAATCCCTTAAAAAGTAATATATATGATTGTCAAACAAATTTATAACAAACCATAAGCATATAAAGATAAATAATGACTCACATAAGTAGATAACACCAAGTAAAAAGGAAAAGAAAAGAAAAGAAAAGAAAATAAGAACAATGAAGAAAAGATAAGAAGATAACATATGAAAATAAGAAGAATAGTAGAAAAGTGAGAAAGAAGAAAAGAAAAACCTTGTTAATGGAGGTGAGAAAGATAGAGAATGAAAGGTGAGATAGAAAGGGGAAGGGAAAAAGAAGAAAGAAGGAGGGAAAAGAAAAATTAGGATTTGGAGGAAAGAAAGATAAGATAATTTGGCAACTGAGGTTGAGCTGTGCGGCGCATGCGACGCGGCCGCGGAAGGCACGCGTTCACGTGGTTGCACTCCAGGGAAGGTGACGCGATTGCATCGGTCACGCGGTCGCGTGACCTATGTTGCGCTGCTGGCGCGGGTGCAGCCTCGCTCCAGCACAACTCTCTATTCGATTCATTTTAATTGCCAAAATTAGGTGACGAGATCGCGTGGGTCACGCGATCGCATGAGTGTGCGTTATAAAATGGGTGACGCGGCCGCGTCAGCAACGCGGTCGCGTGACAAGGATTGTGCTTCCAGCACCAATCCAGCATCACTCTCGCACAGAATGCGACTGTGCACCCTTTTACGTCGAAAACTCAGGGCACGCGGCCACGTGGGGCACGCGGTCGCGTGGGAGGCCATGATTTCCATGCGACGCGGTCGCGTGGAGTAATTTGTGCCATTGGCACGACTCCAGCGCTGCTCCTGCGTAACTTACTGTTCATTTTTCTTTTTCTTTACTCCCCCTGCCACGCGGACGCGTCGTTGGTGCGATCGCGTCGTGCGGCGAAATTTTTTTTTTAAAAAGAAGTATAAGGACATGTAGGTGTAAAAGCATGAAAGTATTAATAAAGAGAAGAGTTATTGAAGAAGAAAAAAAAATAACTAAAAGTGAAGAAAAGAACGATCATACCGCGGTGGGTTGTCTCCCCCCAAGCACTTTGCTTTAACGTCCGTAAGTTGGACGCTCCACTAGCTCAATCAGCTGCTATGTGGGGATCTTCCAAGTGGAGGATCTCAAGCTCCTTGCTTTTCTGCACCTTCTCATTATGGTACAGCTTCAGGCGGGGTTCATTAACCTTAATAAGTTCAGAGCTTGAAGGATGGCTTAGGTGATAAACTCCGTACGGTTCAGCCTTCTCTACTCTGTATGGACCTTCCCATTTTGATCTTAACTTACCGGGCATTAGCCTTAGTCGAGATTTGTAAAGGAGGACGAAATCTCCAGGTTGAAATTCTTTCTTCTTGATGTTTTGATCATGCATAGCTTTCATCCTTTCCTTGCAAATTCTGGAATTCTCATAAGCTTCTAGGCGAAGGTTCTCCAGTTCCTGCAATTGCAACTTCCTTTCAGCTCCGGCCTTCTCAATTTCCATGTTTCACTCTTTAACTGCCCAGAAGGCTCTGTGTTCGATTTCAACTGGGAGATGGCAAGCTTTTCCATAAACTAAGCGAAAGGGACTCATCCCAATGGGTGTCTTGTATGCTGTTCTATATGCCCATAGTGCATCTTGTAGCCTGGTGCTCCAGTCTTTTCTATAAGGCTTCACTATCTTTTGCAAGATATGCTTAATTTCTCTGTTCGACACCTCGGCTTGCCGATTAGTTTGGGGATGGTAAGCTGTTACAACTTTATGGATTATCCCATGCTTCTTCATCAATCCTGTTAGTCTCCTGTTACAAAAATGGGTGCCTTGATCGCTCACGATCGCTCGTGGTGATCCAAAACGGCATATAATGTGGTTTCTCACAAAGGAAACAACAGTGTTAGCATCGTCAGTGCGGGTAGGAATTGCTTCCACCCATTTAGAAACATAATCCACAGCTAACAATATATAAAAATATCCATTAGAATTTGGAAATGGACCCATGAAGTCAATGCCCCATATATCAAAAATTTCACAGAAAAGCATATAGTGTTGAGGCATCTCATCCCTCCTGAATATATTACCAAATTTCTGGCATGGGATACAAGATTTGCAAAACTCAGCAGCGTCTCTAAAAAGAGTAGGCCAGCAGAATCCATAGTCTAAGATCTTTCTAGCTGTTCGTTGAGGGCCAAAATGTCCTCCACTCTCAGATGAGTGACAGGCCTCTAAAATGGACTGGAATTCTGATTGAGGCACACAACGTGTAATTATCTGGTCAGCGCCACATCTCCATAAATATGGGTCATCCCATATATAATATTTATACTCACTTTTCAGCTTGTCTCTTTGATGTTTAGAAAAATGTGGAGGAAATGTGCGGCTAACTAAATAATTAGCAACAGGTGCATACCAAGGGACTACCTCAGATACTGCTTGTAGGTTATCAAAAGGAAAATTATCATCTATAGGAGTAGAATCATCCTTAATATGTTCAAGGCGACTCAAGTAGTCTACTACTAAATTCTGATTACCACTCCTATCCTTTATTTCTAAATTAAATTCTTGTAGCAGCAGTATCCAACGTATAAGCCTCGGTTTGGACTCTTTTTTAGCTAATAGATACTTTAGAGCTGCGTGGTCCGAATACACTACTACTTTGGTACCAAGTAAATAGGCCCGGAATTTATCCAGAGCAAAAATAATAGCAAGAAGTTCTTTCTCAGTAGTAGTATAATTGGACTGGGCAGTGTCTAAAGTCTTAGACGCATAGGCAATAACAAAAGGATCCTTACCTTCACGCTGAGCCAGCGCTGCTACTACGGCATGGTTGGAAGCATCGCACATGATTTCAAACGGCTGGCTCCAGTCGGGTCCTCTCACAATTGGGGCTTGAGTTAGAGCAGTCTTCAGCTTATCAAATGCTTGTTTGCAATCCTCACTGAACTCGAACTCAATGTCCTTCTGCAGTAATTTGGATAAGGGAAGTGCCACCTTACTAAAGTCCTTAATAAATCTCCTGTAGAAACCTGCATGGCCAAGGAACGAACGGACTTCCCTCACAGACGAGGGGTAAGATAAACTAGAAATAACATTCACTTTTGCTGGGTCCACAGAAATACCATTATTAGATACCACATGTCCTAATACAATCCCTTGTTTTACCATAAAGTGGCATTTTTTGAAATTCAGTACAAGGTTTGTATTAACACATCTATCTAATACTCTAGATAATCCCTCTAAGCAAAGGGTAAAAGAATAATCATAAACGCTAAAATCGTCCATAAAAACTTCCATACAGTCCTCAGTAAGATCAGAGAAAAGACTCATCATGCACCTTTGGAAAGTAGCTGGTGCATTGCATAAGCCAAATGGCATTCTCTTATAAGCATAAGTCCCAAAAGGACATGTAAAAGTAGTCTTTTCCTGATCCTCAGGAGCTATATGAATCTGGAAATAACCTGTGTAACCATCTAGAAAGCAATAATGTGATTTACCTGACAGGCAATCCAGCATTTGATCAATGAATGGAAGTGGGTAGTGATCCTTATGGGTAGCTTGGTTGAGATGCCTGTAATCAATGCAGACTCTCCAAGCATTCTGAACTCTAGTTGCTATGAGCTCTCCATGCTCATTCTTCACTGTAGTGACTCCAGACTTCTTGGGCACCACTTGTACTGGGCTTACCCATTCACTGTCTGAAATGGGATATATGATACCGGCCTCCAGTAGTCTGGTCACCTCCTTTTTGACAACTTCCAAGATGGTGGGATTCAATCTCCTTTGGGGTTGACGGATAGGTCTTGCTCCCTCTTCTAAAAATATTCTGTGCTCGCATACTTGAGGGTTGATTCCCACTATGTCTGCCAAACTCCACCCAATTGCCTTCTTATGCTTCCTTAGCACATCAAGTAACTGCTCTTTTTGTTGAGAAGTCAGTTCTCTTGCAATAATAACCGGAAGCTTCTGCTCATCCTCGAGATAAGCATATTTGAGATGTGGAGGGAGAGGTTTCAATTCTAACTTTTGATCATGGCAGGCTCTGGATTATCTGGGGCTTGTGAAAATGGCGAAGTGTCCTCATTGTCAGTTAAGAGGGTTCCCACACTTGGACCTTGTCCAGTGTGCCTCTCTTCAAACTCTTCTTTTTGAACTTCAGCCACACTTTCGTCTATGACATCACACTAGAAGATAGAACGATTTTCTGGGGGGTTGTCAATGACTCCATTCAGCTTGAAGATCACTATGCGGCCATCTATTTCAAAGGAGTATGTTCCTGAAAAAGCATCCAATTTGAATTTTGATGTTTTCAGGAATGGTCTTCCAAGTAGGATTGATGATGGCTTATCTGAATCATTATGGGGCATCTCCAAGATATAAAAATCAGTGGAAAATGTGAGCCCTTTAATGTTCACCAAAACATCTTCAGCAACTCCAGCCACTGTAATAATGCTTTTATCTGCTAGCACAAAACGAGCTGCCGACCTTTTTAAGGGAGGGAGCCTCAAAACATCATATATGGACAAAGGCATTATACTGACACATGCTCCTAAATCGCATATGCAATCATAAATTACTACACCATCAATAGTACAACTAACTATGCAAGGACTTGGATCACTACATTTTTCAGGTAATCCTCCCATTAAAGCAGATATAGAACTACCTAAAGGAATAGTTTCTAATTCATTAATCTTGTCTTTATGGATACATAAGTCTTTTAGAAACTTTGCATATTTAGGTACCTGCTGAATAACATCAAAAAGGGGGACAGTTACCTCGACCATTTTGAATATCTCTACCATTTTAGGATCAGGTTCCAGCTGCTTCCTGGGCTTCCTTGCAAGCTGTGGAAATGGAATGGGAACAGTGGTTTCCGTGGTGCCTGCGCCTTTTGGTGCTTCTTCTTGTAGTTGAGCTATCTCTTCTTCAGCTATGTCCTGTATATCCTCTTCCTCTTCAACATCTTCGATTTCCACCACCTCTTCAGCTGAGGCGTATTCTGGTGAGCTTGGTTCCTCCTGATTCCTCTCCTGCAGTGTAGTTCCAGACCTCAGGGTAATGGCATTAATGCCTCCCTTTGGATTGGGTAATGGTTGAGAGGGAATTCTAGTGGTGCTTGAAGGTTGGTTACTGAAATTTTGTGCTGAACCAAACTGTGTCATAAAAGCTTGCAGAGTAGAGGTGAGACCATTCAGACTGGCGTTAATACTATTCACGATGGTACTTTCCATGTCCAGTTGTCTTTTCTCAAAAGCTTGTAATAAATCTTCATTAGAAGATACAGAAGAATGAGTAAATTGAGAGGTTTGTTGTTGATTGTTCGGTGGTCCTTGGTTTTGCCTCAGGTGAGGTGCTCGGTAAGGTTGATTTTGCTGTCTGTTGTTGTTATTATTCCACCTCTGATTTCCCTGATTATCTCTACCTCCCCTGTTATTGTTGTCCCTCCAATTCTGGTTTGAATTGTCCTGCCATCCATGGTTATTATTTCCACTTTGATTGTACCCTTGGTTGGGGCGGTCATAGAAGTTGTGAGTGGATGCCACCATGTTGTCTTCTTGTTGGAGCTGCGGGCATTCATCAGCGTAATGGCTGTAATCAACACAAATTCCGCAACTTCTTTGTGGGACTAGTTGTTGGTTTTGCTACGGTTGAGTTTGCTGAGCTTGTTGATTCAACTGCATTTGTTTCAGCAGGTTGGTCATCTCACAGATGCTTTGAGTTAGAGCAGAAGTCTCTCTGCCAGAAGATACTTCTGCAACGGCTTCTGAACGACCTTGCTTCTGTCTGTGGTTTCGAGTAGATTCAGCTAAATCACTGATCAATTGCCAAGCTTCATCAGTGGTTTTGTACTTCTTCATAGATCCATTGCTGGCACTTTCCAATGTGGTCTTATCTTGGGGCCTCATACCTTGTGTGATATAGCTGAGTAGCACGATCTTGTCAATCATGTGGTGGGGGCATGCTTCCAGAAGATTATTGAAGCGCTCCCAGTATTCAAAGAGAGTCTCATTGTCGTCCTGAACAATCATAGAGATATCCTTCCTCAGTTTATCAGTAACTTCAGATGGAAAGAATTTCTCCAGAAACTCCTTTCTGAGAGTATCCCAGTTGGATACATTTGCTATAGGTTGAGTGTAGTACCACTCTCTTGCTTTTCCCTCAAGAGAGAACGGAAAAGCTTTCAGCAGAATTGAAGTTTCATCAGTGCCGTCACGCCTGACAGTAGAACAGGCTGCCTGGAAATCTCTCAAGTGCTTGATAAGCTCTTGAGCAGGTAGGCCATGAAACTTGGGCATCAAATTTAACAGTGCGGTCTTTATTTCAAAATCTGTAGCTACCGCTGGATGATGCGCTTGAAACGGTTGCATTGTAAAATCAGGAGCTCCTTCCTCCTGAATGGTAACTCTTCTAGCTGCCATGTTTTCTGCACGTAAAACAACCGAATTAGTAGAACGGGGCTGGTTTCTTCCTCAGATTCACTTTCAGATCCGCCCTCAGAGCGAGCTAACCTACGCTATTCTCACCTTATTCGTGAAATAGTCCTTTCAATTTCAGGATCGAATATTAGCAAGCGCGGATCAGGAAGTGAACGCGTCATTTGACGGAAGAAACATGCAGCTCATAGTAGCAAAATTAAATAAAATCCAAATAAATAAATTCTAATTAATAAAATTAGCACTCTATTGCAACTCCCTGGCGACGGCGCCAAAAATTGATGGGAAGCAGAAGCTGATGAATTAAAAAATTATTAGAATTGATACGATGCAAGTATAGTTCTTAATTCACCGAAAATCTGCCTATCAATTTAGAAATGTGTCATAAAGAGTTTAAATCAAAATTACTAGGAGTTTTAAGTCCCAGGTCGTCTCCCAACGAGTTGCAGAGAAGGGTGCTATCTTATTAATCAGAGGTTCGAAGAAATTGAGGTAAGTAAATTGGAATATAAACTGAGGGAAATTAAATGATATGAATAAAAGCCTTGACTGGAAATTGATTAGTTAGAATCTCTATCATTGATGGAGTGATTTTTAAGATTGATTTATAATTAACGGTTACTCTGTTTAGTTATCCTTTACTAGGTAAGGGAAAGTCAAACAAGTTAGATTACTAGATCCGTTCACGAGTTACAACCCACTTAGTTCAAAGGGATTGACGTTGGTGACAGGGTAGCAATTCAACAATTAACCCAATTACAAATTTTCTTTCAATCCTTCCAACTCACAAGTTCCTTTTCAATCAATTCCCCATCAAGTAATGAAACTACTCACGCATTGTAAATAATAAATCCATAACACATAAAAGGGAATT
Organism: Arachis ipaensis; assembly: GCF_059453495.1. NCBI lineage: Eukaryota > Viridiplantae > Streptophyta > Magnoliopsida > Fabales > Fabaceae > Arachis > Arachis ipaensis. The sequence continues at coordinate 65,974,321 of NC_142443.1, forward strand.
AAAAGAAGACATGATTATTGGAATTGAAATTGAATTAAAAAGAAATAATCCTTGCATTAATTAATCATAAAAGTATCTGAATGACAAAATTGAACATAACAAAGAACATGGAAGAATAAAACCAAGTTAAGAGAACAAACTAGAATGATGAAGTCTTGATGAGGAAATAACTCTTCTCAATGTTCCAATGCTAAGGCCAATTGAAAATTAAAATTCTAAAAACTAGAGAGAAAAAAACCTAAGAGAGTGAAAAACTAGATCTAAAACTACTGAATGAATGTGTGTGTTGTTTCTGCATATTCTCTGACTCTAGTCTACTGTTCCGGGCTGAAAACTGGGCCGAAATAAGGTCCAAAAATCGCCCCCAGTGAATTCTGCAGATTATGCAGATCGCACATGTCACGCGATCGCGTCGTCCATGCGGACGCGTCGCTTGCGCTTTTTTTCTCTCCACGCGTTCGCGTCGTCCACGCTACCGCGTCACTTGCGCTTTCCAATCCGCGCGGCCGCGCAAGCCATGCGGCCGCGTCACTGCGATTTGCGCTCCTTCGCGCGGTCGCGTGAGCCATGCAACTGCGTCACTTCTCGCTGGTTATCTCCTCAAATTCTTGTATTCCTTCCAATTTTTGCTAGCTTCCTCTCCAATCTCCATCTCATTCATGCCCTATAAAGCCTGAAACACTTGACACACAGATCACGGCATCGAATGGAATAAAGGAGAATCAAAATTAAATAATTAAAGTCTCTAGGAAGCAATTTTCAAACATGTATTGAATTTAGGAAGGAAATCTAAATGCATGCTAAATTGATGAATAAGTGGGTAAGGATCATGACAAAACCACACAATTAAACACAATATAAACTATAAAATAGTGGTTTATCACTCATCCTAAAAAAGAATTAATAAAGTATAATTAAGAATCATAGGGCAAGTAGCACAAAAAGGTAAAAGGGGGAGCAAATACATTGTATACTTGTACCCAAAAGAAAAAAAAAAGCATTTAATTGAGGAAGTTTGCATAGTGGTGTGGTATGATAAAAATTAGCCCTGTGTGTATTCCAATTATGCGCGCGGTTGGAACACACACAATGGCCGGTTAAAAAGGCATCCACACCGTCAAAATTTAAGCATGAGTTCCTCAATTAAATGGCTTAAGTTGCAACCAATTAGTAGGCATTAATTAAACACAAGCAAGCTTAGGTTTACAACAAAAGTGAATTGAATTTAGACATATTGGATATTGACATTGTGCAAGTGAAAGTGCAAGATTGATATAAAATTAACACAACATACAATAACCAATTCAATAATGAAAAAAATCCACTTATCCATCCTTAAGAATAATGAAATAATCACATGGTTAAGGTGCTTGTTACAAAAAGGTGTCAAACTTGATAAGAATCAAGTCAAGTCAACTCAAACAAATTCAAAGCATTAACAAGAAACAAGGACCTTGTTATATGATTATATTGATTTAAAAATCATGATGAACAAGCAATTCAATTCAATTCATTAAATTCGATATGCACTTGTTTAAAATTTCACCAAATAAGGAACAAATGTCAATTTCCATAGCCATTTTGGTGCTAGAAATTCAAGCAATAAACAAGTACATTATTTAAATTTCAATCCAAAATAACATCATAATCATTCAAAGATGCACAATTCTTGATTAGAATTCCAAATAAGGATATAGTCCAGCACATATGGTAGCTACAACATATGAATTAAATTCAAAGTTCATTCAGGCATTATATCAAACACATGGTATGTAACACCCTAATTACTCTAAGTCTTACCTCGCGTCATAAAGCAAAGGTTAATCAAAGGTTACGACAAGTGTAAAACTCATACGTATCTTTATATAGAAAGAAATAATAATTCTAGAAGCCCAATGAAGGATTAAGCTAAAAAAATAGAATTTGAAAAGCGCAAAACGTTCACAAGTAGCTACACTAATTGAGGCACAAGATATACATACAGATATCAAGATATATATAGATATATAAGGGTATAAGAGTCTAGTCGCGGCTCGCGGAGTTTAAGCCGGCTAGTTATATACAGGCATACAGAGTTTAGAAAAGTAAAACAACTTATACAGAATTTCCTCTCAAAGTAAGCCTCTAGGAAAAATAAATACAAAAGATGAGAGAACTAAGCAAAATAAACTAAAAGACTTCAAAACATAGCCAGGATCCTCCGCTCTGTCACGATCAAAGTAACTCACCGAGGTGGGTTGCGACCTGCATCTGAAAAACAACAATAGAGTATGGAATGAGAACTGGAGGTTCTCAGTATGGTAACAGTGGCCAGTGATGTAAGATATAAGACTCCTGGACGCCAAAGGCAATCCTAGAGCTTCATATCTATCATGAGATTCAGACTTAAAACATAAGTAAAACTTTAAAACATAACTTAAAACCATGATATTAAAGGGGTAATCTAACTTAGTGGAATTTCTAATCTATTTGTTTCACCGCTGTCCCACAGCCTTCACCAACCTATCCTCTATGCGATCCCATCGCCATCACCTTCTGAACCTCCTCAATCTAGTAGAATACATAGATAATAGCAATGCAAGTAAAGCACAAGTATAAGCATGTATATCAAGTAATTCAGATAGGCAATTAGACATGTTACACAATTAGGCAAACAATACAAGTTGGCAAAGTAAGCAAACAGATAAAAGATACACATGATGAATGCCTGTCCTATTTGGCTGTGATATCACATTGTCGATTCAACTGCCAACCCGACACATCTCCATGGAGATGTAGCCCTTCGGTCTCATATTGGGAACCCCCGAGATATTGTAAGAACCGCGAATTAATTAGCCAATTAATTAACGTAAAATAATGATAATTTAATTTCCCAAATTAGGTTTAAAATTTTATAATATTAATTAGAAAATTTAAATATAATTTTTGGACTCAGTAGATTTTTCTGAGCTGGAAAAAGTAATTTTCTTTGAAAAATTGCGTAAAAACGCATACCGGTAAATTAACTGGCAATACTAGCTTAAGTCTATCCAGTGCTGTGCAAGAATAATAAAAACAGTATAAAACCTTAAGAAAATATTTAGAATTAAAAACTGGGCACTAATTTTAAAATTTTAGCCCGAAGTTGGGCCAAACGGCCTAAAAATGCAAACGGGTTGGACTGGGCCCAAGTTGGGCCCAGGCCCAACATATAAATACACTCAGATGAACACATTTCAGCCACATTCATCCTCATAACTTAAACACAACAGCAGCTGAAGTGAGAAGAGAGGTGAGAGCTTTCTACCATTGTCACTATTTACTCCTCTCTTCCGGTCACCATAACTCGAGCTATGGTGTTCCGATTCACGTGCTGTCAGCGGCTACGTAAAGCTCTCGCTGAACCTGTCACTTCTAGCTAGATATTGCGGTAAACTTTTCACTCATCTTTGCCCAGTTTACTGCCCTAAGAATTTTGAGTTTGTGGGTTTTGGTTTTGAGTGAAATTTGTGTTTTGGTTGTTTAGGTACTAATCATTAGAGAGAGATTGTTGGGTTCTATTCCAAATTTCAGTGGATAAGATAAGGTTTCTCAAGAACCTTTGTAAAATTGATATATTAGGAGTATTAGGTTTTGATTTATATGAAATATATGATGTTTGTTTGAATATTGGAGCTTGTTGGAATTGTCTTGGATAATTGGGAGCATTTGGAGTTGGATTGGTGACTTGGTTATGTTTGGAAGCTTTATTTTTACTCAATCTTGGGTTTTGGTGAATATTGGGAATCTGGTTTCCTCTATGTAATATATAATATTTTTGGACACTTAGGCTAGTGACCCACAGGAGAGGATTGGATTAAATTGGTTGTCGAATTTGTGGTATGATGATGTATGATGATTTGATGATTTTAGGTTATTTTGATGGATTTTGGTGTTGATTTTGATAAATGATGTTGGAGATTGAAATTGAAGTTGATTTTCATGATTAGTAGTGATAGAATGATGATTTATGCGTTTGTTATTTGAGAAATGGTTTAGAGCGATATAATTGATATTTGGGTTTGAGAATTTGATGATATGAGTGGTGGAATGTGATACGAAAGGGTAATTCTGAGGTAAATTGGTGTTTGGTGTGGTTTTGATTTGGTTTTGGTTATGAGTTTTAAGGATTTGAGAAATTAGTGAACTTTGGTAAAAATAAATTTTTAGTGAAATTTGACGGATCATAACTTAAGCCTCAAGACTGAAAATTGAATGAAATTTGTTTTAAATTAAAGATGGCTTTGAGTGCTTTAAATTGATATAAAGTTTGTAGAAAATGAATTTATATAGAGGAAGTTATGACCGTTTAAAGTTTCGTGTCAAAATCTGAATTCTGTGATGTTGCAGAATTTTATGATTTCTAGTTTGTGTACTCATGCTTTCATTAGTGGAAAATTTTGATTTGTGCGCATGCATAGCCTTGTGCGCACGCACACCTTGTGTATTTTTGAAAACGTGCGTACGCACACTCTTGTGCGCACACACACAACCTACGAAATTTTGCAAGTTGTGCGCACGCACACGCTGGGAATGGCAGTCTATTCAGGGAAATCGCACATATTTATGCACCCATTTAAAATGAAAACTTTTACCTTCTGTGCGTACGCACACTTCTATGCGTACGCACACTTCTTGAAAATCTTTCTGTGCATGCGTATGCACACTGCCCTGTTTTTCAATAATCATATTGTTTTTAACTATTTTACGCTCCCGGTAAGCTTGTAAACTTCCATGACACTTATCTAAGATCCTTTAGCTTGTTTTTAGGTGTCAACACATGGAGGATGCTTTAGGTAAGTTTAATTAGATATGTTTCTTGTAGAAAGTTTAGAAAATGGAGAATTAGGTTTCTGGAATACTGACAACGGTTTTGGTTGTGTAAGAAGGTGGAGTAATGTGTTGATGATAACTGACTATGAATTTGTGAAAATTTTGAATTGATGGTGGTTGAGACGAGTCTGGAACTCGGAATGGAATGATGGATCCATGATATATTGAAAAATGATTTCTGAAAACCACTGAATCACTGTTTTATAATGAGATTGTTGAGATGCTATGCGCCTGGCAGGGACGGTTTGGTTGGATCCCACCTGTCGAGGTCGCGGTGGCGGCGTAAGGGCGGTGGTTCATCCCGCTTACATTGAGATGTGAGGTTTGTGGCAAAAGTATCCCGCTCGTATCCCTTCGAAATCACTATAGTGTGCAGGCACTGACATCCTAGACCGTGATCCGGGCACGATATCTCAGGGGTTCCCATTATGAGACCGAAGGGCGACATCTCCTTGGAGATGTGCGGGTTGGCAATTGAACTAACGATGTGATATCACAACCAATAGGATAGGCATTCATCATGCGCATCTTCTATCTGTTTGCTTGCTTTGCCGACTTGAATTGCTTGCCTAATTGTATAACATGATTAATTACTTCTTGAATTTCTTAATATACCTGCTATACTTGTGTTCTTACTTGTATTGTTACTACTTGTGCTTTCTATTGGGATTGAGGAGGTTCGGAAGGCGGTGGCGATGAGATCGCATGGTGGATAGGCTGGTGAAGGCTGTGGGACAGCAGTGAAATGATAGATAGAAATCCCTGATAAACCCCAATTTTGTGGTTTATTTTGTGCTTATTCTGGGGGATTTTATCTCCTTTTCCCACATTTATTCAATGAAATAGCATGGTTTTGTAATTCTCCCGTAATTTGTACTTAAGTGTAAAAACATGCTTTTTAGGCCCTAAATTGGTGATTTTAATTCACTTTGATTCCATTCGATGCCTTGATGTGTTTGTTGAGTGATTTCAGGTACATAAGGCAAGTATTGGATGGAAGAAGAGAAGAGAAGAGCATGCAAAGTGGAGAATGCATGAGGAAACAAGGATTGGGAGTAAATCAATGGACGCGCACGCGCCGCACGCGCCACAGACGCGCGCGCGTGGAAGTTAAGTTGCAAGGCAACGCGTACGCGTGGATAGGAAATTACCAAGTGACGCGTACGCGTCAAGCACGCATACGCGTCGATGTTCGCACGTGACCCACTTAAAGTGAAATCGCTGGGGGCGATTTCTGAGTTGCCCAGGCCCAAATCCAACTCGTTTCTAAGGGTATTTGATGCAGAATTGAAGATTGAGCAAGGGGGAAGTACTTAGTTAGTAATGATGAGCCTTTAGTTAGTTTTCTAGAGAGAGAAGCTCCCTCTTCTCTCTAGAATTAGGTTAGGATTAGGTTAATCTCTCTCAAATTTGTCTCTCAACTCTTGTTTTGATTTCAATTCTCTTTATGATTTAGTGTTCTATTGTCTTAATCTTCTTAGTTTCTCTTGTTAATTTCTTATTAGGCTCTCTCTTGTATTGATGAATAATTGTTGGATCTTGATTCCTTTTAATGCAATTTGATATTTCCATGTCTCTTTTATGTTGATCTTGATTGTTATTATTGATTTCTTGCTTATGTTAGTTGTGGGTTTCTTTAATTCTTGCATTTGTGATGTTTACTTTTATTGCACACTAGGTGTTTGATAGAATGTTTCCTCTAGTTATTGAGTATATCTCTTTACTCTTGGCCTAGGCTAAGGGAATTGAGTGGCCTTGAGTCATTGAGTCTTATTGAATTGGTGATTTGAGAACCCTTGGTGGTCGATTTGATAACCATTGATACTAGCCTACTACTAAGTCAATTAGTAGCCGGGTTGGGACTTATGGATTGATGTTGATCGAGCCATTTAACATACATCAAGCATAGAAGTACACTTAATGAGCTTGGTTCCTCATAATTGTCAATACATGGTTTGTAGACAAGGATTGTGATCTCAATTACCTATGTCTAGCCAAGAGTTCTTTCCCGTTTATTTTATTAGTCCTTATCATTTACTTTCTTGTTGTTTATTTTTCTTGCCAACTATAAAATCATACCCCCTTGCATTTTCATAGCCAATAATTGACCACTTCATTGCAATTCCTTGTGAGACGACCCGAGGTTTAAATATTTCGGTTAATTTTTATTGGGGTTTGTACATGTGACAACCTAATTTAATTTGATTTGAGGATTGACTATTGGTTTAGACTAAACTAACAACGGAATTATTTTGTGGAATTCTAAACCGGAGTAAATCCTTACATCAATCCCTTAAGTTAGTTTATCCCTTTTTATAAAGGTTTTTAAGTTATGGTTTTAATTTTAGTTATGCTTTAAGTTGAATCTTATGACTGATATGATGCTCTAGGATTGCCTCTGGCGTCCTAGGATCTTATATCTTACATTACTGGGCACTGTTACCATACTGAGAACCTCCGGTTCTCATTCCATACTTTGTTGTTGTTTTTTAGATCCAGGTCGCAACCCACCTCGTGAGTTGCTTTGGTGGTGACAGAGCGGAGGACCTTTATCCTGTCTTGAAGTCTCTTTTGATTATTTTGTTTAGTTTCTCTCGCTTTTGTATTTATTTATCCTTAGAGGCTTACTTTGAGAGAGAGATACTGTATAAGCTGTTTTACTTTCAAGACTCTGTGTTAGTATTTAACTAGTCGGCCTAAACTCCGCAGGCTTAGACTAGTATCTTATGATTATTATACTCTTATATAACTACATATATCTTGTTATCTTACATAGTGGATCTTGCTTTTACGCTTGTAACTTTGTGTGGACATTTGCGCTTTGTAATTCCGTATTTGAGCTTATTTTCTTCATCGGACTTCTAGAATTATTATTCTTTCTATATATATTTATGTATAAGCCTTAGGATTGTCATAACCTTTGATTAACCTTTGCTTTACGGCATGACGTAAGGCTTAGGGTAATTACGGTGTTATAGATATCATGCCCGGATCACGGTCCAGGATGTCAGTGCTTGCACACTATAGTGATTCCGAAGGGATGCAAGCGGAATACTCTTGCCACAAACCTCACATCTCAGCGTAAGCGGGATAAACCTACCGTCCTTACGCCGCCACCGTGACCACAACAGGTGGGATTAACCTACCGTCCCTGCCAGGCGTATAGCGTCTCAAAAAATCTATGTATATAATAGTAATCCAGTGGTTTTCAGAAAATCATTTCTCAGTATATCAATAATTCATCATTCCATTCTGAGTCCCAAACTCATCTCAACCACTTTTCAATTAATAATTTCCATAATTTCTTTATATCAATCGCTATTACAGTACTTCGTCATCTCTCTCAGCTAATCCGTCTTTAGTACAACAGAAACCTAAGTCTCTGTTTTCTAAGTTCACATAAAATTCACTTATTTAAGTTCTTAATTGTCCTCTATTAGTCCTTAGACCTAATCATAATTTTACCCTTAATTTACATCTAAGGGAAGTTTAGAAGGATTAGAGAACCTTTTGAAAACATGTAAAATCAATTTTCTGCAAAACAGGGGTCTCGCATACGCAAGCCCCTATCTCGCGTACGCATGTTGTTTGAAAAGGGGTGATCGCGTACGCAACCACCAACTCGCGTACGCGAGTGTCTCAACCCGAATGGGTTGCTCGCGTCGCGTGTTGAAATTCACGTACCCAAGGGTTAAAATTTGCTTGCTCGTGTACGCAGGCAATGTTTCGCGTATGCGAGTTACCCAACCTGAATGGGTTGGTCACGTCGCGTGCACCCTATCGCGTACGCAGCCCATACCAGACTTAGAAAAATTTTAAATGCTGCAGAATTCAGTTTTTGGCACCAAACATTGAATAGTCATAACTTTTCCTACAAAAATTCATTTCCTATAATCTTTATATCAATTTAAAGCTCTCAAATCCACCTTTAATTTAAAATAAATTCTATTCAATTTCAAGCTTTGAGGCTCAAGTTATTCTCTGTCAAAGTTCACCAAAAACTAGTTTTTACCAAAATCCCAGGTTCTCAACTTTCTAAAATTCATAACCAAAACCAAGTTAAAACCAAACTAATTCCAATTCACATCAAATCCTACCCTTTTGGGTCACAATTCACCACTCTTACCAAATTTGCACTGACATTATACACTCTTCAACTTCAATAATCAATTATATTACACTAAAACAATTCCTCACCCAACACAATCATTAATCATCATTATATTATTAACAGTCATCTCAATCAATCTCATTTGTTCTCAACAATAATATTCAATATTATTTATCCACATCAACATCATTATTCATCAAAATCACTCAAAGTCATCAATTCATCATACATCATTAATCATCTAATTCAACAAGCTATTTCAATCTGACCTATCCTATGGGTCACTAGCCTAAGTGTCTAAAAATATTATATTTTACATAGAGGAAACCGAAACCATACCTTGGCCAATTTTCAATATGCACTAAAACCCAAAATTGAGTACAAATCAAGCTTTCACAAGTTCTCAAGTCACCAAATCCACTTCTAAGCTATTCAAGTCACCGACATTCTCCATACAACACCAATTCAAGCTATATACACATAATTCATAACTAAATCAACCTAGGGTTCATCAAAATCACAATTTTACAAGGGTTGAGAATAAACTCACTTTATCCAAGATTGATTGGGTTAAACCCAATAGGAACCAAAGGCTAGAGTGTACCTAAACACCCAAAATCACAAAATTTTACTTAATGCAAAATCCAAAAACTCTAAATTCTTAGGGCAGGAAACTGGGCAAGGAATTTCGAGAAACTTATCACAAGGTTTAGCTAGAAGTGACGGACTCAGTGAGAGCTTCGCATAGCCGGTGACGGCATGCGAATCGGAGCACCGTAGCTCGAGATATGGTGGATTCAAGAAGAGGGTGAATAGTAACTCTTCTCCCCTCTTCACTCTCAACTTGCAGCTGTGTTTGGTGTGTTTGAGTGTAAAATGAGGCTGAATGAGTTCATTAATGAACTTATATATGTTGGGCTTGGGCCCAACTTGTGTCCAGTCCAACCCGTTAGTATTTTTGGCCCGTTTGGCCCAATTTCGGGCCAAACCTTTAAAATTAATGCCCGGTTTTCAGTTCTAAATATTTTCCTAAGGTTTTCTACTGTTTTTAATTATTCTCACACAGTACCAGACCGATTTAAGCTGGTAGTGCCGGTTCATTTACCGGTTCGCATTTTTATGCGGTTTTTTGCAGAAAATTATATTTTCCAATTTAGAAAAATCTACTGAGTCTGAAAGTCATATTTAAAATTTCTAATTCACATTCTAAATTTTTGGATCCTATTTTGGGTAATTTAATTATTTAATTAAACGGTTAATTACTTGTGATTCTTACATTCTCCCCACCAAATAAGAAATTTTGTCCTCAAAATTTGATGATTACATGAGAATAGCTCAGGATAATCCTTCCGCATCTCGGAATCCAATTCTCAAGTATGCTTTTCCACTCCTGCTCTCTTCCAAGCAACTTTAACCAGTTGAACTTCCTTTCCACGCAGTTTCTTCACACTAGTTTCGTCAATACGCACCGATGTTACTTGAAATGTCAAGTTCTCCCTCAACTCGACCGACTCGGGCTCTAACACATGAGCCGCATCCAACGTGTACTTACGGAGTTGTGACACGTGGTATACGTCATGCAAGTTAGACAAGTGAGGTGGGAAAGCTACTTGATATGCCATTGGCCCGAATCGCCACAGAATCTCAAACGGTCCAATAAATCTCGGATTTAGCTTCTTGGTTTTAATCGCTCTTCCAATCGTAGTTGTTGGTGTAACCCTTAGAAATACATGCTCTCCCACTTCAAATTCCAATAGTTTCCTTCTCTGATCCGCATAACTCTTCTGTCGGCTCTGTGTAGTCAAAATCCTCTCCCGAATCTTCTTAATTTTCTCAGTAGTCTCTGCTACCAAATTAGGACCTAAAACACTTGCTTCATCGGCTTGATACCAACACAGTGGAGATTGGCACTTCTGTCCATACAAGGCCTCATACGGAGCCATCCTAATGCTCGTATGAAAGCTGTTGTTGTACGCAAACTCCACCAATGGCATGTAATGGTCCCAACTACCTAGTTGATCCAAGACACACACCTTTAGCATATATTCGAACGTCTGAATAGTCATTTCTGACTGTCCACCCGTTTACGGATGATATGCTGTGCTGAGACAAAGCCTCATACCGAAAGCTCTTTGAAAAGCTCCCCAAAACCTTGATGTGATCGGGGATCACGGTCCGACACTATACTCGATGGCATACTGTGCAATCTTACGATCTCCTTGATATACAATCTCGCCAACTCCTCCGTTGAATAGTTTACTCGGTGACGGGTGGAAAATTGCCGATTCAGAATTTATAATGAAAATAGTATTGCAAGTATAGTTCTTAACCGACAAAAATTCCACTTATCAATTTAAAAAGAGTTGTCACACTTTAAGAATAAAATACTGGGAGTAGAATTCCCAGGTCGTCTCCCAACGAGTTGACAAAAGAGTGCAATTTATTGGTCAGGAATTTTCTGAGAAATTTTAGAGTTGGGGAATAGAGAAATAAATGACTATTAATTAAAGCAATAAAAATTAATAAGAGATTTTTATATAATTAAAATAAAAGCCTTGACTAGGAGAAGATTAATCGGAATTTCTATCCTTGTTAAATTTTCCCAAGTATAATAGTAAGAGGTTGTTGTTCTACTTATTTATCCCTTACCTAATAAAGGAAACTCAAGTAACTAACCAACTCTGATTCACAAGTCCTCATCCCTTCTCAGGAAAGGATTAGAGTTAGAGACTAGAGAGTTAGCCAACAACTTCCAATTACAAATTAACACTTGAGTATTCCAACTCAAGGGTCTCCTATTAATCAACTCCAAAGTCAAGTTGGAAGTCTACTCCATTGACATGGATGCCATTTTCGCAGACATGTGAAGGGAGTAGAAAGGAGACATGGTAATTAAAATCAAACAAATAATGAAATTAAATGTAAAAATAACTCTTGCATTAATAATTCCCAAAATCAAAGATATCCATATGTAACTCTGAACAAATTGAATGGAAAGCAAAAGAGTAAGGAAATAAGAAAGTAAACTATAGTGATAGAAACTTCAATCGGAGGTAGTAACTCTCTCAAGATCCAAAGTAAAAGCATAAAACTAAAAATCTATGAATGTGAAGAACCCTAGAGAAAGTAGTGTTTTCTATCTAGAATTCAAAAACTAAAACTGAAACTGTGTAAATGTGAATGTGTGTTGAGTCTCTGCTTGTCCCCTGGCTCTAGTCTGCATTTCTGGGCCAAAAACCGGGTCAAAAACTAGCCCAAAATCGCCCCAGTGTCTTCTACAGTTGCAGCACGTGGCGCATGTCACGCGTACGCGTGAGTCACGCATACGCGTCGATGGTCTTCTTCGCGTGTCACGCATATGCGTCGCTGTGCGACTTCGCTGGTCACGCGTACGCGTCAGTCACGCGTACGCGTCAGTCACGCGTGAGCCATGCGTGTGTGTCGATCCTCGCTGGTCATCTCCTTTGTTTCTTGTGTTCCTTCTATTTTTGCGAGCTTTCTCTCCATCCTTCAAGCCATTCCTGCCCTATATAGCCTGAAAACACTTAACACACAGATCACGACATTGAATGGTATAAAAGGGAATAAAGAATATACAATTTAAAGGCTTGGGAAGGAAGTTTTCAATAATGGAACAAAATTAGGAAGGATTTCTAAAACCATGCAATTTATACGAATAAGTGTGCGAAGAACTGATAAAAACCACTCAATTTAGCACAAGATAAACCATAAAATAGTGGTTTATCAATCTTCCCATACTTAAACATTAGCATGTCCTCTTGCTAAGCTCAAGGAGACCCAAAAGAATGAATGGGAGAAAGTAAGACTCATGCAATGCAACCTATGTATGTGAATGCAACTATATGCTAAGATGTTTCTATCTACTTGGTTAAAAGTAAACAAGTTCTCCAAGACCAAACATAAATCAGACTCCACTAATTCAAATCACACAATAAAAGACAAGTAAACTTGTAAGAAGATAGCTCTTGAAAGCCAGGAACATAGAATCAAGCATTGAACCCTCACTGAAAGTGTATATGCACTCTAATCTCTCAGGTGTCTAGGGTTAATCCACTCTAATCTCCTCTAGTCATGTTTTCTAAAACTTTGTTCTTTAGAACCAGTCAACAAATATCAAGTGTAAAAGTGCAAACATCGTGAGGTCTTCTCAAGGTTGTAGTGGGGCTAAGGTAAGGGTGAGGATATATGTATGGCCAAGTGAGCTATAATATGAATCTTTGACTAACCTAAGTTCTCATCTAACACACACACACTCTATATAATTCTAAAATCATGCCTAGCTACCCAAAGTCCCACTTTTGCATCACATACTCATGTATCAATTTTTAATTTCACCACATATGCGTTGATCTTTTTATTGGACTTAACATTGGGGTAATTTTGTCCCCTATTCATTTATTTCTTTTCTCTTTTTTTTTTCCTCTTTTTTTTTTTTTGAACATGAATGAAAACATAATATATCAATGCATATGGTTTTTCTGATTTCACATGAGTAAGCCCCCAAATTCCCAATATTTGTTAGTAGAAACACAACACATTCTCATCAACCCAAGTTCCCACAATTCCCCACACTTAGTTGTCACACAATCTCTATCTTAAGCTAACCAAAAATTCATATGGGATAATTAATTATTTTTCCGCTTAAGGCTAGTGATGTGGTGAAATATAGAACAAATGGGGGTTAAAAAGGCTCAAAGTGGCAAACAAAGGTAAATGGAATGGTAGGCTATTTGGGATAAGTGAGCTAATAACAAATGATGGCCTCAATCATATGTATGCATGCAAATACACTAAACAATGGACATATAGAATGGAACAAACTATAGATTGCAATCATAGAGAAGAAAACACACAAGAATAAAAAGTATGGTTAAATAATGTAACCATATAATTAAGCTCAAAATCTCACAGGTTATGTGTTCTTAGCTATAAACTATGTTCCAAATTACAATCTTCAAACAAGTTTAACACAAAATTTTTTTAATTTAAATTAGTGAAATACTATAGAATGGGGTCTTGAAAAGAAACTCATTACTTCACCCAAGCAAAACATACATGCAAGCAATTATTATCATGCAATCTATCCTACCTAACAAAAGAAAAATAAAATGTTGGTGTTAAGAGAGAGAGATTACCTCCGAAAGTCAAGGACTGATCTCCTACACTTAAGGCTTGGCACAGTCCTCCGTGCCATCAGTAAGGAGCAAGGTAGGGCTAGAAGCATCGCCTCCACTGGTTGGCTCGTCATGGCTCCCTGCGCTACTAGGTGAAGGGGAGTCCGGGGTGTCCTTCTGTTCCGGAGGTGGGTGAGTACTAACAATGAGCTCCATCAGATAGTTGTATCGGCGCTTGTTGCGGCGTTCTATTTGCTCCATCTGCTGGTCTTGCCGGTCGAACCTCTGGAGGATCTGAAGGAACATCTGATGGGTGGATGGTGCTTGTGGTGTGGATGATGGTGGAGTAGAAGAAGGAGGAGTGTCCAAAGATGGGCCTGGAGGCCAGCTCGTAGAAGGGACTGGGGGTCTGATGTACTTCTCATTCGGGACATACTGGTTGGCCCTAAGGATCATGGCCTTCGTGTCCCCAGCCCAATAGAAAACACCTGCTGCAGAGACTAAATCTGAAACCAATACGGGGAAAGGTAGGTTATCCATGATCTGCACGTGTCCCATTGCCTGCCGGATGAATCGGGGCAGGTTGAGAGGTTATTCCGTAAGGATGCACCAGATGAGAACAGCCATGTCCGCTGTGAATGTGGACTCGTGAGTGCTCGGAAAGATATAGTAGGACATAATCTGTGCCCACACGCAAGCCTCTAAGGTAAGTGATTGGGCTGAGATGCTCTTAGGTTTGGACCGGTGTTGCCCGTAGATCCAGGTGCTACCAGGTTGGGCTATAACTCCAAGGGCGCTATCCCAGTCAAACTGATACATCTGGCGCTGAAGCTGGGCCTCTTGATAAGCATCCAATTCCTCTGGGTTAGGTGGAAGATCCAATGCTCTCTGTATGGCACCCTCGGAGACAGGGACTTGTTGCTGACAAACATAGACAGTCTGCAGGGTAGGCGAGTAGAAGTTGGAGTATAATTTGACTACCCATGATAGGGTGGCGTCCCGCAGTTGCCTCCTTAAGAATCCCCACTGTCTCCTTTCGATACGGGGCTCTACAAAATCAACAAAATGGGTTGGACAATGAGTAGATGCTCATTATTGTAGTTCCTCTCGGCTAGGATGGGGAATATCTGCTCGCAGTAACGGTTAGTGAATCGTGTGGAATCCCGTGCGGGAAAGGCTTTCTCCGCTTCATTAACTTTGATGATCCTCTTCACCCGCTTTGTTGACGGCCTGACGCTTGTAGATGGTGGCGCCTTAGCCAGTGCTCTCTTGGTTCCTCTCCTTGCCGATGGCTTTTCAGAAGCCTTCTCCTTTCCTCTTTTAGTGGCCATCCTAAAGAAGGAAGAAAGAGAATTAATTTCAAGTATAGATAACTAAAAATTGGAAGGAAGAAAGTCCAAATAATAATGAATGCCAAAGG
This sequence comes from Arachis ipaensis, assembly GCF_059453495.1. Lineage (NCBI taxonomy): Eukaryota > Viridiplantae > Streptophyta > Magnoliopsida > Fabales > Fabaceae > Arachis > Arachis ipaensis. The sequence goes on from NC_142443.1 coordinate 65,989,838, forward strand.
AAAAGGGGTGTCCTATACATGGTAGCTACAACATGCATGGAAGACATTAAGTAAAATCATGAAGGCAATTCATAACAATTAGATACAAGAGGGTTAAAAGCATGCAAGCAATAGGCATGAGAAGCATAACTCAAGCATCAATTATTAAATGTACCAAATGAAAGAGCACTTGTATGATGATAATTGTGAATGATAATCTCAATACATGTGGATTGCAAGTGATGTGAAAAAGAAGCATTAAAGTGTGAGAGTAAAATAGAATAGAATTCAAAATGTCATGAGATCATTTTCACAAACACGTGGTTTGAAAGTTAAAATAGGAATGAAAATAATGAATCCAAGTGTAGATGAGACCCATAATAAAATATAAATTGTTAAGTCACTCCTCATAATATCCACAAGCTCAAATATAATAAAATAATATACAAATAAAACTCCAATACTAACATAAAAATGTATGATGAAAGAATGAAAAAGAAGCTATAAATAACTAAGCTAATATAAAATTTAAGATAAATGAAAATAATTGAATGAAATAAATAAAGAATGAAAGTGTAGAAGAGAGGGAGTAGAGAAACCTTAGGAAGAAGATGAATAGGGGAAGAAGAAAGAAGTAGGAAGTAAGAAGTAAGAAGAGGGAAAGAAGGGAGAAGAAAGGAGGAAGAATTATGATTGAATGAGAATTAGGATTTGGGAAGGGGGACTAATTGAATCTGGCGGCGCGCTGATTAAGTGATGCAGCGCAGGCGAGGCGCACGCGTACGGCACGCGTACACGTAAGTCGTGCAAAAGTGGGGGTGACGCGTAAGCGTCGGGCACGCGTACGCGTGACCCTGGTTGTGCTAGTCGCGTGAATCCAGCCTCGCACACGCACAACTTTCTGTTCAATCTGCACTGGGGCCAAAATTGCATGTGACGCGTAGGCGTCAGGCGCGCGCACGCGTGGATGGCCATAAAGTGAAAATGACGCGTACGCGTGAGTGAATTTATGCCTCTAGCACAGTGCCAGCGCAAGACCAGCACAACTCTCTGTACAAACACGAATTTACGCCAATTTCCAGGGCCACGTGTGCACGTCTGGGATGCTTACGCGTGGATTGCCAAAATCACAAGTGACACGCACGCGTGAGGTACGCGTACGCGTGGGCTTGCTGGTGCACAACGCACGTTTCCTTCACAGCTCCTGCGTAACTCTCTGTTCAATTCCAATATGTCTCGCATTCACGCATGACGCGTACGCGTCATAGACGCTTGCACGTTGAATGCATTTTTTTTATGCAGAATGCAGGTAATTATGCATAATTTATAAATGAACACTGAAAAAAATAAAGTAAAACTAAGAATAAAAATAGAAGATCATACCATGGTGGTTGTCTCCCACCTAGCACTTTTCTCTCCTTAAGTTGGACGGTCCACGAGTTCAGTCTTCTTCTGTTGGTGGATCCTCCAAGAGGAAGATCTCCAGCTCCTTATTGTTCTTCATCTTCTCACCATGATACAGCTTCAAGCGGTGGCCATTGACTTTGATGAATTTGGGGCTTGAAGGATGACTCAGGTGGAAGACTCCATATGGCTCAGCCTTTTCCACACGGTAGGGGCCTTCCCACCTTGATCTCAGCTTACGTGGCATGAGCCTCAGCTTTGAGTTATAAAGGAAAACCAACTCCCCAAGTCTAAACTCCCTTCTCTTGATATTCTTGTCATGCACAACCTTCACCCTTTCTTTGTATAGCCTGGAGTTCTCATATGCTTCGAGTCGAAGGTTCTCTAATTCCTGTAGTTGCAGCTTCCTTTCAGCCCTGGCTCTCTCCAATCCCATGTTGCATTCCCTTACCGCCCAGAAATCTTTGTGCTCCACCTCCATTGGGAGGTGACAAGCCTTCCCATAAACTAGGTGGAATGGATTCATTCCGATAGGCGTCTTGTAAGCGGTCTGATAAGCCCAGAGCGCATCTGCAAGCCTGGTGCTCCAGTCTCCTCTATGAGGCTTGACAATCTTCTCCAATATGCGTTTTATCTCTCTGTTAGACACCTCGGCTTGCCCATTGGTCTGGGGATGGTAAGCTGTTACCACCTTGTGAACAATGCCATGCTTCTTTCACAAACCTGTCAATCTCCTGTTACAAAAATAAGTGCCTTGATCACTCACGATTGCTCGTGGTGATCCAAAGCGACAGATAATATTATTTCAAACAAAAAAATAACAACGTTAGCATCATCAGTACGGGTAAGAATTGCTTCCACCCATTTAGAGACATAATCAACAGCTAACAATATGTATAAGAAATCACCAGAGTTTGGAAATGGACCCATGAAGTCAATGCCCCAAACATAAAAAATTTCACAAAACAACATAAGTTGTTGGGGACATCTCATCCCTCTTGGATATATTTCCAAACCCCTGGCATGGGTGGCAAGATTCACAGAAAGCAGTTGCATCCTTAAAAAGTGTGGGCTACTAGAATCCACAGTCTAAAATTTTTCTACCTGTTCTTTGAGGACCAAAATGTCCACCACTCTCAGAAGAGTGGCAGGCCTCTAAAATTGACTGGAATTCTGATTGTGGCACACACCTTCAAATTATCTGGTCAGCACCACATTTCCATAAATATGGGTCATCCCATATATAATATTTGGACTCGCTTTTAAGCTTGTCCATTTGATGCTTAGTAAAATTAGGAGGGAAGGTACAACTAATCAGATAATTAGCAATACGTGCGTACCAAGGAACCACCTCAGATATTGCGTGCAATGTATCAAATGGAAAAGCATCATTGATAGGAGTGGAGTCACTCTTAATGTGCTCTAGGTGACTCAAGTGGTCCGCCACTAAATTTTGGGATCTACTCCTATCTTTGATTTCTAAATCAAATTCTTGCAGCAACAATATCCAACGGATTAACCTTGGTTTGGACTCTTTTTTAGCTAACAAATATTTTAGAGCTACATGGTCTGAGTATACTACCACCTTAATACCAAGTAAATAGGCTCGGAATTTATCCAGAGCAAAAACAATAGCCAAAAGCTCTTTCTCAGTGGTAGTATAATTAGACTGAGCAACGTCTAAGGTCTTAGAAGCATAAGCAATTATATAAGGGTCCTTACCTTCGCGCTGAGAGCGCTGCTCCTACTGCATATTTAGAGGCGTCACACATTATCTCAAATGGCTAACTCCGGTCGGGCCCTCTCACAATTGGAGCTTGAGTCAAGAAAATCTTCAACTTATCAAATGCTTCCATGTAGTCCTCACTCAGCTCGAAGTCAACATCCTTCTGCAGCAGTCGAGATAAAGGCAATGCTACCTTATTGAAGTCCTTGATAAATCACCAGCAGAAACTTTCATGACCAAGAAACAAACGGACTTCTCTCACAGAGGAGGGGTAAGGTAAACCAGAAATAACATCTACCTTTGCTGGATCAACTGAAATACCAGTATTAGAAACAACATGTCCTAGAACAATACCTTGTTTTACCATAAAATGACATTTTTCAAAATTCAATACAAAGTTTGAACTAACACACATGTTTAATACTCTAGCTAAACTATCCAGACAAAGGTCAAATGAATCACCATACACACTAAAATTATCCATAAAAACTTTCATACAGCTCTCAAGAAGATCTGAGAAAATACTCATCATGCACCTTTGAAACGTAGCTGGTGCATTACTTAAGCCAAAAGGCATTCTCTTATATGCATACATTCCAAAGAGACATGTAAAAGTAGTTTTGTCCTAATCTTCAAGAGCTATATGAATTTGAAAATAGCCAGTGTAACCATCTAAAAAATAGTAGTGTGATTTACCTGACAGGCGATCAAGCATTTGATCGATGAAAGGCAGTGGGTAGTGATCCTTGCGAATAGCCTGGTTGAGGCGCCTATAATCAATGTACACTCTCCAGGAGTTCTGCACTCTAGTTGCCATGAGTTTCCCATGCTCATTCTTCATTGTTGTGATGCCAGACTTCTTTGGTACCACCTGTACTGGGCTAACCCATTCACTATCCGAGATTGGATAGATGATGTCAGCTTCAAGCAGTCTGGTCACTTCCTTCTTGACAACTTCTAAGATGGTGGAGTTCAACCGCCTTTGAAGTTGACGGATAGGCCTTGATCCCTCTTCTAAAAATATGCGGTGCTCATAGACTTGAGGGCTGATGCCTACTATATCTGCCAAGCTCCACCCAATAGCTTTCTTGTGTCTTCTAAGCACACTAAGCAACTGCTCCTCTTGTTGGGAAGTGAGTTCCTGTGCAATAATAACTGGGAGCTTCTGATTATCCTCAAGATAAGCATACTTGAGGTGGGGTGAAAGGGGCTTCAACTCCTTTTTGAGCTCATGGCTGGGCACTTGATCATCTGGAGCCATTGATGGTGGCAAAGTATCTTCAGTAAGCTCAGAGGGTTTCTCCACACTTGCACCTTGCTCCATGTGCATCTCTTCTACTTTTTCTTGGTGAACTTCAGCCACTGTCTCATCAATGATGTCACACTGGAAGATAGAGTGATCTTCCAGAGGGTGCTTCATAGCTTCATCCAGGTTGAAACTCATTGCTCTGCCATCTATCTCAAAAAGAGTAAGTTTTTGAGAAGGCATCCAATTTGAACCTCGAAGTCTTCAGAAATGGCCTTCCAAGCAGGATGGATGATGGTCTTCCTGAGTCATTAGGGGGCATCTCAAAAATGTAGACGTCAATAGGGAATGTCAACCCCTTAATGCTCACCAGCACGTCTTCAGCAATTCCAACCACTTAGATTATGCTTTTATCTGCTAAAACAAAATTTGCTGCCGACCTTTTTAAGGGAGGGAGCCTCAAGACATCAGATACAGATAATGGCATAATACTAACACATGAACCTAAATCATACATGCAGTCAAAACATTGTACACCCTCAATAGTAATAGTAACCATGCATAGACTGGGATCACCACATTTCTCCGGTATAGCACCCATTAAAGTAGAAATAGAGCTACCTAGTGGAATAGTTTCTAAATCATGTATTTTTATCTTTATTCATACATAGATCTTTTAGAAACTTAGCATACTTAGGTACCTGGCGAATAGCATAAAAAAGGGGAATAGTTACCTTAACCTTTTTGAAGATCTCCACCATCTTGGGGTCTAGCTCCATTTGCTTTCTGGGTTTCCTAGCAAGGTGTGGAAAGGGAATGGGAATGGCGTCTCTCACAGAATCATCTTCCTTAAGTGCTCCATTCCTTGGTTGAACCGCTTCTTCTTCAACCGCATCTTGTGCTTCCTCTTCTTCTTAAACATCTTCTACCTTAACAATGTTTTCAACTTGGTTGTCTTCATGTGAGCTTGGCTCCTCAGAACTCCTCTCTTGCAGTGTGGTTCCGGACCTCAAAGTAATGGTATTGATTCCACCTTTGGGGTTAGGTAAGGGTTGAGAGGAAAGTGCATTAGAGCTTGAAGGTTGATTGTTGGGAGTGGAAGGTGGTTCCATCCGGGAGATGAGATATTGTAAAGTGGAGATAAGACCAGTGATGCTAGAGGTAAGTGTATTCTGAAGGTCTTTTTGTCCTTGTACAATGGAGCAAAGCATCTCATCATTAGAGGAGGAGGAGGGTAAGTAATCTGAGGGGCTCGTGGTTGGTTGTTCTAAGGCGCTTGGGCTTGCCTTCGGTGAGGTGCTCGGTAAGTCTGGCCTTGGTTCTGCTGTTGGTGTGGTGGGTTCTATTGATACCGGTTCTGCTGATAGTTGTTGTTGTTGTTGTTCCATTTCTGATTTCCACTGTTTTCTCTGCCTCCTTGGTTGTAGTTGTCCCTCCATCCTTGGTTGGAATTGTCTCTCCACCCTTGGTTGGAATTATCTCTCCATCCCTAGTTGGAGTTGTCTTGCCAACCCTGATTATAGTTCCCACCTTGGTTATAATTACCGCCTTATTGATAGTACCCTTGATTCGGACGGTTATAATAGTTATTGGTAGCCGCCAAGGTGTTGTCTTCTTGTTAGAGTTGTTGACATTCATTAGTGTAATGGGAATAGCAGGCACATATTCCACACACTCTCTGAGGAACCAACTGTTGACACTGTTGCTGTGGAGGAGGCTGAGGTTGCTGTTGATTCAGTTGGAGCTGCTTCAGTATATTGGTCATCTCTTCCAGAGTCTTTGTGAGAGCAGCAGTCTCACAACTAGAGCATCAATCTCACATATTCTCACTACTAGAGCTGCTGGCATTCCGGGTGCACTTAGCTAGATTGGTGATCAGTTGCCACGCTTCTGTCACCGTCTTGAACTTAGTCAGAGAGCCATTACTCGCAACATCTAATATAGTCTTGTCTTGAGGCTTCATGACTTGGCAAAAATAGCTAATCAACACCAACTGGTCAGTCTTGTGATGGGGACATGAGTCTAGGAGATTCCTGAAGCATTTCTAATACTCCTAAAGAGTCTCTGATTCACCATGGATAATGCAGGAGATTTCTTTCCTTAGTCTATCTGTAACTTCAGCTGGAAAGAACTTGTCCAGGAATTCCCTTCTGAGCAGATCCCAATTAGTAACAACTTCTTCAGGTTGACTGTAGAACCACTCCCTTGCCTTTCCCTCAAGAGAAAACGGGAAGGCATATAACCAAATAGTAGCCTCATCTGCACCATGACGCCTAGTAGTTGAGCAGGCCGTCTGAAAATCCCTAAGGTGCTTGATAGGCTCTTGAGCAGGTAAGCCATGAAACTTAGGCAGTAGATTGATTAGCGCAGTCTTCAGTTCAAAATCTGCAGCTAAATTTAGATGATGCGCTTGATACGGTTGCAGTGTAAAGTCCGGAGCTCCTGCTTCCTAGAGAGTAATCCTTCTGGGCTCTGCCATATTACCTACGCGTAAATCAACAGAATCAGTAGAAGAGGAGCTTGTTTCTTCTTCAAATGGCGCTTCAGATTCGCCTTTAGATAAGACTGGTGAATTGGTAGAAACCACTTCACCACCTTCAGAGGCTAACCGACGCTGAGCTCGCCTAATACGTGTAATAGTTTTCTCGATCTCAGGATCAAATGTGGCTAAGCTCGGATCAGGTAGTGAAAACGTCATTCAATGAAAGAAACATACAGCTCATGGTAATAAAATAAAATATATTAAGAAAATTAAACTATAAATAGAATAAAAATGCAAATATGTAAATATAAAAATATTTACACTAACCAATAATTTAGCACACTGTTGCAACTTCCTAGCAATGGCGGCAAAAATTGATGGGCAGAAAATTGCCGATTAAGAATTTATAATGAAAATAGCGTTGCAACTACAGTTCTTAACTGACGAAAATTCCACTTATCAATTTAAAAACAGTTGTCACACTTTAAGAATAAAATACTGGGAGTAGATTTCCCAGGTCGTCTCCCAACGAGTTGACAAAAGAGTGCAATTTATTGGTCATAAATTTTCTGAGAATATTTAGAGTTGTGGAATAGAGAAATAAATGACTATTAATTAAAGCAATAAAAATTAAGAAGAGATTTTTATATAATTAAAATAAAAGCCTTGACTAGGAGAAGATTAATCGAAATTTCTATCCTTGTTGGATTTTTTCAAGTATAATAGTAAGAGGTTGTTCTTCTACTTAGTTATCCCTTACCTAATAAAGGAAAGTCAAGTAACTAACCAACTCTGATTCACAAGTCCTAATCCCTTCCCAAGAAAGGATTAGAGTTAGAGACTAGAGAGTCAGCCAACAACTTCTAATTACAAATTAACACTTGTGTATTCCAACTCAAGAGTCTCCTATTAATCAACTCTAAAGTCAAGTTGGAAGTCTACTCCATTGACATGGATGCCATTTTTGCAGACATGTGAAGGGAGTAGAAAGGAGACATGGTAATTAAAATCAAACAAATAATGAAATTAAATGTAAAAATAACTCTTGCATTAATAATTCCCAAAATCAAAAATATCCATATGTAACTCTGAACAAATTGAATGGAAAGCAAAAGAGTAAGGAAATAAGAAAGCAAACTGTAGTGATAGAAACTTCAATCGGAGGTAGTAACTCTCTCAAGATCCAAACCAAAAGCATAAAACTAAAAATCTATAAATGTGAAGAACCCTAGAGGAAGTAGTGTTTTCTCTCTAGAATTCAAAAACTAAAACTGAAACTATATAAATGTGAATGTGTGTTGAGTCTCTACTTGTCCCCAAGCTCTAGTCTGCGTTTCTGGGCCGAAAACTGGGTTAAAAACCAGCCCAAAATTGCCCTCAGCATCTTCTACAGTTGCAGCACGTGGCGTATGTCACGTGTATGCGTGAGTCACGCATACACGTCGATGCTCTTCTTCGCGTGTCACGCGTACGCATCAATTACGCATACGCGTCGCTGTGCGACTTCGCCGGTCACGCGTACGTGTCGCTGTGAAAAGCTCCAAGTCACGTGCACGCATGAGCCATGCGTGTGCGTCGATCCTCGCTGGTCATCTCCTTTGTTTCTTGTGTTCCTTCCATTTTTGCGAGCTTCCTTTCCATCCTTCAAGCCATTCCTGCCCTATATAGCCTGAAAACACTTAACACACAGATCACGGCATCGAATGGTATAAAAGGGAATAAAAAATATACAATTTAAAGGCTTGGGAAGCAAGTTTTCAATAATAGAACAAAATTAGGAAGGATTTGTAAAACCATGCAATTTATATGAATAAGTGTGCGAAGAACTGATAAAGGCCACTCAATTTAGCACAAGATAAACCATAAAATAGTGATTTATCACTCGGATAGGCAGAAAATGAGTGGATTTGGTTAAGCGATCCACGATCACCCAAACCGCATCAAATCCCGACTTAGTCCTCGGTAATGCAGTCACAAAGTCCATCGCAATTTCTTCCCACTTCTATTGAGGAATCTCAAGTGGCTGTAAAATTCCCGACGGTCTCTGGTGTTTTATCTTCACCTTCTGACACGTCAAGCACTTAGACACGACTGCCGCTACATCATTCTTCATCCCAGGCCACCAGAACATCTTCTTTAGATCATAGTATATCTTCGTACTTCCTGGATGAATAGAAAACCCACTGTTGTGAGCTTCTGACAATAATTCTTGTCTCTAACTCCTGACATCTGGCACACAAATTCTCCCCTTATACCTCCACAATCCTCCATCATCCCTAGTGAATTCTCCACGCCTCTTCTTACCAACCGGTTGAAATAATCGCTGAAGTTCTTGCTCATCTTGCTGAGCCTTCTGAATCTCTGACTTAAAAGTACTCGAAATCTGCAACTGGTTCAAACAAACTCTTCCGAAAACTTCACCAATATCTAGCTTGAGATCTACAAAATTATCCACCAACTCTTCCTCTTTAATCATCATCCAAGCTATCGTGAAAGACTTCCGACTCAATGCATCCGCCACCACATTCGTCTTTCCGGGGTGATAACTTAATTCAAAATCATAATCCTTCAGAAGCTCCATCCACCTCCTTTGATGCATATTGAGCTCTTTCTGATCAAAGATGTACTTGAGACTCTTGTGATCAGAAAATACGCTAAACCTTACTCCGTACAAGTGGTGCCTCCAGATCTTCAATGCAAACACAACCGCCGCCTATTCCAAGTCATGAGTTAGGAAATTTACCTCATGCGATCTTAGCTAACGCGAAGCGTAAGCCACCATGTTTCGGTGTTGCATCAACACGCAACCCAAACCCTTCAACGAAGTATCACAGTATACTTCAAACAGTTCATGCGGTTCCGGCAAAATCAAAACAGGCACTGAAGTTAACCTTTGTTTCAAAGTCTGAAAACTTTGTTCACACTCTGACATCCACACAAACGGTACCTCTTTCCTTGTCAACTTAGTCATCGGTAATGCAATCCGGGAAAATCCCTCAATGAATCTTCGGTAATATCCGGCCAAGCCGAAGAAACTTCTAACCTCCGTCACCGTAGTCGGTCTCTCCCATTTCATCATTGCCTCTACTTTCGAAGGATCTACGGCTATCGCTCCTTTGCTCACCACGAGACATAAGAACTTTACTTCATCCTTCCAGAACTCGCATTTGGATAACTTAGCATACAATTTTCACTCCTTTAGAATTTGCAACACAATCCTCAAGTGTTCTTCATGTTCTTCTTCTGTCTTTGAGTAAACTAGAATGTCGTCTATGAAAACCACCACGAATTTGTCCAAAAAGGGACGAAATACTCTGGTCATGTAATCCATGAACACAGCAGGTGCATTCGTCAACACAAAGGACATTACCGTAAACTCGTAGTGCCCATAGTGCATCCTCAACACAGTTTTCGGAATGTCATCTTCCTTCGCCCTTATCTGATGGTAACCGGACCTCAGATCAATCTTGGAGAACACCCCAGATCCTTGTAGTTGATCCATTAAGTCATCTATCCTAGGTAGTGGGTACTTGTTCTTCACAGTCACTTTGTTTAACTGCCGGTAATCCATGTAAAGTCGCATTCCTCCGTCCTTCTTCTTCACCAATAAAACTAGCGCTCCCTACAGAGATACACTCGGTCGAATGAACCTCTTGTTCAGAAGCTCTTCAAATTGAGTTTTTAATTCTGCCAGCTCTACCGAAGCCATTCGATACGGTGCAATCGACACTGGTCTAGCTCCCGGCACCAAGTCAATCGCAAATTCAATTTCCCTTTGAGGTGAAAATTCAGGAATATCTTCTGGGAATACTTCAGGAAAGTCCCTAACTACCAAAATCTGATCTTAGTTCTGTGCATCACCTAAAGCATTCGCAACCAACAATATATATCCCTAACACTCTTCTCCACTACAGTTCACCATCACAGAGTTTAGGTAATAACCCTCAGCTATCACTGCTCCACTTTCTCCTTCTGGCATAAACCGAATCGATTGCTCAAACCAATCCAGCAAAACCCGATTCCTTGACATCCAATCAAACCCCAAAATCATCTCTAACCCAACCATTGGCAAGTAAATCAAATCATGTACAAAGTTTCTACCCTCAATCTTGAAAGCTATTTGCCTACAACCTGACCTAGTCACAACTGTCTGATGCGGAGTATGAACATACAAATCAAACACTAATTCTGACACTTTCAATCCTAGTTCCTCAACTTTGTTAAATGCAATAAAAGAATGCAAAGCTCCAGTATCATATAATGCAACCAATGTTTTATCACTAATTAAGCATATACCTCTCATCAAAGGATCCGCCTTCACCGCATCTTGGGCGTTCACAGCAAACACCTGACCTTGTTGGTTCTGGCCGGCATTCTGAGTCTTCCTCCAACGAGTGCAATCTCTCGCAATTTGACCAGGGAATCCGCAGTTGAAGCAACCACCTATACCAATCTTGCAAGATTCATTCGGATGAAAATGCCCACAACGATCACAAGTTAAATCCGGAAAAGCCTTACTCTAATTACCTCTTCCTCTCTCCTGGTGGTACTGATCAAAAGTGGGCCCCTAACATTGCCTTGACCTTGGGGCACATGTCCTCCTCTCTTGAAGCTTTGGGCTCTTGGTTGAAAGTACTTTCCGCGCCCATGGTTATTATTTCCTCCACGAGTGTCCCTTGACGAAGCTACCTTCTTTGAACACTCCACAACCACCCTCGCTTTGTTCACTAGTTCTGAAAAGATTTGAATCTCAAGAGGAGCCACAGCAGTCATAACAGCACCCCTCAAGCCTCCTTGGTACTTAATACACTTCCACCTCTCATAGGTCTCTCTGGGGCACCCTAACACACCCTAGAGAACCTACATAGCTCCTCAAATCGACTAGTGTAGTCTACCACAGACAAAGAGCCTTGCTTCAGCTGCATAAGCTCCAACTCCCTCGCCTCTCTGACTTTTTTAGGAAAATATTTCTTGTAGAAGGCTGTCTGGAATACATCCCAAGGAATCTCTGCATTCGCAAGCGCAGCAACTGGCACTCTCCTTGCCACCAATGTTGCGCCTCTCCTAACAACTGATAGGCCGCTGCGTGGCCTCTGTCACGCGTCCGCGTGGGTCACGCGGTCGCGTCATTTGGAGTTTTCCTTGTCACGCAGTCGCGTCAGTCATGCGACCGTGTCATATGTGTTTCGATCGAGGTGCGCGGTCGCGTCAGTCATGCGGCCGCGTCAATGCCTTTTTGCGCTGACTTGCGGCCACGTCGCCCATGCGATCGCATGGCTGCCAGTTTCTTCAAAAACTCTGTTTTGTGCTTTCCTTCCATTTTTGTATGTTTCCTTTCCATCCTTTAAGTCATTCCTGCCTTAGAAGATCTGAAAGTACTCAACACACTAATCACGGCATCGAATGGAAATAAAGGTAATTAAAATAATTAATTTTAAAGCATAGGAAACATGTTTTTCACATACATCACATAATAAGGAAGGGAAAGTAAAACCATGTAATTAATATGAATAAGTGGGTGAAGGATTGAATAAATCACTCAGATTAAGCACAAAATATATCATAAAATATGGGTTTATTAGCCGCGAATTCTACAAACTGATTAACCGGGACATGCTAAGCTTGTAGTGTGCATTCCATAGCTCGAAACCAATTGTCTGCTTCAGTCGGGTTGTTTGAACCTTTGAAAGTCGGTGGATGAACCTTAAGGAATGTAGCCAAGGTCATCGGAGCACCTCCCAAGTCATTACCATTCCCGTCTCCATTTTCATTTCCATCCCCCTTCCGATTTCATTACCATTTTTGTTGCTGGCTGGTTGACCTAACTTCAGCATAGCTTGCAGAGTCGTAGCAGCATTCGCCTCCATAGTATTAGCAAGATTAGCCATTACTGCCATAAAATCGGCATGGTTATCGGCCAGCTGTTCATTTCCAGTCTCTCCTCATGAACGCATACGACCTCGTTTGCGAGTAGCCATTAGGGTTCCTGTCTACACCAAACAATCAATATCAAGGTGATGAGTCTCAATATCAAAAGCCTAGTGCTTCAATTATCCCAAAAAGGCACTCACAAACAAGCATGCTATGCAATATCAAGTAGATAACCTAATAGCATCAAAGAAAAAGACACAGAGTATGCAATGAAGCACAATCGATCCATCCCTCAGGCTCACGAGGATGAACTGCTCTGATACAACTAAATGTAACACCCTAATTACTCTAAGCCTTACCTCGCGTCGTAAAGCAAATGTTAATCAAAGGTTACGATAAGTCTAAAACTCATACGTATCTTTATATAGAAAGAAATAATAATTCTAGAAGCCCGATGAAGGATTAAGCTAAAAAAAATAGAATTTGAAAAAAGCGCAAAACGTTCACAAGTAGCTACACTAATTGAGTCACAAGATATACATACAGATATCAAGATATATATAGATATATAAGGGTATAAGAGTCTAGTCGCGGCTCGCGGAGTTTAAGCCGGCTAGTTATATACAGTCATACAAAGTTTAGAAAAGTAAAACAACTTATACAGAATTTCCTCTCAAAGTAAGCCTCTAGGAAAAATAAATACAAAAGATGAGAGAACTAAGCAAAATAAACCAAAAGACTTCAAAACATAGCCAGGATCCTCCGCTCTATCACCATCAAAGCAACTTAACGAGGTGGGTTGTGACCTGCATCTGAAAAACAACAATAGAGTATGGAATGAGAACCGGAGGTTCTCAGTATGGTAACAGTGGCCAGTGATGTAAGATATAAGACTCCTGGACACCAGAGGCAATCCTAGAGCTTCATATCCATCATGAGATTCAGACTTAAAACATAAGTAAAATTTTAAAACATAACTTAAAACCATGATATTAAAGGGGTAATCTAACTTAGTGGAATTTCTAATCTATTTGTTTCACCGCTGTCCCACAGCCTTCACCAACCTATCCTCCATGCGATCCCATCGCCATCGCCTTCCGAACCTCCTCAATCCCAATAGAATACACAGATAAGAGCATTGCAAGTAAAGCACAAGTATAAGCATGTATATCAAGTAATTCAGATAGGCAAACAATACAAGTCGGTAAAGCAAGCAAATAGATAAAAAATGCACATGATGAATGCCTGTCCTATTTGGTTGTGATATCACATTGTCGGTTTAACTGCCAAACCGACACATCTCCATGGAGTTGTACCCCTTCGGTCTCATATTGGGAACCCCCGAGATATCAAGCTCGGATCACGGTCCAAGATGTCAGTACCTGCACACTATAGTGATTCCGAAGGGATGCAAGCGGGATACTCTTATCACATACCTCACATCTCAGCGTAAGCGGGATAAACCTACCGTCCTTACGCCGTCGCCACGACTTCGACAGGCGGGATTAACCTACTGTCCTTGCCAAGCGCATAACGTCTCAACAAATCTCTGTAGATAACAGTAATCCAGTGGTTTTCAGAAAATCATTTTTCAGTATATCAATAATTCATCATTCCATTCCGAGTCCTAGACTCATAATTTCCACAATTCTTTATATCAATCGCTATTACTGTACTTCGTCATCTCTCTCAGTAAATTCATCCTCAGTACACCAGAAACCTAAGCCTCTGTTTTCTAAGTTCACATAAAATTCACTTATTTAAGTTCTTAATTGTTCTCTATTAGTCTTTAGACCTAATCATAAATTTTACCCTTAATTTACATCTTAGGGAAGTTTAGAAGGATTAGAGAACCTTTTGAAAACATGTAAAATTATTTTTCTGCAAAACAGGGGTCTCGCGTATGCAAGCCCCTGTCTCGCGTATGCATGCTGTTTGAAAAGGGGTGGTCACGTACACAACCACCTACTCGCGTACGCAAGTGTCTCAACCCGAATGGGTTGCTCGTGTTGCGTGTTGAAATTCTCGTACGCAAGGGTTAAAATTTGGTTGCTCGCATATGCAGGCAGTGTTTCGCGTACGCAAGTTACCAAACCCAAAAGGGTTGGTCGCGTCGCGTGCACCCTATCGCGTACGCAGCCCATACCAGATTTAGAAAAATTTTAAATGCTGTAGAATTCAGTTTTTGGCACCAAACTTTGAACAGTCATAACTTTCCCTACAAAAATCTATTTCCTACAATCTTTATATGAATTTAAAGCTCTCAAAGCCACCTTTAATTTAAAACAAAGTTCATTCAATTTTAAGCTTTGAGGAACAAGTTATGCTCTGTCAAAGTTTACTAAAAACTAGTTTTTACCAAAAACCACAACGTTCTCAACTTTCCAAAATTCAAAACCAAAACCAAGTTAAAGCCAAATTAATTCTAATTCACATCAAATCCTACCCTTTTGGGTCACAATTCACCACTCTTACCGAATTTGTACTCACATTATACACTCCTCAACTTCAATAATCAATTATATTACACTAAAATAATTTCTCACCCAACACAATCATCAATCATCATTATATTATTAAAAGTCATCTCAATCAATCTCATTTGTTCTCAACAACAATATTCAACATTATTTATCCACATCAACATCATTATTCATCAAAATCACTCAAAGTCATCAATTCATCATGCATCATTAATCATCCAATTCAGCAAGCCATTTCAATCCAACCTATCCTATGGGTCACTAGCCTAAGTGTCCAGAAATATTATATTTTACAAAGAGAAACCCGAAACTATACCTTGGCCAATTCCTAATATGCACTAAAACCCAAAATGTTGTACAAATCAAGCTTCCACAAGTTCTCAAGTCACCAAATCCACTTCCAAGCTATTCAAGTTACCAATATTCTCCATACAACACCAATTCAAGCTATATACACATAATTCATAACTAAATCAACCTAGGATTCATCAAAATCACAATTTCGCAAGGGTTGAAAATAAACTCACCTTATCCAAAATTGATTGGGTTAAACCCAATAGGAACTAAAGGCTAGAGTGTACCTAAACATCCAAAATTACAAAATTTCATTTATTACAAAACCCAAAAATTTGAAATTTTTAGGGCAGGAAACTGGGCAGGGAATTTCGAGAAACTTACCACAAGGCTTAGCTAGAAGTGACAGGCTCGGCGAGAGCTTCACGTAGCCGCTAATGGCATGTGAATCAGAGCACCGTAACTCGAGATATGGCTGATTGAAGAAGAGAGTTTATAGTAACTCTTCTCCCCTCTTCACTCTCAACTTGCAGCTGTGTTTGGTGTGTTTGAGTGTAAAATGAGGCTGAATGAGTTCACAATGAACTTATATATGTTGGGTTTGGGCCCAACTTGGGCCCGATTCAACCCGTTAGCATTTTTGGCCCGTTTGGCCCAATTTCGGGTCAAACCTTTAAAATTAATGTCCGGTTTTCAGTTCTAAATATTTTCCTAAGGTTTTCAACTATTTTTAATTATTCTCGCACAGTACCGGACCGATTTAAGTCGGTACTGCCGGTTCATTTACCGGTTCGCATTTTTATGCGATTTTTCGCAGAAAATTACATTTTCAACTCAGAAAAATCTACTGAGTCTGAAAATCATATTTAACATTTCTAATTCACATTCTAAATTTTGCTATTTTGGGAAATTTAATTATTTAATTAAACGGTTAATTACTCGCGATTTTTACATGGTATGCGGTGCACAAATTCAACAAATTCAGGCAAATAATTGAAGTATCAACAACCCATGAGAAAAAAATTTGAACACTTGTAATTCAACAAACAAACAATTAAGCAAAATTTAAGCTAGATTATTATAACTAAATAAAGATAAATGAAAATTAACCAAGCAAATAAACAAACAAAGAAGAGTAGAGATAGAAGAAGAAGAAGAAAGAAAGAAGAAGAAAAGAGAAGGGAGAAGGGGAGTGGTGACGCGGTGGTGGCGATTCCCGCAGCGGCGGGGTGGTGGTTGCCGGAAAAAGGGGCTGGGCGGGGCTTGAGGCAGCAGCAGCCCAGAAGAAGAAGAAGATTGGCTTGGGGGGGCTGGCGCAATTGTGTTCTGTTTCTAATTACTACCCAGAACGCAACTTGTGCGTACGCATAAGGAAGTGTACGCACGCACAGAAGGGAAAAACAAAGGGGATGCGAATGCACAGGGTGTGCGAGCGCTCCTGGTAGGAAGGGTGTAGCTATGTGTGTGCACGCATAGAGCTGTGTGCACGTACAAAAGACTTTTTTTTAAACAGGGCAAAAGGACCATGTGTGCGTACACACAGAATGAAAATGTGCTGGGGTGCGCTCGCATAAGAGCTACGAATAGAGCGTGTGTAAACAAGTGTGCGTAAGCACAGGTGTGTGCGTGTGCACAAGTATTGAAAATCAGGGGAAGTGTGCGTACGCAAAGGGGTATGCGCACGCACAATGCTCTGTTTTTGTAACATTTTTAATGCCTTTAAGGCATCAACCATAGTATCAATCAAAGGTTTTCAACCCCAAAACATATCATTCTTTAAAAATAGATAATCAAACATAAAATGCAACTAAATTAAGCCTAGAATTCAATCAAACGAAGCTAATCAAAGAGATAAAATTCAATAAACAAAAACTAAAAGAGAGAAGAGTTAGAAGGATGTTACCATGATGGGTGTCTCCCACCTAGCACTTTGGTTTATAGTCCTCAAGTTGGACTTGTTGAGTGAAGCTTGTGTCAAGGTGGCTTCTGCTTCCACTAATCCTTGAGTTGCCACCCAAGTTTGCTCTTCCAAAATCCTCTAGGATCCCAAACGAAGTACATTAAGCTCTCAAGCAACCTCAAGTAAGCAATTGGGACCCAAGATTGTTGGTTGTAGAATTATATGTCCGGATCCCACACTTTAGTTTCCCTATCATCCTCTTGTTGATTCTTGCTCTTGCACTTGGATGGACAACCTCCTAAACCACCTTTGAAGCACCAAATCAATTCTTGGAATCTTCCTTGTTGAACCTTGCACCATTTATGCTTTGAACTCCTTTGGCAACCAACACCCATATCTTCATTGTTGAACACCTCAAGAAGGATCTTAAGTTGGTGATCCATTTCCAAAAGAGCATATTGGTGTGGTAATGAGCGGATATTTTATACGCTTTTTAGCATCATTTTCATATAGTTTTTAGTATGTTTTATTTAGTTTTTATAGGTTTTAGTGTTAAATTTACATTTTTGGATTCTACTTTGAGTTTTTGTGTTTTTGTACAATTTTATATAATTTATGGCTGAAATTGAGGAGCTGGAGCAAAAGTTTGATTCAGAGACAGAGAAAGCACTGTAGATGCTGTCTGAATCTGACCTCCTTGCATTCAGAAGAGATTTTCTGGAGCTACAAGAATCCAAATGCAGCGTTCTCAACGGCTATGGAAAGCTGAATTCCAAAGCTTTTTGGCAATGTATAATAGTCCATACTTTGCTTTAGATTAGAAGGCCCAAAACTGGCGTCCAGCGCCAGTTTCTTGCCCCTTTCCAAGCGTCCAGTGCCCACAAAGGAGAGACCAGCGTCCAAACTCCCAGAGAGGACCCCCTAGCCAGCATTTCACACCCTAGAGGCCTCATAGCACGTGAATCTTATCAAAGCTTAGCCCAAAAACTTACCAAGTGGGCCCCAGAAATAGATTTTAGCACTAAAAAGACTGTTTTATCCTTACTAGTCATTTGTTTAGTATTTAAGGGATTATATTTATGTTATTCAAATAGATCCTCTCGGAGGACACACACTTCACACGTTTTTACCATTGTATTTCATTTCAGTATGAGTTTCTAAACCTCCTAGGTTGAGGGGAGGAGCCCTGCTGAGTCCTATGAATTAATAAAAGTATTCCTGTTTCTTCTTCGATCCGTGTTTGATTTATTTCTAAGATACATACTCGTTCTTCAACATGGTGAATAGGATGATCAATAACAATCAGCTCTGTTCATCATACTAGGACCGCGTGATAAGAACTAGATTGGGAGTTAGGGATTATATCACAACAGATAAGGATTATTCAGTAAAGGGCATACCCAAAGACACAGCGGAAACATAAAAGATAGATAAAGGTTTTTCCTACTAGACCTCTAAGATACCTTGATAAACCACTATTTTATGGTTTATCTTGTGCTTAATTGAGTGGTTTTTATCAATCCTTTGCACACTTGTTCATACAAATTGCATGATTTTACAATTCCTTTCTAGTTTTGTTCCATAATTGAAATCTTGCTTCCTAAGCCCTTAATTTGTGTATTTTAATTTCCCTTTATACCATTTGATGCCGTGATCTATGTGTTAAGTGTTTTCAGGCTTTATAGGGCAGGAATAGCTTAGAGGATGGAGAGGAAGCTTGCAAAAATAGAAGGAGTGATAAACCCCATTTGTAGGGTTTATCTTGTGCTTAATTTAGAGGATTTTATGACCTTTTACCCACATTTATTCAATGAAATAGCATGGTTTCATGATTGTCTCCCAATTTGTGCTTAAGTGTGAAAACATGCTTTCTAGGTCCTTAATTAGCTAAATTTAATTCACCTTTGATTCCACTAGATATCTTGATTTGTTTGTTAAGTGATTTCAGGTTGAAAAGGCTAGGAATGGATCAATGAAGTGAAGAGAAAAGCATGTAAAATGGAGAACACATGGAAGAAGCCAAAGATTAGAGAAACATCATCCACGCGCACGCGCACGGTACGCGCACACGTGGATCGCGAAATCTACAGGGACGTGCACGTGCACTGTACGCGTACGCACCGGTCTCTGCACGTGCTTTTTTAATAGAAAATGTGCCCAGCGATTTCTGAGAGCTGTGGGGCCAAGTTGCAACCAACTTTGGCGCCAGAAATGCTTCAAAGGACCAAGGATTGAAGGGAGTTGAGAAATTTTCATTCTTTGGCTCATTGATAAATCACTATTTTATGGTTTATCTTGCACTCAATTGAGTGGATTTCATCAACTCTTTACACACTTATTCATAATATTTGCATGGTTTTATATTTCCTTCCTGATTTTGTGCTATGATTGAAAACATGCTTCTTTGATCTTATATTTACTTATTATTAATCCTCCCCTATTACCATTAGATGCCTTGATATGTGTGTTAAGTGTTTTCAGAGATTACAGGGCATGAATGGTTCAGAGGATGGAAAGGAAGCATGCAAAAGTGGAAGGAATACAATAAGTTGGAGAAATTGCTAAGCTATCCAGCCTGACCTCTTCGCACTCAAACGGCTATAACTTTAGCTACATAAGTCCAAATGACGCGGTTCTAGTTGCGTTGGAAAGCTAACGTCCGGGGCTTCGATTTGATATATAATATGCCATAGTTGCTCTGACGCTAGATGACGCAAACGCGTGATCTACGCGGACACGTCGCATCTGCGAACTTCAATCCGCGTGGCCGCGTGGACGACGCCTCCGCGTCACTTGTCCGCGACCTGAACGTACCAAAATATGCAGGGGGCGATTTCTGGGCTATTTCTGACCCAGTTTTTGGCCCAGAAAGCACAGATTGGAGGCTATAAAGTGGGGGAATGCATCCATTCTAAAGAGAGCTCGCATATTTTTACTACTTTCCATGATTTAGATTTAGTTTGAGAGAGGTTCTCTCCTCTCTCTCTTAGGATTAGGATTTAGGACTTCTCTTAGTTTTTAAGAGTGACTCTCGATACAGGTTTCATGTTTCTTGTTTTAAGCTTCCCTTTTCACTTTTATTTATTTATTCCAGCACTTGAGTTGATTTTACTTTTATAATTTAATTTATGAATTATTCCATGTTACAGATTGTTATTTGAATTAATGATATTTGAGGTATTTCAGTTATTGATTGCTTTCTTTTTAATTTATGTTATCATTGTTTCCGATCTGAAGACATTCTATTCCAGCAATTTACTTTTTCCCTTTTTGGTCTTGGTTAAGAAATCAGTAACTCAACATTATTAAACTCAGCATAATTGATAATCGTTATCTTGCTAATTGAACTGAACTTCAATGATCCCAACTTTTTCTTAGGAAATAAATAGGATTCGAAGGTCAAACTAATTAGTCCCTTGACTTTCTTTTACTTTAGTAAAGGTTAACTAAGTGGAATTAAGATTCAACTTTCACTATTGTTGAGAGGAATAACTAAGTTGGACTTCCAATTTCTCTTACCTTGCCAAAAGTTTGCTTGCAGTTTATTTATTTCAATTGCCATTTACTCTACTTGTCATTCAAATCACTTGCTTCTCACCTTCTAAACCCCGATTACAACCTTTATAGCCAATAATAAGAACATACTTCCTTGCAGTTCCTTGAGAAGGCGACCCGAGGTTTGAATACTCGGTTAACAATTTTTAAAGGGGTTTGTTACTTGTGACACCCAAAACGTTTGTACGAAGGGATTTCTGTCGGTTTAGAGACTATATCTACAACGCGACTGTTTTTATGAACTTCTTTACTGGCAAAAGTCCCTAACGTCAAAATGGCGCCGTTGCCGGGGAATCGCTAACGTGTGCCTTATTATTGGTTATTGTAAATATTTTTCTTTTACTTGTTTATTTATTTTTGTTTTTCCTTTTTATTTTTCATTTGCTTCCATGAATTCTCACCCCTCTCGCTTTGAGTTTGGTTCTAACTTTATTGAAGGAAATAGAAGTTATAGCAGGAATATGCATCAAGGTCAGACCAATCAAGGATGGATGGAGCCAAGAGGATCTAATCAACCCTTTAGGCAGCAACACCCTCCGAGATATCCTGAACAAAGACCATTCTACCGTGCATACCCAGCTGAAAGATGTGGTGGACAGCCTTGTAACTACCAACAAGCCCCACCCCGTGCATATAAACCATCCTTTCAACATAACCTCGAACCACCACACTCACAAGCTTCTCTTCACCATTCGCCACCATATGATCCTTCCTTACCCCAGTACCAATCCAATCACTCCCAATCACCACCACTTTCCTATGTATCATGCCCAAGTCCGGCAACCCGAGAAGCAGAGGTTCGCCTAAAGGAAACAGTAAATAAACTTCAAACAACCATTCGACAACTGGAGCAAACAATAATTCAATGGGTTTCTAGGCGCTCAAATACACAAGGATCAGCCACAGCCCCATGTGAACAGTCTAACGAAGAGCGTAGCATGAAGGAGATACCAGAAACTCCAGTGGACAAGACAGAGAATGAATTCGTACTAGAACAGGTAGAAGAAGCTGTCATTGTTCAAGAAGAAGAGTTGGTTGAAGATCTAGGAGATGCTGAACCTCCATGGGAACCCAGAACTGAGGAGAACTCCGTCAAGGACGCTACAGTTGATGCTAAGGAGGACATTGTACAATCTCCTAGGCAAGTTGTTTATGAAGAATCAGACGGAATGACCCAGGACACAAATTCCCTTGATGATGATAATCACAAGTCAAATTCTCTTAGTAATGAACTGGCATCCGCAAGTGAATTCTCTGAGGTCGAAGAATCTTCCCCAAGTGAATATGAAGACAATGCGGAGGTAGATTTCTCTCAACCTCCAATCTATGACTCAAGTAATGAGGAAGACATAGAAGACTTTGACCAGGACACAGATACAATTGTAGAGCCTTGCAAGGAAGTGGAGGAATTCACAGAAGAGCACAAGGGAGTAGAACTTACAGAACTACCAGAAACACCTACCCCAAGGCCATTACCACCTAATACAAGCTTCAAGTGGGTACAATCCTTAACCTATAACTTTACTTATTCACTTGAATATGGTTTGCTTGAAACAGATGGCCAGCTTAGAGCTCTTTGCGGCTTTAAGAGTAAGAGGAAAATGGCTCGTACTCAGAGTTGGTGGACAAGGTTCAATAAGGTTCCACGTTTCACCTCGAAGTACATGGATTGGTATCATGCTCAATTGCATGGATCACGGAGAACATTTGGTCACCATGGTGAGATTCTACTTTTTAAACCGCCCGGATGGAAACATGTAGATCAAGACGGAGGCGGATTTAAAAGCAAGGCTTGGGATCCTGGAGTTTATTCTAACATTTTTCACCCCGGGAGCCTAACAATCTGTTTGAAGCTGTTCAGAAGCTTTACATGCCTAGTTTGGGATCCCGGAGGCTCTTGGCATTCCAAGTACTGGTGGAGATTTTTGGACGAATTTAAACATAAGCCACCATAACAGAAAGCTCCTCCAATGTCCAACTTAAGGACTTTAACTAAAAGTGCTAGGTGGGAGACAACCCACCATGGTATGGTCGCTTCTTTTTCAGTTTATTTCTTGTTAATTGTTTTTGTTTTTATTTCCCTTTCATTTTACTTTATTGAACCTGGAATCATGCATAGCATTCACATTAATCATTACATTCTGCATTTTTCACGCGTAAAAAAAAAAAGCCATGCAACGCGACCGCATCAGCGACGCGTCCGCGTCGCAAGGAGAGGGGAGAAAATAAAAACGAACAGAGAGTCACGTTGGAGCGTGGCTGGAGGCGTGCCAATGGCACAAATCGTCCCATGTGACCGCGTCGCTGACGCGTCCGCATCGAGTGGGAATACTAGCCTCCCATGCGGCCGCGTAACCAGGATTTCGACATAATAATGGTGCACAGCCGAAAGTTGTGCTAGAGTGGTGCTAGACTAGCGCTGGACGCGCAGTCCATCTCACGCGACAGTGTGCCCCACGCGGCCGCGTCACATCCTACTGAGTGCCCACTCACGCGATCGCGTGCCCCACGCGATCGCGTCACCCAACATTTGGCAATTAATGATTTTTGAACAGAGAGTTGTGCGAGAGTGAGGCTGTCCTCGCGCCAGTAGTATAAAACGGGTCACGCGACCGCGTGACCGACGCAACCGCATCAATCAGTTTAAGCGCAAGCCGCGCGACCGCGTGCCTCACGCGACCGCATCGCTTGCGCCGCACAGCTTATCCTAATTTGCCAAATATCTTATCTTTTCTCCCCCAATCCTAATTTTTCCTCCCTCCTTTCTTACTTACCTCTTCTTCCCTTCTTTTCCTTCTCATTCTTCTTATCTTTTATTTTATTTTACTTATTTTATTTGCATATTTCATTCATTGCATTTTAATTTTGTGCATATTTTTTTCTTTTCTTTTCTACATTTATTATTTTTCCTTTGGTGTTGATTTTCTTATTTAACTATTGCAACTTTTCTGGTATTATTTGGTGCTTAATGACTTGTTTACATTGTTGGGTAATATTATTTAAATCAATGCTATTCTTTTATGATATTTGTATTCCTTTTTGCATTGACATGAGCTTATACTGTCTTTCATTACCCACACTCTCCTCCCCTATGTTTCAAATCTTGCACCACTGGTATGCCATGGCTTCTATTGTTTTTTCACGTACATGTTGAAGCTTCCATGTAAATGAGACCCTTATCATTTGGCATTAACCCACCCATACTTCATTTATTTTCTTATCTTTATTATTGGGTTACCTTTCTTCCCTTTTTCTTTCAAGATGGCCACCCAGAAGGGAACTGGAAGACGTTTACATGGGGAGACAAACAAGTACATCAGCACAATCCTTGAAGAAAAGCATCAGTTGGAACAGCCCGTCCACCTGCACATCTCTGCATGCACCGAGGACGGTGCAATCTTTAAGTGTGGGGAGGTCGATACCGATCTCCATGGGTTAGTTACTCCTTTATCTCAACACCAATGATTTATTTTCCTTATTCATTGTTGCATTTGCATGTTTGATTGCATATTTGTTTAATTTTTTTGCATATTTTACCACTTGGTTGAAGTAATATTTTCTTTTTCAAGAAAATTTTTAGAGAATTTCACTAATTTGAATAAAATTTAATGTTACACTTGTTTGAAGAGATATTATACTGGAACATGGTTTAGAACTCGAACACACAAAACCTGTGAGATTTTGAGTCTATTTGAATTGGTTACATTTTATCAACCAAAATTCTGTTTTAGTGTGTATTTTTCTCTCTAAAATTGTGATCTTTGTCTTGCTTAATTCTATATTTCCATTGTTTGATGTATACATGCACTTATATGATTGAGGCCTTTGTTTCACTGAGCTTACATACCCATATGGCCTTACCTTTCATTATCCTTTGCAAACCAATTTGAGCCTATTTTACCCCTTTGTTCTTTACTTTAGCATATCATTAACTCTAAGCGGAAAACAATATTGTCCTTAATTTGAATCCTTAGTTAGCTTAGACTAGTGAGAGTGCTCATGTATTAAGTGTGGGGAAAAGTGGGTTTAGAAATATTTGGTTTAAGAATTGGGTGTTATATATCTTTATGAAAATGTGAAAGAAATGTTTAGGATATGTTCATGCATTCAATAATTTAATCATATGCATTGAGAAAAAAAATTTTATATATATTTAAAAAAAAAGAAGAAGAAAAAGAGAAAAAGAAAAGAAAAAGAGCAATTAAGCAAAAATGGGACAAAATGCCCCAAAGTAAGTGAAAGCAATGCATATGTACTGTACTTGAAAATTAGAATGCATGAATATGTGGAAAACATGGTTAATGGATAGTTAGATATTATATTATGATTACATGGATTGTCTAAAGTTAGGTGACAAGTTTAAGTTAATTAAGGATTCAGATTTTAGTCCACTTGGCCAAATACAATCCTACCTTGACCCTAACCCCATTACAACCCTTAAAAGACCTCTTGATTTGTGTATTTGTGCATTAAATTTATGTTGATTATTAGAAGAAGAGCAAGCCTTAGAAAGCAAGGTTAGTAGAGAATTAAGAGAATCGAACCTTAAACACTTGAGTGATTAGAGTGTATACACTACCAGTGAGGGTTCGATGCTCGATTCTTTGTTCCTGGCTTTCATGAGCTATTTTCTTCTGCAAGTCTATTTGTACTTCATTTTTATGATTTGAATTAGTGAAATCCAGTTCATGTATGTTCTTAAAAGATTTGTTTACTTTTAACCAAGTAGGTAGAAATATTCTGCATATAGTTGCATTCATGCAGATAGGTTGCATTTCATGCATTCTACCATTCCTCTTCATCTTTATAGCATCTCTTGAGCTTAGCATGAGGACATGCTAATGTTTAAGTGTGAGGAGGTTGATAAACCACTATTTTATGGTTTATCTTGTGCTCAATTGAGTGGATTTCATCAACTCTTTACACACTTATTCATAATATTTGCATGGTTTTATATTTCTTTCCTGATTTTGTGCTATGATTGAAAACATGCTTCTTTGATCTTATATTTACTTATTATTAATCCTCCCCTATTACCATTATATGCCTTGATATGTGTGTTAAGTGTTTTCAGAGATTACAGGGCAGGAATGGTTCAGAGGATGGAAAGGAAGCATACAAAAGTGGAAGGAATACAATAAGTTGGAGAAATTGTTAAGCTGTCTAGCCTGACCTCTTCGCACTCAAATGGCTATAAATTTAGCTACAGAGGTTCAAACGACGCGGTTCTAGTTGCGTTGGAAAGCTAACATTCGGGGCTTCGATTTGATATATAATATGCCATAGTTGCTCTGACGCTAGGTGACGCGAACGCGTGATCCACGCGGACGCGTCGCATATGCGAACTTCAATCCGCGCGGCCGCGTGGACGATGCCTTCACGTCACTTGTCCGCGACCTGAACGTACCAGAATACGCAGGGGGCGATTTCTGGGCTGTTTCTGACCCAGTTTTTGGCCCAGAAGCACAGATTGGAGGCTATAAAGTGGAGGAATGCATCCATTCTAAAGAGAGCTCGCATTTTTTTACTACTTTCCATGATTTAGGTTTAGTTTGAGAGAGGTTCTCTCCTCTCTCTCTTAGGATTAGGATTTAGGACTTCTCTTAGTTTTTAAGAGGGACTCTCGATCCAGGTTTTATGTTTCTTGTTTTAAGCTTCCCTTTTCACTTTTATTTATTTATTCCAGCACTTGAGTTGATTATTTACTTTTATAATTTAATTTATGAATTATTCCATTTTACAGATTGTTATTTGAATTAATGATATTTGAGGTATTTCAGTTATTGATTGCTTTCTTTTTAATTTATGTTATCATTGTTTCCAATCTGAAGACATTCTATTCCAGCAATTTACTTTTTTCCTTTTTGGTCTTGGTTAAGAAATCAGTAAGTCAACATTATTAAACTCAGCATAATTGATAATCGTTATCTTGCTAATTGAACTGAACTTCAATGATCCCAACTTTTTCTTAGGAAATAAATAGGATTCGAAGGTCAAACTAATTAGTCCCTTGACTTTTCTTTACTTTAGTAAAGGTTAACTAAGTGGAATTAAGATTCAACTTTCACTATTG
Source organism: Arachis ipaensis (assembly GCF_059453495.1). Taxonomy (NCBI): domain Eukaryota; kingdom Viridiplantae; phylum Streptophyta; class Magnoliopsida; order Fabales; family Fabaceae; genus Arachis; species Arachis ipaensis. Next base: position 66,016,851 of record NC_142443.1, read on the forward strand.
TTGAGAGGAATAACTAAGTTGGACTTCCAATTTCTCTTACCTTGCCAAAAGTTTGCTTGCAGTTTATTTATTTCAATTGCCATTTACTCTACTTGTCATTCAAATCACTTGCTTCTCACCTTCTAAACCCCGATTACAACCTTTATAGCCAATAATAAGAACATACTTCCTTGCAGTTCTTTGAGAAGACGACCCGAGGTTTGAATACTCGGTTAACAATTTTAAAGGAGTTTGTTACTTGTGACACCCAAAACGTTTGTACGAAGGGATTTCTGTCGGTTTAGAGACTATATCTACAACGCGACTGTTTTTATGAACTTCTTTACTGGCAAAAATCTCTAACGTCACTCATTCACACACATTAGGATTAGTTTAGAGTTAGGTTCTAGAGAGAGAAACTTTTTTCTCTCTAGAATTAGGATTAGGATTAGGTTTAATTCTTAGATCTTGGTTTCAATTCATGCTTTTATCTTCTTCTACCTCTCAATTCATCATTCTTCTATTCTTTTGTTGTAATTTCCTTTATGTTGTTTCTATATTTTGTTGTAGATCTACTCTTGTGTCTTCTACTTTCTTCCAATTCAATTTGAGGTAATTCATAATAATTGTGTTCCTTTTGATTGTTGTTGTTAATTTCTTACATTCAATTGTTGTTAGATTCTATTCTTGCTATCAATTTACTATGCTTTTCTTTTGTGCCTTCCAAGTGTTTGATGAAATGCTAGGTTGGGTTTTAGTGTAGATTTTGTTCCTCTTAGCCTAGGTGGAGTGATTAGTGACGCTTGAGTCATCTAATTTCTTTGTTGATTGATAATTAGAAGTTGCTAATTTATTTGGATACCACTAAAGCTAGTCTTTTCCTTAGGAGTTGGCTAGGACTTGTGGAATCAAGTTAATTCATCCACTTGACTTTCTTCCATGGTTAGAGGTTAACTAAGTGATAGCAATGGACAATTTGTGGTCACAATTGAGGAGGATAACTAGGATAGGACTTCTAGTTCTCATATCTTGCCAAGAGCTTTGTTAATTGTTAGTTTATTTTCTTTGCCATTTATATTTCTTGTCTAAAATCTCAAAAACCCCAAACATACCTCATAACTAATAACAAGACATTTTATCGCAATTCCTAGGGAGAACGACCCGAGGTTCAATACTTCGGTTTATAAATTTAGGGGTTTGTACTTGTGACAAACAATCTTTTGTATAAAAGGATTAATGTTAGTTTAGAAACTATACTTGCAATGAGAATTCATTTGTGAAATTCTAAAGCGTCAAAATCCGTTAATCAAAATGGCGCCGTTACTAGGGAATTGCAATGGTGTTATGTTATTGGTTATTGTACATATGTGAATATTGTGAATAGCTTTATTTTTGGATTGCTTGTTAGTTTTTGCTAGTTTTAAGACTTTGTTTCATTCTTTCTTGTTAGATTTTGTTTCTTATCTTCTCTTTTCATTATGAATTCTCACTTTGGCTATGAGTGTGTGATAAACCACTATTTTATGGTTTATCTTGTGTTCAATTGAGTGGTTTTATCAAGTCTTTACCCACTTATTCATATTATTTGCATGATTTTACAATTCCATCTTAGTGTTACTCTATGGTTGAAAACTTGCTTCCTAGAATCTTTAATTTTTGTATTTTAATTCTCCTTTATACCATTCGATACCGTGATCCATGTGTTAAGTGTTTTAGGCTTTAAAGGGCAAAAATGGCTTAGGGAATGGAGAGGAAGATTGCAAAAATGGAAGAAACACAAGAAACTAAGGAGATAACCAGCGAGCATCGATGTGCACGCATGGCTCATGCGAGTGCGAGATATGGAGAAATTTGCAGCGATGTATGCGCGTGCCTGACGCGTACGCGTGGATTGGAGTCTACACAAACACGCGTGCACGTGACTGACGCGTATGCGTGACACGCCAAGACGACCAGCAACGCGTACACGTGACTGACGCATACGCGTGACATGCGCGATCTGCAGAAATAACAGAAAACACTGGGGGCAATTTCGGGCCAAGTTTTGACCCAGTTTTCGGCCCAGAAACACAGACTAGAGCCAGAAAACATGCAGAGACTCAACACACATTCTCATTAGCATAGTTTTAGTTTTTAGATCGGAATCTAGAGAGAAAATTACTCTTCCTCTAGGTTTTTTTTACATTCATAGTTTATTAGTTTTATGCTTTTGCTTTGTATATTGAAGAGTCATCACCTCCGTTGAAGATACTATTCTAGTTTGTTTTCTTACTCTTTTATTATTCCATATTCTTAATTCTTGTTTAGAGTTACAATTGGATTATTTTTAGAATTTATTAATGCAAAGGATTACTTTTACTTTTAACTGAATCGTAGTTATTGTCTATCATGTCTTCCTTTTATTCCTTATTTAATTCTATGCAAGTAATTTTCATGTCAATGGAGTAGATTTCCAACTTGACATGGGGGTTGATTAAAAGGAGACACTCAAGTTGGAATACTCAAGTGATTAGTTAAATTGAAAGTTAATGGCTAATTCTGTATTTACTAACGCTAGACCTTCCCAAGGGAGAGGACTAGGATTTGTGAATAAGAGTTAGCTCAATCACTTGACTTTCCTTTATTTAGTAAGGGTTAACTAAGTGAAAATAACAACCTCTTTACGCTACACTTAAAATAATTCCAACAAGGAAAGAACTTCCAATTAATCATTCCGCACCCATCAATTTTTGGCGCCGTTGCCGGAGAGTTGCAATTGTGTGCTAAATTATTAATTAGTGTACACATTTTTAATTTTTGTGTATTTTATTTTATTTTATTACCATGAGCTATATGTTTCTTTCATTGAATGACGCGTTCACTTCCTGATCCGAGCTTAGCCGCATTTGATCCTGAAATTGAAAGAACTCTTTCACGTATTATGCGGGCTCGGCGTAGGCTAGCCTCTGAGGGTGGTGAAGTAATTATTATCAATTCACCAGTCTCATCTGAGGGCGAATCTGAAGCGCTATCTGAGGAAGAAACAAGCTCCGTCTCTACTAATCTAGTTGATTTAGGCGTAGGTAACATGGCGGCAACCAGGAGGATCACTCTCTAGGAGGCAGGAGCCCCAGACTTTACTCTGCAACCGTATCAAGTGCATCACCCAAATTTGGCTGCAGATTTTGAACTGAAGACTGCACTAATCAACTTGATGCTCAAGTTTCATGGCTTACCTGCTCAGGAGCCTATCAAGCACCTAAGGGATTTTCAGACAGCCTGTTTTACTGTTAGGCATCATGGTGCAGATGAAACTTCTATTTTTCTGATTGCCTTCCCGTTTTCTCTTGAGGGAAAGGCGAGGGAGTGGTACTACACTCAACCTAAAGCGACCGTCACTAACTGAGATACGCTTAGGAAAAAATTCCTGGAAAAATACTTTCCAGCTGAAGTTATAGATAGATTGAGGAAAGAGATTTCCTGCATCATTCAAGGTGAATCAGAAACTCTTTATGAGTACCGAGAGCGCTTCAAGAATCTTCTGGACGCATGCCACCATTATATGATTGACAAGTTAGTGTTGATCAGCTACTTCACTCAAGGCATGAAGCCTCGGGATAAAACTACATTGGATGGTGCTAGTAGTGGTTCTCTAAAAAAGTACAAGACCGCAGATGAAGCATGGCAACTGATCAGTGACTTAGCTCAGTCCACTCGAAATCACAGGCACAGAAACAGCCACTCAAAGGCTGTTGCAGAGGTTTCCTCTAGCAGTGAGACTACTTCCGTCACACAAGCTATATGTGAAATGACCAACCTACTGAAGCAGATGCAATTGAATCAACAACAAACTCTGCCTCCCCTACCACAACAAATCCAACAGTTGATCCCCCAAAGAGTATGCGGAATTTATGCTGATTATAGTCATTACACTGATGAGTGCTCGCAGCTCAAACAAGAAGACAACACTGTGGTAGCTACTCATAACTTCTATGATCGCCCAAATCAAGGATACAATCAACAAGGCAGCAATTACAACCAAGGTTGGCAAGACAACTCCAACCAGGGATGGAGAGACCATTCCAACCAGGGAGGGAAGGATAATTCTAACCAAGGTTGGAGGGACAACTACAACAGAGGAGGCAGAGACAACAATGGAAATCAAAGGTGGAACAACAACAATAGGCAGCAGAATCAGAACCAGCCATACAGAGCACCTCACTTAAGGTAGTCCCAAGGACCCCAACACAACCAACAACAGGCCACTCAGATCACTTATCCTCCTTCCTCATCAAATGATGAGATGCTTCGTTCTCTTGCACAAGGACAACAAGACATGCAGACTACACTGAACTCTACTCTAAATGGTCTGAATGCCACTTTACAAGCTCTCGTCTCCCGGATAGATTCATTACCTACTCCCACCAACCAGTCTTCAAGCTCCAGTGGAATTCCTTCTCAACCCTTACCTAATCCCAAAGGTGGCATCAATGCCATCACCTTGAGGTCCAGAACCACACTACAAGAGAGGAACCAGGAGGAGCCAAACCCACAAGAACACGCCCCAGTTGAAGACTTAGTTGAAGTGAAAGATGCTGAAGAGGAAGAGGAAGTACAAGACATGGTTGAAGAAGAAGTAGTTCAGCCAAAGAATGGAGCACCAAAGGACACAGAGGCTGCAAGTGGCACCATTCCTATCCCATTTTCACACCTTGTAAGGAAGTTCAGGAAGCAGATGGAACTTGATCCCAAAATGGTAGAAATTTTCAAAAAGATTGAGGTAACTGTTCCCCTTTTTTATGTTATTCAACAAGTACCTAAATATGCAAAGTTTCTTGAATATTTATGCATACATAAAGATAAAATTAATGAACTAGAAACTATTCCTTTAGGTAGTTCTATATCTGCTTTAATGGGGGCTATACCTGAAAAATGTAGTGACCCAGGTCCATGCATGGTTAACTGTACCATTAGAGGTGTAATATTTTCTGACTACATGTGTGATTTAGGAGTGTGTGTTAGTATAATGCCATTGTCTATATATGATGCTTTGAGGCTCCCTCCCTTAAAAAGGTTGGAAGCTCATTTTGTGTTAGCAGATAAAAGCATTATTACAGTGGTTGAAATCGCTGAAGACGTGTTGGTGAGCATTAAAGGGCTCATATTTCCCATTGACTTCTATATTTTGGAAATGCCCCCTAATGACTCAGGAAGACCATCATCAATCCTACTTGGAAGGCCATTCCTGAAGACTTCGAAGTTCAAGCTGGATGCCTTCTCAGGAACTTACTCCTTTGAGATAGATAGCAGAGCTGTAAGTTTCAGTTTAAATGAAGCTATGAAGCACCCTCCAGAAGATCATTCTATCTTCCAGTGCGATATCATTGATGAAATTGTAGCTGAAGTTCACCAAGAAGAAGCAGAAGAGAGGCACATGGAGCAAGGTCTAAGTGTGGGGACACCCTCTGAACACAATGAGGATACTTTGCCATTATCACTAGCTCCAGATGATCCAGAGCCCAGCCATGAGCAGATAGTAGAATTAAAACCCCTTCCATCCCACCTCAAGTATGCTTACCTTGAGGATAATCAAAAGCTCCCAGTTATCATTGCAAGGGAACTCACTCCCCAACAAGAGGAGCAGCTGCTCATTGTGTTGAGAAAACACAAGAGAGCAATTGGGTGGAGCTTGGTGGATATAGTAGGAATTAGTCCTCGAGTTTGTGAGCACAGAATATTGTTAGAAGAGGGAGCAAAACCTGTCTGTCAACCCCAAAGAAGATTGAATCCCACCATCTTAGAAGTTGTCAAGAAAGAAGTGACCAGGCTACTTGAAGTAGATATCATCTACCCCATCTCAGACAGTGAATGGGTCAGTCCAGTACAAGTGGTGCCCAAGAAGTCTGGAGTCACAACAGTAAAAATGAGCATGGAGAGCTCCTGACAACTAGATTGTAGAATTTATGGAGAGTTTGCATTGATTATAGGCGTTGATGAGCGGATATTTTATACGCTTTTTGGGGTTAATTTCATATAGTTTTGAGTATGTTCTAGTTAGTTTTTAGTCTATTTTCATTAGTTTTTAGGAAAAATTCATATTTCTGGACTTTACTATGAGTTGTGTGTTTTTCTGTAATTTCAGGTATTTTTCTGGCTGAAATTGAAGGAGCTGAGCAAAAATCTAATTCAGGCTGAAAAAGGACTGCTGATGCTGTTGGATTCTGACCTCCCTGCACTCAAAGTAGATTTTCTGGAGCTACAGAACTCGAAATGGCATGCTTCCAATTGCGTTGGAAAGTAGACATCGAGGGCTTTCCAGCAATATATAATAGTCCATACTTTGCACAAGGATAGACGACATAAACTGGCGTTCAACGCCAGTTCTCTGCCCAATTCTGGCGTCCAGCGCCAGAAAAGGATCAAAAGCTGGAGTTGAACGCCCAAACTGGCACAAAAACTGGCGTTCAACTCCACAAATGGCCTCTGCACGTGAATTGATTAAATCTCAGCCCCAGCACACACCAAGTGGGCCCCAGAAGTGGATCTCTGCATCATCCATCATAGTTTACTCATTTTTTGTAAACCTAGGCTACTAGTTTAGTATTTAAACAACTTTTAGAGACTTATTTTGCATCTCATGACATTTAGATCAAAACTTTGTACTCTTTGACGGCATGAGTCTCTAAACCCCATTGTTGGGGGTGAGGAGCTCTGCTGTGTCTCGATGAATTAATGCAAGTAATTCTGTTTTCTATTCAACATGCGTGTTCCTATCTAAGATATTCATTCGCACTTCAACCTGAATGTGATGAACGTGACAATCATCATCATTCCCTATGAACGCGTGCCTGACAACCACTTCCGTTCTACTTTAGACTGAATGAGTATCTCTTAGATCTCTTAATCGGAATCTTCGTGGTATAAGCTAGATTGATGGCGGCATTCATGAGAGTCCGGAAAGTCTAACCTTGTCTGTGGTATTCCGAGTAGGACTCAGGGATTGAATGACTGTGACGTGCTTCAAACTCGTGAGTGCTGGGCGTAGTGACAGACGCAAAAGGATAGTAAATCCTATTCCGGTACGATTGAGAACCTGCAGATGATTAGCCGTGCGGTGACAGCGCACCTGGACCATTTTCACTGGAAGGATGGATGGTAGCCATTGACAACGGTGATCCACCAATACACAGCTTGCCATAGGAGGACGTGCATGCATGAATCAGAATACAGAGAAAAGCAGAGATTCAGAACACAAAGCATCTCCAAAACCCCAACATATTCTCCATTACTGCACAACAAGTAACCTTTAATCCATGCTCTCTTGTTTATTCGCAATTCAACTGATAAATATAATTGACTTCCTGACTAAGAATTACAAGATAACCATAGATTGCTTCAAACTAACAATCTCCGTGGGATTCGACCCTTACTCACGTAAGGTATTACTTGGACGACCCAGTGCACTTGCTGGTTAGTGGTACGCGTTGTGAAAAGTGTGATTCACAATTCGTGCACCAAGCGTCTCAACCAAGCTACTCGCAAGGATCACTACCCCTTGCCATTTATTGATCAGATGCTTGATCGCCTGTCAGGTAAATCCCATTACTGCTTTTTAGATGGTTATACAGGCTACTTTCAAATTCATATAGCTCCTGAAGATCAGGAAAAGACTACTTTTACAGGTCCCTTTGGAACGTATGCATATAAGAGGATGTCTTTTGGCTTATGTAATGCACCGGCTACTTTCCAAAGATGCATGACGAGTATCTTTTCAGATCTTATTGAGAGCTGTATGGAAGTTTCTATGGATGATTTCAGCGTATATGGTGATTTGTTTAACCTTTGCTTGGATAGTTTAGCTAGAGTATTAGACAGGTGTGTTAGTTCAAACCTTGTTTTAAATTTTGAAAAATGTCACTTTATGGTAAAACAAGGTATTGTACTAGGACATGTTGTTTTTAATACTGGTATTTTTGTAGATCCAGTCAAGGTAGATGTCATTTTTAGTTTACCTTACCCCTCCTCCGTGAGGGAAGTCCGTTCGTTCCTTGGCCATGCAGGTTTTTACAGGAGATTTATTAAGGACTTCAGTAAGGTAGCATTGCCTTTATCCAGACTGCTGCAGAAAGATGTTGAGTTTGAGTTCAGTGAGGATTGCATGCAAGCATTTGATAAGCTGAAAATCGCCCTGACTCAAGCTCCAATTGTGAGAGGACCAGACTGGAGCCAGCCTTTTGAGATTATGTGTGATGCCTCCAACCATGCAGTAGGAGCAGCGCTAGCTCAGCACGAAGGTAAGGATTCTTTCGTAATTGCTTATGCGTCTAAGACCTTAGACGCTGCTCAGTCTAGTTACACTACCACTGAAAAAGAGCTTTTGGCTATTGGTTTTGCTCTGGATAAATTCCGAGCCTATTTACTGGGTACTATAATGGTAGTGTACTCGGACCATGCAGCTCTAAAATATTTATTAGCTAAAAAAGAGTCCAAACTAAGGTTGATACGTTGGATACTGTTACTGCAAGAATTTGATTTAGAAATTAAGGATAGGAGTGGTAACTAGAATTTAGTGGCAGACCACTTGAGTCGCCTTGAGCACATTAAGGATGACTCCACTCCTATCAATGATGCTTTTCCATTTGATAGCTTGCATGCAGTATCTGAAGTAGTTCCTTGGTACGCACCTGTAGCTAATTATCTAGTTAGCCATACTTTCCCTCCAAATTTTACTAAACATCAAAGGGACAAGCTGAAAAGCGAGTCTAAATATTATATATGGGATGATCCATATTTATGGAGGTGTGGTGCTGACCAGGTAATTAGAAGGTGTGTGCCCCAATCAGAATTCCAGTCCATTTTAGAGGCCTGCCACTCTTCTGAGAGTGGAGGACATTTTGGCCCTTAAAGAACAGCTAGAAAAATCTTATACTGTGGATTTTAGTGGCCCACTCTTTTCAAAGATGCTGTTGCTTTTTGTAAATCTTGTTCCCCATGCCAAAGGTTTGGTAATATATCCAAGAGGGATGAGATGCCACAACAGATTATGTTATTCTGTGAAATTTTTTATGTTTGGGGTATTGACTTTATGGGTCCATTTCCAAACTCTAGTGGTTATCTTTATATACTGTTAGCTGTGGATTATGTTTCTAAATGGGTGGAAGCAATTCCTACCCGTACTGATGATGCTAACACTGTTGTTTTCTTTGTTAGAAACCATATTATATGTCGCTTTGGATCACCACGAGCAATCGTGAGTGATCAAGGCACTCACTTTTGTAACATGAGATTAGCAGGAATACTGAAGAAGCACGAGATTGTTCACAAAGTAGCAACAGCATACCATCCCTAGACCGATGGGCAAGAAGAGGTATCTAATAGAGAAATAAAGCACATTCTGGAAAAGATGGTCAAGCCCCATAGGAAGGACTGGAGCACCAGACTTGTTGATGCGCTCTGGGCATATCGGACAGCGTACAAGACACCCATTGGGATGAGCCCCTTCTGCTTAGTGTACGAAAAAGCTTGCCACCTTCCAGTAGAGGTGGAACACAAGGCTTTCTCGGCTGTGAGAGAGTGCATCATGGGATTCGAGCAAGCTGGTGCTGAAAGGAAGCTGCAACTGGCAGAACTGGAGACCCTTTAACTCGAAGCATATGAAAACTCCAGATTATACAAAGAGAAGATGAAGGCTGTGCATGACAAGCATATCAAGAGAAGAGAGTTCAGACCAGGAGATCTGGTTCTCCTTTACAACTCCAGGTTGAGACTCATGCCAGGAAAGCTGAGATCCAGATGGGAAGGTCCCTACAGAGTGGAGAAAGCAGAGCCATATAGCGTCTTCCACCTGCGTCATCCTTCAAGTTCCAATTGCATCAAGGTCAATGTACATCGCCTAAAGCTTTATCATGGTGAGAAGATGAGGGAACACAAAGAGCTAGAGGTATTCCTCTTGGAGGACCCACCAACAGAAGCAGAATGAGCTTGAAGACCGTCCAACTTAAGGACGTAAAAGCAAAGTACTAGGTGGGAGAAAACCCACCATGGTATGATCATTCCGTTTCAGTCTTAGTTTTATTTTATTTTATTCTACTTTATTTTTCTTAGTGACTCTTCTCATAATCTCTGCATATAGTCTGCATTTGCATTTGCATTCTGCATTAAAAAAAAGCACACGACGCACAAGCGTCACTGACGCGCACACGTCATGTGTGCATGCGAAGCAAAGAAGAAAGAAACAGAGAGTTACGCTGAATCATAGCTGGAGGCGTGCTTTAGGCACAAGCACGCCCAAGTGAACGCGTCCTTGACGCGTCCGCGTCACTTGCAAAATCAGCCTTCCACGCGTGCGCGTCACCCACGCGTACGTGTGGCCCTGCAAAATCGGCGTAAATGAGTGTATGGCCAGAGAGTTATGATGGTGTGGGCTGGAGTTGTGCTAGAAGCACAAACCCCATCACGCGTACACGTCCCTCATGCGTACGCATCATTTTTTCAATTCAAGCCATTCATGCGTGCGCGTCTCTGACGCGCACGCGTCGCCCTAAATTTTGGCAATGTGCGTATTGAAACAGAGAGTTGTGCGTGCGTAAGGCTGATCTCGTGCCAATAGCACAATTCAGGTCACGCAAACGCGTCCCTGACACGTCTGCGTCACTTGAAAATAGCCCAACCCACGCGAACGCTTGGTGCACGTGTCCGCGTCGCAAGCGACGCACAGTTTATCCAGATCAGCGCCAGAATTTCTATCTTTTCTTTCCTAATCCTAATTCTTTATTCCTTCTTACTTTATTCTTTCTTCTTCTTCTCTCTTTCTTCTTTATTCTTTCTTACTTTTTACTACTTTCTTCTATCCCTCTCCATCTTCTTCATCAAGGTTCTTTTCTTCTTTCCCTTTTTCCTTTTCCATTATTATTTTTATTTATGTTTTCTTCTTCTTTTTCTTTTTAATTTCATTATCTATGTTTTCTTAGTCTTTCTTTTTCTTTTTACATCCTTTTAATTGGTGTTAGAGATTTAATTGGGTAATTATGTTCTTCTATAATTGCTTGTGGATTATTAAGGAGTTGTTTGACAATTATCAATAATTATTTTTTGGTTGTTTTCATGTTCAAATTTAATACTTTCAATGACATATCTACCATGCACACTAAGTGTTTGTGAAAAAGCCCGTATGGCATTGTGCATTTTTAAATTATTCTATTTTTCTACTCTAATGCCTGTTTTTCACAAAATCCCTTTTAATATTTTATTGATTGAATATAATTGTCAATACAAACAGATTGTTAGTTTGAAACATTTGATAATCAAATTGGGCAATTAATGCCTGATCTAAGCTACTCATGCCTTTGCCAGCATGCCAATAAACATCTTGCATCTACTTGCCATAACATGCACTTGCTATATTCCCATTGATGAACTTATCACATGTAGTCGCGACCATGTGTTAACGACATCCTTCTTTACCTTGGCATTGATTATCACTTGTACCGTCCCTTCCTTGCTCTAACCCTTAGCTTTAAATGTTACTTACCTTTTCCCTTTTCAGGATGGCCACCAAGAAGGGTAAAGAGAAAGCTACTCCCAAACTACCGGCAAGGAAAGGAACGAAAAGAGCACTAGCTGCGGAACCATCTTCAACAGCAGTAAAGCCATCAACAAAGCGAGTCAAGAGGATCATCAAGGTTGATGAAAAAGAGAAAGCCTTTCCAGCAAAGGACACTGCGTAGTTCCCTAACCGCTACTGTGAGCAGATGTTCCCCATCCTGGCTGAGCGGAACTATAATAATGAGCACCTACTAATCCTCCCGACCCACATTGTTGAGTTTGTTAATCCCCGCATTGAGAGAAGACAATGGGGATTCCTACGGAAACAGCCACGGCAGGTTAATCTTTCATGGGTAGTTGAATTCTACTCCAATTTCCACATGCCAACCCTGCAGTCTGTCTATGTCTGTCAGAAGCAAGTCCCCATAACAGAAGAAGCTATTCAACGAGCTTTAGATCTTTCCCCTGCTCCAGAAGGATTGGACGCATTCCAAGAAGTCTTTTTTAAGCGCCAGGCATACCAATTTGACTGGGACACCGTCCTCAGAGTTATAGTACAACCTGGCAGTAGATGGGTCTGTGGATACCATCGATCCCAACCTAAAGGAATATTGGCTTCAGCACTCACCTTGGAGGCTCGAGTATGGGCACATATTATGTCCCACTACGTCTTTTCGAGCACTCACGAGTCCTCCTTCACTGCAGATATGGCTGTTCTACTTTGGTGTATCCTTACAGACCAGCCTCTCAACCTACCAAGACACCTCTGGGATGCCATGGGACACGTACAAATTGCAGGCAACCTACCTTTTCCCGCCTTGGTTTTAGATCTAGTCTCAGCTGCTGGAGTTTCCTACAAAGCTGGGGACACCAAGGCCATGATTCCACTGGATGATCAGTACGTCCCCAACGGGAAGTACATCAGACCTCCAGCAGCCACTATCAACCGAACCACAGAACCGCGGAAGATATCCCTTCTCCTTCCACATCACAAGAACCTTCAACAAATCAGCTACTCCTACAGATAATTCAGAGGTTAGACTGACTAGACCGGCAGGCAAAGCGAATGGAATGCCGTAACAAGCGCCAATTTACATACCTCAAGGAGCTGATTGTTGGCAACCACCCACCTGAAGAAGAATCAGACACTCCGGGCTCCACTTCATCTACTAACACAGGGAGCCATGACAATCCCAACTGTGGAGATGCTACTACCAGCCCCCCTTTGTTCCTGACTGATGGTACCGAGGACGGTGCCAAGCTTTAAGTGTGGGAAGGTCGGTCAGTACCTGACTTCCGGAGGTAAATGCTCTTTCTTAGAACCAATAAATTATTTATTTTTCTTTTTTAGGATAGGATAGATTTCATAGAAATAGGTGTTTGCATGCATGATGCCAGGGCATTTTGGCCAGTTTCACTGACCTTTTCTTTACTGTTTTAGGGTAGTTTCATGCATTTTCTTAGTTAATAAGCAAGTTTTGGGTAGATAATCACTTACATCTTGATTCAAGCAAACATTGTGAATTTTATATAATTTTTTTAGAATTACGCATGAATTGAGTGATAAAATAGATGATGCATGATCTCATGAGTTAGAACCTAGCTTTGATGCACTTTACTTGCTTGATTTCAGGACAAAGGAAGCAAGGAAGATGCCATGTTAATAGCCACGTTAGTCTAACTAACGTGACCATTAACGTGGAATGGGAACTAACTTGCAACGTTAATGAGAAAAGTGATCGCCAATAACACCTTCGTGAGCCATCATAACCCACGTTAGTTGCCACGTTAACTACATTAATGTGGAAGCTAACATAGAGGAAAAGTAAAGCTCCAACGTTTGTGGTAAAAGTGGATGCCACTAACATTGGAAAAATGGGCACACTTAGCCACGTTAAGAGTCATGTTAATTACATTAACGTGAACTCTAACGTGGAAGGAACAAAGAAGTGCCAACGTTAGTGACACTCACCTTTGTCACTAATGTTGGACCAAGCCACCATTAGCCACGTTAGTTGCCACGTTAGTTACATTAACGTGGAAGCTAACGTGGAGGAAAGAATTGATGAGCCAACGTTAGTGACACTCACCTTTGTCACTAACATTGAAGATGGCAATCACCACCACGTTAGTGGCCACGTTAATACAATTAACGTGAGGCACTAACGTGAGGAGGGGCGTTTGGAGCGTTAGTGACAAAGGTAAGTGTCACTAATGCTCTCGAGGCTGAGGCATGCCCACGTTAGGAGTCACGTTAGCTACACTAACGTGGACTCTAACGTAGGGAGGAATAGCAACAAGCAAACATTATTGGAAAAGGTGAATGTCAATAACGTTTGCGAAGGACCAAGAGGCAACGTTAGTGGTCACGTTAGTGCCACTAACGTTGAAGTTAATGTGGACCATCTTGGGTTAGGAACGTTAGTGAAAAAGGTGATCATCACTAACGTTCTCGAACCCACATTTTCACTTAACGTTAACACCACTAACGTCCTAACTAACGTCCATGCCTAACTCACACTTTCTCTGCAAGCAAAGCTGAGCCCACTGAAGACTGCAACTGCTTCAACTAAAGATCCAAAGGCCCATATCCAAGACTTGAAGAGCCAACTAGAAGATCAGAAGAGTAGTATATATAGGAGTAGTTTTGAACTAGTAAGGAGGAACTTTTGGGGCATTTTGGAGAACTACACTTTGTATATTTTACTTTCTCTGCAACTTCTAGTTTTAGTTTTCATAATGTACTTTACACTTACGCTTTCCATTCCCAGAGCTATGAACAACTAAACCCCTTTCATTGGGTTAGGGAGCTATGTTGTAATTTGATGGATCAATAATAGTTTTCATTATTCTTCTTCTTTCTTTTCTCTTGATTTTACTAGAAAGCTTTCAATCTTCATCCTATTGGGTAGTTATCTTGGAAAAGAAGCTATTCATACTTGGATCTCTTCGGACCTTGGAAGAGGAATGAAGAGATCATGCTAGAAATACTTTCTCATGTTGGACCAAATTGGGGTTTGGATGGATATGGTGACATATAATCCTACCAGTACTTTGATTTGGGAATACATGTGCTATAATCAGTGACCATACTTCATCTCTTCTCATGAGCAATTAGACCAAGGAATTGGCTATTGATCAAGATTTGAGAGATTGGGTTGCCAAGGAATTGGAATCCAATCACTTAAGATTGTCAAGGAGATCAATGAATGCATTGATTGAGGAGGAGATGAGAATGAACTTGATCCGAAGAATACAACATCTCCTGAGCCCAATGAATCCCCAATTTTTGATCTTACCCATTCTCTTTACTTTCTGCCTTTTACTTTTATGTTCATCTTCCCCATTCCCCATTTAAGATTCTGCAATTTACTTTCTTTCATTTACATTCAGTCCTTTATTTCCAGGAATTACATTTTCTGCTATTTACGTTCCCGCCATTTAATTTCCTGCAATTCTCCAATCAAATTCTGCTTAGCTCAACTAGAACATTCTTCCAATTAAAGTTGCTTGACCAATCAATCCCTGTGGGATTCGACCTCACTCTATTGTGAGTTTTTACTTGACGACAATTCGGTATACTTGTCGAGGGAAATCTGTTGAGAGACAAGTTTCCGTGCATCAATGCATGTTCTATTTGGTTGAAAAATAACAAGTTTCTTTTCATGACTCTATTTTGAAAAATTTTGCTAATTTAAAATTGAAAAAAAAATCTATGTTAAACTTGTTTGAAGACTGTAAATTGGAACATGGTTTAAAGTTAGAACACATAACCTGTGAGATTTGAGCTTAATTACATGGTTACATTATTTAACCATAATATTTTATTCTTGTGTGTTTTCTTCTCTGTGATTGTAATCTATATTTTGTTCCAGTCTATATGTCCAATGTTTAATGTGTTATATGCATGCATATGATTGAGGCCATTTTTTATTAGCTCACTTATCCCAAATAGCCTACCCTTTTATGTCACCTTTGTTAGCCACTTTGAGCCTTTTTATCCCAATTGTTCTATAATTTACCACATCACTAGCCTTAAGAGGAAAAATAATTAAATACCCCAAATTGAATTTTTGGTTAGCTTAAGATAGAGATTTTGTATCAACTTAAGTGTGGGAAAAACTGTGGGAACTTGGGTTAATGAAAGTGTACAGTGCTTAAATGATAAAATATTGAGAAATTGGATACCTACTCATGTAAGACCAGAAAAATTAAAAATCCATGTGCATTAATATATTATGTTTATTAAAAAAATCCAAAAATATTCAATAAATAAGTAAATAAATAAGGGGACAAAATTATCCCAATGCTAAGTTAAGTTAATGAAAAGATCAATACATATGTGATACAAATTAAAAGAAGAGTTGATGCATGAGTAAGTAATGCAATAGTGAAAATTTTGGGTAGCTAGGCATGAATTTAAAAGTATAAAGAGTGTATGTATAGGTAAGAGCTTAAGATAATCAAGGATTCAATTTATAGCTCACTTAGCCATATATATACCCTCACCTTTACCTTAGCCCCATTACAACCTTGAAAAGACCTCATGATGTTTGCATTGGTACATTAAATACTTGTTGATTGATTAGGTGAAGAACAAAGTTTAGAAAGCATGACTAGAGAAGAGTAGAGTGATTACCCTATACACTTGAGTGTTTAGAGTGCATATACACCATCAGTGAGGGTTCAATGCTTGATTCTATGTTTCCTGCTTTCATGAGCTGTCTTCTCACAAGTTTACTTGTCTTTTATTGTATAATTTGAATTAGTCACTACAAGAAAATAAGCCTTTTGCCACGCTTTTAAAGCGTGCCAAAAAGTGCAAAAAAGCGTACCGATAGCTTTTCGCCACGCTTTTTGAGCTATCGGCACGCTTTTGAAAGGGTCACATCGCCAGGGTG
This sequence comes from Arachis ipaensis, assembly GCF_059453495.1. Taxonomy (NCBI): domain Eukaryota; kingdom Viridiplantae; phylum Streptophyta; class Magnoliopsida; order Fabales; family Fabaceae; genus Arachis; species Arachis ipaensis. The sequence continues at coordinate 66,033,254 of NC_142443.1, forward strand.
CCGATTGCTCTATCGCCACGCTTTTGTCAATCTATTGGCACGCTTTATTTTTCGCCACGTTTTTTTCTATTGCCACGCTTTTGTATTATCCTATGGCCACGCTTTAAAAGCGTGCCAAAAAATGGACATATCACCACGCTTTTAAAGCGTGCTCATTAGTTTGGCTTTGGCTACCCTTAAAAAATGTGCCGATAGGTGAAGATATGACTACACTTTTGAAACATGCCGATAGAAAAAGCTATTGCTATGCTTAATAAGCGTGCCAATAGGGGTTTTTTTTCAGTTATTGCCACGTTTTTTTAACGTGCCCGTTGACTCAACTATACAATATGGCCACCCTTTTTAGGCGTGGCTATAAGTTTATTCAATAACCTATTCTTCTTTTCTAATCTTCCTAATAAAACCTTGCAAATTAAAATTCATATATAATTTTAAATCATAATGTATGTGTGCCTTTATATTTGTATTTTTATTATTGAGAGAATATATAAAATAAGAAAGAAACTGCATATACCAATAGGAAGGGAATAATTTTGATGCACACCAATATTTTATAGACATTATTCCACAAATAAGTTCAGTTTCTCAAAGAGAAATTGCTATAGACATTATTCAATAACCACTATTTGCTACTCAACAGAAAAATAAAATAAAATGAAAAAAAGAATTCCACGTTGGTCCTGGCCTCCACTCTGCTCAACAATTGTCATGGCCATTTCAACAATTGGTGCAAATAAAGTGGGATCTAAAATAAATCCATAAGTGTGATTAGGCTCAGTACTACAATACCTAATATGATTCATCAGAGATCCCAGAAGATTAATATAACCTGCAAGTCAAATATGAGGAATAATTTCCCTATACCAACTCAACACTTCCTCAAAACCATTGCAAAACCCGTCATCTGGATAGAAGCTGAAGACATCTTGATCATGTGTTGATGCTGCCATGATATTATAGCATCAACTATTAAAAATTTTAAACTTCAAAGAACAATTATATAACGGAACTAGTATTAGCTTTGAGAGAGATACCATCTCCAAATCCAAAACAAGGAATCAAGTTATCCTCATCAAATGTAGCCAATGTTTTCTCAAGAATAGATATTGCTTGTTCATATGGATTTGGAACATTTCCAGTGTGATGCAAGCTTTTTCGATTAAATGAATTCTTTCCTGCAAACATTATTCAGCAAACTTTTCGGTAAAGCACAATGCATAGCTTCCAACTATAGCTTAAAAGTATATAAGATCTTACCTGTCCATTCATTGCTCTTAGTAAAATCGATACCAAGAATAAGATTAGAAGACTCAAGGCCTGCCCGTGCAAGAGCCTCAGTCACCTATATAGAAATATAAGCATGGAAAATACTAGAATGTTAATTAAAATTAAAATTTAAAATAATGTTACAGAATCACCAGTTTTCTTAAAATATACACAAGAAAAAGAGAAAGGAGCACCATCATTGACAAAGGAATTTGAAGAATGCAAGGGAATACTATCACAAGCTAGGTAATGCTTAATCATATTAAAAAAATGCGCTCATCAAATCTACATCTCTAAATTCATCAGGAGTATGTATGTTTTTCCTCAGTGTATTCAGTTTATTGAAACTCAACGGCCACAACTGGAAGCTAGATGAACAGATAGCCATTCACCAATAGTTTTAAGGGCAAAGCATGACAAGCTACTTTACAACCTACTGACTCTTATAATCCTAAAATCCTAATGATTAACTCAAAAAATGAATAATGCCTGCAATTCAGAAGTCAATTACACAGTTCATGATATTAGTGCAGATCAGCATCAGCTAATGAAAATAAATCAGCATCAGCAATTCTCGAATACTTCCTCTCTAACTTCCTTCTATTGTCGGGGCGGGTGACTTCGCCGCTAGTATAAGATTGTTCATGGCCACAATTTTGAGTAGGAGGAGGAGGAGCATAATAGGGTTGCGCTGTCGGATAAGGAGTTGGTTGTGGCTCATACGCATGACTCCCCTGACCATAAGCTGGCTGAGGATATGAATTCCAGGAAGACGAAGAGGAACCTGAATGGCCATATGAACTCTGCCTCCAATTATTGTCCTACTATATAATAAAAAGGAAATTAATGTACCTAATTTTTTCTAATTTATTGTAATGAAAGAAAATTAATTAAGGAGGGGATATGATGATTGACCATAGCCCAGCCTGTGAAATAAATCAATAATTCAATGATTAAAAAAACTATGAAATAAACCAATTTAGTATTTGTACTTCAGCGATTTCTTTGAATTCTTGTTTTCACCTTCAATGCCCTGTAGAATGTTCAGCCCATACTTAAGGCTTAACCAATAAAATGTAAAAATAAGTGTTAAAATTTCAGATTAAAGTCCAGATCAGTTCAAGGACATTTGCTAAACAAACAGAGGAATCAAAACCATGCTCGAATTCTCAGGAAACAGCTCAAATTCTCAGGAAACAGAGGAATCAAAATTTTTACAAACAATTAATCACAGTTGCAGTTTTATTTACCTCTTTTTACTATGTAATATGAAGAATGAGTTTTAATAATACCCATGCACCCCTTCAACAAACTAAAGCATGCATAACAAGCATTTGTTATAGAAACATTTTGACAAGTATAGTAACCATCAATTAAGACATTTGTTTCCTGTTTAGAAAATCTTAATATCAAGGTAATATCAAGGTAGTATAGTACCATTTTTCTTGCCAGAACATGCAATACGACCCCCAATGCTTAGCCCATCAATACAGTTCATGGCAGCAACCCTTATAGCCTGAAATGAAATTCAAAAGATTGAAAGAGAAGATTTATTAGTGTCACTATTATTATCCTTGGCCAATGTTGAATACAAAGGACATACAAACCAAATAATACCATTCTGTATCTGTGAGATCCTTCGGAGACAGTGCTGCCGAAGGCCTTTTGGTTTGAGGGCTGGCTTCTACAGCTTTGAGGGACTTGTATAACTCTCGAAGCTGCTCACTCCGCTGCAACCCTATCTGATCAGAATTGAGTTCCACTCCTTGACCTGTCTTCCTTGTCTTAATGTCTCCATTGTAATATCCTTCCCCCCAACTCAACACCCTGCTAAATGGGCACCATGAATAGAAAGAAATTAATTTTGAATAGTAGTATTATTGAATTGTGGTGTTGTCTAAGAAGCTATTGTATTGAGTTGTTCATATTAGAGAAGAAGAAGCAGAAGAAGAAACAAGTCATGATGTGTCTCGTCATATGAAGTCCATTGAGGTATTTTCACAAACAACAGATATTCAAGAAACAGAAAATGAACAAAAATCACAAAACAGAACTAAAATTCAAGGAAACAGTTAGTTAGAAGTTAGTACATGGGTTGGGTAGATGAAGTAAACCAGAATATTGCATAGCTCCACTGGATGCTTCTCACAGACAAAGCATGCTGTTCTTTGAAGTTCTCCGGTAACATTTCCTTGTTCTTTGGGTTCCGGAAAACATTAATCAGCGTTATGGTGAGGGTTGAAATGAAGAAATTGGCGGAGGGTTGAAATAGAGAAACAAAAAGGGATTAAATCTGTACCTTCTTGTGTTACGATAAGGGTTGAGCACCGATTGAGGGAGGAACGACGATTGAGGGAGAGGCAGCGACGATTGAGTCAGCGTCGACGGAGGTAAGGTTTGAGCGAGAGAGAGAGTGAGTGCCGATGGAGGCCTTGCGAGCGAGAGTGAATGCCAACGGAGTGATATGAACTTTCACAAGACAAGGCTGGGTTCGATCGAAGATGGATGAATGACGCTAAGGCTGGGTTCGATCGAGAAGATGAAGCTGACGGCGCCTTAGCTTTTAAGGTTCGATCGAGAAGATGAACGCTGAATTTTTAGGGTTTCATTGTTTTTAGTTAGTGTGTAAGTTAGTGGGGAGTGGATCCTCTCCAGTGAATAAAAAATTGGATGGTGTGCAGTGTTTAATCTAACCATTCACCACATTCTCTCTCTTATTTATTTCTGGTTCCACTATTAAAATCAATGGTGAGAGATTGCACTGTATTTTATCAAGTATTAAAAAAACTGGAGAGGATCCATTTCCTAAGTTAGTGTGTGTTGTAATGTTGTTGGGTAAAAATAGTTAAGTGTGGGAAAAATAGGTGGGAAAAATAGTTAAGTGTGGGAAAAATAGGTGGGAAACTAAATTTTAGGGGAGAGAACTATATCGGCACTATTTTTTACTGTGCCAAAATAAACAAGGTATAGCCACGCTTTTCAAGCGTGCCGGTTTCTTTCTATGGCCACGCTTTTTAAGCGCGGCAAAAATAAAGCGTGGCCAAATATCAAATCAGTGGCCATTCTCGTAAAAGCGTGCTGATTTCTCTCTATGGGTACGTTTTTCAAGCATGGCAGTAAGAAAGCGTGGCCAAATTTCAAAAGTGGCCACCCTCGTAAAAGCGTGCCGATTTCCCTCTATGGCCACGCTTTTCAAGCGTGGCAAAAAAAAGCATGGCCAAATCACAAATTAGTGGCCACCCTTGCAAAAGCGTGCCCATAGACCACTTTTGGGCATGCTTTAAAAGCGTGGCATGAAAAAAGGGTGCCGATAGGCCTTTTTTCTTGTAGTGAGTGATATTTGATTGATGTTGTCTTGAATAACCTATTTATTTTTAACCAAGTAAACAGAATTATCTTAGCATATAGTTGCATTCATACATAGGTTGCATTGCATTGCATGAGTCTTACTTTTCCCTACTCATTTATTTTATCTCCTTGAGCTAAGCATGAGGACATGCTAATGTTTAACTGTGGGGAGGTTGATAAACCACTATTTTATGGTTTATCTTGTGTTCAATTGAGTGGTTTTATCAAGTCTTTGCCCACTTATTCATATGATTTGCATGATTTTACAATTCCTTCCTAGTGTTACTCTATGGTTGAAAACTTGCTTCCTAGAATCTTTAATTTGTGTATTTTAATTCTCCTTTATACCATTCGATGCCGTGATCCATGTGTTAAGTGTTTCAGGCTTTATAGGGCAGGAATGGCTTAGGGAATGGAGAGGAAGCTTGGAAAAATGGAAGGAACATAAGAAACTAAGGAGATAACCAACGAGCATCGACGCACATGCATGGCTCACGCGAGCGCGCGATATGGAGAAATTTGCATCGACGCATGCGCGTGCCTGACGCGTACGCGTGGATTGGAGTCTGCACAAAGACGTGTGCACGTGACTGATGCATACGCGTGACACGCCAAGACGACCAGCGACGCGTACGCGTGACTGACGCGTATGCGTGACATATGCGATCTGCAGAAATAACAGAAAATACTGGGGGCAATTTTGGGCCGAGTTTTGACCCAGTTTCCGCCCCAGAAACGCAGACTAGAGCCAGGGAACATGCAGAGACTCAAGACACATTCTCATTAGCATAGTTTTAGTTTTTAGATCGGAATCTAGAGAGAAAATTACTCTTCATCTAGGTTTTCTTTACATTCATAGTTTATTAGTTTTATGCTTTCTCTTTGGATATTGAAGAGTTATCACCTCCGTTGAAGATACTATTATAGTTTGTTTTCTTACTCTTTTATTATTCCATATTCTTAATTATTGTTTAGAGTTACAATTGGATTATTTTTAGAATTTATTAATGCAAAGGATTACTTTTACTTTTAACTAATTCGTAGTTATTGTCTATCATGTCTTCCTTTTATTCCTTATTTAATTCTATACAAGTAATTTTCATGTCAATGGAGTAGATTCCCAACTTGACATGGGGGTTGATTAAAAGGAGACACTCGAGTTAGAATGCTCAAGTGATTAGTTAAATTGGAAGTTGTTGGCTAATTCTGTATTTACTAACGCTAGACCTTCCCAAGGGAGAGGACTAGGATTTGCGAATAAGAGTTAGCTCAATCACTTGACTTTTCTTTATTTAGTAAGGGTTAACTAAGTGAAAATAATAACCTCTTTACACTACACTTGAAAGAATTCCAACAAGGAAAGAACTTCCAATTAATCATTCCCCCAGTCAAGGCCTTTTATTTAGAATATTATAAATCTCTTTTAATTTACATTGCTTTAATTTACAATCATATGCTTGTGCCCATTGCCTAAACTCAAAATTCTCAGAAAACTCCTGATTAATAAATTAGCACCCTCTTTGTCAACTCGTTGGGAGACGACCTGGGACTCATACTCCCAGTATTTTTATTCTAAATTTTTGTGACAACTTTTCTAAATTGATGAGGCAGATTTTTGCTGGTTAAGAGCTATACTAGCAACGTATTTCCTATATTGAATTCTTAATTGGTCAAATTTTCGCACCCGTCAGTGTGATTACAACTATGTTGTAGGATATGGGAACTACAATGAAGATATGCATCAAGGATGGGATAACCAAAGGTGGGAGGAGCATATGCATATGATCAATTCTCTTGGCAACAACCTCCACCAATGCACTATGAACAAGAGCCATTATATGATGCATACCAATCCAATGGCTATGGTGAATCTCCTTGTGACTTTCAAGAACCACCACCATATGCCTATGAATCATATCCTCAACATGAACCTCAACCACACTCACAAGCCTATTTTCACCAAACGCCTCCATATGACCTTGATCCATATCCACCATACCAACCACCTTTTGAACCACATGAGCCATACATGGAACTACCATTTCAATATCCATACTCCCAAGTACCACCTCAATATACACCACCATACCCTTACCAAGAAGAACCACCTTTGTATTATGAACCCTTTCTCCAAGACAATGAACCCTCCTATCCACTCCAATCACCAATGGATAAAATCTTTGGCCTTATACTTCAAGGGCAAGGAGAAATGCAAAGGAAAACATTAGAATTTGTGGCTACCTTGACCAAGGTAGTAAGCACTTTAGCCTCCCAATGCTTGAGAACTCAAAGCACTCCCATGGTTACATGTGGAGAATTAATTGAAGAGCATAGCATGAAGGAGAGATTGGAAACTCCGGTGGAGAAGGAGGAATGCCACTTTGTGTTAGAACAATTGGAGAAGCCTATGATCATTGAAGAAGAGGAAGAAGTGGTTGAAGACTTAGGAGATGCGAAACCTCCTTGGGAAGCTAAAATCATAGAAAACCTCTCCAAGACTATTGAATTTGATGTTGAGGAGGAGAGTGCACAACCTCCAAGACAATTGTTGAAGGAAGACTTGGAAAGAATGGAGCAAAACTCGAGTTCCCTTGGAGATGAAGATCATGCATCAAATCTACTTGGTGGTGAATCCTTTGAATTTGAATAACCTTCTCCCAATGAAATGGAAAGCAATGTGAAGGTAGATTTCTCTCTTCCTCCTATTTATGATTTGAGTGATGGAGAAGAGTTAGATGAAAATGATGAATAAAGGATTAAAAGTGAAGAAGTTTATGAAGAGGTGGAGGCAATCAGGGAAGAATATAAGGGAGTAGAGCTTGCAAGGACATTGAAGATACCTCTCCCCAAGCTATCACCATCCATTCTTTTGTTCAAGTGGGTAAATTCCTTATACTTAAGCTTTATCATTTCCCTTGAATATGGTTTGCTTGAAACGGATGGTCAACTTAGACATATTTGTGGCTTTAAGAGTAAAAGGGAGATGATTAGTGGTTGGAATTGTAAAGGTTGGTATAGAGTTAGATCGCTTGCGTCTAGGAGAATGCTTGGTCACTTCATTGAGAATTCATCATGCCTACCACCCACATGGATCAATGATAGTCAACTTCAAGATGGGTGTGAAAATAAAGTGTGGGATCCCGGATTACAAGAAGAAGATCAACTTTGGGAGCCCCGAGCTTTTGAAGAACTCCATCAACACTTGGCTCAATCCATAAGAAATCTTGGGGCACAATGAAGAACCAAGCATTGGTGGGAGTTCCAAGATAGCTTCAAGCACAAGACACCTTGGGAGGAGAATTGCCTTCGAGCTTGTAACTCTTTGTGAATTGCATGATTTGGCCACCATGTAATTTCAATCCTTTTCCTCGATTAGGCAATTTCTTGATGGATGTTGTACATTTACCTCAATGCATTGTATTTCATGATCATATGCATCCATATGCGTTTAGCTTGAATGCTTTCATGCCTCTTTAATGCTTGTTTTACCTTACAAGTTTACTTAAAGCATCTCAAGTACACTAGGATAAGTGAAGTGCATGCTTCTTTTGTGACATCACTTTTTATGCTAATGTGTGTTCTAAAAGGTGCCTAATTTAGGACTCACATCCCTACTTTTATAAATGTCACACTATTTCACTCACTCGATTCTAGTGATTACTACCTCATTCCAACAATGTATGCTTCCTTGCTTATGTATTTTCTCATCTTATGGTGTTATTTTCTATTTTTTCATGATTGAAGCACCACAAGCAAAAATGGAAGCAAGACAAAGAACACGCAGCAACCGGTTGATCTACCAGCTGAAGGTGGCAATCCGAAAAGTCGCCGTACCCCCTTGCTCATCTTTAAATGCACCGAGGACGGTGCAAACTTTTAAGTGTGAGGAGGTCGTCCGACCGTTCGGCGATTTTGGGTGACAAATTTCTAATCTCAACACGTTTGCATTTCATTTTAGGGTTTTAGGATTTTTACTTGCAATTTCTTATTTTTGCATATATATACACAATAAGCTTAGTCAAAATAATGAGATTTTTCAAGATTTCTGTCTATAGGGCATCTCAATTGATTTGAGTGAAAACTTTTCATAGGACTTGCTTAAATTATATATATATATAGTGGATCATGTTTTTGAGCTAAGAACACAAGCAAGTGAGATTTGAGCCTAATTGTGTGGTTACATTATATAGCCACTTATTTTTCCTTCTTGTGTGCATTATTTTCTTTCTATTTTTGTAATTTTTGATTTGTTTGATTCTCTGTGTCCATTATTTTGTGTAGACATGCATTTAAATGATTGAGGCCATCATTTCATCTAGCTCACTTACCCAAATAGTCTTACCTTTTACCTTCCATTGTTAGCCAACTTTGAGACTATGATTAACCCACTTGTTCTTAATTTAGCACATTACAAGCCGTAAAGTGAAAAATAATAAATTTCCTTTATTTGCATCTTTGATCATCTTAGGCTAGCGTGAGTGTATATCATTCAAGTGTGGGAAAACCTGGGACATGATGCATGGAAACTTGTCTCTCAATAATTTCCCTCGGCAAGTATACCGAATTGTCGTCAAGTAAAAACTCACAATAGAGTGAGGTCGAATCCCACAGGGATTGATTGGTCAATCAACTTTAATTAGAGGAATATTCTAGTTGAGCTAAGCAGAATTTGATGTGAGAGTTGCAGGAAATTAAATGGCGGAAAGTAAATAGCTGAAAAAGTAAATGTTGGGAGTAAAGAGCTGAATATAAATGACGGAAAGTAAATTGCAGAATCTTAAATAGGGAATGGGGAATTTAGCATGAAAGTAAATTGCAAGATGTAAGTGAAGTTTTACCCAAAACTTGCTTATTTCCTAAGAAAATGCATGAAACTATCCTAAAACAGTAAAGAAAAGGTCAGTGAAACTGGCCAAAATGCCCTGGCATCACGACATTGGTTGAATAAAAGGGTAGTTTTGTATTTTTTTTGTAAATATTGGGAATTGGGTACATGCTCAAGTGTTAATTAAAATGTATAGATCTTATGCATTGATATCTGATGAGCGGATAATTTATACACTTTTTGGCATTGATTTTAGTATGTTTTTAGTAGGATCTAGTTACTTTTAGGGATGTTTTCATTAGTTTTTATGTTAAATTCACATTTCTGGACTTTACTATGAGTTTGTGTGTTTTTCTGTGATTTCAGGTATTTTCTGGCTGAAATTGAGGGACTTGAGCAAAAATCAGATTCAGAGGTTGAAGAAGGAATGCTGATGCTGTTGGATTCTGACCTCCCTGCACTCAAAATGGATTTTCTGGAGCTACTAAACTTGAAATGGCGTTCTTTTAATTGCATTGGAAAGTAGACATCCAGGGCTTTCCAGCAATATATAATAGTTCATACTTTGCCCAAGTTTAGACGACGCAAACTGGCGTTCAACGCCAGCTCTCTGCCCAATTCTGGCGTCCAGCGCCAGAAACAAGCTGCAAAGTGGAGTTCAACGCCCAAACTGGCACAAAAGCTGGCGTTCAACTCCAAGAAGAACCTCTACACGTGCAACATTGAAGCTCAGCCCAAGCACACGCCAAGTGGGCACCAGAAGTGAATTTATGCATCAATTACTTACTTTTGTAAACCCTAGTAGCTAGTTTATTATAAATAGGACCTTTTACTATTGTATTAGACATCTTTGGTCTCAGTTTTAATCAATTGTTCATCTTAGGAGACTATTGATCACGTTTTAGGGGCTGGCCTCTCGGCTATGCCTGGACCTTTCACTTATGTATTTTCAACGGTAGAGTTTCTACACTCCATAGATTAAGGTGTGGAGCTCTGCTGTTCCTCAAAGATTAATGCAAAGTACTACTGTTTTCCTATTCAATTCATCTTATTTCGCTTCTAAGATATTCATTCGCACTTCAACCTGAATGTGATGAACGTGACAATCATCATCATTCCCTATGAACGCGTGCCTGACAACCACTTCTGTTCTACATTAGATTGAATGAGTATCTCTTAGATCTCTTAATCAGAATCTTCGTGGTGTAAGCTAGAATGATGGCGGCATTCAAGAGAATCCGAAAATTCTAAACCTTGTCTGTGGTATTCCGAGTAGGATTCAATGATTGAATGACTGTGACGAGCTTCAAAATCACGAGTGCTGGGTGTAGTGACAGACACAAAAGGAGGGTGAATCCTATTGCAGCATGATCGGGAACCTCAGATGATTAGCCGTGCCATGACAGGGCATCTTGGACCATTTTCACAAGAGGAGGGGATGTAGCCACTGACAACGGTGATGCCCTTGCATAAAGCCAGCCATGGAAAGGAGTAAGACTGATTGGATGAAGACAGCAGGAAAGCAGAGGTTCAGAGGAACGAAAGCATCTCTATGCGCTTATCTGAAATTCTCACCAATGATTTACATAAGTATTTCTATCCCTCTTTTATTATTTAATTTCGAAAACCCCATTACTATTTTATATCCACCTGACTGAGATTTACAAGGTGACCATAGCTTGCTTCATACCAACAATCTCCGTGGGATTCGACCCTTACTCACGTAAGGTATTACTTGGACGATCCAGTGCACTTGCTGGTTAGTTGTGTGAAGTTGTGAACCATGGTATTGGCATCATGTTTTTGGCGCCATTACCAGGGAAAGAAAGAGCAATGAATTTTACATAATCAAAGTGTAATCACAATTTCGTCCACCAAGTTTTTGGCGCCGTTGCCGGGGATTGTTCGAGTTTGGACAACTGACGGTTCATCTTGTTGCTCAGATTAGGTAATTTTTTTTATTTTATTTTCCAAAATTTTTCAAAATCTTTCAAAAATTTCTCATCTGTTTTCGAAAAAAAAATTGTTTTCAAAAATAAATTTTTCTTCAGAATTTTTAAGAATGAATTCTAGTGTTTCATGAAACATGTGAAGCCTGGCTGGCTCTAAAGCTATGTCTAAATTCATTTGGACTAAGGCTTCCAATTTGTTATCAAGAGCAAGCTAGTTGTTGCCAATCCAGCTGCTACTGTTCCTGATTTACATACTAAAGCTTGGCTGGCTATTAAGCCATGCCTGACCCTTTGATTGGAGCTTTAGACTAAAGAGCATAAGATTCCTGGAATTCATATAAAAAAAATTTTGGAATCCTTATTTTTCTTTTTCAAAATTATTTTCGAAAAAAATTTAAAAGAAAATAAAAAAAAATCATAAAATCATAAAAATAAAAAATATTTCATGTTTCTTGTTTGAGTCTTGAGTCATGTTATAAGTTTGGTGTCAATTGCATGTTCATCTTACATTTTTCGAAAAAAATTCATACATTCATAGTGTTCTTCATGATCTTCAAGTTGTTCTTGGTAAGTCTTCTTGTTTGATCTTTGCATTTGCATGTTTTGTGTCTTTTCTTGTTTTTCATATGCATTCTTGAATTCTTAAGGTCTAAGCATTAAAGAATTCTAAGTTTGGTGTCTTGCATGTTTTCTTTGCATTAAAAATTTTTCAAAAATGTGTCCTTGATGTTCATCATGATCTTCAAAGTGTTCTTGGTGTTCATCTTGACATTCATAGCATTCTTGCATGCATTCATTGTTTTGATCTAAAAATTTCATGCATTGCATAATTTTTATGTTTTTCTCTCTCATCATAAAAATTCAAAAATCAAAAAAATATCTTTCCTTTTTCTCTCTCATCAAATTCGAAAATTTGAATTGACTTTTTCAAAAATTTTTAAAATCTAGTTGTTTTTATGAGTCAAATCAAATTTTCAATTTGAAAATCTTATCTTTTTCAAAATCTTTTTCAAAAATCAAATCTTTTTTTTTCAATTTTTTTAGTTATTTTCGTAAATTTCAAAGATATTTTTCAAAAATATTTTTCTTAATTTTACATCATATTTTCGAAAATAACATCATCAATTAATGTTTTGATTCAAAAATTTCAAGTTTGTTACTTATTTGTTGAGAAAGATTCAAACTTTAAGTTCTAGAATCATATCTTATGATTTCTTGTGAATCAAGTCATTAATTGTGATTTTAAAAATTAAATCTTTTTCAAAACTAATTTCAATCATATCTTTTCAAAAATATCTTCTTATCTTATCTTTTTCAAAAAATTGATTTTAAAATATCTTTTCTAATTTCCTAACTTCTTATCTTTTCAAAATTTGTTTCAACTAACCAACTAACTTTTTGTTTGTTTCTTATCTTTTTCAAAACTACCTAACTAACTCTCTCTCTCTCTCTAATTTTCGAAAATCCCTCCCCCCTTTTTCAAAATTTCTTTTTAATTAACTAATAATTTTAATTTTTTTATTTTAATTTTCGAAAAATTACTAACCGTTTTCAAAAACCATTTTCGAAAATCACTAACTCTTTTTCAAAAATTATTTTCGAAATTCTCCCTTTCTCATCTTATTCTATTTATTTATTCATCTACTAACATCTCTTCCTCACATCACTCACCAAATTCGAACCCCCTCTTCTATCTGTATTCGAATTTTTTTCTTCTCCTCTTCTTCTACTAACAATAAGGAACCTCTTTACTGTGACATAGAGGATTCCTCTTCTTTTCTTTTTCTCTTCTCTTTCTTATGAGCAGGGATAAAGAAAAAGGCATTCTTGTTGAAGCTGATCCAGAACCTGAAAGGACTCTAAAGAGAAAACTAAGAGAAGCTAAATTACAACAATCCAGAGACAACCTTATTGAAAATTTTGAACAAGTAAAGGAGATGGCAGCCGAACCCAACAACAATAATGCAAGGAAAATGCTTGGTGACTTTACTGCACCTAATTCCAATTTACATGGAAGAAGCATCTCCATTCCTACCATTGGAGCAAACAACTTTGAGCTGAAACCTCAGCTAGTTTCTCTGATGCAGCAGAACTGCAAGTTCCATGGACTTCCATCTGAAGATCCCTTTCAGTTCTTAACTGAATTCTTGCAGATCTGTGATACTGTTAAGACTAATGGAGTAAATCCTGAAGTCTACAGGCTCATGCTTTTTCCTTTTGCTGTAAGAGACAGAGCTAGAGTGTGGTTGGACTCTCAACCCAAAGACAGCCTGAACTCTTGGGATAAGCTGGTCACGGCTTTCTTAGCCAAGTTCTTTCCTCCTCAAAAGCTGAGCAAGCTTAGGGTGGATGTTCAGACCTTCAGACAGAAGGAAGGTGAATCCCTCTATGAAGCTTGGGAAAGATACAAACAGTTGACCAAAAAGTGTCCTTCTGACATGCTTTCAGAATGGACCATCCTGGATATATTCTATGATGGTCTGTCTGAGTTATCAAAGATGTCATTGGATACTTCTGCAGGTGGATCCATTCACCTAAAGAAAATGCCTGCAGAAGCTTAAGAACTCATTGACATGGTTACTAATAACCAGTTCATGTACACTTCTGAGAGGAATCCTGTGAGTAATGGGATGCCTATGAAGAAGGGAGTTCCTGAAGTTGATACTCTGAATGCCATATTGGCTCAGAATAAAATATTGACTCAGCAAGTCAATATGATTTCTCAGAGTCTGAATGAAATGCAAGCTGCATCCAACAGTACTCAAGAGGCATCTTCTGAAGAAGAAGCTTATGATCCTGAGAACCCTGCAATAGCAGAGGTAAATTACATGGGTGAACCTTATGGAAACACCTATAATCCATCATGGAGAAATCATCCAAATTTCTCATGGAAGGATCAAAAGCCTCAACAAGGCTTTAATAATGGTGGAAGAAACAGGTTTAGCAATAACAAGCCTTTTCCATCATCCACTCAGCAACAGACAGATAATTCTGAGCAGAATCCATCTAGCTTAGCAAATTTAGTCTCTAATCTATCTGAGGCCACTGTGAGTTTCATGAATGAAACAAGGTCTTCCATTAGAAATTTGGAAGCACAAGTGGGCCAGCTGAGTAAAAGGATCACTGAAATCCCTCCTAGTACTCTCCCAAGCAATACAGAAGAGAATCCAAAAGGAGAGTGCAAGGCCATTGAATTAATTACCATGGCCGAACCCAAAGAAAGAGAGGAGGATGTGAATCCCTAGGAGGAAGACCTACTGGGACGCCCAGTGATCAATAAGGAGTTTCCCTCTGAAGAACCAAAGGACTCTGAGGCTCATATAGAGACCATAGAGATTCCATTGAACCTCCTTATGCCATTCATGAGCTCTGATGAGTATTCCTCTTCTGAAGAGAATGAGGATGTTACTGAAGAGCAAGCTGCCAAGTTCCTTCGTGCAATCATGAAGCTGAATGCCAAATTAGTTGGTATTGAGACTTGGGAAGATGAACCTCCCTTGTTCACCAATGAACTAAGTGATCTGGATCAACTGACATTGCCTCAGAAGAGACAGGATCCTGGAAAGTTCATAATACCTTGTACCATAGGCACCATGATCTTTAAGGCTCTGTGTGATCTTGGTTCAGGGATAAACCTCATGCCCCTCTCTGTAATAGAGAAACTGGGAATCTATGGGGTGCAAGCTGCTAAAATCTCATTAGAGATGGCAGACAATTCAAGAAAATAGGCTTATGGACAAGTAGAGGACGTGTTAGTAAAGGTTGAAGGCCTTTACATCCCTGCTGATTTCATAGTCCTAGACACTGGAAAGGAAAAGGATGAATCCATCATCCTAGGAAGACCTTTCCTAGCCACAGCAAGAGCTGTGATTGATGTGGACAGAGGAGAATTGATCCTTCAATTGAATAAGGACAACCTTGTGTTTACAACTCAAGGATCTCTCTCTGCATCCATGGAGAGGAAGCAGAAAAAGCTTCTCTCAAAGCAGAGTCAAACAAAGCCCCCACAGTCAAACTCTAAGTTTGGTGTTGGGAGGCCACAACCAAACTCTAAGTTTGGTGTTGAACTCCCATATCCAAACTCTAAGTTTGGTGTTGGGGAGTCTCAACAATGCTCTGAACATCTGTGAGGCTCCATGAGAGCCCACTGTCAAGCTATTGACATTAAAGAAGCGCTTATTGGGAGGCAACCCAATTTTTATTTATCTAACTATATTTTTCTTAGTTATATGTCTTTATAGGTTCATGATCATGTGGAGTCACAAAATAAATATAAAAATTGAAAACGGAATCAAAAACAGCAGAAGAAAAATCACACCCTGGAGGAAGACCTTACTGGCGTTTAAACGCCAGTAAGAAGCATGTTTTGGCCGTTCAACGCCAGAACAGAGCATGGTTCTGGCGCTGAACGCCAGAAATGGGCAGCATCTGGGCGTTTGAATGCCAGAAATGCACCCTGGAGAAGAGCTGGCGCTGAACGCCCAGAACAAGCATGGTTCTGGCGTTCAACGCCAGAAATGGGCAACAAATGGGCATTGAACGCCCAAAATTGGAACCAACCTGGTGCTGAACGCCAAGTGTTGTGTGCAAGGGCATTTTGCATGGCTAATTTTGTGCAAGGTTGTAAATCCTTGAACACCTCAGGATCTGTGGACCCCACAGGATCCCCACCTACCTCCACTCACTTCTTCTCACCCCTCTTTCACAAAATCCCATAAACACTCTTCCCCAAAACCCTTCACCAATCACCTCAATCTCTCTTCCCCATCACCTCTTCACCCCCCTCCCATCCCTATATATAACCCTCCATTCTTCCTCATTTTCACACGACACAACCCTCTCTTCTCTTCTTGGCCGAAACACAACCCCTTCTCCCTCTCCTCCATTTCTTCTTCTTCTTCATCTATTCTTTCTTCTCTTGCTCGAGGGCGAGCAAAATTCTAAGTTTGGTGTGGTAAAAGCATAAGCTTTTTGTTTTTCCATTACCATTGATGGCACCTAAGACCGGAGAATCCTCTAGAAAAGGGAAAGGGAAGACAAAAGCTTCCACTTCCGAGTTATGGGAGATGGAAAGGTTCATCTCCAAAGCCCATCAAGACCACTTCTATGATGTTGTGGCCAAGAAGAAGGTGATCCCCGAGGTCCCTTTCAAGCTCAAGAGGCGTATGAAGCTCATCACCATGAGATCCCGGAGATGCCTCAATTGCATTTTTCTCCACAAAACTATTGGGAGCAAATCAACACCTCCCTAGGAGAATTAAGTTCCAACATGGGACAATTAAGGGTGGAACATCAAGAGCACTCCATCATCCTTCATGAAATAAGAGAAGATCAAAAAGCAATGAGGGAGGAGCAACAAAGACAAGGAAGAGACATAGAAGAGCTCAAGGACATCATTGGTTCCTCAAGAAGGAAACGCCACCATCACTAAGGTGGATTCATTCCTTGTTCTTATTTCTTCTGTTTTTCGTTTTCTATGTTATGTGCTTATCTATGTTTGTGTCTTCATTACATGATCATTAGTAGTTAGTAACTATGTCTTAAAGTTATGAATGTCCTATGAATCCATCACCTCTCTTAAATGAAAAATGTTTTAACTCAAAAGAACAAGAAGTACATGAGTTTCGAATTTATCCTTGAACTTAGTTTAATTATATTGATGTGGTGACAATGCTTCTTGTTTTCTGAATGAATGCTTGAACAGTGCATATGTCTTTTGAAGTTGTTGTTCATGAATGTTAAATATGTTGGCTCTTGAAAGAATGATGACTAGGAGACATGTTATTTGATAATCTGAAAAATCATAAAAATGATTCTTGAAGCAAGAAAAAGCAGCAAAGAACAAAGCTTGCAGAAAAAAAAATAGGCGAAAAAAATTATAGAAAGAAAAAAAAAAAGAAAAAGCAAGCAGAAAAAGCCAAAAGCTCTTAAAACCAAGAGGCAAGAGCAAAAATCCAATAACCCTTAAAACCAAAAGGCAAGGGCAAATAAAAAGGATTCCAAGGCTTTGAGCATCAGTAGATAGGAGGGCCTAAAGGAATAAAATCCTGGTCTAAGCGGCTAAACCAAGCTGTCCCTAACCATGTGCTTGTGGCGTGTAGGTGTCAAGTGAAAAATTGAGACTGAGCGGTTAAAGTCAAGGTCCAAAGCAAAAGAAGAGTGTGCTTAAGAACCCTGGACACCTCTAATTGGGGACTTTAGCAAAGCTGAGTCACAATCTGAAAAGGTTCACCCAGTTATGTGTCTGTGGCATTTATGTATCCGGTGGTAATACTGGAAAACAAAGTGCTTAGGGCCACGGCCAAGACTCATAAAATAGCTGTGTTCAAGAATCATCATACTGAACTAGGAGAGTCAATAACACTATCTAAACTCTGAGTTCCTATAGAAGCCAATCATTCTGAACTTCAATGGATAAAGTGAGATGCCAAAACTATTCAAGAGGCAAAAAGCTATAAGTCCCACTCATTTGATTGGAGCTATGTTTCATTGATAGTTTGGAATTTATAGTATATTCTCTTCTTTTTATCCTATTTGATTTTCAGTTGCTTGGGGACAAGCAACAATTTAAGTTTGGTGTTGTGATGAGCGGATAATTTATACGCTTTTTGGCATTGTTTTTAGTATGTTTTTAGTAGGATCTAGTTACTTTTAGGGATGTTTTCATTAGTTTTTATTTTAAATTCACATTTCTGGACTTTACTATGAGTTTGTGTGTTTTTCTGTGATTTCAGGTATTTTCTGGCTGAAATTGAGGGACTTGAGCAAAAATCAGATTCAGAGGTTGAAGAAGGACTGCTGATGCTGTTGGATTCTGACCTCCCTGCACTCAAAATATATTTTCTGGAGCTAAAGAACTCGAAATGGCGTGCTTCCAATTGCATTGGAAAGTAGACATCCAGGGCTTTCCAGAAATATATAATAGTTCATACTTTGCCCAAGTTTAGACGATGCAAACTGGCGTTCAACGCCAGCTCTTTGCCCAATTCTGGCATCCAACGCCAGAAACAAGCTGCAAAGTGGAGTTCAACGCCCAAACTGGCACAAAAGCTGGCGTTCAACTCCAAGAAGAACCTCTACATGTGCAACATTCAAGCTCAGCCCAAGCACACGCCAAGTGGGCTCCGGAAGTGAATTTATGCATCAATTACTTACTTCTGTAAACCCTAGTAGCTAGTTTATTATAAATAGGACCTTTTACTATTGTATTAGACATCTTTGGTCTCAGTTTTAATCCATTGTTCATCTTAGGAGACTATTGATCACGTTTTGGGGGCTGGCCTCTCGGCCATGCCTGGACCTTTCACTTATGTATTTTCAACGGTAGAGTTTCTACACTCCATAGATTAAGGTGTGGAGCTCTGCTGTTCCTCAAAGATTAATGCAAAGTACTACTGTTTTCCTATTCAATTCATCTTATTTCGCTTCTAAGATATTCATTCGCACTTCAACCTGAATGTGATGAACGTGACAATCATCATCCTTCCCTATGAACGCGTGCCTGACAACCACTCCCGTTCTACATTAGATTGAATGAGTATCTCTTAGATCTCTTAATCAGAATCTTCGTGGTGTAAGCTAGAATGATGGCGGCATTCAAGAGAATCCGGAAAGTCTAAACCTTGTCTGTGGTATTCCGAGTAAGATTCAATGATTGAATGACTGTGACGAGCTTCAAACTCGCGAGTGCTGGGCGTAGTGACAGACATAAAAGGAGGGTGAATCCTATTCTAGCATGATCGGGAACCTCAGATGATTAGCCGTGCCATGACAGGGCATCTTGGACCATTTTCACAAGAGGAGGGGATGTAGCCACTGACAACGGTGATGCCCTTGCATAAAGCCAGCCATGGAAAGGAGTAAGACTGATTGGATGAAGACAGCAGGAGAGCAGAGGTTCAGAGGAACGAAAGCATCTCTATGCGCTTATCTGAAATTCTCACCAATGATTTACATAAGTATTTCTATCCCTCTTTTATTATTTAATTTCGAAAACCCCATTACTATTTTATATCCACCTGACTGAGATTTACAAGGTGACCATAGCTTGCTTCATACCAACAATCTCTGTGGGATTCGACCCTTACTCACGTAAGGTATTACTTGGACGACCCAGTGCACTTGCTGGTTAGTTGTGCGAAGTTGTGAACCATGGTATTGGCATCATGTTTTTGGCACCATTACCAGGGAAAGAAAGAGCAATGAATTTTACATAATCAAAGTGTAATCACAATTTCGTCCACCAATATCCTTGTATATAGTTTGAAAGAAAGAAAAAAAATGAAATGAGAAAAACAAAAGAAAAAGAAAAAGAAACAAAAAGAAGAGTATGAAAAAGAAAAGAAAAAAATAAAAAAAAGAAAGAAAAAGAAAAGAAATAAAAAGGGGACAAAATGCCCCAAAGCAAGCAAAGCTCAATAAAATCAATGCATAAGTGTTGTGAAATGAAAAGAAAATGCATGAGTATGTGGAAAAAGTGAGAAAAATGGGTAGTTAGGTTAGTTTGAATTGTATAGGATGTCATAGGTTAGGTGGGAAGTTTAAGTTTATCAAAGATTCGAATTTCAAGCTCACTTAACCAAATATGCATCCTACCTTGACCCTAGCCCCATTACAACCTAAAGAAAAGACCTCATGATATTGTATGCATGCATGAAATAAATGTTGATTGTTAGAAGAAAAACAAATCTTAGAAAGCATGATTAGGGGAGAATTGAGTGAATCAACCCTAAACACTTGAGTGAATAGAGTGCAAACACATCCGGTGAGGGTTTGATGCTCAATTACATGTTTTCACCTATGCTCATCATTCTTCATGCAAGTTTGTAAAAGTATTTAATAGCTCAATTCAATTGTGGTTTGGCATGGTTGTTAATACCTTTTGGCCCTTGTGCTTATATGTGTATTCTTGGGAATCGATTTATTTTGACCAAGTAATTGCATTCATGTAGATAGTTACATATAGGTAGATTGCATTTAGCTAGGTTTCATTGAATAAATGTTGATGCCCTTTGCTTCATCCTTGGTTAAGCATGAGGACATGCTTGGTTTAAGTGTGGGGAGGTTGATAAATCCAATTTGTAGAGTTTATCTTGTGCTTAATTTAGGGGATTTTATGACCTTTTACCCACATTTATTCAATGAAATAGCATGGTTTCATGATTGTCTCCCAATTTGTGCTTAAGTGTGAAAACATGCTTTCTAGGTCCTTAATTAGCTAAATTTAATTCACCTTTGATTTCACTAGATGCCTTGATTTTTTTTTAAGTGATTTAAGGTTGAAAAGGCTAGGAATGGATCAAGGGAGTGAAGAGAAAAGCATGCAAAATGGAGAACACATGGAAAAAGCCAAAGATTTGAGAAACATCATCCACGCGCAGGCGCACGGTACGCGCACGCGTGGATCGTGAAATCTACAGGGATGCGCATGCGCACTGTACGCGTACGCACCGGTCTCTGCACGTGATTTTTTAATAGAAAATGTGCCCAGCGATTTCTGAGAGCTGTGGGGCCCAGTTGCAACCAACTTTGGCGCCAGAAATGCTTTAAAGGACAAAGGATTGAAGGGAATTGAGAACTTTTCATTCCTTGGCTTATTCACACACATTAGGATTAGTTTAGAGTTAGGTTCTAGAGAGAGAAACTCTCTCTTCTCTTTAGAATTAAGATTAGGATTAGGTTTAGTTCTTAGATCTAGGTTTCAATTCATGCTTTTATCTTCTTCTACCTCTCAATTCATCATTCTTCTATTCTTTTGTTGTAATTTCCTTTATGTTGTTTCTATATTTTGTTGTAGATCTACTCTTATCTCTTTTACTTTCTTCCAATTCAATTTGAGGTAATTCATAATAATTGTGTTCCGATTGATTGTTGTTGTTAATTTCTTACATTCAATTGTTGTTAGATTTTATTCTTGCTACCAATTTACTATGCTTTTCTTTTGTGCCTTCCAAGTGTTTGATGAAATGCTTGGTTGGGTTTTAGTGTAGATTTTGTTCCTCTTGGCATTAGTGATGCTTGAGTTATCTAATTCCTTTGTTGATTGATAATTGAAAGTTGCTAATTGATTTGGATACCACTAAAGCTAGTCTCTCCCTTGGAAGTTGGCTAGGACTTGTGGAATTAAGTTAATTCATCCACTTGACTTTCCTCCATGGTTAGAGGTTAACTACGTGGTAGCAATAGACAATTTGTGGTCACAATTGAGGACGATAACTAGGATAGGACTTCTAGTTCTCATATCTTGCCAAGAGCTTTGTTAATTGTTAGTTTATTTTCTTTGCCATTTATACTTCTTGTTTAAAATCTCAAAAACCCCAAACATACCTCATAACCAATAACAAGACACTTTATCGCAATTCCTAGGGAGAACGACCCGAGGTTCAATACTTCGGTTTATAAATTTAGGGGTTTTTACTTGTGACAAACAATCTTTTGTATGAAAGGATTAATGTTGGTTTAGAAACTATACTTGCAACGAGAATTCATTTGTGAAATTCTAAACCGTCAAAAATCCGTTCATCAAGGAGCACAAGAAATAAAGAAGACAACCAGTGAGGAGCAATGCGTACGCAAGGCTCACGCGTGCGCGTGAATTGGAGTTCGCACGATGACGCGTGCGCATGCTTGACGCGTACGTGTGACACACGAAGATGACCAGCGACGCGTACGCGTGACTGACGCATACGCATGACATGCGCCATCTGTAGAAATCGCAGAAAATGCTGGGGGCAATTTTGGGCCAAGTTTGGACCCAGTTTTCGGCCCAAAAACACAAACTAGAGCCAGGGGACAAGCAGAGATTCAAGACACATTCTCATTCACATTGTTTTAGTTTTAGTTTTGAATCTTAGAGAGAAATTACTACTTCCTCTAAGTTTTCTTTACATTCATAGTTTTAGAATTTTATGCTTTTGCTTTGGATATTGAGAAGAATCACTACCTCCGTTGAAGTCGCTATTTTTCTAGTTTGCTTTCGTATTCCTTTACTCTTTTGATTACTTATTAACCCTGTTCAGATAGGTACGTTTATGATTTTGGAATTTATTAATGAAAAGAACTACTTTTACCTTTAATTAATTTTCAGTTATTATTTCGTTTAATTTATCATGTCTTTTTCTTATTCCTTTATGAAATTCACATTCATGTCAATGGAGTAGACTCCCAGCTTGACTTGGGGGTTGATTAAAAGGAAACACTTGAGTTGGAATACTCAAGTGTCAATTTTAATTGGAAGTTGTTGGCTGGCTCTCTAGTCTCTAACTCTAATCCTTCCTTGGGGAGAGGATTAGGACCTAAGGTTTATAGTTGGTTAGCTAGTTACTTAACTTTCCCTTATTAGGTAAGGGATGACTAAGTAGAACAACAACCTCTTAATATTACACTTGGGAGAACCCAACAAGGATAGAACTTCCAATTAATCATTCCCCCGGTAAAGGCTTTTTAATTGATTATATAAATTCTCTTGCTAATTCTCATTGCTTTAATTTACAATCATTTACTTTTCTGTTCTCCAACTCTTAAAATTTCTTGGAAAATTCGTGACTAATAAAATAGCACTCTTTTGTCAACTCGTTGGGAGACGACCTGGGATTCATACTCCCAGTATTTTATTCTAAAATTTGTGACAACCCTTTCTAAATTGATAAGCGGATTTTCGTCTGTTAAGAACTGTACTTACAATGCTGTTCTTACTATAATTTCTTAATCAGCTAATTTCCGCCACGTCAATTTTTGGCGTCGTTGCCGGGGAGTTGCAATAGCGTGCTGAATTATTAGTTGGTGTACATATTTTCAATTTTTTGCATATTTTATTTTATTTTATTACCATGAGTTGTATGTTTCTTTCATTGAATGACGCGTTCGCTGCCTGATCCGAGCTTAGCCATGTTTGATCCTGAAATTGAAAGAATTATTTCACGTATTAGGCGAGCTCGGCGTAGGTTAGCCTCTGAGGATGGAGAAGTGGTTACTACCAATTCACCATTCTCTTCTGAAGGCAAATCTGAAGCGGCATTTGAGGAAGAAACAAGCTCCTCTACTACTAATTCTGTTGATTTACGTGCAGGTAACATGGCGGAGCCCAGGAGGATTACTCTCCAGGAGACAGGAGCTCCAGACTTTACACTACAACTGTATCAAGTGCGTCACCCAAATCTGGCTACAGATTTTGAACTGAAGACTGCGCTAATCAACTTAATGCCTAAGTTTCATGGCTTAACTGCTCAGGAGCCTATCAAGCACCTCAGGAATTTTCAGACAGCCTGTTCTACTGTTAGGCGTCATGGTGCTGATGAGACTTCTATTCTGCTAACCGCCTTCCCATTTTCTCCTGAAGAAAAGGCGAGGGAGTGGTACTGCACCCAACCTGAAGCAGTTGTTACTAACTGGGATACGCTCAGGAGAGAATTCTTGGAAAAATACTTCCCAGCTAAAGTTACAGATAGATTGAGGAAAGAGATTTTCTGTATCATTCAAGGCGAATCAGAGACTCTTTATGAGTATTGGGAGCGCTTCAGAAATCTTCTGGATGCATGCCCCCACCACATGATCGACAAGTTGGTGTTGATTAGCTACTTCACACAAGGCATGAAGCCTCAGGAAAAGACTACATTGGATGGTGCGCGTAATGGTTCTCTGAAAAAGTACAAGACTGCAAATGAAGTGTGGCATCTGATCACAGATCTAGCAGAGTCTACTTGGAATGTCGGGTACAGGAACAACCATCCCAAGGCTGTTTGATGAGCGGATAATTTATACCCTTTTTGGCATTATTTTTACATAGTTTTTAGTATGTTTTTGTTACTTTTTATTATATTTTTATTAGTTTTTATTCAAAAATTACATTTCTAGACTTTACTATGAGTTTGTGTATTTTTCTGTGATTTCAGGTATTTTCTGACTGAAATTGAGGGACCTGAGCAAAAATCTGATTCAGAGGCTGAAAAAGGACTGCATATGCTGTTGGATTCTGACCTCCCTGCACTCGAAGTGGATTTTCTGGAGCTACAGAAGCCCAATTGGTGCGCTCTTAACTGCCTTAAAAAGTAAACATCCTGGGCTTTCCGGCAATATATAATAGTCCATACTTTGCTCGATATTTGATGGCCCAAACCGGCGTTCAAAGTCAGCCTAAAACATCTTGGCGTAAAACACCCAAATTGGCACCAGAATTGGAGTTAAACGCCCAAACTGGCACCAAAGCTGGCGTTTAACTCCAGGAATAGCCTAAGCACGAAAAAGCTTCAATGCTCAGCCCAAGCACACACCAAGTGGGCTCCAAAAGTTGATTTCTACACTATCTGTACTTAGTTACTCATTTTCTGTAAACCCTAGTTACTAGTTTAGTATAAAAACTACTTTTAGAGATTTATTTTACATCTTCTTTTGACCAAGTTCAGAATTTTATCCGGAGACTTTTATCATTGTTGTTCACGTATGGAGGCTGGCCTCACGGCAATGCCTAGACCTTTCACTTATGTATTTTCTATGGTGGAGTTTCTACACACCATAGATTAAGGTGTGGAGCTCTGCTGTTCTTCATGAATTAATGCAATTACTACTGTTTTTCTATTCAATTCACGCCTACTTCTTCTCCAAGATATACTCTCGTACTTAATTCAGTTAAGTTAGAATGAAGAGGTGACCCATGACAATCACCCAATCTTCGTTACTCGCTTAGCCAAGGTCGCGTGCCTGACAACCACAAAGCTATCTACATGATGTTCAACGTAGTCATTGGACGACAGCTGGAGTATACTCTCTTGGGTTTCTAATCAAAGATTTGAACCTTTGTGGTATAGGCTAGAATTATTGGCAGCCATTATTGGGATCCGGAAAGTCTAAACCTTGTTTGTGGTATTCCGAGTAGGATCCAGGATCCGAAAAGTCTAAACCTTGTCTGTGGTATTCCGAGTAGGATCTGGGAAGGGATGACTGTGACGAGCTTCAATCCTGCGAATGTGGGGCACAAGTGACAGTGTGCAAAAGGACAATGGTCCTATTCCGACGCTAGCAGGAACCGACAGATGATTAGCCGTGCGGTGACAGCGCATATGGATTTGTTTTCATCCGAGAGGATCATACAGCTTGCCATGGAAGGAGGTAACACATGGTTGGAAGAAGGTAATAGGAAAGCAGAAGTTCAGAAGTAACAAAGCATCTCCAGACGCTTATCTGAAATTCCCATCAATGAATTACATAAGTATCTCTATCTTATTTTATATTTTATTTATATTTTAATTATCAAAACTTCATAACCTTTTGAATCTGCCTGACTGAGATTTACAAGGATGACCATAGCTTGCTTCAAGCTGACAATCTCCGTGGGATCAACCCTTACTCACGTAAGGTATTACTTGGATGACCCAGTGCACTTGCTGGTTAGTTGTGCGGAGTTGTGAAAAAAGAGTTGAGATTACGATCGTGCGTACCAAGCTGTTGGTGCAGTTGAGATCACAATTTCATGCACCAAGTTTTTGGCGCCGTTGCCAGGGATTGTTCGAGTTTGGACAACTGACGGTTCATCTTGTTGCTCAGATTAGGTAATTTTATTTTATGTTTAAGCATTTTATTTTTGAAAAATTTTCAAAAAAAATAAGAAAAATAAATTATTCTATGTTCTTCAGAATTTTTAAGAATGAATTCTAGAGTTTCAGATGATGCTTTTATCATCACAGGAGCTGGTTGATTCCCATCAATTTGGCTGTTGTTTGTAATGTCCTGCTGAAGCTTGGCTAGCCATGTCTAATCTTTTTAGACTGAAGCTTTAGACTAACATTGCATGATTCCTGGAATTCCTATTAAAAATTTTGAATTTCTTTATTTCCTTTTCCAAAATAATTTTCGAAAAATTACAAAAAAATTTAATAAAATCATAAAAACCAAAAATTTTGTGTTTCTTGTTTGAGTCTAGTGTCAAATTTTAAAGTTTGGTGTCTTGCATGTTTTTCTTTTCTTAAAAATTTTCAAAAATTATGTTCTTGATGTTCATCATGATCTTCAAAGTATTCTTGGTGTTCATCTTGACATTCAAAGTGTTCTTGCATGCATTATTAGTTTTAATCCTAAAATTTTATGTTTTGCATCTTTTTGTTGTTTTTCTCTTTCCTCATTAAAATTCAAAAATAAAAAAAAATATCTTTCCCTTATTTCACTCATAATTTTCGAAAATTTGAATGGATTTAGTCATAAAGTTTTAAAATTTAATTGTTTCTTATTAGTCAAGTCAAATTTTTAATTTAAAAATTCTATCTTTTCAAACTTTTTTCAAAAATCAAATCTTTTTCAATTTCCTTCTTAATATTTTTGAAAAATTTTAAAATTTGATTTTCAAAATCTTTTTCTTATTTTTATTTCATAATTTTCGAAATTAATGCTAGCAATTAATATTTTGATTTAAAAATTTCAAGTTGTTACTTACCTATTAAGAAAGGATCAATCTTTAAATTCTAAAATCATATCTTTTAGTTTCTTGTTAATCAAGTAATCAACTTTAATTTCAAAAATCAAATCTTTCTAATTTCCTTTTCAAATCTTTTTCAAAATAGATTTTAATCATATCTTTTTCAAAAATTTAATTTCAAAATCTTTTCTAACTTCTTATCTTTTCAAAATTGATTTTCAAATCTTTTTCAATTAACTACTTGACTTTTTGTTTGATTTTAAAAGTTTTCTATTTCAATCATATCTTTTTCAAAACCACCTAACTACTTTTCTCTCTCCAATTTTCGAAAATCACTAACCACATTTTCAAAAATATTTTTTTAAGTAATCAATTTATTTAATTTTCAAATTTTATTTTATCTCTTCCCTTAAATTTCGAATACTAACTAATAATTAAAATAAAAACAAAAATATTTTCCTTTTATTATAATTTAAAATTCGAATTATCTCTCTCTCATCTCTTTCTATTTATTTACTAACACTTCTCTTCTTCTTATAATTCAAACCCCCTTTCTCTGTGTTCGAATTCTTCTTCTCCCTTCTTCATTCTACTCTTCTATTCTTCTACTCACATAAAGGAATCTCTATACTGTGACATCGAGGATTCCTATTCTTTTTTGTTCTCTTCTTTTTCATATGAGTAGGAGCAAGGATAAGAGCATTCTTGTTGAAGCTAATTCGGAACCTGAAAGGACTCTAAAGAGGAAGCTAAGAGAAGTTAAAGCACAACACTCTGGAGAGGACCTGACAGAATTTTTCGAAAAAAAGAGGAGATGGCCGAACCCAATAACAATGGTGGAGATGCAAGGAAGATGCTTGGTGACTTTATTGCACCCTCTTCTGACTTCTGTGGAAGGAGCATCTCAATTCCTGCAATTGGAACAAACAATTTTGAGCTTAAGCCTCAATTAGTTTCTCTGATGCAGCAGAATTGTAAGTTTCATGGACTTCCATTGGAAGATCCTCATCAGTTTTTAGCTGAATTCTTGCAAATTTGTGACACTGTTAAGACCAATGGGGTTACTCCTAAGGTCTACAGACTTATGCTTTTTTCTTTGCTGTAAGAGACAAAGCAAGGACATGGTTGGACTCACAACCTAAAGATAGCCTAAACTCTTGGGAAAAGTTGGTCAATGCTTTCTTGGCCAAATTCTTTCCACCTCAAAAGTTGAGCAAGCTTAGAGTGGAAGTCCAAACCTTCAGACAGAAGGAAGGTGAATCTCTCTATGAAGCTTGGGAAAGATACAAGCAATTGATCTGAAGGTGTCCTTCTGACATGTTTTCAGAATGGAGCATCATATGTATATTCTATGATGGTTGATAAACCCATATTTTATGATGTATTTTGTGCACAATTTAAATGATTTATTCAATCCTTCACCCACTTATTCATGTAAATTGCATGGTTTTACTATTCCTTCCTTATTTTATGATATATGTGAAAAACATGTTTCCTATGCTTTAAAAGTATTAATGTTAATTATCCCTTATTACCATTTGATGCCGTGATTTGTGTGTAAGTATTTCTAGGTCTCACAGGGCAGGAATGGCTTAGAGAACGAAAAGAAAACATACAAAAATGGAAGAAAAGCACAAAAATGGAGTTTCGAAGAAAAGGGCAGCGACGCGAACGCATGGACGATGTGAACGCGTGCCTAGCGCGAAAGGGCATCGACGCAAACGCGTGACTGACGCGGACGCGTGCCTTGAGCAGAACGCAAATGACGCGTACGCGTGACTGGCGCGTACACGTGACAAGGAAAACTCCCAGATGACGCGGACGCGTGACCTACGCGAATGCGTGACAGACGCCACGTACAAGAATCTACAGAAAATGCCTCTAGCGATTTTTAGACCCTTTTTCGGCCCAATTCTGAATCCAGAAACACAGAATATAAGCCAGAGAATGGAGGAATCAAATAACAACTTAGAGACGATATACAACTCTCAAACTTTTAGGATTAGATGTAGTTTTAGAGAGAGAGGTTCTCTCCCCTCTCTTAGGTTTTAGGATTAGGATTCCTTTTATTTTATTTTATTTTATGATTACTACTTCAACGCCAGGTTCAATATTTTTCTTTAATTAATGTTTCTCCTCTATTTTTGTTTATTCCAATGCTTTTACTTGTTAATGTTCCAATTTAGCTTACGAACCTTTTTATGTCAAGATTCGAATATTTTATTTAATATTAATTGACGTATTTCAGATTAATGATGATCTTATTCCATTTATGATGCTTTCAATTTAATTTAGATTTATTTTCTCCCGTTGCTTTGGTTAAGTGATTGGTAACACTTGAGTTATCAAACTCAGCTGTTGGTTGAGATTGGATTTCCTAATTGGTTTGAATCGCTCTAAAATCTAGTCTTCCCACAGGAGTTGACTAGGACTTGAGGATCAAATTAATTTTCTACTTGACTTTCCTTTGCTTTAGTATGGGTTAACTAAGTAGGATTAAAACCCAATTCTTATCACACCTGATAAGGATAACTAGGATAGGAATTCCAATTCTTATACCTTGTCAAGAGATTTTATTATTATTAATTTATTTTCCTCGTCATTTAAATTACTTGTTCCTTATCACAAAAACCCAAAAACATATAATTTTCCATAACCAATAATAAATTATACTGCCCTGCAATTCCTTGAGAGACGACCCGAGGTTTAAATACTTCGGTTATTTATTTTTATTGGGTTTGCTTAAGTGACAAACAAGTTTTTTGTATGAAAGGATTATTGCTTGGTTTAGAAACTATACTTGCAACGAGAATTTATTGTAAATTCTAAACCATCAATCTTCATTTCATCAAAATGGTGCAGTTGCCGGGGAGTTACAACTGTGTGCCTTATTATTGGTTATTGTAAATATTTTCTTTTGCTTGTTTATTTGTTTTTATTTTCACTTTTAATTTTTATTATTTACTATGAATTCTCATCCCTATCGCTTTGAGTTTGGTTCCAATGCTGTTGCAAGGAATGGAAATTATAACAGGAACATGCATCAAGGTCAAAACAATTAGAGATGGAAGGAGCCACGAGGATCTGATCAACTCTTTAGGCAATAACACACTCCAAGATACCATGAACCACGACCATTCCATAATACATGTCAAGACAATAGGTACGGTAGACCCCTTCGTGACAACCATCACCGACCAAATTACTATGGTCAAAAACCATTCCGAGGTGCATACCAAGATGATAGATATGATGGACCCCCATCATACGCCTATGAACCACCTCCTCAACGTAGCTTTGAACCACCACACTCACAAGCCAACTACCACCATTCACCTCCATATGACCCTAACCCGTATCCACCCCAATTCCAAACCAATTACTCCCAAGAACCACCACTTTCCTATGCACCATGTCCATATCCATCACCCCAAGAATCAAGGGAGAAACTCAAGGAAACATTTGAAAAATTTCATGCCATACTTCACCAATTTCATGCCATACTCCACCCCAATTCCTTCCTGACGTTCAGACACTCAAGGAACCCCATGGCTTCATGTGGGCAATCTAATGAAGAACGTAGCATGAAGCAGATACTAGAAACCCCACTGGACAGTACAGAGCATGACTTTGTACTGGAAAAAGTGGAGGAAGCTGAAATTATCGAAGAAGAAGAATTGGTTGAAGACTTAGGAGATTCTGAACCTCCATGGGAATCCAGAATTGTGGAGAATTCTGTCAAGAAATTTACAATTGATGCTAAGGAGGATAGTGCACAACCTCCAAAGCAAGAAACTTACGAAGAACTGCACGGAATAACTTGATGGTGTTTTTGTGGAAAAACGAATTTCCAAACACCTAAAACTAATCGGCAAGTGTACTGGGTCGCATCAAGTAATAATAACTCACATGAGTGAGGTCGATCCCATAGGGATTGAAGGATTGAGCAATTTTAGTTTAGTGGTTGATTTAGTCAAGCGAATCAAGTATTGGTTTGAGTGGTTTGTAATTGACAGAAGCTAAATTGCTTAAATTGTAAAGGGAGAGGGAAGAATTACAGTAAATTAAAAAGAACAGAAAGTAAAAGTGCTGAATCTTAAAGAACAAGTAAATTAAATTACAGAAACTTATATTGCAAGAAATGTAAATGACTGAATCTTAAAGTACAAGAAAGTTAAATTGCTTGAATTATAAAAGGGTTCAAGGAGCTGGGATTGTAGAAATTGAACAAGCAGAAGGGAAATGACAATTAACAGAGAAGGAGATGAATCAAATTGAAGTAGATCTCAAACAGAAAAGTGAAAATGCTTGTAGAATGAAAACAAAAAGTAAATGTAGCTTAATTGCAGAAATTAAAAAGGAAATTGAAGATCTCAGGAGTGAAAGAGACTAGAAAATAAGTCTAGATCTCAAATCCTTCCTTGATCCAACGAGAACAATTGCAAAAGAAATGGAAAAGTAAATTGCAGAAGAAAAGAGAAGAGTGAAAGCAGTAAACAGAATTTTGAATGTAAATCAAAACTTTTAAAAATATGCAGAAAGATTAACAGAAGATCTCAAGGTGAGATTGAAACAGAATTTCTTCAATTCTTCACCCAAGATCCAAAATACGAAGTAAAGAGTGTTCAAGCAAGAACAAGGAAGAAGAGAGATCAATTCTCCTTCCAAATTCTCCAAGAACCAAATTCAAAGTATGAACTCTAAAAATTATAAAATGAAAATTATCTCAGAAGAAAAAAGGTTCCAAAAGTTGTTAACTAAATCAAACTAGCTTCTATTTATACACTTTCTATTCTTGGATTTAAGAATTTGGGTGGGCTTTTTAATTTGGTGAAGATTTGAAATTAATTGGATTTTTAATTGAATTTTCAGCCCAAGAGAAATTGCTCCCAGTGGAGTGCTCTGCTCTTGTGGGGAGCGGAGCATTGAGGCTTGTGTTGGAGCTCCTTGTTGCGTGCCAAGGCTTGGAGGCATTCAGGATAGCGCTCCTCTCTTGTGGGGAGCGGAGCATTGAGGCTTGTGTTGGAGCTCCTTGTTGCGTGCCAAGGCTTGGGAGGCATTCAGGATAGCGCTCCGCTCTTGTGGGGAGCGGAGCATTGTGGCTTGGTGTGTGTCTTGTGCGCTCCAACTCCTCCTGACCGTGTCATGTTGCGCTCCAAGTTTCCCTAGCCGTGTCAAGCTTGTGCAAGGAGTGAAGAGAGTAGCGCTCTGCTCTCTTAGGGAGCGGAGCATTGGCTTTTGCTTGGGTGAAGTCCCCAAGTTCAAAACTTGTTGGAGGCATGCGCTGGCTCCTTTTCTTTGTGAAGGAAGTGGCGCCTTACTCCTTGCTTCCTTAGGGTGCCTTGTTTGATCCTTGGGGGTAGCATTTTAGCCATTTTTGGCTTATTTCCTTTGTGAGTAGCGCTCCTCTACTCCCCCTTGCTCATGAGTTCGAACCTTGTAGCCTTCACTAGCAAACTTTGTTTTTGGATTTATTCTTGAGTGAAGCCTGATAGTGCTCTCAAGGAGAGTGGAGCATCATTCTTCCCTCCTTTGTTTCTTGGTTCCAAATTGTGCTCCGCTCTTCAGGAGAGCGTAGCATCTAAGCTTGCCTCCTTAGTTCTTTGTTATGATCCCAGTAGAGTGTTGTGGCTTGCCTCCTTCATTGTGCCACGCCTCTTTGTTTCTTTTGCCACTTCTTCTCCTTCTTGGGCCACGCTTCTTTGGCCACGCTTTCTTATTTTCTTCTTTTCTTCACCTACAAGTAATCAAAACAGGCAATCAAAGTATCACCAAATTCACACGGTTTACAAATCATTTAAATATCAATTAAATTTAGCTTAAACCTCATGATTTAGTATCAATTAAATGGTGGTTAATTGATTCAAAGAAAGCATGCAATTCCATTCCAAATTACTTACTTACAATGCAAGAAAGTGCATAAAACCTAATAAAAACAAAGAAAAAGACTAGTAAAACTAGGCTAAGATGACTTGTCGTCACAATACCAAACTTAAAACTTGCTTGTCCCCAAGCAAGAAAGAATTATGCTCAAAGGTTCTTTAAATTAGAATGGATTTGAAGAAAAACATGTGCTATCCTGTGAGTGAAGTGATTAAGTGCAGTGGGGTGAACTCTAAATTATATGTTCATGCAAGGGATTTACTTGCTCAAGCCTCTCTCTTTGACACAGTTCGACCACAAGCATTTACTAGGATTACAACTCTTTGAGTCTTTGTTTCTTCCATCTTTTCTGCCTAGTAATTGATGCTCAGAATCTTGGGCCATGCTCTTTTATTTTTGTATTTTCTTTATTTTCTTTTGTTTGCTGCTTCTTGGATCAATAAATATTTGAGAATCTCCACAATACTTCTTTGAACTCTATGTCCTGCCTATGAGCTCCCATGCAAGTTTTCACAAGCATGCAACCTCAATGCATAATCATACAACTAGAACCACCATTTCTCCTAATCTTTTGCTTGCCTCAAAACTGTTTAATTCTTTAATCCTTCTTTTCAAAGAACTGTCATGTGATGCTTTTTTGAGTCATTGAGTGCAAACAAGTTCTGAGAGTATTGGGTTGTGAATGATCAAGCATCTTAATTATTGAATTACAGAGAAACTATACTAGATAGAAAGACAGATAGGAGTATAATATCACTTTCAATCATTGCAGTGATGCCAACTAATCCCTTAATAATACCACCTTTTGGAGTTTGCTTGCTTTACTCCTCATCATCATCAGTGTTGGTCTTCACATTCCTTTTTTCTCTTTTTGGTTGATGATGCTTAATCCTTCTAAAAACTTGTATGATACTCTGCAATGATATTGAAGGTTGCTTGTTCCCAAGCACTTGAAAAATGGTTAGCATGCATGAGTTATTTGTGGACTTTTGAACTTACTTTGGTGTGGGAACACCAAACTTAGTACCTTGCCAATGGTTCTCATGCATCAGATTGACCATATGTAAAACTCTTTTTCTTTGCCTAAGGTAATAGAACTAAAAAACTAGGGAACAGCAGAATAGTTAACTAGTTTATCTAAATGCTTGAAGCTAGCATTATGCAGAAGGTGAGAATGTGTTTTATGATGAAGTTTTTAGTGGAACACTAAACTTAAAATCCTTCATTCTCCCTTAGATTGTTTTGGTGTGCAACACAAACTTAGCTTCTTGCAATATAGATAAAGCTAATTAGCCTTTTTATTAAAATAGTTATGAAGAGAAAACTACCCCAGGTTGGGTTGCCTCCCAACAACCGCTTCTTTATTGTCACTAGCTTGACATCCTTCATTCTGTGATCATAGAAGTTGAGAATCCTGTTGCCTTTGATTTCCTCCTCTCACTATGGGCTTCCTTTCCTCTGTTTCTTCTTAGGGAACCTCTCTGTGATGCTTTTCTTTGATGATTGTTTCCTTTTCCATAGCCCTCTCACTTTTTTCTATGATTGCTTTCCATTTCTCCCACCTAGCAGCTTTTTCGTTATCTTGTGGGTCATCTTTAGTGGCTTTGGAGATGGTATTTGCCCTTTTCTCTCCCATTTCTGCAAAGTGCTTAGCCGGTTGTTCTATTTTCCTTTCAATTCTTCTGATTAAGTCTTCCTGGTTCTTTGTTGTCGCCTCTTGGTGCTTCATCATTCTCTCTATTAAGATCTCCAAGTTGGTGATCCTTTGAGAGTCTTGTGAGATTGGTTGGTTGTGGAGTATTAGGGGTTGGAAGGGTAGGTGTTGTGGTGATGTGTAGTGGTTGTTGTTGGTATGGTGATGTTTTTGCTGGTTTGTGAAGTTGGGGTTGTTATAATTGAGGTCCCTTGGTCTTGGATTTTGGTGCTCAATTCTCCTCCAGTTGGAATGAGTCTTCTAGGGTGGGTTGTACATATCACCCTGAGATTTGTGTTGGAACCGGCTTGAGGTACTCTTTGGAGATTGTGATTGCTCATGACTTTGTTGCTCATAGTTAATTGCTCCAAAACCTTTTTCAGATTGAATCCAACCATGTGGATTTTGAGGTAGGTTATGTGCATTTACTACAGCAACTTGCAGCCAATCGATTTTTCTGGCCATCAGCTCCAATTGTTGCTGAAGTTGTTGGTGTATCTGTTGATTTTGGTTCCTGACTGCATTTACACCTTCAATCTCCATTGCTCCCTTCTCTTGTGTGGATGGTCGCACTTCTGCTTCTAGCTTACCAATTTCCTTGGGTGGTTTCAACTTGGCTAGGATTTCAATCACTAGATCCTCTCATCCGATGATGCTTCCTTGTGGGAAGGTTTCAAGCCATTGAGCAACATCATTCATGGTGATGAGCGGATGCTTCAATTCATAAGTTGCATTGTCATCTGAGGTTAGGACACTACTCCCACAATTACTGGAATTCGTTGAGTTCCCCTCCATGATCTGCACAATTACAAACAGTCCAAATGAAGATTGAATGTACTCATGCCAAAATGTAGTTAGAGGATTAGTTGACACAATGTATCAAACAGTTGACAGGCTTGAAAGATCAATAGAGGAAAATTGCTTCTGTCAATTACTCAGTGAGTAGAAATACAAGAAACGCATAGAATCAGAAAAGCCAGGAAAATCCCACTCTATTGCTAAAGTGGGGTTTTAGTTAGCTTAAGCAAAAATTCAAACAGTTAGTGTGTTGGTTAAAAATTAAAGAAAATGAAAATAAAAAGTGCTTGATCTAGATCTCCACTTCACTTAATCATTGTCAATCTAATCAATCCCCGGCAACAGTGCCAAAAACTTGACGGTGTTTTTGTGGAAAAACGAATTTTCAAACACCTAAAACTAACCGGCAAGTGTACCGGGTCACATCAAGTAATAATAACTCACATGAGTGAGGTCGATCCCACAGGGATTGAAGGATTGAGCAATTTTAGTTTAGTGGTTGATTTAGTCAAGCGAATAAAGTATTGGTTTGAGTAGTTTGTAATTGACAGAAGCTAAATTGCTTAAATTGTAAAGGGAGAAGGAAGAATTGCAGTAAATTAAAAAGAACAGAAAGTAAAAGTGCTAAATCTTAAAGAACAAGTAAATTAAATTGCAAAAACTTAGATTGCAAGAAATATAAATGACTGAATCTTAAATTACAAGGAAGGTAAATTGCTTGAATTATAAAAGGGTTCTAGGAGCTGGGATTGTAGAAATTGAACAAGCAGAAGGGAAATGACAATTAACAGAGAAGGAGATGAATCAAATTGAAGTAGATCTCAAACAGAAAAGTGAAAATGCTTGAAGAATGAAAACAGAAAGTAAATGTAGCTTAATTGAAGAAATTAAAAGGGAAATTGAAGATCTCAGGAGTGGAAGAGACTAGAAAACAAGTCTAGATCTCAAATCCTTCCTTGATCCAACGAGAACAATTGCAAAAGAAATGGAAAAGTAAATTGCAGAAGAAAAGAGAAGAGTGAAAGCAGTAAATAGAATTTTGAATGTAAATCAAAACTTCTAAAAATATGCAGAAAGATTAACAGAAGATCTCAAGGTGAGATTGAAACAGAATTTCTTCAATTCTTCACCCAAGATCCAAAATACGAAGTAAAGAGTGTTCAAGCAAGAACAAGGAAGAAGAGAGATCAATTCTCCTTCCAAATTTTTCAAGATCCAAATTCAAAGTAAGAACTCTAAAAATTATAAAATGAAAATTATCTCAGAAGCAAAAAGGTTCCAAAAGTTCTTAACTAAATCAAACTAGCTTCTATTTATACACTTTCTATTCTTGGATTTAAGAATTTGGGTGGGCTTTTTAATTTGGTGAAGATTTGAATTTAATTGGATTTTTAATTGAATTTTCAGCCCAAGAGAAATTGCTCCCAGTGGAGTGCTCTGCTCTTGTGGGAGCATAGCATTGAGGCTTGTGTTGGAGCTCCTTATTGCGTGCCAAGGCTTGGGAGGCATTTAGGATAGCGCTCCGCTCTTGTGGGGAGCAGAGCATTGTGGCTTGGTGTGTGTCTTGTGTGCTCCAACTCCTCCTGACCGTGTCATGTTGCGCTCCAAGTTTCCCTGGCCGTGTCAAGCTTGTGCAAGGAGTGAAGAGAGTAGCGCTCTGCTCTCCTTGGGAGTGGAGCATTGGCTTTTGCTTGGGTGAGGTCCCAAGTTCGAAACTTGTTGGAGGCATGCGCTGGCTCCTTTTCTTTGTGAAGGAAGTGGCGCCTTACTCCTTGCTTCCTTAGGGTGCCTTGTTCGATCCTTGGGGGTAGCATTTTAGCCATTTTTGGCTTATTTCCTTTGTGAGTAGCGCTCCTCCACTCCCCCTTGCTCATGAGTTCGAACCTTGTAGCCTTCACTAGCAAACTTTGTTTTTGGATTTATTCTTGAGTGAAGCCCGATAGTGCTCTCAAGGAGAGTGGAGCATCATTCTTCCCTCCGTTGTTTCTTGGTTCCAAATTGTGCTCCGCTCTTAAGGAGAGCGTAGCATCCAAGCTTACCTCCTTAGTTCTTTGTTATGCTCCCAGTAGAGTGTTGTTGCTTGCCTCCTTCATTGTGCCACGCCTCTTTATTTCTTTTGCCACTTCTTCTCCTCCTTGGGCCATGCTTCTTTGGCCACGCTTTCTTATTTTCTTCTTTTCTTCACCTATAAGTAATCAAAACAGCCAATCAAAGTATCACCAAATTCACAAGGTTTACAAATCATTTAAATATCAATTAAATTTAGCTTAAACCTCATGATTTAGTATCAATTAAATGGTGGTTGATTGATTCAAAGAAATCATGCAATTCCATTCGAAATTACTTACTTACAATGCAAGAAAGTGCATAAAACCTAATAAAAACAAAGAAAAAGACTAGTAAAACTAGGCTAAGATGACTTGTCATCATAACTCAACAAGCAAGTTTCCTTGATAATGATAATCCCGAACCAAGTTCTCCTAGTAATGAACTTGCATCCGCAAGTGAACTCTTTGGGATGGGAGAATCTTCCCCAAGTGAATACGAAGATGATGCGGAGGTAGATTTTTCGCAACCTCCAACTTATGACTTGAGTGATGAGGAAGATATCGAAGACTTGGATCAAGATGTGGTTGAAATTGAAGAAATTTACAACGAAGTGGAGGAATTCACAGAAGAACACGAGGGAGTAGAGCTTGCAAAACCGCTGGAAACACATATCCCGAGGCCATTACCATCCAATACTAAATTCAAGTGGGTAAAATCCTTAGCTTTTATCTTTACTTTTCCACTTGAATATGGTTTACTTGAAACAGATGGCCAGCTTAGAGCTCTTCGCGGCTTTAAGAGTAAAAGGGAAATAGTTCATGCTCAAGGCTGGTATGCAAGATTCAATAAGGTTCCACGCTTCAATCTGAAGTGTAAGGATTGGTTTCGAGTTCGATTGAATGGGTCTTGGAAAATGTTTGGTCATCTTGGTGAGAATGCAACTTCCAAACCGCCCAGATGGAAAAATAAAAATCAAGACAAAGGCGGATATAAGAGCAAGGTTTGGGATCCTGGAATCTCTTATGACATTCAACACCCTGGGAACCTGAGAACCTGTTTGAATTTTGGATGAATTCAAGCACAAGCCACCATAGCAGGAAGCTCATCAAATGTCCAACTTAAGGACTTTAACTAAAAGTGCTAGGTGGGAGACAACCCACCAGGGTATGATCGTTCCTTTTTCAATTTCAATCTTATTTCATTTTGTTTGTTTTTAAATTTTATTTTATTCTATTTTCATTGAACATGGAATTATTCATATCACCCATATTAGCACTGCATATTGCATACTGCATAATTGCATAAAAAAAAATCACCCTACGCGAGCGCGCAGGCCACGCGTGGGCGTCGACTGGAAATCAGCGTAAAGATCCAACGCCCAGAAAGTTGGGCTGGAATCGTGCAGCTGGTGTGTGTTTAGCATAAATCGTCCCACGCGTTCGCGTCCCTGACGCGAACGCGTCACCTGCACCACATACATCCAACGCGAAAGCGTGAACGACGCGTACGCGTTGCGTGGATTTTATGGACCCTATTGGAAACAGAGAGTTGCACCAAAACGACGTTGGAACTGTGCCTTTAGCACAATTTTCAGCGACGCATTCGCGTGCTTCACGCATACGCGTCCTTTACCTTTTATCTAATTCACGCGATCGCGTCAACGACGTGGCCGCGTCACTCCCCTTTTCGCCCAAATCACGCGATCGCGTGCCCCACGCGTTCTCGTGGATTCAAAAATACTAACCCCATTCACGCGAAACCTTACCCATTTCGCGTCACCCAAAACCCCCCACCCCCTCTGCAACCTCTCTTCTCCCATCCCCCAACCACCACCACTCCTCGCCAGCCAGCTCCGACCGCCGCGCCGCCATCCCGACCGCCGTGCCTTCCTCGCCAAAACCCCCTCTTCCTCTCTTCTTTCTCTTCCTTTCCCCCTCCTTCCTCTACGACCCCGACACCGCTGCCACCACCCCATCACCGAGCCGCCACCACCGCGCCACCCCCTGACCTCCAACTAACCACTACAGCCCCCAACCACCTCAACCCTCACCCCCCTTCTCTCTCCCCCATTAACCCTTATCCAACCACAACCACCAAACCGCCCCTTCCTCCACCTCAGACCACCACCGCGCCGCCACCCATCGCCACCGCGTCACCAACACCACCACCACACTTCCACCGTCCCTCTGTTCCACACATTTGTTCCTCTACAAACCAGGTTCCGCCAAACTGCAATTCCTCTTTTCGATTAGTTAGTTAGTTTTTCAATTTTTGTTCAAAACAGGATAGTTAGAGATGCATGATTGTAGTGGATTTTAGGTGGTTAGGTAGCTAGAATGTGGTTAGTAGATTTAGGCCTGATAATTGCACCGTTCTTGCTACCTGTTTTTATCCGATTCGCAATTCTGAATTTGCTGTGATGATTCTGTTCATATGTTGTTCTTCATATTTGATGTTGCTGTTAAACTGTTCTTTAATGTTCTTGCTATTTGTTAATCTTTTCAGCACTATTTAATTTCATATGAACTGATTTTTCCTGCTGTTTACTACCCGGGAACATCCAATTTTAGCCGAAATGCTGCCCAATTTTTTGCAAATTTATGGTTTAATCCACCCCCATTCATGTATTGGTTTGAAAATTCAGTATTTTGCATTACTTGGCTACAACCAAACCAATTCATGAATGCAGGGGCTAGCATTCTTATTCCTTTTGGTTCCCTGAGTAATAAATTGCTTATTGATGATTTCATTTTCATTTTACACTTACTTTATCTATAGGAATTATCATCAATAAACTGAAATCCTTGCTTGAATATGAGTTGATTGTTCTTCAAGTTTGTGAATTTCTTGGTAACTAGGAAAACCATTCTCATGCCACTCACTTTAACTTCCTTTTTAACTCCTAACCAACTCCACTTTCTAACTTCTCTTTTTGGTTTTTACCTAACTACTTTAACTTTCTAACTCAAGGCATGATTACTGTTTTTCCTAATTAACTTGAATTCCACTTCTATTACATTTTGGATTGTGATTTTTACTCTCAGATTTTTAACTCGAATTCAATCCAAAATGTACATATATTTACCTCATTTCATGCTTCTATTGCTCTTTTTGCCTTTATGCTTACATTGATAAAACCCTACTTGCCTACTTGTTTTCCTGCTTTAGTTCTTCAATTATATCCTGCTACTTCTGCTTTTTAGGATGTCTGATCCTAAAAGTAAGGGAAAAGGCAAGGCAACTATAGGCAAACAGAAAAGAAGAGAATCTTCTACCTCTATCCTGGATATCCTTCACGACGATTTCTGGCGGGAAAAGAATTTTACCCCGCAGGAAAAGGCCGACCAACTCCTCACTGCCACAGATCAAGTCATATTTGCAAATAGATACTGTGAGCTAAAGTATCCAGTGTTTGCCACTTCCAGAAACCTCTACCTGGAAAGAACTCTTAAAATTCCAGAAGAACTCACCCAGTACACTTCCGAACAGATAAAACAAAGAGGTTGGTTCTTCTTGGAAAGGAACTTGACAGAGGTCAATGCATCCTGGGTCAGAGAATTTTACTGTAACTATTTCAAGACTTCCCTGGATGCCGTGCACCTTAGAGGAAAACAGATTTTAGTCACTGAGGAAGCTATTGAGGATATCCTCCAGCTTTAGCCTAAGTCAGATCAGCCTGACGATTACCAAAAGGCTGAAGAGGATATGCTATACATGAGATTTGACTGGGATGCAGTCAAGCAGAGAATAGCCCTTGATCCTACTGCCCCATGGGTCATGGGAAAGAATACAGTGATGCCTATGAGAATCAAGCTGATATATTTGAATGATGAGGCTCAGCTTTGGCAGCAGATCCTAAGTAACTACGTGATGCCGAGCACTCATAAGACAGAGGTACCCACTGCTATGATCACCCTCATCTGGTGTGTGATGGAGGGTAAGGACCTGTATCTTCCACGTTTCATCAGGTATTTTATGGCCAGGATCCATGTCAGAGGTACTCTACCTTTCCCTTATCTGATCACCCAGCTAGGCCGCTATGAGCACCTAAAGTTGATGATCCGATCCGGCAGCGACATCCTCTTCGAGCCTGACACCGCTTCTGAGCCATCTGATGCGGAGGCAGATGATCATGAGGAGGAGGCACATGCCTAGGCTGAGCAGGGAGGACCTGAGTAGGTTGCACCACACCATGAGGAGCCCCACCAGATCCAGGCCGTAGATCCGGAGATTCCTCTACAAACAGAGCCTCCGCTTCAGCAGGCAGCTCCTCCTACACTTACCGAGACTGCAGACCCTCAACCTACCACAGAGTCACCAGCAGCGCATCCTTCCGGAGATGACACTTCTTCGCACCCAGCTTGAGTGAGCATCGAGGACGATGCTATTATTTAAGTGTGGAGAGGTCTCCATCTCTGGCGTACTTTATTTTGGTGAACCACTTTTTAGACCCACTTTTTATCCTATTTTGCTTATTTTTCTGTATTTTTATTTTTATTTTTATTTTTATCTTATCCTGTCTTCCAGTACTTGCACATTTTTTCTTCTTTTGCTGTATTTTTACTGTATTTCTGTATTTTGCACTTTGGTTTATATTCTTATCTAGATATTTAGTTTATTCTAGTTGCAATTTTAGCTTATTAAGTTGTGATATAGAATATATGGATTAATTAGTTTAGTTTACCCTTTTTAGCATACGATAACTTGGATTAATTGAAAATAAAAAGAGTAAACTAGAAACTTTAGTATAACAGAATCACAATAATCCACATACTGTATATATATAGCAATAAATGATTGGTTAATTTACACCATTTTTTAAGGAAGAATACTAAGATTTTAAGAGCCACCCTTAGATTCAAATTGAAAATAATGGGAACCCTTGATTTCTACTTGCATGACATACATAACTGATATATGGTTTTTGAGCCAGAGAACACACAACCTGTGAGTTTTTTAGCTTAATTTTATGGTTATATTCAACCATAAATTTCATTCCTGTGTGTTTCGCACTTATTTTCTATGCTTGTAATCTTTACTTTGTTTCAATCTATATGTCCAATATAGAATATAGATACATACCCACATATGATTGAGGCCGTCATTTGAATTTTTCCTCACATATCCCAAATGAGCCTACCTCCTACATCACCTTTGTTAGCCCACTTGAGCCTTTTGACCCCCTTTTTTGTTCTATAACCACATTACTAGCCTTAAGCAGAAAAACAAAATAAAAATCCCAAGTTGAATCCTTGGTTAGCTTAAGATAGAAATTGTGATACACACTAAGTGTGGGAAAATGTGAGAACATGGGTTGGTAGGAAATAACTAAATTAGTAAAATAGTCAGAAATTTGGGAGCATGCTCATGTGAAACCAATTTGAATTAAAATACCATGTGTATTGATATATGTTATTCTTTAAAAAAAAAATCCTTTTTATAATATAAATAGATAAATAAGGGGACAAAATTACCCAAATAATAAGTTTAGTGAAGAAATCAATGCACGTGAGGTAAGAATCAAAATAAAATTGGTACATGAGTATGTATAAAGAAAGAAAAAAATTAGGAACCCCAAGAAAGTTATAAATTATATAGAATATGTATATGTTAGGTGAGACCTTAGACTAATTAAAGATTCAACTTATAGCTCACTTAGCCTTATATATATACCCCTACCTTTACCTTGGCCCCATTACAACCTTGAAAAGACCTCATGATGTTTGTATGTACACATTGTATACTTGTTGATTGGTTAGATGAAGAACAAAGTTTTAGAAAGTAAGAATAGAAAAGAATAGAGTGATTAACCCCAAACACTGAGTGACTAGAGAGTAAACACGAAATCCAGTAAGGGTTCAATAGCTCATCACCATATATCTCTACTTAATTGTTTAATTGTCTTGCAAGCTTATGAAATATTTTAACCCAACTCAATTGTGACAGTGCTTTAACATTATTTAGGTTTGGCTATACATATATAATTCCTTGAAAATATGAATCAAATTAACCACATGTAAGCTCTATATATATATAGGTGGATAACAAGTAAAATTGCATGGTTCATATAGGTAGATTGCATTTAGAATAAATTACATTACATAAGATTCCACCATTCTAACTTTACCCTTTCTCTTGGATTTAGCATGAGGACATGCTATTGTTTAAGTGTGGGGAGGTTAATAAACCTATATTTTATGATGTATTTTGTGCTCAATTTAAATGATTTATTCAATCCTTCACCCACTTATTCATGTAAATTGCATGGTTTTACTATTCCTTCCTTATTTTATGATATATATGAAAAACATGTTTCCTATGCTTTAAAAGTATTAATTTTAATTATCCCTTGTTACCATTCGATGCTGTGATTTGTGTGTTAAGTATTTCCATGTCTCACAGGGCAGGAATGGATTAGAGAACGAAAAGGAAACATACAAAAATGGAAGGAAAGCACAAAAATGGAGTTTTGAAGAAAAGGGCAGCAACGCGAACGCATGGACGACACGAACGCGTGCCTAGCGCAAAAGGGCATCGATGCAAACGCGTGAATGACGCGGACGCGTGCCCTGAGCAGAACGCAAATGACACGTACGCGTGACTGACGCGTACGCGTGACAAGGAAAACTCCCAGATGACGCGGACGCATGACCTACGCGAACGCGTGACAGACGCCACATATAAGAATCTGCAGAAAACGTCTCCAGCGATTTCTGGACCCTTTTTTGTCCCAATTATGAATCCAGAAACACAGAATATAAGCCAGAGAATGGAGGAATCAAATAAAAACTTAGAGTCGATATACAACTCTCATACTTTTAGGATTAGATGTAGTTTTAGAGAGAGAGGTTCTCTCCTCTCTCTTAGGTTTTAGGATTAGGATTCTTTTTATTTTATTTTATTTTATTTTATGATTACTGCTTCAACGCCAGGTTCAATATTTTCCTTTAATTAATGTTTCTCCTCTATTTTTGTTTATTCCAATGCTTTTACTTGTTAATGTTCCAATTTAGCTTACGAACCTTTTTATGTCAAGATTCGAATATTTTATTTAATATTAATTGAGGTATTTCAGATTAATGATTATCTTATTCCATTTATGATGCTTTCAATTTAATTTAGATTTATTTTCTCCCTTTGCTTTGGTTAAGTGATTGGTAACACTTGAGTTATCAAACTCAGCTGTTAATTGAGATTGGATTTGCTAATTGGTTTGAATCGCTCTAAAAGCTAGTCTTCCCACAGGAGTTGACTAGGACTTGAGGATCAAATTAATTAGTCTACTTGACTTTCCTTTGCTTTAGTAAGGGTTAACTAAATAGGATTAAAACCCAATTCTTATCACACCTGATAAGGATAACTAGGATAGGAATT
This sequence comes from Arachis ipaensis, assembly GCF_059453495.1. Classification (NCBI taxonomy): domain Eukaryota; kingdom Viridiplantae; phylum Streptophyta; class Magnoliopsida; order Fabales; family Fabaceae; genus Arachis; species Arachis ipaensis. The sequence goes on from NC_142443.1 coordinate 66,077,845, forward strand.
CCAATTCTTATACCTTGTCAAGAGATTTTATTATTATTAATTTATTTTTCTCATCATTTAAATTACTTGTTCCTTATCACAAAAATCCAAAAATATACAATTTTCCATAACCAATAATAAATCATACTGCCCTGCAACTCCTTGAGAGACGACTCGAGGTTTAAATACTTCGGTTATTTATTTTTATTGGGTTTGCTTAAGTGACAAACAAGTTTTTTGTATGAAAGGATTATTGCTTGGTTTAGAAACTATACTTCCAACGAGAATTTATTGTAAATTCTAAACCATCAATCTTCAGTTCATCAATGGTCTGTCTGAATTGTCCAAGATGTCATTGGATCACTCTGCTGGAGGATCTCTTCATCTGAAGAAGATGCCTGCAGAAGCCCAGGAACTCATTGAAATGGTTGCAAATAATCAGTTCATGTACACTTCTAAAAGGAATCCTGTGAGTAATGGGACAACTCAGAAGAAATGAGTTCTTTAGATTGATACTCTGAATGCCTGGTACGCGGAATCGTGATTACACTTTAATTATGTAAAATTCATCGCTCTTTCTTTCCCTGGCAATGGCTCCAAAAACATGATGCCAAGACAATGGTTCACAACTCCGTGTAACTAACCAGCAAGTGCACTGGGTCAAGTAATACCTTACGTGAGTAAGGGTCGAATCCCACGGAGATTGTTGGTATGAAGCAAGCTATGGTCACCTTGTAAATCTCAGTCAGGCGGATATAAAATAGTTATGTGGTTTTCGAATATTAATTAATAAAATAGGGATAGAAATACTTATGTAAATCACTGGTGAAAATTTCAGATAAGCGAATAGAGATGCTTTCGTTCCTCTGAACCTCTGCTTTCCTGCTATCTTCATCCAATCAGTCTTACCCCTTTCCATGGCTGGCTTTATGCAAGGGCATCACCGTTGTCAGTGGCTACATCCCCTCCTCTCAGTGAAAAATATGCTCACATGCTCTGTCACAGCACGGCTAATCATCTGTCGGTTCTCGATCATGCTGGAATAGGATTCACCCTCCTTTTGCGTCTGTCACTAACGCCCAGCACTCGCGAGTTTGAAGCTCGTCACAATCATTCAATCATTGAATCCTACTCGGAATACCACAGATAAGGTTTAGACTTTCCGGATTCTCTTGAATTCCGCCATCATTCTGGCTTACGCCACGAAGATTCTGATTAAGAGATCTAAGAGATACTCATTCAGTCGAAGGTAGAACGGAAGTGGTTGTCAAGCACGCGTTCATAGGGAATGATGATGATTGTCACGTTCATCACATTCAGGTTGAAGTGCGAATGAATATCTTAGAAGCGAAATAAGAAGAATTGAATAGAAAACAGTAGCACTTTGCATTAATCTTTGAGGAACAGCAGAGCTCCACACCTTAATCTATGGAGTGTAGAAACTCTACCGTGAAAATACATAAGTGAAAGGTCCAGGCATGGCCGAGATGGCCAGCCCCCAAAACGTGATCAATAGATCAAAAGATAATCCAGAGATCCAAAGATGGTCAAAAAGACGTCTAATACAATAGTAAAAGGTCCTATTTATAATAAACTAGCTACTAGGGTTTACATGAGTAAGTAATTGATGCATAAATCTACTTCCGGGGCCCACTTGGTGTGTGCTTGGGCTGAGCTTTGAGTGTTACACGTGCAGAGGCCATTTGTGGAGTTGAACGCCAGCTTTTGTGCCAGTTTGGGCGTTCAACTCTGGTTTTGGCTCCTTTTCTGGCGCTGGACGCCAGATTTGGGCAGAAAGCTGGCATTGAACGCCAGTTTACGTCGTCTATTCTTGGCCAAAGTATAGACTATTATATATTGCTGGAAAGCCCTGGATGTCTACTTTCCAACGCAATTGGAAGCGCGCCATGTTGAGTTCTGTAGCTCCAGAAAATCTACTTTGAGTGCAGGGAGGTCAGAATCCAACAGCATCAGCAGTCCTTCTTCAACCTCTGAATCTGATTTCTGCTCAAGTCCCTCAATTTCAGCCAGAAAATACCTGAAATCACAGAAAAACACACAAACTCATAGTAAAGTCCAGAAATGTGAATTTAACATAAAAACTAATGAAAACATCCCTAAAAGTAACTAGATCCTACTAAAAACATACTAAAAACAATGTCAAAAAGCGTATAAATTATCCGCTCATCACAACACCAAACTTAAATTGTTGCTTGTCCCCAAGCAACTGAAAATCAAATAGGATAAAAAGAAGAGAATATACTATAAATTCCAAACTATCAATGAAACATAGCTTCAATCAAATGAGCGGGACTTATAGCTTTTTGCCTCTTGAATAGTTTTGGCATCTCACTTTATCCATTGATGTTCAGAATGATTGGCATCTCACTTCCATAATAGTGTTATTGATTCTCCTAGTTCAGTATGATGATTCTTGAACACAGCTTCTTTATGAGTCTTGGCCGTGGCCCTAAGCACTTTGTTTTCCAGTATTACCACCGGATACATAAATGCCACAAACACATAATTGGGTGAACCTTTTCAGATTGTGACTCAGCTTTGCTAAAGTCCCCAATTAGAGGTGTCCAGGGTTCTTAAGCACACTCTTTTTTTGCTTTGGACCTTGACTTTAACCGCTCAGTCTCAAGTTTTCACTTGACACCTACACGCCACAAGCACATGGTTAGGGACAGCTTGGTTTAGCCGCTTAGACCAGGATTTTATTCCTTTAGGCCCTCCTATCCACTGATGCTCAAAGCCTTGGGATCCTTTTTAATTGCCCTTGCCTTTTGGTTTTAAGGGTTATTGGCTTTTTGCTCTTGCCTCTTGGTTTTAAGAGCTTTTGGCTTTTTCTGCTTGCTTTTTCTTTTTCTTTTTATTTTTTTTCGCCTATTTTTTTTCTGCAAGCTTTGTTCTTTGCTGCTTTTTCTTGCTTCAAGAATCATTTTTATGATTTTTCAGATTATCAAATAACATGTCTCCTAGTCATCATTCTTTCAAGATCCAACATATTTAACATTCTTAAACAACAACTTCAAAAGACATATGCACTGTTCAAGCATACATTCAGAAAACAAGAAGCATTGTCACCACATCAATATAATTAAACTAAGTTCAAGGATAAATTTGAAACTCATGTACTTCTTGTTCTTTTGAATTAAAACATTTTACATTTAAGAGAGGTGATGGATTCATAGGACATTCATAACTTTTAAGACAAAGTTACTAACTACTAATGATCATGTAATGAAGACACAAACACAGATAAGCACATAACATAGAAACAAAAAAACAGAAGAAACAAGAACAAGGAATGAATCCACCTTAGTGATGGTGGCGTTTCCTTCTTGCGGAACCAATGATGTCCTTGAGCTCTTCTATGTCTCTTCCTTGTCTTTGTTGCTCCTCCCTCATTGCTTTTTGATCTTCTCTTATTTCATGAAGCATGATGGAGTGCTCTTGATGTTCCACCCTTAGTTGTCCCATATTGGAACTTAATTCTCCTAGGGAGGTGTTGATTTGCTCCCAATAGTTTTGTGGAGGAAAGTGCATTTGAGGCATCTCCGGGATCTCATGGTGATGAGCTTCATACGCCTCTTGAGCTCCATGAATGGGCTCTCTTGCTTGCTCCATCTTCTTCTTAGTGATGGGCTTGTCCTCTTTGATGAGGATATCTTCCTCTATGTCAATCCCAGCCGAATTGCATAGGTGGCAAATGAGGTGAGGAAAGGCTAACCTTGCCATGGTGGAGGACTTGTCAGCCACCTTGTAGAGTTCTTGAGGTATAATCTCATGAACTTCCACCTCTTCTCCAATCATGATGCTATGGATCATGATGGCCCAGTCTATAGTAACTTCAGACCGGTTGCTAGTGGGAATGATTGAGCATTGAATGAACTCCAACCATCCTCTAGCCACAGGCTTGAGGTCCAATCTTCTTAGTTGAACCAGCTTGCCTTTGGAGTCAATCTTCCATTGAGCTCCTTCTACACATATGTCCATAAGGACTTGGTCCAACCTTTGATTAAAGTTGACTCTCCTTGTGTAGGGGCGTGCATCTCCTTGCATCATGGGCAAGTTAAATGCCAACCTCACATTCTCCGGACTAAAATCTAAGTATTTCCCCCGAACCATTGTAACATAGTTCTTTGGATCCGGGTTCTTACTTTGATTATGGTTCTTGGTGATCCATGCATTGGCATAGAACTCTTGAACCATTAGGATGCCGACTTGTTGGATGGGATTTGTTAGAACTTTCCAACCTCTTCTTTGAATTTCATGTCAGATCTCCAGATACTCATTTCTTTTGAGTTTGAAAGGGACCTCGGGGATCACCTTCTTCTTGGCCACAACATCATAGAAGTGGTCTTGATGGGCTTTGGAGATGAACCTTTCCATCTCCCATGACTCGGATGTGGAAGCTTTTGTCTTCCCTTTCCCCTTTCTAGAGGATTCTCCGGTCTTAGGTGCCATCAATGGTAATGGAAAAACAAAAAGCTTATGCTTTTACCACACCAAACTTAGAATTTTGCTCGCCCTCGAGCAATAAAAGAAATAATAGATGAAGAAGAAGAAGAATTGGAGGAGAGGGAGAGTGGGGAGCGTTTTGGCCAAGAAGGGTGTAGAGGGGTGTGTTGTGTGAATTTGATGAAGAATGGAGGGCTTTATATAGGGAAGGGAGGGGGGGTTAAGGTTCGGCCATATGGGTGGGTTTGGGTGGGAAATTGGTTTTGAATTTTTGAAGGTAGGTGGAGTTTATGAGGTAGGTTTATGGGGAAGAGTGGATGGATGTGAGTGGTGAAGAGGTGATGGGGAAGAGAGTTTGAGGTGATTGGTGAAGGGTTTTTGGGGAAGAGTGTTTATGGGGTTGTGTGAAAGAGAGTGGTGAAAAGAAGTGAGTGGGGGTAGGTGGGGATCCTGTGGGGTCCACAGATCCTGAGATGATCCTGTGGGGTCCACAGATCCTGAGGTGTCAAGGCATTTACATCCCTGTACCAATTTAGGCATGTAAAATGCCCTTGCACACAACTCTGGGCGTTCAGCGCCAGGTTGGTGGCCATTTTGGGCGTTCAACGCCCATTTGTGTGCCATTTCTGGCGTTGAACGCCAGAACCATGCCTGTTCTGGCGTTCAGCACCCAGAAGCTGCCCATTTTGGGCGTTCAGCGCCAGAACCATGCTCTGTTCTGGCGCTGAACGCCAGACAGATGCTCCTCCAGGGTGTGATTTTTCTTCTGCTGTTTTTGATTCCGTTTTCAATTTTTCTATTTATTTTGTGACTCCACATGATCATGAACCTATAGAGACATATAATTAAGAAAATTATAGTTAGATAAATAAAAATTAGGTTACCTCCCAACAAGCGCTTCTTTAATGTCAATAGCTTGACAGTGGGCTCTCATAGAGCCTCACAGATGTGCAGAGCTTTGTTGAGACTCTCCAACACCAAACTTAGAGTTTGGATATGGGAGTTTGACACCAAACTTAGAGTTTGGTTGTGGCCTCCCAACACCAAACTTAGAGTTTGACTGTGGGGGCTCTGGTTGACTCTGCTTTGAGAGAAGCTTTTTCTGCTTCCTCTCCATGGTTGCCGAGGGAGATCCTTGAGTTTTAAACACAAGGGAGTCCTCATTCCATTGAAGGACTATTTCACCTCTATCAACATCAATCACAGCTCTTGTTGTGGCCAGGAAAGGTCTTCCTAGGATGATGGATTCATCCTCTTCCTTTCCAGTATCCAAGACTATGAAATCAGCAGGGATGTAAAGGCCCTCAACCTTTACTAACACGTCCTCTACTTGTCCATAAGCCTGTTTTCTTGAACTGTCTGCCATCTCTAATGAGATTTTAGCAGCTTGCACCCCATAGATTCCCAGTTTCTCTATTACAGAGAGGGGCATGAGGTTTATTCCTGAACCAAGGTCACACAGGGCCTTAAAGATCATGGTGCCTATGGTACAAGGTATTATGAACTTTCCAGGATCCTGTCTCTTCTGAGGCAATGTCAGTTGATCCAGATCACTTAGTTCATTGATGAACAAGGGAGGTTCAACTTCCCAAGTATCAATGCCAAATAATTTGGCATTCAACTTCATGATTGCACCAAGAAACTTGGCAGTTTGCTCTTCAGTAACATCCTCATTCTCTTCAGAAGAGGAATACTCATCAGAGCTCATGAAGGGCATAAGGAGGTTCAATGGAATCTCTATGGTCTCTAGATGAGCCTCAGAGTCCTTTGGTTCCTCAGAGGGAAGCTCCTTATTGATCACTGGACGTCCCAGGAGGTCTTCCTCCTTGGGATTCACGTCCTCTCCTCTCCTCACAGGTTCGGCCATGGTGCTTATGTCAATGGCCTTGCACTCTCCTTTTGGATTCTCTTCTGTATTGCTTGGGAGAGTACTAGGAGGGATTTCAGTGATCCTTTTACTCAGCTGGCCCACTTGTGCTTCCAGATTTCTAATGGAAGATCTTGTTTTATTCATGAAACTTACAGTGGCCTTAGACAGATCAGAGACTAAGTTTGCCAAATTAGAAGTATTTTGTTCAGAGTTCTCTGTCTGTTGCTGAGTGGATGATGGAAAAGGCTTGCTATTGCTAAACCTGTTTCTTCTACCATTATTAAAGCCTTGTTGAGGCTTTTGATCCTTCCATGAGAAATTTGGATGATTTCTCCATGATGAGTTATAGGTGTTTCCATAAGGTTCACCTAAATAATTCACCTCTGCTATTGCAGGGTTCTCAGGATCATAAGCTTCTTCTTCATAAGAAGCCTCTTGAGTACTGTTGGATGCAGCTTGCATTCCATTCAGACTCTGAGAAATCATATTGACTTGCTGAGTCAATATTTTGTTCTGAGCCAATATGGCACTCAGAGTATCAATCTCAAGAACTCCCTTCTTCATAGGCGTCCCATTACTCACAGGATTCCTTTCAGAAGTGTACATGAACTGGTTAGTAGCAACCATGTCAATGAGTTCTTGAACTTCTGCAGGCGTTTTCTTTAGGTGAATGGATCCACCTGCAGAAGTGTCCAGTGACATTTTTGATAGCTCAGATAAACCATCATAGAATATATCGAGGATGGTCCATTCTGAAAGTATGTCAGAAGGACACTTTTTGGTCAACTGTTTGTATCTTTCCCAAGCTTCATAGAGGGATTCACCTTCTTTCTGTCTGAAGGTTTGAACATCAGCTCTAAGCTTGCTCAGCTTTTGAGGAGGAAAGTACTTGGCTAAGAAAGCCGTGACCAGCTTATCCCAAGAGTTCAGGCTGTCTTTGGGTTGAGAATCTAACCATAATCTAGCTCTGTCTCTTATAGCAAAAGGGAAAAGCATGAACCTGTAAACTTCAGGATCTACTCCATTAGTCTTAACAGTATCACATATCTGCAAGAATTCAGTTAAGAATTGAAAAGGATCTTCAGATGGAAGTCCATGAAACTTGCAGTTCTGCTGCATCAGAGAAACTAATTGTGGTTTCAGCTCAAAGTTGTTTGCTCCAATGGCAGGAATGGAGATGCTTCTTCCATGTAAATTGGAATTAGGTACAGTAAAGTCACCAAGCATCTTCCTTACATTATTATTATTTTCGGTTGCCATCTCCTCTTCCTGTTCGAAAATTTCTGAAAGGTTATCTCTGGATTGTTGTATTTTAGCTTCTCTTAGTTTCCTTTTCAGAGTCCTTTCAGGTTCTGGATCTGCTTCCACAAGAATGTTCTTATCCTTGCTCCTGCTCATATGACAAAGAAGAGGGCACAGAAAAATAATAATAATAATAGAGATCCTTTATACCACAGTATAGGGATCCCTGTGTGAGTAGAAGAAGAGGGGGAGACAAGAAATGTAATGTAATGGAAGAAACACAACTGTGAGGAGGGTTGAGATGTTAGATGAGATGTTAGTAGATGAATAAATAAATGGAATAAGATGGGAGAGGGAGAATTTTCGAAAATAATTTTTGAAAAAGGGTTAGTGATTTTCGAAAATAGTTTTTGAAAAAGGTTAGTAATTTTCGAAAAATTTTGAAATCAAAAATAAAAATAATTAGTTAATTAAAAAGAAATTTTGAAAAAGAGGGAAGATATTTTCGAAAATTAGAGAGAGAGAGTTAGTTAGGTAGTTTTGAAAAAGTTAAGAAACAAACAAAAAGTTAGTTAGTTAGTTGAAACAAATTTGAAAAGATAAGAAGTTAGGAAGTTAGAAAAGATATTTTGAAATCAAATTTTTGAAAAAGGTAAGATAAGAAGATATTTTTGAAAAGATATGATAGAAATTAGTTTTGAAAAAGATTTGATTTTTAAAATCACAATTAATGACTTGATTCACAAGAAATCACAAGATATGATTCTAGAACTTAAAGTTTGAATCTTTCTTAACAAGTAAGTAACAAACTTGAAATTTTTTGAATCAAAACATTAATTGATTAGTTATTTTCGAAAATTTTATATAAAAGTAAGAAAAAGATTTTTGAAAAATATTTTTGGAATTTTCGAAAATAACTAAGAATTTTGAAAAAGATTTGATTTTTGAAAAAGATTTTGAAAAAGATAAGATTTTTAAATTGAAAATTTGATTTGACTCATAAGAAACAACCTTGATTTTTTTAAAAAAAAATTTTGAAAAAGTCAACTCAATTTTCGAATTTGATGAGAGAAAAAAGGGAAAGATATTTTTTTGATTTTTGAAATTTTTATGAAAAACATGAAAATTATGCAATGCATGAAATTTTTAGATCAAAACAATGAATGCATGCAAGAATGCTATGAATGTCAAGATGAACACCAAGAACACTATGAATGTCAAGATGAACACCAAGAACATAATTTTGAAAAATTTTTAATGCAAAGAAAACATGTAAGACACCAAACTTAGAAATCTTTCATGTTTAGACTCTAAGAAACGAAAAATGCACATGCAAAACAAGAAAAGACACAAAACATGAAAACATCAAGATCAAACAAGAAGACTTACCAAGAACAACTTGAAGATCATGAAGAACACTATGAATCCATGATATTTTCGAAAAATGCAAGATGCATATGCAAGTGACACCAAACTTATGATATGACTCAAGACTCAAACGAGAAACACAAAAAATGTTTTCGATTTTTATGATTTTCTAATTTTTTTGGATTTTTTTCGAAAATTATATGAAAAAGAAAAAATAAGGATTCCAAATTTTTTTTTTTACATGAATTCCAGGAATCTTGCATTCTTAGTCTAAAGCTTCAGTCCAGGAATTAGACATGGCTCATGAGCCAGCCAAGCTTTTAATGAAAGCTCCGGTCCAAAACACTAGACATGGCCAATGGCCAGCCAAGCTTCAGCATGTAATTCAGACATGACACGCCTGACATACTCATTCCCAAAGGAATTAGACATGGCTTTACAGCCAGCCAGGCTTCACATGCTTCATGAAACACTAGAATTCATTCTTAAAAATTTTGAAGCCATAGAATAATTTATTTTTGAAAACATTTTTATTATTTTCAAAAACAAAGGAAAATTTTTTGAAAGATTTTTGAAAAATTTTTGAAAAGAAAACAAAAAGAAAGTTACCTAATCTGAGCAACAAGATGAACCGTCAGTTGTTCAAACTCGAACAATCCCCGGCAACGGCGCCAAAAACTTGGTACGCGGAATCGTGATTACACTTTAATTATGTAAAATTCATCGCTCTTTCTTTCCCTGGCAATGGCTCCAAAAACATGATGCCAAGACCATGGTTCACAACTCCGTGTAACTAACCAGCAAGTGCACTGGGTCGTCCAAGTAATACCTTACGTGAGTAAGGGTCGAATCCCACGGAGATTGTTGGTATGAAGCAAGCTATGGTCACCTTGTAAATCTCAGTCAGGCGGATATAAAATAGTTATATGGTTTTCGAATATTAATTAATAAAATAGGGATAGAAATACTTATGTAAATCACTGGTGAGAATTTCAGATAAGCGAATAGAGATGCTTTCGTTCCTCTGAACCTCTGCTTTCCTGCTATCTTCATCCAATCAGTCTTACCCCTTTCCATGGCTGGCTTTATGCAAGGGCATCACCGTTGTCAGTGGCTACATCCCCTCCTCTCAGTGAAAAATATGCTCACATGCTCTGTCACAGCACGGCTAATCATCTGTCGGTTCTCGATCATGCTGGAATAGGATTCACCCTCCTTTTGCGTCTGTCACTAACGCCCAGCACTCGCGAGTTTGAAGCTCGTCACAGTCATTCAATCATTGAATCCTACTCGGAATACCACAGACAAGGTTTAGACTTTCCGGATTCTCTTGAATGCCGCCATCATTCTAGCTTACGCCACGGAGATTCTGATTAAGAGATCTAAGAGATACTCATTCAGTCGAAGGTAGAACGGAAGTGGTTGTCAGGCACGCGTTCATAGGGAATGATGATGATTGTCACGTTCATCACATTCAGGTTGAAGTGCGAATGAATATCTTAGAAGCGAAATAAGAAGAATTGAATAGAAAACAGTAGTACTTTGCATTAATCTTTGAGGAACAGCAGAGCTCCACACCTTAATCTATGGAGTGTAGAAACTCTACCGTGAAAATACATAAGTGAAAGGTCCAGGCATGGCCGAGATGGCCAGCCCCCAAAATGTGATCAATAGATCAAAAGATAATCCAGAGATCCAAAGATGGTCAAAAAGACGTCTAATACAATAGTAAAAGGTCCTATTTATAATAAACTAGCTACTAGGTTTTACATGAGTAAGTAATTGATGCATAAATCCACTTCCGGGGCCCACTTAGTGTGTGCTTGGGCTGAGCTTTGAGTGTTACACGTGCAGAGGCCATTTTTGGAGTTGAACGCCAGCTTTTGTGCCAGTTTGGGCGTTCAACTCTGGTTTTGGCTCCTTTTCTGGCGCTGGACGCCAGATTTGGGCAGAAAGATGGCGTTGAACGCCAGTTTACGTCGTCTATTCTTGGCCAAAGTATGGACTATTATATATTGCTGGAAAGCCCTGGATGTCTACTTTCCAACGCAATTGAAATCGCGCCATTTCGAGTTCTGTAGCTCCAGAAAATCTACTTTGAGTGCAGGGAGGTCAGAATCCAACAGCATCAGCAGTCCTTCTTCAACCTCTGAATCTGATTTCTGCTCAAGTCCCTCAATTTCAGCCAGAAAATACCTAAAATCACAGAAAAACACACAAACTCATAGTAAAGTCCAAAAATGTGAATTTAACATAAAAACTAATGAAAACATCCCTAAAAGTAACTAGATCCTACTAAAAACATACTAAAAACAATGTCAAAAAGCGTATAAATTATCCGCTCATCAATGCCATACTGGCTTAGAATAAAATATTGACTCAGCAAGTCAATATGATTTCTCAGAGTCTGACTGAAATGCAAGCTGCAACAGGCAGTACTAAGGAAGCTTCCTCTGAGGAAGAAACTTATGATACTGAGAACCCTGGAATGGAAGAAGTGAATTACATGGGAGATTCCTATGGAAACACTTACAATCCTTCATGGAGGAATCATCCTAATCTCTCATGAAAGGATCAACAGAAGCCTAATCAAGGCTTCAATAATAATTATGGTGGAAGAAACCGGTTTGGAAATAGCAAACCTTTTCCATCATCTTCTCAACAACAGACAGAGAATTCTAAGCAGAGCCACTTTGACTTAGCAACTGTAGTCTCTGATCTATCTAAGACCAATCTCAGCTTTATGACTGAAGCAAGGTCCTCCATTAGACATTTGGAGGCACAACTGGGTCAGCTGAGTAAAAGAGTTATTGAACTCCCTCCTAGTACTCTCCCAAGCAATACAGAAGAGAATCCAAAAAGAGAGTGCAAGGCCATAAACACGTCCCACATGGCCAAACCTGTAGAGAAGGGAAAGGCAGTGATTTCCAGTGAGGAAGACCTCCATGGACGTTCACTGGCCTCCAAGGAGTTCCCTAATGAGGAACCAAAGAAATCTGAGGCTCATATAGAGACCATAGAGATTCCACTGAACTCACTATTGCCATTCATGAGCTCTGATGAGTATTCTTCATCTGAAGAGGATGAAGATATTATTGAAGAGCAAGTTGCTCAATATCTAGGAGCAATCATGAAGCTGAATGCCAAGCTATTTGGTAATGAGACTTGGGAGGATGAACCCCCATTGCTCATCAATGAACTAAGTGATCTGGTTCAACTGAAATTACCTCAGAAGAAACAAGATCCTAGAAAGTTCTTAATACCTTGTACCATAGGCACCATAACCTTTGAGAAGGCTCTGTGTGACCTTGGTTCAAGTATAAACCTCATGCCACTCTCTGTAATGGAGAAACTAGGGATCTTTGAGGTGCAAGCTGCAAGAATCTCACTAGAGATGGCAGACAATTTATGGAAACAGGCTTATGAACTTGTAGAGGATGTCTTGGTAAAGATTGAAGGCCTGTACATCCTTGCTAATTTCATAATCCTAGACACTGGGAAGGATGAAGATGAATCCATCATCCTAGGAAGAACCTTCCTAGCCACAGCAAGAGTTGTGATTGATGTGGACAGAGGAGAGCTAGTCCTTCAATTGAATGAGGACTACCTTGTGTTTAAAGCTCAAGGATCTTCTTCGGTAACCATGGAGAAGAAGCATGAAAAGCTTCTCTCAGTGCAGAGTCAAACAGAGCCCCCACACTCAACTTCTTAGTTTTGTGTTGGGAGGCCAACATCAAGCTCTGAGTCTCTGTGAAGCTCTCTAAGAGCTTCACTGTCAAGCTATTGACATTAAAGAAGTGCTTGTTGGGAGGTAACCCAATGTTATTTAATTATATTTATTTTATTCTCCATTGTTATTTTATGTTTTCTTTAAGTTGATGATCATGTGAAGTCACAAAAACAATTGAAAAATCAAAAATAGAATAAAAAATAGCATTAAAAATAGCACACCCTGGAGGACTGGCTTACTGGCGTTTAAACGCCAGTAAAGATAGCAGAATGGGCGTTTAACGCCTAGCTTGGTAGCATTCTGGGCATTAAACGCCAGAATGGATAGCACTCTGGGCATTTAACGCCAGAAAGGGCTGTCTGGCATAGGCTGGTGTTAAAAACCAGAAATGGGCATCTGGCTGGTGTTTAACGCCAGAAATGGGCAACAGAGTGGCGTTTAATGCCAGAATAGGCACAGAATGGGCGTTTGAACGCCAGATTGGTGCAGGGACTCAAATTCCTTGACACCTCAGGATCTGTGAATCCCACAGGATCCCCATCTACCCAACCTCTTCTTCTCTCCTCTTTACACCTTTCCATAACACTCTTCCCCACACACCCTTGACCGATCACCTCCACACCTCTTTCCCAAATACCCTTCACCTATCAAATCCTACCCTCTTCTCCGTACTCTCTTCACCACTCACATCCATCCATTATAAAACCCCACCTACCTCACCATTCAAATTCAAACCATTTCCCTCCCAAACCCACCCACACATGGCCGAATACCCTCTCTCCCTTACCCTATAAATACCCCTCCTTACCACCTTCATCTTCACACAATATACACACTACTACCCCTTTAGTCGAATCACTCACCTCCCTCCATCTCCTCCATTTCTTCTTCTTCTACTCCTTTCTTTCTACTTTTGCTCGAGGACGAGCAAATCTTCTAAGTTTGGTGTGGGAAAAGCTAAAGCTTTTTGTTTTTCCATAACCATCAATGGCACCTAAGGCCAGAGAAACCTCTAGAAAGAGGAAAGGAAAGGCAATTGCTTCCACCTCCGAGTCATGGGAGATGGAGAGATTCATCTCAAAGATCCATCAAGACCACTTCTACGAAGTTGTGGCCAAGAAAAAGGTGATCCCCGAGGTCCCCTTCAAGCTCTAAAAAAGTGAATATCCAGAGATCCAACATGAAGTTCAAAGAAGAGGTTGGGAAATCCTCACCAATCCCATTTAACAAGTCGGAATCTTAATGGTTCAAGAGTTCTATGCCAATGTATGGATCAATAAGAACCATGACCAAAGTGTGAACCCGAACCCAAAGAATTGGCTCACAATGGTTCGGGGGAACTACTTGGATTTTGGTCCAGAAAATGTGAGGTTGGCATTCAACTTGCCAATGATGTAAGGAGATCCTCACCCTTTCACTAGAAGGGTCAACTTTGATCAAAGGTTGGACCAAGTCCTTAGGGACATTTGTGTGGAAGGCGCTCAATGGAAGAGAGATTCAAGAGGTAAGTCGGTTCAACTAAGAAAGCTTGACCTCAAACCCGAGGCTAGGGGATGGTTGGAGTTCATTCAACGCTCTATTATTCCTACTAGTAACCGGTCTGAAGTTACAATAGACCGGGCTATCATGATCCATACCATCATGAATGGAGAGGAAGTAGAAGTTCATGAGATCATATCCTTAGAACTCTACAAGGTGGCGGACAAGCCCTCCACTTTGGCAAGGTTAGCCTTCCCTTATCTCATTTGTCACCTATGCAATTCAGTTGGAGTTGTCATAGAGGAAGACACCCTCATTGAAGAGGACAAGCCCATCACTAAGAAAAGGATGGAGCAAACAAGAGAGCCCACTCATGGACCTCAACAAGAGCATGAGGAAGTTCCTCATCATGAAATCCCTGAGATTCCTCAAGGGATGCATTTTTCTCCACAAAACTATTGGGAGCAAATCAACACCTCCTTAGGAGAATTAAGTTCCAACATGGGACAACTAAGGGTGGAGCACCAAGAGCATTCCATCCTTCTCTATGAAATTAGAGAAGACCAAAGAGCCATGAGGGAAGAGCAACAAAATCAAGGAAGAGACATAGAGGAGCTAAAGCAGTCCATAAGATCTTCAAGAGGAAGAACTAGCCGCCATCACTAAGGTGGACCTGTTCTTTAATTTCCTTGTTCTTTATTTTCTGTTTTTCATTTCCTATGCCTTATATTTTATTTATGTTTGTGTCTTTATTACATGATCATTAGTGTCTAGTGTCTATGCCTTAAAGCTATGAATGTCCTATGAATCCATCACCTTTCTTAAATGAAAAATGTTTTTAATTGCAAAAGAACAAGAAGTACATGATTTCGAATTCTATCTTGAAATTAGTTTAATTATTTTGATGTGGTGACAATACCTTTTGTTTTCTGAATGAATGCTTGAACAGTGCATATTTTTGAATTTGTTCTTTATGAATGTTAAAATTGTTGGCTCTTGAAAGAATGATGAAAAAGGAGAAATGTTATTGATAATCTGAAAAATCATAAAATTGATTCTTGAAACAAGAAAAAGTAGTGAAAAGCTTGCAAAAAAAAGTGGCAAAAAAAGAGAAAGAAAAAGAAAAAGCAAGCATAAAAAGCTAATAGCCCTTTAAACCAAAAGGCAAGGGTAAAAAGGATCCAAGGCTTTGAGCATTAATGGATAGGAGGGCTCAATGAAATAAAACCCTTGCCTAAGCGACTAAACCAAGCTGTCCCTAACCATGTGCTTATGGCGGGAAGGTGTCAAGTGAAAAGCTTGAGACTGAGCGGGTAAAGTCGTGGTCCAAAGCAAAAAGAGTGTGCTTAAGAGCTCTGGACACCTCTAATTGGGGACTCTAGCAAAGTTGAGTCATAATCTGAAAAGGTTCACCCAGTTATGTGTCTGTGGCATTTATGTATCCGGTGGTAATACTGGAAAACAAAATGCTTAGGGTCACGGCCAAGACTCATAAAGTAGCTGTGTTCAAGAATCAACATACTGAAGTAGGAGAATCAATAACACTATCTGAATTCTAAGTTCCTATAGATGCCAATCATTCTGAACTTCAAAGGATAAAGTGAGATGCCAAAACTGTTCAGAAGCAAAAAGGCTACAAGTCCCGCTCATCTAATTGAGGCTAAGCTTCATTGATAAGTTTGGAATTCATTGTATATTCTCTTCTTTTTATCCTATTTTATTTTTAGTTACTTGGGGACAAGCAACAATTTAAGTTTGGTGTTGTGATGAGCGGATAATTTATACCCTTTTTGGCATTATTTTTACATAGTTTTTAGTATATTTTTGTTACTTTTATTATATTTTTATTAGTTTTTATTCAAAAATCACATTTCTGGACTTTACTATAAGTTTGTGTATTTTTCTGTGATTTCAGGTATTTTCTGGCTAAAATTGAGGGACCTGAGCAAAAATCTGATTCAGAGGCTGAAAAAGGACTGCAGATGCTGTTGGATTCTGACCTCCCTGCACTTGAAGTAGATTTTCTGGAGCTATAGAAGCCCAATTGGCAAACTCTCAATTGCGTTGGAAAGTATAAATCCTGGGCTTTTCAGCAATATATAATGGTCTATACTTTGCCCGATATTTGATGGCTCAAACTGGCGTTCAAAGTCAGCCTAAAACATCTTGGCGTAAAACGCCCAAACTGGCACCAGAATTGGAGTTAAACGCCCAAACTGGCACCAAAGCTGGCGTTTAACTCCAGGAACAGCCCAAGCACGAAAAAGCTTCAATGCTCAGCCCAAGCACACACCAAGTGGGCCCCGAAAGTGGATTTCTGCACTATCTGTACTTAGTTACTCATTTTCTGTAAACCCTAGTTACTAGTTTAGTATAAAAACTACTTTTAGAGATTTATTTTACGTCTTCTTTTAACCAAGTTTGGAATTTTATCCGGAGACTTTTATCATTGTTGTTCACGTATGGAGGCTGGCCTCACGGCCATACCTAGACCTTTCACTTATGTATTTTCTACGGTGGAGTTTCTACACACCATAGATTAAGGTGTGGAGCTCTGCTATTCTTCATGAATTAATGCAATTACTACTATTTTTCTATTCAGTTCACGCCTACTTCTTTTCCAAGATATACTCTCATACTTAATTCAGTTAAGTCAGAATGAAGGGGTGACCCGTGACAATTACCCAATCTTTGTTACTCGCTTAGCCAAGGTCGCGTGCCTAACAACCACAAAGCGATCTACATGATGTTCAACGTAGTCATTGGACGACAGCTGGAGTATACTCTCTTGGGTTTCTAATCAAATATTAGAACCTTTGTGGTATAGGCTAGAATTATTGGCAGCCATTACTGGGATCCGGAAAGTCTAAACCTTGTCTGTGGTATTCCGAGTAGGATCCAAGATCCGGAAAGTCTAAACCTTGTCTGTGGTATTCCGAGTAGGATCTGGGAAAGGATGACTGTGACGAGCTTCAAACCTGCAAATGTGGGGCACAAGTGACAGTGTGCAAAAGGACAATGGTCCTATTCCGACGCTAGCGGGAACCGACAGATGATTAGTCGTGCGGTGACAGTGCATATAGATTTGTTTTCATCTGAGAGGATCATACAGCTTGCCATGGAAGGAGGTAACGCATGGTTGGAAGAAGGCAATAGGAAAGCAGAAGTTCAGAAGCAACAAAGCATCTCCAGGCGCTTATCTGAAATTCCCATCAATGAATTACATAAGTATCTCTATCTTATTTTATATTTTATTTATATTTTAATTATCAAAACTTCATAACCATTTGAATCTGCCTGATTGAGATTTACAAGGATGACCATAGCTTGCTTCAAGCCGACAATCTCTGTGGGATCGACCCTTACTCACGTAAGGTATTACTTGGATGACCTAGTGCACTTGCTGGTTAGTTGTGCAAAGTTATGAAAAAAGAGTTGAGATTACGATCGTGCGTACCAAGCTGTTGGCGCAGTTGAGATCACAATTTCGTGTACCACTGTTGCAGAGGTTTCCTCTAGCAGTGAGACTACTACTATCACACAGGCTCTATGTGAGATGACCAACCTACTGAAGTAGATATAGTTGAATCAACAACAACCTCAGCCTCCCCTACCACAACAAAGTCAACAGTTGGTTCCTCAAAGAGTATGCGGAATATGTGCTGATTATACTCATTAAACTGATGAGTATCTGTAGCTCCAACAAGAAGACAACACCTTGGCAGCTACTCATAATTTCTATGACCGCCTGAATCAAGGATACAATCAACAAGGTGGCAATTACAACCAAGGTGGAAACTATAATCAAGGTTGGCAAGACAACTCCAACCAGGGATGGAGAGATAATTTCAATCAAGGATGGAGGGACAACTACAACAGAGGAGGCAGAGACAACAATGGAAATCAGAGGTGAAACAACAACAACAGACAACAGAACCAAAATCAGCCTTACAGAGCACCTCATCAAAGGCAGTCCCAAGCACCTCAGAACACCCAACAGCAGGTCCCCCAAGTCACTTACCCATCTTCCTCTCCCAATGACGAGTTGCTTTACTCTCTTGAGCAAGGACAACAGACCATTCAAACCACACTTACCGGTTTGACCTCTGCTATACAAGCTCTCGTCTCACAAATGGGATCGTCGAGTACCCCCAACACTTAACCTGCAAGCTCCAGTACACTTCTGTCTCAGCCTATACAAAGGAGGAATCAACGCCATTACTTTGAGGTCTGGGACTACACTACCAGAGAGGAGTCATGCGGAGCCAAGCTTCACAAAAGACACTCCAGTTGAAAGTACTATGGAAGTGGAGGATGCTGAAGAAGAAGATGTAGTACAAGACTTGGTTAAAGACGAAGCAGCTCAACCAAGGAATGGAGCACCAAGGGACGCAGATGCTGCAAGTGGCGCTATTCCTATTCTATTTCCACACCTTGCTAGGAAGCCTAGAAAGCAGATGGAACTAGACCCTAAAATGGTAGAAATATTCAAAAAGGTTGAGGTAACCATTCCACTTTTTGATGCCATTCAGCAGGTACCTAGATATGCTAAGTTTCTAAAGGATTTGTGCATGCATAAAGATAAACTACATGATTTAGAAACTATTCCTCTAGGTAGCTCCATTTCTGCTTTAGTAGGTAATATACCTGAAAAATGTAGCTACCCAGGTCCATGCATGGTTACTATTACTATAGATGGTGTGAAATTTTCTGACTGTATGTGTGATTTAGGAGCGTGTGTTAGCATTATGCCATTGTCTGTATATGATGCTTTGAGGCTCCCTCCCTTAAAAAGGTCGGCAGCTCGTTTTGTATTGACAGATAAAAGCATAATCACAGTAGTTGGAATTGCTGAGGACGTGCTGGTGAGCATTAAGGGGCTCACATTTCCCATTGATTTCTATATTTTGGAGATGCCCCCTAATGACTCAGGAAGACCATCATCCATCCTGCTTGGAAGGCCATTCCTGAAGACTTCAAAGTTCAAATTAGATGCCTTCTCAGGAACTTACTCTTTTGAGATAGAAGGCAGAGCAGTGAGCTTCAACTTGGATGAAGCTATGAAGCATCCCCCAGAAGATCATTCCATCTTCTAGTGCAACATCATTGATGAGAGTGTAGCTGCAGTTCACCAAGAAAAAATAGAAGAGATGCACATGGAGTATGGTCCAAGTGTGGGGAAATCCTCTGAACACAATGAGGACACTTTGCCATCATCACTAGCTCCAGATGATCCAGTGCCTAGCCATGAGCAGAAAATGGAGTTGAAGCCCCTTCCACCCCACCTCAAGTATGCTTACCTTGAGGATAATCAGAAGCTCCCAGTTATCATTGCAAGGGAACTCACTTCCCAACAGGAGGAACAGTTGCTTAGTGTGCTGAGAAGACACAAGAAAGTAATTGGGTGGAACTTGGCGGATATAGTAGGCATCAACCCTCAAGTTTGTGAGCATAGAATATTTTTAGAAGAGGGAGAAAGGCCTGTCCGTCAACCTCAGAGGCGGTTGAACCCTACCATCTTAGAAGTTGTTGAGAAAGAAGTGACCAGGCTACTTGAAGCAGATATCATCTACCCCATCTCATATAGTGAATGGGTCATCCCAGTACAAGTGGTGCCCAAGAAGTCTGGAGTCACAACAGTGAAAAATGAGCATGGAGAGCTCATAGCAACTAGAGTGCAGAATTCATGGAGAGTTTGCATTGATTACAGGCGCCTCAACCAAGCTACTCGCAAGGATCATTACCCCTTGCCATTTATTGATCAGATGCTTGATCGCCTGTAAGATAAATCACATTACTGCTTTTTAGATGGTTTATACAGGCTATTTTCAAATTCGTATAGCTCCTGAGGATCCGGAGAAGACTACTTTTACATGTCCCTTTGGAACGTATGCATACAAGAGGATGCCTTTTGGCTTATGTAATACACCGGCTACCTTCCAAAGGTGCATGATGAGTATCTTCTCATATCTTATTGAGAACTGTATGGAAGTTTTCATGGATGACTTTAGCGTTTATGGTGATTAATTTAGCCTTTGTTTGGATAGTTTAGCTAGAGTATTAGACATGTGTGTTAGTTCAAACCTTGTATTAAATTTTGAAAAATGTCACTTTATGGTAAAACAAGGTATTGTACTAGGACACATTGCTTCTAATACTGGTATTTCTGTAGATCCAGCAAACGTAGATGTCATTTCTAGTTTACCTTATCCCTCCTCTGTGAGGAAAGTCCGTTCGTTCCTTGGTCATGCAGGTTTCTATCGAAGATTCATCAAGGACATCAGTAAGGTAGCATTGCCTTTATCCAGACTGCTGCAGAAAGATGTTGAGTTCGAGCTGAGTAAGGACTGCATGAATGCGTTTGATAAGCTGAAGATCGCCTTAACTCAAGCTCCGATTGTGAGAGGACCAGACTGGAGCCAGCCCTTTGAGATTATGTGTGATGCTTCTAACCATGCAGTAGGAGCAGCGTTGGCTCAACGCAAAGGTAAGGATCCTTTCGTAATTGCTTATGCTTCTAAGACCTTAGACGCTGCTCAGTCTAATTATACTACCACTGAAAAAGAGCTTCTGGCAATTGTTTTTGCACCAGATAAATTTTGAGCCTATTTACTTGGTACTAAGGTGGTAGTGTACTCAGACCATGCAGCTCTAAAATATTTATTAGCTAAAAAAGAGTCCAAACCAAGGCTAATACGTTGGATGTTGCTACTGCAAGAATTTGATTTAGAAATTAAGGATAGGAGTGGTTCCCAGAATTTAGTGGCAGACCACTTGAGTCACCTTGAGAACATTAAGGATGACTCCACTCCTATCAATGATGCTTTTCCATTAGATAGCTTGCACAAAATATCTGAAGTAGTTCCTTGGTATGCGTGAAGAACTGAAGATTGATGGTTTAGAGGTTATAGTAAACTCTCGTTGTAAGTATAGTTACTAAACCAAGCAATCAACCTTTCTTACAAACATTTTGGTTGTCACAAGTAACAAACCCCTTTGAAATTGATAACCGAGTATTCAAACCTCGGATCGTCTTCTCAAGGAATTGCAGGGAGGTATGTTCTTATTATTGGTTATGAGTTTGTAAATTGGAGAATGTTGAGTTTGGGCAATGGGCACAGGTATATTTAAATGACAAGTAAAATAAAGTAATAATAATAAAATCTCTTGGCAAGGTATAAGAAATTAGAAGTCCAGACTTAGTTATCCTTATCAATAATAATGAAAGTTGAATCTTAACTCCACTTAGTTGACCTTTACTAAAGCAAAGGAAAGTCAATAGACTAATTAGTTTGATCTTCGAATCCTATTTATTTCCTAAGAAAAGGTTGGGATTATTTGAAGTTCAGTTCAATTAGCAAAGATAACAGTTATCAATTATGTTGAGATAAGGTAACTCCTGAGTTACTACTTTCTTAACCAAGACCAAAAGGGAAAAAGTAAATTTACCGGAATAAAAATGCCTTCAGATGGGAAGCAACAGTAACATAAATTAAAGAGAGCAATCATAAGTCTGAAATACCTCAAAATATATTAAAATAGAAAATCAATCATAAAGAGTCATAAAAAAAGTGAGAAAAGAAATAAAAAGAACATTGAACCTGGGATTGAGAGTCACTCCTAAAACTAAGAGAAGTCCTAAATCCTAATCCTAAGAGAGAGGAGAGAACCTCTCTCTCTAAAAACTATATCTACTCCTAAAATTGTGAATTATGAGAGCCTCCTATGTATGGATGCATTCCCCCACTTTATAGCCTCTAATCTGTGTTTTCTGGGCCGCAAACTGGGTCAGAAACAGGCCCAGAATTCGCTGGAGAAGAATTCAAACACGCTGATTTCCGTCACTGCGACGCGGCCGCATGGAGCACGCGGTCGCGTCGCCTAGCCTTAGAGAAACTATAGCATATTATATATCAAATCGAAACCCCAGACGTTAGCTTTCCAATGCAACTGAAACCGCGTCGTTTGGATCTCTGTAGCTAAAGTTATAGTCATTTGAGTACGAAGAGGTCAGGCTGGACAGCTTAGCAATTTCTCCAACTTCTTGTATTCCTTCCACTTTTGCATGCTTCCTTTCCATCCTCTGAGCCATTCCTGCCCTGTAATCTCTGAAATCACTTAACACACATATCAAGGCATCTAATGGTAATAAGAGAGGATTAATAATAAGCAAATATAAGATCAAAGAAGCATGTTTTCAATTATAGCACAAAATCAAGAAGGAAATATAAAACCATGCAAATAGTATGAATAAGTGGGTAAAGAGTAGATAAAAACCACTCAATTGAGTACAAGATAAACCATAAAACAGTGGTTTATCAACCTCCCCACACTTAAACAATAGCATGTCCTCATGCTAAGCTCAAGAGAAACTATAAAAGTGAAGAGGAATGATAGAATGTATGAAATGCAACCTACCTATATGAATGCAACTACATGCAAAAATGTTTCTACCTACTTGGTTAAAAGCAAATAAGTTCTCCAAGACAAACATAAATCATATTTCACTAATTCAAATTATACAATAAGATACAAGTAAACTTGTAAGAAGATAGCTCATGAAAGCAGGGAACATAGAATTAAACATTGATCCCTTACTGGTAGTGTATATCACTCTAGTCTCTCAAGTGTATAGGGTAATTCACTCTAGTCTTCTCTAATCATGCTTTCTAAAACTTTGTTCTTCATCTAACCAATCAACAAAATTTAGTATACCAATGCAAACATCATGAGGTCTTTTCAAGGTTGTAATGGGGCTAAGGTAAGGGTAAGGATATATATAACAAATTGAATCCTTGACTAGTCTAAGATCTCACCTAACATATACATACTTTATACAATTTTAAAATACTTTACCTAACTACCCAATTTTTTTCCCACTTGTATTACATGCTCATGTATCAAACTTATTTTTGAATTTTGTCCCATGTGCATTGATTCTTTTTATTTTGCATTTGGGGTAATATATATATATATATATATATATATATATATATATATATATATATATATATATATATATTTTTTTTTTTTTCATTTTTCTCTTTTTTTTTGTATCCCCTTATTTAATTACTTAATATATTTTTCTGCAATGCACATGGTAATTTAATTGTTTTGATTTCACATGAGCATGCTTCCCAAATTTTCAAATGACTTATTCAATTTAATTCCCTACTTTTTCATATCATCCCATGTTCCCATAAAATTCCCCACACTTAAATTTTACACAATATCTATCTTAAGCTAACCAAGGATTCAACTTGGGATTCTTATTTTGTTTTTCTGCTTAAGGCTAGTAATGTGGTTATAAAACAGAAGGGATTTAAAAGCTCAAGGGGGCTAACAAGGGTGATGTAAAAGGTAGGCTAATTTTGGGATAAGTGAGCAAAAATCAAACAATGGCCTCAATCATATGCAAGCATGTAAATACACTAAATATTGGACATATAGAGTGGAACAAAGTAAAGATTGCAATCATAAAGAAGAAAACACACAAGAATAAAAATTTATGGTTAAATAGTGTAACCATTTAAATAAGCTCAAAATCTCACAGGTTGTGTGTTCTTTGGTTCAAAAACCATGTTCCAGATACAACTTCAAACAATTTAACACAAAAATTTTCAATTTAAATTAGTGAAAATTTTCAAAAATAGGGTCTTAAAAAGAAATTTATTACTTTAACCAAGTAGTAACTAAATGCACAAAATCAAATAAATTTGCAATCAAATATGCAAATGCAACAACTAACAAGGAAAATAAAATATTGGTGTTGAGATAGAAGAGTAACTAACCCATGGAGATCGGTATCGACCTCCCCACACTTAAAGATTGCACCGTCCTCGGTGCATGCTGAGATGTGCAAGTGGATGGGTGGCTTCAACTGATGCTTTTCGCTATAGATTGTGCAGATTGACTTGCTTGTCTCCCCATGTAAGCGTCTTCCGGTTCTCTTCCTGGTGGCCATCCTGAAAGAAAAAGGGAAGAAAGGTAACCCAATAATAGAGATAAGAAAGTAAATGAAGTATGGTTGGTTTAATGCCAAATGATAAAGGTCTCATTTACATGGAAGCTTCAACATGTATGTGAGAAAACAATATAAGCATATGGCATACCAGTGGTGCAAAATTTGCAACAATGGAGAAGAGAGTGGGGAAAGAGAGATAATATAAATTCATGTCAATACAAGAGTAATACAGATATAAAAGATTGGCATTGATTTAAATAATATTACTCAATAAGAATGAAACAAGTCACTAAGCACCAAGAAAATACCAGGAAAGATGTAACAGTTGAATAAGAACATTTGAACACCAATAATAATTTTAAAAATATGCAATGAATGAAAGTATGCAAATAAAATAAATAAAATAGAATGGAAGTGAGAGAAAATACGAAAGCAAGAAAAAAGAAATAAGAAAAGATAAGAAAAATAAGGATTAGAGAAGAAAAGATAAGAAATTTGGCTGATCTGGATATTCTGTGCGCCGCTTGTGACGGGGGCGCGTGAGTGACGCGGTCGCGTGGTGCGCAAGAAGGTCAGGTGATGCGGACGCGTGGGTCACGCGATCGTGTGGCCTGTTTTGTGCGATTGGCGCGAGTGCATCCTCGCGGTCGCGCAACTCTCTTTTCGAAACTCTTTTTACCAAAAATCTGGGTGACGCGATCGCGTGGTTGACGCAGTCGCCTGGGTGGCCATCTTTTGAAAACGACACGAACGCGTGGGGCACACGTTCGCGTGGGAGGGCTTGGGCTTCCAGCACGAGTCCAGTCCAACTCCAGCTCAACTTTCTGCCATGCACCCATTTACGTCGACTTCTCAGAGCCACGCGGTCACGTGGGTGACGCGATCGCGTGGGAAGCTATTTTTCCAAATGACGCGGCCGCGTGGATCAATTTGTGCCATTAGCGCGCCTCTAGCCACGCTTTCACGTGACTCTCTGTTCATCCTCATTTTCTTCCAAATGCACATACAACGCGGACGCGTCGGCGACACTGTCGCGTCGCGTGCGAAAATCCCTTTTTTTTATCTGAAAAAAAAATGCAAGATGCAGTGTTAATATGAATGTGATGCAAAACTCCAGGTTCAATATAATAAAATAAAATAAAACTCGAAAACAAATAAAACTAAATAAAAATGAAAAAAGAACGATCATACCATGGTGGGTTGTCTCCCACCTAACACTTTTAGTTAAAGTCCTTAAGTTGGACATTTGGTGAGCTCCCTGTTATGGTGGCTTATGCTTGTATTCATCCAGGAATCCCCACCAGTGTTTGTACTTCCAGTAACCTCCGGGGTCCCAAACTAGGCATGTAAAGCCCTTAAGAAGCTTCAAACAGATTCTTAGGCTCCCGGGGTAACAAGTGTCAGAGCAGATTCCAGGATCCCAAATCTTGCTTTTACACCCATCCTTGTCAGGATCTGTATTTTTCCAATTGGGTGATAAGTAATATGAATTCTCACTGCAGCTACCAAACAGCTTCCTAGACCCATTCAGTTGAGCTTTACACCAACCTTTGCGTTTAAACTTAAAGCTTCCAACCATGATGAACCTTGCAGGATAATTCTTACCACTGGCCATCTTCCTCTTACTCTTAATGTTACAAAGAGCTCTAAGTTGACCATCCGTCTCCAGTAGCCCATATTCAAGTGGAATTAGAAAGCTAAGGGATATGAATTTTACCCACTTGAATGTTGTGAAGGATGATGGCAACTTAGGGGGAGGTATTTTTAATGAAATTGCAAGCTCCACTCCCTTGTGCTCTTCTCTGATAATTACCACCTCTTTGCAAGCTTCTTCAATTTCAACCTCTTCCTCTTGGTAGCTTTCTTCCAATTCAATCTTCTCTTCATTGCTTTCCAAGGGCATAGGAGGTTGTGCTTCTTCTTCTTGAATCTCCATCTCTTGATCAACCTCTTCCAAGTCTTCAACTGTGATATGCCTTGGAGGTTGTACACCCTCCTCAGCATCAATTTCAAACGTCTTGGAAGGGGGTTCTATGACTGGACTTTCCCATGGAGGTTCTGCATCTCCTAAGTCTTCAACCACTTCTTCTTCTTCAATAATTCCGGCTTCCTCCACTTGTTCAAGTACAAAGTCATGCTCCGTACTGTTCACTGGAGTTTCTAGTATCTCCTTCATGCTACGTTCTTCATTAGATTGTCCACATGAAGCCATGGGGGTTCCTTGAGTGTCCGAACGTCGGGAAGCTAATTGAATTATCGCTTGCTCAAATTGGCGAATGGTTGCATGAAATCCATCCACTGTTTTCTTGAAACGATCCTTTGTCTCTTGATGTACTCGGTTTTCATAAATAGGATCATAGTGCTCTTGGATTGATGGATATGGAGATGATGAATATTGAAGTGGTGGTTCTTGTGAGTAATCGGGTTGGAATTGGGGTGGTTCTATATATGGTTCATATGGCTCATAAGGTGGTTGGTATGGTGGTTGAGGGTTAGGGTCATATGGAGGTGAATGGCGGAAAGGAGCTTGTGAGTTTGGTGGTCCAAAGTTATGTTGAGGAGGGGGTTCATAGGCATATGGTGGTGGTTGTTGATAATCAAAAGATTGCTCACCATAGCCATTGCCTTGATATGCATCACAGAATGGTTGTTGATAGTCCATTGGAGGTGGTTGTTGCCATGAGGGTTGATCAAATCCTTGTGGCTCCTCCCATCTTTGATTCTTCCAACCTTGATGCCTGTTCTCATTATAGTTTCCATTCCTAACAACAACATTGGAATCAAACTTGAAGCGAGAGGGGTGAGAACTCATAGTTAGTTAATAAAAATTTAAAAACAAAAGTAAAAGCAAATTTTAAATTCAAATTTTTGAATTTGAAAATTAAAATTTGAATTTTGAATTTTTTTTTAAAATTGAAATTTGAAGATTAAAATTTGAAAATTTTTTTTTTAAAAATTGAATTTTAAATTTTGAAAATTAAATTTTTAAAATTGAAAATTGAAAATTGATTTTTTTTTAAATATTTACAATAACCAATAATAAGGCACACGTTTGCAATTCCCCGGCAACGGCGCCATTTTGAAGAACTGAAGATTGATGGTTTAGAGGTTATAGTAAACTCTCGTTGTAAGTATAGTTACTAAACCAAGCAATCAACCTTTCTTACAAACGTTTTGGTTGTCACAAATAACAAACCCCTTTGAAATTGATAACCGAGTATTCAAACCTCGGATCGTCTTCTCAAGGAATTGCAGGGAGGTATGTTCTTATTATTGGTTATGAGTTTGTAAATTGGGGAATGTTGAGTTTGGACAATGGGCACAGGTATATTTAAATGACAAGTAAAATAAAGTAATAATAATAAAATCTCTTGGCAAGGTATAAGAAATTAGAAGTCCAGACTTAGTTATCCTTATCAATAATAATGAAAGTTGAATCTTAATTCCACTTAGTTGACCTTTACTAAAGCAAAGGAAAGTCAAGGGACTAATTAGTTTGATCTTCGAATCCTATTTATTTCCTAAGAAAAGGTTGGGATTATTTGAAGTTCAGTTCAATTAGCAAAGATAATAGTTATCAATTATGTTGAGATAAGGTAACTCCTGAGTTACTACTTTCTTAACCAAGACCAAAAGGAAAAAAATAAATTTACTGGAATAAAAATGCCTTCAGATGGGAAGCAACAGTAACATAAATTAAAGAGAGCAATCATAAGTCTGAAATACCTCAAAATATATTAAAATAGAAAATCAATCATAAAGAGTCATAAACAAAAGTGAGAAAAGAAATAAAAAGAACATTGAACCTGGGATTGAGAGTCACTCCTAAAACTAAGAGAAGTCCTAAATCCTAATCCTAAGAGAGAGGAGAGAACCTCTCTCTCTAAAAACTATATCTACTCCTAAAATTGTGAATTATGAGAGCCTCCTTTGTATGGATGCATTCTTCCACTTTATAGCCTCTAATCTGTGTTTTCTGGGCCGCAAACTGGGTCAGAAACAGGCCCAGAATTCGCTGGAGAAGAATTCAAACACGCTGATTTCCGTCACTGCGATGCGACCGCATGGAGCACGCGGTCGCGTCACCTAGCTTCAGGGAAACTATAGGATATTATATTTTAAATCGAATCCCCAGACGTTAGCTTTCCAACGCAACTGGAACCGTGTCGTTTGGACCTCTGTAGCTAAAGTTATAACCGTTTGAGTGCGAAGAGGTCAGGCTAGACAGCTTAGCAATTTCTCCAACTTCTTGTATTCCTTCCACTTTTGCATGCTTCCTTTCCATCCTCTGAGCCATTCCTGCCCTGTAATCTCTGAAATCACTTAACACACATATCAAGGCATCTAATGGTAATAAGAGAGGATTAATAATAAGCAAATATAAGATCAAAGAAGCATGTTTTCAATCATAGCACAAAATCAAGAAGGAAATATAAAACCATGCAAATAGTATGAATAAGTGGGTAAAGAGTAGATAAAAACCACTCAATTGAGTACAAGATAAACCATAAAATAGTGGTTTATCAATGCGCCTATAGCTAATTATCTAGTTAGTCACGCTTTCCCTCCTAATTTAACTAAGCATCAGAGAGACAAGGTGAAAAGCGAGTCCAAATATTATATATGGGATGACCCATATTTATGGAGGTATGGTGCTGACCAGATAATTAGAAGGTGTGTGCCTCAATCAGAATTTCAGTCCATTTTAAAGGCCTGCCACTCTTTTGAGAGTGGTGGACATTTTGGCCCTCAAAGAACAGCTAGAAATATTTTAGACTGTGGATTCTGGTGGCCTACTCTTTTAAAGGATGCTAGTACCTTCTGCAAATCTTGTTCCTCATGCCAAAGGTTTGGAAATATATCTAAGAGGGATGATATACCCCAAAACTAGCACAAAAGCTGGAGTTAAACGCCCAAACCTGAACAAAAGCTGGCGTTTAACTCCAAGAAAAGTCTCTACACATAGAAGCTTCAATGCTCAGCCCAAGCACACACCAAGTGGGCCCGGAAGAAGATTTCTGCATTAATTACTAATTTCTGTAAACCCTAGGCTACTAGTTCTCTATAAATAGGACCTTATACTATTGTATTTTCATCTTTGATAAGTCTTATGCTATCTTAGACACGTTTGGAGGCTGGCCATTCGGCCATGCCTAGACCTTGTTCTTATGTATTTTTAACGGTGGAGTTTCTACACACCATAGATTAAGGTGTGGAGCTCTGCTGTTCTTCATGAATTAATACAAAGTACTATTGTTTTTCTATTCAACTCAAGTCTATTTCTTCTCCAAGATATTCATTCGTTCTTCAACTTGATGAATGTGATGATCCGTGACACTCATCATCATTCTCACCTATGAACATGTGCCTGACAACCACCTCTGTTCTACTAGCAATGGCTTGAATGCGTATCTCTTGGGTTTTTAATCTAAGATTGGAACCTTCGTGGTATAGGCTAGAATTATTAGCGGCCATTCCTGAGATCCGGAACGTCTAAACCTTGTCTGTGGTATTCTGAGTAGGATCTGGGAAGGGATGACTGTGACGAGCTTCAAACTCGTGATTGTTGGGTGTGTGACAGACGCAAAAGGATCAATGGATCCTATTCCGACATGATCGAGAACCGACAAATGATTAGCCGTGCGGTGACAGCGCATTTGGAACGTTTTCACTGAGAGGACGGGAAGTAGCCATTGACAACGGTGATGCCCAACATAAAGCTTGCCATGGAAAGGAGTATGAATGATTGGAAGAAGGCAATAGGAAAGCAGAGGTTCAGGAGGAACAAAGCATCATCATACGCTTATCTGAAATTCCAACCAAAGAATTACATAAGTATCTCTATCTTTATTTTATGTTTTATTTATCTTTTAATTATCAATTCTCCATCACCATCTGAATTCGCCTGACTGAGATTTACAAGGTGACCATAGCTTGCTTCAAGCCGACAGTCTCCGTGGGATCGACCCTTACTCACGTAAGGTATTACTTGGACGACCCAGTGCACTTGCTGGTTAGTTGTGCGGGATTGTGACAAAGTGTGATTCATGTTTAAGAGCTCCAAGTCCTTTGGCACCATTGTTGATGATCACAATTTCGTGCACCAAGTTTTTGGCGCCGTTGTCGGGGATTGTTCGAGTTTGGACAACTGACGGTTCATCTTGTTGCTTAGATTAGGTACTTTTCAGAATTTTTAAGAATGGATTCTAGAGTTTCAAGGTGATGTTCTTATCATCACAAAAGCTGATTGATTCTCATCAATTTAGCTGCTGAATGTAATGTCCTGCTGAAGCTTGGCCAAACATGTCTAATCTTTTTAGACTGAAGCTTTAGACTAACATTGCATGATTCCTGGGCATGGGTCACGCGTGCGCATGGGCGACGCGCACGCGTGGGAGGCTGTTTTTCAAAATGACGCGGACACATCATGAACACGGTCGCGTGGGCATGTTTGTGCCTAAGGCACGCCTCCAGCCACGCTCTCGCGTGACTCTCTGCTTCTTTTCTTCCTTGTTTCTAATGCACTAATGATGCGGACGCGTCGCGTGTAATTTTTTTTATATGTAGAATGCAAATGTAAATGCAGGCTATATGCAACTATATGCAGAGGTTATGAGAAGAGTCATTAACAAAAACAAAAATAGAATAAAGTAAGATAAAACTAAGACTAAAACGGAACGATCATACCATGGTGGGTTGTCTCCCACCTAGCACTTTGCTTTTACGTCCTTAAGTTGGACGTTCTTCAAGCTCATTCTGCTACTGTTGGTGGGTCTTCCAAGAGGAAAACCTCAAGCTCTTTGTGATCCTTAATCTTTTCTCCATGATAAAGCTTTAGGCGATGTCCGTTGACCTTGATGAATTTTGAGCTAGAAGGATGACGCAGGTGAAAAACTCCGTATGGCTCTGCCTTTTCTACTCTGTAGGGACCTTCCCATCTTGATCTCAATTTACCTGGCATAAGCCTCAGTCTGGAGTTATAAAGAAGAACTAACTCCCATAGTCTGAATTCTCTCCTTTTTATGTGTTTGTCATGGATAGCCTTCATCTTCTCCTTGTATCGCCTGGAGTTGTCATATGCTTCTAGGCGAAGATTCTCCAATTCTGCTAGTTACAGCTTTCTTTCAGCACCAGATTCTTCAAAATTCATATTGCATTCCCTTACAGCCCAGAAGGCCTTGTGTTCCACCTCTACTGGAAGGTGGCAAGCCTTTCCATACACTAAGCAGAAGGGGCTCATCCCGATGGGTGTTTTGTATGCTGTTCTATATGCCCAGAGTGCATCTTGTATCCTTGCACTCCAGTCTTTCCTATGGGGCTTTATTATTTTCTCCAGAATGCGTTTAATCTCCCTGTTAGACACTTCTGCTTGTCCATTGGTCTGAGGATGATAAGCTGTTGCTATTTTGTGAACAATTCCATGCTTCTTCAGTAATCCTGTTAGTCTCCTGTTACAGAAGTGTTAACATCATCAGTGTTAGCATCATCAGTACGAGTAGGAATTGCTTCCACCCATTTAGAAATGTAATCTACAGCTAACAGTATATAAAAGTAATCATTAGAGTTTGGAAATGGACCCATGAAGTCAATGCCCCAAACATAAAAAATTTCACAGAAAGGCATAATCTGTTGAGGCATCTCATCCCTCTTGGATATATTACCAAATCTTTGGCATGGGGAACAAGATTTACAAAATTTAGCAGCATCTTTAAAAAGAGTAGGCCACCAGAATCCACAGTCTAAGATTTTTCTAGTTTTTCTTTGAGGGCCAAAATGTCCTCCACTCTCAGAAGAGTGGCATGCCTCTAAAATGGACTAGAATTCTGATTGAGTACACACCTCCTAATTACCTGGTCAGCACCACACCTCCATAAATATGGGTCATCCCATATATAATATTTAGACTCGCTTTTCAGCTTGTCCCTTTGATGTTTAGTAAAATTGGGAGGGAAAGTATGGCTAACTAGATTATTAGCTACATGTGCATACTAATGAACTACTTCGGATACTGCTTGCAAACTATCAAATGGGAAAGTATCATTGATAGGAGTGAAGTCATCCTTAATGTGCTCAAGGCGACTCAAGTGGTCTGCCACTAAATTCTGGTTACCACTCCTATCCTCAATTTCTAAATCAAATTCTTGTAGCAACAGTATCCATCGTACTAGCCTTGGTTTGGACTCTTTTTTAGCTAATAAATATTTTAGAGCTGCATGGTCTGAGTACACTACTACCTTAGTACCAAGTAAATAGGCTCGAAATTTATCCAGAGCAAAAATAATAGCAAGAATCTCTTTTTCAGTAGTAGTGTAATTAGATTGAGCAGCATCTAAGGTTTTAGATGCATAAGCAATTACGAAAGGATCCTTACCTTCGTGCTGAGCCAGCGCCGCTCCTACTGCATGGTTGGAGGCATCACACATAATCTCAAATGGCTGGCTCCAGTCTGGTCCTCTCACAATTGGAGCTTGAGTCAGGGCAATCTTTAGCTTGTCAAATGCTTGCATGCAATCCTCACTAAACTCGAACTCAATATCTTTCTGTAGCAGTCTGGATAAAGGTAATGCTACCTTACTGAAGTCCTTAATAAATCTCCTATAAAAAGCTGCATGGCCAAGGAACGAACGGACTTTCCTCATGGAGGAGGGGTAAGGTAAACAAGAAATAACATCTACCTTTGCTGGATCTACTGAAATACCAGTTTTGGAGACAACATGTCCTAGAACAATCTCTTATTTTACCATAAAATGACATTTTTCAAAATTCAATACAAGGTTTGAACTAACACATCTGTCTAATACTTTAGCTAAACTATCCAAGCAAAGGTTAAACGAATCACCATATATGCTAAAATCATCCATAAAAACTTCCATACAGTTCTCAATAAGATCTAAAAAGATACTCATCATGCATCTTTGGAAAGTAGCCGGTGCATTACATAAGCCAAAAGGCATCCTTTTTTATGCATACATTCCAAAGGGACATGTAAAAGTGGTCTTCTCCTAATCCTCAGGAGCTATATGAATTTGAAAGTAGCCTGTATAGCCATCTAAAAATCAATAATGGGATTTACCTGATAGGCGATCGAGCATCTGGTCAATGAATGGCAAGGGGTAATGATCCTTGCGAGTAGCTTGGTTGAGACGCCTATAGTCAATGCAAACCCTCCATGAATTCTGCACTCTAGTTGTCAGGAGCTTTCCATGCTCATTCTTGACTGTTGTGACTCCAGACTTCTTGGGCACCACTTTTACTGGATTGACCCATTCACTGTCTGAGATGGGGTAAATGATATCTGCTTCAAGTAGCCTGGTCACTTCTTTCTTGACAACTTCTAAGATGGTGGGATTCAATCTTCTTTGGGGTTGACAGACGGGTTTTGATTCCTCTTCTAAATATATTCTGTGCTCACAAACTTGAGGATTGATGCCTACTATATCCGCCAAGGTCCACCCAATTGCTCTCTTATGTTTTCTCTTGTGTGCTGAGAAAACATAAGAAAGCAATTGGATGGAGCTTGGCGGATATGGTAGGCATCAGCCCCCAAGTTTGTGAACATAGAATATTCTTAGAAGAGGGAGCAAAGCCTGTCCGTCAGCCTCAAAGAAGATTGAATCCCACCATCTTAGAAGTTGTCAAAAAGGAAGTGACCAGGCTACTTAAAGCAGATATCATTTACCCAATTTCAGATAGTGAATGGGTCAGCCCAGTACAAGTAGTGCCCAAGAAGTCTGGAGTCACAACAATAAAGAATGAGTATGGAGAGCTTCTGACAACTAGAGTGCAAAATTCATGGAGGGTTTGCATTGACTATAGGCGTCTCAACCAAGCCACTCGCAAGGATCATTACCCCTTGCCATTCATTGATCAAATGCTTGATCGTCTGTCAAGTAAATCTCATTATTATTTTTTAGATGGTTATACAGGATACTTTCAAATTCATATAGCTCCTGAAGATCAGGAGAAGACCACTTTTACATGTCCCTTTGGAACTTATGCTTATTAGAGAATGCCCTGTGGCTTATGCAATTCACCAGCTACTTTCCAAAGATGCATGATGAGTCTTTTCTCTGATATTATTGAGAACTGTATGGAGATTTTTATGGATGATTTCAGCATATATGGTGATTCATTCAGCCTTTGCATGGATAATTTATCTAGAGTATTAGACACGTGTATTAGTACAAACCTTGTATTAAATTTTGAAAAATATCACTTTATGGTCAAACAAGGAATTGTACTAGGACATGTTGTGTCTAATACTGGCATTTCTGTAGATCCAGCAAAGGTGGATGTTATTTCTAGTTTACCTTACCCCTCCTCCGTGAGGGAAGTCTGTTCGTTCCTTGGCCACGCAGGTTTTTACAGGAGATTCATTAAGGACTTCAGTAAGGTAGCATTACCTTTATCCAGATTGCTGCAGAAGAAAATTGAGTTCGAGTTCAGTGAGGATTGTATGCAGGCATTTGATAAGCTGAAGACCGCCCTGACTCAAGCTCCAATTGTGAGAGGACCTGACTGGAACCAGTCATTTGAAATCATGTCTGATGCTTCCAACCATGCAGTAGGAGCAGCGCTGGCTCAGCGCGAAGGTAAGGACCCTTTTGTAATTGCTTATGCATCTAAGACCTTAGATGCTGCTCAGTCTAATTATAATACTACTGAAAAAGAGCTTCTTGCTATTGTTTTTGCTCTGGATAAGTTTCGAGCCTATTTACTTGGTACTAAGGTAGTAGTGTACTCAGACCATAAAGCTCTAAAATATTTATTAGCTAAAAAAGAGTCCAAACCAAGGCTAATACGTTGGATACTGCTCCTACAAGAATTTGATTTAGAAATTAAGGACAGGAGTGGTAACCAGAATTTAGTGGCAGACCACTTAAGTCGCCTTGAGCACATTAAGGGTGAATCCACTCCTATAAATGACAATTTTTCATTTGATAACTTACAAGCAGTATCTGAAGTAGTTCCTTGGTATGCACCTGTAGCTAATTATCTAGTTAGCCACACCTTTCCTCCAAATGTTACTAAGCACTAGAGAGACAAGCTGAAAAGTGAGTCCAAATATTATATATGGGATGATCCATATTTATAGAGGTGCAGTACTGACCAGGTAATTAGACGGTGTGTGCCTCAATCAGAATTCCATTCTATTTTAGAGGCTGGCCACTCATCTGAGAGTGGAGGACATTTTGGCCCTCAAAGAACAGCTAGAAAAATTCTAGATTGTGGATTCTGGTGGCCTACTCTTTTTAAAGATGCTATTGAATTTTGTAAATCTTGTTTCCCATACCAAAGGTTTGGTAATATATCCAAGAGGGATGAGATGCCTCAACAGATTATGATTTTCTATGAAATTTTTTATGTTTGGGGCATCGACTTCATGGGTCCATTTCTAAATTCTAACGGTTACTCTTATATACTGTTAGCCGTAGATTATGTTTCTAAATGGGTGGAAGCAATTCCTACCCATACTGATGATGCTAACACTATTATTTCCTTTGTTAGAAACCATATTATCTCTCGCTTTGGATCACCACGAGCAATCGTGAGCGATCAAGGCACCCATTTTTGTAACAAGAGACTAACAGGATTACTGAAAAAGCATGGGATAATTCACAAAGTAGCAACAGCTTATCATCCCTAGACCAATGGGCAAGCAGAAGTCTCTAACAGAGAGATTAAACGTATTCTAGAAAAGATAGTAAAACCTCATAGGAAGGACTGGAGTAACAGGTGATGAGCGGATAATTTATACGCTTTTTGGCATTGTTTTTAGGTAGTCTTTAGTATGATTTGGTTAGTTTTTGCTATATTTTTATTAGTTTTTATGCAAAAATCATATTTCTGGACTTTACTATGAGTTTGTATGTTTTTCTATGATTTCAGGTATTTTCTGGCTGAAATTGAGGGACCTGAGCAAAATCTGATTCAGAGGCTGAAAAAGGACTGCAGATGCTGTTGGATTCTGACCTCCCTGCACTTGAAATGGATTTTATGGAGCTACAGAAACCTAAATGGCAGGCTCTCAATTGCGTTGGAAAGTAGACATCCAGGGCTTTCCAGCAATTTATAATAGTCCATACTTCACTCAAAGATAAATGACGTAAACTGGCGTTCAATGCCAGTTCCATGTTGCATTCTGGTGTTAAACGCCAGAAACAGGTTACAAGTTGGAGTTAAACGCCCAAAACAGGCTACAACCTGGCGTTTAACTCCAGAAACATCCTAGACACGTGTAAAACTCAAGTCTCAGCCCCATCACACACCAAGTGGGCCCCGGAAGTGGATTTCTGCACTATCTATCGTAGTTTACTCATTTTCTGTAAACCTATGTTACTAGTTTAGTATTTAAACAACTTTTAGAGATTTATTATGTACCTCATGACATTTTACATGTTTCATAATGTATTTCTGACGGCATGAGTCTCTAAACCCCATGATTGGGGGTGAGGAGCTCTGCTTTGTCTCGATGAATTAATGCAATTACTTCTGTTTTCTATTCAATCACGTTTGTTTCTATTCTAAGATACTCGCTTGTACTTAACCATGATGAATGTGATGATCCGTGACACTCATCATCATTCTCAACCTATGAACGCGTGCCTGACAACCACTTCCGTTCTACCTTAGATTGAGTATGTATCTCTTAGCTTCTTGGTTCATGATTAGAGTCTTCGTGGTATAGGCTAGGATTATTGGCGGCCATTCCTGAGATCCGGAAAGTCTAAACCTTATTTGTGGTATTCCGAGTAGGATCTGGGAGGGGATGACTGTGACGAACTTCAAACTCACGAGTTCTGGGCGTAGTGACAGACGCAAAAGGGTCAATGGATCCTATTCCAACATGAGTGAGAACCGACAGATGATTAGCCGTGCGGTGACAGCGCATTTGGACCATTTTCACTGAAAGGACGGATGGTAGCCATTGACAATGGTGATCCACCAACATACAGCTTGCCATGGAAGGAGACCTGCGTGCATGAAGAAGAAGACAGTAGGAAAGCAGAGATTCAGAAGACAGAGCATCTCCAAAACCTCAATTTGTTCTCCATTACTGCATACAAGTATTATTTAATTTATGCTATTTACTCTTCATAAATATAATCACTCCTATCATTGATTTCTTGACTAAGAATTACAAAATAACCATAGCTTGCTTCAAGCCGACAATCTCCATGGGATCGACCCTTACTCACGTAAGGTATTACTTGGACGACCCAGTGCACTTGCTGGTTAGTGGTACAAGTTGTGAAAAGTGTGATTTACAATTTGTGAGAAGGTAACACTTTTCCTGTAATCATAAGCTCTGCTTTAGAGCCACAGGAAGAGAAAGCACTAACTCAGGTGCCAAGGACACACAAGATAGCTCTTGGGTGGTCTATAAGTGATCTTAAGGATATTAGCCCAGCGAGATGCATGCACAAGAACCTATTAGAGGATGATGCTAAGCCAGTGGTTCAACCACAGAGGCGGCTAAATCCCGCCATGAAGGAGGTAGTGCAGAAAGAGGTCACTAAGTTACTAGAGGCTGGGATTATTTATCCTATTTCTGATAGCCCCTGGGTGAGCCCTGTCCATGTTGTCCCTAAGAAGGGAGGTATGACAGTGGTTCATAATGAAAAAAATGAACTGGTTCCTACAAGAATAGTTACAGGGTGGCGTATGTGTATTGACTACAGAAGGCTCAATACAGCCACCAGGAAGGATCACTTCCCTTTACCATTCATAGACCAGATGCTAGAAAGACTAGCAGGTCATGAATATTACTACTTTTTGGATGGCTATTCAGGTTACAACCAAATTGTAGTAGATCCTCAGGACCAAGAGAAAATAGCATTCACATGTCCATCTGGAGTATTTACATACAGAAGAATGCCTTTTGGTCTGTGCAATGCACCTGCAATCTTTCAGAGGTGCATGCTCTCTATCTTCTCTGATATGGTAGAGAAATTTCTGGAAGTCTTCATGGATGACTTCTCAGTATTTGGAGACTCATTTAGCTCCTGTCTTAACCATCTAGCACTTGTTCTGAAAAGATGCCATGAGACTAACCTGGTTCTAAATTGGGAAAAATGTCACTTTATGGTGACTGAAGGAATTGTCCTTGGGCATAAAATTTTGAACAAGGGAATAGAGGTGGATCAAGCTAAGGTAGAGGTAATTGAAAAATTACCACCACCCACCAATGTTAAGGCAATCAGAAGCTTTCTAGGGCATGCAAGATTCTATAGGAGGTTTATAAAGGATTTTTCAAAAATCGCAAAACCTCTGAGCAATCTGCTAGCTACTGACACGCCATTTGTGTTTGACACAGAGTGTCTGCAGGTGTTTGAAACCCTGAAAGCTAAGCTGGTCACAGCACCAGTTATTTCTGCACCTGATTGGACATTACCTTTGGAACTAATGTGTGATGCCAGTGACCATGCCATTGGTGCAGTATTGGGACAGAGGCATAACAAGCTTCTGCATGTCATTTATTATGCTAGCCATGTTTTAAATGATGCCCAGAAAAATTACACAACCACAGAAAAAGAGCTGCTTGCAGTGGTTTATGACATTGACAAGTTTAGATCATACTTAGTAGGATCAAAAGTGATTGTGTACACTGACCATGCTGCTCTTAAATATCTACTCACAAAGTAGGATTCAAAGCCCAGGCTCATAAGATGGGTGTTACTTCTGCAAGAGTTTGATATAGAAATAAGAGATAGAAAAGGGACAGAGAATCAAGTAGCTGATCACCTGTCCCGGATAGAACCAGTAGCAAGAGCATCCCTCCCTCCTACAGAGATCTCTGAAACCTTTCCGGATGAGCAATTGTTTGCTATTCAGGAAGCTCTGTGGTTTACAGACATTGCAAACCAGAAGACTCAAGGTTCTCCTTCTGTAACCATGGAGAGGAAGTACGAAAAGCTTCTCTCTATACAGAGTCAAACAAAACCCCCACATTCAAACTCTAAGTTTGGTGTTGGGAGGCCACAACCAAACTCTAAGTTTAGTGTTGAGAGGAACCAACCCTGCTCTGATTATCTGTGAGGCTCCATGAGAACTCACTGTCAAGCTATTGACATTAAAGAAGCGCTTGTTGGGAGGCAACCCAATGTTATTTAATTATATCTATTTATTTTCCATTGGTATTTTATGTTTTCTTTAGGTTGATGATCATGTGAAGTCACAAAAACAACTGAAAAATCAAAAACAGAATGAAAAACAGCATTAAAAATAGCTCACCCTAGAGGAAGAGCTTACTGGCGTTTAAACGCCAGTAAGAAGCATCAGACTGGCGTTTAACGCCAGAACAGAGCATCAAGTTGGCGTTTAACGCCAAGAAAGGGAGAAAAGCTGGCGTTTAACGCCAGAAACAAGCAGCAGTCTGGCATTAAATGCCAGGATGGCACACTAATGGTGTTTTTGCACGCCTCATTAGAGCAGGATGATAAGTCATTGACCCCTCAGGATCTGTGGACCCCACAGGATCCCCACCTGTCACACCTTTCCTCCTTCTTTTGTTCGAGGACGAGCAAACATTTTAAGTTTGGTGTGGAAAAAGCATTGCTTTTTTGTTTTTCCATAACCACTAATGCCTCAAGGGATGCACTTTCCTCCACAAAACTATTGGGAGCAGATTAACACCCCCTAGGAGAATTAAGTTCCAACATGGGACAACTAAGGGTGGAGTACCAAGAGCATTCCATCCTCCTCCATGAAATTAGAGAGGATCAAAGAGATATGAGGGAGGAGCAACAAAGGCAAGGAAGAGACATAGATGAGCTCAAGAGCACCATTGGTTCTTTAAGAGGAAGAAGACGCCACCCTTACTAAGGTGGACCCGTTCCTTAATCTCCTTGTCTATTATTTTTTCTGTTTTCGTTCTCTATGCTTTATGTTTATTTATATTTGTGTCTTTCTTACATGATCATTAATGTCTATACCTTAAAGCTATGAATGTCCTATGAATCCATCACCTTTCTTAAATGAATAAAGTTTTTAATCATAAAAGAACAAGAAGTACATGATTTCGAATTCATCCTTGAAATTAGTTTAATTATTCTGATGTGGTGACAATACTTTTTGTTTTCTGAATGAATGCTTGAACAGTGCATATGTCTTTTGAATTTGTTGTTTATGAATGTTAAAATTGTTGGCTCTTGAAAGAATGATGAAAATGAGAAATGTTGTTGATAATCTGAAAAATCATAAAATTGATTCTTGAAGCAAAAAAAGCAGTGAATACGAAAGCTTGCAAAAAAAAAAGAAAAAAAATGGCGAAAAAAAAAAGAAAAAGAAAAAGCAAGCAGAAAAAGCCAAAAGCTCTTTAAACCAAAAGGCAAGAGCAAAAAGCCAATAGCCCTTAAAACCAAAAGGCAAGGGTAATAAAAAGGATCCAAGGCTTTGAGCAACAGTGGATAGGAGGGCCTAAAAGGAATAAAATCCTGGCCTAAGTAGCTAAACCAAGCTGTCCCTAACCATGTGCTTGTGGCGTGAAAGTGTCAAGTGAAAACTTGAGACTGAGCGGTTAAAGTCGAGGTCCAAAGTAAAAAGAAGAGTGTGCTTAAGAACCCTGGACACCTCTAATTGGGGACTCTAGCAAAGCTGAGTCACAATCTAAAAAGGTTCACCCAATTATGTGTCTGTGGCATTTATGTATCCGGTGGTAATACTGGAAAACAAAGTGCTTAGGGCCACGGCCAAGACTCATAAAGTAGCTGTGTTCAAGAATCAACATACTGAACTAGGAGAATCAATAACACTATCTGAATTCTGAGTTCCTATAGATGCCAATCATTCTGAACTTCAAGGGATAAAGTGAGATGCCAAAACTGTTCAGAGGCAAAAAGCTACTAGTCCCACTCATCTAATTGGAGCTAACTTTCATTGATATTTTGAAATTTATAGTATATTCTCTTCTTTTTATCCTATTTGATTTTTAGTTGCTTCGGGACAAGCAACAATTTAAGTTTGGTGTTGTGATGAGCGGATAATTTATACGCTTTTTGGCATTGTTTTTAGGTAGTCTTTAGTATGATTTAGTTAGTTTTTACTATATTTTTATTAGTTTTTATGAAAAAATCACATTTCTGGACTTTACTATGAGTTTGTGTGTTTTTCTATGATTTCAGGTATTTTCTGGCTGAAATTGAGGGACCTGAGCAAAATCTGATTCAGAGGCTGAAAAAGGACTGCAGATGCTGTTGGATTCTAACCTCCCTGCACTCGAAATAGAATTTCTGGAACTACAGAAACCCAAATGGCAAGCTCTTAATTGCATTGGAAAGTAGACCTCTAGGGATTTCCAGCAATATATAATAGTCCATACTTTTCTCAAAGATAAATGACGTAAACTGGCGTTCAACGCCAGTTCCATGTTGCATTCTGGCGTTAAACGCCAGAAACAGGTTACAAGTTGGAGTTAAACGCCCAAAACAGGCTACAACCTGGCGTTTAACTTCAGAAATAGCCTAGGCACGTGTAAAGCTCAAGTCTCAGCCCCAGCACACACCAAGTGGGCCCCGGAAGTGGATTTTTGTGCTATCTATCGTAGTTTACTCATTTTCTGTAAACCTAGGTTACTAGTTTAGTATTTAAACAACTTTTAGAGATTTATTATGTACCTTATGACATTTTACACGTTTCATATTGTATTTCTGACGGCATGAGGCTCTAAACCCCATGGTTGGGGGTGAGGAGCTCTGTTGTGTCTCGATGAATTAATGCAATTACTTTTGTTTTCTATTCAATCACGCTTGTTTCTATTCTAAGATACTCGCTTGTACTTAACCGTGATGAATGTGATGATCCATGATACTCATCATCATTCTCAACCTATGAACGCGTGCCTGACAACCACTTCCGTTCTACCTTAGATTGAGTGTGTATCTCTTAGCCTCTTGGTTCATGATCAGAGTCTTCGTGGTATAGGCTAGGATTATTGGCGGCCATTCCTGAGATCCGGAAAGTCTAAACCTTGTCTGTGGTATTCTGAGTAGGATCTGGGATGGGATGACTATGACGAGCTTCAAACTCACAAGTGCTGGGCGTAGTGACAGACGCAAAAGGATCAATGGATCCTATTCCAACATGAGTGTGAACCGACAGATGATTAGCCGTGCAGTGACAGCGCATTTGGACCATTTTCACTAAGAGGACAGATGGTAGCCATTGACAACGGTGATCCACCAACATACAGCTTGCCATGGAAGGAGACCTGCGTGCGTGAAGAAGAAGACAATAGGAAAGCAGAGATTCAGAAGACAGAGCATCTCCAAAACCTCAATCTGTTCTCCAATACTGCATAACAAGTACTATTTAATTTATGCTTTTTACTCTTCATAAATATAATCACTCTTATCATTGATTTCCTGACTAAGAATTACAAAATAACCATAGCTTGCTTCAAGCCGACAATCTCCGTGGGATCGACCCATACTTACGTAAGGTATTACTTGGATGACCCAGTGCACTTGCTAGTTAGTGGTACGAGTTGTGAAAAGTGTGATTTACAATTCGTGTACCAAGCTGCATTCTTGTCTGCATAAAACCCCATGATTCAAATTCAATTATCTGCTAATAAGGACATAGATGCTTATCTGCTTTCATTCCTTTTTCTCATGTTTTGCTGCTTGCTTGGGGACAAGCAAGATTTAAGTTTGGTGTTGTGATGACAAATCATCTTAGGCTAGTTTCACAAGCCTTTTTCATTAGTTTTTACTTAGTTTTCATGCATTTCTTAGGCAATAAGTAAGTGTTTGGATGAGAAATTTATGCTTGTCTTGATTCAATCAAACATTGTTAATTTTATGCATTTTCATGAGATTTATGCAAAGAATTGTTTGATGCTATGAATGATGCATTATCTTGTGATTATGGAAATACTTTGATGAGTCTGTTTGGTTGATGATAGGTGAAAAGAAGCAGAGGAAGAGCAAGGAAGAAGAGAAGGAGAGGCCAACGTTGGAGCCAACGTTGGCCCATCAATGTTGAAGGCAACTTTCTGGAAGAACAAAACATGGGTGCCAACGTTGGAGGGAACGTTGGTGAACCAACGTTACCTCCAACGTCCTCGAAAATGTTCAATTCTTGGGATGAAAGATTTTTGAGCGACGTGTACGTGACCATTGCGCGTGCGCGTGAAAGAAGAAAAATTTTCAATCCACGCGCAAGCGTGAGTCACGCGCACGCGTGGAATGGCAAAATTAACAATCCACGCCTACACGTGGGTCACGCGTACGTGTGACTAAGCCTACGTTGGAAGAAACGTTGTTGATCAAATGCTGCCTCCAACGTCCGCGATGAGAAGCCCAGAATTTGGAGTTAGGAAACTGAAATCGACGCGCACGCGTCTATGACGCGTACGCGTGTAGTGAAAAAAATGGCAATGCACGCGTAAGCGTGGTGTACGCGCACACGTGGAAGGGCAAAAACACAGCCTTCACGCGTATGCAT
Source organism: Arachis ipaensis (assembly GCF_059453495.1). Classification (NCBI taxonomy): domain Eukaryota; kingdom Viridiplantae; phylum Streptophyta; class Magnoliopsida; order Fabales; family Fabaceae; genus Arachis; species Arachis ipaensis. The sequence goes on from NC_142443.1 coordinate 66,121,390, forward strand.
GGTATATGCGCATGCGTGGATAGGCGAACGTTGGCACTCCAACGTTGAGTCAAACGTTGATGACAGCAACCAGAAAACGTTTTGGCTCAATGTTTTCATACAAATGTTACCACCAACGTTAAGGCCAATTTCAGTTACAAAATGGCACCCTGCAAGTTATGAATGTTTAGCCAAGGTCAACGTCAGCTAGAGTGATTCCTCATTGCTTCAATTAAGGCCAAGGCCCAAATCCAAGTACACTGAAGACTCAACTGATGAGGAGAAGAAGCCTATAAATATAAGAATGCTTGAAGAAAAAAAGAGGAGGCTCGGATAGTTACAGAAAAGAGGAGGCTCTTGTATACATTTTCCTTTTCTTCCATTTTTACATTGTAGCTTTTCCTGAATTTCATTTTCTTATGCAATTTCAATTTCCTACAATTCTGTTCTTCTGCAATTTTGCAATTGAGTTTGTTGTGAGCTGATTTTACTTTTCATGAATTTACATTTTCTGCATCTGTTCTCTGAGCAATGATCCATTGACCCCATTTCATTAGAAGGAGGAGCTCTATTTTAATTCACATGATTAAATGAACATCTTCTTCTTCTCAATTCATCTGGATAGCTAAGAAATAACTTCTTTTTTGATTGAGATCCATTCACTCTGGAAGGGGGTTTGAATCTGTGAATTTCCATGTGAGCCTCGGAAGGAGAATCATGAAATTAGAATTGAAGCTCTGTTTCTCACATCTCTTTTGATCAACACCATTCGGGAGGAATTGAGATCTTGAGAGTCTATGTGGCTTATGGATGAGAGAAAATGCTTAACCTCTTCTCATGACAATTGGATCAAGGAATTGGCGAGATTGATTGTGATTAGAAAAATTGGATTGTCAAGGAATTGGGATCCAATCAATTTCAATCTGCCATAGATCTATTCATATGATTGAGAAAGAAGTTGAGACCCATTTGATTCATTATGGATTATGATATCTCTAATTCTTGATGAGTCTTTCTTTCTATTAATTTCCTTGAGTCTCATTTAATTGCTTTGATTTACCGCTTCTTTAATTTCCCTGCACCCAATTCCCTTTACATTTGATGTAATTTACTTTTCTTGCTATTTAAGTTTCTGCCATTTACATTCTGCACTTTAAATTCATTGCAATTTACATTCTGTTAGCTCAATTCCACTCAATCCACCACTGTCAGCTTAACTAGACTAATCACCTTACTAAAGTTGCTTGATCCATCAATCCTCGTAGGATTGACCTCACTCACGTGAGTTTTACTACTTGATGCAACCCGGTATACTTGCCGGTGAGTTTGTGCGGAATTTGAACTTTTCGTCATCAATGACATGATGATGATGAATATCGAGATGCTTGATAATATAGCAGAGGTGCTTCCTTTACTAAGCTTTCGAAAAATCTGTTTCACCAAAAACTAGGCTGTTACATTCTGCCCTTCTTAAACAAAATTTTGCCTCAAAATTTAACGTACGCATAAGAGGCTGTAGTAATATCTATCATAAACAAAATCATAGTGTGATACTCAACTTGAGGGGAAGAACTGGGTCCATTATTGTTTCCAGCAGTCATGGTAAACACTCTTCCTTGAAGTTGGGAACCAGAAGACTCATCTGCCATCCTTTTATGACAGTCTCTTGTTTGATGTCTTGCTTTATTACAATAGTAACAATTGTTTGTATTAAATTGACAAGGCTTGTTACCATGCTTTCTTCTACACCTTGGACAGACTGAGTTTATCTGAAATCCTTGGGACTGGCCTCATTGCTCCTGCTCCAGATTATAATTGTTGGTACCACTACTATTACGAGTAAAGAGTCCACTATTCTGCAGATCTTCATTCCGACCCTAAAATTGACTAGTGACCTTGAAATTATGACCTTGAGGGGCTAGATCCTAAATAAAATTTTTCGCAAAGTCTCCTAATAATTCGCTTGAGCTATTGCCACTTTTTTCAAACATTCTTCCACCAGTTTACTTTTATTCACTAATTCGGCAAAGTTTCTTATCTGTAGCGAAACAACAAAATTCATCAGTTTATCTCGGAGTCCTCCTTCAAACTTCAAACACTTCCATTCTTTAAAGTTAATAGGATTCCCTTGACAGATCTTGGGGAAACAGCACAAGTTATCAAACTCCCGAGCATACTCAGCAACAGTCATATTTCCTTGTTTCAGCTGCATACGTTCCATCTCCTTGGCATCATACGCTGCTCTCGGAAAATACTTCTTGAAAAATTCATCCCTAAAGGTATCCTAAGGAATGTCACCTTCATTCTGTTGCAACAGTTACTGTATCCCCTTCCACCAGTACTCAGCCTCTCCTTCGAGCATGTAAGTAGCAAACTCCACATGTTGGCCTTCCGAAACATGTTGTGCTCACAGTGATTGCTCGATTGCTTGAAACCAGTTATCTGCATCAGTGGCAACAAGTGTTCCTTTGAACTTAGGTGGATTCACATTCAAAAAAGTTGCAAGGGTCATAGGTTTCTCAGGATACCCTAAATAATTCTCATCATTCCTATTGTCTTCTACGTTTCTGTTTCTATAACACCTTCATTATCAGAACTTCACGCTTCTGGCTGCGCCACCCAGATAGCGAGAATATTACGACGACTTCATATACTTAATAATAAAATAGGAGCCTTTGACTTGAAACTGTATCGTTGAATATTTGGACCAGAGGCCGTGATTGGATGGGTCAGTGTAAGTTTGATGAAATTACTTCTTTGGTGCCTGTAGTGAAAAATTACGAGATATTGTGTTTAATTAGAGTCTTTATAAATTCAAATATGAATTTGGATTTCGGGTAATTAACTATGGTTTTCAAAAGGGTTTGGATTTTTGGATGATAACAGTTGGTTTTAAAAAAGATTCATAAGATGAGCGATGATCACGGTAATTGTAAAACAGTTTTCTTATAACAATTCTTAAAAACCCGTTACTAAGAACCCTTTCAAGGACGATGTTCTCACTTCCTACAGATTCTATTTTATTCTCAAGAGTTGTTATAAATCAAAATTGAATAATATAATCCTTGAAATCAAACTTTCTAAACAACTCTTCAAACCAAAACTCCAATTTTTATAAAAATTTTGGTAGCATCTCCTCTAAAATATGGACTTTTTCACCCTTCGAGGATCCCAACCAAACTATTTATAATCTTCAAAATCATTTCCCATAAATCAAATAAAACCAATTCCAATATTTCAATCAATTCCAACTCAACTCAAGGAAATTAACAAAAACCCAAAATTTGAATCAATCAATCCAGTAAATCACAATAATTCAATCAATCATCCAAATCAAATCAACTCAATTCAATCCATAAGACTCACGTAATCACCAAAATATATCATTTTCATCAATATCAATTTATAACAACTTTTGAGAATAAAATAAGTTTAAGGAAATTGCCTCTACCTTGTTTGCGACTCAACTACGCGACAAAACTCCATTTTCTCTCAGCCCGCAACGGCGGCAACTGCAACCTCAGCTCCAAACCACTTTTACAGCAATTACAACAACTCTAATCACAATATATAATAGCCAAAACTCAATTTTATAGCAATTAACACCGCCAAAACCTCAGCTAAGATAACAAAACAGCGACAAAAGGACTTTTCGGAACGAAAACACTTATCGTGAAATCATAGCCAGTAGGACAGGTGAATCCCCTTCGTGAACCCTTCGACCTTTGCGCTATCTCTCTTTCAATTCATTTTATCCCTTTCAGACCCTACTACCACCCACCCCACACCACTCCACGCTACCACCATTATCCAGCTCAGTCCGGCGCTACCATTGCCGCCGGCCAGCTGCCGCTAACCCTCCTCTCTTTCCTCCATTTTCGCCCTTCTACTCTTCTCTTCTCCAAAGACCGCCACCACCTTTGTGTCAGCGCTCATTTGTGAGGCTTCCTTCTGGTGACAGCTCTGCCGCCTCAGTGTGTCCTACAACCACCATGCAAACCCTTTCCCATTCCCCCATCCCTTTGTCCAGGTTCTTGTTCCAACCTCTGTTTTTCAGTTTATGATTCATTATCTCAATTTGTTTTTAGCTTTTATTTTCATGTTATTAGTTGATTTAGGTTAGTATATTTGTTGTTAAACATGTTGCAAGTGATGAACTGCTTGTATTTGGGCTGATTGTTGCTTGATTTTGGTTAACTTTGATGACTCTAAACCATGCATACCAAGTGTTCGATGAATTACCTGTGTTAAATTTAGGATTGATTCATATGTGTGGCCACCATATGCTTTCAACCATGATGTTATTAGGTAATTCAATTGTTAATTGAGTATGTTTGGATGGTTTTTGAGTAACTTTGCTTGAGATTCATCATTGACTTAATTGTGAATTGAATTTAGTAAATTGCAAAAATTCATTTGAAATGCAACTTGGATTAATTTTGTGTTTTGCAATTCTTTGTATGAATTCAATTAATGAATTTAATGAGATAGGCATGTTGTTTATGATTGATGGGTTGAAAATGAATTCCAACACCTAAACTCACCAGCAAGTGTACCGGGTCGCATCAAGTAGTAATTACTGACAAGAGTGAGGTCGATCCCATAGGGATTGATGGATTGAGCAATTTTAGTTAGATGGTTGATTTAGTTAAGCAGACAGTTGATGATTTGAGTGAATTGTGACAAACAGAAGCTAAAATTGCATGAAACTAAAAGGGAAAGGGGAAATTGACAGAAAAATAAAGTGCAGAAGAGTAAATTGCATGAATCTTAAAGTGCAAGAAAGTAAAAGAGCTAAAACTTAAAGTGCAAGTAATGTAAATGACTGAATCTTAGATTGCAAGCAATGTAAATAGCTAAAATTTAAAGTGCAAGAAATGTAAATTGCTCGAATAGTAAAGGGATGTGGGAGCTGGGATTCAGAATTTAACAGATGAATGTAAAATGCAATCAATCGGAGAAGGAGAAAATAAATGGCAGAAGTTCTAAACAAAAAAGTAAAATTGCTTGAAGAACAAAACAGAAAGTAAACTCAGCTCAATTGTAAAAGCTAGGAAAGAAATTCAAGATCTCAGGGGCTCAATTAGACTAGAAAACAGGTCTAGATCTCAATTCCTTTTTTGATCCAACAGAGAACAATTTGGAGAAGAAAAGAAGATGAAAGCAATAAAAGAAACTCAGATTCAAATTTTTAATTCACTAAGATTATGCAGAAGAAGAACAAAGAGATTTCAGATCAAGATTTGAAACAGAATTCCTTCAATCTCAATCTAAAATTCCAAAACAGAAAGTAAGAAATGCAGAAGTAAGAACAAGAGGAAGAGAACTCTGATCTCAATCCCAATTCTCCAATTCAAAGCTAAAATGTAAAAGTGAGCTAAAAATAAAACTAAAAATAAAAGAAAATTCAAAAGTGAAAGTAAAAAGTTTAAAAGTCCAGGTAAAAAGCCCTCTACAAATCAAACTAACTCCTATTTATACACTTTCTATTTTTGATCTTTAGAATTTGGAGTGGACTTTTCAAATTAGTGAAGAATTGGATCCAAAATTGGTTTCTGATTGAAATTGGGCTAAGGAACCACCTCCAGTGGAGCGCTCAGTCATGTAAGGTAACTGAGTGCTACATATGCTTCCTCCCAGGCTCGTGCCAACCTTCTTAGCAAGGCCTTGCATAGCGCTAAGTTAAGAATCCAAACGTAGCGCCCCTTTGCTTGAATATGGGTTTCCAGCTTCAAACCATGGTGAAGCCAATTTGGAGCTAACAAGTTGTGAAACACTAGCGCTCAGTTCATGAACTTCACGCAGCGCTTCAAGCTTTGGAGTGGGCTCCCAATTCGAGCCATGGTTCCACAATTTTGGCCAATTTCCTTAGCAACGTGGCGCTCAGTGAAGTAAAGTAACTGAGCGCCCAATGCCTTTGCTCCCTTGCTTGGTGTAGTGCTTCCTTTGGCTACCTAGGTGCTTGGTTCGAAACTTGGTGAAGCCCTTTTGGCTCACTTTCTTGCCAAGCTTTGTAGCGTGCTTCGCCTTGCTAGCATGGGTTCGAACCTTGGCTGCCCCCTTTCTTGTTGTTACGCCTTGCATTTCATGAGGAGCCCGATAAAGTGAAATGAGTTAACTGAGCACTACATGTTTTCTTTGGTTCCTTGAGCACTCAGTCACAAAACTCAACGTAGCGCCATGCCCCTTTGTGCTCCCTTGGCCTTGGTGTTGATGCTCCAGCGCTCACTTTTTGAGCGCCATGGCCTTGCCTTGGTTGATGCTACGCTTTTGTTTCCTTAAGCCACGCTTTATGGGCACGCTTTCCTTGTTTCTTTTTTTTCTTCACCTATAAGTAGTCAAACAACCAATCAAAGTATCACCAAATTCACAAGGTTTATAAATCATTCAAAAACCAACTAATTCTAGCTTAAACCTCATGATTTAGTGTCAAATAAGGGATGGTTGATTGATTCAACAAAACCATGCAAATCCACTCCAAATTACTTACTTACAATGCAAGAAAGTGCATAAAACTTAATGAAACAAGTGAAAAATGCTTGAAAAGCTAGCATAAGATTACTTGTCATCACAACACCAAACTTAAATCTTGCTTGTCCCCAAGAAAGCACTAAACATAAGAGAAAATGAAATGAAACAGAGAAGTATGCATGTCCTTATTTAGCAGATAATTGAACTTAGTTCATGGGGTTTTATGCAGACAAATGTAGCTCATTTATTCTTTGCTGATAGATAAGAAATGTTTCCTCAAAGGTTTACTAGAATTGCTGATATAATGCCTTGCTTTTGCTTGATCCCTTGCTAGCTTTTTCTTTCTTTCCTTTTCTTAGAAAGCTTATTCTTTAATGAAGACTTGGTGGCAAATGTTGCAGCAGCCTTTTGGCTCAATTTTACTCAACATTTCTTTACCACAGACACATGGCTCACAATTTCTTCCTAGGAACATTGATGCCCAGCATCTCTTTGGATTACTAAATGCTTTGTAACTAGGTTGCTCTTGATAGTGGACTTTCAGTTGGCAATCCCAGATCAGTTGATCCAAGTGGCCAAGTTTCAAAATACTCCTCAGAACCTACTTGTTCAAGCATATCCTAGTACAAAAACACCACAGGCATATGTCCTAGGGTCCAAGCTATTGGTGTGTAGCCTTATTGTTTGTTTCTTTGCTCATTCTTGGCTTTTCTTTTTCTTTTTCCTTTTGTTTTGCTTCATTCTCAAGGGAATTTCATTGACAATAGACTTTATAACAGTAATCTAATTTACACTTCAAAGAACATGTTATTATGCAGCTTTTGTTATTTAAGCTAACCATTAAATCAAACAAATATCACCACTGAATTCTCATTCTAATTTCTACAACATTGGACAATTACTTTTCAAAATCAAACATTCTTTTTTTATTTATGCAGAAAGGAACAAAACAAAATTCAAGCTAATGAGTAATGACAAACATAATGCAATTCACTTGTAAGAAAACTGCTCAGAACATGAAAGTGTAAAACATAAAGCATTTGGAGGCATCTCATGTTTCAGATATGCATCTTCCTTATTCAATTTTAAAGGAAAACATGAAAGAAACTCCACCACCTTCTAATTGTCATGTTCCTTGCTCCTGCTTGATTCTTCCTTCTTCTTCCTCTTCTTGGTGTAATCTTAAGGCTCTTCAACATGGCAGCTTCTATCCCAGACAGGGTCTATTAGACCTGAGAGTCTAGCCTCTTCTAATCCTTACTTCATGCATGCTATATTCTTCTTGGCTCTGGCTTTCTGATGGTCTACTAGCTCTACGCATTGCTCAAATGGCTTGATCTGTGGTTCCAATGCTGGCATGTTGTGGACCAAGTAATCCAACTTCGTTTGGGTGTCTATATCATACTCCATTCTATCATAGTGCCTATTCTCTCCAATGGTATGATATATGTTTTTCCACTGATACAAATTTTGAGTGTATTCCCCATACTTGGACTGTCGCAAGGACAATCTGTCATATGATTCTTGAAAGTTTGTTAATTGTTCTCTTTGCCCTTCTAGAACTCTAGCTTGAAATTCCCTTTGTTGTTCCAGCATCTGGAGTTAGAAATTGTCTTGCTTGTCCATCATTTGTTGCTGCCACTGTTGTTGTTGCTCTCGATCTTTCAGATACTGCTCCTGTTGTTGCAAGTATAGCTCTTGTTGCCTTAAATACTGCTCTTGTGCTCTCATATTTTGTTGAGATATTTCATCAAGAGCTCTTTGCAATTAGCTCATATCTATAGCACTAGGAGCTAGCTCCTCCTCCACTTGTGGTCTTCTTCTTCTACTTTGAGTTCTTCTTTCCTCTTGATCATCATCTTCAGTAGCACCTTTCACGCTTCTCTTTGTGATTTCCCTTCTCCCTTTTACCTTCTCTGTGTCTTCATCTTCAAAGAGCACCCCAGCCTTGTTGCACAGCCTCAAAATAGTGCTTGGATGACCAAGCCTACTTCATTTACTTGTATTCTCAGCTATCTCTTGAATACTGTCTGCTATGAACTGTGAGAGGTTGATTTCTCCTCCCTTTAAGATGCAATATGTTAAGATAGCTCGCTTGATTATGACTTCTGAGGTGTTTCCAGTAGGGAGTATAAACCTCCTCACTATCTCATACCACCCCTTGGCCTCAGGTATGAGATCTATTCTGTTCAAGTGGCTTGGAGCTCCCTCTGAGTCCCTTTGCCAGTCTCTACCTTCAAAGCATAACCCGTGTAGTATTTCATCAGGGTTATTCTCACCCTACAATCTTTTCTCATAGTTTAGCTCTCCAGAGGTTATTACTTTCAACTGTAGGGCCCTCATGACTGATGATGGACTAAAATCTACCTCAACACCACTGACATAGCTCTTATAAGGGGGCTGTCTTGGCTTGGCTTCACAGTATTATCATAACTGCACTGATGTCTATTAAAGATTCACATAAGAGTTTCCACCTTCTTTCCTTGGTAATTTGTCTCATGATGGGATACTCTCCCTCCCTCAGTCTGAAGCCCATCTCAGGAATGACATGTTTCGATTTCATGAGCCTATGATACCTTGCTTCATGAAACTGAGATTTAAATTTTTTTGTGTCATAGGTTGAGGGTTCGGCCACTACTGGTTCCTTGCCTTTCCTTCTTCTAGAGCTTGAAGAAGCCATGAATTAAGAAAGAATGGATAAGAAAAAGGTGAACTTTGGTTGAGGTGAGGTACGACTTTGTTATGAAATGAAGGGAAGATGATATGCTGTTGGGTGAGGAGGCTGAACGTGTTTTTGGATAGGAGAAGAGTGAAACAAAGGCTTATAAGTGAAAAAGGCTTGTATGAATGTGTAGGCTATGAATTGTCACAAACTATTTATAGACAAGGCATCAAGTCTTTGAGCAAAACCACAAGTGAGGAAAGCTTTTCGGTTAGGTACATGAAGGGTGAAGATTGAGCAAAATTTTGTGGGGAGCTCTTGGTATGAATGGCCTGCATGCATAGTTAAAGGATGACAAGGATTGCTCCCCCCATTGGATGCATGTGGTTCGGCCTCCAAGGGTGTAAATCATGCAGATTTTGTTTCCCAAAAGAGCACGCTTCTCTAAGCACATGTGATCCTCCTTCCTTGGCTTGTATTGACTGTGATTGCTCCCTTGTTTTGTCTCCTTCTCAATCTTCTTTGTCCTACACAATTAAATTAAAGAAATGGTGAGCATTGGAAGTGAATCTGGTTCGGTGGTGGTGATGAGTAATAAAGCAAGAAAACTCTACATATTCCTTAATTAAATGACCAATCATGCTCCTTAGATTTTGAACAAAGATTTGGTGGACACCAAACTTGTTCTCTGTTAAGGGATCCATGTAAAATGCAAATAATATCCATCATAATTGGTATATTCTTCATAAGGAACATTTTATTTGCTACCATAAACTCCTAAAATGACACAATGTATGGTTCATCTATTCATAATTTTGATCCTCTGAGCAAAAATGGTTTCTATGAGATTAAATATATATGCAGACACCAAACTTAATGTTTGGCTATATACTCCATCAAAATGAATAAGCATATAGTCTAAGAAGGCTTGAAACACTATTTTGGAGTGCCTTCAGGCACACCAAACTTAGAAATCTAGCATATGCTTCAATACAATGCATGTAATTATCATGTATACCCATGAGAATTCAAATTCATACTAGAAGGACCATTGATTATTGAAATTAAAATCAAAGCAAGATTATTAAGTCATGGGTTGCCTCCCATGGAGCACTCGTTTATTGTCACTAGCTTGACATTGGACCCTCATTAGGGTGGTTGATGGTTGTGATGTCTCAGCTTGTCTCCTCTCACAGTAAGCTTCCTTCCAGTGCTTTGATGTTCAATCTCTGCATGCTCCAGTGAGAGTATCCTGTTGATAATATAGTAATCATCAGATTGTTGATTTGTCCCCAACTGCTAGTAAATTAGCTGCACTTTATCTCCCTTTGAGAATCCTTCAGTTGGGACATTTTTGTTTTACCACCCTTTTAGAGCCATTTTCTTGCTTTTCTTCTTCTTTTTATGTGATCCTTCTGCTTTGACAGTGGGCTGTGTTTTGGATTCTGCCTTCTTGGTGGTTAACACCTCACTTCCTTCTTGCTGTCTCTCATCATTCTTTAGAGTCTCATTCTCCCTTTTTCCCGCTTTGCTGCTTGTCCCTTGCTCTGGAAGAGAATTAATGAGTGTCTTGTTGGTTTCTTCCTTCCAATGCAAGTCTTCTTTGTCAACTTCCATGTATTTTTTCCTTTTCATCATTATGCTATGCTTCCAAAAAGACATTCAGAGTAATGCTTTTATCATGTACCCTTAGGGTCAGCTCTCTTTGTTCAACATCTATGATGGCTCTTGCTGTGGCCAAGAAGGGTCTTCCCAAGATAATAGAGTCACTTCTTTCTTTTCCCAGATCCAAAATCACAAAGTCAGCTGGGAATATGAATGTCCCTACTTGAACCAGGAGATTTTCAATCACTCCTCTGGGAAATACCAATGATTTGTCCACAAGCTCTAGTGACATTTGTGCGGGCTTTACTTCCTCTATGCATAGCCTTCTCATCATAGAATAGGGAATTAGATTGATGCTTGCTCCTAGGTCACATAGTGCCTTATCAATGGTTAGACTACTAATAGTACAAGGCAGGAAGAAGCTCCCAGGGTCCTTGAGTTGGTTCTTCCATTACTTGCTTCCCTTTCCTTGATTTTGTGGCTGGTCATCCTTTTCTTTAAGCTTCTCTTGAGCTTGCTTGCTTAGTACAACTTCTTCCTTGTTGTTGGCTTCATCATGCTTGCTGATGGCCTTGTCATTGTCTTTCAGCTTCTTATTGCCTTCAGTGTTACTCACCAAGGTTTTTTCACTCCTCAGTTGGATGGCTTTGCATTCTTCTTTAGGATTTGGAATGGTATCACTTGGGAGTGAGCTTGTTGGCTTTTCAATCACTGATTTCTTGGACAGTTGTCCAATTTGCCTCTCTAAGTTTCTCATTGAAGCCTCATGATTCTTGCTTGTCAGTTCCTGATGCTTCATCAATTTTTCCATGAGTATCTATTGGTATTTATGGCTGGTTGTGGGGTGTTGAAGATGGATGATAGGTGTTTTGGTTAATGGTTGGGTTACTGGGTGGATAATAACTAGAATTGGGGTAGTCATTTTGAGGTTTTCTATATGGATTGGGGTTAGTGTTTTGCTGGTTGTTGTTGTTTGTGTTTCTTGAGTTGTTGTGGTTTGAATTTCTTTGCCAGGGTTGTTGGTTTTGAGTGTGGCTATCTCCCCATCTTAGATTTGGATGGTTCTTCTAGGATGAATTGTAGGTGTCACCATAAACTTCATTTTGGCCTGACCCTTGGTTGTTCACATATTGAATTTGTTCCTGCTACTGATCTTCTTGGTTTTCTTCATTTTGCCCCCATGTGGGTGATGGTTGGCTTGTATTCACTGCTGCAACTTGTAAGCTATCAATCCTCTTAGCCATCTACTCAAATTGTTGCTGGATTTGCTGCTGCATTACCTTGTGTTGAGCTAGGATAGTGTCCTCTCCTTCCAACTCTAGCACTCCCTTTCTTTGAGCTGGTTGGCATTGCCTTTGATGAGCAAAGAAGTATTGATTGTTTGCTACCATATCAATGAGGTTTTGGGCTTCCTCTGCTGTCTTTATTAATTGTAGTGAGCCTCCTGTTGAGTGATCTAGTGCTTCCTGAGCCTTCAGAGTTAATCCTTCATAGAAATTTTGAAGGATGTCCCATTCATTAAACATTTCAGGGGGACATTTTCTAATCAAGGCCTTATATCTCTCCCATGCCTCATAGAGAGATTCTGCATCCATTTGTGTGAAGGTTTGGACCTCTATCTTGAGCCTGATGATCCTTTGAGGTGGGTAGAACTTGGCTAGAAACTTATTCACTAGATCCTCCCAGCTAGTGATGCTACCTTGAGGGAAGGCTTCAAGCCATTGAGCAGCCTTGTCCCTCAATGAGAATGGAAACACCAACAATTTGTATATGTTTGGATGCACACCATTGGACTTCACTATGTCACAAATCCTCAGAAAGGTGGATAAGTGTTGGTTTGGATCCTCCAAAGGGCTTCCTCCATATGAGCAATTATTTTGTACTAAGGTGATGAGTTGGGGCTTCAATTCAAAGTTGTTTGCATTGACATTTGGGGTAAGGATACTGCTCCCACAATACCTTGGATTGGCAAATGTATATGAAGCCAAAACTCTCCTCTGGGGCTGACCATTGTTGTTGGCCACTCCCACTATTGGATTTGTTGGATTTGTTAAATGTTCCTTCATTTCTTGAAATTATTCTTCAAAAGGCTCTTCTTTTCCGATAATTCCCTTCCCTCTTGCTTCTCTTCTTATCCTTCTGAGAGTTCTTTCATCAACCTCACAAAAAGTAGGGGTTTCTCCCTTTGCCTCTATCATACAAAAGCAAGAAAAACAAACACAGAACCAGAAAATAGAAACAGTTTACTCTACTAACAAAGTGAGTTTAGTGTTAGCTTAAGCAAAAATTCAAACAGTTAATATGCTTAGTAAAAAATAAAAAGAAAAAGTGCTTAATCTAGACCACCACCTTACTTAATCATTGTCAATCTAGATCAATCCCCGGCAACGGTGCCAAAAACTTGATGGGTTGAAAATGAATTCCAACACCTAAACTCACCGGCAAGTGTACCGGGTCGCATCAAGTACTAATTACTCACAAGAGTGAGGTCGATCCCATAGGGATTGATGGATTGAGCAATTTTAGTTAGATGGTTGATTTAGTTAAGCAGACAGTTGATGATTTGAGTGAATTGTGACAAATAGAAGCTAAAATTGCATGAAACTAAAAGGGAGAAGGGAAATTGACAGAAAACTAAGGTGCAGAAGAGTAAATTGCATGGATCTTAAAGTGCAAGAAAGTAAAAGAGTTGAAACATAAAGTGCAAGTAATGTAAATGACTGAATCTTAGATTGCAAGCAATGTAAATAGCTGAAAATTAAAGTGCAAGAAATGTAAATTGCTCGAATAGTAAAGGGATGTGGGAGCTGGGATTCAGAATTTAACAGATGAATGTAAAATGCAATCAATCAGAGAAGGAGAAAATAAATTGCAAAAGATCTAAACAGAAAAGTAAAATTGCTTGAAGAATAAAACAGAAAGTAAACTCAGCTCAATTGTAAAAGCTAGGAAAGAAATTCAAGATCTCAGGGGCTCAATGAGACTAGAAAATAGGTCTAGATCTCAATTCCTTCCTTGATCCAATAGAGAACAATTTGGAGAAGAAAAGAAGATGAAAGCAGTAAAGGAGACTCAGATTCAAATTTTTAATTCACTAAGATTATGCAGAAGAAGAACAAAGAGATTTCAGATCAAGATTTGAAACAGAATTCCTTCAATCTCAATCTAAAATTCCAAAACAGAAAGTAAGAAATGCAGAAGTAAGAACAAGAGAAAGAGAACTCTGATCTCAATCCCAATTCTCCAATTCAAAGCTAAAATGTAAAAGTGAGCTAAAAATAAAACTAAAAATAAAAAAAAATTCAAAAGTGAAAGTAAAAAGTTTAAAAGTCCAAGTAAAAATCCCTCTACAAATCACACTAACTCCTATTTATACACTTTCTATTTTTTATCTTCAGAATTTGGAGTGGGCTTTTCAAATTGGTGAAGAATTGGATCCAAAATTGGTTTTTGATTGAAATTGGGCTAAGGAACCACCTCCAGTGGAGCGCTCAGTCATGTAAGGTAACTGAGCGCTACATATGCTTCCTCTCAGGCTCGTGCCAACCTTCTTGGCAAGGCCTTGCATAGCGCTAAGTTAAGAATCCAAACATAGCGCCCCTTTGCTTGAATATGGGTTTCCAGCTTCAAACCATGGTGAAGCCAATTTGGAGCTAACAAGTTGTGAAACACTAGCGCTCAGTTCATGAACTTCACGCAGCGCTTCAAGCTTTGGAGTGGGCTCCCAATTTGAGCCATGGTTCCACAATTTTGGCCAATTTCCTTAGCAAAGTGGCGCTCAGTGAAGTAAAGTAACTGAGCGCCCAATGCCTTTGCTCCCTTGCTTGGTGTAGTGCTTCCTTTGGCTCCCTAGGTGCTTGGTTCGAAACTTGGTGAAGCCCTTTTGGCTCACTTTCTTGACAAGCTTTGTAGCGTGCTTCTCCTTGCTAGCATGGGTTCGAACCTTGGCTGCCCCCTTTCTTGTTGTTGCACCTTGCATTTCTTTCATGAGGAGCCCGATAAAGTGAAACGAGTTAACTGAGCGCTACATGTTTTCTTTGGTTCCTTGAGCGCTCAGTCACAAAACTCAACGTAGCGCCATGCCCCTTTGTGCTCCCTTGGCCTTGGTGTTGATGCTCCAACACTCACTTTTTGAGCGCTATGCTCATTTTTTGAGCGCTATGCTCATTTTTTGAGCGCCATGGCCTTGCCTTGGTTGATGCTACGCTTTTGTTTCCTTAAGCCACGCTTTATGGGCACGCTTTCCTTGTTTCTTTTTTTTCTTCACCTACAAGTAATCAAACAACCAATCAAAGTATCACCAAATTCATAAGGTTTATAAATCATTCAAAAACCAACTAATTCTAGCTTAAACCTCATGATTTAGTGTCAAATAAGGGATGGTTGATTGATTCAACAAAACCATGCAAATCCACTCCAAATTACTTACTTACAATGCAAGAAAATGCATAAAACTTAATGAAACAGGTGAAAAATGCTTGAAAAGCTAGCATAAGATGACTTGTCATCAATGATAGGTTGAATTTGGTGTGTCTTGCATGATTTTGACTAATGTGCATATGCTTCTCTATCACATTGAAGCATTGATTTGTGATTGTTCTTTTTGCATATGCATTATATATAGTTCAATTGTTTTAAATGTTTAATGGTTGCTTGATTGTGAACTCATCACTTGTTTCACCTCCTCTTTTCAGGATGACAAGAACCCAAGGAAAGAAGTTTCCTCAACATCTAAAAAAATGGCCACAAAACCTAAGAAATCAGTTGAAAATATTGTTGTGATCTGGAATCCTGACTTAGCCATCCCGACTCAAGACCTGGTTGGATTTGCTAACCGTTATTCTGCTCTTCAATATAGAAAATTCTGTGACAACAAGAAGTTGCATGTCGAGAGGCAATGACTGATGCATAAGCTACCTTCTGAGCTTCGGGAGATGGTGAACTCCCACATTGAAAGACGAGGGTGGAGCTTTTTGGAAAGGAACTTGAGGGATGCGAATGAACCATGGGTGTTGGAGTTTTATGCCAACTTTCACAATGTCAACCTCAAGTCCGTTCTTGTCCGAGGTAAACAAATCCCCATCACAGAAGTGGCAATTGCAGAGATTCTGAACATCCCGCCTAAGCTAAAAGGGCTGTGTCTTTTGTAAAGGCACAAGCCGACCGGCAAATGGGCACCTTGGATTGGGATAGGATTCTGAACAAGATAGCCATTCCAGACTCGGCATGGGTTATGAGTGTAGAGGATAATCCTATGCCATTCGGAATCCCGGTTAAGCAGCTTACTTATGATGCTCGGATATGGCAACAACTCTTGACCAACTATGCCATACCGACTACTCATGAGACGACTGAAATGATGATCACTAAAATGATTAAGAAAGCTGGCCTTGAGTAAGAACAAGATGATTATCTACCTACTTTAGCTAATAAGGACTTGTATATCCCTCATAGCGATTGGCTAAAGGACTGCACATCCACTGGTGATGTGAGTAAGAAGAAGAGAAAAGTAACCACCGGAGAGCCGAGCCAACTACCAAAGACCTCATCTTCTACTCTTCAAGCCTCCATGGCTCAAGATTTTAGCTCATCTGCATTGCTAAGAGAGGCGCATGAACCGAAGATATGAAAACATCAAGCTACAGGACAGAGAGTGGGACTCCATGATTGAAGATTTGGACACTCCTGAGGAGCTTTCAAAGGCTGAGGATGCTGAGCCAGCTGCTGAGGTGCAGGCCGAGACTGAGACACAGGTGGTAGATGTTGAGATTCTGGCGGCTGACATTGAGGTAGTTCCGTCCCCGTAGCCTGAGCCCGCACCACCTACCCCTCCTATGACATTTTTGCTAGAGGACCGTGCTAAGTTTAAGTTGGGCGGGGGGATTTGCAACACTTTTGGGTCGTAAATTTCTACTCCAAACACTTTGCTTTATGTTTTGCTTCTAATTATGTTCTATTTTACTTTAAGTTGTTAGAACTTTGTGAATATTTCCTACTTTTGACTCTTAAATTGCACACTTTTATTTTGGATGTATGTGTATATATATATATCTATGGGTCGTGGTTGTGATTGGATGACTGTGAATAGTTGATAGTGCTTAGCTCATGCTTGTTTCCCTAAATGTTCATGATTGATTTTTGGATAGTGAAGTTGGGAAAAAGCTAGGAATTTTGGTTTGCATCCAACACATCGTACATACATACATAAGGAATAAGTTGGTAAAAATGATGCACCACTATTTCGTGGTGCATTCTATGCTGAATTTAGGGGATTTTATCACCCTTTTTTCACACTTATTGGTGGACGAAATTGTGATTACACTTTAATTATGTAAAATTCATTGCTCTTTCTTTCCCTGGCAATGGTGCCAAAAACATGATGCCAATACCATGGTTCACAACTTCGCACAACTAACCAGCAAGTGCACTGGGTCGTCCAAGTAATACCTTACGTGAGTAAGGGTCGAATCCCACGGAGATTGTTGGTATGAAGCATGCTATGGTCACCTTGTAAATCTCAGTCAGGCAGATATAAAATAGTAATGGGGTTTTTGAAAATAGATAATAAACTAAGGATAGAAATACTTATGTAAATCATTGGTGAGAATTTCAGATAAGCGTATGGAGATGCATTCGTTCCTCTGAACCTCTGCTTTCCTGCTGTCTTCATCCAATCAATCTTACTCCTTTCTATGGCTAGCTTTATGTAAGGATGACACCGGTGCCAATGGCTACTTTCGATCTCTCTCGAGAAAATGATCCAAATGCTCTGTCACAGCACGGCTAATCGTCTGGAGGCATCACCTTTGTCGTTGGTTACATCCTATTCCTCCCTGTGAAAATGGTCTGATGCGCTGTCACTGCATGGCTAATCATCTAGAGGTTTTCGATCATACTGGAATAGGATTTACTATCCTTTTGCGTCTGTCACTACGCCCAGCACTCGCGAGTTTGAAGCTCGTCACAGTCATTCAATCCCGGAATCCTACTCGGAATACCACGGACAAGGTTTAGACTTTCCGGATTCTCATGAATGCCGCCATCAATCTAGCTTATACCACGAAGATTCCAATATCTCGGACTCGGTCCCCTGTATTAGTAATCTAAGAGATACTCGTTCAATCGAAGGTAGAATAGGAGTGGTTGTCAGGCACGCGTTCATAGGGAATGATGATGATTGTCACGTTCATCACATTCAGGTTGAAGTGCGAATGAATATCTTAGAAGTTGAATAAGTTGAATTGAATAGAAAACAGTAGTACTTTGCATTAATCTTTGAGGAACAGCAGAGCTCCACACCTTAATCTATGGAGTGTAGAAGCTCTACCGTTGAAAATACATAAGTGAAGGTCCAAGCATGGCCGAGAGGCCAGCCGTCAAAACATGATCAATAGATCAAAAGATAATCCAAAGATCCAAAGAAGTCTAATACAATAGGAAAAGGTCCTATTTATAATAAACTAGCTACTAGGGTTTACAGAAGTAAGTAATTGATGTATAAATCTACTTCCGGGGCCCACTTGGTGTGTGCTTGGGCTGAGCTTGAGTGTTACACGTGTAAAGGTCATTCCTGGAGTTGAATGCCAGTTTTGGTGCCAGTTTGGGCGTTGAACTCCACTTTGCAACTTGTTTCTGGCGCTGGACGCCAGAATTGGGCAGAGAACTGGCGTTGAACGCCAGTTTGCGTCATCTAAACTTGGGCAAAGTATGGACTATTATACATTGATGGAAAGCCCTAGATGTCTAATTTCCAACGCAATTCGAAGCGCGCCATTTCGAGTTCTGTAGCTCCAGAAAATCCACTTTGAGTGCAGGGAGGTCAGAATCCAACAGCATCAGCAGTCCTTCTTCAACCTCTGAATCTGATTTTTGCTCAAGTCCCTCAATTTCAGCCAGAAAATACCTGAAATCACAGAAAAACACACAAACGCATAGTAAAGTCCAGAAATGTGAATTTAACATAAAAACTAATGAAAACATCCCTAAAAGTAACTAGATTCTACTAAAAACATACTAAAAACAATGCCAAAAAGCGTATAAATTATCCGCTCATCACAACACCAAACTTAAATTGTTGCTTGTCCCCAAGCAACTGAAAATCAAATAGGATAAAAAGAAGAGAATATACTATAAATTCCAAACTATCAATGAAACATGGCTTTAATCATATGAGCGGGACTTATAGCTTTTTGCCTCTTGAATAGTTTTGGCATCTCACTTTATCCATTGAGGTTCAGAATGATTGGCATCTATAGGAACTCAGAGTTCAGATAGTGTTATTGATTCTCCTAGTTCAGTATGATGATTCTTGAACACAGCTTCTTTATGAGTCTTGGCTGTGGCCCTAAGCACTTTGTTTTCCAGTATTACCACCGGATACATAAATGCCACAGACACATAATTGGGTGAACCTTTTTCAGATTGTGACTCAGCTTTGCTAAAGTCCCCAATTAGAGGTGTCCAGGGTTCTTAAGCACACTCTTTTTTTGCTTTGGACCTTGACTTTAACCGCTCAGTCTCAAGTTTTCACTTGACACCTACACGCCACAAGCACATGGTTAGGGACAGCTTGGTTTAGCCGCTTAGACAAGGATTTTATTCCTTTAGGCCCTCCTATCCACTGATGCTCAAAGCCTTGGGATCCCTTTTTATTTGCCCTTGCCTTTTGGTTTTAAGGGTTATTGGCTTTTTGCTCTTGCCTCTTGGTTTTAAGAGCTTTGGCTTTTTCTGCTTGCTTTTTCTTTCTATTTTTTTGCCTATTTTTTTTCTTTTTTTTTCTGCAAGCTTTGTTCTTTGCTGCTTTTTCTTGCTTCAAGAATCATTTTTATGATTTTTCAGATTATCAAATAACATGTCTCCTAGTCATCATTCTTTCAAGAGCCAACATATTTAACATTCTTAAACAACAACTTCAAAAGACATATGCACTGTTCAAGCATTCTTGTCACCACATCAATATAATTAAGCTAAGTTCAAGGATAAATTTGAAACTCATGTACTTCTTGTTCTTTTGAATTAAAACAGTTTTTATTTAAGAGAGGTGATGGATTCATAGGACATTCATAACTTTAAGACAAAGTTACTAACTACTAATGATCATGTAATGAAGACACAAACATAGATAAGCACATAACATAGAAAACGAAAAACAGAAGAAATAAGAACAAGGAATGAATCCACCTTAGTGATGGTGGTGTTTCCTTCTTGAGGAACCAATGATGTCCTTGAGCTCTTCTATGTCTCTTCCTTGTCTTTGTTGCTCCTCCCTCATTGCTTTTTGATCTTCTCTTATTTCATGAAGGATGATGGAGTGCTCTTGATGTTCCACCCTTAGTTGTCCCATGTTGGAACTCAATTCTCCTAGGGAGGTGTTGATTTGCTCCCAATATTTATGTGGAGGGAAGTGCATCCCCTGAGGTATCTCAGGGATCTCTTGATTTGCAGCCACATGTTCTACCACTGAGCTATAGACCCTTGAGATGAATCTTTCCATCTCCCATGACTCGGAGGTGGAAGCTTTTGTCTTCCCTTCCCCTTTTCTAGAGGTTTCTCCGGTCTTAGGTGCCATCAATGGTAATGGAAAAATAAAAAGCTTATATGCTTTTACCACACCAAACTTAGAATGTTGCTTGCCCTCGAGCAAAAGAAGAAAGAATAGAAGAAAAAGAAGAAGATATGGCGGAGGTGGAGGGATATGAGTATGGATGTGAGTGGTGAATGGAAAACAGAAGGGATGATCATGAATGGAGAGAGAGAGGGTGAGGTGGGTGGGGATCTTGTGGGATTCACAGATCTTGAGATGATCCTGTGGTGTCCACAGATCCTGAGGTGTCAAGGATTTACATCCCTGCACCCAATTAGGCATGCAAAATGCCCTTGCACACAACTCTGGGCGTTCAGCGCCAGATTGGTGCTTGTTCTGGGCATTGAACGCCCATTTGTTGCCCATTTCTGGCTTTGAACGCCAGAACCATGCTTGTTCTGGGCGTTCAGCGCCAGCTCTTCTCCAGGGTGCATTTCTGGCATTCAAACGCCCAGATGCTGCCCATTTCTGGCGTTCAGCGCCAGAACCATGCTCTGTTCTGGCGTTGAACGCCCAAAACATGCTTTTTACTGGCGTTTAAACGCCATAAGGTCTTCCTCCAGGGTGTGATTTTTCTTCTGCTGTTTTTGATTCCGTTTTCAATTTTTCTATTTATTTTGTGACTCCACATGATCATGAACCTATAAAGACATATAACTAAGAAAAATATAGTTAGATAAATAAAAATTGGGTTACCTCCCAACAAGCGCTTCTTTAATATCAATAGCTTGACAGTGGGCTCTCATGGAGCCTCACAGATGTTCAGAGCATTGTTGAGACTCTCCAACACCAAATTTAGAGTTTGGATATGGGGGGTTCAACACAAAACTTAGAGTTTGGTTGTGGCCTCCCAACACCAAACTTAGAGTTTGACTGTGGGGGCTTTGTTTGACTCTGCTTTGAGAGAAGCTTTTTCTGCTTCCTCTCCATGGATGCAGAGAGAGATCCTTGAGTTGTAAACACAAGGTTGTCCTTATTTAATTGAAGGATCAATTCTCCTCTGTCCACATCAATCACAACTCTTGCTGTGGCCAGGAAAGGTCTTCCCAGGATGATGGATTCATCCTCTTCCTTTCCAGTATCCAGGACTATGAAATCAACAAGGATGTAAAGGCCTTCAACCTTTACTAACACGTCCTCTACTTGTCCATAAGCCTATTTTCTTGAATTGTCTGCCATCTCTAGTGAGATTTTAGCAGCTTGCACCCCATAGATTCCCAGTTTCTCTATTACAGAGAGGGGCATGAGGTTTATCCCTGAACCAAGGTCACACAGAGCCTTAAAGATCATGGTGCCTATGGTACAAGGTATTATGAACTTTCCAGGATCCTGTCTCTTCTGAGGCAATATCAGTTGATCCAGATTACTTAGTTCATTGGTGAACAAGGGAGGTTCATCTTCCCAAGTTTCAATACTAAATAATTTGGCATTCAGCTTCATGATTGTACCAAGAAACTTGGCAATTTTCTCTTCAGTAACATCCTCATTCTCTTCAGAAGAGGAATTCTCATCAGAGCTCATGAATGGCATAAGGACGTTCAATGGAATCTCTATGGTCTCTAGATGAGTCTCAGATTCCTTTGGTTCCTCAGAGGGAAACTCCTTATTGATCACTGGACGTCCCAGGAGGTCTTCCCCCTTGGGATTCACGTCCTCTCCTTCCCTTACAGGTTCGGCCATGGTGCTCATGTCAATGGCCTTGTACTCTCCTTTTGGATTCTCTTCTGTATTGCTTCGGAGAGTACTAGGAGGGATTTCAGTGATCCTTTTAATCAGCTGGCCCACTTGTGCTTCCAAATTTCTAATGGAAGACCTTGTTTCATTCATGAAACTTACAGTGGCCTTGGATAGATCAGAGACTAAGTTTGCTAAATTAGAGGTATTTTGTTCAGAGTTCTCTGTCTGTTGCTGAGTGGATGATGGAAAAGGTTTATTATTGTTAAACCTGTTTCTTCTACCATTATTAAAGCCTTGTTGAGGCTTTTTGATCCTTCCATGAGAAATTTGGATGATTTTTCCATGATGGATTATAGGTGTTTCCATAAGGTTCACCCATGTAATTTACCTCTGCTATTGTAGGGTTCTCAGGATCATAAGCTTCTTCTTCAGAAGATGTTTGTTGAGTACTGTTGGATGCAGCTTGCATTCCATTCAGACTCTAAGAAATCATATTGACTTGCTGAGTCAATATTTTATTCTGAGCCAATATGGCATTCAGAGTATCAATTTCAAGAACTCCCTTCTTCATAGGCGTCCCATTATTCACAGGATTCCTCTCAAAAGTGTACATGAACTGGTTATTAGCAACCATGTCAATGAGTTCTTGAGCTTCTGCAGGCGTTTTCTTTAGGTGAATGGATCCACCTGCAGAAGTATCCAATGATATCTTTGATAGCTCAGATAAACCATCATAGAATATATCCAGGATGGTCCATTCTCAAAGCATTTCAGAAGGACACTTTTTGGTCAACTGTTTGTATCTTTTCCAAGCTTCATAGAGGGATTCTTTCTGTCTGAAGGTTTGAACATCCGCTCTAAGCTTGCTCAGCTTTTGAGGAGGAAAGAACTTGGCTAAGAAAGCCGTGACCAGCTTATCCCAAGAATTCAGGCTGTCTTTGGGTTGAGAGTCCAACCATATTCTAGCTCTGTCTCTTACAGCAAAAGGGAAAAGCATGAGCCTGTAGACTTCAGGATCTACTCCATTAGTCTTAACAGTATCACAAGTCTGCAAGAATTTAGTTAAGAACTGAAAAGGATCTTCAGATGGAAGTCCATGAAACTTGCAGTTCTGCTGCATCAGAGAAACTAGCTGAGGTTTCAGCTCAAAGTTGTTTGCTCCAATGGCAGGAATGGAGATGCTTCTTCCATGTAAATTGGAATTAGGTGCAGTAAAGTCACCAAGCATTCTCCTTGCATTATTGTTGTTGGGTTCGGCTGCAATCTCCTTTACTTGTTCGAAATTATCAATAAGGTTGTCTCTGGATTGTTGTAATTTAGCTTCTCTTAGTTTCCTCTTCAGAGTCCTTTCAGGTTCTGGATCAGCTTCAACAAGAATGCCTTTTTCTTTGTCCCTGCTCATAAGAAAGAGAAGAGAAAAAGAAAAGAAGAGGAATCCTCTATGTCACAGTAAAGAGGTTCCTTATTGTTAGTAGAAGAAGAGAAGAAGAAAAATTCGAACACAGATAGACGAGGGGGTTCGAATTTGGTGAGTGATGTGAGGAAGAGATGTTAGTAGATGAATAAATAAATAGAATAAGATGAGAGAGGGAGAGGGTTTTCGAAAATAATTTTTGAAAAAGGGTTAGTGATTTTCGAAAATAGTTTTTGAAAAAGGTTAGTAGTTTTCGAAAATTCAAATAAAAAATTAAAATAATTAGTTAATTAAAAAGAAATTTTGAAAAAGAGGAAAGATATTTTCGAAAATTAGAGAGAGAGAGTTAGTTAGGTAGTTTTGAAAAAGGTAAGAAACAAACAAAAAGTTGGTTAGTTAGTTGAAACAAATTTTGAAAATCAATTTTGAAAAGATAAGAAGATAAGAAGTTAGAAAAGATATTTTGAAATCAAATTATTGAAAAAGATAAGATAAGAAGATATTTTTGAAAAGATATGATTGAAATTAGTTTTTGAAGAAGATTTGATTTTTAAAATCACAATTAATGACTTGATTCACAAGAAATCACAAGATATGATTCTAGAACTTAAAGTTTAAATCTTTCTTAACAAGTAAGTAACAAACTTGAAATTTTTGAATCAAAACATTAATTGATGATGTTATTTTCGAAAATATGATGTAAAATTAAGAAAAAGATTTTTGAAAAATATTTTTAGAATTTTCGAAAATAACTAAGAAAAATGAAAAAGATTTGATTTTTGAAAAAGATTTTGAAAAAGATAAGATTTTCAAATTGAAAATTTGATTTGACTCATAAAAAAAACTAGATTTTTTTTTAAAATTTTTGAAAAAGTCAAATCTAATTTTCGAAATTTTAAGAGAGAAAAAGGGAAAGATATTTTTTTTTTTATTTTTGAATTTTTAATGATGCAATGCATGAGAATTTTAGATCAAAACATGTGATGCATGCAAGAATGCTATAAATGTCAAGATGAACACCAAGAACACTATAAAGATCATGATGAACATCAAGAACATATTTTTGAAAAATTTTTAATGCAAAGAAAACATGCAAGACACCAAACTTAGAAATCTTTAATGCTTAGGCACTAAGAATTCAAGAATGCATATGAAAAACAAGAAAAGACACAAAACATGCAAATGCAAAGATCAAACAAGAAGACTTACCAAGAATAACTTGAAGATCATGAAGAACACTATGAATGCATGAAAATTTTCGAAAAAATGCAAGATGAATATGCAATTGACACCTAACTTATAATATGACTCAAGAAACACAAAAATATTTTTGATTTTTATGATTTTATGATTTTTTTGGTATTTTTTTCGAAAATTATTTGAAAGGGAAAAATAAGGATTCCAAAACTTTTAATATGAATTCCAAGAATCTTGCTATGTTAGTCTAAAGCTCCAATCCAGCCAAGCTTTAGTCAAAATATGAGTGTAATTCATTCAATTTTAAGCCAAAACTTCAGTCCAAAGAATTTAGACATGGCTTTACAGCCAGCCAGGCTTCAACATGCTTCATGAAACACTAGAATTCATTCTTAAAAATTCTGAAGAAAAATAGATTTTTGAAAACATTTTTTTTTTGAAAACTCTTTTTTTTTTCAAAAACAGGTGAGAAAATTTTGAAATATTTTTGAAAAATTTTTGAAAACTTTTTTGAAAAGAAAACGAAAAGAAAGTTACCCAATCTGAGCAACAAGATGAACCGTCAGTTGTCCACACTCGAACAATCCCCGGCAACGGCGCCAAAAACTTGGTGGACAAAATTGTGATTACACTTTAATTATGTAAAATTCATTGCTCTTTCTTTCCCTGGCAATGGCGCCAAAAACATGATGCCAATACCATGGTTCACAACTTCGCACAACTAACCAGCAAGTGCACTAGGTCGTCCAAGTAATACCTTACGTGAGTAAGGGTCGAATCCCACGGAGATTGTTGGTATGAAGCAAGCTATGGTCACCTTGTAAATCTCAGTCAGGCAGATATAAAATAGTAATGGAGTTTTCGAAAATAGATAATAAACTAAGGATAGAAATACTTATGTAAATCATTGGTGAGAATTTCAGATAAGCGTATGGAGATGCATTTGTTCCTCTGAACCTCTGCTTTCCTGCTGTCTTCATCCAATCAATCTTACTCCTTTCTATGGCTAGCTTTATGTAAGGATGACACCGGTGCCAATGGCTACTTTCGATCTCTCTCGGGAAAATGATCCAAATGCTCTGTGATAGCACGGCTAATCGTCTGGAGGCATCACCTTTGTCGTTGGTTACATCCTATTCCTCCTTGTGAAAATGGTCCGATGCGCTGTCACTGCATGGCTAATCATCTGGAGGTTCTCGATCATACTGGAATAGGATTTACTATCCTTTTGCGTCTGTCACTACGCCCAGCACTCGCGAGTTTGAAGCTCGTCACAGTCATTCAATCCCGGAATCCTACTCGGAATACCACGGACAAGATTTAGACTTTCCAGATTCTCATGAATGCCGCCATCAATCTAGCTTATACCACGAAGATTCCAATATCTCGGACTCGGTCCCCTGTATTAGTAATCTAAGAGATACTCGTTCAATCGAAGGTAGAACGGGAGTGGTTGTCAGGCACGCGTTCATAGGGAATGATGATGATTGTCACGTTCATCACATTCAGGTTGAAGTGCGAATGAATATCTTAGAAGTGGAATAAGTTGAATTGAATAGAAAACAGTAGTACTTTGCATTAATCTTTGAGGAACAGCAGAGCTCCACACCTTAATCTATGGAGTGTAGAAGCTCTACCGTTAAAAATACATAAGTGAAGGTCCAGGCATGGCCGAGAGGCCAGCCCTCAAAACGTGATCAATAGATCAAAAGATAATCCAAAGATCCAAAGATGTCTAATACAATAGGAAAAGGTCCTATTTATAATAAACTAGCTACTAGGGTTTACAGAAGTAAGTAATTGATGCATAAATCTACTTCCGGGGCCCACTTGGTGTGTGCTTGGGCTGAGCTTGAGTGTTACACGTGTAGAGGTCATTTCTGGAGTTGAACGCCAGTTTTGGTGCCAGTTTGGGCGTTGAACTCCACTTTGCAACTTGTTTCTGGCGCTGGACGCCAGAATTAGGCAGAGAACTGGCGTTGAACGCCAGTTTGCGTCGTCTAAACTTGGGTAAAGTATGGACTATTATACATTTCTGGAAAGCCCTGGATGTCTAATTTCCAACGCAATTGGAAGCGTGCCATTTCGAGTTCTGTAGCTCCAGAAAATTCACTTTGAGTGTAGGGAGGTCAGAATCCAACAACATCAGCAGTCCTTCTTCAACCTCTGAATCTGATTTTTGCTCAAGTCCCTCAATTTCAGCCAGAAAATACCTGAAATCACAGAAGAACACAAACTCATAGTAAAGTCCAGAAATGTGAATTTAACATAAAAACTAATGAAAACATCCCTAAAAGTAACTAGATTTTACTAAAAACATACTAAAAACAATGCCAAAAAGCGTATAAATTATCCGCTCATCACTTATCCACCAAAATAGCATGGTTTCATAGTTTCCTCCTAATTTGTGTTAAGAGTGAAAATATGCTTTTTAGGCCCTTAATTGGTTAATTTTAATTCACCTTTGATTCCACTAGATGCGTTGATGTGTTTGTTAGTGAATTCAGGTAGAAAAGGCTAGGAATGGATTAAAGGAATGAAGAGAAAAGCATGCAAATTGGAGAAATCATGGAAAATCAAGGATTTAGGATGCACAACAAATGCGCACGCGTGGAATATGAAGTCGCATGGTGACGCATACGCGTGGAAAGCAAAAATGCCAAGCAACGCGTACGCGTGACCCACGCGTACGCGTCGTAGCTCGCACGTGACTTCATTAAAGTTAAAATGCTGGGGGTGATTTCTGGGCTTTCCAGGCCCAAATCCAACTTATTTGTGAGCCTATTACATGCAGAAATCAAGAGGAGTCAAGGGGAGAGAACATATAGTTTAGTTTATATCATGCTTTAGTTAGTTTCTAGAGAGAGAAGCTCTCTCTTCTCTCTAGAATTAGGTTAGATGTAGGCTAGGATTTCTTAGATCTAGGTTTAATTCTTGCTTTGATTTATTTTTCCTTTACAATTTCTTATTCTTCTACTCTTGCTTTCCTAGTTTTGTATTTCATTCCTTGTAATTGTTTACTTTATTGTTGAAGCACTCTTGTTTCTTCTATTTTTCTTTAATGAAATTTATGTTTGATTTCTTCTATTGTTGATTTGAATTGTTGTCATTGCTTTCCTTGCAATTGTTAGTGTAGATTTACTTTTCTTGAAATTTTATATTGCTTTCCTTTTATGCCTTCCAAGTGTTTGACAAAATGCTTGGAAGGATGTTAGAGTAGATTTTCCTCCTCTTGGCTTTGGTTGAGTAATTGGAGACTCTTGAGTTATCAAACTCTTTTGTTGATTGATAATTGGAAGTTGCTAATTGACTTGAATGCCACAAAAGCTAGTCTTTCCTTAGGATTTGACTAGAACTTGTGGACTCAAGTTGATTTATCCACTTGACTTTCTTTCATAGTTAGAGGTTGACTAAGTGGGAGCAATGGACAATTCTCATCACAATTGATGATAGTAATAAGGATAGAACTTCTAATTCTCATTCCTTGCAAAGAGCTTTCTTAGTTATTAGTTTACTTCTTTTGCAATTTATCTTTCATGTTTCTTATCCAAAACCCCAAAGATATACAATCCAAAACCAATAGCAAGAACACCTCCCTGCAATTTCTTTGAGAGACGACCCGAGGTTTAATATTTCAATTATTTTTATTGGGGTTTGTACTTGTGACAAACAATTTTTTGCATAAAAGGATTATTTGTTGGTTTAGAAATTATACTTGCAACGAGAATTTATTTGTGAAATTCTAAACCACGAAAAATCTATTCATCAAAATGGTGCCGTTGTCGGGGAGTTGCAAATGTGTGCCATGTTGTTGGTTAGTGTAAATATGTGGATATGTGAATACTTGCATTTTCATTGATTGTTTGATAGTTCAATTGTTAGTTAGGATTAATCTTTGTTTAGTGCATCTTATTGTCATGAGCTATATGCCTCTTTCATTGAATGACAAGATCACTACCAGATCCAAGCTTAGCCACTTTTGATCCCAAAATTGAGAGAACTTTATTTCATCTTAGGCAAGCTCGGAGACGGTTAGCCTTTGGAGGTGGTGAAAGGGTTCCTACCAATTCACCAACCTTATCCGAGGTTGAATCGGAAACGTCATTTGGGGAGGAAACCATCTATTCTTCCATCGATACTACTAATTCATCTTCTATCGATCTAGGTACCGAAACAATGGCTGCTCTAAGGAGAGTCACTCTTAAGGAAGCCGGTGTTCCAGACTTTGTTCTTTAACCGCTTCAAGTGCGTCATCTGGAGTTAAATGCTAATTTCGAACTCAAGACCGCTTTGATTCATCTTCTACCCATGTTTCATGGACTCTCCGCCCAAGATCCTATTAGACACCTTAGAGATTTTCAAGGTGTATGTTCAACAACTAGGCGGGAGGGTTCCGATGAGGTTGCTATTTGGTTGTTTGCCTTCCTTTTCTCTCTAGAGGGAAGAAACAAAGAGTTGTTCTACACATTACCCGATGAGGTTGTTAGTGATTGGAATTTGCTTAGAAGGGAGTTCCTAGATAAATTCTTTCCTCCGGAAGTGACGGACAAATTGAGGAAAGAAATTTCATGCATTGTCCAAGGTGAAATGGAAACTCTATACGAGTATCGGGAACAATTTCAGAGGCTTCTTGACTCATGCCCCCACCACATGATTGACACTCTAGTGTTGATAAGCTATTTTTGCCAAGGAATGAAACCACAAGACAGGATCCTCTTGGATGCCTCAAGCAATGGTTCCTTGACAAAGTATAGAACGGCGGAGGAGGCATGGCAATTGATCACCGATTTGGCCAAGTCCACCCAACACGCTAGACAAAGGTACAATCATCTGAGAGCTACAAATGAAGTTTCTACTAGTGGTGAGACCGCTGCCCTTACCAAGACCTTGGGAGAAATAACAAACATTCTAAAGCAACTCCAACTAAATCAACAACAACCTCCATCTCCTCAACCACAACAAAGTCAACAATTGGTCCCCCAAAGAGTGTGCAGAATTTGCTCTTGTTACACCCATTACACCGATGAATGCCCAAACCTCCAAGAAGATAATACCTTGGCGGCTACTAATTCCTACTACAATCGTCCAAACCAAGGTTATCATCAACAAGGAGGCAACTATAACCAAGGGGGTAATTTCAATCAAGGGTGGCAAGATAACTCCAACCAAGGATGGAGGGATAACTCAAACCAAGGATGGAGTGACAATTATAATCAAGGAGGAAGGGACAATAGTGGGAAACAAAGATGGAACAACAACAACAACCAACAAAACCGATACCAACAAAATTCTCCATACCAAAACCAAAACCCAGAAAGAGCCTACCAAACCTACCAAGCACCTCATCAAAGGCAAGCACCTCCACCCAACCAACCACAAGCCCCCCAAATCACTTATGCTTCTCCTTCTTCCAACCAAGATGAGACTCCGCTCCATCCTCTAAGGACAAAAAGAGCTTCAAACAACACTTGCCGCAAGTCTTACCGATCTCAATTCTACACTCCAAGCCCTTATTTCCCGAATGGAACCCCCTCAAACTCTCCCTCTACTTCTACCATTCAACCCTCAAGCTCAAGTGCCTTACCCTCTCAACCTCTACCTAACCCCGAGGGTGGCATCAATGCCATTACTTTGAGGTCCGGCACCAAATTGCAAGAGAGGAGTCATGAAGAGCCAAGTCCAATAGAGGTCACTCAAGATGAGGATGTGGTTGAGATAGAAGAAGTTAAAGAGGAGGATGAAGCCCAAGAGGTAGTTGATGAGCGGATAATTTATACCCTTTTTGGCATTGTTTTTGCATAGTTTTTAGTATGTTTTAGTTACTTTTTATTATATTTTTATTAGTTTTTATGCAAAAATCATATTTCTGGATTTTACTATAAGTTTGTGTATTTTTCTGTAATTTCAGGTATTTTCTGGCTGAAATTGAGGGACTTGAGCAAAAATCTGATTCAAAGGCTGAAAAAGGACTGTAGATGTTGTTGGATTCTGACCCTCATGCACTCGAAGTGGATTTTCTGGAGCTACAAAAGCCCAATTGATGCGCTCTCAATTGCGTTGGAAAGTAGACATCTTGCGCTTTCAAGCAATATATAATAGTCGATACTTTGCCCAAGATTTGATGGCCCAAACTGGCGTCTAAACGTCTACTAAAGACCCTTTTCTGGAGTAAAACGCCGGAACTGGCACCAGAACTGGCACCCAAGCTGGCGTTTAACTCCAAGAATGGCCTATGCATGTGAAAGCTTCAATGCTCAGCCCAAGCACACACCAAGTGGGCCCCGGAAGTGGATTTCTGCACTATCTGCACTTAGTTACTTATTTTTTGTAATCCCTAGTAACTAGTTTTAGTATAAATAGCACTTTTTACTATTGTATTCACATACTTTGCTAGACTTTATCATCTTATGTTACACCTGGGAGGCTGGCCATTCGGCCATGCCTAGACCTTTTTCTCTTATGTATTTTCTACGGTGGAGTTTCTACATCTCAAAGATTAAGGTGCAGAGCTATGCTGTTCTTCATGAATCAATGCAAGTACTATTGTTTCTCTTTCAATTCATGCCTACTTATTCTCCAAGATATACTCTCGTACTTAATTCAGTTAAGTCAGAATGAAGGGGTGACCCGTGACAATCACCCACTATCTGCATTACTCGCTTAGCCAAGATCCGCGTGCCTGACAACCACAAGCGGTCTACATGATGTTCAACATAGTCATTGGACAACAGCCGGAGTATATTCTCTTGGGTCTCTATTCCACGGACCGAGTCCATGAGAATAGGATCTTCGTAGTATAGGCTAGAACCAATTGGCAGCATTCCTGAGATCCGGAAGTCTAAACCTTGTCTGTGGTATTCCGAGTAGGATCTGGGAAGGGATGACTGTGACGAGCTTCAAACTTGCAAATGTTGGGCGCAGTGACAGTGTGCAAAAGGATAGAGAGATCCTATTCCGGCGCTAGTGAGAACCGA
This sequence comes from Arachis ipaensis, assembly GCF_059453495.1. Taxonomy (NCBI): domain Eukaryota; kingdom Viridiplantae; phylum Streptophyta; class Magnoliopsida; order Fabales; family Fabaceae; genus Arachis; species Arachis ipaensis. The sequence goes on from NC_142443.1 coordinate 66,152,952, forward strand.
CAGATGATTAGCCGTGCGGTAGCTGTACCTGGTATTTTCATCCAAGACGAGAAATCCGATAGTTGATTAGCCGTGCAGAGATCGTACCTGGTATTTTTCATCCGAGGGGATCATACAGCTTGCCATGGAAGGGAGCACGCATGGTTGGAAGAAGACAATAGGAAAGCAGAGATTCAGAAGTAACAAAGCATCTCCAAACGCTTATATGAAATTCCCACCAATGAGTCATGTAAGTATCTTTATTTTATTTTATGTTTTATTTATCCTTTAATTATCAAAACCTCATAACCATTTGAATCCGCCTGACTGAGATTTACAAGATGACCATAGCTTGCTTCAAGCCGACAATCTCCGTGGGATCGACCCTTACTCACGTAAGGTATTACTTGGACGACCCAGTGCACTTGCTGGTTAGTTGTGCGGAGTTGTGAAAAGTGTGAATCACAATTTCGTGCACCAAGTTTTTGGCGCCGTTACCGGGGATTGTTCGAGTTTGAACAACTGACGGTTCATCTTGTTGCTTAGATTAGGTAATTTTATTTTATGTTTATGCTTTTTATTTTTATTTTCGAAAAGAAAAAAATATATATATTATAGTTTTCGAAAATTCAAAAAAAAATACAAAAAAAATGTGTTCTTTAGAGTTTTTAAGAACGAACTCTAGAGTTTCATGAGATATGTTGAAGCCTGGCTGGCTGTTAAGCCATGTCTAATCTTCTGGACCAAGGTTTCCACTTATCTTTGGATTCCTATCAATTTGGCTGTTGTATGTAATGCCCTGCTAAAGCTTGGCTGGCCATTTGGCCATGTCTAATTCTATTGGACCGAAGCTTTAGACTAACATTGCACGAATCCTGGAATTCTTATTAAAAATTTTGAATTTCTTTATTTTCTTTCCCTAAAATAATTTTCAAAAAATACCAAAAAATTTAATAAAATCATAAAACCAAAAAAATTTTTTGTTTCTTGTTTGAGTCTAGTGTCAAATTTTATGTTTGGTGTCAATTGTATTTTTTTTATTTTCTTAAATTTTTGAAAATATATGCATTGTGTTCTTCATTAATCTTCAAGTTGTTCTTGATGGTTTTCCTTGTTTGATCTTTAATTTTTCTTGTTTTGTATCTTTTCTTGTTTTTCATATGCATTTTCGAATTCATAGAGTCTAAACATTAAAAATTTTTAAGTTTGGTATCCTGCATGTGTTTCTTTTCTTAAAAATTTTCAAAAATATGTTCTTGATGTTCATCATGATCTTCAAAGTGTTCTTGGTGTTGATCTTGACATTCAAAGTGTTCTTGCATGCATTAGTTGTTTTGATTTTAATTTCTTATGTCTTGTGTCATTTTGTTGTTTTTCTCTCTCCTCATTAAAAATTCAAAAATAAAAAATAATATATTTCCCTTATTTTACTCATAAGTTTCGAAATTTTGGGTTGACTTAGTCAAATTTTTTTTTTTAAATTTAGTTGTTTCTTGTTAGTCAAGCCAAAATTTTAATTTAAAAATTCTATCTTTTCAAATCTTTTTCAAAATCAAATCCTCTTCATTTTTCTTCCATGTTTTTCGAAAATTCTCCAAAATTAATTTTCAAAATCTTTTTCTTAATTCTATTTCATAAATTTCGAAATTATTGCTAACAATTAATGTTTTGATTCAAAAATTTCAAGTTTGTTACTTTTCTGTTAAGAAAGGTTCAATCTTTAAATTCTAGAATCTTATCTTTTAGTTTCTTGTTAGTCAAGTAATCAACTTTAATTTCAAAAATCAAATCTTTTTAATTTCCTTTTCAAATCTTTTTCAAAAGAAATTTTAATCATATCTTCTGAAAAATTTAATTTCAAAATCCTTTTTCTAACTTCTTATCTTTTCAAAATTTATTTTCAAATCTTTTTCAATTATTCACTTGACTTGTTTGTTTTAATTAAAAAGTTTACTATTTCTTATCTTTTTCAAAACCACCTTTACCTTTCTCTCTCTCTAATTTTCGAAAATCACTAACCACTTTTTCAAAATTCTTTTTAATTAACTAATTGTTTTAAATTCTAATTTTATTTCTTTTCTTAAATTTCGAATTCTAACTTATAATTAAAATAAAAACAAAAATATTTTTCTTTTATTTTAATTAGTATTCGAATACTCTCTCTCTCTCATCTCTTTCTGTTTATTTATTTATTTAGTAACACTTCTCTTCATCTAATAATTCGAACCCTCTCCCTCTCTCTGTGTTCGAATTTCTTCTTCTTCCTTCTTCATTCTATTATTTTATTCTTCTACTCACATAAAGGAATCTCCATACTGTGACATAGAGGATTCCATTATTCTCTTTGTTCTCTTCTTTTTCATATGAGCAGGAACAAGGATAAGAACATTCTTGTTGAAGCTAATCCTGAACCTGAAAGGACTCTGAAGAGGAAGCTAAGAGAAGCTAAAGCACAACACTCTGGGGAGGACCTTATAGAAATTTTCGAAAAAGAAGAAACATGGCAGCCAAAAATAACAATGGTGGAGATGCAAGGAAGGTGCTTGGTGACTTTACTGCACCAACTTCTGACTTCTATGGAAGAAGCATCTCAATTCCTGCAATTGGAGCAAACAACTTTGAGCTTAAGCCTCAATTAGTTTCTCTAATGCAGCAGAATTGCAAGTTTTATGGACTTCCATTGGAAGATCCTCATCAGTTCTTAGCTGAATTCTTGCAAATATGTGACACTGTTAACACCAATGGGGTTAATCCCGAGGTCTATAGACTTATGCTTTCCCCTTTGCTGTAAGAGACAGAGCTAGGATATGGTTGGACTCACAACCTAAAGAAAGCCTGAACTCTTAGGAAAAGTTGGTCAATGCTTTCTTGGCCAAATTCTTACCACCTCAAAAGTTGAGCAAGCTTAGAGTGGAAGTCCAAACCTTCAGACAGAAGGAAGGTAAATCCCTCTATGAAGCTTGGGAAAGATACAAGCAATTGATCAGAAGGTGTCCTTCTGACATGCTTTTAGAATGGAGCATCTTATGTATATTCTATGATGGTCTGTCTGAATTGTCCAAGATGTCATTGGACCACTCTGCTGGTGGATCTCTTCATCTAAAGAAAATGCCTACAGAAGCCCAGGAACTCATTGAAATGGTTGTAAATAACCAGTTCATGTACACTTCTGAAAGAAATCCTGTGAATAATGAGACGACTCAGAAGAAAGGAGTTCTTGAGATTGATACTCTGAATGCCATATTGGCTCAGAATAAAATATTAACTCAGCAAGTCAATAAGATTTCTCAGAATCTGACTGGAATGCAAGCTACATCCGGCAGTGCTAAAGAAGCCTCCTCTGAAGGAGAAGCTTATGACCTTGAGAATCCTGCAATGGAAGGGGTGAATTACATGGGAGAATCCTATGGAAACACCTATAATCCTTCATGGAGAAATCATCCAAATTTTTTATGGAAGGATCAACAGAAGCCTCAACAAGGCTTCAATACTAATAATGGTGGGAAAAATAGGTTTGGCAATAGCAAGCCATTTCCATCATCTTCTGAGTAACAGACAAAGAATTCTAAGCAGAGCCTCTTTGACTTAGCAACGATAGTCTCTGATCTATCTAAGACCACTCTCAGTTTCATGACTGAAATAAGATCCTCCATCAGAAATTTGGAGGCACAAGTGAGTCAGCTGAGTAAAAGAGTTACTGAAATCCCTCCTAGTACTCTCCCAAGCAATATAGAAGAGAATCCCAAAAGAGAGTAAAAAGGCAGTGATTTCCAGTGAGGAAGACCTTGCTGGACGTCCACTGACCACTAAGGAGTTCCCTAATGAGGAATCAAAGGAATCTGAGGCTCATACAAAGACCATAGAGATTTCACTGAACCTACTGTTGCCATTCATGAGCTCTGATGAGTATTTCTCCTCTGAAGAGGATGAAGATATTGTTGAAGAGCAAGTTGCTCAGTATCTAGGAGCAATCATGAAGCTGAATGCCAAGTTATTTGGTAATGAGACTTGTGAGGATGAACCTTCATTGCTCATCAATGAATTGAATGCCTTGATTCAACTGAAATTACCTCAGAAGAAATCGGATCCCGGAAAGTTCTTAATACCTTGTACCATAGGCACCATGACCTTTGAGAAGGCTCTGTGTGACCTGGGGTCAGGAATAAACCTCATGCCACAATCTGTAATGGAGAAACTAGGGATTTTTGAGGTATAAGCTCCAAGAATCTCACTAGAGATGGCAGACAAATCAAGGAAACAGGCTTATGAACTTGTAGAGGATGTCTTAGTGAAGGTTGAAGGCCTGTACATCCCTGCTAATTTTATAGTTCTAGACACTGTGAAGGATGTGGATGAATCCATTATCCTTGGAAGACCCTTCCAAGCCACAGCAAGAGCTATGAATGATGTCGACAGAGGAGAGTTAGTCCTTCAATTGAATAAGGATTACCTTGTGTTTAAGGCTCAAGGATCTTCTTCTGTAACCATGGAGAGAAAGCATGAAAAGCTTCTCTCAATACAAAGTCAAATAGAGCCCCCACACTCAACTTCTAAGTTTGGTGTTGGGAGGCCACCATTAAGCTCTGAGCCTCTGTGAAACTCTCTAAGAGCTCACTGTCAAGCTATTGACATTAAAGAAGTGCTTATTGGGAGGCAACCCAATCTTATTTAATTATATTTATTTTATAGACATTTGTTTTCCATTGTCATGTTATGTTATCTTCAGGTTGATGATCATGTGGAATCATAAAAATAGCTGCAGAATTAAAGCAAAATCAAAAACAGCATCAAAAATAGCACACCTTGGAGGATAGGCTTACTGGCGTTTAAACGCCAGTAAGGATAGCAGAATGGGCGTTTAACGCCCATTCAGGTAGCATTCTGGGCGTTCAGAAAAATGCCCAATAAATAAGGAATCCTGGCGTTTAACGCCAGCCAGGGTATTTGGCTGGGCGTTAAACGCCCAAATAGGCAGTCAAGTGGGCGTTAAACGCCAGAATGGATAGCATTCTGGGCGTTTAACGGCAGGATGACACAAGGGAGGTAATTTTGTTTCTAATTCGATTTTTTTCAAATTTTCAAGTTTTAATTCATAATCTTTTGCATCAAACATGTTTTAAACGTTCATCTTTCAATTTCTATTATCAAATATTAATAACCTTTCCAATTCTTTTTTATTCTTTTTTCAATTCTTTTCAATTCCTTCTAAAATGTTTTCAAAACTTACATTTCTTTTCCAAATTCTTTTCAACTCTTTTTAATTTCTCTTGCATACAGAAATAAGTTTTCAAAATTAATTGCATCATTCTTCTTCTACTCTCTTCTATCTTATTTTGCTCAAGGACGAGCAAAACTTTTAAGTTTGGTGTGGGAAAAAGCTCTGCTTTTTGCTTTCCATAACCACTAATGGCACCTAAGGCCAGAGAAACCTCTAGAAAGAGGAAAGGGAAGGTAGTTGCTTCCAACTCCGAGTTATGAGAGATGGAAAAATTCATCTCAAAAGCCCATCACTAGAAAGAGGATGGAGCAAACAAGAGAGCCCACTCATGGACCTCAACAAAGGCAAGGAAGAGACATAGAGGAGCTCAAGCACTCCATAGGATCTTCAAGAGGAAAAACTAGTCGCCGTCACTAAGGTGGACCCGTTCTTTAATTTCCTTGTTCTTATTTTTCTGTTTTTTTTTTGTTTTTATGCTTTATGTTTTGTCTATGTTTTTGTCTTTATTACATGATCAGTAGTGTCTAGTGTCTATGTCTTAAAGCTATGAATTATTCCATGAATCCTTCACCTTTCTTAAATGAAAAATGTTTTCTGAAAAAGAAAAAGAAGTACATGAATTTCAAATTCTATCTTGAAAATAGTTTATTTATTTTGATGTGGTGGCAATACTTTTTATTTTCTGAATGAATGCTTGAACAATGCATATTTTTTATATTGAAGTTTATGAATGTTAAAATTGTTGGCTCTTGAAAGAATAATGAAAAAAGAGAAATATGATTGATAATCTGAAAAATCACAAAATTGATTCTTGAAGCAAGAAAAAGCAGTGAAAAACAAAGCTTGCGAAAAAAATGGCAAAAAATAAAGAAAAAGAAAGAAAAAGAAAAAGCACGCAGAAAAAGCCAATAACCCTTTAAACCAAAAGGCAAGGGTAAAAAGGATCCAAGGCTTTGAGCATTAATGGATAGGAGGGCCCAAAGGAATAAAATCCTGGCCTAAGCAGCTAAATCAAGTTGTCCCTAACCATGTGCTTGTGGCGTGAAGGTGTCAAGTGAAAAGCTTGAGACTGAGCGGTTAAAGTCGTGGTCCAAAGCAAAAAAGAGTGTGCTTAAGAGCTCTGGGCACCTCTAACTGGGGACTCTAGCAAAGCTGAGTCACAATCTGAAAAGGTTCACCCAGTTATGTGTCTGTGGCATTTATGTATCCGGTGGTAATACTGGAAAACAAAATGCTTAGGGTCACGGCCAAGACTCATAAAGTAGCTGTGTTCAAGAATCAACGTACTGAACTAGGAGAATCAACAACACTATCTGAATTCTGAGTTCCAATGGATGCCAATCATTCTGAACTTTAAAGGATAAAGTGAGATACCAAAACTGTTCAGAAGCAAAAAGCTACTAGCCCCGCTAATCTAATTAAAACTAATCTTCATTGATAATTTTGGAATTTATTGTATTCTCTCTTATTTTTATCCTATTTTATTTTTAGTTGCTTGGGGACAAGCAACAATTTAAGTTTGGTGTTGTGATGAGCGGATAATTTATACCCTTTTTGGAATTATTTTTGCATAGTTTTTAGTATGTTTTAGTTACTTTTTATTATATTTTTATTAGTTTTTATGCAAAAATCACATTTTTGGACTTTACTATGAGTTTGTGTATTTTTCAGTAATTTCAGGTATTTTCTGGCTGAAATTGAGGGACCTGAGCAAAAATCGGATTCAGAGGCTGAAAAAGGACTGCAGATGCTGTTGGATTCTAGAGTTTCTGGAGCTACAGAAGCCCAATTGGCGCGCTCTCAATTGCATTGGAAAGTAGACATCTTGGACTTTCCAGAAATATATAATAGTCCATACTTTGCCCGAGATTTGATGGCCCAAACTGGCGTCTAAACGCCCACCAAAGACCCCTTTTCTAGAGTAAAATGCCGGAACGGGCACTAGAACTGGAGTTAAATGCCCAAACTAGCACCCAAGCTGGCGTTTAACTCTAAGAATGGCCTATGCATGTGAAAGCTTCAATGCTCAGCCCAAGCACACATCAAGTGGGCCCCTGAAGTGGATTTCTGCACTATCTGCACTTAGTTACTTATTTTCTGTAATCCCTAGTAACTAGTTTTAGTATAAATAGCACTTTTTTCTATTGTATTCGCATACTTTGCTAGACTTTATCATCTTATGTTACACTTGGGAGGCTGGCCATTCGGCCATGCCTAGACCTTTTTTTCTTATGTATTTTCTACGGTGGAGTTTCTACACCTCATAGATTAAGGTGCGGAGCTATGCTATTCTTCATGAATCAATGCAAGTACTATTGTTTCTCTTTCAATTCACGCCTACTTCTTCTCCAAGATATACTCTCATACTTAATTCAGTTAAGTCAGAATGAAGGGGTGACCCGTGACAATCACCCACTATCTGCATTACTCGCTTAGCCAAGATCCGCGTGCCTGACAACCACAAGCGGTCTACATGATGTTCAACGTTGCCAATGGACGACAGCCGGAGTATATTCTCTTGGGTATCTAATCCACGGACCGAGTTCGTGAGATTAGGATCTTTGTGGTATAGGCTAGAACCAATTAGCAACATTCCTGAGATCCAGAAAGTCTAAACCTTGTCTGTGGTGGTGGCTGGTGCAGCAGTAGAGGAAAGGGCAGCAGAAGATGTGGCTGCCTTAGCAGAGGCAGTGAGAAATAAAGGTCTGTAGCCCAAAGCTTGAAACTTCCTGCTGTGAGGGATGATCTTCTTGCAGTCGGTGGCAGTTGGCTTCTCATCTGCTAAATCCCAGGGCACCTCAGCTCGGCGGCCCACCTGAGTGATCAAATATGGAAAAGGGAGGGTGCCTCTGACATGGACTCTGGCCATGTAATACCGGATAAAGCGGGGAAGATATAAGTCCTTTCCCTCCATCATACACCAAATGAGGGTGATCATGGTAGCTAGCACCTCCGTTTCATGAGTGCTCGGCATCACGTAGTTACTCAAAATATGTTGCCAAAGCTGAGCCTCATCATTCAGATAAATGAGCTTAATTCCCTTTGGGGCCACTGTGGACTAGCTCATGACCCATGGGACAGTAGGATCAAGAGCTATAATCCGCTTGACTACGTCCCAGTCAAATATAATGAATCTCATATCCTCCTCAGCCTTTTGGTAACTGTCTGGCTGAACTGACTTAGGCTGAAGTTGGAGGATTTCTTCAATGGCTTCCTCAGTAATCAGAATTTTCTTTCCTCTAAGTTGTACTGCATCTAGGGACGTTTTGAAATAGTTACAGTTGAATTCTCTGACCCAGGATGAGTTGACTTCAGTCAAGTTTCTTTCCAAGAAGAACCAGCCTCTCTGTTTAATTTGTTCTGAAGTGTATTGTTTTAGTTCTTCTGGAATTTTGAGGGTCCTTTCCAAGTATAGGTTTCGAGAAGTGGCAAAAACTGGATACTTTAGCTCACAGTATCTGTTGGTAAACTTTACTGGATTTGCGGCAGGCAGTAGCTGATCAGCCTTTTCCTGCGGGGTAAAGTTCTTCTCCCGCCAGGAATCGTCGTGGAGGATCCAAAATAGAGGTAGAGGATTCTCCTCTTTTCCTTTTGCCAACGGTTGCTTTTCCTTTTCCTTTTCTTTTAGGATCAGACATTCTGAAAAGCAAAAATTATAGGATACAGTTTAAAGCAGGAAAATAGGTAAGCAAATAGGAATATATCAATAGAAGCATAGATGGGCAAAAGAGGAATAAAGTGGCAATATAAGCATGAATTGAGTTAAATTGATGTAAAATTTTGGATTGTATGCAAGTTAATAGTTGGAGAAGAAAAATTTACAATCCAAAATCTATGATGTGCGGAATTGTTGTTAATCAGGAAAAATAGTAATCATGCCTTGAAGTGGTTTCAAAGTGGTTAGTTGAAAGCGAATAGAAAAGTTAGAAAGTTAAAGTAGTTAAGAATTAAAAATGAAGTTAAAGTAAGTGGCATAGTATTTTGGTTCCCAAATAACTAAAATTGCACAAATTTGAATAGCAAGTAACTCACATTCAAGTAAATATTGCATATAATTGATGATTAATCATAGAAAAGAATTGCAAAATTAGAGTGAAATCATCAATAATTTGATTTAATCAAATAAGGGAATCAGAAAGAATAAGAAAGCTAGCCTGTGCATTCATGAATTGCTTTGGTTGAAACCAATTAGTGCAAACTTAAAATTTGCAAAACTAATACATGAATGGTGGTTGAGTTGAAATAATTTGCTGAAAAAAATTGGGCAGCATTTCGGCTAAAAATTGGACATTCCCAGGTAATAAACAGCAGCAAAAATAGTTCATATGATAATAAGATAGTGCAGAAAGGAGTAACAAATAGTAATTCAGAAGAAATAGTCTCAATCTGCATTAAAGAATAGTAAAGAACAGCATAGAAACAACATCAGCATCACAGCATATTCAAAATTGAGGAATAGATAAAACAATTAACAAGAACGGCGCAATTATCAGGCCTAAATCCACTAACCACATCCTAGCTACCTAACCACCTAAAATCCACTATGATCATGCATCTCTAACTATCCTAATTCGAACATAATCTGAAAAAAATAAGCGGAATTAACTAAAAACTGGGAACAGAATCGGCATTTGGCGGAACCTGGTTTGCAGAGGTATGGAATATGGAATCAGAGAGATGGCGGTGGTGGTGTGGCGCGGTGGCGCTGGGAGGCGGTCACGGCGGCGGTTCGGTGGCGGGGCAGGGTAGCGGTGTGGTGGAGGGATAGAAGAAGAAGAGGAAGGGGGCGAGGAGGGTGAGTGTTATGGGGATAGTGGTGGTCGGCCGGAGGTTCTGAGAGGTGGCGGCGGCGCTGGGGCGGCTCGGGGACGAGGCGGGGGTCGTGGAGGGGTAAGGATGGTGGGGGAGGAAGAAGGGGAGAAGAAGAGAAGGGAATGGGTTTTCGGCGATGGTGGTGGCGGCTCGGTGAGGGTGGGGCAGTGGTGAGGTGGTGGTTGGGGAGCGGAGAAGAGAGAGTGCAGAGGGGGAGTGGGGGGGGGGGGAAGTGACGCGAAATGGGTTGGGTTTCGCGTGGGTTGGGTTAGTGGATTCAAATCCACGCGAACGCGTCATTGACGCGATCGCGTGATTGAGTAATAATAAAAGTGACGCGTACGCATGGGGCACGCATACGCGTCGCTCAGAATTGTGCTAAACGCATAATTTCAGCGTCGTTTTGGCACAACTCTCTGTTTCCAATTAGGGGGCTAAGATTTCCACGCGACGCGTACGCGTCGCCCACGCTTTCGCGTGGTGTGTGTGAAGTGAAAGTGACGCGTTCGCGTCACCGACGCGATCGTGTGGGTGAGGTATAATAAAAGTGACGTGTTCACGTCACCGACGCGATTGCGTGGTCCAAATTGTGCCTAACACATGCTAGTCGCACGATTCCAACCCAACTTTCTGGGCTTTGGATTTTTGACACCGATTTGCAATCAACGCCCACGCGTGGGGTGCTTTTTTTTATGCAGGATACAAAATGCAATGCTGATATGGATGTTATGAATAATTCCAGGTTCAATTAAAATAGAATAAAATAAAACTTAAAAACAAACAAAACTAAATAAAGTTAAAATTAAAAAAGGAACGATCATACCATGGTGGGTTGTCTCCCACCTAGCACTTTTGGTTAAAGTCCTTAAGTTGGACATTTGCTGAGCTTTTTGTCATGGTGGCTTGTGTTTGAATTGATCCAGATATCTCCACCAATGTCTGGAACTCCAATAGCCTCTGGGGTCCCAAACTAGACATGTAAAGCCCTTGTGTAAATTCAAACAGGTTTTCAGGCTCCCGGAGTGCTGGATGTCAGAATAGATTCCAGGATCACAAACCTTGCTTTTATTTCTACCTTTTTCTCGATCTATATTTTCCAGTCGGGCGGTATGGAATTTGTATTCTCACTAAGTTGACCAAACATCTTCCGAGACCCATGTAATTGAATTCTGTACCAATCCTTGCACCTTAAATTGAAGCGTGGAGCTTTATTGAATCTTGCATACCAGCTCTGAGTGCGAGCCATTTCTCTTTTACTCTTAAAGCCGCAAAGAGATCTAAGCTGGCCATCTATTTCAAGCAAACCATATTAAAGTGGAAAAGTAAAGATAAAGGCTAAGAATTTTACCCACTTGAAGTTTGTATTGGATGGTAATGGCCTTGGGATAAGTATTTTCAGTGGGTTTGCAAGCTCTACTCCCTTGTATTCTTTTGTGAACTCTTCCACTTTCTTGCAAACTTCTTCAATTGTAACCACGTCTTGATCAAAGTCTTCGATATCCTCCTCATCACTCAAGTCATAATTTGGAGGTTCAGAGAAGTCTACCTCCGCATCATCTTCGTATTCACTTGGGGAAGATTCTTCAGTCTCAAAAAATTCACTTGCGGATGCAAGTTCATTACTAGGAGAACTTGACTCGTGATTATCATTATCAAGGAAACTCGCTTCTTGAGTTGTTCTGTCCAGTTCTTCATAAGATACTTGCCTTGGGGGCTGTGCACTATCCTCCTTAGCATCAATTGCAAATTCCTTGACGGAATTCTCCACAATTCTGGATTCCCATGGAGGTTCAGAATCTCCTAAGTCTTCAACCAATTCTTCTTCTTTGATAATTTCAGCTTCCTCCACTTGTTCCAGTACAAAGTCATGCTCCTTACTGTCCATTGGAGTTTCTAGTATCTCCTTCATGCTACATTCTTCATTAGATTGTCCACATGAAGCCATGGGGGTTCCCTGAGTGTCCGAACATCGGGAAGGTAATCGATTGATCGCTTGCTCCAGTTGCTGAAGGGTTGCATGAAATTTTTCCATTGTTTCCTTGAGACGCTCTCGTGATTCTTGGGTCGATGGATATGGACATGGTGCATAGGGAAGTGGTGGTTCTTGGGAGTAATTGGATTGGAATTGGGGTGTAAGGGTTAGGGTCATATGGAGGTGAGTGTTGGTAGGTGGCTTGTGAGTGTGGTGGTTCATAGCTATGTTGATGAGGTGAGTGGCTTGCGTATAATGGGGCTTGTTGGTAACCACAAGTGGATCCACCATATATATCATCTTGGTACGTACCTCGGAATGGCTCTTGACCATAGTATACTGGTGGGGGTTGGTTGTCACGAGAAGGTCCACCGTAACTATTGTCTTGGCATGCATTGTAGAATGGTCGTTGTCCATGGTATCTTGGAAGGCGTTATTGCCGAAAGGGTTGATCAGATCCTCGAGGCTCCTTCCATCTTTGATTGTTTTGACCTTGATGCATGTTCCTGTTATAGCCCCCATTCCTTGCAACAATATTAGAATCAAACTCAAAGCGTCGGGGGTGAGAACTCATAATAGCTAATAAAAATTAAAAACAAAAATAAAAGCAAATAAACAAGCAAAATAAAATATTTATAATAACCAATAATAAGGCACACGTTTGCAATTCCCGGCAACGGTGCCATTTTTTACGATCTGATTTCTGCCAGTAAAGAAATTCACAAATGCAATCGCGTTATAAGTACAGTTTCTAAACCAACAGAGAATCCTTTCGTACAAAAGTTTGGTTGTCACAAGTAACAAACCCAATAAATTTATAACCGAAGTATTTAAACCTCGGGTCATCTTCTCAAGGAATTGCAGGGAAGTATGATTTATTATTGGTTATGGAAAAGGTGGAATTTTGGGTTTTTGAAATAGGAAACAAGTAATTTAAATGGCAAGAAAAATAAATTAATAATTATAAAGAAAACTTTTGGCAAGGTATGAGAACTGGGAATCCTATCCTAGTTATCCTTATCAAGTGTGATGAGAATTGGATTTCGCTCCCACTTAGTTAACCCTTACTAAATAAAGGTAAGTCAAGTGGACTAATTAACTTGATTCCTCAGTCCTAGTTAACTCCTATGAAAAGACTAGCTTTAGAGGAATCCAAATCAATCAGCAATCCTAATTTCAAATCAACTGTTGAGTCTGATAACTCAAGCGTTACCAATTACTTAACCAAGGCCAAAAGGAGAAAATAAATCTAAATTAAATTGAAAGCATCATAAATAGAATAAAACAATCATTAATCTGAAATACCTCAAATTATATTAAATAGAATATTCAAATCTTAGCATAAAAATTTCATAAGCCAAATTGAAAAGATAAATAACAATTAAAGTAATAGAATAAATAAAAGTAGAAAATAAATTGAAGGAACATTGAACCTGGTATGAAGAAAATAACTATAAACTGACAGAAATCCTAAATCCTAAGACCTAAGAGAGAGGAGAGAGCCTCTCTCTCTAAAACTACATCTAAAACCTAAAATTCTATATTATGGAGTTGTATGAATTCTTCCCCCTTGATTCCCCCATTATCTGGCTTATATTCTGTGTTTCTGGCTTAGATTTGGGCCGAAAGAGGGCCCAGAAATCGCTGGGGGCGACTTCTGCAATTTTTTGCACGTGGCGTCCGTCACGCGTGCGCGTGGGTCACGCGTTCGCATGGTATGGAGTTTTTCCTTGTCACGCGTACGCGTCGGTCACGCGTACGCGTCATTTGCGTTCTGCGCTAGGCACGCGTCCGCGTCATCCATGCATTCGCGTCACTGCCATTTTGCGCTAGGCACGCGTCCGCGTTATCCATGTGTTTGCGTCGCTGCCTTTTCTTCAAAACTCTATTTTTGTGCTTTCTTTCCATTTTTGTATGTTTCTATTCTGTCATCTAAGCCATTCCTGCCTTATGAAACCTGAAAATACTTAACACATAGATCACGGCATCGAATGGTAATAAAGGATAATTAAAATTAATATTTTTAAAGCATAGGAAACATGTTTTCACATATATTATAAAATAAGGAAGGGAAAGTAAAACCATACAATTCATATGAATAAGTGGGTGAAGAATTGATAAAAACACTCAATTTGAGCACAAGATAAATCATAAAATAGGGGTTTATCATGAAGCCATGAGACATCCACCGGAGGATCACTCTATATTCCAGTGTGATTTGATTGACAATGTGGTGGCTGAAGTCCACCAAGATAATTTTGATGGAAAAAGTATTATTGAAGACCCAAGTGCGGAAAGTTCCCATGTATGTCAAGAAGATACTGTATCACCTCCAATGTCACCGGATGATAAAGTGCCGAGTCATGAACAAAAAGTAGATTGAAACCACTTCCGGCCCACCTAAAATATGCCTTCCTTAAAGATGACCAAAAGCTCCCGGTAATTGTTACTAAGGAGCTCTCCTCCCACCAAGAGGAGAAGTTGCTTGATGTCTTGAGGAGGAACAAGAAGGCCATTGGGTCGAGCTTGGCGAACTTGATTGGCATTAGCTCCCAAGTGTGTGAACACCGAATTTTCCTAGAAGAAAGAGCCAGACCCGTTAGACAACCTCAAAGGCGTCTAAATCCTACCATCCTAGAGGTTGCGAAGAAGGAGGTCACCCAGTTATTAGAAGCGGACATTATCTATCCGATTTCGGATAGTGAGTGGGTGAGCCCCGTCCAAGTGGTTCTAAAGAAATCCGGTGTTACTACAATCAAGAACGAACAAGGGGAGCTTATAGCCAAAAGAGTCCAAAACTCATGGAGGGTGTGTATTGACTATCGGCGATTGAACTTAGCCACTAGGAAGGATCACTTCCCATTTCCGTTCATCGATCAAATGCTTGATCGCCTATGCGGTAAATCTCATTACTATTTCTTAGATGGCTATTCCGAATATTTTCAAATGCACATTGCTCCACAAGACCAAGAAAAAACCACCTTCACATGCCCTTTTGGAACGTATGCGTATAAGATAATGCCATTTGGCTTGTGCAATGCACCGACAAAGTTCCAAAGGTGTATGATGAGTATATTTGTGGACCTTTTGAAGCATTGCATGAAGGTGTTCATGGACGATTTTTCTGTTTATGGGGACTCTTTTGACCTTGCTTGGACAATCTGGCAAAAGTATTAGAGAGGTGTACTAAATCAAACCTTGTGTTAAATTTTAAGAAATGCCATTTTATGGTTAGACAAGGTATTATTTTAGGGCACATTGTCTCTAATGATTGGATCTCTGTGGATCTGGCAAAGGTCAATGTTATTTCTAGTTTGCCTTACCCCTCTTCTGTGAGGGAAGTCCGTGCATTTCTTGGACATGCAGGTTTTTACCGGCGATTCATTAAGGACTTTAGTAAGGTGGCGTTACCTCTCTCTCGATTGTTGTAAAAGGATGTGGAATTTGATTTAAGTTAAGAGTGCATGGAGGCGTTTGACAAGCTCAAGATCGCTTTGACCCAAGCTCCCATCGTCAGAGGGCCGGATTGGACTAGGCCATTTGAGATAATGTATGATGTATCAAACTACGCAGTGGGAGCGGCGCTAGCACAGTGCGAGGGTAAAATTCCTTATGTCATTGCCTATGCCTCTAAAACTTTAGATGGAGCGCAATCCAATTATACTACCACCGAGAAAGAATTGTTAGCTATTGTCTTTGCTTTGGATAAATTCTGGGCTTATCTACTTGGCTCTAACGTGGTAGTATACTCGGATCATATGGCATTAAAATATTTGTTGGCCAAGAAGGAATCCAAACCTAGGTTGATCCGATGGGTGTTGCTATTGCAAGAATTTGACCTAGAAATCAAAGATAGGAGTGGTTCGCAAAACTTAGAGGCGGACCACTTGAGTCGCCTTGAGCACACAAAGGGCGATCATACTCCTATTAATGATACATTTCCTCTTGAGGGCTTGCTAGCAATATCTGAGGTGACCCCTTGATATGCACCTATTGCCAATTATTTGGTTGCTCGCACCTTTCCTCCTAATTTTTCGCAACATCAAAAGGATAAGCTCAAAAGCGAATCCAAATATTATGTATGGGATGACCCACACTTATGGAGATATGGTGCCAATCAAGTAATTCGAAGATGCATACCACAATCCGAGCATCAAGCCATGTTGGAGGCTTGCCACTCTTCCGAGGGTGGTGGCCATTTTGGTCCTCAAAGGACGGCTCAAAAGGTCTTGGATTGTGGCTTTTAGTGGCCTATACTTTTCAAAGATGCATCTCTCTTTTGTAGTTCTTGTCCACAATGCCTTAGGTTTGGAAATATCTCTAAGAAGAATGAGATACCCCAACAAACAATGTTATTTTGCGAGATTTTTTATGTTTGGGGTATTGACTTTATGGGGCCCTTTCCAAATTCTAATGGTTTCATGTACATTTTGCTAGCCGTTGACTATGTTTCCAAGTGGATAGAGGCGATTCCCACCCAAACCGATGATGCTAATGTGGTTCTTTCTTTTGTTTGGAATAATATTATTTTCCATTTTGGATCACCATGAGCAATCGTGAGTAATCAAGGCTCGCATTTTTGCAACAAAAGAATGACAGGGTTAATGAAAAAGTATGCATTCATCCATAAAGTGGCCACGGCATACTACCCACAAACGAATGGTCAAGCCGAGGTCTCCAATCGGGAAATCAAGCGCATATTAGAAAAGGTTGTGAAGCCTCACAGGAAAGATTGGAGTTCTAAGCTCGGTGATGCACTTTGGGCCAACCGGACGGCCTACAAGACGCCGATTGGTATGAGCCCGTTCCGATTCGTCTATTGGAAGGCTTCCATCTACCGGTGGAGATAGAGCATAAAGAATATTGGGCCATAAAAGAATGCAACACAGGTTTTGGGGTTGGAGTCAAAAGGAAGTTACAATTGGTAGAGCTTGAGAACCTTTGCTTGGAAGCCTATGAGAATTCAAGGCTTTACAAGGAGAAGATAAAAGCGGTGCATGGTAGAAACATTAGAAGAAGAGAGTTTAGAGTGGGAGAGTTAGTTCTCCTCTATAACTCTAGGTTGAGATTGATGCCCGGAAAGTTGAGATCAAGGTGGGAAAGGCCCATATAGAGAGGAGAAAGCGGAGCCATATAGGGTCTACCACTTGCGCCATCCTTCAAGCCCCAATATCTTCAAGGTTAATGGTCATCATCTAAAGCTATATGATAAACCACTATTTTATGGTTTATCTTGTGCTAATTTGAGTGGTTTTTATCAAGCCTTTGCACACTTATTCATACAATATGCATGATTTTACAATTCCTTCCCAATTTTGTTCTATGGTTGAAAACTTGCTTCCTAAGCCTTTAAATTGTGTATTTTGATTTCCCTTTATACCATTTGCTGCCGTGATCTGTGCGCTAAGTGTTTTCAGGCTATATAGGGCAGGAATGGCTCAGAGGATAGAGAGGAAGCTTGCACAAATGGAAGGAGCACAAGAAATAAAGGAGATAACCAGCGAGGATCGACGCGCACGCATGGCTCACGCCTGCGCGTGAATTGGAGATTTGCACAGCGACGCGTACGCGTGACATGCGCCACGTGCAGAAATCACAGAAGTCGCTGGGGGCGATTTTGGGCTGAGTTTGGACCCAGTTTTCAGCCCAGAAACACAGACTAGAGCCAGGGGACAAGCAAAGACTCAACACATATTCACTTTTACACAGTTTTTAGTTATAGATTGGAATCATAGAGAGAGAAACACTACTTCCTCTAGGTTTCTTCACATTCATAGTTTTAGAGTTTTATGCTTTTGATTTGGATATTGAGAAGAGTTACTACCTCCGTTGAAGTTTCCATTATTCTAGTTTGTTTTCTTACTCCCTTACTCTTTTAATCACCCATTAACCCTGTTCAGATTTAAGTATGGATATTTTTTATTTTGGGATTTATTAATGCAAAGAATTATTTTTACCTTTAATTAATTTTCTGTTATTATTTTATTTGAATTTCCATGTCTTCTTTTCTTCCCCTTTTATGGTTTATGAAAATGACATTCATGTCAATGGAGTAGACTCCTAACTTGACTTGGGAGTTGATTAAAAGGAGACCCTTGAGTTGGAATACTCAAGTGTAAATAGAAATTGGAAGTTGTTGGCTGGCTTTCTAGACACTAACGCTAATCCTTCCATAGGAGGGATTAGGACTTGTGAATTAGAGCTGGCTTAATTACTTGACTTTCCTTTATTCGGCAAGGGTTAACTAAGTGAAAACAACAACCTCTTGCTATTACATTTGGGAAAAATTCAACAAGGATAGAACTTGCAATTAATCTTGTCACAGTAAAGGCTTTTCATTTTGATTATATAAATTCTCTTGCTAATTTTCATTGCTTTAATTTACAATCATTTATTTTTCTGTTCTCCAACTCTTAAATTTCTCGAACAAATTACTGACTAATAAAATAGCACTCTTTTGTCAACACGTTGGGAGACGACCTGGGATTTCTACTCCCAGTATTTTATTCTTAATATTGTGACAACTCTTTCTAAATTGATAAGCGAAATTTTTGTCGGTTAAGAACTGTACTTGCAACGCTGTTCTTATTATAAATTCTTAATCGGCAATTTTCCGCCCGTCACTATACCATGGAGAGAAGATGAAAAGCAACAAAGAGGTTGAGGTTTTCCTTCTTGAGGATGCACCCGAAGGCGAAGAGATTTGAGCTCATGACCATCCAACTTAAGGACGTTAAAGAAAAGTGCTAGGTGGGAGACACCCCACCATGGTATGATCTACCTTTGCTCATAGTTTCGTGCACATAGCTTATAGAATTTTTGTACCTTTGCTTGATTTTTGTGTTAAATTACTCATGAGGAGTTCATTGATAATGGTTTGATTGAATTAAAATGTTGAAGAAATGCTTAAGGTTGAGTGTTACATGAGGTTTTTGATGTTTTTGACCCCTTTAGCATGCATTACTACCAATTTGTGCTATACGTGCCCCTCCTCATATGTAAATAAAATAAAATAAAATAAGGGGCCATCGACACGCAAGCATGCATCACGCGTACGCGTCGACGTGTTTTCGCAACTCCTGGTACTAAAACCAGAGAGTTGTGCCTAATCAGTGCCCATTTTGTGCCAAAGGCACAATTGTGACCCCCGCGTAAGCGTGGGTGATGCCTATGCGTCTATTGCCATTTTGCTAACCCACGTGTAAGCGTGGGCAACGCGTACGCGTCGATTGCGAATTTTGGACACTCTGGTACAAAAACTAGAGAATTATGCCACCTTTATACCTACTTTGTGCCAGGCGACCCACGTGTAACGTGGCAAATGTGTACGCGTGACAGATGCGTACGTATCGATTGTGCTGCACGCCACTCCTGGTACAAAAACCAGAGAGTTAGGCCTCTCTTGTGCCAACTTTATGCCCAAGGCACAACTCTGCCCATGCGTGAGCATCACCTGAGGCGTACGCATCCCCTCCCTTTTCTGTACCTCATGCGTACGCGTGAGGGACGCTTACGCGTCACGCCCCTTCCCCATCCATCTACGCGTATGCGTGGAGTGCGCGCACGCGTCGCATCCCAGACGCAACTAATGATCAACACGCGCCCTGTTTTATTTTTGTTTCAAATTTCCTTCCTCCACTCTCATTCTTCTATCCCTTCTCTTCTTCTATCTTCTCCCATCACCCTACTACCTTATCTCCGACCATCACCACCGCCACCGGCGACCACCACCTCCGGCAGTCACACACTTTCTCTCTCCCCTCTTTTCTCTATGCTTTCTTTTTCTATTCTCCACCTACATTTCATATTACTTTCTTCTCCTTCTGAAGGTTCTACTCCTACTCCCTCTTCTCTTTTGTCCTCTTTGAAATTTTTCTCTTACTAGTTGCATTTGATTACTCTTTTGTTTTTTTTCCTTAGTTGCATTTTGCTTAACTTGTTCTTGCTTGTTTGCTTTTTCTTTTTTTTTTCTTTTTTTTCATATTACCCATGAGTGTTGAAATTTGAGTTCTCTCTTCTTTTGATTGGTCATTCTGATATCTCTTGATTTCTTTGTGATTATGTGGTATTGTTGTGATGATTGGTATTCCATTTGGGATTTTACATGTTTGAATTTCTCGTATTTGCTCATTATTTGAATAGTAAATACCAAGTTTTTGTTGAAATGCACCTATACCATTTTGGTTCAATTTGACTCTATGCTCTTAACTTGGTGCTTCTTCTTCACACACTTGCTCTTCTCTATGTGCATTGAGCCTATTTTGCTTTATGTTTACCATTCTCTTGCTCATTGCTCATGACTTGCTTATTGCATATTGCAAGATTATTGATCTCACCCTTTCTAACTCTACTTTCTTCCATTGCATGCTTTATTGTGTTGGAGTTAGATTAGGCGCATAATTGCCTTGTGCTCACTATCTACCTTGCATATGCTATCTTGTGTGCTTGTTGATGCTTGAGTTATCCTTCTCATGCCTTATTGCATGCTTTACTCACTCTTGCATCCCATGCTAAGTGTTATGTCCCATGCTTCTATTATTGTCTTGATCACATGTTACAGCTATCATGTCCTCAAGACACACTATTCCTTTTGGACATTACCTTTCACTTGCATGTTATTTTCTGAGTGTTGATTATTTGGGTTTTAATGTTCCCTCTTTCCCTTCCTTTTTTAAGATGGCCACTCGAAAAGGCAAGGAAAAGGCATTGAAGAAATCGGCCACAAAAAGGGAACCCCAAAAATCAACCTCCAAGAAGGCGAAGACAATTCTTCACATTGATGACCAAGAGAAGGCTAAGCCGGCAAGGGACCCCACAAGGTTTCCCAACCGCTTCTGTAAGCTCATGTTCCTTACCATCGTTGAGAGGAACTATCATTCCGAACATCTACTCACCCCTCCGGACCACATTGCTCAATATGTGCTACCCCGCATTGAACGGCGAGGATGGGATTTCTATTGCGAAGACCACAAGAGACCAACCTCTCTTGGGTGGTGGAGTTTTACTCCAATACCACTCCCCGTCTCTTCGGTCAGTTTATGTGCACCGGAAGCAAGTACCAGTTTCAGAGGAGGCCATTCAGCGAGTACTTAATGTTTTACCGGTACCCATGGAAACGGATGGTTACCAAGAGGTCCGAGTCATTGCCGAACCCGAGAATCATTGGACCCAAGGGAGACTTAGGATGCGGCCTAAAAGCCTTGATGCACGTGCGCTTCCAGTGGAGGCCCGGGAATGGGCCCATATATTATCTCATTACGTGCTTCCGAGCACCCATAAGTCATCCATCACGGCGGACCTCGCCCTCCTTGTTTGGTGCGTACTCACGGAGAGGCCGGTCAACATTCCTTTCCTCATCCGACAAGCGATGGGTCGAGTCCATGCCAAGGGTAATCTACCATTTCCCGCCCTAGTATCTGATTTGGTTGCTGCTACTGGTGTTCTTTGCGAGGCCAAGGACATGAAAGCTACAATTCCGGCCAAGGGCAATTTCGTCCCGAGCGGGAAATATTTTTAGCCTCCCACGGACACCACAAACCTTGACATTGCCCCTCCGTCCACCATACCTACCACTTCATCCGTACCACCAAAGTCAACCCATCAATTGCTTGTAGAGCTCCATGAGAAAATAGATCGATATGAACGGCTAAACAAACGCCGATTTGCTTATATGAAGAAGCTTTGGGGTTGTGTCAACACGCCTATGGAAGAACCAGACATTTCCACATCCGATTCAGACAATAGTGAAGCTAGCACTCAAGGCACGGATGATGGGAGTGGCAAGCCGAACCCCTCTTTGCGTATCACCCAAGGCACGGAGGACCGTGGAAACTTTTAAGTGTGGGGAAGTCGGTGACCGCCTTCCGTAGGTACTCTTCTCTTTTCAACACCTATGATTTTGATTTTTCTTTCATTAGTTAGAATAGATTGCATGGTTAGTTTTTGCATTTGAACACTTTTTGCATGTTAGGACTACTTAGTTAGGGCGATAACTTCTTTTCCAAGAAATCATCTTTAGGGCACCCTACCTACCAATTTGAAAAATTTTTGGTATCAATCTTGCTTGAAAAATGTATATTGGAACATAGTTTTTGAGCTAAGAACACAAGCACGTGAGACTTGAGCCTAATTGCGTGGTTACATCTTATAACCACTTATTTCATTCTTATGCGCATTGTTCTCTCTCTATGATTGTGATCCTTGATTTGTTTGATTCTTTATGTCCATTATTCCATGTTGACATGCATTCATATGATTGAGGCCATCATTTCATTAAGCTCATATACCCAAATGGCCTACCTTTCATCAACCATTGTTATCCAACTTTGAGCCTATGATAAACCCCTTTGTTCTAATATTAGCACACTACAAGCCTTTAAGCGAAAAACAATAATTGTCCTTATTTGGATCTTTGATTAGCTTAGGCTAGTGTGTGTGTGTCATTCAAGTGTGGGGAAACTTGGGGCATTGGTTGAGGTAAAAGGGTGTTTAGAATTTTCATTGAAGACCTTGGGAATTAGGTACATATTCATACATTAAATACGAAGCCATGTGCATTGATGCTCTTGTATGTGTTTGTAGTTTGAAAAGAAAGAAAAGAAGAAAAATAAATAAATATATAAAAAAAAAAGAAAAAAAAAGAGAAGAGAAAAAGAAAGAAATAAAAGGGGACAAAATGCCCCAAAGTAAGGTTCACTAATAATCAATGCACATGGGAAATGATAAAGAAAAGAAATTGCATGAATGCGTGAAGAAGAAAAGAATGGGTAGTTAGGGTTATATTAGATTTCTATAGGTTGTTATATAGATTAGGTGGGAAGCTTATGTTAATCAAGGATTCAAAATTTGAGCTCACTTAACCATATATAGCCTTACCTTGACCCTAGCCCCATTACAACCTATGAAAAGACCTCATGATGGGTGTATGTATGCATTGGATAATTGTTGATTGTTAGACGACAAACAAATCGGGGAAAGCATGATTAGGAGAGGATTGAGTGGTCAACCCTAAACACTAGAGAGAATAGAGTGCAACCACTTCCGGTGAGGGTTTGACATTCAATTCCTTGTTCCCGGCTTTCACGAGCTTTCTTCATGCAAGTTATGTACAATCCACTCTGATGCTTTAAATTGGTAGAGTCATGAATTGTCTTATCATTTTGGCCCTATGTGCTCACACATATTCTTGGAAGTTGATTCACCTTTGACCAAGTAGGTAGATTGAAGGAACGGATGATTGACGGTTTAGAAGTTATAGTAAACTCTCGTTGCAAGTATAGTTACTAAACCAAGCAATCAACCTTTCTTACAAACGTTTTGGTTGTCACAAGTAACAAACCCCTTTATAATTGATAACCGAAGTATTTAAACCTCGGGTCATCTTCTCAAGGAACTGCAGAGAAGTATGTTCTTATTATTGGTTATGAGTCTTGTAAATTGGGGATTTTGAAAGTAAGGAAACAGTATGTTAAATGATAAGAAGAATAAAATAAATAAATAACTATAAAATAAACTCTTGGCAAGGTATGAGGAATTGGAAGTCCTATCCTAGTTATCCTTATCAATTGTAATGAGAATTGGATTTTTCTCCCACTTTGTTAACCTCTAACTATGAAGGTAAGTTAAGTGGATGAATTAATTTTTGATTCCTCAGGTCCTAGTCTTTCCTTAGGAAAGGCTAGAGTTATTGGAACTCGAATTAATTCTTGAAGAATTCTAATTTTCAATCAACAATGAGTTTGATAACTCAAGTGTCTCCAATGACTCAACCAAAGCCAAAAGGGAAAAATCTAAATTATTTATATAAATAAAAGAAAGCAATCATAATTCTGAAATACCTCAAATTATATCAAATAAAAAGAATCCTTAACATGGATGGTTCATAAGCCAATTAGGCAACATAACTAATACAAGCATTAAAGCATCTGAAAGTAAAAGAGAAATATAAAATAAAAGGAATATTGAACCTGTGACTGAAGATGAGTTGAACTAAACTAATAGAAATTCTAAAATCCTAATCCTGAGAGAGAGGAGAGAACCTTTCTCTCTAAAAACTACATCTAAATCCTAAAATTGTGAATATGAAAGCTTATTCTTATGAATGAATGGATTCTCCCACTTTATAGCCTCTAATCTGTGTTTTCTGAGCCGAAAACTGGGTCGAAAACAGCCCAGAATTCACTGGTTGCGAATTCAAACACGCTGATTTTTCGTCACTACGATGTGTCCGCGTGGAGCACACGTTCGAATCACCTATAATCAGGGCAACAATGGCATATTATATATCAAATCGAAGTCCCGGACGTTATCTTTCCAACGCAACTGGAACCGCGTCGTTTGGACCTCTGTAGCTAAAGTTATAGTCGTTTGAGTGCGAAGAGGTCAGGCTGGACAGCTTAGCAATTTCTTCAACTTCTTGTATTCCTTCCACTTTTGCATGCTTCCTTTCCATCCTCTAAGCCATTCCTACCCTGTAATCTCTGAAAACACTTAACACACATATCAAGGTATCTAATGGTAATAAGAGAGGATTAAACATAGGGAACTTAAGGCCAAAGAAGCATGTTTTCAATCATAGCACAAAATCAGGAAAGAGAATGTAAAACCATGCAAATAGTATGAATAAGTGGGCAAAGAGTTGATAAAATCCACTCAATTAAGCAAAAGATAAACCATAAAATAGTGGTTTATCAACCTCCCCACACTTAACATTAGCATGTCCTCATGCTAAGCTCAAGAGAAGCTATAAAGATGAAGAGGAATGGTAGATTAATATGAAATGCAACCTATGTATATGAATGCAACTACATGCAAAATGTTTCTACCTACTTAGTTAAAAGTAAACAAATCTTTCAAGAAGAAATATGAACTGGATTTCACTAATTCAAATCATGAAAATGAAGTACAAATAGACTTGCAAGAAGAAAATAGCTCATGAAAGTAGGGAACAAGGGATTGAGCATCGAACCCTCACTGGTAGTGTATACACTCTAATCACTCAAGTGTTTAAGGTTCGATTCTCTCAATTCTCTACTAACCTTGCTTTCTAAGGCTTGCTTTTCTTCTACCAATCAACAAAAATTTAATGCACAAATACACAAATCAAGAGGTCTTTTAAGGGTTGTAATGGGGTTAGGGTCAAGGTAGGATTGTATTTGGTCAAGTGGACTAAAATCTGAATCCTTAATTAACTTAAACTTTTCCCACCTAACTTAAGACAATCCATGTAATCAAAGTACAAAACCTAACTGTCCATTAACCATGTTTTCCACATATTCATGCATTCTAATTTCAAGTACAGTACATATGTATTACTTTCACCACTTACTTTGGGCCATTTTGTCCCCTTTTTGCTTAATTGCTCTTTTTTTTTCTTTTCTTTTTCTCACTTTTTTATATATATATATATATTTTTTTTCTTTTCTTTTATTTTCTCAATGCATATGATTAAATTATTGGATGCATGAATCATGTCCTAAACATTTTTTTTCACATTTTTAGAAAATTCTAACATACTCAATTCTCAAACCAAATGTTTTCAATCCCAATTTTCCCACACTTAATTCATGAGCACTTTCACTAGTCTAAGCTAACCAAGGATTCAAATTAAGGACATTATTGTTTTTTACTTAGAGTTAATGATGTGCTAAAAATAAAGAACAGAGGGGTAAAAATAGGCTCAAATTGGTTTGCAAGGGATAATGAAGGGTAAGGCCATATGGGTATGTAAGCTCAGTGAAACAAAGGCCTCAATCATGTAAGTGTATGCATACATCAAATAATGGAAATATAGAATTAAGCAAGACAAAGATCACAATTTTAGAGAGAAAATTACACACTAAAACAGAATATTGGTTGATAAAATGCAACCAATTTAAATAAGCTCAAAAATCTCACAGGTTTTGTGTGTTCGAGCTCTAAACCATGTTCCAGTATAATATTTTTTCAAACAAGTGTAACATTAAATTTTATTCAAATTAGTGAAATAAACTAAAAGGTTTCTTGAAAAAGAAAATATTACTTCAACCAAGTGGTAAAATATGCACAAAATCAAATAATCATGCAATCAAACATACAAATGCAACAACTAACAAGGAAAATAAACGATTGATGTTGAGATAGAAGAGTAACTAACCCATGGAGATCGATATCGACCTCCCCACACTTAAAGATTGCACCGTCCTCGGTGCATGCTGAGATGTGCAGGTGGATGAGTTATTCCAACTGATGCTTTTCTCCAAAGATTGTGCAGATGGACTTGTCTTGTTTCCCCTTAAGAAGTTTTTTTCCGCTCCCTTCATGGTGTCCATCCTGAAAGAAGAGGGAAAAGAAAAAGTAACCCAAAAATAAAGATAGAAAATAAATAAAATATGGGTGTTAATGCCAGATAATAAGGGTCCCAATTACATGGTAGCTACAACATACAAGTGAGAAAACAGTAGAAGTACATGGCAAATCAAGAGTGCAAAAATTTGCAACAATAGGGAAGAGAGTGTGGGTAAGGAGAGATAATATAAATTCATGTCAAAGTAAAAGTAACACAGGTATAAAAGATTGGCATTAATTTAAATAATATTACCTAACCAGAATAAAACAAGTCACTAAGTATCCAAAATAATTCAAGAGAAGATGCAACAGTGAAATAAGAAAATTGTACCAAAGGAAAAATAATTAATTTAGAAAAGAAAATAAAAATATGTACAAAATTAAAATGTAATAAATGAAATATGCAAATAAATTAAGTAAAATAAAATGAAAGATAAGAAGAATGAGAAGGGAAAGAACGGAAGAAGAAGTAAGTAAGAAAGGAGGTAGGAAAAATTAGGATTGAAAGAAAAGATAAGATTTTTGGCGCTGATCTGGATAAGTTGTGCGACGCGGACGCGTGGGGCACGCGGTCGCGTGACTTGCACTTATATGGATTGACACGGTTGCGTCGGTCACGCGGTCGCGTGACACGGTTTATGCTACTGGCGTGAGGGCAGCCTCGCGCTCGCACAACTCTCTGTTCGAAACTTAGTATTGCCAAAATCCAGGGTGACGCGGTCGTGTGATCGACGCGATCACGTGAGTGGCCATTATGGGGGTATGACGCAGACGCGTGAGCCATGCGTCCGCGTGGTAGGGTTTGTGCGTTCAGCACCAATCCAGCACCACTCTTGCACAACTTTCGGTCGTGCACCCTTTTTTACGTCGATTTCCAGGTCACGCGGCCGCGTGAGTGACGCGGACGCGTGGGAGGCAATTTTTCCTATATGACGCGGACGCGTCAGTGACGCGGTCGCGTGGGTCAAATTATGCTAAAGGCGCGCCTCCAGCTACGCTCTCGCATGACTCTCTGTTCAATTCTTTTCTTCCCAACGCATTAGTGACGCGGACACGTCAGCGACGCTGCCGCGTCGCGTGCGTGCTTTTTTTTTATGCAATTATGCAATTATGCAGTATGCAATGCTAATGTAGATGCTATGAATAATTCCAGGTTCAATGAAATTAAAATAAAATAAAAACAAACAAAATGAAATAAAATTGAAAAAGAAACGATCATACCATGGTGGGTTGTCTCCCACCTAGCACTTTTAGTTAAAGTCCTTAAGTTGGACATTTGATAAGCTTCCTGTTATGGTGGCTTATGCTTGAATTCATCCAAAAATCTCCACCAGTGTTTGGAATTCCAACAGCCTCCGAGGTCCCAAACTAGGCACGTAAAGCCTTTGAGCAGCTTCAAACAGATTCTTAGGCTCCCGGGGTGTTGGATGTCAGGACAGATTCCAGGATCCCAAACCTTGCTTTTGCACCCGTCTTCTTGTTGATCGTCATGATTCCATCCGGGTGAAAAGCAATCTGAATTCCCACTAAAGCTGCCAAACAACTTCCTAGACCCATTCAGTTGAGCTTTACACTAACCCTTGCATTTAAACGTTGAGCTTCCAACCATAATGAACCTTGCAGGACAATTCTTACCACTGACCATCTTCCTCTTACTCTTTATGCCACAAAGAGCTCTAAGTTGACCATCTGTCTCCAGTAGCCCATATTCAAGTGGAATTAGAAAGCTAAGGGATATGAATTTTACCCACTTGAATGTTGTAAAGGATGATGGCAACTTAGGGGGAGGGGTCTCCAATAACTTCGGCAAGGTGATTTCCATCTCCACTCCCTTGTGCTCTTCTTTGACAACTTCCACCTCTTTGCAAGCTTCTTCAATTTTAACCTCTTCCTCTTGGTTGCTTTCTTCCAGTTCAATTTTTTCTTCATCGCTCACCAAGGGCATGGGAGGCTGTGCTTCTGCTTCTTTAGTTTCCATTTCTTAATCAACCTCTTCCAAGTCTTCAACCATGGTATGCCTTGGAGGTTGTACACCCTCCTCAGCATTAATTTCAATTGCCTTGGAAGGAGGTTCTATAACCTGACTTTCCCATGGAGGTTCAGCATCTCCTAAGTCTGCAACCAATTCTTCTTCTTCAATAATTTTGGCTTTCTCCACTTGTTCCAGTACAAAGTCATGCTCCTTACTATCCACTGGAGTTTCTAGTATCTCCTTCATACTATGTTCTTCATTAGATTGCCCACATGAAGCCATGGAGTTCCTTGAATGTCCGAATGTTTGGAAGGTAATTGATTTATTGCTTGGTCCAACTGGCGAAGGGTTGCATTAAGTCTTTCCATTGCTTCCTTGAAACGCTCTGTTGAGTCTTGAGGTGATGGATATGGACATGGTACATAGGGAAGTGGTGGTTCTTGATATGGTTCATATGGCTCATAAGGTGGTTGGTATGGTGGATAAGGGTTAAGATCATATGAGGGTGTTTGGTGGTAAGGGGCTTGTGAGTATGGTGCTCCAAAGCTATTTTGAGGAGGTGGTTCATTGGCATATGATGGAGCTTGCTGGTAACTATAAGGGGGTCCACCATATCTATTGTCTTGGCATGCATTGTAGGATGGTCTTTGTCCATGGTATCTTGGAAGGTGTTGTTGCCAAAAGGGTTTATCAGATCCTCTTGGCTCCTTCCATCTCTGATTGTTTTGACCTTGATGCATGCTCCTATTATAATTTCCATTCCTTGCAACAACATTGGAACCAAACTCAAAGCGAGAGGGGTGAGAACTCATAATAGTAAATAAAAATTAAAAACGAAAATAAAAACAAATTTTAAATTAAAAGGTTATTGAAATTTAAATTTTTGAATTTAAAAATTAAATTTTGAAATTTGAAAATTAAATTTTGAAATTTGAAATTTGAAATTTTGAATTTTAAATTTTTGAAATTTGTATTTTGAAATTTAAATTTTGGAATTTGAAATTTAAATATTGAATTTTGAAATTTGATTTTTGAAATAAGATAAGATAAGATTTTGAAAAAGATATGATTTTTTTGAAAAAGATTTGAATTTTGAAATTTAAATTTTGAAATTTTAAATTTTGAAATTTGACATTTAAATTTTAAATTTTAAATTTGAATTTTGAAAATTGAAATTTGAATTTTGAATTTTTGAAAAAGATATGATTTTTTTGAAAAAGATTTGAATTTTGAAAATTGAAATTTGAAATTTTGAAATTTGAATTTAAAATTTTTTTAAATTTGAATTTTGAAAATTGAAATTTGAAATTTGAAATTTGAGTTTAAAATTTTTTAATTTTTGAATTTAATGAGGAAAGAGAAAAATAATAAAATGACACCAAACTTAAAATTTTTAGATCAAAACGAAGAAAACAACTAAGAACAACTTGAAGGTCAAGATGAACACGAAGAACAACTTGAAGATCAAGATGAACACCAAGAAAAAATTTTTCAAAAAAATTTTAATAATTAAATAAAAACCAATAACATCTTAATTTATGAAAAAGCAAAAATAAAAACAAAAATAAAAACAAATAAACAAGCAAAAAGCAAATATTTACAATAACCAATAATAAGGCACACATTTGCAATTCCCCGGCAACGGCGCCATTTTGAAGGAACGGATGATTGACGGTTTAGAAGTTATAGTAAACTCTCATTGCAAGTATAGTTACTAAACCAAGCAATCAACCTTTCTTACAAACGTTTTGGTTGTCACAAGTAACAAACCCCTTTATAATTGATAACTGAAGTATTTAAACCTCGGGTCGTCTTCTCAAGGAACTGTAGGGAAATATGTTCTTATTATTGGTTATGAGTCTTGTAAATTAGGGGTTTTGAAAGTAAAGAAGCAGTATGTTAAATGATAAGAAGAATAAAATAAATAAATAACTATAAAATAAACTCTTGGCAAGGTATGAGGAATTGGAAGTCCTATCCTAGTTATCCTTATCAATTGTAATGAGAATTGGATTTTTCTCCCACTTTGTTAACCTCTAACTATGAAGGTAAGTTAAGTGGATGAATTAATTTTTGATTCCTCAAGTCCTAGTCTTTCCTTGGAAAAGGCTAGAGTTATTGGAACTCGAATTAATTCTTGAAGAATTCCAATTTTCAATGAACAATGAGTTTGATAACTCAAGTGTCTCCAATGACTCAACCAAAGCAAAAAGGGAAAAATCTAAATTATTTATATAAATAAAAGAAAGCAATCATAATTCTGAAATACCTCAAATTATATCAAATAAAAAGAATCCTTAACATGGATAGTTCATAAGCCAATTAGGCAACATAACTAATACAAGCATTAAAGCATCTGAAAGTAAAAAAGAAATATAAAATAAAAGGAATATTGAACCTGTGACTGAAGATGAGTTGAACTAAACTAATAGAAATCCTAAAATCCTAATCCTAAGAGAGAGGAGAGAACCTCTCTCTCTAAAAACTACATCTAAATCCTAAAACTGTGAATATGAAAGCTTATTCTTATGAATGAATGGATTCTCCCACTTTATAGCCTCTAATCTGTGTTTTCTGGGCCGAAAACTGGGTCGAAAACAGCCCAGAATTCGTTGGTTGCGAATTCAAACACGCTGATTTTTTGTCACTGCGACGCGTCCGCGTGGAGCACGTGTTCGCGTCACCTATCCTTAGGGCAACTATAGCATATTATATATCAAATCGAAGCCCCGGATGTTAGCTTTCCAACTCAACTGAAACCGCGTCGTTTGGATCTCTGCAGCTAAAGTTATAGCCGTTTGAGTGTGAAGAGGTCAGGCTGGACAGCATAGCAATTTCTTCAACTTCTTGTATTCCTTCCACTTTTGCATGCTTCCTTTCCATCCTCTAAGCCATTCCTGCCCTGTAATCTCTAAAAACACTTAACACACATATGAAGGCATCTAATGGAAATAAGAGAGGATTAAACATAGGGAACTTAAGGCCAAAGAAGCATGTTTTCAATCATAGCACAAAATCAGGAAGGAGAATGTAAAACCATGCAAATAGTATGAATAAGTGGGCAAAGAGTTGATAAAATCCACTCAATTAAGAATAAGATAAACCATAAAATAGTGGTTTATCATAGATACATTTGCATTAGTTGCATCCATATAGGTAATTTGCATTCAATAAATTCCCATTCTCCTATGATTCTTTGGTCTTTCAATCCCTTTTAACATGAGGACATGCTTGGTTTAAGTGTGGGGAGATTTGATGAGCCCCAATCTTAGGGTATATTTTGTGTAGAATTTAGAGGGTTTTATCAACATTCTATCACACTTATCCATGTAAAATGCATAGTTTTATGTTTCCTTCCCAATTTTGCTTGATGACTGAAAACATGCTTTTTAGGCCTTAATTGTGCTATATTTTTATCTCCCTCTATTACCATTCGATGCTGTGATCTATTTGCTGAGTGATTTCAGAGTTTATAAGGGTAGGAATGGTCTAGAAGAGAGGAAGAAAGCACGCATAAGTGGAAGGAGCATGGAAAACGGAACTTTGGAGTATTGGCATCGACGTGCACGCGTGGAAGCTGAATTCTGGAATTGGCACGCAAGCATGGACACATACGCGTGGCTAAACAGAATCTTTATCGACACGTACGCACGCTTGATGTGTACGCGTGGATCGCAAAGACCCATCGACGTGCATGCGTGACCCACGCGTACGCGTGATGCGCACACGTGACCTCCTTAATGAAAAACGTGCCTGGCGATTTCAGAGAAGCTACTGGCCCAATTCTGAGTGGAATTCTGGCGGGAAAAGATTAAAAGAACCAAGGATTGAAGGAGGACACATCTTTTACACACTTTTCTAGTTAGTTACTTTTGGAAGTTACATTTTTAGAGAGAGAAACTCCAACTTCTCTCTAGGTTTTTGGCTTTCTCAATTCCAATTGTACTTGGATCCTTTGGTGAAATCTGAATTTGATTCAAATTTACATTGCTCTAGATTGTAGATCCTCTTCCTCTACTCTCAATTTAGTGTTCTTGATGCTTTAGTATTGTAGATCTTGGATCTAGACCTTGTTACTTTGATTTCTATTAATGCATTGAGGAATTTCATTTTTATTGTTGTTAATTATTTGATTGTTGTTAATTGTTTGCAATAGATAGCTTTAATTCAATTCCTTTCCCCAATTTCATGATGTCTTCCATTATTTCTCACCAAATGCTTGATAAAATGTCAACTATAGCTATGGAGTAGTTCTTCACTCTTGGCTTAGGGGTTGGGTAATTGGAGACACTTGAATTATTAAGGTCTTTTGTTGATTGACAATTGGAAATTACTAATTGATTTGAATGACACTAACTCTAGTCTCTCCCTAGGATTAGACTAGGACTTGTGGACTCAAATTGATTATCTCTACTTGACTTTCCTTCATAGTTAGGGGGTTAACTAAGTGGAGCAATGACCAATTGATGTCACAATTGATGGAGATAATGATGATAGGACTTCTAATTTTCATCCCTTGCTAAGAGCTTTCTTAGTTGTAGTTACTTTCTTGCAATTTATCTTTCATGTTTCTTATCCAAAACCCCAAAAAATGAATGCAACCTAACTAAATGCAACTAAATGTAAGCCAAGAAAGAGACAAGGGTATTAACATTAATCAAAATGTAAACTAACTAAATGCAACTATCTAAATGAATGCAACTACTTGGTCAAAACAAATTAATTCACAAGAAAGCCAATATAAGCATAAGGGTTAAAGGTATTAACAACCAAGCCAAACCACAATTGAATTGAGTTATTGAATGATTTTTGCAAACTTGCAAGAAAAGTAATGATTCTAGGTGAAAACATGTAATTGAGCAATCGAACCCTCACCGGATGTGTATCCGCTCTAATCGCTCAAGTGTCTAGGGGTTAATTCACTCAATTTTCTCCTAATCATGCTTTCCAGGATTTGTTTTTCATCTAACAATCAACAATTATTTTATGCATGCACATAATTATCATGAGGTATTTCCACAAGGTTGTAATGGGGATAGGGTCAAGGTAAAGATGCATATGGTCAAGTGGACTTGAAATTTGAATCCTTGATAAGCTTAAACTTCCCACCTAACCTATATAACAACCTATACAACTTCAAAGCTAACCTAACTACATATTCTTCATTTTTTTCACAAACTCATGCATTCTTTTCTTGATCACAACTCATATGCATTGATTATTATTGAGCTTCACTTTGGAACATTTTGTCCCATTTTTATTACTTTTTTTTCTTTTTCTTTTGATATATATAAATTTTTTTCTTTTTATTTTCTCATTTTTTTCTTTTTGCAATAAGGTATATACAAAAGTATCAATGCATATCGTTTTACATTTAATTAACACATGAGTATATACCCAATTCCCTTTATTTTCAATAAAAATACAAAACTCTCCTTTTTCTCAGCCAATGTCCCAAGTTTTCCCACACTTAAATTATATACACTCACTAGCCTAAGCTAATCAAAGATCCAAATAAGGACATTTATTGTTTTTCGCTTTAAGGCTTGTAATGTGCTAAATTAAGAACAAGTGGGTTTATCGTAGGCTCAAAGTTGGCTAACAATGGAAGATGAAAGGTAAGGCTATTTAGGTAAGTGAGCTAATGAAATGATGGCCTCAATCATATAAATGCATGTCTACACAAAATAATGGACATAAAGAATCAAACAAATCAAGGATTACAATCAAAGAAAGAGAATAATGCACACAAGAAGGAAGGTAAGTGGTTATAAGATGTAACCACACAATTAAGGCTCAAAACTCACAAGCTTGTGTTCTTAGCTCAAAACATATTCCACAATGTATAATTCAAGCAAGTTCGATGAAAAATTTTTACTCAAATCAATTGGGATGTCAATGCCTTATAGTTAAATTCCTTGAAAAATTTTCATTATTTTGACAAAGCTTATTATATATATATATATATATATATATATATATATATATATATATATATATATATATATCAAAATTAAGAAAATACAACTAAAAATCCTAAAAGACCTAAAAATGAAATGCACAAGTGTTGGAATTAGAAATTTGTCACCCAAAACGCTGATTGGTCGGACGACCTCCCCACACTTAAAAGTTTGCACCATCCTCGGTGCATTCAAAGATGAGCAAGGGGGTACGGCGACTTTCTGGATTGCCACCTTCAGCTGGTGGATCAATCGGTTGCTGTGTGTTCTTTCTTCTGCTTCCATTTTAGCTTATAATGACTCATCCTGAAAATAGAAGACAGGATAGTAAGAAAAGTAAATGCAAAAGCAAGGAAGCATAAATTGTTGGAATGAGGTAATAATCACTAGAATTGAGTGAGTGACCCAATGTGCGACATTAAGGAAGACTAGGTGTGTGGATTCTAAATTAGACGCCTTTTAGAGCACACACTCTATCATAAAGAGATATGTCACAATTACAAAAAAAGGAACATGCACTTCACTCATTCTAATGTGCTTGAGATGCTCTAAACTTGTGGGTTAAGACAACCAAACAAGCAATGAAGAAGCATGAAAGCATTCAAGCCAAAAATATAATGGATGCATATGATCAAGAAACACAATGCATTAAGATAAATGCATAACATCCATCAAGAGATTGCCTAATCAAAGAAAAGAATTCAAATCACATGGTGGCCAAATCATGCAATTCAAAAGGATTAAGAAGCTTGAAGGCAATGTCATTCACTTGGTGTTCACAAACATTAAGCATGAAAATTTTAAAACTAACCTCAACAAAGAATCCAACAACGAATAACAACAATGATTATGCTAAAATAGCATTCAGTTAGTAATAAGCAGCAATATATAGTAAACAAAATCAATAATCCAACACTTATTATGAAAAACAAAAAATG
Organism: Arachis ipaensis; assembly: GCF_059453495.1. Lineage (NCBI taxonomy): Eukaryota > Viridiplantae > Streptophyta > Magnoliopsida > Fabales > Fabaceae > Arachis > Arachis ipaensis. Next base: position 66,188,128 of record NC_142443.1, read on the forward strand.
GATGAAAATTAAACTAACTAAACAACTAATAAACTAAAAGAAATGGTTATAAATGGTGTTTGGTAGTGTTGGATGATGGGTGAGAGAAGGGAAGAAGAGAAGAGAAGAGAAGAAGGAGAGAAATGAAAAGAAGAGAAGAAAAGAAGGTGATGAGAGAAGGCTATCCACGCGTGCGCGTGGGATGGTGAAATGGGTGCAACGCGTACGTGTGGGTCACGCGTACGTGTGGTAGCTTATTCAGAGAAGTGCGACGCATACGCGTGAGTTGCGCGTACGCGTGAGTGAAGGCACAAAGTTGGCACATTTCACGTATAACTCTCGGGTTTTTGGCTGGGAGGTGAAAATTTGGGATCCATGCGTACGTGTGGATGGTCAAAAAAGCTCTGCTCACGCATACGCATGGGTTGGTGCTTTGTTTTTCAAAATTTTTCCATGTTCTTGCACCAAACCAAGCATTCCAAACCTCCAAACAGCTACCAAAACACCATAAGACCTTAATTAACATACCAAACTACCAACTAAACTCAACAAACTAAACAAAGCATGAAATTTAACTAATCACCAATATTTACAAAAGAGAAAAATGAAAAGATATTACCATGGTGGGGTGTCTCCTACCTAGCACTTTTATTTATTGTCCTTAAGTTGGACTTATGGAGAGCTCCTTATCAAGGTGGCTTGTGCATGAAGCATTCTTGAACATCCACCAATGCTTGAGTCTCCAATAAGCTCCATTATTTAAAATTAATGCCTTCAAGCTTTGATGGAGTTCTTCACAAACTATGAGCTCCCAAAATTGATTCTCCTTGTGCGATCCGGGATCCCACACTTTGTTTTGACACCTGTCCTTAAATTGATCATCATTAGTCCATCCGGGTGGCAAGCAAGATGAATTCTCAGTGAAGTGACCAAACATCCTCCTAGACCCAAGCAATCTAGCTCTACACCAACCTTTGCTATTAAGCCTTGAACATGTAACCATCATGGACTTTGATTTACAATGCCAACCACTAACCATCTCCCTTTTGCTCTTAAAGCCACAAAGAACTCTAAGTTGCCCATCCATCTCTAGCAAACCATATTCAAGTGGGCTAATTAAGCTTAGAGATGAGAGATTTACCCACTTGAATGAAAAAATGGATGGTGATGGCTTGGGGAGAGGTATTTCCGATGGACTTGCAAGCTCCACTCTCTTATGTTCTTCTTTGATTACCTCCACCTGTTTACAAACTTCTTCAATTTCAATCGTTTGTTCATCAATTTCATCTAACTCTTCTTCGTCACTCAAATCATAAATGGAAGGATGAGAGAAATCTACCTCCACTTTGCTTTTTAATTCACCGGGAGAAGGTTCTTCAAGTTCAAAGGATTCACTACCAAGAAGGTTTGATGTTTGATCTTCATCACCAAGGGAACTCAATGCTTGATTCATTCCTTCCAATTCTTCATGCAAAAATTGTTTTGGAGGTTGTGCACTCTCCTCCTCAACATCAAATTCAATCTTCTTAGAGGGATTTTCTATAACTTTAGATTCCCATGGAGGTTCCGCATCTCCTAAGTCTTCAACCACTTCTTCCTCTTCTTTAACAATCATAGGTTCCTCCAATTGTTCTAACACAAAGTAACACCCCTCATTTTCCACCGGAGTTTCCAATCTCTCCTTCATGCTATTCTCTTCATTTGATTCTCCACATGTAGCCATGGGAGTTCCTTGAGTGTTCAAGCATCGGAAGGCCAATTGGTTTACCACCTCGATCAAGGTGGTCGTGGATTCTAGTACCTCCCTTTGCATTTCTCTTTGTAGAATCATCCATAGGGGCTTAGGGTGGATAAGAGGGTTCATTATTTTAGAGAAAGGGTTCATAATAGGAAGGTGGTTCTTCTTGGTAAAAATATAGAGGTGGTGTATATAAAATATATGGTTCTTAGGAGTATTGATGTTGGAATTATGGTGGCTCTAAGAATTTTCTAACATAATGGTCACAAGGATGAGGTAAGGGTGATTAGTTATATGATGGATAAGGGTCATAGGAAGGTGTTTGGTAAAAAGGGGCTTGTGAGTATGGTTGAGGGCTATGTTGAGGATGAGGCTCATAGGCATGTGGTGGTTGTTGACAAGTACAATAAGGACTACCACATCCATTAGATTGATATGCATAAGGAGTGGAATTATACCTACACGAAACCAGGGGAGGTTGTTGCCATGAAGGTTGGGCATATGCTTGAGGCTCCTCCCATCTTTGATTGTTCCATTCTTGATGCACATTCTCATTGTAATCTCCACTTCCTACAACATAGTTTGAACCAAACTCATAGCCAAAAGGATGAGAATTCATGATAGCAAGACAAAAACAAAAAGCACAAAAACAAGAAGATAAAATCTAACTACTAACTCAAACAAGTAAACAACAAAAGAGCAAACTATTCACAATATTTACATATATACAATAACCAATAACAAGCACACATTTGCAACATCCCGGCAACGGCGCCATTTTGATGAGCTGAATTTTATCGGTATAGAATTTTCCAATAGAATTATGTCGTGAGTATAGTCTAAACCAACAAACTATAACACATCAAACATAAAAAATGTGTGTCCACAATTCAAAATCAATAACCAAGAGTAATAGTCTCGGGTCGTTCTCCCTAGGAGTTGCCCTAAGGTGCACATCATTGGTTAGGAGTTCTCTTTGGTGTTTGAGGTTGAATGCAAGAAATGTAAACAAGCTTGCATAAAAGCAATGAACAATTAACAAGTAAGTCAATGGACACAAGAAATTGAACTAAACAAGTGTGAATGACAATCAATCAATGTAAAAGCCTTCGCTAGGGTTGGGAATTGGAATTCCTATCATCATTATCTCCATCAATTGTGACATCAATTGGTCATTGCTCCACTTAGTTAACCCCCTAACTATGAAGGAAAGTCAAGTAGAGATAATCAATTTAAGTCCATAAGTCCTAGTCTAATCCTAGGGAGAGACTAGAGTTAGTGTCATTCAAATCAATTAGCAATTTCCAATTGTCAATCAACAAAAGACCTTAATAATTCAAGTGTCTCCAATTACCCAACCCCTAAGCCAAGAGTGAAGAACTAATCCATAGCTATAGTTGAAATTTTATCAAGCATTTGGTGAGCAATAATGGAAGACATCATGAAATTGGGGAAAGGAATTGAATTAAAGCTATCTATTGCAAACAATTAACAACAATCAAACAATTAACAACAATGAAAATAAAATTCCTCAATGCATTAATAGAAATCAAAGTAACAAGGTCTAGATCCAAGATCTACAATACTAAAGCATCAAGAATACTAAATTGAGAGTAGAGGAAGAGGATCTACAATCTAGAGCAATGTAAATTTGAATCAAATTCAGATCTCACCAAAGGATCCAAGTACAATTGGAATTGAGAAAGCCAAAAACCTAGAGAGAAGTTGGAGTTTCTCTCTTTAAAAATGTAACTTCCAAAAGTAACTAACTAGAAAAGTGTGTAAAAGATGTGTCCTCCTTCAATACTTGTTTCTTTTCATCTTTTCCCGCCAGAATTCCATTCAGAATTGGGCCAGGAGCTTTTCTGAAATCGCCACGCACGTTTTCATTAAGGAGATCACATGCGGGCGTCACGGGTACGCGTGGGTCACACGTGCACGTCGATGGGTCTTTGCGATCCACGCGTACGCGTCAAGCGCGTGTACACGTCGATGAAGATTCCGCTTAGCCACACGTATGCGTCCATGCTTGCACGCCAATTCCAGAATTCAGCTTCCACGCGTGCGCGTCGGCTACGCATGCGCGTCAATGCCAATACTCCAAAGCTCCATTTTCCATGCTCCTTCCACTTATGCATGCTTTCTTCCTCTCTTCTAGACCATTCCTACCCCTATAAACTCTGAAATCACTCAACAAACAGATCACGGCATCGAATGGTAATAGAGGGAGATAAAAATATAGCACAATTAAGGCCTAAAAAGCATGTTTTTATTCATCAAGCAAAATTGGGAAGGAAACATAAAACTATGCATTTTACATGGATAAGTGTGATAGAATGTTGATAAAACCCTCTAAATTCTACACAAAATATACCCTAAGATTGGGGCTCATCAAAAAACAACAAAGAAATTCTCAAAGGAAGATTTTTAAGGGAATTTCAGTGAATTGATTCGAAAAATTGCTTTTGAACTTGCTTAAAATGTTTTGTGGAGTATAGGAAAGAGCTAGAACAAGGAACCTTGTGAGTTGTTGAACCTTGATGCGTGGTTGCATATTCAACCACAAACTTTATTCTTGTGTGCTATACTCCTTCTTTGATTGTGATCTTGAATTTGCTTAATTATTTATATCCAATATTTGATGTTTTGAATGCATTTAGCATGATTGAGGCCATCATTTCAATTGAAACTCACTAATTCATATGGCCATACCCTTACATCTATCATCATAGCCAATTTTGAGCTTTTGAATCCCTTTTTGTTCTATGTGTTACCACATCATTATCCCCAAGCAAAAAACCATGAATATAACCTTGGATTGCATCTATGATTAGCTTATGTTGAAGTGTGTGTGTTAATTAAGTGTGGAAAAAAATTTTGGGAGACATAGGTAGTGAATGAAAAATGTTGTTTTAGGTACTTCATTGAAAATATTGGAAAATGAGTGTGCATTCATATGACAATTTGCTTAAACCATATGCAACTAGTTGTTGATAAAGGAAAAGAAGAACAAAACTTTTCATTTATGTATTTATCTTTTTCAAAAAAAAAAAAAACACTAAAAAGGGGACAAAATACCCCAAAATAAAGAAATAACAACAATACATATGTGTTATGACTAAAAAGGGAATGCATGAATGTGTAAAAAAGGAAGTGATGGGTAGTTAGGTTGCATTCTGGTGATTAGGTTAATATAGGTTGTGTGGGTACTTAAACTAATCAAAGATTGAATTTAAAAGTCCACTTAACCATATTAATCCTACCTTGACCCTAGCCCCATTACAACCCTCTAAAGACATCATGATATTTGTGTTCATGCATCAAATACTTGTTGATTGTTAAATGAAGAGCAAATTTTAGAAAGCATGATTAGAGGAGAATTTAGTTATTAAACCCTAAACACTGAGCGATTAGAATGTACACATATCCAGTGAGGGGTTCGATTGCTCAATTCTATTTCTTCACACCTTGTTTATATTGTATTTCAAGTTGCTCAATTATTAACTTGAATCAATTCTTTGGATTATGATTCCATTGCAATTGTGACTCGTTTTAGCCCTATGTGATTATATGCTTGCTTGGGGGTTTGGTTGTTTGTTTTTGCCAATTTCATAGGATATTATGGTATAGATATAAGTGGACACCATGCATGCATTAGTATAGTTGCATGCACAAGAGTAGTTCAATTTAATAACTTGTTCACCCCTTCTTTCACTTTTTCATTTTGATTAGCATGAGGACATACTATTGTCTAAGTGTGGGAAAATTGATGAATCCATATTTGATAATAAATTTTCACTTGAATTGAATGGATTTCATCACATAAACTCTCATTTATTCGCTGAAATAGCTTGCCTTTATGATTTTCTTCCAAATTGTACTTAATTGTAAAAACATGCTTTTTAGGCTCCAAAAATGCTAATTTCAGTTCTCTTAAATTCATTCGATGTCTTAATGTCTCTATTAAGTGATTTCAGGTCTCGGGAATCAAGGTTAGATCAGAAGAGATGGAAAAAGGAGAAAGCAAGAGTAGGAAATCATAAAGAAATAAAGATTTTGGATTTCTGCATCCGTGCGTACGCATCATTGAAACTGTGTGTATGCATCCTTCATTTTCCCCTCATCCGCATATGCGGCCCACACTACCCCATACGCGAGAATACTGGCACGTGCCTCATGAGTGAAAACACACTGGGGGCGATTTCTGAGCTCCTTTTGGCCCAGTTTCAAGCCCAATTCAAAGATTAGAGGCTGGGGGTGAAGCAAGCTTGGAGACAACAATCCATTAGTTAGATTTTTACATAGTTTTGAGTTTTAGAGAGAGAAACTCCTCATTCTGTCTAGGTTTTAGTGTTTCTTGTTCATTTTCACTTCAATCCATGGATTAGACTCTTGTTAATTTCAATTTTTATTACTTTTGTAGTGAAAGGTTGCGAGATATTGTGTTTAACTGGAGTCTTTATAAATTCAAATATGAATTCGGATTTTGGGTAATTAACAATGGTTTTCGAAAAGGTTTGGATTTTTGGATGATAACAGTTGGTTTTCAAAAAGATTCATAAGACGAGCAATGATTACTGCAATCGTAAAATAGTTTTCTTTTAAATATCCTCTTATGACAATTCTTAAAAACCTCTTACTAAGAACCCTTTCGAGGACGATGTTCTCACCTCCTACAGATTTTATTTTCAAAAAAATGGACGAAGAAGCTTGTGAGTTGTGAAGAGATCTTTACGTTTTTGCTTATACGATATTGTTGTACGAGCTTAGTTTTTACTTTTCCCTCGCTCTTGTTATTATTGTATTTTTGAAAGAGGGATAGGATTTGTAATCATATGTATATTTGTATGTTACTCGTATAAGAAGTTTTGTTTATATTTATATGTTTGTGTGTTTTCAACAAAAGAGTATTTCCGATTTTTTCAAAGAAAATAGCAATATAACTTCGAGTCAAAGGCTCCTATTTTATTGTAAAGCTCTAAAACATAATACATTTCTTTTCTTAATAAATCAAAATCAAATAATATAATCCTTAAAATCAAACTTTCTAAACAACTCTTCAAACCAAAACTCCAATTTTTATAAAAATTTTGGCAGCATCTCCTCTAAAATACGGACTTTGCCACCCTTCGAGGGTCCCAACCAAACAATTTCCAATCTTCAAAATCATTTCTGATAAATCAAACAAAATCAATTCCAATATCTCAAATCAATTCCAATTCTCAAAATCATTTCAAATAAATCAAATAAAACCAATTCCAATATTTCAGTCAATTCCAACTCAACTCAAGGAAATCAACAAAAATTCAGAATTCGAATCAATCAATCCAGTAAATCACAATAATTCAATCATTCATTCAAATCAACTCAATTCAATGCATAAGATCTCTTCACAAACTTCTTCGTCCGTTTTTTGAAAATAGAATCTGTAGGGGGTGAGAACATCGTCCTCGAAAGGGTTCTCAATAAGGGGTTTTTAAGAATTGTCATAAGAGTATATTTAAAAGAAAATTGTTTTACGATTGCAGTGATCATCGCTCATCTTATGAATCTTTTTGAAAACCAACTGTTATCATCCAAAATGCCAAACCTTTTTCGAAAATCATAGTACAATTTCGAGTTAAAGGCTCCTATTTTATTATTAAGTATATGAAGTCATCGTAATATTCTTGGTATCCGGGTGGCGTAGTTGGATGTGTTACGTTCTGATAGTGATGTTACAGTTTCCATTTTTGTTTCTCACTCTAAGACGTTCGACAGTGCTAGTTACAGCTATCGCAGCCTTGCGCACAGCTTCATCTACAATGTTCATTGTAGCCATGAACGTTTTCTGATCCCTCTCTCGGTTATCATTAGAGGTTCCTTCCTATGTGTTACGTCACCGTGGACTCATCGTGGTCCTATTCACACCAAACAATCATTATTAAGGTGATCAGTCTTAACACTTCAAGTCAAGTGTGAACATTTTCAAAATAAAAATACAGAAATAATCATGCAATATATATCACTGAGATATCCTATAAGCATGAGACACACAACAGAGTATGCAATGAAGCATAGTCAGTCCACTCCCCAAGCTCTACTAGAAATGACTTGCTCTGATACCAAATTGTAATGACCCAATTTTTTGTATGTCATGATCATACTAGATACCGAGCACCACCAATTTGCTTTCATTAACTTTAACTATTATTTATTATATGAGTCTGATTCATCGTTAAAATGTTGTTATATTGTGGGGTAATTTTTTTTAAAACATTTGGATTAATAAATGGAATTATTCACAAACAATTCGCAAATAATAACAGATAAAACAGTTATAAACAACCACACTTATATATATCTCAAGCAGTTAACAACATTCAGTTATCCAGCCTTTATTAGAGTATATATCTTAGTTAGAACACCCTTATATAAAGCTAGATAATAACTATATATATATAGGGGAAGGTATCTGATAATATTTATAAAGAATATTTTTCACCAGATTTTTATTACAAGTCTTCTTGATAAACTAAAAAGTTTTATAGTTAAAACTTTGAAGTAGCAGTAAAAACTGTTAATACCCTGGTCAGCCCAGATCGTGGTCCCGGTTGTAAGTCCTAGTGAGGCAGTGAATCCGTTGGTTAACGAGGGTAGTCCCGTAACTCACAAAGCTTTAACCATAAAATGGCTAGTTTATTGAGAACGATGAGTAGTTTAAATCTAGGGAAAAATAATTATTTAGTAGTAAAAACAGATAATGATGAAGCATCCACCTCTGGAACTAAAAATGAATTAGAAATAGCTAAGTTAGGAGAAAATTTTCATAATTGGAATATACCTATAATAGATAAAGATAAAGTATATAAAAAGAGAAACTTCTGGGAAGGAAGAAATTATGAAATTCATATGTTAGAATATTGTAAACCAGGAACAAGTAATAATAAGACTATTACCATATTAGAAAAAGATAAGCTGAAAGAACATAGTAGCAAAGGATACAACTTCATCCATATAGGATTAATACAAGTAGCCATAAAACCTAATTTTAGAATAGGAATAAATCTTCCTATATTATTGACTTTAAGAGATACCAGATTTCAAAATTTTAGTGATTCATTAATAGGAATATTAGAAAGTAATTGTCACGATGGACCAGTTTTTTTTTAATTGTTACCCGAATTATGCTATGAATTTAAAAAATGAGTACACCTGGAAAGCCTTAAAATTGTAGGTACGATCTGATGAGAAAATTATAAATGAGAAATATGATCCATTTGAAATAATCTATAGAATTTATTATAAAATTACTAAGGTTAATTATGACTTTAAAGCATTAAAACAATCCTCAAAAGAAGAAACGATAATTATACATGCGAATCTAAAAAGATCTAATATACAAACACCTAGGAGGTTAAGACATGAAGAATTAAAAAGCAGAATGCCTGAAAAATGGATGATACCTGATATTATCGAAGAACCATAAATAGAAAACACCAGAGTAAGAGAAATAATAATAGAAGGACCGAATATTAGAATTAGGATGAATAGATCCCAATCATTAAGAATTCCCGATAATGTTGAAACTATTAGTCATAGAAATTCTATAGATAATTTATCAATAGGAAATATGGATAATATTATAGGAATTAATAATGCAAGGCCTCATATAGCCACTCCTGTATATAAATCACCTTTAGAATTCGATCCAATGGAATCACAAGTATTATCAGTAATTATCAAGGAAGAACCATTTGAGATTGATAAAGAATGGATAAGACAAGATTTTAATGCTGATTATAATAAATCATTATGAGATTGGTATTTTACCAGTTATTCCGTAGATGAAGTTATTAAACTAAGAGAACTATTTTATGATTTCATGAAAGAAAATAGAATTAATTTATACTTCTTTGACTGGTATGCTAATTATTACTCTGAAAACAATAAGAAATTATGTCCTTTAACAAAACCAACGGTTGTATGGAAAACTAGTTCAGGACAATAGTAGAATCTGAATATCCTCCTAAAAAAACTATTAAAATACCAGTTGGAAAAGATTTAGAAGTTGAAGCAACACCCTATAAAGATAGCAATTCAGAAGGAAACATAGAAAAAAGGGATATTAAGAAATTACATCAACAATTAAACTTTACTAATACCATGCTAGACATAATGAAAAATCAATTAGAAAGAATGGAAAATATGAAAAAACCATTAAGGTAGAAAAACCTATATATAAATTACAAAGCTTAGATGATATTAGTTTAAAATCTAAAATAGAAGGCAGAAGTTGAATAATTAAAAGAAAAACTTAGAAGTATTAGTTTGGAAAAAATGACAATTAATACATTAAAAAGGGAAAAAATTAGAAATAAATAAAATATCCCATAAAAGAGATTATCCTAAAACAAGAAATTATTATTCTAGACCATCACCAGTAGATGTAGGCTTAGAAGAAAGAACACAATTAGTACAAAATAGTTTCACAGGGATTTACAGGACCAAATGTGTAATATGACTATGGCTGCAACTGCTTATAAGATGAGAAAAGCTTCCGATAAAGAAGCATCAATTATGTTAACCCAGGGATTTACAGGACAATTAAAAGGTTGGTGGAATAATTTTCTCGGCATCCAAGAAAAAAATTAATTATTAATAGCATTAAACAAGAAGATCAATCACTAGATGCTACATCCACATTAATATATACCATTATTAAGAACTTTGTAGGAGATCCAAGTACTTTTAAAGATAGGATAGGAACCCAATTAATGAATTTAAGACGTCCAACCATGTCTGATTATAGATGGTATAAAGATGTCTTTATGTCAAAAATTATGATAAGAGATGATGCACATGCACCTTTCTGGAAAGAAACATTTGTAGCAGCCTTACCAAAATTATTCTCTAAAAAAGTATTACAAAAACTACAAATATAGTTTGGGACCCAGATTCCCTATAGCTCATTAACTTTTGGACAATTGCATAATATAATAGTACAAACAGGCATCGAAGTATGCACAGATACCAAGATACAACAAAAAATGAAACCAGAAACTATCACATGGAAAAGAGAATTGGGAACGTTTTGTTATCAATATGGAATAACACCAGAAAAAGCACACAGTGGTCAACATAAAATTAAAAAGAAAAAATTCTATAAAAAACCTAAATATAATATACATAAACCTCTTTATTATGAACAAAAACATTATAAAAAATTCTATAAAACCCCTAAAGGAAAACCTAAATCTTCTAATAAGAAAAAGCAAGTAACATATTGGAAATGTAAAAAACAAGGACATTATGCTAATAAGTGTACAATAGAACAGAAAATAAATAAAATAGAAAATAAAGAAATAAAACATGCTTTGACAGCTATATTAATCAATTCAGAATCAAAAGAAGAATCAATTTATGAGGACTCTTCTGAAACTGAAGATTATTTTATACAACAATTAGACCTTACGTCAGAAGAAGGAAGCTCAGAAGAACATATTGAAAAAGATGAGCAGAATAATTGTTTAGGAATAGGATTATGTAATGGTGCACGGAATTGTGATCATACTTTTCACAACTCCAGTACAATTAACCAGCAAGTGCACTGGGTCGTCCAAGTAATAAAACCTTACGCGAGTAAGGGTCGATCCCACAGAGATTGTCGTCTTGAAGCAAGCTATGGTCATCCTGTAAATCTTAGTCAGGTGGATTCAAATGGTTATGAGGTTTTGATAATTAAAAGATAAATAAAACAAAAAATAAAATAAAGATACTTATGTAATTCATTGGTGGGAATTTCAGATAAGTGTTTGGAGATGCTTTGTTGCTTTTAAACCTCTGCTTTCCTATTGTCTTCTTCCATTCATGCATGCTCCCTTCCATGGCAAGCTGTATGATCCTCTCAGTGAAAATGGTCCAAGTACGGTTTCTCCACGGCTAATCAACTGTCAGATTTCTCGTCTCGGATGAAAAATACGAGGTATAGCTACCGCACGGCTAATCATCTGTCAGTTCTCACTTGTGTTGGAATAGGATCTCTCTATCCTTTTGCACACTATCACTGCACCCAACATTCGTGAGTTTGAAGCTCGTCACAGTCATCCCTTCCCAAATCCTACTCGGAATACCACAGACAAGATTTAGACTTTTCAGATCTCAGGAATGCTACCAATTAGTTCTAGCCTCTACCACAAAGGTTCTAATCTCACGGACTCGGTCCGTGGATTAGAGACCCAAGAGATTATACTCTGGCTGTCGTCCAATGACTACGTTGAACATCATGTAAACCGCTTGTGGTTGTCAGGCACGCGGATCTTGGCTAAGCGAGTAACGAAGATAGTGGATGATTGTCACGGGTCACCCCTTCATTCTGACTTAACTAAATTAAGTACAAGAGTATATCTTGGAGAAGAAGTAAGCGTGAATTGAAAGAGAAACACTAGTACTTGCATTAATTCATGAAGAATAGTAGAGCTCTGCTCCTTAATCTATGAGGTGTAGAAACTCCAACGTAGAAAATACATAAGAGAAAAAGATTTAGGCATGGCCGAATGGCCAGCCTCCCAAATATAACATAAAAGTCAAAGATAGATGATTCCAAGCCAAAATATGTATGCGAATACAATAGTAAAAAGTGCTATTTATACTAAAACTAGTTACTAAGGATTACAGAAAATAAGTAGCTAAGTGCAGATAGTGCAGAAATCCACTTCTGGGGCCTACTTGGTGTGTGCTTAGGCTGAGCATTGAGCTTTACATGTGCATAGCCTTTTCTAGAGTTAAACGCCAGCTTGGATGCCAGTTTGGGCGTTTAACTCCAGTTATGGCGTTTTACGCAAGAAAAGGGTCTTTGGCTGGCGTTTAAACACCAGTTTGGGGCATCAAATCTCAGACAAAGTATGGACTGTTATACATTGCTGGAAAGCCCAAGATGTCTACTTTCCAAAGCAATTGAGGGCGCACCAATTGGGCTTCTGTAGCTCTAGAAAATCTACTTCGAGTGCAGGAGGGTCAGAATCCAACACCATCTGCGGTCCTTTCTCAGTCTCTGAATCAGACTTTTGCTCAGATCCCTCAATTTCAGCCAGAAAGTACTTGAAATTATAGAAAAACACACAAACTCATAGTAAAGTCCAAAAATGTGATTTTTGCATAAAAACTAATAAAAATATAATAAAAATTAACTAAAACATACTAAAAACTATGTAAAAACAATGCCAAAAAGGGTATAAATTATCCGCTCATCACAACACCAAACTTAAATTGTTGCTTGTCCCCAAGGAACTAAAAACAAAATAGGATAAAAAAAGAGAAAATACAATAACTTTCAAAAATATTAATGAAGATTAGTTTTAATTAGATGAGCGGGACTAGTAGATTTTTGCCTCTGAACAGTTTTGGCATCTCACTTTATCTTTTGAAGTTCATAATGATTAGAATCCATAGGAACTCAGAATTCAGATAGTGTTATTGATTCTCCTAGTTTAGTGTGTTGATTCTTGAACACAGCTGCTTTATGAGTCTTCGCTGTGACCCTAAGCATTTTGTTTTCCAGTATTACCACCGGATACATAAATGCCACAGACACATAACTAGGTGAATCTTTTCAGATTGTGACTTAGCTTTGCTAGAGTCCCCAGTTAGAGGTGCCCAGAGTTCTTAAGCACAATCTTTTTGCTTTGGACCACGACTTTAACCGCTCAGTCTCAAGCTTTTCACTTGACACCTTCACGCCACAAGCACATGGTTAGGGACAGCTTTATTTAGCCGCTTAGGCCAGGATTTATTCCTTTGGGCCCTCCTATCCATTAATGCTCAAGGCCTTCGATCCTTTTTACCCTTGCCTTTTGGTTTAAAGGGTTATTGGCTTTTTCTGCTTGCTTTGTCTTTTTCTTTCTTTTTCTTTATTTTTTGCCATTTTTTTCGCAAGCTTTGTGTTTTTCACTGCTTTTTCTTGCTTCAAGAATCACTTTCATGATTTTTCAGATTATCAATAACATTTCTCTTTTTTCATTATTCTTTCAAGAGCCAATAATTTTAACATTCATAAACTTCACTATAAAAAATATGCACTGTTCAAGCATTCATTCATAAAACAAAAAGTATTGCCACCACATCAAAATAATTAAACTATTTTCAGGATAGAATTCGAAATTCATGCACTTCTTTTTCTTTTTTAGAAAATATTTTTCATTTAAGAAAGGTGAAAGATTCATGGAACATTCATAGCTTTAAGACATAGACTCTAAACACTAATGATCATGTAATAAAGACACAAATATAGACAAAACATAAAGCATAAAAACCGAAAACAGAAAAAAATAAGAACAAGAAAATTAAAGAACGGGTCCACCTTAGTGACGGCGGCTAGCTCTTCCTCTTGAAGATCCTATGGAGTGCTTTAGCTCCTCAATATCTCTTCCTTGCCTTTGTTGCTCCTCTCTCATGGCTCTTTGGTCCTTTCTGATTTCATGGAGGATAATGGAATGCTCTTGTTGAGGTCCATGAGTGGGCTCTCTTGTTTGCTCCATCCTCTTTCTAGTGATGGGCTTTTGAGATGACTTTCTCCATCTTCCATGACTCAGAGGTGGAAGCAATTGCCTTCCCTTTCCTCTTTCTAGAGGTTTCTCCGGCCTTAGGTGCCATTAGTGGTTATGGAAAAACAAAAAGCAGAGCTTTTTCCCACACCAAACTTAAAAGGTTTGCTCGTCCTCGAGCAAAAGAAGAAAGAAAGGAGGAGAATAAGAAGAAATAGAGGGGATAGAGGGGTGTTTTGGATTCGGACAAGGGGGGTTTAAGTGTTTATGAAGTGTGAAATTGAAGGTGGTAAGGAGGGATATTTATAGGGTAAGAGAGAGAGGGAATTCGTGTAAGAGGGGGTTGGGTTTGGGAGGGAAATGTTTTGAATTTGAATGGTGAGATAGGTGGGGTTTTATGATGGGTTTTTGGGGAACAGTGGATGGATGTGAGTGGTGAAGTGATTATGGGGAAGAGGATAGGACTTGATAGGTGAACGGTATTTAGGGAAGAATGTTATGGAAAGGTGTGAAGAGGAGAGAGAGTGAGTTGGGGTAGATGGAGATCCTGTGGGATCCACAGATCCTGAGGTGTTAAGGAATTCTGCTCCCTATACCTTTCTGGCGTTTAAACACCCTCTGTGTGCCATTTCTGGCATTTAACGCCATCTCTGCTACCTTTTCTGGCGTTAAATGCCAACCAGACACCCTTTTCTGGCGTTAAACGCAGTCTGTCTACCATTTTTGGCGTTTAACGCCAACCAAACAGCCAGACACCCTTTTTTGGCGTTAAACGCCAGTCTGTCTGCCAATTATAGCGTTTAACGCCCAGAATGCTGCCAGACTGGGCGTTAAACGCCCATTCTGCTATCCTTACTGGCGTTTAAACGCCAGTAAGCCTGTCCTCCAGAGTGTGCTATTTTTTATGCTATTTTTTATTCTGCTTTTAATTCTGCAGCTGTTTTTGTTACTTCACATGATCATCTACCTAAAGAAAACATAACATGACAATGAAAAACAAATGTCTATAAAAATAAATATAATTAAATAACATTGGGTTGCCTCCCATTAAGTGCTTCTTTAATGTCAATAGCTTGATAGTGAGTTCTTAGAGAGCTTCACAGAGACTCGGAGCTTAATGGTGGCCTCCCAACACCAAACTTAGAAGTTGAGTGTGGGGGCTCTGTTTGACTCTGTATTGAGAGAAGCTTTTCATGCTTCCTCTCCATGGTTACAAAAGAAGATCCTTGAGCCTTAAACACAAGGTAGTCCTCATTCAATTGAAGGACTAACTCTCCTCTGTCCACATCAATCACAGCTCTTGCTGTGGCTAGGAAGGGTCTTCCAAAGATGATGGATTCATCCTCATCCTTCCCAGTGTCTAGGATTATGAAATCAGCAGGGATGTACAGGCCTTCAGCCTTCACTAAGACATCCTCTACAAGTCCATAAGCCTGTTTCATTGATTTGTCTACCATCTCTAGTGAGATTCTTGTAGCTTGTACCTCAAAGATCCACAGTTTCTCCATTACAGAGAGTGGCATGAGGTTTATTCCTGACCCCAGGTCACACATAGCCTTTTCAAAGGTCATGGTGCCTATGGTACAAGGTATTAAGAACTTTCTGGGGTCCAGTTTCTTCTGAGGTAATTTCAGTTGAACCAAAGCATTCAGTTCATTGATGAGCAATGGAGGTTCATCCTCCCAAGTCTCATTACCAAATAACTTGGCATTCATCTTCATGATTGCTCCTAGATACCGAGCAACTTTTTCTTCAACAATATCTTCATCTTCTTCAGAGGATGAATCTTCATCAGAGCCCATGAACTGAAGCATTAAGTTCCATGGAATCTCTATGGTCTCTATATGAGCCTCAGAGTCCTTTGGTTTCTCAATAGGGAACTCCTTATTGGTTAGTGGACTTCCATTGAGGTCTTTCTCACTAGAAATCACTGCCTCTTCCTCCTCCATAGGTTCGGCCACTTTGGTTATATTAATGGCCTTGCACTCTCTCTTGGGATTCTCTTCTGTATTGCTTGAGAGAGTACTAGGAGGAGTTTCAGTAACTCTTTTACTCAGCTGACCCACTTGTGCCTCCAAATTTCTGATGGAGGACCTTGTTTCAGTCATAAAACTGAGAGTGGTCTTAGATAGATCAGAGACTATGGTTGCTAAGTCAGAGAGGCTCTGCCTAGAATTCTCTGTCTGTTGCTGAGAAGATGATGGAAAAGGCTTGCTATTGCCAAACCTATTTCCCCCACCATTATTATTATTAAAGCCTTGTTGAGGCTTCTGTTGATCCTTCCATGAGAAATTTGGATGATTTCTCCATGAAGGATTATAGGTGTTTCCATAGGATTCTCCCATGTAATTCACCTCTTCCATTATAGGATTCTCAGGGTCATAAGTTTCTCCTTCAGAGGAGGCTTCTTTAGTACTGTCGGATGTAGCTTGCATTCTAGTCAGATTCTGAGAAATATTGACTTGCTGAGCCAATATTTTGTTCTGAGCCAATATGGCATTCAGAGTATCAAACTCAAGAACTCCTTTCTTCTGAGTCATCCCATTATTCACATGATTTCTTTTAGAAGTATACATGAACTGGTTATTTGCAACCATCTCAATGAGTTCCTGGGCTTCTACAGGTGTTTTCTTCAAATGAAGAGATCCACCAGCAGAGTGGTCCAATGACATCTTGGACAATTCAAACAGACCATCATAGAATATACATAAGATGCTCCATTCTGAAAGCATGTCAAAAGGACACCTTCTGATCAATTGCTTGTATCTTTTCCAAGCTTCATAGAGGGATTCACCTTCCTTCTATCTAAAGGTTTGGACTTCCACTCTAAGCTTGCTCAACTTTTGAGGTGGAAAGAATTTGGCCAAGAAAGCATTGACTAACTTTTCCCAAGAGTTCAGGCTTTCTTTAGGTTGTGAGTCCAACCATATCCTAGCTCTGTCTCTTACAGCAAAGGGGAAAAGCATAAGTCTGTAGACCTCAGGATTAACCCCATTGGTCTTAACAGTGTCACAGATTTGCAAGAATTCAGCTAAGAACTGATGAGGATCTTCCAATGGAAGTCCATGAAACTTGCAATTCTGCTGCATTAGAGAAACTAATTGAGGCTTAAGCTCAAAGTTGTTTGTTCCAATTGTAGGAATTGAGATGCTTCTTCCATAGAAGTCAGAAGTTGGTGCAGTAAAGTCACCAAGCATCTTCCTTGCATCTCCACCATTGTTGTTGGGTTCGGCTGCCATGTCTACTTTTTTTTCGAAAATTTCTGTAAGGTCCTCTCTGGAGTGTTGTGCTTTAGCTTCTCTTAGCTTCCTCTTCAGAGTCCTTTCAGGTTCAAGATCAGCTTCAACAAGAATGTCTTTATCCCTGTTCCTGATCATATAAAAAAGAAGAGAACAGAAAAGAAGAGGAATCCTCTATGTCACAATATAGAGATTCCTTTATGTGAGTATAAGAATAGAAGAATAGAAGAATGAGGTAGAGAGAGAATGAGAGGAATTCGAACACAGAGAGAGGGAGAGGGTTCGAATTATGAGTAGAAGAGAAGTATTAGTAAATAAATAAAATAAATAGAAAGAGATGAGAGAGAGAGTATTCAAATATTACTTAAAAGAAAAGAAAAATGTTTTTGTTTTTATTTTAATTATAAGTTAGAATTCGAAATTTAAGAAAAGGAATAAAAGCAAATTGAAAGCTAAATAAATTAATTAGTTAAAAAGATTTTTGAAAATTTTGTTAGTTAGTTTTTGAAATTAATGAGAGAGAAAAGTAGTTAGGTGGTTTTGAAAAGGATAAGAAATAGTAAACTTTTTAAAATTAAAACAAACAAGTCAAGTAGTTGGTTGAAAAAAATTTGAAAATAAATTTTGAAAAGATAAGAAGTTAGAAAAAGATTTTGAACTTACAATTTTAAAAAGATATGATTGAAGTTTATTTTGAAAAATAATTAAAAAAGAAATTAAAAAGATTTGATTCTTAAAATTAAAGTTGATGACTTGACTAACAAGAAACTAAAAGATATTATTCTAGAATTTAAAGATTGAACCTTTCTTAACAGGAAAGTAACAAACTTGAAATTTTTTGAATCAAAACATTAATTGTTAGTAAAGTTTTCGAAAATGTGAAATAAAAATAAGAAAAAGATTTTGAAAATTTATTTAAGAAATTCGAAAATGTTAAAAAGAAAAATGAAAAAGATTTGATTTTTGAAAAAGATTTGAAAAGATAAAATTTTTAAATTGAAATTTTGACTTGACTAACAAGAAACATCTAAATTTAAAAAAAAAATTTGACTAAATCAACCCAAATTTCGAAATTTATGAGTAAAATAAGGAAATATATTATTTTGGATTTTTTTTTTTGAATTAATGAAGAAAGAGAAAAACAACAAAATGACACAAGATATAAGAATTTAAGATCAAAACAAATAATGCATGCAAGAACACTTTGAATGTCAAGATGAACACCAACAACACTTTGAAGATTATGATGAACATCAAGAACATATTTTTGAAAATTTTTAAGAAAAGAAACACATGCAAGACACCAAACTTCGAAATTTTTAATGTTTAGACACTATGAGTTCGAAAATGCATATGAAAAACAAAAAAAAAACACAAAACAAGAAAATGTAAAGATCAAACAAAAAAAATCATCAAGAACAACTTGAAGATCATGAAAAACATAATGCATGAATTTTCGAAAATTTTAAGAAAAAAATTAAAAACATGCAATTGACACCAAACTTAAAATTTGACACAAGACTCAAACAGGAAACACAAAATTTTTTTGGTTTTATGATTTTATTTATTTTTTTATATTTTTTGAAAAATTATTTTGGAAAAAGAAAATAGAGAAATTCAAAATTTTTAATAAGAATTACAAGATTCATGCAATGTTAGTCTAAAGCTTCGGTCCGAAAGAATTAGACATGGCCAAATGGCCAGCCAAGCTTTAGCATAACAAATACAGACATGTCCTTTCTACAATGGAAAGTGGAAACCTCAGTCCAAAAGATTAGACATGGCTTAACAGCCAGCCAGGCTTCAACATATCTCATGAAGCTCTAGAATTTATTCTTAAAAATTCTGAAGAAAATTTTTTTTTTCGAAAATAAAAATAAAAAGCTTAAACATAAAATAAAATTACCCAATCTAAGCAACAAGATAAACCGTCAGTTGTCCAAACTCGAACAATCCCCGGCAACGGCGCCAAAAACTTGGTGCACGAAATTGTGATCACACTTTTTACAACTCCGGTACAACTAACCAGCAAGTGCACTGGGTCGTCCAAGTAATAAAACCTTACGCGAGTAAGGGTCGATCCCACAGAGATTGTCGGCTTGAAGCAAGCTATGGTCATCTTGTGAATCTTACTCAGGCAGATTCAAATGGTTATGAGGTTTTGATGATTAAAAGATAAATAAAACATAAATTAAAATAAAGATACTTATGTAATTCATTGGTGGAAATTTCAGATAAGCGTTTGGAGATGCTTTGTTGCTTCTGAACCTCTGCTTTCCTATTGTCTTCTTCCAATCATGCGTGCTTCCTTCCATGGCAAGCTGTATGATCCTCTCAGTGAAAATGGTCCAAGTACGGTTTCTGCACAGCTAATCAACTGTCAGATTTCTCGTATCGGATGAAAAATACCAGGTACAGCTACCGCACGGCTAATCATCTGTCAATTCTCACTTGTGTCGGAGTAGGATCTCTCTATCCTTTTGCACACTGTCACTATGCCCAACATTCGCGAGTTTGAAGCTCGTCACAGTCATCCATTCCCACATCCTACTCGAAATACCACAGACAAGGTTTAGACTTTTCGTATCTCAAAAATGCTGCCAATTGGTTCTAGCCTCTACCACGAAGGTTCTAATCTCACGGACTCGGTCCGTGGATTAGAGACCCAAGAGATTATACTCCCGCTGTCGTCCAATGACTACGTTGGACATCATGTAGATCGCTTGTGGTTGTCAGGCATGCGGATCTTGGCTAAGCGAGTAACGAAGATAGTGGATGATTGTCACGGGTCACCCCTTCATTCTGACTTAACTGAATTAAGTATGAGAGTATATCTTGGAGAAGAAGTAAGCATGAATTGAAAGAGAAACAATAGTACTTGTATTAATTCATGAAGAACAGCAGAGCTCCGCACCTTAATCTATGAGGTTTAGGAACTCCAACGTAGAAAATACATAAGAGAAAAAGGTTTAGGCATGGCCGAATGGCCAGCCTCCCAAATGTAACATAAAAGTGAAAGATAGATGATTCCAAGCCAAAAGATGTATGCGAATACAATAGTAAAAAGTGCTATTTATACGAAAACTAGTTACTAAGGATTACAGAAAATAACTAACTAAGTGCAGATAGTGCAGAAATCCACTTCCGGGGCCCACTTGGTGTGTGCTTGGGCTGAGCATTGAGCTTTACACGTGCATAGGCCTTTTCTAGAGTTAACCGCCAGCTTGGATGCCATTTTGGGCATTTAACTCCAGTTCTGGCGTTTTATGCAAGAAAAGGGTCTCTGGCTGGCGTTTAAACTCCAGTTTGGGCCATCAAATATCAGACAAAGTATAGACTATTAAACATTGATGGAAAGTCCAAGATGTCTACTTTCCAACGCAATTGAGAACGCACTAATTGCACTTCTATGGCTCCAGAAAATCCACTTCGAGTGCAGGAGAGTCAGAATCCAACAGCATCTGCAGTCGTTTCTCAGCCTCTGAATCAGACTTTTGCTCAGATCCCTTAATTTTAGCCAGAAAATTCCTGAAATTACAGAAAAACACACAAACTCATAGTAAAGTCCAAAAATGTTATTTTTTCATAAAAACTAATAAAAATATAATAAAAAGTAACAAAAACATACTAAAAACTATATAAAAATAGTGCCAAAAATGGTATAAATTATCCGCTCATCATGTAACTGTAGCAATTGTGAAAAAATTGTAAATGTTTTGACTAGAGACCAGACTTCTACACTAATAAAAATAATTGATAGGTGATAAACCCCATTTGTAGGGTTTATCTTATGCCTCATTTAAGGGATTTTATCACCTTTTACCCACATTTATTCAATGAAATAGCATGGTTTTGTAAATTCTCCTTTAATTGTGCTTAAGAGTGAACATATGCTTTTTAGGACTTAGAATAGATAAATTTAATTCACCTTAATCCCATTAGATGCCTTGATATATTTTTTAAGTGATTTCAGGTTTAGGAGGCAAAGATTGGATCAAGGGAATGAAGTAAAAGCATGTAAAAATGGAGAACTCATGAAGAAATGAAGGAATCGCAAAAGCTGTCAAGCCGACCTCTTCGTACTTAATCGATCATAACTTGATCTACATAGGTCCAAATGATGCGGTTCTAGTTGCGTTGGAAAGCTAACATCTGGGGCTTCGAAACGATATAAGATTTGCCATAGTTGCTACAAGTATGGTGACGGTACACACACTGTACACGCATGTGTCGTTGCTGTCATATGATCCACTTAAAGCAATATGTGGCCAGCGAATTCTAAAGCCTTGTGGGCCCAATCCAACTCATTTCTGATGCTATTTGACCCAAGGATTGAAGAGGAATGAGACAACTAGTCATTAGTTGAGTTTTATTTTAGTTTTATGATGCTTTAGTTAGTTTTAGAGAGAGAAGCTCTCACTTCTCTCTAGAATTAGAATTAGGTTTTAGATCTAGATCTAGCTCTTCTTCTATCTTCTAATTTTCCTTTTTCTTCCTTAATTGTTCCCTTGTAGTTGTAGAATTCTTCTTCTCTTGTAATTCCTTTGTATTGTTAGTTGTAGTTTATGAACTTTCTTTTGTAGATCTACATTTCTTCTTCAATGCAATTAGTAAGTTCTTTGTTGTTTCATAATTGTTTTCCTTTTCTATTGTTGATCTCTTGTTATTCTAGTTAGATCTCTCTTTAATTCTTGCAATTCATGTTGTTTACTTTTATTGCCTTCTATGTGTTTGTTAAAATGCTTCTTTTAGTTATGAGTTTACTTTTCTACTGTTTTGTCTTTCTATTGTTAATCTCTTACTTTTGTAGTTGTAGATTTCTTTAATTCTTACAATTTACTATGCTTTTCTTTTGTGCCTTCCAAGTATTCGATGAAATGCTTGGTTGGATTTTAGAGTAGATTTTAGTGCTCTTGGCTTGGGAAGGTAACTTAGGAACTCTTGAGCTGCTAATGTCCAAGTGATTGACGGTTGGGAGCCATTAACTCTAGATCTCACTAATTGATTTGGTGTAGAACTAGGACTTATAGTCTTGGATTGACATAGCTCACTTGACTTTCCTTTATTAGTTAGAGGATGACTTAGTGGGGTTGACCCTTGCCAATTCTCATGTTGTAGTTAGTGATTAGGATAGAGATCCTTGACCACCAAACCTTGCTAAGGCCTTTGTTAGTTGTTAGTTTATTTTCATTGCATTTTACATTTCTTGTCTATAATCCCCAAAAACCCCAAATATAACTCATAACCAATAACAAGACACTTTATTGCAATTCCTAGGGAGAACGACCCGAGGTTTAAATACTTCGGTTTATAGATTTTAGGGGTTTGTACTTGTAACAAACAAATTTTTGTATGAAAGGATTATTTGTTAGTTTGGAAACTATACTTGCAACGAGAATTCATGATGGGTGTATGCATGCATGAAATATATGTTGATTGTTAGAAGAAAAATAAATCTTAGAAAGCATGATTAAGGGAGAACTGAGTGAATCAACCCTAAACACTTGAGCGAATAGAGTGCAAACACATCCGATGAGGGTTTGATGCTCAATTAAATGTTTTCACCTATGATCACCATTCTTCATGCAAGTTTGTAAAAATATTTAATAGCTCAATTCAATTGTGGTTTGGCATAATTGTCAATACCCTTAGCCCTTGTGCATATATGTATTCTTGGGAATTGATTTATTTTGACCAAGCAATTGCATTCATATAGATAGATGCATATAGTTTAGGTTGCATTTAGATTAGTTCACATTGAATAAATGTTGATAACCTTTGCTTTCTCTTGGTCTAAGCATGAGGACATGCTTGGTTTAAGTGTGGGGAGGTTGATAAACCCCATTTGTAGGGTTTATCTTATGCCTCATTTAAGGGATTTTATCACCTTTTGCCCACATTTATTCAATGAAATAGCATGATTTTGTAAATTCTCCTTTAATTGTGCTTAAGAGTGAACACATGCTTTTTAGGACTTAGAATAGCTAAATTTAATTCACCTTAATCCCATTAGATGCCTTGATATGTTTTTTAAGTGATTTCAGGTTTAGGAGGCAAAGATTGGATCAAGGGAATGAAGGAAAAGTATGTAAAAATGGAGAACTCATGAAGAAATGAAGGAATCACAAAAGCTGTCAAGCCGACCTCTTCGTACTTAATCGATCATAACTTGAGCTACATAGATCCAAATGATGCAGTTTCAATTGCGTTGAAAAGCTAACATCCGGGGATTCAAAACTCTATAAGATTTGCCATAGTTGCTACAAGTATGGTGACGCGTACGCGCACTGTACGCGCATGCGTCATTGCTGCCATATGATCCACTTAAAGCAATACGTGGCCAGCGAATTCTAAAGCCTTGTGGGCTCAATCCAACTCATTTATGATGCTATTTAACCCAAGGATTGAAGAGGGATGAGACAACTAGTCATTAGTTAAGTTTTATTTTAGTTTTATGATGCTTTAGTTAGTTTTAGAGAGAGAAGCTCTCACTTCTCTCTAGAATTAGGATTAGGTTTTAGATCTAAATCTAGCTCTTCTTCTCTCTTCTAATTTTCCTTTTTCTTCCTTAATTGTTCTCTTGTAGTTGTAGAATTCTTCTTCTCTTGTAATTCATTTGTATTGTTAGTTTTAGTTTATGAACTTTCTTTTGTAGATCTACATTTCTTCTTCAATGCAATTAGTAAGTTCTTTGTTGTTTTCCTTTTCTATTGTTGATCTCTTGTTATTCTAGTTAGATCTCTCTTTAATTCTTGCAATTCATGTTGTTTACTTTTATTGCCTTCTATGTGTTTGTTAAAATGCTTCTTTTAGTTATGAGTTTACTTTTCTATTGTTTTGTCTTTCTATTGTTAATTTCTTACTTTTGTAGTTGTAGATTCCTTTAATTATTGCAATTTACTATGTTTTTCTTTTGTGCCTTCCAAGTGTTTGATGAAATACTTGGTTGGATTTTAGACTATATTTTAGTGCTCTTGACTTGGGAAGGTAACTTAAGAACTCTTGAGTTGCTAATGTCCAAGTGATTGACGGTTGGGAGCCATTAACTCTAGATTTCACTAATTGATTTGATGTAGAGCTAGGACTTATGGTCTTGGATTGACATAACTCACTTGACTTTCTTTTATTAGTTAGAGGATGACTTAGTGGGGTTGACCCTTGCCAATTCTCATGTTGTGGTTAGTGATTAGGATAGAGATCCTTAACCACCAAACCTTTCCAAGGCCTTTGTTAGTTGTTAGTTTATTTTCATTGCATTTTACATTTCTTGTCTATAATCCCCAAAAACCCCAAATATAACTCATAACCAATAACAAGACACTTTATTGCAATGTCTAGGGAGAACGACCCGAGGTTTAAATACTTCGGTTTATAGATTTTAGGGGTTTGTACTTGTGACAGACAAATTTTTGCATTAAAGGATTATTTGTTGGTTTGGAAACTATACTTGCAACGAGAATTCATTTGTGAATTCTAAACCACACGAAAGTCCAATCATCAACAGGTTAGAAGACACTCTATTAAGAGACAAATTCATAAACCAATTAACTGAATTAGTTAAAAAAGAAGAAGAAAGTAAGCAGGAAATAAGACCAATAGAAATAAAGAAAATTTATAATCGGTTTAAAAACCCACAAGAAGAAGTCTCTCTTAATTCTCTTAAAGAAGAGATAAAAAAGTTAAAAATAGAAGGAGAAAATATAATAAAAATCCAAAAATAAACTTTGCAAAATAATATTAGTAAAATAGAAGAGACTAGTAACATAATAATTCCTGAGAATTATATTAACCTAGGTCTAAAAAATTACATAAATATACTAACTTTATTAGTAAGTCAAAAGTGGTTCACTACAATAACCTTAATTGTAGGAGAAGAAAATTTTGATTTCATAGCTATGGTAGATTCAGGAGCAGATGTTAATTGTATACAAGAAGGGTTAATACCTACAAAATTTTATGAAAAAACTACAGAAAAAGTTCTAATGGCAGAAAATGATAGAATGACTATAGACTATAAGTTATCTAAAGCAAAAATTTGTAAAGATCGAGTATGTTTTACCACTACATTCTTTTTGGAAAGAAATATATCTCATCAAGTCATATTAGGAAATCCTTTTACTATATTACTATATCCCTTTAACGTTGAAATCGACGGAATAACTTGTGTACGAATTCCAAATCTTCCTGTTCATTTTGAATTTCTCACTAAATCAAAACAACATGAACTCAATATGTTACAAAATCTATCTACACAAGTTAATATTATAGAAAAAGAAACAAAACAAATTAACTATTTAAACCAAGAAAAAATTTTACAACACCTACCACTCCAAATTAATGTTATAGAAAGAAAAACATGACAAATTAACTATTTAAACCAAGAAGTTATATACAAAATAATAGAAAAACAATTACAAACCCATGAAATACAAAATAAAATAAAAACAATTGAAAAAAAATTAAGAAAGAATTATGTAGCCTAAATCCCAAAACTTTTCAGCATAGAAAATTACATGAGATATCTTTACCATATGAAGATGGGTTTAATGAAAAAAATATACCAACAAGGGAAAAACCAATACATATGAATAAAGAGTATCTAGAATATTGTAAAAAAGAAATATAAGAATATTTGGATAAGGGACTAATAAGGTCTTTGAAATCACCCTGGAGTTGTATAGTTTCTATGTGATAAAAGCATATGAAATAGAAAGAGGCACTCCAAAATTAGTTATCAATTATAAATCTCTTAACAAAGTAATAAAATGGGTTAGGTATCCTTTAACAAACAAAAGTGATTTAATTAAAAGATTAAACAAAGCAAATATCTTTTCAAAATTTGATTTGAAATCAGGATATTATCAGATTGCAGTAAAAGAGGAAGATAGATATAAAACAGCTTTTATAGTATCCTTTGGACATTATGAATGGAATGTAATGCCCCAAGGATTAAAAAATGCTCCAAGCGAATTCCAAGAAATAATGAATAATATATTTTACCCGCATATAGAATTTACTATAGTATATGTTGATGACGTATTAGTATACTCAAAAGGAATAAAGTAATATATATATCATTTAGAAAAATTTATGGATATTATAAAAGAACAAAGATTAGTTTTATCAGAAAAGAAAATGAAAATTTTTTTAACTAAAGTAAGGTTTTTACGATAAGGAACTATAGTACCTATTAAAAGAGCCATTGAATTTGCAGATAAATTTCCAAATGAAATAACTGACAAAAAACAACTACAAAGATTTTCGGGATATTTAAATTATGTAGCAGAATTCTTACCCGGAATAAGAGTCACATGCGAGCCTCTTTATAAGAGATTAAGAAAAAATCTACCTCCATGGACAAAAGAAATGACTTCTATAATAATAAAGATAAAGAACATAATAAAGGAAATACCTTGTATAAGTATACTAGATCCATTGGCTAAATTAATAGTAGAAACAGATGTGTCAGAATTAGGATATAGAGGAATTCTTAAACAAATACCTCCTAATAGCTCAAAAGAACAAATAGTAAAATATCATTCAGGAATTTGGAACCAGGCTCAAAAGAATTATCCAATAGTAAAAAAAGAAATACTTGCCATAGTATTATCTATTTCAAAATTTCAAGAAGATTTATTTAATAAAACATTTTTAATAAGAACTTATTGTAAAGCGGCCCCAAGTGTTTTAGAAAATGATGTCAAAAATCTGGTTTTAAAACAAATATTTGCAAGGTGGCAAGCTATTCTATCATGTTTCGATTTTACTATTGAACATATAAAAGGAGAACTAAATTCACTCCCTGACTTTCTTACTATAGAATTTTTGCAGGGAAAGAATGGATCAAAAACCAGCCTCTAGTGAAGATTATGGTCAACCTTTTCATCAAATAAAAGAAAGAAAATTACCTATTACTCCTGTACCAGCAAAATCATTATCATTAAGACCAATGACTATGTCACAGGTTGTAAAAGCATCATCATCATCATCACCTTCTAAGAGCTCTTTAATTACTACTAATAATAAATTCACATTATTGCAACCATCAGACCTCTATAACACTCAGTCCTTGAAAGAACAATTTTCTTACTATGAAAAACCCAATCCTATCATAATATTAAACATAAAAAAGAGTGGTTCAAAAAAGATAGGAAAACCCTATACAAGACTATTTTCCCAAATATTTTCCATTATATTCCTATTAACCCACAAAAAACCCAAAAATTCTATGAATTCATATTGGTAGATACAGGATCCATCGAATTAACACATTATAGAGATTCCAACACCAAACAGCCCATTTATTCAAAAATAAAAATCATAAAAATATTATCTCTACAAGAGTGGGAATTACCCCCATATCAGTCTAAAAGCTTCTCTTTAAAATTTGAACCTAAGAGATATACCTATTATGATTATCAAAAAGCATGGAATCATATCTTATTTCTATCACCAACTCCCCATTCTTGGTTCATTTAGTTTAGAAAGGGGATATCATTGTAATTTCCCAAATAGTTCCAATCATGGTTCCATAATTTTGGACCGATAGAAGGCTTCTTCTCAAAAGAAGCCAGCCTGGCGTATGAATATTTTAAAAGCAAGTCATCATTCTTACAAGAGTACAAATTCATTTCATTTATAGCAGCTATGGGAATAAGCTGGATTATGACTTGGGAATATGATTCAACAGCATATGAAGAATGTCCAGCATATAATATTTGGTAAGAGTAATAAAAATAAAGTGGTGGAACAAATATGATATAAATTTGCTAAGAAAAGCAACAATTGATCAATGGTTAACAACATCACAAAAGCATCCAGCAATAACAGCCTCAAGCACCACCAATGAGCAAATAGCTTATAAAAAAGAGACCCAATTCTTAGCACAGAAGCAACAAATTATGGCAGCCCTAGCGGCGACAACCTCAGAGGAAGATATCCAAAGCTCTCTACAAGCAATACAAGCCGTACCTATTGGAGAAGGCGAAGAGGTTCAGTCCATCCCAGCTCATTACTATCAGGACTCCCAAGACCCATTTGAAATGTAGAAAAAACTGTATATGAAATCAATGTAAAAAACCTAATCATAAAGAAAATGATCTCAGTAAAAAAAAGCAAACAGTAAATGTCGGCAAACAATAATTGTCGGCAAAATAGTAAATGTCGGCAAACAATAAAAGCAAATAGTACTGTCGGCAAATAGTAGCCAAATAGTAATCATTTGGGGTCTATAAATACCAAAGACTTCATTCATTCCCAATCATCAAATACTTGAAAGCTCAAGAACTCTCTCTACTTCTATATCTTCTTATTTCATAAAATTCTCCAAATATTTGTAATCATCATCAAGTTTGTATCAACTTTGCAAGCAATAATAGTACAAGTTCATCTCTACAAGTTTACTATATTATGCTTTCTTTTCTTATAATTTTTTTATTCTCTTAGTTATTATTTCTATTTTTATAACATGAAAGAGTTTCAAAAAAGACTTACTTCTTTAAAGCTTATTAGAAGAAAAATGAAAACAAGAGTGATGGCAATAAAAAGAAAAATAAGAGAATTAATAACTGAATCTTCAGAACTAACAGTAGAAATAAAGAAGATAAACAAGAAATTATTTGAACCAAAAAGTTGCTATAACAAATTAAAACCATAAAATCAATAAAAACCATTAGAGAAAGCATTAAGAATAAACGTATTCATCATATTAGAAGGATGTATTATCTTCATTTGCAAAGTATAATACGTTTTTATGCTATACAATCACAAATACAAGTAGTAAATGTCCAAATGATTCAACCTGATCCTCAACCTTTACAAAATTCTTCTTTACAAGTGTATATATATATATATATATATATATATATATATATATATATATATATATATATATATATATATATAGATACATACATACATACATACATACATACATACATACATACATACATACATATATTTCAGGTCCTGATCTGTTCAAGAAGTCTCTAAGCTAGAACCCATGCTAGCCTAGACTCTATACTCACCTAAATTCCTCTAAACTACAAAGCGAGAAAAAGTACGTTATAGGTCTTCAAAACTCAGTCAGGTGGAACGTCATCAAAAGGAGAAAGATCATCTACTACTCCTCTGTACAATCATACGTTGTTATAAGGCGTCTCACTGGAGCGCTTTGCATGTCACGTGTTGACAACATTTGCCGAGGTAAGTGAGTTTGCAAGCTACTGGTTGGCTAATGGTTTAATTAGAAAATTGTGTTTAAGGTTTAATGAACATCACACGTTGTTGGGCTTTTTGATTTAGGATTTATGGTGTGTTTTGGGTGTGATCATTTTTGTGGATGGATAAATTTTTGTTGGATGGATTTAGAAAAAACTAAAAAATAATGAATATTGTTAGGGTTTATTATTATTATTATTAACAGTTTATGAAAGAAATAATTTTATCATAATACTTTGTAATTAAGAAATTTTGAATAGAAGTCTGAATTTTGAGAATATAAAATTATATGACAAAAATAATAAAATACGATTGTAATTACTCAAATATTGGTGGGGTTATTTGTATTTAGGGTAAAGATATAAAGATAATATCTAATACGGATAATCTATTTTTACACAGTAAATTTGTAAGAAAGGATAAAATAATAGAATTAAAAAAAATATTCTATAACATAGTGTATGTTTGGAGTTTAAAATGGTTTTACCAGCCACCCACACTATAGTAATTTATTAGGGTTTGAATTTTATATGGCTATTTCCTTATTATTTATTATTATTATTATTATTATTATTATTATTATTATTATTATTATTATTATTATTAGGTGAACTGTTGTTATTGTTCGAATTTCTTTTAGGTCTTCTCTAACAATTTTATTTGTTAGGGGGACAACTCCTATGTCAACAATTTTGTGTATAAATTGTGTCTCTCCATAACCCACCAACCACAACACACATCAAACGCATATTTTGCCACCATTTTTCAATTCATGTGGAAGGACTCTATCATCAGCACCGTAGTATTGGCGATTGATAAAATCAATTATGAATAATGATTCAAAATATAATTTTCGGTTTAAAATTATATTACGTAGGATTTAGAGTAATAAAATTAAATTTGGGTTTAGAATTTAGTGTGAATGAACTTAGTGGTGTAGGGATTAAGGTATAGGCTTGAGTTGTTTAGTGTTTTAAGGTTTTGGGTTAAATTCATTACTTAGGATTTAGGGTATAAAAATTACAGATCGGGGTATATGTGTAAACTCCGCATAATTAGTGAATAATTAGTTAATAAATTAATTGTTAATAAAAAGTTAGAAAATTAAATTTTATTAATCCAACAGAATAGAAATATTAAAAATACGAATTTTAACACTAATTTTAAAGATCCTGACCCAAAACTGGGCTAATGAGCCAAACCGGTTGGATCAGACTCAAACCGAGCTCATGGCTGAACATATAAAAAGCATAATCAGCATCCCTTCCTCCAAAAACACAATGGAGACACGTTGAAAGGGAGAAGAACAAGGAGAAAACCTCAAAACACTTGCTTCAATTACAAATTCACAAAACTTTCAATCCGGAGCTCCGATCGTCGCACCGTTTGCGGCCATGCGACCACCGTGTCGAGCTCTACAAATTCCACTAACCAATTTGGTAAGAATATCGCAACTTCACCCTTAGTCTCTCTTTCCCCCAATTTTCAAAAATCTAGGTAATTGGGTATTGAAATTTGATGTTTTGGTATTTAGAATCAAACTAGCTTGAGAAAATTATTGGTTTTTGTTCCATTGGTGCGTGGTAAGGTAAGAACTCTCAAATCCTCTATGGATTATGATTTAGTAAGATTTGATATTGATTATAGTGATATGTTGTGGAAATAGATTGAATTCTATTGATTTGGAGTTCATTGATGATGTTGGAAGCTTGATTTTGGATCTTGGTGGATGGAACTCTAATTGGAGAGGCTTTGGGGCTATGGACACTTAAGGAACGATAAATTGAGGTGTCTTTGGATTAGGGAGAAATTGGCCAAGGTATGATTTTAGTTTTTCGTAGATAAAATATAATGTTTCGTGAAAACATAGTCTAAACGACCACAAGATAAGTTGGAATGTGTAAGTATGTTAATGTTTAGTAACCTTGATAGAAATACAGAATTATGTTGAGAATGTGTTTATGATTGATGTTATTGTTGATTGTGATATTGATGTTTGATGATGATAATGTATTATAATGAGTTATGTTGTATGATTTTGGGTGTTTTGAGTGGAAATCAATGTAATTGAGTGACTGATGTAAAGGGGAGGAGATGGAATGGTTGTGATCTTATTTTATATACAATGGGTATGGTTTTGAGAAGTATGTATTGGTATTGAAATAAAAGTTAGTGAAAGTAGAGGTTTTGGTAATTTTGTAAAAAACTTAATTTTTGATCGAACTTCGGCAGACCATAATTTGGCTTCTGGACCGCTAAACTTTTCCAAACTTGTTTTAATGAAAATTAGATCTGTGAAATTTACGACATTCGAAGAATGGACAAAAAATTATTTCTAACGAAAAAGTTATGCACATCAGAAGTTTAGTGTGTAAAAGTATATTCTACAGGACTTAGTAGCTTTTTTGACAATTATTGAGGGCATGCGTAAGCAAACACACATGCGACGCAAACACTGGGGTCTGCCCAGATGTCTCGCATACACGAGTGTGTGCACACGTACGTGGGCAGTGCCACGTGACGCGGGAAGTTTTTTCTGCCCAAGGGGACTCACGTACGCGGACAAGTGTTGCGTACGCGAGAATGGCAAATGACACCTCCGCGTATGCGAAACACTGTATGCGTACGCGAAACCCCTGTTTTTGAGAAAAGTGGATTTTTTGTGATTTCAACATATTTTCTAACTTCCAAACCTCTATAGTTGCCTTTTAAGTTCCAAATTTAGTTTCTACTCATGGTAAGAAGGGTGAATCTTGAGAAGGTGTTGATTTGGGGATAAAGAAAGATTGTGAAGTGGTGAATTATGATCGAGAAGTGCTGAAACATTGAATGTGTGATGAATAATGGCTAAGATTATATTGAATAATTGAATCTGAATGATTATTTTGGTTGTGCACTTCTTTTTATTTGAGATACAAGTTTCTTTGGGTAAATGTAGTGGCTAGCCACCACTTGCTCCAGGTTGAGATTCGATACTGTTGACCCTACGTTGCAAGATGTGGCCGGACACTTTAACTCCTCGAAATTTTTCCCAATGAGCTAAATTTGATGATTGATTGTAAAAGCTATGCATAGACTCTTGGGGATGGGCGCACGGAGGGACTGTCCAGGGTTAGCTACCGGACATGTCAGGTTTGGCCATGTAACCGACAAATGAGACACATCAGCCATAGGGTAGGCATACATCATATGCATTTGTCTATTTTGTTTGAATTTGCATTATTTGGGATTGCCTATTTGATAATCTATGCTTAACTGCTATATGTCTTGTTTGCTGTAACTGTATTTTATCTATGTTTTCTTTGTAGCATTGTTTGTCTGTGTAACTGAGAGATCCCGCGTTTAGAGGAGGAGGGACGAGGGTAGTTCCACCGGAGTTTGGAGGGTTGGAGGAAAGTGAGAATTGAGGGGTTAAGTTAGAATTTGGTTAGAACTTAAGTGCCTTAGATAACTTACCTTGTTCATTATTTTAAATTATAACTCTAAGTTTTGAATTTGAGTGTTAGAGTTCTAAGATCACCTCTGGCTTTTCTGAGACCTTATATATTATGTGTGTTGGCACCATTACCATGCTGAGAACTCACGGTTCTCGTTCCATACATATCTTGTCGTTTTCAGATGCAGGTCGAGAGACACCTCACTAGGCGTCTAGAGTTTTCTTTGACAAGCGAAGTTGAGATATTATCTTTTGTATTTTGCTATGTATATAGATTTGTGTAAAGACTTCTCCTCTGGATATGCTTTACTTTTGTTTCCTCCTAGAGGTTTCATGGAGATATAGGATTTTACATCATGTATTGAGTACTTTTAGGATGTATATGTATATATATGTATGTGATATTCTTCGGCCGGCTTTGGCTTCATAGATGTGTGTCTTTACTTTCTTCGTATGCAAGTTTCTGTTACATGAGCGTTACGCTTTTTTTCACGATTTTGTTTAAACTCTCCTTTAAGGCTCCTCGATTATTAATTTCTTTCAACTATTATTATGTATATATTTTATTTTAGAGGTTGTAATACCATACTACCTCTATTTTATGGCTTAAGCGTAAAGCTTTGTGTGACAGGGTGTTACATTATGATTGAAATTTGGGTTTAGGGTTTAGGGTGATTCAAGAGTTTTTGGAATTTGTGTTTAGGGTTTAGAAATAGCAGTTTAGGATCTAGGGGAGGAAATCATGATAATGGAGTAATCATCAAGCTTTTATATATATAAAATGAAATTTTGGCAATGCTTAAAAAATTTTGTTGAATTTAAAATTGTTTTGTTTTAGTATTTGAGAATGCTTTTAAATTTGAAAAATAAAAATAAAAAATATTGTTAAAATATAAAATAATGTGGCCTTATTAATTTTTGTAACATTTTGTAAGTGTTACTTAAATGGTATAATTATTGAAAGCTACTATAAATTTCATATCTTTTAAGCATACAATTTCTAAATTATTTGTAAGAATATTCTGTTGTTATTGTTGAAGGTAATAGAATTTTTTTTGTACTTTTTAAATTAAAATATTTATGGTTGGTGTTATTAATAAATATATTGATATATTAATTTGATATTACTGTTATGGCTGATGCTAATAAGAAGAAAATTAATAATAGTTAATTTATTCTAGTCTGTTTAAATGTTATGATTTTGTAGCTAATAATAATAATAATAATAATAATAATAATAATAATAATAATAATAATAATAATAATAATAATAATAATAATAATTTATTATTATTATTATTGATGTTTAAAATATTATAGTCATGTTTAGTGTTATAAGATTAGTTAATAATAATAAATAATTTTTGTTTTAATAATAATAAAGAAGGAAGAATTTTTTAGTTTAAATAAAATTGAATATAATAGTCCTCTTTGAACTCAATTTTTTGTTGAAATAAAAATCCTTATTTTATGATCTTCATTCAGGGGATATATATATTAATAGTCCTCTTTGAACTCAAGCTAAGAGGACTATATATATATATATATATATAGTCCTCTTAGCTTGTGGCTCATGTGCATAGTAAAATAGACATCTTGTGAGAGAGGAATTATTCTCACCAAAAAAACTCCTTGTGGAGAGGAGAAGGAATGAATATTGGAAAGTATCACTTTTATGCGGTGCGAAATGAATATTGTTCATGGGACAACTGTAAAAAACAAGTGCATGCCTTTAAGGATGCTGAGTTTAAGGGTTTTCACGTCTTTAGAGAGGCCCAAGCATGGTTGGCAGCGGCTGATCCGCCGATGGTGCCACCTCTGCCTCCGGAATTTCTAAAATATTGTGCCTTGATTTCAGAAACTTCTTGACATTCACATTAATCCTTCATAACGAGAAGTTGTATGGAAGCCCACACAAAATTTGTCTCTTAAGTATGTGTTTGCCCACATTCTCCACTTGTCAAAAGTTTCCTTAACCCAAAAACTATCATGAAATCCATATTCTTCGATAGCTGCATCCCACTCTGCCTCAAAGTCTTCTATCTTCGTATTCAAATATAGTCACCTAGTGGAAACTTGTCATAATAGTTCATCCTTCATGTTGGACTTTACGTTCTTTTCCACATGCCATGCACATAACCGATGTGTCTTCTAGAAAAATTATCTTGATTGCTGCCCTCATTGAATCACAGCCATCCGTTATTATCATGGCTGGCTTCTTGTTGAATATCACCTCCAACAAATTTTCAAGCAACCACTTCTATGACCCTTTCGTCCAATACCAATCCAAACGCAAATATACTTGTTTACTTATGATTGTTTGAACGAGAAAAAATTATTAAAGGTGTCCTATATTTATTTTTCTTGTAAGTCGAATCGAAGGCAAGCATATCACCAAAGTGTTGGTAATCAACCCTGCTCCCACCATCAATCCTAAAAAAATTTGCTAACATATTGTCATCCATCAAACTATACTTAGCTATGCTCATCGGATCCAAAACCGCTTTTTCTTCCAAATATATTATTGCGGCATTATGGTCTTCATCAACAATCTTCGCTCTTTTAGTCTTCTTGATATAGTTATATGCATCCTTTTTGGTGAAACCCATTAGAGATAACCCCCAGTCTGACCTACCATATAACCTAGGATCTTCGATGTTGGAAGACCATGTGCCTGCATGCCATCAATCTGTGCCTTAGCCGAAGTATTGATTTTTTTGAAGTTGCTAATCATGTGAACCAACCCTGTAGGAGTTAAGTCATAGTTGTGATCTAATATAGCTTTCGTAACCCTCCAAATTTAACTGACCTCATCTCATAGGATGAACAGTTTCGCCTCACAGTTTGTGTGCATCTCCAATCTATGCTCCTTCTTCCTGTCAAGCTTTTCATAATGTTTGTACTATTTCAGCCATGCTCTGTTGAAAGAAAAAAACCCTCCTCCTAATGACTAATGACCTTTCCGTCATCATCCTTTCCTGAGTCACCCTTACGAATACCGAACCCATGACATTTACCATATCTCTTGTAAATGCTTCCTCATTTTGGAACACCTTCCTCATCATGTCAGACTCTGTCAGTATTAGCAAATCTCCATAGTCGCTGCCTTCTTCATCCACATCATCATCAAAACTATGAGTGAAACCATGTCCAATCGGTACTGCCACTAACATGATCTTGAACTCTAGCACCTCCACTAACTCCATCTTCTAGTTTAGCCTCTATCTACACAACGGATCATACAAAATTACACCAATTATACAAATTACCTTTACTTGTAAAAATTAACTAACAAAGTCAAATACTCAAAATCCAATAAAATCAAATACATAATATCATCTACAACATCAACATAAAACCCGTTGAACACAGGCTAAATCACTGACAAAATAATTATAACAACTAAAATTAACATAACCAGTATAAGAGATAAAAACACTCCAACAAATGCCTTTAACAAGTCGTGACTTTGTTAACTTCATATAAACCTATGTTGCACAACTATCAACAATACAACCGAAGGAATCCACCAGAAATATTTTATTGTCACCTCCAATTAAATTCTACTAACCACTTTATAAATATATTTTGAATTTGAAATAAACATTACCCCATCTTTGTGCTACATACACCACCCCTAACTGTCCATAAATAGCACTCTGATGCACTCTAAAAATTAAACAAATAAAAAAAATAAAAAGTTGGTTATCAATTTCTCTCCTACGTGCTTACCAGTTACTGCTTGATCTACTTCCCAGGATGCCAACTTCCTATGCGGTTTCTCGTTGATCTATCTTTGTTCCTCTCGTTGGAACCATCAACCTATCTTTCTTCATCACGTTTTTTCGCTGGACCCTCTTACAACAACAAAGACAAAGGCCTTTTACAACATCACAGAGTAGGAGGTATAGCCTTCTCCCTTCATACCCTAACCCCTTAATTTGGTAGTTGACTTTTCTGTTATTTTTTCTCATAACTATTATTATTATTATTATTTATTTTACAGGGCTTCATAATTTTAGTTTATTATCACTATAATAGCATTGTTCAAAAAAGGGAACTTCATGCTCCAAAAACATGTTCGTATCCAAATATTTTTATTATTATATTATCATGGTCCAAATTAGTTTGTTGACTAATGTTTCACCTTTCCAACCTAGTTCAACTACAAAATATAAATAGCATGTCCATCTCCAATGAAAAAAAAATTAACAAAAAAAAATTATTTTCATTAAACTATTAACAAACGCTTGATATTGCTAACAAACTCTTGCCGCCACTGTTACTCCTCAGGCTGTGTTAGCTCCCTTAACAATAATACCAACACTTATCCAACAATTTTTTTACTACCTCATTTCACTAGGTGCTGAAAAAATTTTATTGTTTCAGCACCTTAGTATAACCCATGCATTAATACTCAATAAAAAAAGAAAAGTATAGGTAGACAATAAAAATATTAAACAATGTGAACAATAAATATATTGGATGTTCATTTCAATAAATGTGTGAATGGTTATTCTAATATTAAAATTTAAGTAGGTATTTTAGAAGTGTAGTGTATTTTAATTTGATTGGTAATTACTTATGCTATTTAAAAAAATTATTAGTTACTTAGTATAACCCAAAAAAAAATATACAGTAGGATTTTGAAGGGCGTTTAATTTATTGGATTGATATTATCTTTATCAATACATATTACATACACACACATAAACGGTCTTTTCTCCTGTCTAACTTTTTAATTATTATTGTTCTTTTCTTTTCTTTATTTTTCCTTTAATTCGTCACTTTGTGAATTTCCACAAACAATAGCCAACATAATACATCATGATGAAGATCCTAGTTCTTATTTCCTAACTAGTTTCTAATATAACTCTGATTAGATTAACATTTTTCATACTCTTCAACACAAATTAGCTAAAATGGCCCCACTTGAATCTGGCTACTGTCAATCGCTTTCTGAGTGTATTGCACCCATTCAGCCATTCTCCTCTTCCAAGAATTTCCTAAGAGGTACCAGACAAATGACACAACAAAATATAGAGATGAAAAATTAGAAATTTGTATAAAATATGGAAACAATTGAATAACTTTCTTTGGAATTACAACTTCTCTCTATCACAAGGAGACTACAATAACACTCTTGACAAAAGGAGAACACACTTCTCTCTATATATATAGGAGAAAACTACTCAAAGAAATATTATGTTATTCTCTTTGGATGACTTGATTGAAATGAATTAAAGAAAAGCTCAATTTATAGGTGAGTCTCTTCAATATGAACCATCCGTCAATTAGAGGTATATAATTTTTCTCTTTTTCAACCATTAAAATTCTAAGGTTATAAACTAAGATTGTTTATTACCTCTCATTTTATTTAGTTATTATTTATTTATATATTTTCTAAAATTAGCTTTACTAATTTTACAATCTCCCACTTAAAGCTAATTTTTGATAAATTTTCAAAATTTATGTTGCTCATGTATTCCATAGGCCGTATGAGGATCTACACCATTCAAACTTTTCTGTGTTGATTGGTTTTGTCATGGCATCTGCTAGGTTATCTTTAGTGTGAATCTTCTGCATATCAACACTTCCTTCTTCTACTACTTCCCGAACAAAGTGATATTGTACTCCAATGTGTTTTGTTCTTGAATGAAAGGCAGGATTCCTTGCAATGTGCAAGGCACTTTGACTGTCACAATACATAGAAATCTTCTGTTGTTTGTGCTCGAGTTCTTCTATCAACCTTTGGATCCAAATAGCTTCCTTGCATGCTTGTGTAGCTGCCATATATTCAGCTTCTGTAGTAGATAAAGCTACAACAGTCTGTAATTTAGATAGCCAGCTCACAGCTCCTCCTGCAAGTGTAAACACATATCCTGTAGTAGATTTTCGTTTATCAAGATCACCTGCAAAATCTGAGTTGACATATCCATTGACAATGAATTCCGATCCTCCAAAACATAATGCAACATTCGAGGTCCCTTTGATGTATCTCAAGATCCTCTTAACAACATTCCAATGCTCTTTACCCGGATCTGCCATGAATCGACTTACCACCGCAACTGCTTGAGCAATATCTGGCCTTGTACAGATCATGGCATACATAAGGCTTCCCACCGCTGATGCATACGGTACTCAAGACATTTCCATCATCTTTGCTTCACTACTAGGGCACATACTTGAGGATAATTTGAAATTCATAGGAAGTGGGGTTGAAATTGGCTTACATTCTTGCATATTGAAGCGTTGCAAGATTTTCTTCAAATAATTCTTTTGCGATAGCCAAATCTTCCTATCTTTTTTGTCTCGGTGAATTTGCATCCCTAAAATCTTATTTGCTGGTCCCAAGTCTTTCATATCAAACTCCCTAGCCAACTGTGCCTTCAATTCTTGGATTTGATCTTTGTTGGGACCTACCACCAACATGTCATCCACATACAACAGTAGAATGATGAAATCATTATCACCAGACCTCTTGTAATAAGTACAATGATCTGAACTAAGTCTGTTGTATCCAAGGCTAATAATGAAAGAATCAAATCTCTTGTACCAACACATTGGCGCCTGCTTTAGACCATACAGAGATTTAGTTAACCTGCAAACCAAGTTTTCTTTTCCTTGTTCTTCAAAACCTTCTGGTTGGAGCATATATATCTCTTCTTCAAGTTCTCCATGAAGAAAAGCAGTCTTTACATCTAATTGCTCTAGATGTAAATCAAATGCAGCACACATAGCCAAAACTACTCTAATAGTAGTTAGTCTCACCACCGGAGAAAATATTTCATTGAAGTCAATACCTTCTTTCTGAGCATATCCCTTGACAACCAATCTTGCACGATATCGTTCCACCTGATCATTACTATCTCGTTTGATCTTGTAAACCCATTTGTTACCAATGGTTTTCCGACCTGCTGAAAGTTCAACAAGTTTCCAGGTATGGTTCCTATGTAATGCCTCAATTTCTTCTTGCATTGCTGTCATCCACATAGAAGCGTCTGGATTGCACATAGCCTCCATAAATTTTGTTGGCTCTCCATCTTCTGTCAAAAGACAATATGCATCATGGTTTGTCAAAACATAATTTGAGTGCCATGATGGTGTTCTTCTTTGTCGAGTGGATCGACGAACTTCTATGTCATTAGCATCTGCTTCTTGTTCTTCGTGCTGTGGTTCTGCTTCAGAAAGATCACATTCTCTGCATTTTTCATCTATTTGAACAGTGGTTATCTCTTTAATAGTGCTGTCATTTTCTTGTTCTTTTTGCAATTCATCTTCTGCAAATATCACATCTCTACTGACAACTACTTTGCGGGCAGTGGGATCCCACAGGCGATACCCCTTAACACCATCAGCATAACCCAAGAATATACATTTTCTAGACTTTGGGTCTAGCTTTGTTCTTTCTTGGGAATTGTACATCACGTACACAGGACAACCAAATATATGTAAAGAAGAATAATTAGGTGGCTTACCTTGCCACATCTCCATTGGTGTCTTTAACCCAATTGCAGTTGATGGTGACCGATTTATCACATAACAGGCGGTTTTAACAGCTTCTGCCCAAAAAGACTTGGCTAAACCTGCAGTTTGCAACATAGCTCGTGCTCTTTCTAGGAGAGTCCTATTCATTCGCTCTGCTACACCATTTTGCTGAGGCGTATATGCA
This sequence comes from Arachis ipaensis, assembly GCF_059453495.1. Classification (NCBI taxonomy): domain Eukaryota; kingdom Viridiplantae; phylum Streptophyta; class Magnoliopsida; order Fabales; family Fabaceae; genus Arachis; species Arachis ipaensis. The sequence goes on from NC_142443.1 coordinate 66,228,932, forward strand.
ACTGTGAATTGTCGTTGAATACCTGCTTGCTTGCAAAATGTTAGAAAATCACCATCAACATATTCTCCTCCATTATCTGTCCTTAAACACTTGATCTTCTTTCCAAATTCAAGTTCTAACTTTGCTTTGAACTCTTTGAACATCGCAAACACGTCTGACTTTTTCTTGATCGGGTACACCCATAGCCTCCTAGAGTAATCATCAATAAATGATACAAGATATTTTGCTCCTCCTAGGGACATCTCCGGTGATTCCCACACATCAGAATGAATCAACTCCAATATGTGCTTGCTCCGAGCAGTTGATCTACCAAACGTCAATCTATGTTGTTTGCTTGTAACGCAGTGCTTACAAAATGGTAAGTTTACCGATTTGAGCCCGGGAATGAGATTACGTTCTACAAGAATCTTCAAGCCTCGTTCTGACATGTGGCCTAGTTTGCAATGCCATATCATCGTCATTTCTTCTTGGCTTGTTGAAGCAACTGATGCCTCTGCCTCTTGCAAAGTATCTCCCATAAGCATGTATAGATTTGCTGTAATCTTTTCTGCTTTTATTACCACAAGAGCTCCTTTAACAACTTTTAAGATCCCACCTTCAATATGGGTCTTACAACCAAGTTCATCCAATTGCCCAATCGAGCAAATTCTTCTTCAAGCCTTTCACGTGTCTTACCCCTTGAAGTGAACGAATAGAACCATCAAACATTTTTATTTTGACAGTACCCATTCCAACAATTTCTAAGGCATGATCGTTTCCCATAAACACAGATCCTTCCAAGACAGGTTCATATGTACAAAACCAATCACGATGAGGAGTCATGTGCCATGTTGCTCCTGAATCAACAATCCAAACATCAGTGAGTTGTTTACTGCCTTTAGAACCAATTGTTGCTTCGCCATACAGGATTTTTCCATCATCAGAGGTACTTGCAACACATCCTTGAGAACTTGATCTTTCTGGAACCTTCTCTATACTCTTCTTATTCCAACAATCTTTCTTGAAGTGCCCTCTCTTACCACAATTGTAGCATTTGACCTGCTTCTTACTTTGTGACTTTGGTCTACTTTGACTCCCACTGAAACCACGCTCCATTAATCTTCCTCTTGTCATCAACAAAGCCTCTGCTTGTTTTGAGCTTTCTAATCTATCTTCCTTATTCTTGCGCCTAGATTCTTCTTCAAGAACCGCATAAGCCATGTCATCAAAAGAAAGATAATCAGTCAAAATATTATTTGTTAAGTTAATGATAAGCTGATCATATGAATCTGGTAGACTTTGAAGTAAGAGCTCTGCACGTTCGTTTTCCGCTATGGTATATTCCAACGATGAGAGTTGGGAAAATAGCGTATTTAGATTGTTGATGTGATCCGTTGTCGATGTGGATTCACTCATTCGAAGAGTATAAAGTCTTCTCTTCAAGAATATCTTGTTGTGAAGTGACTTGACTTCATATAATTTGGTGAGAGCATCCCAAATTTCCTTTGCTGTCTTTTTCTCTGCTACACTTAATAAAACTGAATCAGCTAGTGCCAAGTGTAAGTTTGCAACAGCATTGTTGTCCATCTCCTTCCATTTTTCATCTGTAATTCCAGTGGGTCTACCTTCAATTGCTGTCACGCAATTGTCTTTTCTCATAATGGCTTTTATCTTCAATTTCCATATGGAAAAATTACTCCCACTAAATTTCGGAATTTCATACTTTGCTGCCATTTTTTTTAGACGGTAACTCGCAGCGGAGAAAAAAATATATTGATCAGCAACCTTTGGCTCTGATATCACTGTTAGGGTACCAGACAAATGACACAACAAAATATAGAGATGAAAAATTAGAAATTTGTATAAAATATGAAAACAATTGAATAACTTTCTTTGAGAATTACAACTTCTCTCTATCACAAGGAGACTACAATAACACTCTCTCTTGACAAAAGGAGAATACACTTCTCTCTATATATATAGGAGAAAACTACTCAAAGAAATATTATGTTATTCTCTTTGGATGACTTGATTGAAATGAATTAAAGAAAAGCTCAATTTATAGGTGAGTCTCTTCAATATGAACCATCCGTCAATTAGAGGTATATAATTTTTCTCTTTTTCAACCATTAAAATTCTAAGGTTATAAACTAAGATTGTTTATTACCTCTCATTTTATTTAGTTATTATTTATTTATATATTTTCTAAAATTAGCTTTACTAATTTTACATTTCCTTGTTCAAAAAATATTTTTTAAGAATATTCAAATTTATATTTTTATTTTCTGTGGTTAGCATTTCAATTTTATTGATTTTTTATTTGTTTTTACAATATTGTGGAATTTTTATGTTATGTACGTAACAAAAATGTATATATTTTTCATTTTTGATTTTTCACCATTTGGCTAATATGAAAAGACAGATTTTATGAAGTTTTTGTTTTATTTTGACTTTTAAAAAATTAAGATTTAATTTAGGAGTGATGCTACAAATACAAATATTTTTATAACCAAATCCAACTAAATAGAAACAAGCCCAGCGATAAAAATGTACACATGCGCCACCACTTCTCCATCTCCGCACAAAAATCTTTTTATTTATCAATTATGTTTGGGTATAACATTATAAAAGTACTTTTTTGTTTATTTATTACATGAAAAATATTTTTTTTTAAGAAAAAAAAGATCTTTTAAAAAAAATATAAATTGTAGCTTTTTAAAAAAATATTTTTTATTTTTTTAGTACTTTTACTTTTACTAATAAAAATTTGCCAAATACGTTAAAAAAATTCTTTTTTATTGAAAAAATATATTTTTTTATTAAAATATTAGTGCCCAAACGTGCACTAAGAAACCTGCTCACTCATATTAATAAAGTGGTATCAGTAAATAAAAAAAATTTATTTTATTTTATTTTATATTTTTTGTTCTTTTAAGGGCAAAATGATTTCACTACAAGAAACGTCGTTAAAATCGACGGCCATATCGACGGCTTAGCCGTCGATAATATTGAAATTCGACGGCAAAATAGACGGTGCAGTTGGTCGCTATAAAGCCTGTCGATTTTTCAAAATGCTAATAAAATCGACGGCTTTCATGGCCGTCAATAATAATTTAATAAAATCGACGTTTGTTCCGTCTGTAATATGGGTGTGAGAATTTTACATTCTTAATAAAATCGACAACATTGCCGTCGATATTTCTATTTAAAATCGACGTCCTCTTTGTCGATAATTGATTCAATAAAATCGACAGCCTTTGTGTTGATATTTAACTCAATAAAATCAACAACACTTTTGTCTATAATATGTTTAATAAAATCGACATCAGAGCCGTCGATATGTGCTTGAATAAAATCGACATCTTTGTCGTCGATTTAATTATTTAGATTTGTCTATTTTAACTATTAAAAGCGACGGCAAAGCTGTCGATATGTGCTTGAATAAAATCGACATCTTTGTCGTCGATTTAATTTTTTCTATTTTAACTTTTAAAAGCGACAACTTTGCCGTCGATTTTAATAGTTATATGTTTTATTTTTTTTTCTATTTGAAAAAAAGTAAACCGTTAATACAAATAAACTTTTAAATATAAAAATAAAATTTAAACAGAATATTAGATAACAAGACAAATAAACTTTTAAATATAAAAATAAAATTTATACTAAATATTAGATAATGAGTTTACAAACTTATCAAAATAATAAATAACCCTCTAACATAAAGACTCAAGACAAGATAAATAACTAAACTTAGAGTTATTTTTGTTTAAATTGCAATCTACTAATAATATAAAATATTCAAAGTAAAGTAATTAAATAACCTACTCATACTCGTCTAAATAATCATCTGAGTCATCAAAATCGTCAGAATCATCCTCCCTTTAAGAACTCTGTGGTTGTCCTGGTCACTGCAGAATAGGTGGGAGTTTTCTACCTGGGGCTGGGGCTGTGCTTTTCTGAGAGCTTGGGAAAGTAAAAGGAGGAGGTGGGGGAACACGTGATCCAGAACTACTAGGACCCATGGCTCTCACATACTCAGTCAAACTGCTCAACTGATGACTAAATTGATCCATCTGTGAGTTACTGGTGTTGAGATCCTCACGCAAGGATTCAACAGTCTGTTGCCACTCTCTTTTCTCCCTTTGGTAGCGGTCTTCAAGCTCTCTATATTTAGCGGCATGTTGTTCAACTTCCCTATTGAGTATTGTGATTCGTTCTCTAAGATCCAAAACATCAGCGCTGGTGGTCGTGGTTGGCCCATCAACTCGAGGCCGCACCATGGAAGAGTCCCTTACCTCACCCATGCCATATACCCTACCTCTTCGTTTTCCACCCACTGTCTCAATCCATATGCTTTCTTCAGAGACAGGCGGTGGATCAATTACACCAGCCTCTATAGCAGTCTTCCGCTCTTGCTCAGCCTGAAACATACGCTCCTGAAATATATCCTACAATGAACAAAAATGATTGATAAATTACTATAAGTATCAATAATGCATAACAATTAGATAACAAAATAGTTACAATTAATAAAGGTAAGTTACCTTTGTCTTTCGGGAGTGTTCATCAACCCATTGAGTCCTATCCTCTTTGCGAGTATGAGTGTGCTCAAAAAACTCATCCATACGTGATGGTCTTCCAAGCGAATGATTTTACATAATGTAACCAAATTATCAACAAATATGGGATGTGGCTGAAAATTTAGTATGAAAGTTTATTCTTTAAAATTAAAGTTATTCAATTGATTCCTTACTTTTTTATGAATAACCTAACATAGGTAGCCTTATATTCTATATTTTTATCAACAAATATGGGATGTGGCTGAAAAATTAGTATGAGTGTTGGCTGCCATCATGTTCCTTATCCTTTTCTAGTTTTTTTGGTAAATTGTATCCTTTTATAATGTTTGGCAAATAATTGTGTTGTACCTGATGTTGGCAAATTATAATATAAAAAATGTCAGACTGCATTGAGCACTATGGTTGATCTGCATATGTAAGGTTGTTATGGAGTATCTTATTCCTAATTAGTGACAAATCTTATAAAGACATGGAACATATATATAATAAATTAAATAAAATATAACAAAATACAAGTGTATGTGTACCTGTGTTGAACATGATGATATTATCTTATATTTTTATCTACTCATTATATTTAATTAGTGATCACTATCCAGGTGGTTGTTATAGATTTTTTGTGTGTGTATGTGTGAAACATAAAAGCAGTGTAGTATTAGAATTTAGCGAATTTGATTCAACTGAAAGAAATTATGATAATTAAGGAATATGTGTAAATGAAAATTCTAATACATTACTATGCACCTTTTCACATTTATATATAATATATTATTTGAAGATGAACTTATTAACGTGAATGGGATGATACAAGTTGGAATCAAAACAGATTATAAATTGAATTCATAACTTCATATTATTACTACTAGGGAGGACGGCTTTGTGAATACGAGGAGGAAGTGACATGGAGAAAATACATGTAAAAATATAGAATATAAGGCTACCTATGTTAGGTTATTCATAAAAAAGTAAGGAATCAATTGAATAACTTTAATTTTAAAGAATAAACTTTCATTGATCTTTGACATCAAGAAAACATCACGCAACAGAGAATTGATGTGGCTGAAAGCAAATAAACAATTGAATTCACATAACATGACTATAACTGGTGCTCACGGGACATTCATCTTAAAAGCCTAGTCCACTTCCAACCCAACTATGGGACGTGCTTTTCAGAGTTTATATATTAGATTCTCTTTCTCTTTCTCTAATTTCTCACTATAATATCAATTAATTCATTTCTTTTTTCATTTCAACCAATTAACACTATTATTTTGGGATGTACTTTTATTCTAAATTATTATCATTCTGATTTAATGATTGGTTTTATCTATCGTTAATGTTCAAATTATATGTGTATATGAACAACTCTAAAAAGGGAATTTAGTGTACTACTACTACAAGTGCAGCAAATGTTATATCACGAAGGAGTAATTTAGTGTACTACTACTACTTTTGCATAGCTAGTAGGGCCAACCAGCTACTTTTCTTCTCCAAAACCAAAAGAAGGGCTCAATATTTGATCTTTAGAAGCTCTCCAATGGTAGTATATTAAGAAACCAGTCAAAAGAAGCCACACATAGACAATCAAAACTTCACAAATATTGAAAATGCACATAAAATTTTGAATCTGTATAAAATTCTATATTTTTGCAACTGTCACCATTCACAGAACAGCAAATATCATAGTAAAGATTGTCTATAAACAACTTACCAAGCGTAACCTCGCTTCTGGAAAAGTGGTGCCTCCTGCAGTGTGAAGGGAAGTACCTCGAGTCGATTTCCTGGCAGCTGTATTTCTCGCCTGTAATTGTCTATAGGCATCAGTGTCCCAATGTCTCATCAATTCACCGAGAACTTCTGGTGGGATCCAATATGGACGGGCACCTTTTTTGCGAATGGCATGGAGCATACCTCGCAAGAGCTTGGCAGCCCTAAACCTCCAAGCTTGATAGATATCATCCTCTTCCGTATCAATAATGTCAAAGCATTTCTATTTTAAAAAAATCCCCTTCCGTATCAATAATGAGACTTAGGTATGGTAGTTTAAATCATTGGAATAAAAAAATCACATTTTACAATATCACTTAAAATAAATGTTAAAATTGTTGAGACAAAAACACTGCCAAAGTAACTAGTAAGTATACTACTAGTAGTATATCACATACCATAAAAGCTAAGATTACTTTTTTAGTGATAGAAGAAGAAAAGTTCTATTAGCAAGAGGGTCTATGATAGTTCTATTAGCAAGAGCCACAAATTCAAAATAGTAATCAGTTAGTTAAAGGCTTTGAATATATCCAATTATCATTATTTGAATATATCCAATTATAACACAGCAAATGTCACTCTGCACTATTTGAATATATCCAATTATCATTATTTACTTGAATTTGCAATTTTGCATTGTGGATACCTATTTATTTTTTTCCCCTCTCAAAAGTCATCTAATTTAATCCCATAACTAAATAAAGGACTCTGCTGTAATTTCATCAAATTTAAGGAGAATTTAATGTATTGAAGCAATTTAATATACAGTCTTATAATCTTAATAGTAAGATACAAAAGCTAAAACCCTACACCCACAAGTAACACCACATTTGATCTAATTTAGAAGTGAAAAAAAAGTTTAGTAGAACAACAAAGAAATAAGAATCCAGTTTTGGTTTTAAGAACTATTAATCAGATGTGAATGGGTATGCCTAATCATTTCTATGAACAAAACTCAATAAACAAATAGGACCCTTTCCCCCTTTCTATCTTTCTCTAACTGCATGCCCATATTCATTAACTTGTTTTTTTTATCATTCTATTGGACATTGAACATTAAGCTAAAAAATAAGAATATAAAACAAAGATATCAACATATCATACATAATGAGCAAAGCCAAAGTAGATGCAAGAAGGCAGAATATATAGAACATAAGGGGACAGTATAATATTCTATGAGATATAAACAAGGAAGATAAAATTTACCCTCCACTCAGTCCACCATATTTTTCGAGTATCATCATCTGCCTCATCAAAACTCAGCCAAGGCTTGTTGTAGTTTTCTTTAAAAACCTGAGAGATACGCTTCAATCCAGGCTTAGGTGGGTGCCAACTACATAAAAAAAAATGATAAAGACATATTACTTAGTAAAAATGAGACATGTTATTCATAAAATTTAAAGCAAATAACAAACCATTTGGCACCATCATATCTAAGCTTGGGAGCACTCGTGCTGGAGTGACCAGTGGCAGTGGATGTTCCTTGACCCTGAGCATCTTGGGTACTATTAGATGTGGTTTGTCTTTCCCCACAAGATTCTGCTAGATTAGGAGCTACAATAGGAATAAGGAACTATTTGTAGAAACTGAACCTGCATAATGGCATTCTACGTGAATTATATCCATGATGAGATATAAAACTTAGCTTTCAGTCTTCCACCAAACAGCTTATAGGAGGAGTTTTTCCTTGATAAATTATATAAAAAAAGCAAAATAGATGGTAGCCCAAAAAGATTCTAGTGTTACCAGAGAATACAGCTCTCCAACACGGTTCTGCAGGGGAGTGCCACTAAGCGCCCATCTGTATGAAGAGTCTAAGGCAAGAAAAGCTTTTGCAGTGTTACAGTGTCGCGACTTTATGTAGTGTGCAGTAGATAAGGATTTGTGATTACATACAGTGCAAAAAAAGCCACCAAGTATGGCCACAGGACGGGTAGGAGCAGTTGGGCAAATCCATTTTATCTGCACCATATCATATTATAAGATTAAGAAACATTTTATGATACCATATCATATTACTTATCTAAATATTATAGACCTAGCTAGGGAGAGTATTATACTAGAGAAGCAATTAAGAAAGTCTCAAATGGAGTGAAGGAATAAATATTCTTACATTTGAAAGTGGAAGAGTCTCCAGGAGCTGAGATGAGCTGCAAACAAAACAAACTCAAATTCCAGAAATCACAGGTTTCCTTACATAAGTTACTACTCAAACTCAGCCATGCATTTTATTCTTAATTTTCAATAGAGAAACAAGATAAGCATTAGCCAGAGGAGAGGTAAAAAGTTATCAAAAAATTAAGACATCATATAATGTTAGAAGAAGTGAATCAGCTTTATTATACCAATTTCAGTCTCTTAGCTTTTATTTTTGCTTGATTTTTCTGAGTATTATTGTACCATCTGCTTCTTTCGATTTTGCAAAACTGTTATAATGGTTTGGTTTGGTTTGGTGTTTCCAAATCATAAGATAGATACAGAGAGAGAATCAAAGAATATTTGCTAACCAAATTGAAAACTTAAACTTAATCAAGAGAGAGATATTAGCCTACTAATATTTAGTATTTACTAGTCGATCTAACTACTGTGCATGCTAGTTTTTGGGTCAAAATCTTAAATTCCTAGCACATTTTTAGCAAAATATCAACAACTGAGATAACTGCAACAATTATTGGGTGTTCAGTTCAGCATTACAAATTCCCTCCCTCCATATGTTTTGTCAATCAATAAACAAACTAAATTAAAAATCTAAATTTAAAACCTAATTACTAAATCATCCATTAAAAACCAATCAACAAACTAATTATCTAAAATATGAAACCCCAAATCAACAAATTAATTAGCTAAGTAGGGGAGCAGAGGAGTAGGGAAGAATCCAAACACAAGCAGGGGAGCAGGTAACTCACCCTCACCAGGCCATTGGATAAGCACAAGCTAGCAGTGACGGCAAGTAGAACCAGCGACAATGGCGAAGGGAACTTCGGAACCAGCGACGATAAGGGTTTTCAAATTACGTGCTCCTGCCTGTCATCCTTGACAACATTCAATTCTTATCAAATGCATGTTCAATCGAATAACTTATGAATAAACCCTAAACAAAGAAGAAAGAATGGAAACTGACCCTCGCTGGAGTTCTACCTCGCTGAAAACCCTTGGTTTGAGTAAGGCGTCGGAGTAGGGTTTATGGTTGAGAGAGAGTGTGTGTTGAGGAGCGCCGGCAAAGCAACCGTGACGGAGCGGCGACGGCAGTGGAGAATGACGTGGGTTGGTGCTGAAATGGGGATTTTGGGGTAAAAGAAAATTGTGTTTCTGAATTCTCTGGACGCGGGAAGTGTTTTGGGTAAGTTTTTTTTAATGATAAAAATCGACGGCAGATTTGTCAATTTTAAATTAAAAACAATCGACACTCAATGCGTCTATTTTATATATTAAATCTATACCGTTTATTTGGTTTTAGAAAACGATCTAGACTGTTAAAATTTATCGACGGCAATTGTTGTCGATATTTTAATTAATAAAATCAACGCCGTTTTCGTCGATTTTAAAATAAAATTATTTTCAGCCCCAAGTTCGTCGATAATATGACGATAATATTATGTATCATAACATTATCGACGACCTGGCCGTCGATTTTAATATTTTATTTTTAATTATTTTTTTCTAGCAATAACGACAGCAAGCCGTCGATAAATATCGACGGCAGAAATAGCCGTCGATTTTTAGCGTCGAAAAAAACGTTTTTTCTAGTAGTGTTTGCATGTTCTAGTGACTATGGCACTCGAATTGTGCCCTTATCTAAAATGAAAATTTTAAACTTGAATTAGCATTTTTACATCTGGTCTTGTTATTATTAAAAAATAAATTCACATAAATTAAAATATAATGGATAATCATCATATTTAAGAATTATAATAAGTAAATTATATAATAAAAAGACAAATTTATATAGATTTACATATATGACTGAAAGGTATGGCCAGGTAACGACAAGACTAGCAAAGTAGTTTATGTGGAACAAAAAGGCAAATAAAGGAGAAGGAGAATGAGACTGAACAGAAGAAGTTATGTATTGAGGGTAGTATGGATGCTGAAATGTCGATGGTAGAAGATGTCAGCTATTCAATGACACCCCCAGAGCTAGGAAGATAATAATATGGAACTGTCAGGGTTTGAGGAGTTTTTTGACGGTCCATAATTTTATTCAAAAACCAAACTCGAATGGTAGAAATAAAGCTCAGATAATGTGGATTCGTTAATTGGCACATTGTTACTCCTATTGTTTTGGTAGGAGGTTTGGTGCTAGCTTGAAAGGAAGATTGTAAAATTCAAATATATAGTAGCTCTGAGTTTCATATAGCTACAACCGGACCAACCCAAAAAATTTTAGAAATAAAGAAAAAATATATATACTAGAATAAATTCTGTTAAATATTATTAATTATACTAAAAATATAATGGAAATATAAAAATTCAAAAAAGTTAGTGAACACTTTTATTCTTAAAATACTATTCATTATATATAATTTATAAAAAATATTTTTTTTATTTTCAAAATTTGAACTTAAAATATTTTAACTAAATTATAGATAATTTGTTATCCTAACTAATTTTATTTTTTATTTATTTTTATTCACGTTTAATAATAAAAGATTGAATCAATTGGCACATTAACGCCTAATGATATACTAGTATTTATAATTTAAAATTAGAATTATATATAAATACTAAAAAAATTAAACCTGCATATAAAAAGTATGTTTATATAAAATAATAGAAACTTAATTTATAATTTTTTTTCTTTCTTTATCTTTAAAATAATTAAATTTGTTATATTTTTTAATTTAATTTTGATATAATGTCAGATGAAAGATTTTATGCATATGTTTAATTATGTATTTTAAATTAGTAAATTGATCAATTCTCTTTAGAAATTTGTATGCAACATAAGTACATATAATAGAACAAAAGATAAAAAAACAAGTAATAAGGATGAATAAATTGAGAATAAAATAAAATATATGAAGCCATGAAGAAAATATAAAATTAGATTAATACCTAAATTATAATTGTTTGAACTAAAATTTGCAATTGAAAATATCAAAAAGAGAAACAATAAAATTGGAAGATACAATGAGTCATAGAGAGCTATATAAAAAAATTGGATAATTTAAAATTTAAATTTTGATGAGAGAAGATGACCAGTAGATAAGGAATAGAAAAAGAAGGTTGAAAATATGAAACTAATAAAAGGGTTTAAGGGAATAAAGGAGTGACGATAAAAGAACTAAATTTGATTAGGTTAACTAATAATCAAAATGATAGAGAGATAAAAAAGTAGATTTGGGACATTGGACAATTGGGCTTAGTTTATTTGTAGTGGGGTCATTTAAAATTTGAAGTGAGGTACATTATATATAACTATATTTTTTAAAAAATAATTGATAACACAGTGGAGGCAAGTGCCCCTCATTGTTGTTAGTGGGTCCGTGCCTGGTTACAATGGTGGAAGATTCGACAATGAATACTACATGAAGATTAATAGGATTCCACCTTAGCTGCAATGAATAGGTGCAGGCAGGACAATTCCATGAGTTAACAGAGAAAATAAGGTATTTTCACGGTGGTATAGCTATCCTTGGAGACTTTAATTGAATTACTGGCCAAAATGAAAAAGAGGGAGGAGGACTCATACCTGTATCTTTTATGATAGATTTTAATATGTTATCTGCAAGATATAGGAATGGTTAGAAGACTTTTTACATAGTGTAATAGGAGGATAGGGAATGAGTTAATTTGAGAAAGGTTTGATAGGGTACTAGTGAATGGACAATGGCTGCTGCACTACCTAAATCCGGTGGGTTTGAGATTAGTTCTGACCATGTCCCATTCCTGCTAGATTCCAAATCTCAAATAGAAAGATCAAAAAGGCATTTCAAATTTCAAGAACGTATGTGTGGTACTGAGGAGGTGTAGGAGATTATTCGAGAAAGTTAGAATATTAATGTGGAAGGCTCTCTCATATCTTCAGAGTAGCTCAAAAATTAAAAGTTTGCAGACATAAGCTTGTATAGTGGCAGCAAAACAGTAATTTTAACTTAAAGAAGCTAATAGGCAAGCTCACAGAACAGTTAGAAGAGATGAGAAATGCAGGTATTAATGGGGCCACGAAATCAATGAAATTGAGTTGAAACTAGAAAGAACCTATCTTAATTAAAAGCTTTAATGGAAAAAGAATTCCAGGGTAAAATGGCCAAAGGAAGGTGATCAGAATACAACTTTATTTTACTAAAAATTAAAAACGCAAACAAGGCGTAATAAAATTTGGAAAAGCTCATGGTAATGAAGGAGGGGTTGCTACATTTCATGCTGACAATGCTCGAGTGGCGGAAGACTACTTTAAGGGAATTTTTTCCTCCTCTACCTAGGGGAACCTGTGCCTTTCTTTATAGACTTTGAACCTATGGTTACAGCTAGCATGAACCGAAAGTTGCGAAGACTGGTATCGGATGAGAAAGTTAAGAGGGTGTCCTTTAGTGTTCATCTTCAGAGTACTCCTGGTGATGATGGTATGATGGCCAAATTCTTTCAGTTCTACTGGGACATTGCTGGTACAGACGTTATTAAAGAAATTCGAAACTTCTTTGGTGGAGGGAGGATCCTAAAAAGTCTCAACCACACTAATATCTGCTTAATTCCGAAAGTGCGAGATACCACCAACGTGAGTCAGATGAGATCTATTAGTTTATCTACAGTTATGTACTAGATTATCTCTAAAGTCATTGTTCATAGATTACAAAACTATATCAATAAACTAATATGCCCTAACCAAAGTGCTTTTATGAAAGGGAGGCTTATTTCTAACAATATCTTAATCGCTCATGAATATATGCACTATCTAAAAAATAAGAAGAAAGTCTTAGAATATGAAATGGCAATGAAATTGGACATGAGTAACGCGTATAACAGAGTGGAATGACAATTTATATAGTTTATCATGAAAATAATGGGATTTGATGCAACCTGAATTTGCTAGATGCGAGAATTAATAACCACAGTTTCTTATTCTGTTGTTTTGGAAGGTCAACCATTAGGTTTTTTTAAACCAAATAGAGGAATCCACCAAGGAGATCCTCTATCCCCATATCTATTTCTTTTTTGTGCTGAAAGTTTATCTTTTTTGCTATACAAAGCAAAGAAAAATGGTCCAATTCAAGGTATTTAGATTAACAGGAGGTGCCCTACAATTAACCACTTGCTATTTGCTAATGTCTCAATCCTATTTTATAAAGCCTCAGAGGAAAATTGTCAAAGATTAATAGAGCTGCTTGATGGTTATAAGAGTTTTAGTGGACAGAAGGTGAATCTAGATAAATCAGTGGTTTTTTTAAGTAATAATACCCCTGTCCCATGCAGGAAATAAATTGCTACAATGCTTAGTATTATCCATATTAGAGCACAAAATAAGTATCTGGGACTTCCGTTGATGATTAACAAATCCATGAAGGCTCTGTTTGGTTCCATCAAGGAAAAGGTGATTAAAAGGGCTTAGGGATGGAAAAAGTTACTTCTATCTAGTGGTGGCAGACAAACCCTTCTCAGAGCGGGAAAAAAGTGATTCACATTTACACACACTCTTATTTCAAGCTCCATGAAAATCTTATCTAGGAAATTCACAGTATTTTAAACCAATTCTGGTGAGAGCAACGTGAATTGGAAAGAAAAATGGCTTAAATCAACTGGGATAAAATGACTCGTCCTAAGAAAGAATGAGGTCTCAGCATCAAAGACCTTAGAGCTCAGAATTTGTTTTTCTGGGTAAACAAATTTGGAGACTAGCTACTCATCCTAATTCACTCATTGCAAAGGTATACAAAGGCAGATATTACAAGTACGGATATATTTTAAGGACAAAAGCGGGTACCTCACTATCTTGGAGTTGGAAAAGCATGTTGGAAAGAAGATGCGTTTTGGAAAAAGGCCTCAACTGGAAGATGGGTTCTGGAGACTCCATCTACATACGGGCAGATCCATGGCTTCCTCCTCCTTATCCATTACAAATTTGGAATAACCCCAACAATACTCTGCTAAATTCCCTAACTTGTCTTTGTGAAGAATCTGATAGATAGCAAGGGACAGTGGAGGCAGAGTTGTTATTATGAAAAATTTTTAACCAAAAATTGCACACAGAATATTATCAATCTCGCTCTCAAATGACCACGACAAGCTTCAATGGACTTTGAACAACTCATACAGCTATGATGTAGCATCTAGGTACCGAATTGCTTACCTGTTCTTTCATGCAACAATCGACCTCTGTCCCGAATATATGCGCCAATCATTAGTTTGGTCCCAACTCTAGAATTTGCCACTGCCACACAAAATCAAACTATTTCTTTGGAAATGTTTTCATGGTAGGCTCCTGGTATTCCACTTGATCCATTAGAGGTTCCAAAACACTCCCTCGGACTGTCGTCACTGCTAGAACGAAACTGAAACAATCATCCACTGCCTGTTCAAATGTAAGAAAGCACAAGCAGTGTGGGAAAAAAAGTGAGATTGAAGAGCTCATACTTGACATGCAAACCTCTAACTTTTTCGAGTGGTGGAAGAAAACTTTCTTAACCTTGCGTCAGCAAATAGGAGGACATCGAAAACTACAACTCCTCACATTGTTGATTTGGAATGTTTGGAAGGACCGCAATCATTGCATCTTCGACCACCAGGGAGGACACCCAGATGAGATAGTCACTGCTACCATCAGGCTATTGGAAGAACCTCAGCTATGAACTCCTGCTTCATAACCCCCTTTCTTCTTCTTCTTCTTCTTCGAATATTAGAGATTCATTTACTTTACTCTTTCACATTTGTGAATTTGCTTGAGAGACTCCCATTCTTATGTTTCCAGCCAAACCACCGCCGCAGGGTACCAAGTCACCATGACGGTCAGGGATGCACGTCTTAAGGTTGGGGTTTTGGGTGTTATGCGGGTTGGGTCGAGTCTTTGGCCCTGTCCAAAATATGGGGAGGGATGGGGGGTAACGTTTCTGGGTTGGTACCTAGAATGTCTTTCGGAGATGAATGCGTCATTGTTAAAAGGTCATAAAGCTTGGTCAACAAGCATTCCACTATTCCAAGTATCAAGTTGAGACAAGTCCAATGACTCTAGCCACTATAGTCACGGAAAGAGAATAGCCACCAGAGATTGCACCTTTTATCAAACAAACATTATTAGCAACGAAGTTAATAAATTTTTTTATGAGAATTGAATTGGCCAATTGGGCACTTTGATAGAATAAAAATAAGTAGGTACCCTCTGGCTTGCCAACTCCGATATCTTTTTGAAGAATCACTCCTTGGAAAATGATAAACTTGATTTTCTTAGGGTGAAATATCAGTACAGAAATTCTTGGAGAAAATATGCATAAAATATTAGTCATCGATTTAGGGAGGCTAGTCATGTTTAATTTTTTTGTTGATCAAAATTCTTTAGAAGTTCAAAGTTTTACAGGTTTGGTGAACCATCCAAAATTTATCTCACCAATACCTTTGAAAATTTTCTCATATGAGATTCATTTCCACATATACGTGTATTCGGGCTACTACAGAAATTTGGATGAATCTTTTGTAGAAGACTTATTTGAAATATCGGAGGAACTTGTTCACTCAAATTAATGAAGTTTCATCGCTAAGTAAAGCAAAACTCATTAATATATTTTATTTTATGTTCTTTATTTTTTCTAAGGGCAAAATGATTTGCATGTTATAGCGACTATGACACTCGAATTGTGCCCTTTTCAGCTAAATTCTTTATTCTTAGTTTTCTGTTCTCGAATGAGATATGTTATTTGTTTTATATTTTCTTTCTTAATATTACTATATTTTCAGTATTACATACATACTATTAATAATATTAATTGTTAACTTAGCATAAATAGTTAATTTTAACTATTTTCATGTTAGTTAGGATAAGTTTTGTTTTCACTTGTTTTTTATTATAATTTATTTTTATCTTCTGATTCCAATCAAATAACTAGAAATGGTTAGAAGAAAGTGAGAACGGGATGTGGCGGAGCAAAAGCGAGAATATATATGAAAAAATATTATTAGAATTGGTTTATTTATGTTATACAATAAAATAAAAATTCATACCTATTTTTACTATTTGGCTAATATGAAAGACAAATTTTATGGAATCTTTGTTTTAGTTTGGCCTTTAAAAACTTAAGATTTAATTTAAACCAAAAAAACATAATAAAAGTTACTTCAATACATACGTAAAATCCAAATTTTAAAGTTGGATTATAAGTGAACTAGCGGCTCAACAGGCACTATTGTGTCTGTTCAGCCGCTTTTCTATTATTTTTAAGAAATTAATTTTTGTGTTTTTATTTTAAAATTATAAATTTAATAAAATAAAATATTAAAGAATTTTATTATGTTGTTATTATGTGAAAACAAAAATTAAAATAAAAATTTAAAAATATTATTTATAAAATAAATATTTATAAATATTATTATGTTTATTTATTTATTTTTAATAGTATTTAATTTGAATTAGAGGCAAAAAATTATATTTAAAGTATTCTTTATTTTATGCATAATTATAATTGATAAAAAATATTTTTTAAAATTTATTATTCATTTTTTAAAATTATCTTTAATTTTATTTTTTTAAATTATTAATTTATATTTTTATTATTGTCTCAACGCCACTATGATATTGCATTGTTCTCCTTTCTCGTCTTTTTCTCCTTCCACCTTCTCTTCACTCTATGGTTATTAATTATCACCAAATATCATTATCACAACTTCTAATTTTGTCTATCACTTTTATTTATAACCAACTATTTTGTTAAATTTTATAAGTTGTTTAAATTTTACTAAAAATTTTTTTGTGTCTTTTGAATATCTGAATGTATAAAAATTATAATTTTTTTCTTGATGTGCGTGTTAGTTGTCTTATTTTGTTCCATTGAGAAGAAATTTAAGACAAAAAATATTCAAAATTTTTGTTATATTAGCAAAATTTGATGTCAATAATTATAAAAAATAATATCAAACTATATTATTTTTAACTAAATAATAAAAAAATAAAAATACATTATTGTAAGTTTTTTAATTAATAATTATAAATTAAAGTCACAGTTTAATATAGTACCTTGGACAAAAAGTAATCATTGTTATTATCATATTTGACTACTACTATATAAGTTTTATGTTTATTTTATTATGCACATTAATTAAACTGTACTTTATTATTTCGTTTTGCATGTTTTGAAATAATGTCATCGTATTATAAAGGTGAAATTAATTTATCATTTGAATATTATCGCTAAAAAATAGTTGCTTAAAGTGAAACGCTAAGTAAAGATAAATAGAAAAATTTTATAATTAGTTCGAAAATTTTATATATCTCTCTCCAAACTCAATTTTGTTATGAAATTTTTTTTAGGTAAAAATATTTTTAACTTCCTATATAATAAGTATCATTTAAATTATCTAATGCATAAAATGTCACATCTTTTTATTTATCTTCAAAATTAAAGTTAATTTTTGTTACTTTTTTACTTTCTTTTGGTTTTCTAAATTAGCCCATATATTATCAAATTATATCTGTTATTTATGCAATAATTTATTTCTTCTAGTAGTTATTCATTAATAAATGTTAAATTACCCAAATTCAAATCTATTTTCTTAAAGCACTTTTTAATCATCTGGTTTGAATCGTTTGAATAGGAGTTCTTTAGACTCTAAAATTTTTAAAATAAAAAAAAATAATAAAATAAATTAAAATGCCTAATAAAATAAAATAATCCAAAAAATAAAAGATATATAAAAAACTAATAAATTAAAAAATAAAATTAATTAACAAAGTTCTTATCTTATCCATTTTAATGTTATATGGAGTTTGTTCACTTTATCATTAATATGTGCATACTTTTTGTGTCTTTTGTATGACAAATACAATACTTTATATAATTAAATATCAAATACAGTACTCTAAATAATTAATTATTTAGAAAATTAGTATACGAATATTTTAAGAAACACTTGATAGGTGTGATTTTCTTGCATGCATTATATACCAATTAAATAACTAAGCCAATATGCCAAACAAATAATATTGTAAAAGGCAAAATTAATAAATTTTTTTGTAATATAATTTATTTATTTTAGTTTAATTTAAAAATATTTATATACTCAAATTTTAAATACAATATTCTAAGTAATCAAGTATTTTATTTTTTAAAAAAATTTATCCTATTAAAAGTAATTTAAAAAGAAAAATATTAAAAATATTTATAAAATTTTTCATCCCATCATTGACAGATAGTTAAATACAGACATGTCAAAAAAAAATAAAATGTACATATAAAATGTAGAGAAACTATTTTTTTTGTCAAATCAAATTAATGAGAGATAAAGACATAACGCAATTTGTCTACGTAAAAAATGGTAACAAATTAAAAAAATTAAAAATGGATTAAAAATATAGATTGTGTAAGTAAATTGAAAAAAAAAATTTATAACCGCAGTGGAGGAAGACAAAGGAGTAGGATGGAGACAATTCAACTGAGAATGTTAAAGAAAGAAGAAGAAAAACATAAAAAAAATACAAAAATGATAATTTTTTTTAAAAAAACTACAACAAAAACTCTAATAAAATAATTAGAGTGAAACTACAGAGTACATTCAGAACAAAACGGTACAAATGAAAACTAAGATAAAACTAAATAAAATATAATTTAAATGAATATTACAAAATATAATAAAATTTACCAAAAATTACTTATCACTATTATTGATGATAATTGAACACTTCCTTCATCATAAATTATTCTTTTGTTCTTTTCGTACATGCTTCTAAAACCAACATTTATCATAATCATAGTCTATTTTAGGAAGTTGTCTAAAGAGTTATTCAAAAGGTGAAAATGTTAGAGTTGAGTAAGAGAAGTAAAGAAAATTAAAGAAATGATAAAAAAATAGATTATTTAAGTGGAGGATTGAGAAAGAAGTTACGTGTGAATTTTTTTTGCAACTAGTAGTGAAATGCATAACTGTAAAATTAGTTTTGAATTATGTTGGCATTTAGCAGGGTTAAAATAGGAAAGAAAATTGGACACCAAACTTGAGGTTTTCGCATTATATATTGTTATAGATATATTACTAGTAGAATATTTTGTAAGATAGGAAAAGTGAATATATTACAATGTTCATTGAAATCTGATTACAACTAAGGTGAGCACCTCCTTTTATAGAGGTCTCTAGATAGAAGTGATACCTTACGAAATCTAGACAAACCTATCATATAATGCCAGCTGGAGGATAAAGATAAGCCTTATATTTTTTTGCGTTTTCTAGGCATGTGACTGAGGTCACTTTATTTCAGCACACTCATAATTATATATAGTGGAAACAACAGTGTCCTAATAAAGGGACGGTTTGAAATAGTCTTCTGGAAGGGTCCCATCACCATCTAAGAAGGATAATGTGTCTTCAGAAGCCAAATTAACAGCTCTAAGATCTCTATCCGGGTCTTGTAGATAGGTAAATAGGTCTTCAGTGTTTCCTTCATTTGGATCTTGGGCATCTTGCAGATATGGGTCATATGGATCTGAGTTTGGGCCTTCAGCATCATTGGGTATTCCTGCATCAATTCTAGTTGGGCTTGGTGGTAAGGCATACACTCTTCCACCTGGATCTTCAGAATTCAGATCTTCTTCAGAATTTCTGCTTGGAATATGTGTAGACGTGCTGGGTTGGTCTCTTGGAGCATAAAAAGAGTATTGTCCAAATTGATTAATTATTCCTGAAGTTATAAATCTGAACTGGAACTCTTGGAGGGTTATTGGCGGAACATCTGTCTGGAACGGGAGTCCTTCAACTACATCTCTCTCTCCATATAGTCCAGGCTGCTAAAGTTGACAAAGGTATTTAGCCAGGGTATTTAGGACTATTTTTTCATCTGTGGGCCATATGGTGGAGTATCCAACAATATTGACCCTATTCATGGTGTATGAATCTCCCCCAGTAAAATAATTCCTCTGTAAGGTGATAAAACAACAGAATTTTTGTTTTGCCTTAGAGGATTTATCCCATAGTTGGTGCCGGTCGAGCATATTATATAACATTCCTCTCCATGCATCAAGTGGGGCATACATAGAGAATAACCGGACTAGATGAGATTGGGCTTGAGTGCGATTGTACAGGATGTGATATACAGGAAAGAGTGGCACTATGATAGTACATGTATACATAGAAGACAGAGCCTAGATATACCACACCATTTCCTCTGGTATGGGTCCTTGGATTATTGGGATACTACAAAAAGGGATATCCATGTTGAAGTATCTTGGACTTGGATGGATTTGGGTTATGATAAGGAGCTGGTGTAGCCAGTAAAACAAAGTTTGTCTAGCTAGACAGTCTATTTGGAACTCTGTCTGAAGTCTTGCTTTGAAGGAAAAAGGACCAATCTTTCTTCTGTATGGGCTCCTGTAAAGTGGACAATCAGGAAATAGAATGGTGTGTGAAGGATTGTATGTACTCATGGTGCAAATGTAATGGATTGGTTTGGGGAGTGGTTCTTTGGTTGGTCTGGATAGGAAATCAGCAAGTGTGTTTTGATGTCCCTTGATGTGTTCCACTTCAAATTTATAGCGAGAAAACCAGTCTTTCCATCGTAAGAGTTGAGAGTCTGACAAGATCTTTTTCTTGATCTCCAGCATTGATGGGAAAGAGGTGTTATCCATTTCCACAGTGAAATGATAAGAACTGGGGTGAAAATTAAATTTTTCTATCCCTCTTTTGATAGCAAGAATCTCTTTGTAAGTGGTATGGTAATGTTTTTCAGATTCTTTGAATTGTCCACTAGCATGTGCACAGTAGTGTCTTGTCCCGTCAATCTCTTCAAGTAGCACAGCTCCCCAGAATTCATCACTAGATCTGTCTGCAATATTCTTTTTCCTGCGCCGGGAATCTTTGAAGGAGGGGGTCTTGTGCTATCTTCTTCAGGATTTTGACAGCTGTGGTTTGCTTAGGTCCCCATGGTGGGGCTTCTTTTTTAGTAGTTTTGACAGCTGGCTGGTGTGTCTGGTCATATCTGGGATAAAGTCTCTGATGTATGTAACGTCCCGTCTAGCAAAATACCTTGCTTAAGTCAGGGTATTTCTACTAAAAAGAACATTACATAACATTTTCTAATATTAACTACTTAATTATCGAGCCTTTGTATCGTGTTCGCGTTTCAGTTTTAAGAAAAATGCCAAAAAAATTTTGTTTTTATTCATTAAAGACATGTATCAAGGATAAACATTGCAAATAATAATAACAACCACATAAGTATTATTTCTTATACATAAGAAGTCATATAAACCCAAATACAACACCTACCCCTCTGTTAAAATAAAACCTCAAAGGACAAGAGTGAGGGGACTCTATGAAAGCAATCAGAATCATAAAGAAAGCCTACTAATCGCTCGCAGCTTCAAATTGCGTCTTCAAACCTGTGGCACTGAAAGGGTGGAAAATTTGGGGGTGAGAACCAAACCACATGTTCTCAGTAGAGGTAGAGAATGCCGTGAAAGTAAAGAATAAAACGCAAATAGTTAATTTCACTCAAAAATATTTAAAAGAAAAACTGTTTTCATTTGCAGTGATCTTTACTCGCCGTATCAACCATTTATTTTGAAAACCAACAGCATAACATTCAAAAATCCAAAATCTTATAAAGCATCAGTTAATTATCCAAAATTCTAAACCCATATTTTCCTTTATAAAAATCTTAAAAGTTTTCTTAGACCGTATGAATGACTAATCTGTTCCAAGCATAGGTTCATTAAGTCTATGCTGAACCAGCTCAATCTTTCATACTTACTAAACCTCAAACACAATCCAATCACGGCCTCAGGCCCAAGCAATTTAACCAGCACCCAATTCACCACAATCCAGCCAATCAGTTACAAACACAAGTAATGAGGTTCAAACACAATCAAGAGCAATTATATCAAGTATAGCAATTAGCAGTTAACAGAATTATTCACTTAGGCAAACCAATTACAATATACACACCCAAACAATGTCACATAGATGCATATGATGAATGTCTAGTCCTAGTGCAGGTAATGAGCTCATCTGTCGGTTTCTACCCGCTCCCGACGTAACCCAGCATTACTAGCCGGATATGGCTTTCCTGTTGACTATACCCCTGTGTACAGGAAATAACCCCTCTGCCACCACAGGGTCTACTGCACGCAGGAAATAACACATCTGCCACTGCAGGGATGTATGCTGTAAGACCCAGAACTTTTGAAAAGTCTTATTATGATCAAGTCTCAAATCATATAGTTATTTATAGCCTTAATTTCGGAAATCATTTTATTAAAGATAATTAAGGCAAGTTGTGATTTATTGAATTTGAGACAAGTTATGATTTATTATCCAATTTTACAACTATTGGATTATTTTCTATATTTAAAGTATAAGGTTGATAGTTATGAAATAATAAGAATTTTATATGATTTGGATTTGATAAGTAATATTTTAAATATTATTACTGCTATCTTGAAAAATGAAGAAAATTAAGTATATTATTTCTAATTTTTAGATTTGGGCATTTTATTGAAAATAAAGTGTGAAATTGATGAGCAAATAGTATTTTATGCACTATTATTGTTGAATTAGAATTTATTTCTAATTACTACATTATACCTATTTTTAAGTGAAATTACTAAAATGCCCTTAACCCTAATTTTTGAAAATGAAACCCTAACCCTAAAACCCTACCCGGTTACCCGTTGCTTCCCCCATGACCCAGCAGCCAAACACAAACAGTTTCCCCAACTCAATGAAAGAAAGAAAGAATGGGTTAGGAGGAAACGAAGGAAGAAGGGGGAAACAGGGGAGGGGTTTGCAGAAGCAGATTGAGGGAGGAGGAAAGGCGGCGCGGTGGACGCCACTGCCACCGTCGCCGCCGCTACTGACAACGAGGGGAAAGATCTGTGAGGGCCGAGGAAAGAGGAGGAGGAGAGAAAGACTCGCGCCGGCATGCGGGCTTCACTGCTGCCATCGCGCCGTCGCCTGACCGGGGGAGAAGACCGTCGCGCCTCACTGCCTCGCCACCGCCGAACTCGTGCGCAGAGAGAGAGGAGATGCACGAAAGGGAGCCACCGCGGGGAAACCATCACCGCCTGTCACCGTCGCCGAGCGTGGGCCTTCACCATTCTCGTCGCCGACCAGCTTGTCGCATCACCGCTGACGCGCCGTCACCACTACATCATCCTCGTCACAGAGCCAGCCGCCGCGTTTCACTGCGGTTGAGGGCGTCTCCACCACCGCACCTTGGCCGACGGTGCTGTCGATCTGTTGCTCCGCGGTGCCTAGCTGGAGTTTCTGTTGCTAATGATGGAGGTCAGTGGCCACCGGAAGACACCATTGTTGTTGCTTCCGAACGAGAGAGAAGCCGTGCCACTGTTCTGGCCGCCAGGAGCAGTCTTGTGACCGCTAGAAACACCGCCGGAGATGCCGTCACTGGGCTCAGTCACTTCTCCTTAGTTACGGTAAGAGTTACATTCCGGAGCCCTTGAAAATCTGCACTGTTATATTTGGGTAGGAATCCTAAGGTTTTGATAACGTAGGGCTGAGTTCGAGTTATGGCATGTCACGGTTAGAGTTGTTGTTGCTGTTACGAGTAGTTGGGGCTGAGGTTGCCTCCATCGCCGGAGCTGTGCCGGGGCCGGTTCGAAACCGCAGCTGCTTCGTGTTGTTATTCCGGTAAGAAATTATGTTTCGAAAGCCTTACGTTAGTGTCCCGTACGTGTATTAAAGCCTTTATGGTATTAATGTTCCTAGAGTTAGTAACTGAGGTTGCTTGTTGTAATTTAGAGCTATTTATGCTGCTGCGAAAATGTGTGGGGCTGTGCTTTGAAGCTGCCTTTGATTTTGAGTTGAGGTGAAAAGAACTTATGAGGCGCTTGGATTATGGAATTGTGTTTTGAGGTAGGGGCGCTTTCCGAAAACTACAGTTTATTATTGGAATTATTACATATGGATACTGATGTGAGATATGGTGTAATTAGTGATTGTATCTGCCTTATGTATTATTTGATTGACTCGAATGACTATGGATGTTGGTTTGGCCGAATTGTTGTGTGGCTTGTGAAATGTAATGTTTGAAGTTGATTCTTTAAATATTTGAAATGAGTTTAATCCGTTGATGATTGGTTTGAATTGAGTCAATTATTTTGATGATGTGAAAGATAGAATGCTCTTGAAATTCAGCCTGGGTTGCTTTAATTGCTCTGGTTTTGATAAATGATTTATTGCTGAACCAATTCTTTAAAGCTTTACAAATGAGTTAAATCGGTTGATATTGAGTTGATTTTTGAAATGGTTTCCTTGAGGTATGCCATTGAGGCGACTGTTGGATTTAGCTTGTTTTGAATTGATTTCTGGTTTTGAGCTGTTGAAAAGGAATGAGAAACGGTTTAGTTGGGACCCGAACCGGGTGGCAAAAGTCCAAGTTTTAGGGGAGGTGCTGCCGAAATTTCTACAAAATCCTACTCTTGTTTGTAAAGTTATTTAAAAAGGGTTGGATTTGAGAAATTGTATTAATTGATTTATTAAGAGAATATTTATGTTTTCAAGCTTAATCTATTTAATGAACTTTATGCGTTGAGTTCAGCTTATTTAGAAACGAACTATTTATACAGTTTGAATCACTGAAGGAAAGAATGATGCTCTAATATTGATTTCAATATAAAAAGGAGCTTTTAGTGATTTTAAAGGAATTTAGACTTTTGATTGAGTAATCAAGTTTGAGGCATTTTGGAAGAGTTAGAAAAATGGGTTCCAAAAAGAAACCTGAAAGTGGTTTGATTCAAATGAACCGGTTCCGTTTCAAATGAGTTGATTTTTGGACCGAGTTGGAACTTGTGATTTTGTATGATCGGTTTCATAATAAATTCAGTTTTATTTACTTGAATCGGGAATCTATGATTTTAAAGGTTTCAATGAATTTTAAGGAATTTATATAAGTTGACCTTCCCTAAAGACTTGGGACTCTGCCGAGGAACCTTGTTATAAAATCCCATTGTGGGATGGGCGATTTTGATTGTTCCCAAATTGAATCTTTAACTTCCCATGGTTTTGGAAGTCTTGGAATGAGGATGCTGAGAGCGGCTTTGTTTTAAAAAGGGAACTCACTTTGAGTAAATTTGGCTTATGAGCCTGAGATGATTTGAGAAATGAGATTTCTAAAGCCAAGGCTGAAAAGAGTTGAAACTTGATTTCAAAGTGAAATGAGTTGAGAAAATGATTTATGGCTTAAATGCCGATTTCATGAATTTGATGATTTTGAATGTGGAAGTGCTGTTTTATTGAGAGCCGGAATGGCTGTGTATGTTTATACATATTGATTGGTTCTGGATTGAACCGTGAGCCGGAATGGCTGTGTATGATATGAATATTGGCTGGTTCTAGAATGAACCGTGAGCCGGATGGCTGAGATGGATGTTGATCCATGGATGAGATTGATTGCATGTTTATGCTGAATCATTGATAAATGTGAATGTTGCACTTCCACTATCTGAGATACGAGTTCCCTGGGTAGTAGCAGTGGCTAGCCACCACGTGCTCCAGGTTGAGACTTGATACTCTGTTGACCCTATGTCGTAAGTGTGGCCGGGCACTGTGAAAGCCCCGGATGAGCTCGCCCCCGTAAATATTCACCAGTGAGGGTGATGGATATGGATCATGATTATGATCAAGTTTATGATGAGTATAACTCGAGTTGGGGATGCGCGACAGAGGGACAGTCCAATGGTTAGCTACCAGGACTTGTCGGGTTGGCTCTATAACCGACAGATGATATCATCAGCCACTAGGGACAGGCATGCATCATATGCATTTATGTGACATTGTTTGGGTGTGCATATTATACTTGGTTTGCCTATGTGATTAATTGCTAATTGTTCTACTTGTAATAACTGTTTGTTTGTGTTTGCATCTTCCTATTTGTGTTTGCTACTGGGACTCTGTTGGACTGTGGTGATTGGTTGATGGTTGGATTGTTTGGGCCTAGGGCCGTGGTTGGAATGAGATGAACCGATGGTTGATTTTGGTTTTGTGTTTCTGGTTTGGAATAAAATATGAAAGGCTATTTTGGTTTCGCTTAGATAAACCGCTTTGAAAGGCTTTTGAGTTTTTGAGAATTGAACGGTTCTTCTTTCTGAAAAGATTTCCGACTTTACTTTCATCGTAAACCGTTGTTTTTGAAAAGAGGCATAAGACGGTTATGAATCACTGGTGCGATTATCTTCATGTATCCTATTACAGTAATTCCCAAAAACCCTCTACTGAGAACCCTTTCGAGGATGATGTTCTCACCCCCCTACATTTTTCCCCTTTCAGGATTTGGGCGCAGAAGTTACGAAGAGCTTATTTAATTATTGTTGTGATGCTCTGTATTGTTTTAGTTATGATTTACTGCACCATCGCCTTTATCTTGATATAATCTGTAAGAGGGATAGGAATCGTATTGGATTATGTTTGTAATATTATTTATATATATTTATGTATATATATGGATGTACTCTTTATGGGTTGTTGTAAGTTGAATGGTATTTATGGATGTACGTTATTGAACGAAAGAATTTTTGGGAGCGGTATTGCGGTTTAAAGTTTTAAACAGGCTCATATTTTAGTATTAAATAGTATAAGTGTCGTCGTAATGTCCGAGCTATCAGAGTTACGCAGCCGGAAGCGTGAGCTTTGGTAGTTAGGGTGTTACATTATGGTATCAGAGCAGTTCTTCCTGTAGAGCCTGAGGAATGGACTGACTATGCTTCAGTTGCATACTCTGAGCGTTTGTCATGTATTAGGTCTTGTCGAATGACGAGAATTAGAGCTTTATGCACATGACGATCTATTGATTAATGCTGTTAGTCTTGCATTGCATAATTCCTGATATTAAGTTTGGCCGGCTTAATACTAGCGAAATATGTATATGAAAGCACTAATGGGTTATCAAAGATGAAATCCTAGTTTTGAGTAAAGCGAATCGCGGGTTTTGGAAAAGTTGGAAACTACTTCTCGAGGCTATTCAGTTGTGTGTCTTGATTTCTGTTCGAGTTGACATGTTCTTTCATATCCTAACTTGAAGTTCTTGTTTGCTAGACCTTTTGAAAAGTAATTTGATGTCTTCACTCTATTCCTCTATCCATATGCATTCTCGTTTGACCTTAAGTGCATATGCTGGTTTAAGATCCTTGTTGCATCTATCTTCCTCTGTTTGAGTTCTTCTTGATTCAAGTATTCTTTGATATAGCCTTGAACCTGTCTTAATGTGTTGTGACTTTTAACTCCGGATTCTGAGTCCATTCTTTGAGAAATTGTTGATTCAGTTTTTCTCTTACTTGACAGTGATCACAGCCAATTTTGAGATTTTATAAATTGCTGTTGATTAGATATATACTTTTCTATATATGAGACTTTGAAATTATTTATACAGTTTAACAACTATTTCTTTCTAATACGTTGCCTGTACTTTTACTGGTTTACGCAATTGCACTTATTTTAAAAGTAAATTTTGACCTTCTAGTAATTTTACTATATTTCCAATGGACATCTTTATTTGATTGTGTATTTGGATATTTTCCGAAATACTGGAAAGAAAGGATTTTTCGCTTTTATTCCGGTTGAGTTTCGTTTGATAAGCTTTACTTAACTTATTTTGAATTGAGTTTGGTTTAGCATACTACATAGTTTATGCCATTGTTGTTCTTTTGAAAATATTGGATTCATAGCTTTCTTCTTATGAACGGACTGGTTCCTTCTTAAGCTTTTCACCTCTATGAATGTCATATGTGATTCTGTTTTTAACTAATCTTTTACATCTTGTGAACATTACCATTGATCTTGGTTTGTCCCCTCTTGTGAATCTCATCCTTATGTGGGTCAGTTTGATTCGTTTCAAGATAGTGCATTGTTTATTCTCCCATTATCTCTACAAGAGTTTTTAGTTAAAGATTTATCATTGAAAAATTACAAATGATTGAGTTGTCTTTTCTATGACTTTTGTATTCTTTTGGATCAATTTAAAACTTGTTTGATATTTCATGTTTAGTGGATCTTGTTTGAACTACTCTAATTTAAGATCCTTTCTTGCAAGGCTTGACTCCTTTTTAGTACATCTTAGACTTCTTGAATGTTCTTCCGAGATGGTGATTTCAAGAACGCTTTTGGAGTCTTGTTTTGAACCTTTTAAAGAAGTCTCGAATTCTCTTTGACGAAATATTAAACGGGATTTATTTTCTGTTGTTTGATTGAGATTAAAACCATTGTCCAATTTTGACGAAATTAATTTAAAGTTGCCATGCACCATTTTAAATGAAGTTTTGGAAAGCTCCCTTGTTTAGTGGAAATTGGTTCGTTTGTAATGCACCACTTATTTCCTTTACCAAATTGTAAGCAAATTTTTACTCCGGAGTTTCTTTTCTAAAAAGAGTTTAACTTCCTCTTTCGTACTTGTTATGAATGTTATACACGCTTGTTTGAATACGAAATTTTAAGAATTTTGAACAAGCATTTGATTACTTCCGAGGTTTTATGAACTGCTTTTGGTTTGGTTGTGCACCTAACTATCTTTCTAAAATATTTGAGGAAATATTTTAGCTATTAGCCAAAGTTGTGTGCATTTGTTTTTGGAACTCTACAAAATCTACTTCAACATGAAATTGAATTAAAGCAAAGCCACGATTATGCTTTTATTTTTTCTCTTGAAGGAGGCTTGTTGCTTAACTTTTCTTTTAACCTGCAAAGTGATTTTTCTGCAAGTTTTCGATTCTTTTAAGAATAATGTATTCGAAGGTATTTTAATTATGCTCGAGTTCTGTGAGCTTGACTTGGGTCTGAGATATTCTTTTCTGTAAACCTCTTACTTCTTCGACTCAGCTTGAAATTGTTCCGAACTAATGCGCTGATTCTCCTTCCTATTGATCCTATTGAATTTCCTTGATCCAAGGGTTATCTTTGAAGTTGTCAATTGAATTGTGTCTAGCAGACTTCATTGCTTGAGCATCCTTATTTATCTGGAATTGGATACATTCTCTCAAATCTATGAGTATTACCCTTGACATTTGACTCTCCTTTTTAAATCTTGTATCCTTCTGAGTAGACTCGAGAATTGTTTTGATATCACGTGCGACTTGTAGACGTAGTAACACGATGCGTTAGTTCTTTGAGACGTGATATGTGTATACGGAAGTTGAAGCGGTAGGTGTGCAACGTATGAGTTGT
The DNA here is from genome assembly GCF_059453495.1 of Arachis ipaensis. Lineage (NCBI taxonomy): Eukaryota > Viridiplantae > Streptophyta > Magnoliopsida > Fabales > Fabaceae > Arachis > Arachis ipaensis. Next base: position 66,258,556 of record NC_142443.1, read on the forward strand.
GGGCGTTTTGTTCCTTGCGAACAGGTTTGTGATTGTCAGACTTGTGATCGAGTATGGAATTGTAAAGTGGTTGATGGAGATGGAAAGTTGAAACCTTGAGGTTGATATAAGATTAGTGTGCGGATATTGAGCACATCGTTTTAACTCCATCCTGTTTTCTAGCCTTTGATGCCTTGCCCTACTATCACATGATTGACCCATGTTATCTTTTGCATTGAGCCTATCTTGTAACGTTTGTCTGGCAGTTACACTCCTATCTTTGCATCCTTATGCTTATGATAATCAAAGTATTTGAAAATCGTATATATGATTATATTTTGAGATATTTTTGCTTCTTCTTTAAATGTGTTCAAGGGTGAACTGTTATGGAATTTCTTTCATTTTGTATCAATTTTCGAGGGCGAAAATTTTTATAAGGTGGGTAGGATGTAAGACCCAGAACTTTTGAAAAGTCTTATTATGATCAAGTCTCAAATCATATAGTTATTTATAGCCTTAATTTCGGAAATCATTTTATTAAAGATAATTAAGGCAAGTTGTGATTTATTGAATTTGAGACAAGTTATGATTTATTATCCAATTTTACAACTATTGGATTATTTTCTATATTTAAAGTATAAGGTTGATAGTTATGAAATAATAAGAATTTTATATGATTTGGATTTGATAAGTAATATTTTAAATATTATTACTGCTATCTTGAAAAATGAAGAAAATTAAGTATATTATTTCTAATTTTTAGATTTGGGCATTTTATTGAAAATAAAGTGTGAAATTGATGAGCAAATAGTATTTTATGCACTATTATTGTTGAATTAGAATTTATTTCTAATTACTACATTATACCTATTTTTAAGTGAAATTACTAAAATGTCCTTAACCCTAATTTTTGAAAATGAAACCCTAACCCTAAAACCCTACCCGGTTACCCGTTGCTTCCCCCATGACCCAGCAGCCAAACACAAACAGTTTCCCCAACTCAATGAAAGAAAGAAAGAATGGGTTAGGAGGAAACGAAGGAAGAAGGGGGAAACAGGGGAGGGGTTTGCAGAAGCAGATTGAGGGAGGAGGAAAGGCGGCGCGGTGGACGCCACTGCCACCGTCGCCGCCACTACTGACAACGAGGGGAAAGATCTGTGAGGGCCGAGGAAAGAGGAGGAGGAGAGAAAGACTCGCGCCGGCATGCGGGCTTCACTGCTGCCATCGCGCCGTCGCCTGACCGGGGGAGAAGACCGTCGCGCCTCACTGCCTCGCCACCGCCGAACTCGTGCGCAGAGAGAGAGGAGATGCACGAAAGGGAGCCACCGCGGGGAAACCATCACCGCCTGTCACCGTCGCCGAGCGTGGGCCTTCACCATTCTCGTCGCCGACCAGCTTGTCGCATCACCGCTGACGCGCCGTCACCACTACATCATCCTCGTCACAGAGCCAGCCGCCGCGTTTCACTGCGGTTAAGGGCGTCTCCACCACCGCACCTTGGCCGACGGTGCTGTCGATCTGTTGCTCCGCGGTGCCTAGCTGGAGTTTCTGTTGCTAATGATGGAGGTCAGTGGCCACCGGAAGACACCATTGTTGTTGCTTCCGAACGAGAGAGAAGCCGTGCCACTGTTCTGGCCGCCAGGAGCAGTCTTGTGACCGCTAGAAACACCGCCGGAGATGCCGTCACTGGGCTCAGTCACTTCTCCTTAGTTACGGTAAGAGTTACATTCCGGAGCCCTTGAAAATCTGCACTGTTATATTTGGGTAGGAATCCTAAGGTTTTGATAACGTAGGGCTGAGTTCGAGTTATGGCATGTCACGGTTAGAGTTGTTGTTGCTGTTACGAGTAGTTGGGGCTGAGGTTGCCTCCATCGCCGGAGCTGTGCCGGGGCTGGTTCGAAACCGCAGCTGCTTCGTGTTGTTATTCCGGTAAGAAATTATGTTTCGAAAGCCTTACGTTAGTGTCCCGTACGTGTATTAAAGCCTTTATGGTATTAATGTTCCTAGAGTTAGTAACTGAGGTTGCTTGTTGTAATTTAGAGCTATTTATGCTGCTGCGAAAATGTGTGGGGCTGTGCTTTGAAGCTGCCTTTGATTTTGAGTTGAGGTGAAAAGAACTTATGAGGCGCTTGGATTATGGAATTGTGTTTTGAGGTAGGGGCGCTTTCCGAAAACTACAGTTTATTATTGGAATTATTACATATGGATACTGATGTGAGATATGGTGTAATTAGTGATTGTATCTGCCTTATGTATTATTTGATTGACTCGAATGACTATGGATGTTGGTTTGGCCGAATTGTTGTGTGGCTTGTGAAATGTAATGTTTGAAGTTGATTCTTTAAATATTTGAAATGAGTTTAATCCGTTGATGATTGGTTTGAATTGAGTCAATTATTTTGATGATGTGAAAGATAGAATGCTCTTGAAATTCAGCCTGGGTTGCTTTAATTGCTCTGGTTTTGATAAATGATTTATTGCTGAACCGATTCTTTAAAGCTTTACAAATGAGTTAAATCGGTTGATATTGAGTTGATTTTTGAAATGGTTTCCTTGAGGTATGCCATTGAGGCGACTGTTGGATTTAGCTTGTTTTGAATTGATTTCTGGTTTTGAGCTGTTGAAAAGGAATGAGAAACGGTTTAGTTGGGACCCGAACCGGGTGGCAAAAGTCCAAGTTTTAGGGGAGGTGCTGCCGAAATTTCTACAAAATCCTACTCTTGTTTGTAAAGTTATTTAAAAAGGGTTGGATTTGAGAAATTGTATTAATTGATTTATTAAGAGAATATTTATGTTTTCAAGCTTAATCTATTTAATGAACTTTATGCGTTGAGTTCAGCTTATTTAGAAACGAACTATTTATACAGTTTGAATCACTGAAGGAAAGAATGATGCTCTAATATTGATTTCAATATAAAAAGGAGCTTTTAGTGATTTTAAAGGAATTTAGACTTTTGATTGAGTAATCAAGTTTGAGGCATTTTGGAAGAGTTAGAAAAATGGGTTCCAAAAAGAAACTTGAAAGTGGTTTGATTCAAATGAACCGGTTCCGTTTCAAATGAGTTGATTTTTGGACCGAGTTGGAACTTGTGATTTTGTATGATCGGTTTCATAATAAATTCAGTTTTATTTACTTGAACCCGGAATCTATGATTTTAAAGGTTTCAATGAATTTTAAGGAATTTATATAAGTTGACCTTCCCTAAAGACTTGGGACTCTGCCGAGGAACCTTGTTATAAAATCCCATTGTGGGATGGGCGATTTTGATTGTTCCCAAATTGAATCTTTAACTTCCCATGGTTTTGGAAGTCTTGGAATGAGGATGCTGAGAGCGGCTTTGTTTTAAAAAGGGAACTCACTTTGAGTAAATTTGGCTTATGAGCCTGAGATGATTTGAGAAATGAGATTTCTAAAGCCAAGGCTGAAAAGAGTTGAAACTTGATTTCAAAGTGAAATGAGTTGAGAAAATGATTTATGGCTTAAATGCCGATTTCATGAATTTGATGATTTTGAATGTGGAAGTGCTGTTTTATTGAGAGCCGGAATGGCTGTGTATGTTTATACATATTGATTGGTTCTGGATTGAACCGTGAGCCGGAATGGCTGTGTATGATATGAATATTGGCTGGTTCTAGAATGAACCGTGAGCCGGATGGCTGAGATGGATGTTGATCCATGGATGAGATTGATTGCATGTTTATGCTGAATCATTGATAAATGTGAATGTTGCACTTCCACTATCTGAGATACGAGTTCCCTGGGTAGTAGCAGTGGCTAGCCACCACGTGCTCCAGGTTGAGACTTGATACTCTGTTGACCCTATGTCGTAAGTGTGGCCGGGCACTGTGAAAGCCCCGGATGAGCTCGCCCCCGTAAATATTCACCAGTGAGGGTGATGGATATGGATCATGATTATGATCAAGTTTATGATGAGTATAACTCGAGTTGGGGATGCGCGACAGAGGGACAGTCCAATGGTTAGCTACCAGGACTTGTCGGGTTGGCTCTATAACCGACAGATGATATCATCAGCCACTAGGGACAGGCATGCATCATATGCATTTATGTGACATTGTTTGGGTGTGCATATTATACTTGGTTTGCCTATGTGATTAATTGCTAATTGTTCTACTTGTAATAACTGTTTGTTTGTGTTTGCATCTTCCTATTTGTGTTTGCTACTGGGACTCTGTTGGACTGTGGTGATTGGTTGATGGTTGGATTGTTTGGGCCTAGGGCCGTGGTTGGAATGAGATGAACCGATGGTTGATTTTGGTTTTGTGTTTCTGGTTTGGAATAAAATATGAAAGGCTATTTTGGTTTCGCTTAGATAAACCGCTTTGAAAGGCTTTTGAGTTTTTGAGAATTGAACGGTTCTTCTTTCTGAAAAGATTTCCGACTTTACTTTCATCGTAAACCGTTGTTTTTGAAAAGAGGCATAAGACGGTTATGAATCACTGGTGCGATTATCTTCATGTATCCTATTACAGTAATTCCCAAAAACCCTCTACTGAGAACCCTTTCGAGGATGATGTTCTCACCCCCTACATTTTTCCCCTTTCAGGATTTGGGCGCAGAAGTTACGAAGAGCTTATTTAATTATTGTTGTGATGCTCTGTATTGTTTTAGTTATGATTTACTGCACCATCGCCTTTATCTTGATATAATCTGTAAGAGGGATAGGAATCGTATTGGATTATGTTTGTAATATTATTTATATATATTTATGTATATATATGGATGCACTCTTTATGGGTTGTTGTAAGTTGAATGGTATTTATGGATGTACGTTATTGAACGAAAGAATTTTTGGGAGCGGTATTGCGGTTTAAAGTTTTAAACAGGCTCATATTTTAGTATTAAATAGTATAAGTGTCGTCGTAATGTCCGAGCTATCAGAGTTACGCAGCCGGAAGCGTGAGCTTTGGTAGTTAGGGTGTTACATATGCCGATACACCTTTTGTATACAGGAAATAACCCCTTTGCCACTATAGAAATGGAACAGGTGGTCACGGTACTTCTGTAGCAGAAAATAACCCCTCTTCCTTACAGAATTAAAATATGGATCTGTACCGCAGGAAAGCGTTCTCAGTGGTCGCACCACTATCTATCTGACTGTCTCAATGCAGCAGATCATCACATAATCATTCTCATTATTCATCATCACTTTCACATTCTTATGTAGTACCACTTCCTTTCTCAGTTCAATCATACTATAAAAACTTTACATCTTTCCCCTTCCTTTCATAATTGCAAATACGCAAGCGGGACAAGACCCACGCCCTTGCCAACAATCTCGTATACCAAATAATCTCTTAAAAGAATCATTGAAGTTTCTATCATTGAATAAGCCTTAAATATTGATTTTGACTAAGTCCTTATACTTTTATAAAAATTTGGACATAATCTCCTTTAAAAATAGGACTTATCCACCCTTACGGGTTCCTTCTTTCTCAATATTTCATCAGCCTCTTTTAGTAATTGCCACAACAATATATCCTCAAAACATTTGATAATAAAAAAATCTATTTCTTAAATTCCATATCCAAAATAATTACCAACATAACTTGGCAGCCTGATTTCCATTTTGTTTTTAAAATATCAAATGAATTCGAAATTACGCAAACTTTATATCCATGCGACCGTCTCGGATTAATATTTCTATTAAATCAAAAATCATAATTTTTCGCTGACTCTAGCTTTGGAAATATAAGCAAAACCGTAACTACTCTGCAGTGTTTTAAATCCAGAAGATAGCAGCAGCATACAACATTCGAAATTTCATATAAAATCCAAATTAGATCCAAACACCTTCAAAATTAACGTGGTTAAACTTAACTTACCCAAATTTCTTTCTCAATTGGTTCCAGGGTCATACCAATTTTAATGAAGGAGTTACGTAGCTTGGAAGTTAGGTAATTTTCTGCAGAATTCTGTTTTACAAATCATTAAACACAACCTCTTCCAAGTCCCATAACTTACTTATTAAAACATGGAAAACCCTGAAATTTGAATCATATGTACTAAACATATTCAAATTTCACCTCCAATTGATTGCATCTTAATATCATTCCAGAATTAAAAATTATAAAGTCTCAAAGTTACTGACTTAGAAAACAAAACCTGACTTTTACTGCATAATACATCTTACTTTAAAAATTCATATATTTAAAACCACAACTCTAACAATTCTAAATTTTTATGAAATTAAAGTACTAGGACCAGAGTTTCATTTAAAATTTGTTCCATTTCAAAATTCAAATTGGAGAATTTTTAATAGAGGAAACAAGTTGCTGCTGTGTTAAACGTTCTGCAGAAAAACCAAATTTGACATCTATAATTCAAAAATTCACCATAAATCATAAACTTAATAAAAAAGTCTCAAATTCATCAGTCCATCTCCCTATATTCCCAAGCTTGATCCGGACTTGGTTCCACGCAATTCTGATAATCACAGAACTGGTTATAGCTTTTTCAAAGTTGCTGACTTAGTTTAGAAATTATGCAGAAAATAAGATTTTAGCATTCAACTTTGAAAAAATCATAAATAATTCTCTAGTTGATACAAAACCTTCAAAATTGAGTTTTCACAATTACACTTAATATAATTTACTTAACACTTAAATTCATATCATTTCAGTCACTATAGAGTCACTGAATCACTTTCAAAGTTGCCGTTTAATTTCAAGAGAACATGATTTTCAGCAAACCATTTAGTATTCAAAATCCAACCCTTCAATACCCCTCAAAACCAATTCCAAATCAACCACCAACCAAGTTCATTAACATTACAATAAACAAAATAACATCTCAACGGTAACAAACCCAACATAACCCATTAAAATTCAGGAATTCTCAACAATTAGTCATCAAACAGTTCCCAATCCACACAATCAATCAATATCATTAATCAACAATTCCAAATCATAATCTCAATCATTCCAATCACAATTTCAGCCACAATTCAATATTCACATAGTCAATCAATTATTCACAGCTATTGAATCTATTTGCAGTTATTCAATAAACCTTGTAGGCATTTTTAAATTAAAATCATTTTAAACCCCCTACCTAGATGTCGCAATTGCATAATTTAACGTAACAATTCCCTTCCCTTTTAGTTTCATGGCAGCAGCAGTGACTGTCATGCAACCGGAATGGCAAGGCAGCAACCGGAACAGCAGCATTGTTAATCTTCACGGCAGTGACCGGGGTTGTAACCAAACAAAGGATTCAAATTGGATGGAAATTAAGAGCAATCACAGCCCTAGAGATCTCAAGACAAGGCACATACCGGGATCGACTCAGAACAAGTATAGCAGTGATAAAAAAATGTGTAAATAGACAATGATCAAGGAAAAGATCAATCTAGAATTAAAGTAGCATCAGACTCACCAATAGCAACTCTAACAGATTCATAATAGCATCAACGCTGGTACTCCAAATAATAGTAGTAGAGAAACAGGGGCAGCAAGGGGCATGAACGACAGGGACAACTAGGATCCAGATTGACGATGGCGACAACAATACAAAACATGAACATACACTATTGTATTCAGAATTAAAATATAGTAGAGAAATAAAATCGGGAAGCAGAGCACGAGCAAGAGTGTTACAGTTTCAAAAATGGAATTGGGAACGCAAGGGAAGCTGCTGTCGGGCAATATCAGTGGCGCTTCCCTTCAAGTCTGATGGTGATTAAACTGTGACAGCGAGCTCCCTTCGACGGCAGCGCTGATGGCGGTTCGCGGCGTTAGTAGGGACGACTCCATCGCGGTGATGAAGACAGCTTCTTCTCGGTTAGCGGCTTGCAGCTCATTTTTCTCCCAACATCGTTTCTCCTCTCCTCTTCGTGGTTCTGTTTCCGACGGCGGCGACGGGTTGGCTGCGATGAAACCCCTGGCGGCAAGACGCGATGGCTCTCAACGCACGACTCCTCTCCTCTCTACAAACAGTGGCGGCAATGCGTGGAGGACGGCGGCGAGCTGGGCGCGACGGTGGCACGATAGCAGCGCAACTGGACGGCATAGAGTGTGGCTTCTTCCCCTCCGATTCCAAGCTCTCTCTTCTTCCTCAGCTCTCTCAGAAGATCTCCTCTCCTCCGTGTGTGTATGTCTTCGTTTTGGGAGAAAAGGGGGGTAAGGGTTTGTGAATTAAGGAAATTAGGTTTAGAAATTAAGATTTTATATAAGAATATAGATAGATATGAATAGATATTTTGATAAAATTGGAAGGTAGAGTAATTTTAAAATCAAATATACTCTCTTAAAAATATTTAAGAACATTATTTATCAACATATTGCTAAGTTCAATTAATTATTTCTAATTTAAATTATAAAATAAGCATATTAATCACATTTTTATAAAATATAGTTTAAACTCAATACTAATTATTCAAATTAAATGATAAAACTTTTTATTATTTTTCTATCGCCGAAACTTTAATTTCAATTTACAAAATATCTAATTATAATATAATTACTTAAACTTTAAGTATTTATAAAAATCTATTTAATCATTCCTAATAAATTAATCTCTAAAACTCAAACTAATAAAATAAACCATAATTCATTCTAATAGAAATTACCTAAATTAAATTATATAATACTTTCATTACTAAATTTTATTTCCAAAGCATATGAAATAACCAATTATAAAAATTACATAAGAATATTAATCAACTTAAACTCCAAATATTAATAAAACTAATTTAATTATTCTTAATTAATTAATTTATAAAATAAGATATCAAATTAATAAAATAAATCGTAACCTTTTCAGAATAAAAGTTACTTGAATTAAATTATACAAATTCTTTCTTATTTTTCAATTACTAAAATTATACAAAATATTCTATTATAATAAAATTACTTAAAAATATTAATTGATTCAAAATAAAACTATCTCCGAATCTATTTAATTATTTCTAACAAAATAATTTCTAAAATTACAAAATTTAAACTTAACAAGATAAAATCACAATTTATTTATATTTAGGTTTTCAAAAATGCGGGATGTTACAATGTAGTTGACAATTTCCAAGAATTGTTGGACTTGTTTAACTGTCATGTTCTCATCGGGGAAGTTGATTAGCTCTTTGGCAATATGTTCTCCTGGTTGGAAAAATCCATCTTCGAAGACCATTCCAAGAAATTCAATCCTTTTCTTAGCAATAGAGCTCTTTTTTGATGATAGCATGATTCCCTTATCTTTGATGATATGGGTGAATTGGGTCAGGAGTGCTTTGTGGGCTTCATTATTTTTTGAGAATAGTAATATATCATCAATGTAAATAAGTGTGGAGTGTATTATGGGCTCAAAGATTTTGGTCATGGCCTTTTGGAAAAGAGATGGGGCTACTTTGAATCCGAATGGCATTACTGTCCATTGATATTAGGCTTCAGGGATACGAATGCTATTTTGTATCTATCTTCAGGGTGGAGCTCAATTTGCCAAAAACCAGCTTTTAGATCAAACTTGCTGAATATCTTTACTTCACTTAATCTTTGTGTAATAACTGAGATTCTTGGTAGAGGAAACATGTCATCTTGTAAGAAGACATTAAGTGGCTTATAGTCAATAACAAGCCTCTTCTTTCCTCTATTTTGTTCGGCCCTTTTTTCAACATAGAATGCTTGACATGCCCAGTTAGAGTTAGTTGGTTCAATGAGTCCTTGAACAAGAAGGGCTGCACATTCAGCTCTTGCTAATTTAAGGTCTTCAGGGTTCATCCCTGAATGCGTTGCCTTTGTTAGATTGATGTCCTCATTCTTTTTGAAAGGGAGGCGCACATAAAATTCTGGATTCTTCCCCAAAAGAGCAGGATGATTGAATTGATCATGACTGTCACAACAGGAACTAAGGGGTAATTGCTGGACCTCCTTATATTCTTCTGGAGCTTCTTGGATTTCAAGGATGCTTTGCACTCCTGTGAAGGGCAAAAACTGCCCTTTGTAACTTAGATCAGTGGGTTTGATGTGCAGTCCATGGGTTCGGAAGAATACATCAAAGCCAAACAGGACATCTTGGTCTGGAAGATAGCTTCCTAGTACCCTGAGCCAAGTGGTTTGTCCTGCAAATATTTCCAATCCAATGAATTTTTTGGAAATAAGATTGATTTTGAAGATTTTATTATTAGCAGCTGTGAATTTTTTAGAGATAGGTACCCACATTTCTTTGGGCAAGACATGTGGTCTTAGAATAGTGGGACAAGATCCAGTATCTATTAGTGCAACAGCCTTTGTTGGCTTGTCATAGACAGATGTCTTGACCTTTAGGTCGAAATGAGGACGAGGAGTACCATCAATCTGCTTCATTTCCAGAGATCCAAGGTATCCAAGTTCTTCTTCTGAGAAGCTTGATCCTTTAGGAATTTTTGTGGTAATAGAAGCTACGGGTGGTGCAAAGGAGGATATAGAAAAGATCGACCTCTTTGGTGGGAGATCTTCTTCTGAATCAGAATCTTGAAAAAATATTCAGTTTCCTCATCTTTGTTTTCTTGTTCTTTGATGAGCGGATAATTTATACCCTTTTTGGCATTGTTTTTAGGTAGTTTTTAGTATATTTTAGTTACTTTTTATTATATTTTTATTAGTTTTTATTCAAAAATCACATTTCTGGGCTTTACTATGAGTTTGTGTGTTTTTCTATAATTTTAGGTAATTTCTGGCTAAAATTGAGGGACCTGAGCAAAAATCTGATTCAGAGGCTAAAAAAGGACTGCAGATGCTGTTGGATTCTGACCCTTTTGCACTCGAAATGGATTTTATGGAGCTACAGAAGCCCAATTGGCGTGTTCTCAATTGCGTTGGAAAGTCGAAATCTTGGGCTTTTCAGCAATATATAATAGTTCATACTTTGTCCGAGATTTGATGGCCCAAACTGGCGTTCAAAGTCAACCTAAAAATTCTGGCGTAAAATGCCCAAACTGGCACCATAATTGGAGTTAAACGCCGAAACTGGCACCAAAGCTGGCGTTTAACTTCAGGAACAGCCTAAGCACAAAAAAGCTTCAATGCTCAGCCCAAGCACACACCAAGTGGGTCCCGGAAGTGGATTTCTGCATTATCTGCACTTAGTTACCCATTTTTTGTAACCCTAGGTTACTAGTTTAATATAAAAACTACTTTTAGAGATTCATTTTGCAACTTATGACATTTTTACATTTCATATTGTAACCTTGACGGCATGAGTCTCTAAACCCCATAGGTGGGGGTGAGGAGCTCTACTGTGTTTCAATGGATTAATGCAATTACTACTGTTTTCTATTCAATTACACTTGATTCTATTCTAAGATACTCATTCATAGTTCAATATGGAGAATATGATGATCCGTGACACTCATCATTATCCTCAACCCTATGAACGCGTGCCTGACAACCACTCCGTTCTATCTGAGCTCAACGTAGTTATTGGGCGACAGCTTGAGTGCGTATCTCTTGGGTTTCTAATCCACAGACCAAGTCCGGAGGTTAGAACCTTCGTGGTATAGGCTAGAATCATTGGCAACATTCCTGGGATCCAAAAAGTATAAACTTTGTATGTGGTATTCCGAGTAGGATCTGGAAGGAGATGACTGTGACGAGCTTTAAACTCGCGAATGTTGGGCGCAGTGACAGTGTGCAAAACGATAATGGTCCTATTCCGACGCTAGTGAGAACCGACAGATGATTAGCCATGCGGTGACAGCGCTGGGTATTTTTCATCCGAGAGGATCATACAGCCTGCCATGGAAGGAAACCATGCGTGTTTGGAGAAGAAGACAGTAGGAAAGCAGAGATTCAGATGACATAGCATCTCCGGAACCTCAGCCTGTTTCTCATTACTAAATCAAAAGTACAGTTTATTTTATGTTATTTATTTTTCATAAATATAATCACTCTTATCATTAATCTCCTGACTAAGATTTACAAAATAACCATAGCTTGCTTCAAGCCGACAATCTCCGTGGGATCGACCCTTACTCACATAAGGTATTACTTGGACGACCCAGTGCACTTGCTGGTTAGTTGTGCGGAGTTGTGAAAAGTGTGAATCATAATTTCGTGCACCAAGTTTTTGGTACTGTTGCTGGGGATTTTTCGAGTTTGGACAAATGACGATTTATTTTGTTGCTTAGATTAGAAAAATTTGTCTTTTTGGTTTAGAGTCACTAACATTGAGTCTTCTATTATTGTTTTGGGTTAAAATTTTAAAATCCTTATTTTATTTTTCTAAACTATTTTCGAAAATTTTCTAAAAACCAATAACTTCATAATTTAGTCTTCTGTTTGAGTTTAGTTTCATATTTTAAGTTTGGTATCAATTGCATGATATTATTTTTCTTTCAATTTTCGAATTATATGTTCTTCTTTATTGATCTTCAAATTGTTCTTGATAATTTTTCTTATTTGATCTTTAAAATTTCTTGTTTGGTGATTGTTGCTGTTTATCTTATACATTTTTGAATTATTAGTGTCCAAAATATAAAAATTTTTAAGTTTGGTGTCCTTTGTGTTTCTATTTTCTTAAAAATTTTTAAAATTTGTTCTTGGTGTTCATCTTGACATTCAAAGTTTTCTTGTTTGTTTTCTTTATTTTGATCTAAAAATTCTAAGTTTGGTGTCGTTTTATTGTTTTTCTCTTTCCTCACTAATTTCAAAAATATCTTTTCTATTTATTAAATTGAATTTTCAAAAATTTCATTTACAAATTCAGATTTTTTTATTTTAAACTTTTTATTTTATCTTATCTTAGTTTTAAAATTTCAAAATTCAAAATCTTTTTCAAAAATCATATCCAAAGTTTTCAAATCTTCTTAATTAATTATTTATTTTAGTTTTCGAATTTCTTTTTATTTTTCTTCTAGTTTTCAAAATTTATATTTTATTCTCCAATTATTTTATTTTATCTTATATTTTTTATTTATTCGGTTTGTTTTTAATTAAATAAAATAAAAATAAAATATATTTTATTTACAATTCACATCAATTCCCTTTTCTCCATCATAGATCTAAGTGGAAATGAACAGTCCATAAGGACTCTAGGGTCATATGCTAACCCATTACTGCTGCATACGGGAGTAGTATCTGTATACCCCCCATCAGAGCAAGCAGTTTTGAGCTAAATCCTCAGCTCATTATCATGGTGCAGCAAAATTGCCAGTATTCTGGTCTTCCACAGGAAGAACCTACTGAGTTTCTGGCACAGTTCTTACAAATTGCTGACACAGTACGTGATAAAGAAGTGGATCAGAATGTCTACATATTATTATTTTTTTATTTGCTGTAAAAGATCAAGCTAAGAGGTGGTTAAATAACCAACCCACAACAAGCATAAGAACATGGAAACAATTATCAAACAAATTCCTAAATCAATATTACCCTCCAAAAAGGATGACACAGCTAAGGCTGGACATCCAAGGCTTTAAACAAGAGGATGATGAATCCCTTTATAATGCCTGGGAGAGGTACAGAGGGATGCTAACGAAATGTCCATCTGAAATATTTTCAGAGTGGGTGTAGTTAGACATCTTTTACTATGGGCTTACAGAAAAAGCTCAAATATCTCTAGATCACTCAGCTGGTGGATCTATACATATGAGAAAGACAATTGAAGAGGCTCAGGAGCTCATTGATACAGTTGCTAGAAATAAGCATCTGTACTTGAGTAGTGAGTCCTCCCTGAAAGAAGAGGCTAAAGCAGTATCCACTGAACTTAGTCCTCAATAACAAGTTGCTAAACTCAATCAGCAATTACTTATTATAACAAAATAGTTCACAGAGTTCAAAGAGATGCTCCAAGACACTAAAAATGCTAACCAAAATATGGAAGCACAATTGGATCAGACAAGACAGCAGCTATCTAAACAGATAACAGAAGAATGCTAAGCTATTCAATTAAGGAGTGGAAAAACACTGAATGTGTCAATCCAAGGTAGCAGGAAGTCAAGAAAGGAATAACTGACAAAGGATAACTAAACCACTATCCAAAATCCCTCTGAGGACAGTAAGAGCCCAGAGAGGAATGATTTTGGCGTTCAAACGCCAGAACAGGGTGAAAAGTGGCGTTAAACGCCCAAGGGACAGCCAATTCTGGCATCCAGACACTAGAAAAGGGTGGCAATCTGGCGTTAAACGCCCATGTAGCCCCCAATTTTGGCGTTCAAACGCCACAAAGGGGTCAGACACTTGCAAGTGCTGATAACAACCCCCTTAAGCAGGCTTCTCCAACCACTTCTATAGGAAATAAACCTGCAGCAACCAAGGTTGAAGAATATAAAGCCAAGATGCCTTATCCTCAGAAACTCTGCCAAGCAGAATAGGACAAACAATTTGTCTGCTTTGCAGACTACCTCAGGACTCTTGAAATAAAGATTCCATTTGTTGAGGCACTTGAGCAAATACCCTCTTATGCTAAGTTCATGAAAGAGATCTTAAGCCGTAAGAAAGATTGGAGAGAAACTAAAAAAGTTTTCCTCATTGAAGAATGCAGTGCAGTCATTCTGAAAAGCTTACCAGAGAAGCTTAAAGATCCCAGAAGTTTTATGATACCATGCACATTAGAAGATGCTTGTACCAAGACAGCTCTGTGTGACCTTGGGACAAGTATCAACCTAATACCTGCATCCACTATCAAAAAGCTTGGTTTGACTGATGAAGTTAAACCAACCCGGATATGCCTCCAACTTGCTGATGGCTCCATTAAAATCCCATCAGGCATAATTGAGGACATGATTGTCAAAGTTGGGCCATTTGCCTTTCCTACTGACTTTGTAGTGCTGCAAATGGAGGAGCACAAGAGTACAACTCTCATTCTAAAAAGACCTTTCCTAGCAACTGGACGAACCCTCATTGATGTCCAAAGAGGAGAGATAACCCTGAGAGTCAATGAGGATGAGTTTAAGTTGAATGTTGTCAAAGCTATGCAGCATCCAGACACTCCAAAAGACTGCTTGAGTGCAGATGTTATTGACTCCTTGGTGGAAGAGGTCAATATGACTGAGAGTCTCGAATCAGAGCTAGAGAACATTTTTAAGGATGTTCAGCCTGATCTGGAGGAACCAGAGAGAACGGAAGAACCTCTGAAAACTCCTCAGGAAGAGGATAAGCCTCCTAAACCCGAGCTCAAACCACTACCATCATTCCTGAAATATGCATTTCTGAGAGAAGGTGACACTTTTTTGGTGATCATAAGCTCTGCCATAAATCCACGGGAAGAGAAAGCACTAATTCAGGTGCTAAGGACACACAAGACAGCTCTTGGGTGGTCCATAAGTGATCTTAAGGGCATTAGCCCAGCAAGACGCATTCACAAGATCCTATTGGAAGATGATGCTAAGCCAGTGGTTCAACCACAGAGGTGGCTAAATCCAGCCATGAAAGAGGTGGTGCAGAAAGAGGTCACTAAGCTACTAGAGGCTGGGATTATTTATCCTATTTCTGATAGCCCCTGGGTAAGCCCTATCCAAGTTGTCCCCAAGAAGGGAGGCATGATAGTGGTTCATAATGAAAAGAATGAACTGGTTCCTATAAGAACAGTTACAGGGTGGCGTATGTGTATTGACTACAGAAGGCTCAATACAGCCACCAGAAAGGATCATTTTCCTTTACCATTCATAGACCAGATGCTAGAGAGACTAGCAGGTCATGAATACTACTATTTTTTGGATGGCTATTCAGGCTACAACCAAATTGCAGTAGACCATCAAGACCAAGAGAAAACAGCATTCACATGTCCATCTGGAGTATTTGCCTACAGAAGAATGCCATTTGGTCTGTGCAATGCACCTGCAACCTTTCAGAGGTGCATGCTCTCTATATTCTCTGATATGGTAGAGAAGTTTCTGGAAGTCTTCATGGATGACTTCTCAGTATTTGGAGACTCATTCAGCTCCTACCTTGACCATCTAGCACTTGTTTTAAAAAGGTGCCAAGAGACTAACCTGGTTTTAAACTGGGAAAAATGTCACTTTATGGTGACTGAAGGAATTGTCCTTGGGCACAAAATTTCAAACAAGGGAATAGAGGTAGATTAAGCTAAGGTAGAGGTAATTGAAAAATTACCACCACCTGCCAATATTAAGGGAATCAGAAGCTTTCTGGGGCATGCAAGATTCTATAGGAGGTTTATAAAGGATTTTTCAAAAATCGCAAAACCTCTGAGCAATCTTCTAGCTGCTAACACGCCATTTATCTTTGACACAGAGTGTCTGCAGGCATTTGAAAATCTGAAAGCCAAGCTGGTCACAGCACAAGTTATTTCTGCACCAGACTAGACATTACCATTCGAACTAATGTATGATGCCAGTGACCATGCCATTGGTGCAGTATTGGGACAGAGGCATAACAAGCTTCTTCATGTCATTTATTATGCTACATGTGTTTTAAATGATGCATAAAAGAATTACACAACCACAGAAAAGGAGTTACTTGCATTGGTTTATGCCATTGATAAGTTCAGATCTTATTTAATAGGAGCAAAAGTGATTGTGTACACTGACCATGTTGCTCTAAAATATCCCCTCACTAAGCAGGATTCAAAACCCAGACTCATAAGATGGGTGTTGCTTCTGCAAGAGCTTGATATAGAAATAAGAGACAGAAAAGGGACAGAGAACCAAGTAGCAGATCACCTGTCCCGAATAGAACTAGTAGCAGGAGCATTCCTCCCTCCTACTGAAATCTCTGAAACCTTCCCGAATGAGCAACTCTTTGCCATTCAGGAAGTACCATGGTTTGCAGACATTGCAAACTATAAAGCTATGAGATTCATACCCAAAGAATACAGCAAGGTGCAAATGAAAAAATTGATGTCTGATGCAAAATACTACTTGTGGGATGAACCATATCTCTTTAAGAGGTGTGCAGACGGTATGATCCGTAGATGTGTACCTAGAGAAGAGGCATAGAAGATCCTATGACATTTTCATGGATCATAATATGGAGGACATTTCGGAGGTAAGCGAACAGCCACCAAAGTTCTCCAGTGTGGCTTCTACTGGCCTACTCTCTATAGGGACTCCCGAGAGTTTATACGTAACTGTGACAGTTGCCAGAGAGCTGGTAATTTGCCTCACGGTTATGCCATGCCTCAACAAGGGATCTTAGAAATTGAGTTGTTTGATGTATGGGGTATTGACTTCATGGGGCCTTTCCCACCATTATACTCAAACACTTATATTCTGGTGGCAGTAAATTATGTATCTAAATAGGTAGAGGCAATTGCAACACCCACTAATGATACTAAGACAATGATGAAGTTCCTCCAGAAGCATATCTTCAGCACGTTCGGTGTTCCTAGGATACTGATCAGCGATGGAGGCACTCATTTATGCAATAAACAACTTGACTCTGCTCTGGTCCGATATGGAATTAACCATAAAGTGACAACTCCATATCATCCACAGACAAATGGGCAGGCTGAAGAGAACTAAAGTGAATCCTGGGGACTGTAAATGCCCGTAGAAAGGATTGGACAAGAGGTCTGGATGATGCTCTGTGGGCATACAGAACAGCATTCAAGACTCCTATAGGGACCTCCCCATACCAGCTTGTGTATGGAAAAGCCTGTCATCTGCCAGTGGAACTGGAACACAAGGCCTACTGGGCAACCAGGTTCCTAAACCTTGATACTAAGGTAGCTGGAGAGAGGAGATGACTCTAGTTGAATGAGCTGGAAGAATTCAAACTCAATGCTTTCGAAAATGCCAAAATTTATGAGGAGAAAGCAAAAATATGGCATGACAAAAAGCTATCATCTAGAGTCTTTGTGATAGGATAGAAGGTTCTGCTATTTAACTCTAGGCTCAGATTGTTCCCCGGGAAATTGAAATCCCGGTGGAGGGGCCCATATGTGATTACAAGTGTGTCACCATATGACTATGTAGAACTTCAAGATATTGATTCTGACAAAAAGTTCATTGTTAATGGACAAAGAATCAAACATTATCTTGAAGGCAATCTTGAGCAAGAATGCTCAAAGCTAAGACTAAGTTAAAAGCTCAGTAAAGTCCAGCTAAAGACAGTAAAAAAACGCTTGCTGGGAGGCAACTCATCCATTATCAATAATTAGATGTTTGTAATAGTTAGATAAGTCTTTTTAATTTTGTTTTCCTTGTTAATTAATATATTTTCAGTGAAAAAGTCAGGAAAATGGTAGCTTGATAAACCACTATTTCATGGTTTATCTTGTGCTCAATTGAGTGGTTTTTATCAACTCTTTACCCTCTTATTCATACTATTCGCATGTTTTACGTTTTTCTTCCTGATTTTGTGTTTTGATTGAAAACATGCTTCTTTGGCCTTAAGTTCCCTATGTTTAATCCTCTCTTATTACCATTAGATGCCTTGATATGTGTGTTAAGTGATTTCAGAGATTACGGCTCAGGATATAAAACAGAGAAATCACGGAGGAAAGGAGCTCACTGGCGTCAAAACGCTAGTAAAGAGGCAATCTGGGCGTTAAACGCCAGAATGGCTACCATTCTGGGCGTTTAACGCCAGTAAAGGTATCATTCTGGGCGTTTAACGCCAGAACAGATAGGGGAGAGGTAATTTCATTTTCAATTCAAATTTTTTCGAATTTTCTTGTTTTAATTCAAAATTTTCTGCATCCAAACATTACAAACATTGAATTTCTAACTTCCATTAACAAAAAAAATTCATAATCTTATAAATTCCTTTTAATTCTCCTTCAAATTCTTTTCAAATCTTTTTCAAAAACTCATTTATCTTTCCAATTTCTTTTCAAATCTTTTCAATTCATTCATATTATCTTTTATTTCTTAGATGCATAAACAAAAATTCAGATTTAACTTTCTCATATCTTCTTCATATCTCTTAAATTTTGAAAATAATCTTCTCTTTTGCATATCATGTTTATCTCTTATCAATCATATCTTTCAATCATATCTTTTTCTTTTTTCTAAAATTTCGAACCAATACCCTCCCTCCCCTTTATTTATACATTTGGCTATCACCCCTCCTCCATCATTCAAATCATTCTCTCCATCTACTCATCTTCTTTCCTTGCTTTTGCTTGAGGACAAGCAAACCTCTAAGTTCGGTGTGATTTTCTGTGATCACTGACCAAGATCATGGCACCTAAAGGAAAACAAACCACTCAAAGAGGTAAGAAAGAAAACAATCCAAAACCACAATGGATGCATGAGAGGTTCTGCACCAAAGAACATGCAGATCATTACTTCAAAATAGTGTGCAGAAGATCAGTGATCCCGGAAGTCAAGTTCAATCTGAAAGAAGACGAGTATTCAGAGATCCAAGAGCAGATTCGAAACAGAAGCTGGGAAATCCTAGCTAATCCTGAGATAAATGTGGGAAGAAATATGGTCCAAAAATTTTATGCAAATCTGTGGCTGACAGATAAGCAAAGAATGGATAGAACTACCTTCTACACTTTTTGAACCATGGTCAGAGGGAGAATTATCTACTTCCATCTTGACAAAGTGAGAGAAGTCCTCAAACTTCCTCAACTGCAGGATGATCCAGAATCCTTTAACAGGAGAATGGCTAAAGATAAAAAGTTGGATCAAGTTCTAGAGGACATATGCCTCCCTAGAACCAAGTGGATAACCAATTCGAAAGGTATCCCAAACCAACTGAAGAGAGGAGACCTCAAACCAGTTGCTAGGGGTTGGCTGGATTTCATTGGGCGATCCATACTTCCCACCAGTAACCACTCTAAAGTCACTGTCAAAAGAGCAGTGATGATCCACTGTATTATGCTAGAAAAAGAAGTGGAGGTTCATCAATTAATTCCTTGTGAAATTTACACAATTGCAAACAAGGAATCCACTGAGGCCAAATTGGCCTACCCAAGCTTGATTAGTCTGCTATGCAAAGATGCGGGGGTACAGATGGGTGTGGATGAATTTATCCCAGTTGAATGCCCAATCACCAAAAAAGTGATGGATGGATCTCAAGTTCAAGATAACCCCATCAAGAGGAGAGCGCATGAACTCCTTCCAGAAATTCCTCAATTTGACTATTGGGCTCGCCTAGAAGTATCTGTCACCAAGCTGCAAGATGCTGTGAATCAACTCAAAGAGGAACAGCAGAATCAAAACAGCATGCTTTGCAAAATTCTCATAGAACAAGAGAAACAAGGGCGTGAGATACAGGAGCTAAAGCGCCGAAAGCTGTCCCTTGAAGAACCAGGCGTCCTACAAATTGAAGAAGCACTTGGCTCTCCCAATGCAGGTTGTTGAGTCCTAACTCTGTGATAACTTTTGTTATTAGAGATCTATTTTAAGAGTTACATGAGCATTAGTATTAGAATCATTTATTTTTATGTCTTTAATTTCCTTTCTTTTATTATTATTTATCTACTTTTATGCTTATTTCATGTCTTATTTTTATTTCATGATCAATAAAGTTTAGAGTCTATGTCTTAAGCTATGAATGTCCTATGAATCCTTCACCTTTCTTAAATGAAAATGTTTTTAATTGCAAAAGAACAAGAAGTACATGGATTTCGAAATTTATCTTGAAATTAGTTTAATTATTTTGATGTGGTGGCAATACTTTTTGTTTTCTGAATGAATGCTCGAATAGTGTATAATTTTGATAGTGTAGTTTATGAATGTTAAAATTGTTGGCTTCTAAAAGAATAATAAAAAAGGAGACATGTTATTGATAATATGAAAAATCATAAAATTGATTCTTGAAGCAAGAAAAAGCATTGAAAAAAATAAAAATAAAAATAAAAATATATAAAAATAAAAGAAAAAGCAAGCAGAAAAAGCCAGTAACCCTTTAAACTAAAAGTCAAGGGTAAAAAGGATCCAAGGCTTTGAGCATTAATGAATAGGAGGGCCCAAAGGAATAAAATACTAGCCTAAGCAGCTAAATCAAGCTGTCCCTAACCATGTGCTTGTGGCGTGAATGTGTCAAGCGAAAAGCTTGAGACTGAGCTGTTAAAGTCGTGGTCCAAAGTAAAAAGAGTGTGCTTAAGAGCTCTGGACACCTCTAACTGGGGACTCTAGCAAAGCTGAGTCACAATCTGAAAAGGTTCACCCAGTTATGTGTCTGTGGCATTTATGTATCCGATGGTAATGTTGGAAAACAAAATGCTTAGGGTCACGACCAAGACTCATAAAGTAGCTGTGTTCAAGAATCAACATACTGAACTAGGAGAATCAATAATACTATCTGAATTCTGAGTTCCTATGGATGCCAATCATTCTGAACTTCACAAGATAAAGTGAGATGCCAAAACTGTTCAGAAGCAAAAAGTCACTAGTCCTGCTCATCTAATTAAGACTAATCTTCATTGATGTTTTTTGGAATTTATTGTATATTATCTTATTTTTTCCTATTTTGTTTTTAGTTGCTTGGGGACAAACAACAATTTAAGTTTGGTGTTGTGATGAGCGGATAATTTATACCATTTTTGGCATTCTTTTTAGGTATTTTTTAGTATATTTTAGTTACTTTTTATTATATTTTTATTAGTTTTTATTCAAAAATCATATTTCTGGGCTTTACTATAGGTTTGTGTATTTTTTTGTAATTTCAGGTAATTTCTGGCTGAAATTGAGGGACCTAAGCAAAAATCTGATTCAGAGGCTGAAAAAGAACTGTAAATGCTGTTGGATTCTGACCCTCCTGCACTCGAGATCGCTTTTCTGGAGCTACAAAAGCCTAATTAGCGCATTCTCAATTGCGTTGGAAAGAAGACATCTTGGGTTTTCTAGAAATATATAATAGTTCATACTTTGTTCGAGATTTGATGGCCCAAACTGGAGTTCAAAGTCAGCCTAAAAGTTCTGGCGTAAAACGCCCAAACTGGCACCAGAATTGGAGTTAAATGCCCAAACTAGCACCAAAGCTGGCGTTTAACTCCAAGAACAACCTAAGCACGAAAAAGCTTCAATGCTCAGCCCAAGCACACACCAAGTGGGCCCCGAAAGTGGATTTCTGCACTATCTGCACTTAGTTACCCATTTTCTATAACCCTAGGTTACTAGTTTAATATAAAAACTACTTTTAGAGATTCATTTTGCAACTTATGACATTTTTACATTTCATATTGTAACCTTGATGGCATGAGTCTCTAAACCCCATAGGTGGGGGTGAGGAGCTCAGCTGTGTTTCAATGGATTAATGCAATTACTACTGTTTTCTATTCAATTATGCTTGATTCTATTCTAAGATACTCATTCGTACTTCAATATGGAGAATATGATGATCCGTGACACTCATCATTATCCTCAACCCTATGAACGCGTGCCTGACAACCACTCCGTTCTATCTGAGCTCAACGTAGTCATTGGGCGACAGCTTGAGTGCGTATCTCTTGGGTTTCTAATCCACGGACCGAGTCCGGAGGTTAGAACCTTCGTGGTATAGGCTAGAATCATTGGCAGCATTCCTAGGATCCGGAAAGTCTAAACCTTGTCTGTGGTATTCCGAGTAGGATCTGGAAGGGGATGACTGTGACGAGCTTCAAACTCGCGAATGTTGGGCGCAGTGACAGTGTGCAAAAGGATAATGGTCCTATTCCGACGCTAGTGAGAACCGACAGATGATTAGCCGTGCGGTGACAGTGCTGGGTATTTTTCATCCGAGAGGATCATACAACCTTCCATGGAAGGAAACCATGTGTGTTTGGAGAAGAAGATAGTAGGAAAGCAAAGATTCAGATGACAGAGTATCTCCGGAACCTTAGCCTGTTTCTCATTACTGAATCACAAGTACTGTTTATTTTATGTTATTTATTTTTCATAATATAACCACTCTTATCGTTAATCTCCTGACTAAGATTTACAAAATAACCATAGCTTGCTTCAAGCTGGCAATCTCCGTGGGATCGACCCTTACTCACGTAAGGTATTACTTGGACGACCCAGTGAACTTGCTGGTTAGTTGTGCGGAGTTGTGAAAAGTGTGAATCACAATTTCGTGCACCATTCTTCAAGTATTGATTCAAGATCTTCTTCATCCTCAATGGAAGCTGCATCCATCAAAGACTGGAGCATTTTTATCTCTTTCTTTGTCTTATGAGGACATGATTTTGCAAAGTGTCCTTGCTTTCCACAAATGAAACATTTGTTTGACTTGGTATGAGGCTTTCTCCTTTTGAAGTAGCGGTATTTCTGCTTCCTTCTTCCCTTTCTGAATGCATTCCACGATGTATTCTTATGGAATCTCATAGCCGGTGATTGCCAATGCATCTTCTTCTTTGGCTTACATTCACACGTGCTTGGCTCTTTGCACTTGATCTTTAAATGGGATTTACTACATGCTCCTTTGAGTTTGCTTGAGTTTTCGTTGAGCTGTTTGAACATTTGTCGTTGTTCACATAGTTTGTCCAAAGCAGCTAAAGCCAATTGGTATATTTCTTCAATGGTAGTAGTAGCAACTTCCTTGCAAAGAGTCATCATCATTCGCTGTAATTCTGGCTGAAGTTCATCTGGCAAAGATGCTATGAAAACTTGTTTAAGCAGAGGATTATTATTTCCTCCAAGAGGATAATATTTAGCAGCCATCCTCTTGTAATGTCTTTCCAAGTCCTTTCTGTTGAGTGAGCAGCATTTCATTTCAAAATATTCTTGAGAATTTCTTTTCTGGATGATTGAAATATCTCCTAGAAATTCTTGGTATATTATCCCCAGAAATTGTGAAGAGGTACCATTGATAAGCTGGAGCCTTTCATACTCAGAAAGGTTATTCACCCACTCTCGGAGATTGCCTGTCATCCGATTTATGAAATCTGCAAGGACTTGTCTGCTTGTAAGATTTGGATTAGCCATGGTAGTTTCTATCCAGGCACTAAATTCATTGAGCCTTTCTCTGTATCTTGTCGGTGGAATATCAACAAAGGTGAACCATTTGTTAGAAGTTTTGACTTCAAAGGTCCCTGTATGAGTATGACTAGATGAAGCTGTTGGTTCATCTTTTTCAGAGGTTATTTCCTCTTCTTCTTCTTCTTCTACAGGGTTGACCATGGCTATTGCGAAAAGGTCTGCTTCATAGTTCTCTTCAGACCATTCTTCCGTTCTTCACTGGTCTTAGTGGTTGATGATTTAGACTTTTGACAGTTTAGAATTTCACAAATGAAGTCTCATTGCAATATAGTTTCTAAACCAACACTAATCCTTTATACAAAAATTTGTTTGTCACTAGTACAAACCCCTAAATTTATAAACTGAAGTATTGAACCTCAGGTCGTTCTCCCTAGGAATTACAATAAAGTGTTCTTGTTATTGGTTATGGAGTATGTTTGGGGTTTTTGAGATTTTAGACAAGAAATATAAATGGCAAAGAAAATAAACTAACAACTAAGAAATCTCTTGGCAAGATATGAGAACTAGAAGTCCTATCCTAGTTATCCTCCTCAATTGTGACCACAATTGTCCATTGCTACCACTTAGTTAACCTCTAACCATGGAGGAAAGTTAAGTAGATGAATCAACTTGATTCCACAAGTCCTAGCCAACTCCCAAGGGAAAGACTAGCTTTAGTGGTATCCAAATCAATTAGCAACTTCTAATTGTCAATCAACAAAGGAATTAGATAACTCAAGCGTCACTAATTACTCCACCTAGGCCAAGAGGAACAAAATCTACACTAAAATCCAACCAAGTATTTCATCAAACACTTGGAAAGCACTAAAGAAAAGAAAAGTAAATTGGCATCAACAAATGAATCTAACAACAATTATTGCAAGGAATTAATAACAACAATAAAAAAGAACACAATTATCATGAATTACCTCAAATTACATTAAAAGAAAATAAAATGAACAAAAGTAGATCTACAACCAAAGTAGAAGAAGTTATAACAAACAATAGAAGAATGATGAATGTAACAACAAAGAATTAAGAAGAAGAAGTAGAAGAAAGCATGAATTAAAACATAAATCTAAGAACTGAACCTAATCCTAATCCTAATCCTAGAGAGAAGTGAGAGATTCTCTCTCTAAAACTAACTAGAACCTAGCCTAAAGTGTGTGTATGAATCTCTACATGTCTTCCCCTTCATTCCTTGGTCTCTTTTGCCTTTTTCCGCCAAAAACTCAACTCCAAATGGGGTTGGAAACCCTCCAAAATCGCCAGGCACGTGTTTGACTAAAGGAATCACGTGCGGCCTTCGGTGTGCACAGCGCTGATGACATGTCATCACAACACCAAACTTAAACCTTGCTTGTCCCCAACAAGAAAAGAATCATGCAATAAAGATTGACAATCCAAGGTAAGAAGAATAGCAAGTTAATGTTCATGGTAGGCTAGTTTCTTATGCATGCTACAATCATAAAAGAAATGTAGATGATTGATGCTTCTATCTAGCTCAATTTATGAAATCTTTTCTTTATAATTCTTCCTTGAAACAAGCTTTTGATTTTCTTATTGGCTTCTCCTTTTGGGTGATTTGCCCCATGAGTTGATAGCAAAACTACGACTCTAAATGCTTTGTTTTCAAGTATTATCACTTGATATATAAGCACCACAAGCATTTAATTAGAGGATTTCATTAAGCTCATTTGTTTCTTTTCTTGAGTCTCTAATCATTGATGCTCAGAGCCTTGAGCTTTGAAGGAGTGCTTTTTGCACTTTGAGCCTAACCTTGACTCTAAGTGTTTTGTTTTCAAGCATTTTGCTTGATACATAAACACCACAAGTACTTAACAAAGAAATTGTCATTGGTACTCAGAGCCTTCAGCTTTTTCATTCTTTTCCTTTTTTCTTTCTTGCCTTATTTGCATTTGATTCCTTCAAGGTTTTCATGATTTCAAAAGATTTCACAAAATGTACTAGATGAAAAATTCAATTAAATAAAATCTAATGCAATTGGGCAACAATTAATCATACTAGCCTTCCAATACTTGTATCCACATGCTAAGTTCTTCTTTAATCCCTTGTTTGTTTATGATCATGATACTTTACTGCTTTGAACTTTAAAACTCAAGTTGGTAGTCATAATGGCACAGCAACATGTTACAAATCAAGATTCAAGATATGCTTTATTCATCACACATGTAAACAGAGAAGATAAAGACAATCATGCAATTTAAAGTGCTGGAAACAAATGAGAGGAAAAAGAACTTTACAACCTTGTAAGTCATCTTCTCTATTGTTGTCATTTTCCTTCCATTCTCCTCCTTCTTCCCATACCAATACTCATAATGCTTGCTCATCCTCAAGCAACAATTAGAACAATAGCTATGGGGCTAAGATGGATCATGAATATCTTACACAATGAAATGTTAGTAGTACATGTGTTCTAAGCAAGCATACTTAAAGATAACAATCAAGGCACAAGGGACAGAGACATTGTGATTGCAAACATAAGAGGGTGTGCATGATACATTGCATAAAAAAAATGAGTGGTACACTGCCAGTAAAGAATGTCATAAAAACTGTCGCATTGTAGATATAGTCTCTAAACCGACAGAAATCCCTTCGTACAAACGTTTTGGTTGTCACAAGTAACAAACCCCTTTTTAAAATTGATAACTGAGTATTTAAACCTCGGGTCGTCTTCTCAAGGAATTGTAGGGAGGTGTTCTTATTATTGATTATGAAAAAGTGTGTTTTTGGGGAATGTTGAGTTTGGGCAATGGGCACAGATATATTTAAATGACAAGTAAAATAAATAAATAACTGTAAACTAAACTCTTGGCAAGGTATTATAACTGGAAGTCCTATCCTGGTTATCCTTATCAATTGTAATGAGAATTGGATTTTTCTCCCACTTGTTAACCTCTAACTATGAAGGTAAGTTAAGTGGATGAATTAATTCTGATTCCTCAGGTCCTAGTCTTTCTTGAGAAAGGCTAGAGTTATTGGAACTTGAATTAATGAGATGAAGAAATCCAATTTTCAATCAACAATGAGTTTGATAACTCTGTCTCCAATGACTCAACCAAAGCCAAAAGGGAAGAGAATCTACTTGAATGAAAATAATTTGGATACACAAAGAGCAGTAATAAATTAAAGAGAGTAATCATAAGTCTGAAATACCTCAAATTAGCACTAATAAAGATATCAAATGTAACATGGAAGAGTTCATAAATTAAATTAGGAAAATAAATAAAAATAAAGAACCTGGGATTGAGAGTCACTCCTAAAACTAAGAGAAATCCTAAATCCTAATCCTAAGAGAGAGGAGAGAACATCTCTCTCTAAAAACTACATCTACTCCTAAAATTGTGAAATATGAGAGCCTCCCCATGAATGGATGCATTCCCCCACTTTATAGCCTCTAATCTGTGTTTTCCGGGCCGCAAACTGGGTCAAAAACAGTCCAGAATTCGCTGGTTTCAAATTTTGCCATGCTGAATTTCCGTCACTGCGATGCGGCCGCATGGATCACGCGGTCGCGTCGCCTAGCGTCAGGGGAACTATAGCATATTATATATCAAATCGAAGCCTTAGACGTTGGCTTTCCAACGCAACTGGAACCGCGTCGTTTGGACCTCTGTAGCTAAAGTTATAGCCGTTTGAGTGCAGAGAGGTCAGGCTGGACAGCTTAGCAATTTCTCCAACTTCTTGTATTCCTTCCACTTTTGCATGCTTCCTTTCTATCCTCCAAGCCATTCCTGCCTTATAATATCTGAAAACACTTAACACACATATCAAGGCATCTAATGGTAATAAGAGAGGATTAATAATAAGCAAATATAAGATCAAAGAAGCATGTTTTCAATCAAAGCACATAATTAGGAAGGCAAATGTAAAACCATGCAAATAGTATGAATAAGTGGATAAAGAGTAGATAAAAACCACTCAATTAAGCACAAGATAAACCATAAAATAGTGGTTTATCAACCTCCCCACACTTAAACAATAGCATGTCCTCATGCTAAGCTCAAGAGAAGCTATAAAGATGAAGAGGAATGGTATGAAATGCAACCTATGAATGCAACTACATGCTAAATGCTTTTACTTACTTGGTTAAGAGTTAAGTTTTCCAAGACAAATACAAACCAATTTTTCACTAATTCAAATCAGATAATAAAAAGCAAGTGAACTTTGTAAGAAGACAGCTCATGAAAGCAGGGAACATAGAATCAAGCATTGAACCCTCACTAGTAGTGTATATCACTATAATCTCTCAAGTGTATAGGGTAATTCACTATACTCTTCCCTAATCATGCTTTCTAAACCTTGTTCTTCATCTAACCAATCAACAAAAATTTAGTGTACCAATGCAAACATCATGAGGTCTTTTTCAAGGTTGTAATGGGGCTAAGGTAAGGGTAAAGGTATATATATGGCTAAGTGAGCTATAAATTGAATCTTTGACTAGCCAAGCTCTCACCTAACATACATACACTCTATATAACTTTAAAATCATACCTAGCTACCCATAATTCCCACTTTTGTATGATTCCCATACTCATGTACCAAATTTTTCTTTTTAATTTATCACATGTGCATTGATTTTTCATTAACTTAACATTGGGGTAATTTTGTCCCCTTATTTACTTATTTATTGAGTATTTTTGGATTTTTCTCTTTTTTTTTTCTTTTTTTTTGTAGAGAAACAAACATAACTTATCAATGCACATGGATTTTCTATTATTTTTCTATTTTGGTTTTTCATGAGTAGGTTCCCAAATTCCTGATATTCAAATAAATTAGAAACATTATACTTTTTCTTTATTAACCCATGTTCCCACAGTTTCCCCATACTTAATTAACACACTATCTTAAACTAACCAAAGATTCAATTGGGATATTTAATTGTTTTTCTGCTTTAAGGCTAGTGATGTGGTAAAATACAGAACAAGAGGGGGTTAAAAGGCTCAAAGTGGCTGACAAGGGTGATTTAAAGGGTAGGCTTATTTGGGATAAGTGAGCTAAAATCAAATAATGGCCTCAATCATATGCAAGCATGTAAATACACTAAATAATGGACATATAGATTGGAACAAAATATAGATTACAATCATAGAGAAGGAAACACACAGGAATAAAAATTTATGGTTAAATAATGTAACCATGTAAATAAGCTCAAAATCTCAAAGGTTGTGTGTTCTTTGGCTCAAAAAACCATGTTCCAAATACAACTTCAAATAAATTTACACATGAATTTTTTTTTTAAATTAGTGAAATATTTCAAAAATAGGATCTTAAGAAGAAACTTATTATTTTAACCAAGCAGTAACTAAATGCAAAAATCAAATAAACATGCAATTAAACATGCAAATGCAACAACTAATTAAATAAAGAAAATTTAAACATTGGTGTTGACACAGAAAGGTACTAACCCATGGAGATCGGTATCGACCTCCCCACACTTAAATATTGCACCGTCCTCGGTGCATGCTAAGATGTGCAAGTGGATGGGGGTTGTGGTTTCTCAGCTGGGCTCTTTTTTGTTCCTTTCCTTGCCGGCGGTTTGGGAGTAGCTTTCTCCTTTTCTTCCTTGGTGGCCATCCTGAAGAAGGGAAGAGAAAGTAAATTAAATTCAAATAGATATATAGCAAGGAAGAGAATGGAAGAGTGGTGATGGATGCACATTAGGATGTAATTGACATTAACACATGCTCTCGAGTACATGTGAAAAGCCAGCAATGAAAAATAGCCAGTGCATCGAAAGATAAGTGGATGCAAGGTGTTAATTGGCATGCCGGAAAAGGGCATGAGTAGCATAGACCAAGCATTACTTGTAATAAATTACCATGTTTGTATTGACAATTATATTCAATTAAAATAGTAAAGGGGGTGTATGAAAAGCAAGCATTAAATAGTATAAAGTATAATAGAGAAGTGCATAATGCCATATGGGCTTTTTCACAAACACATAGCATGTATGGTAAATAATCTAATGAAAAAAATAATAAATTGAACATGCAAGCAACCCTTTTAAAATAAATATATATATATATATATATATAATTGTCAAATAATTCTTCTAATAATCCACAAGTAAAATATAGAAATAATGACCCGAATAAATTTCTAACACCAATGAAAATAATGCAATGAATGAAAGTATGCAAATAAATTAAAATAAAATAAAAAGAAAAATAAGAAGAATGAGAAGGGAAAGAAGATAAGAAAGGAAGAAGAAAGAAATAAGAAAAGATAAGAAAAATAAGGATTAGAGAGGAAAAGATAAGAAAATTGGCTGATCTGGATATGTTGTGTGACGCTGGCGACGTGGTCACGTGGGTGACGCAGTCGCGTGGTGCGCAATAAGGTCAGGTGATGCGGACGCGTGGGTCACGCGATCGCGTGGCCTGTTTTGTGCGATTAGCGCGAGTGCAGCCTCGCGGTCGCACAACTCTCTGTTCGAAATTCTTTTTGCCAAAAATCTGGGTGACGCGATCGCGTGGGACATGCGATCGCGTGAGTGGCCATCATGGGATATGATGCGGACGCGTGAGGCACGCGTTCGCGTGGTGAGGCTTGGGCTACCAGCACGAGTCCAGCCTTACTCCAGCTCAACTTTCGGCCATGCACCTGGTTGACGTCGATTTTCAGGTCACGCGGCCGCATGGGGGACGCGATCGCGTGGGAGGCCAGTATTCCCCTGCGACGTGGACGCGTCAGCGACGCGGTCGCGTGGGACGAATTGTGCCACTGGCATACCTCCAGCCTCGCTCCAGCGTGACTCTCTGTCCATTTTTATTTTCTCTTCTCTCCTTGCGATGCGGACGCGTCGCTGATGCGGTCGCGTCGCGTGGCACTTTTTTTTTTTTAATCTGAAAAGATGCAGAATGCAGTGTTAATATGAATGTGATGCAAAACTCCAGGTTCAATATAACAAAATAAAATAAAATTCAAAAACAAATAAAACTAAATAAAAATGAAAAAGGACGATCATACCATGGTGGGTTGTCTCCCACCTAGCACTTTTAGTTAAAGTCCTTAAGTTGGACATTTGGTGAGCTTCCTGTTATGGTGGCTTATGCTTGAACTCATCCAGGAATCTCCACTAGTGTTTGTGATTCCAGTAATCTCCGGGGTCCCAAACTAGGCATGTAAAACCCTTGAGCAGCTTCAAAAAGATTCTTAGGCTCCCGGGGTGTTGGATGTCAGAACAGATTCCAGGATCCCAAACCTTGCTTTTACACCCATCCATGTCGGGATCTGTATTTTTCCAATTGGGTGATAAGTGATTTGAATTCTCACTGCAGCTACCAAACAGCTTCCTAGACCCATTCAATTGAGCTCTACACCAACCTTTGCGTTTAAATTTAAAGCTTCCAACCATAATGAACCTTGCAGGACCACTGGCCATCTTCCTCTTACTCTTAATGCCACAAAGAGTTCTAAGTTGACCATCCGTCTCCAGTAGCCCATATTCAAGTGGGATTAGAAAGCTATGGGATATGAATTTTACCCACTTAAATGTTGTGAAGGACGATGGCAACTTAGGGGGAGGTATTTTTAATGAAATTGCAAGCTCCACTCCCTTGTGCTCTTCTTTGATAATTACCACCTCTTTGCAAGCTTCTTCAATTTCAACCTCTTCCTCTTGGTAGCTCTCTTTCAATTCAATCTCTTCTTCATTGCTTTCCAGGGGTATGGGAGGTTGTGCTTCTTCTTCTTGAATCTCCATCTCTTGATCAACCTCTTCCAAGTCTTCAACTGTGATATGCCTTGGAGGTTGTACACCCTCCTTAGCATCAATTTCAGCCGTCTCGGAAGGAGGCTCTATGACTGGACTTTCCCTTGGAGGTTCTGCATCTCCTATGTCTTCAACCACTTCTTCTTCTTCTTGAACAATGACAGTTTCTTCTACTTGTTCTAGTACGAATTCATTCTCTGTCTTGTCCACTGGGGATTCTGGTATCTCCTTCATGCTATGCTCTTCACTAGACTGTCCACATGGGGCTGTGGCTAATCCTTGTGTATTTAAGCGTCTAGAAGCCCATTGAATTAATACTTGCCGCAGTTATTGAACGGTTGCCTAAAATTTAATTACTGTTTTCCTTAGGCGATCCTCTGCTTCTCGGGTTGCCGGACTTGGACATGATACAAAAGAAAGTGGTGGTGGTTGGGAGTGATTGGATTGGAATTGGGGTGGTTCTATATATGGTTCATATGGCTCATAAGGTGGTTGGTATGGTGGTTGAGGGTTAGGGTCATATGGAGGTGAATGGCGGAAAGAGGCTTGTGAGTATGGTGGTCCAAAGTCATGTTGAGGAAAGGGTTCATAGGCATATGGTGGTGGTTGTTGATAGTCCATTGGAGGTGGTTGTTGCCATGAGGGTTGATCAAATCCTTGTGACTCCTCCCATCTTTGATTGTTCCAACCTTGATGCCTGTTCTCATTGTAATTTCTTCTTCCTGCAACATTATTGTAACCAGACTCATAGCCAAGGGGGTGAGAGTTCATAGTAGCAAATAAAAATTAAAAATAAAAATAAAAATAAATTTAAATTAAAAGGTTATTTAAATTTTGAATTAAATTTTGAAATTTGAAATTTGAATTTTTGAAATTTGAATTTTAAATTTTTGAAATTTGAATTTTTTTGAAAATTGAAATTTGAAAAATTTTTAAATTTAAATTTTGAAAATTTTTAAATTTGAATTTTGAAATAAGATAAGATAAGATAAAAATTTTAAAAATAAAAATCTGAAATTAAATTTTTTTTTTCGAAAAAATTAATAAAAAATATTTTTGAATTTAATGAGGAAAGAGAAAAACAATAAAATGACACCAAATTTCAAATTTTTAGATCAAAACGAAGAAAACAACTAAGAACAGCTTGAAGATCAAGATGAACACTAAGAACAAATTTTTGAAAAAATTTTTTAATAACTAAATAAAAACAAATAACCTCTTAATTTATGGAAAAGCAAAAATAAAAATAAAAAATAAAAACAAATAAACAAGCAAAAATAAAAAAAATATTTACAATAACCAATAATAAGGAACACGTTTGCAATTTCCCGGCAACGGCGCCATTTTGACGTTGGGATTTTTGCCAGTAAAGAATGTCATAAAAACAGCCGCGTTGTAGATATAGTCTCTAAACCGACAGAAATCCCTTCGTACAAACGTTTTGGTTGTCACAAATAACAAACTCCTTTTTAAAATTGATAACCGAGTATTTAAACCTCGGGTCGTCTTCTCAAGGAATTGCAGGGAGGTGTTCTTATTATTGATTATAAAAAAGTGTGTTTTTGGGGAATGTTGAGTTTGGGCAATGGGAACAGATATATTTAAATGACAAGTAAAATAAATAAATAACTGTAAACTAAACTCTTGGCAAGGTATTATAACTGGAAGTCCTATCCTGGTTATTCTTATCAATTGTAATGAGAATTGGATTTTTCTCCCACTTGTTAACCTCTAACTATGAAGGTAAGTTAAGTGGATGAATTAATTATGATTCCTCAGGTCCTAGTCTTCCTTGAGAAAGGCTAGAGTTATTGGAACTTGAATTAATGAGATGAAGAAATCTAATTTTCAATCAACAATGAGTTTGATAACTCAAGTGTCTCCAATGACTCAACCAAAGCCAAAAGGGAAGAGAATCTACTTGAATGAAAATAATTTGGATACACAAAGAGCAGTAATAAATTAAAGAGAGCAATCATAAGTCTGAAATACCTCAAATTAGCACTAATAAAGATATCAAATGTAACATGGAAGAGTTCATAAATTAAATTGGGAAAATAAATAAAAATAAAGAACCTGGGATTGAGAGTCACTCCTAAAACTAAGAGAAATCCTAAATCCTAATCCTAAGAGAGAGGAGAGAACCTCTCTCTCTAAAAACTACATCTACTCCTAAAATTGTAAAATATGAGAGCCTCCCCATGAGTGGATGCATTCCCCTACTTTATAGCCTCTAATCTGTGTTTTCTGGGCCGCAAACAGGGTCAAAAACAGTCCAGAATTCGCTGGTTTCGAATTTTGCCACGCTGAATTTCCGTCACTACGACGTGGCCGCATGGATCACACGGTCGCATTGCCTAGCGTCAGGAGAACTATAGCGTATTATATATCAAATCGAAGCCCCGGATGTTAGCTTTCCAACGCAACTGGAACAGCGTCGTTTGGACCTCTATAGCTAAAGTTATAGCCGTTTGAGTGCAGAGAGGTCAGGCTGGACAACTTAGCAATTTTTCTAACTTCTTGTATTCCTTCCACTTTTGCATGCTTCCTTTCTATCCTCCAAGCCATTCCTGCCTTATAATATCTGAAAACACTTAACACACATATCAAGGCATCTAATGGTAATAAGAGAGGATTAATAATAAGCAAATATAAGATCAAAGAAGCATGTTTTCAATCAAAGCACATAATTAGGAAGGCAAATGTAAAACCATGCAAATAGTATGAATAAGTGGGTAAAGAGTAGATAAAAACTATTCAATTAAGTACAAGATAAACCATAAAATAGTGGTTTATCATATACCAAACTTAGTGTGACACTTTCACTTGGAATTAATGCAAGTATCTAGTAAAGATTGGAAGCAAATTTTGTTGCATAGCAACACCAAACTTAGAATGCAATCACATGTCCATTTATTTGAACTAAAACTAAACAAAGGGGACTGTTATTTGTTAAATATAATCACCAAGCCAAGAATCTGTCATGAATAAGGATCTCTTGGTAATGTATTAACAAAAACAGTTAATAAAAGCAAGCATTAAAAACAAGGAAATGACTCAAACAAAGAGACAACTAAAATTATCCACTAAGAAGAAAAATAACACTGCAAAGAGCATTATGATTATGTAGACAAGTAGTGTTACTGAATGAATTGCATAGAAAAATAAGTGGCACACCAAACTTAGAATCTTAGTGTGACACTTCCATGTAGAATTGATGCAATCATCCAAAGGATTGAAAACAAATTGTTGCAGAGCAACACCAAACTTAGAATGTAACCATATACCAATTTATTGAATTTAAACAAAGCAAAGAAAGAAAACAAAGCAGAGAAAAGAAATGTTACCTACGGTTGACATGTTCTTCACTTTCTTCCTCTTCTTCCAGTTTGTTAAGAGGAATGACCTCAAGGGGGGAGAAGATTCAGCTAGTGTCCCTTGTTTTGCCCTCTCTTCAGCAAGCTTCCTTTTGTAAATGGCATGATTGAGTTTGCTTGCTGGATCAGGGACAGGATTGGTGCTCTTGTTAGTTGCCTTCACTTCTTTGGATTCAAGACTTGGTTGCTGTGTGATTATTGGAGTTTTGTCTTCATCCAGAGCCTTCTGAGTTGGTGGTTCAATGAGCCCTTCCCCTATGCATTTTTCTACTTCAATTGATTGTGACTTTTCTTGAGTGTCTTCCTCACTTTCTTGCTCCTCCACTCCTTTCTTTGCACTCAACATTTGACTTAATAGATCTTTCACGGAGGAGGTTTGTTGATCTTTCCAACATCTCTTCATCTCCTCTTCATATCTTTTAATCACAGACTCAGTTGTTGAGACTTTTTGGTCCAGGGGAGTTTGAGGAGGTTGTGAGTGTTCAGGTTCTCTTGTCATCTCAAGTGCAGTTTCAGGTTCAAATATTTCTATCACCTCTTCCTTCTTTGCAATTTCACTTGACATAGGGACCTTGTGTTCTTGTTTTTCCATTTTCTCCTTCCTTGCAATCAACAATTGTTTCACCTGCACTTCCATATTTTTGAGGGAGTTCTCTTGTTCTTTCCAGAGTTTTTTTTGTCTTCTCCTTATGTCTTTTTAATATGGACTCAAGCTTTGAGAGCCTTTGGTTCATGGAAGTTTGTGTGGGTGGTAAGTTTTGAAAGGGGATTTCTGTTGAAGCATGATCAAGTGATGATATCTTTGGATGAATATCATATGGAGCATTAGAATTCCCTTTCCAGCCACCATTAGAATAATGACTTGCATCATTTTGTGGTGGAGGGAAATATCCCATATAATTTTCTTTCTCATCTTGTATTTCTGAAGTAAATCTCCATGGATTAGAGTGCTTAGAATTTGTATTTTCTTAGTGATATTCCCAGCCACCATTAGATATTGATGATGGTGGGTAATATCCCATAAAATTTTATTTGACCATAAGATGACTTGAACTCCATTTGAATTTTGTAAAATACAACATCAATGAAAATTGAAATTCATGTCACAGACAAAGAATTTCTTAGTGAGGAAATAGCTCAAACACCTTGCTATCAACTTAAAATAGAGAACAAAAACAAAGAAAATGCTTGATCTAGACTTCTCACCCACTTAATCATTGTTGATCTAAATCAATCCCCGGCAACAGCGCCAAAAACTTGATGGGTTGGAAACGAAATTCCAACACCTAAACTCACCGGCAAGTGTACCGGGTCGTATCAAATAGTAATAACTCACAAGAGTGAGGTCGATCGCACAGGGATTGATGGATCAAGCAACTTTAGTGGGTGATTAGTTTAGTCAAGCTAACATTGGTGAGTGATAATTGATGCAGCAGAAAGTAAATGACAAGAAAATTTAAAGTGCAGAAAGTAAATTGGACAGAAACTTAAAGAGCAAGAAATGTAAATTGCAGAAACTTAAATGACAAGAAATGTAAATTGTAGTGAATGTGAAGGGGAATGGGTGCTAGAAATTAAAGAAAGCAATAGATCAAGCAACTGGAAATTTAAATTGCAGGAAGAATAAAGGTAATTGGGTGCTGGGATTCAAAATCAAACAAGAAAGTGTAAATAGCAATCAAACAGAGAAGTAAAAGATGCAGTAACTTGCAACCGATCTAAACAGAAAAGGGAAATTGCTTGAAGAAGCAAAACAGCCAGAGAACTCAACTCAATTGCGAAATCAAAAAAGACAAGTGAAGATCTCAAGGGATCAATGAGACTAGAAAACAAGTCTAGATCTCAATTCCTTCCTTGATCCAGTAGAAAGCAATTTGCAGAAGAAAGAAATATGAAAGCAGTAAATAAAAATTCAGATTTAATTCTCAATTCACCGAGATTATGCATAAGCAGAACAAGAGAAATCTCAGATCAAGAATGAAACAGAATTCCTCCAATCTCAATCCAAAATTTAAATTCAAAAAGGAAAACTAAAAGAGAGAAAGATCTCTACTCCTACTGCTCCCTAGTGGAGCCAGCCCCCTTTCTAAAATGGAATTGATGCCTTTATATAGGCTTTTACAAAATGAAAATCAAATTGAAACAAATTACAATTAAAATGAATTTCCTAATCTAATTATCTCTTGTGCCTTTGAGTGATGATAATGGGCTTTACTTGCTTTGGATTTGAAGAAGAGTGGATTGATTTGGATTTGGCCTTTTCAAATTGGTGAAGAATTGGCTACCAATTGGTTTTTAATTGAATTTGGACCATAGGTGCTGCTCCCAGTAGAGTGCTCGGTTAACTGATTGAGCGCAGCACTCCACTTTGCCTTGGCCTTCCAATTTTTGCGTGACAAACTCCTTGGACCAAGCATCAGGGTAGCGCTCGGTTGTCACAAAGAGCGCAGCGCTCCCTGGGCCTTGGCCTTGCCAAGTTTGCTCGGAGAGAGCTGAGCGCCCCTTGCCTTGTTAATGAGCCTCAACTTCAAATCATGAGGGAAGCACTTGTGGAGCCAATTTCTTTTGTGAAGTAAAGAGAGGTAACGCCTTGCCTTGAGTGGAAGGCCTTAAGATCGAATGCCAGCAAAGCCATTTTGGCTTATTTTCTAGTTCATTCTAGTGCTGCTGGCCTTGCTTTCCTTGTGTCTCCCCCTTCGAATCTTGGTGAAGCCACTTTGGTCTATTTTTGCTTGTTTTTGGTCCTTAAAGATGCCTTTCACTTGTACCTCAATTTCATGCCAAATATGGATTGCTATATATCGTTGAAAAGCTCTAAATGTCAGCTTTCTAACGCAACTAGAAGCACATCAATTGGACGTCTGTAGCTCAAGTTATGGCCCTTTGAAGGAGGCATGGTCATGCTATGAACACCTAAGTTTAACTTAGCGAAAAATCTTGCTTCCAAGCTGAATTTTTCACGATAAAGCTAAGTTAACTTAGTTAACCGAGCTTTGTGAGTGCCGATTGTCAAGATTCCTTGATTTGGTCATGGGCCACACTTTTAAAAGCGTGGCCTAAGGCTCCAAAGTGTGCTCCAACTTCAAAGTGTGCCCCAAAACTCTTTTTTTCTCCTTTTTAGCTTATTTTGTGCTTGTTTGCTTCTTTTTCTTCTTATTTCCTACAAAATTTATAAAATCAAAAGATCAAGGAAATATACCATTTAAGCACAAAAGAATGCAATATTTAAGCACTAATAATCAATTTCTTGTATGAAAAAGCATAGAAAAACATGACATGATGACATGTCATCAAGCACGCGTACGTGCCCCTGGGGTATTTTCGCAATCCGCGCGGATGCGCAAAGTGCGCGCGCGCGCCCATGGGCTTTTTCAAATCTTTGGATTTTCATGATTTCTCCACTTTGTATGCTTTCATTTCACTCCTTTGATCCCTTCTTGGCCCTTTTTCAACCTGAAATCACTAACAAACACATCAAGGCATCTAGTGGAGATCAAAGGTGAATCAAAATTATCAAATTAAAGATCTAAAAAGCATATTTTCATATCTAAGCACAAGTACGGAGACAATCACAAAAACCATGCTATTTCATTGAATAAATGTGAGAAAAGGTTATCAAAATGCTCTAAATTTGACACAAGATAAACCCTACAAAGCGGGTTTATCAACCTTCCCACACTTAAACCAAGCATGTCCTCATGCTTAACCAAGGATGAAGCAAAGGGTATGACATTTATTCAATGCAACTAAACTATCTAAATGAAACTATCTAAATGAATGCAACTAACTATATGAATGCTAATGCTTGGTCAAAACAAATCAAATTCCCAAAAGAATACATGCAAGAACAAAGGCACAAACAATGGGAATCAAATCCAACCTACAATTGCATGGAGTTATCATAGGGATTTACAAACTTGCTTGAACATAGATGATAGTGGTGAATACATGTAATTGAACAATCAAACCCTCATCGGATGTGTATCCGCTCTATTCACTCAAGTATTTAGGGGTTGATTCACTCAATTCTCTCCTAATCATGTTTTCAAAAGTTTGTTCTTCATCTAACAATCAACAATTATTTCATACATGCATACAAGTATCATGAGGTCTTTTCATTGGTTGTAATGGGGCTAGGGTCAAGGTCGGATGCATATATGGTTAAGTGAGCTTGAAACTTGAATCTTTGATAAGCCTAGACTTCCCACCTAGCCTATGACATCCTATACAATTCAAAAGCTAACCTAACTACCTATTCTTCACCTTTTTTTTAACATACTCATGCATTTTCTTTTTTATTACAACTCATATGCATTGATCTTTATTGAGCTTCACTTTGCTTTGGGGCATTTTGTCCCCTTTTTATTTCTTTTCTTTTTCTTTTTCTTTCTTTTTTCTATTTTTTCTTTTCTTTTCCATATATATTTTTTTCTTTTTCTTTTTTCTTTCTCATTTTTCATTTTTTCTTTCTTTCTTTCAAATCATATATAAGAACATCAATGCATAAGGTCTATACATTTAATCAATACATGAGCATATACCCAATTTCCAATATTTACAACAAAAAATTACAAAAACTACCCTTTTACTCTCCCAATGTCCCAAGTTTTCCCACACTTGAATGTTACACACACACTAGCCTAAGCTAATCAAAGATCCAAATAAAGGACATTTATTGTTTTTTGCTTTAAGGCTTGTAATGTGCTAAAAATAAGAACAAGCGGGTTAAGCGTAGTCTCAAATTGGCTAACAATGGAATATAAAAGGTAAGGCTATTTGTGTAAGTGAGCTAAATGAAATGATGGCCTCAATTATATAAATGCACGTATACAAGGAATAATTGGACATATAGAATCAAACAAATCAAGGATCACAATCATAGAAAGAGAATAATGCACACAAGAAGGAAATAAGTAGTTATAAGATGTAACCACACCAATAGGCTCAAAACTCACAACCTT
Organism: Arachis ipaensis; assembly: GCF_059453495.1. NCBI lineage: Eukaryota > Viridiplantae > Streptophyta > Magnoliopsida > Fabales > Fabaceae > Arachis > Arachis ipaensis. The sequence goes on from NC_142443.1 coordinate 66,298,397, forward strand.
GTGTTCTTAGCTCAAAACATGATCCACAAAAGTATGAATTCAAGCAAGTTCCACAAACAATTTTCCAATCAATTGGGGTGGTGCCCTTTAGATAAATTCTTTTGGAAATTCTATCATTTTGACTGAGCTTATTCTAAATGCAATGTTATGATTAAGAGATTCTAAAAAAAAACTCCTTAGTTTACCCTCTTTCTAATAAAAACAATTTCTTTTATGCCAAAAGAGGTTTAACTAAGTTTTCAACAATTCAAAACATTTTTTAAATCACAAACAAGGCTAAAATGCAATATATATAATAAAAGTGTGCAACAACCGAAATAAAAGTATCCATACTAGCAAATATATACAATAATCCCAAAAAAGTGCAAAATAAAGTAAAATAAGAAGAACTAAGTGATAATGTCCGAAAAGTGTTCACCAAAACCACCGACGGCGAGGACGGTGACCTCCCCACACTTAAGATGAGGCATCATCCTCGATGCTACTGATCAGACTCATGGTGAGGGTCAACAGTCGCATCTGTCACCTGCTGTATCTCGGACTGGGGCACTGGCTCCTCGGCATGCTGCTGGGTCTCCTGAGTAGCCTGCATCTGTGGAGGTGCCTCCTGCTCTGCCTCATGCTCCTTCTCATGATCTGGCTCGTCGGAAGTGAGAGAGTCGGGGAGAGGGGATAGCTCAATGCCCTGTGATACAAACACCTGGTCTATGTGGTCGAGACGTCGCATGATACGACGCTCGCTGCGCTCCACGAAGCAAAACAAGTGCTGTACTAGCAGGTAAGTCGGCTTGGGTGCTGGTGGTGGTAAAGGTACTGCTGTTGGTGCTGTGGAGGAAGATGGTTCTGTCGTGGCTGTGGAAGATGAAGGTCTGGCTGCCTCCACTGCTGTTTGAGCTCGAGAACGACGCCTGAAAGGGGGCTTCTCATGCACCCACATACCCCACAGAATAGTAACCTCCTTCTCGTCTTCACCTGGGGGTGGTAGAATCGCATCATCATCCCTCCATGGGGCACCAGCTAGCTCAATCATCCTAGTGACCATGGTAGGAAATGATAGAAGGCCACGAATGTGTGCTCGCCACATGCTTCTCCTGATCAGCCGGGGAAAATATACCTCCTTTCCCTCCATGACACAACCAATCAAGAGCAGCATATCCATCGGAATCTCAGAGAAGTGTGTAGTGGGCAGGACATAGTGGGCCTCAATGGGTTCCTTCAGGTCGTCGGGTAAGGCCAAGTTCTTCTCAATATTCAGGTTCGTCTTCCGGTAGGTGGGAAAACGGAGCTCACAGTAGAGATTCGGAAACATATATGTATCAGTGAGCGGTAGCAGCTGATTTTCTTTATCCACTTTATTCAGTGAATTTTTGGCATAGTGGGCATAAGGAGAGAGGGTAAGGGCTTGAGATTTCTTCCTCTTTTTTGAGGTAGTAACCTTTTCTTGTCCTCTATCGGCCATCCTAAAAGACAAATATGACATATAAGCACTTAGCCAAGTAGAGGTGTAGCAAGCATGGAATTATACATTCATGAAGTGAGTTAAAAGAATGAAGACTTGGAATGCAAGTAACCACAAGCCAAAGAAGGAGATAAAATTACAAACCAAGAGATCCAACATCAATCACATCATGCTTGCTCATTAAGTTCAATGAGCATCATACCCAAAGGAATAGTCAATGTGTTAGCTTAAGCAAAAAGAAAGAAAGGTTAGCAAGGTAAAACAAGTTAGAAGTTAGAAAATATAGTTAAAGGTTAAGGGTATGATGGTTATTGTCTCAATCAAGAGAAGTTCACAAAGCAAAGAGAACAAGCATGCTCACAGTCATGAGGAAAGTGCAGTCATTGATGATGAAATATGAGATTGCAAAAGTAACAATGAATTGAAAGCAAGTCATCAATCAATGTCTTGGTCACTAGGTTTGCAATAATTGGTGTAGCAAAAGTTGAAATGCACTTTGTAACCAAAATATAAACAAATTTGAGTGAAAAAGGGTTACACAAGTTGAATTCACCAATTGTTGCAAATGTATGAACCATACTCAACAAAATTGCAAGTTAAATCAAATAATGGGTGAAGAACAAGTTAAAGACATTTGATTAACTTGAAAAGTGTAAGCATGGAATGGTTCAAAGAAAGTCACGGGGAACATATGAAATACGGAAAAAATCGACCCAAAGGCACCTAAGAATCGAACTTGGTGTAACCAGGTGAATAGTCAATTCTAAAGGCAACAAGTCCAATTGTAGGTGACATGTTTAAAAGCAAAGCAATTTCTAGAAATTTGGGCAGCATTCCGCCAGTAATGTGGATGTTCCTGGATAGCAAATAGTAGCAGAAATTCAGTCATGAGTACACATATCAACATGTAAGCAATCAAAGAATGCACATGACTCAGACATCATCAATCAAACAAGGCAACAGTAAAACAGAATACAAAACAGAGCACACCACGCATCACTTAGCATGTAACATCCAAACAAATAAACACAAACAGAGCAGTTATCAGGCCTAGAATCCTCTAACCACAACCTAACTACCAAACTGCAGTTATTTCTACCTATCCTAACATGCAAAATTATCCAACTAACTAACTGAAATTAATTAACAAAATTAATAAAAGTAGTAAAAAAACAGAGTAGTGGTTTAGGCTCTGGAGAACCTGGAAGCAGAGGTGCAGAAATGGCAATGGAATAGAGGGGAGGACCAGATGTAGCACTGCCCGAAATGGTAGCAACGCCGCTAAGCAGTGGTGGCGGCACAGAGGGATGTGAGTGGCGGGGCAGGAAACAGAGCAAGGGTATGAGTGGTGAAGAGAGAGAGATGGAAGGATAGTGGCGACGAGAGAGGAAACGGTGGAGGGGGTAGGGTGGGTGATAGTTGAGGGTTCGCCGGCGACAATGGTCGTCACGGCGGTTGGTGGTGGGCGCGGGAGTGAAGCAGGGAGGAGGGATGAGATGGTGAGAAAGGGGGAAATAGGGAAAGAAAGAAAAGGAGTAGCGGCGGCGACGCAGGAGTCGCGGCGGTGTTCGGCCGTGGTTGCAGAGAGGGGCACAGGCGAGGCTGGAGGTTGAGGGAGGTGGTTATGGAGGAAAAAGAGTGCTGGTGGGTGAGGGAGGGTCTGCGAGTGAGGGTGGTCCTCACGTCCCTTGGGTTTAATTAATTTGAATCCGCGTGTGCGCGCACTGTGCGCGTCTGTGCGGATGGGTCAAAGCGGTACATGACGCGGAAGCGCAAAGTGCGCGTTTGCGTGGGTAGCAAAACAGGTGAAGTGCGCGGGAGCGGCAAGTGTGCATCCGCGCGACTGGGATTTGGGCTAAATGCTTAATGCCAGCCCAGAGCTGGCACAAGTCTCGTGTCCTTGGCCTGGAAATGGTTTTGACGAATCGGCGCGCACGCGGCTTGTGCGCCGGCGCGCGCATATGCAAGATAAGGATATCGACGTGTAAGCGCGCGGTGCACGCACGCGTACACGCTGTTGTGCAATTGGCCCAGCTTTTGCGCACGATTGGCCCAACTCTCTGGAAAGAGTATGGGCCTGCATATGCGTATGGATGCGCACGCGCACAGCGTGCGGACGCGTCCTTGACTCTTTTTTTTTCAGAAAAGGCAAAAGCAGCTTAAAACCTTCTTAACACTATCTTCAGCTCAAAATTAACTCAGAATACAACGTAACAAAAATCTTTTTGGCTTTTTGGGAATCTTCAAAATTACACAAGGGTTACTTGTCCTACAAGCAGCCTTCGACCAATTTATTGAACTAAGTATATAGAAAGAAAACTACCTACAATGGTAACTCAAATCACTTATTAATCAAAAATGCAAGAGGGCGGAAAGAGTTTACCATGGTGGGGTGTCTTCCACCTAGCATTTTTAGTTTAAGTCCTTAAGTTGGACATTTGGGAGGCTCTTGTCATGGTGGCTTATGCTTGTACTCATCCTTGAATCTCCAAGGATCTTTGCTCCTCATATGGTTGACAGAATTTCCAACCATCTTCACCAAGTTTGGATGGAGTTCTATCCAAGATATGAGCTCCCAAAGTTGGTCTTCGTGCTTTGAACCAGGATCCCATATCTTATTTTTGCACCCGTCCTCTTGTTGGTCTTCATGGATTCTCCATTCGGGTGGTTGACAAATAGAATTCTCTTTAGCGCACCAAGTCTTCTTCACAGACCCATGTAAAGTAGCATTTATCCAATCATGGTCCCTATACTTTGAGAATTTGACCTCAATGAGCCTAATTCCAAACTTCCAACTACTACACAACTCCTTCTTACCCTTAGTTCTACAAAGATCTCTAAGTTGTACATCCGTTTCAACCAATCCATATTCAAGTGAATACGTGAAGATTAAGGGTGAGAGTTTTACCCACTTGAATGTTATGTTGGATGGTGACTTAGGGAGGGGAACCTCCCCACACTTAGATAAAGCAAGGTTGACTTCCTTATGCTCTTCTATGAATATTTTCACCTCTTGACAACTTCTTTTATTTTCTTCATGCTTGTTGACTTCTTCCAATTCCTCCTCATCATCAATCAAATCAAACTTAGGAGGTTGTGTGAAATCTACCTTCATATCCACTTCACTTTTGTTGGAAGAGTCTTCGATGAGATCACCAACATCATTTGGTGTTGAGTTGTCTTCACTAGCTTCAATTTCATGTCCTATGGGAGAGGATTCAATGTTTGATAGGAAATCATTGATGATTGAGTCCATCTCTTGATCAACCTTTTCATATTCTTTAATCTTGATATGTTCCGGAGGTTTTTGAGACGCCCATGGTGGTTCCGCATCTCCTAGATCTTCAACCACTTCTTCCTTTTCTTCAATGACCCTAGGTTCCTCTAATTGTTCTAATACAAAGTTCGACTCCTCCTTCTTTTCCACCGAATTTTCTAATTTCTCTTTCATACTTTGCTCTTCTTTTGGTTTTTCACATGTGGCCACGGAGACACCTTGAGTATTCAAACATTGGTGGGCTAAAGTATGTACTAATTTAGTTAAATTAGTCATAAACTCTAGGGTGTTCCTTTGCATATCTGCTTGGTCTTGAAGTAACAAGGTAAGAGAATCATCTATTGGGACTTGGGGTGGGTAGGAAGGTTCATTATTTTGGAGAAAGGGGTCATAGTAGGAAGGTGGTTCTTCTTGGTAGGGGTATGGAGATGGTGAGGATTGAGGTGGTTCTTCATAGTAGTCATGATAAGGTTGTGGTAGTTCCAAAGGTTCTTGCTCATAATGGTCATAAGGATGTGGTATGGGTGGTTGGTCATATGATGGATATGGATCATAGGATGATGTTTGGTATGGAAAGGCTTGTGAGTATGGTTGAGGTTCATGTTGAGGACAAGATTCATAGGCATATGATGGTGGTTGTTGATTGTCACAAGAATATTCACCATAGCCATTGAATTGACATGTATTAGGATGGTGATTATACCTATAGGTATCCGGAGGTTGTTGCCAATAGGAGTGATCAATTCTTTGAGGCTCCTCCCATCTTTGTTGGTTCCATCCTTGATACATGTGGTCATTGAAGTTCACATTTCCTACAACACAATTAGAACCAAACTCATAGCCAAAGTAAGAATTCATGGTGACGAGAGAAAATATCAAACAAAAACTAACTAGAAATAATGAAACAAAATCCAACAAATAGCAAAGCTATTTATAATATTCACATATATACACTAACCAATAACATAACACCATTGCAAATCCCCGGCAACGGCGCCATTTTGATGATTTGGACTTTTAACGGTTTAGAATTTCACAAATGAAGTCTCATTACAATATAGTTTCTAAACCAATACTAATCCTTTCATACAAAAATTTGTTTGTCACTAGTACAAACCCCTAAATTTATAAACTGAAGTATTAAACCTCGGGTCGTTCTCCCTAGGAATTACAATAAAGTGTTCTTGTTATTGGTTATGGAGTATGTTTGGGGTTTTTGAGATTTTAGACAAGAAATATAAATGGCAAAAAAATAAACTAACAACTAAGAAAGCTCTTGGCAAGATATGAGAAGTAGAAGTCATATCCTATTTATCCTCCTCAATTGTGACCACAATTGTCCATTGCTACCACTTAGTTAACCTCTAACCATGGAGGAAAGTCAAGTGGATGAATCAACTTGATTCCACAAGTCCTAGTGATAAACCCCAATTTTGTGGTTTATCTTGTACTTAATTTGGGGGATTTTATCACCTTTTCCCACATTTATTCAATGAAATAGCATGGTTTTGTAATTCTCCCTTGATTTGTGCTTAAATGTGAAAACATGCTTTTTAGGCCCTTAAATTGGTGATCTTAACTCAACTTAATTCCATTTGATACCTTGATGTGTTTGTTGAGTGATTTCAGGTTCATAAGGCAAGTATTGAATGGAAGAAGTGAGAAGAAAAGCATGCAAAGTGGGAGAACTCATGAAGAAATGAAGAAACCGCAAAGCTGTCAAGCCTGACCTCTTCGCACTCAATCGACCATAACTTGAGCTACAGAGATCCAAATGAGGCGGTTCTAGTTGTGTTGGAAAGCTAATATCCGGGGCTTCAAAATGATATAAAATTTGCCATAGTTTCCTGACATCTAGGGACGCGCACGTGCACTGTACGCGTGCACGCCGATGGAGCAACGTGGGTCCACTTTAAGCAACTCGTTGGGGGCGATTTCTAGCTCATTTTTGGGCCCAATCCTACTCATTTATGATGCTATTTCATGCAGAATTCAAGCTTGGGCAAGGGGGGAGCACTTGTTTGTAGTATAGCATCATGTAGGTTAGTTTCTAGAGAGAGAAGCTCCCTCTTCTCCCTATAATTAGGTTAGGTTAGGTTAATCTCTCCTAGATCTAGGTTCAATATCATCTTTTCATCTTGTTTTCTTTACAATTTCATGCTTCTGCTCTTTCATTCTCATGATTTGTAGTGTTAATTTCCCTTTTTGCTCTCTTTTATGATGATGAACTCATGTTGGATTTGGATTTTCTTTTAATGAAATTTGATAGTTGATGTTTCTTTATTGATGATTTGAGTTGTGAATTTACTTTTCTTGCAATTGGTAGTTGGTAGATTTATTTCTCTTGCATTTTTACTATGCTTTCCTTTTATGCCTTCCAAGTGTTTGACAAAATGCTTGGTTGGGCTTTAGAGTAGATTTTGAGCATTCTTGACTTGGGAAGAGTAATTGAGTAATCTTGAGGCATTAATACCCAATCTAGATTGGTGATCTAGAGTTGTTAGTTAATATCATTTTCAATGACTCTAATCTCTTGCTAATTCAATTAGTGAGTTGATTAGGATTTTTGATTTGAGATTAACTAGTCTTGTTTGACTTTCTCTAATGGAAGATAACTTACACCTTCTTCCAACATTGGGGATGACGAAATAAGATAAATTCTTGTTAAGTATTGTTATGATTAATGACTAGGATAGAAAGCCTATGATCTCAATCTTCACCATGAATGTCTCTCTTTTTTAATTACTTTCTTTAATTGCTCTCTCTTTACTTTTCTTATCATTTATTTTATTGCCCCTTCTATCAACCAAACCCCCCCCCCTTTGTTCCTTCATAACCAATAATTGAGCACTTCATTGCAATTCCTTGTGAGACGACCCGGAGTCTAAATACTTCGGTTAATTCTTATTGGGATTTGTACTTGTGACAAAACCAAATTTAATTTGATTCGAGGATTGACTATTGGTTTGGACTATACTAACAGCGGATTATTTTGTGGAATTCCGAACCGGTATAAATCCTTGCGTATCAAATTAATGGCGTCGTTGCCGAGGAGTTGCAATGGTGCTATGTTATTGGCTATTGTATATATGTTAATATGCTTCTTTGCTAGTTTTTGCTTGTTTTAGGAGTTAGTTTTTATTGGTTCTTACTAGTATTTGTTTTTATTTTCTCTTGTTACTATGAATTCTCATCCTCACTTTGGCTATGAGTTTGACTCAAATTATGTTGTAGGGAATGGGAACTATAATAATAATATGCATCAAGGATGGAACAATCAAAGGTGGGAGGAGCCTCAAAGGATTGATCACCCTTCTTGGCAACAACAACCTCCGGATTCTTATGGGTATAACTCTCATCCTAATGCATATCAATCTAATAGATATGGTGACCCTTATTATGATTGTCAAAAACCGCCACCATATGCCTATGAACCACCTCCTCAACATAATTTTGCACCACCTTACTCAGAAGCCCCTTTTCACTAAACACCTCCATATGACCCTAATCCTTACCCACCATACCAACCACCTTATGAGCCATATGAATCATATGTAGAACCACCCCAATTCCACCACCAATACCCTCAAGAACCACCACCTCACTATCCTTACTAAGATGAATCACCTCCCATGTATGATAACTTTCAACCACAAAATGAATTCCCCTTTCTACCACAACCCTCTATGGAAGAATACCCATACCCGTCAATCCAAGAGCAATATGATCCTGCTTATACTAGCCAAGTGGAACAAGAGCCAAATGGATCGTCTCAAGGAAGCAATGGATCGACTTCAAGCAATAATCCATCAAAAGGAGCAAGAGAAAGCCCAAAGGATGAATGAAGTTATCAAGGCTAACCTTGCTAAAATTAAAGCCGCCTTGGACTCACGGGACTCATGCAACAAGCAAAGCATCCCCACGGATGAATGTGAGAAATATACCGAAGAAAGAAGCATGAAGGAGATTTTAGAATCTCAACATGAGGACAAGGAGATGGGGTATGTCTTACAACAAGTGGAGAGTGAAGAGATTGTTAATGAAGAAGAAGTGGTTGAAAGCCTAGGAAAAGTTGAACAAGAGGTAGATTTCAAGCTTAAGAACACTTCCACACCAAGTGATATTGTTGATGATCTTGTGGAAGTTGTTGAACTTTCTTCCATTGAACTTGGAAATGATGTTGAGGAGGATAATGCGCAACCTCCAAGGCATAGTATGAGTGATGAAAGATTGGAAGAGGTTGATCAGGAGATGGATTCAATCATTGAGAATTACCTATCTACAATTGAATTCTCTCCCATTGTTCTTGACATGGAGATTAAAGAAGGATATGCACAACCTTTCATGCCCTTGGTGGGCAATGAAAAAGAGATTGAATTGGAAGAGAGTCACCAAGAGAAAGGGGTTGAAGTTGAGGAAAGTTGTAAAGAGGTGGAGGTAATCATGGAAGAGTACAAGGGAGTGGAGCTTGCAAGATCATTGGAACCACCCCTTCCTAAGTCACCATCCTACACAATATTCAAGTGGGTAAAATTCTTATCCCTAAGCTTTATTATCCCACTTGAATATCGTTTGCTTGAAAATGATGGTCAACTTAGAGCTCTTTGTGGATTGAGGAGTAAGAAAGAGTCATGTAGTGGTTGGAAACATCATTCTGGGTTCATTATGGTTGCATGCTCAAAGTTTGATTGCAAGGTTTGGTGTGGAGCTAAATTGTATGGGTCTAGGAAGTTATTTGGAGGCTTCTTTGAGAATCCCAAGGCTAAACCACCCAAGTAGAATCATGATGATCAACTAGAAGATGGGTGTGAAAATAAGATATGGGATCCCGGATCACAACATGAAGACCAATTTTGGGAGCTCATATCTTGGGAAGAACTTCCCCCAAGCTTGGTGAGGATGGTTAGAAATTTTGACTACCAATTGAAGAGCAAGCATCCTTGGAGGTTCAAGGATGAATACAAGCATAAGCCACCATGACAAGGAGCTTCCCAAATGTCCAACTTAAGGACTTAAACTAAAAGTGCTAGGTGGGAGACACCCCACCATGGTAAACTCTTTCCACTCTCTTTTATATTTGGTTAATAAGTGATTGGAATTGCCATTGTAAGTAGTATTTGTTATTTTCTATACTCTTATACATTTTGTTTCGATGATAGGTTGTAGAAGTGTGTTTAGATTAGTTTAGATTGTTGAGTAAGTAGGTTGCTTGGAGTGTAAGTTTTGTTTGTAGTGTATTTGAAAATTTTTTAAAAACTAAAAAGATTTGTTGTTAAATTTGATTTATGATTGTCTTAGAATGCTTGTAGATTAGGAAAGTGTCCTGTTTTTGAAAAAAAAAAAAAAGGGACATCGGCGCGCAAGCGCGCTGTGCGCACGCGCGCCGGCGTGGTGTCACAACTCTTAGTACTAAAACCCGAGAGTTGTGCCCACTTTATGCCTACTTTGTGCCAGGCAATCCGTGCGTAAGCACACATGGCGTGTACGCGTGGATTGTCCCTGCAGCATCGGCATGCGGGCGTGCATGACGTGTCCGCGTCGCCAAAAAATAGTTTTTTTCTTATCTTCCATTTTCTTTTGTCCATTGCATTCGCATACTTTTATTCTTTGCATTTTCATTTTATTTTTATAGCTTGTTTTTACCTTCTTCTTTTTTTTTTTGCTTCTTATTTTAATAATGGTGTTGAATGTTCTTGTCCATTGTTGAGAATTTCTTGGTTAATCTTGGTGCTTCTTGACTTGTTTGATATTGTTGGGTGATGAAACTTTTAAATCAATGCTTAATCTTGTATGACTCTTATATTCTTTATGCATTGATATGAACTTGCATGTCTTTCATGACCCACTCTTTCTAGTTGAACTTGATGCTTTTGAGTGCTCTTCATGCTTTGACTTTACTCTTGTATCAAGTGTTAGTTAATATACCTTAGCTTATATTGTTTTCTCACTCACATGTTGTAGCTACCATGTAGTGAGAACCTTACTCTTATTTGGCATTAGCCCCCGCCTATGTTCTACTTGCTTTGATATCTTTGATGTAGGCTTAATTATCCTTCTTTCTCTTTCCTTTTAGGTTGGCCACCAAGAAGGAAAGGATTAGAAAGGATTCTAAATGGGGCAACAAACAAGTTCACGCGTACAACCTTTTGAAGGAACTCATCAATTGTAGCAACCCGTCCACCTTGCTCTCCTTTGCATGCACCGAGGACGGTACAAATTTCTAAGTGTGGGGAGGTCGCCCGACCGACCTCCCTGGGTAACAACTTCCTTTTTCAACACCAATTTCTTTGTTAGTTAGTTGTTGCATTGCATGATAGGTTGCATATTAGTTATAATTTGTATATATTCTATCATTTCTTTTTTTGTTAGGACTACTTGGTTAGGGTGATGACTTCTTTTCCAAGAAAAATTGTTTTTAGGGCACCCTACCAATTCGGAAAAAAAAAAATTTGTGTGAACTTACTTGAAGAATTTATTTTGGAACATGATTTTTGAGCTAAGAACACAAGCATGTGAGTTTTGAGCCCAATTGTGTGGTTACATCTTATAACCACTTATTTCCATTCTTGTGTACATTGTTCTCTTTCTATGATTGTAATCTTTGATTTGTTTGATTCTTTATGTCCATTATTCCATGTATACATGCAATTATATGATTGAAGCCATCATTTCATTTAGCTCACTTACGCAAATAGCCTACCTTTCATCAACTATTGTTAGCCAAATTTGAGCCTATTTAATCCCTTTTGTTCTTAATCTTAGCACATCACTACTCCCAAATGAAAAATAATAAATGTCCTCAATTTGGATCATTGATTAGCTTAGGCTAGTGAGGGTGTGTATCATTTGGGTATGGGAAACTTGGGACATTGGTTAAGTGTAATTTTTATTTTTGTTGAAAATATTGGGAATTGGGTACATATTCATGCACTATATGTAAAACCATATGCATTGATATGTTTGTATATACTTTAAAAAAATGATGATAAAGAAAAAGAAAAAGAACATATATATATATATATATATATATAAGAAAAAAAATATAGAAAACGAAAAAAAGAAAAAAAGAAATAAAAAGAGGACAAAAATGCCCCAAGGTAAAGTTCAATAAAAATCAATGCATATGGAATGTGAATTAAAAAGAATGCATGAGTATGTGAAAAAGTGGGAATCATGGGTAGCTAGGTTGTGTATTAGAATTGTATAGGTTGTTATATGTGTTAGGTGAGAGCTTAGGCTAATCAAAGATGCAAATTTTAAGCTCACTTAGCCATATATGCATCCCTACCTTTACCCTAGCCTCATTACAACCTATGAACAAGTCCTCATGATGAATGTATGCATGCATTGAATAATTGTTGATTGTTAGATGAAAAACAAATCATGGAAAGCATGATAAGAAGAGAATAGAGTGATCGACCCTATACCCTTGAGCGACTAGAGCGGATACACTTCCGGTGAGGGTTCGATGCTCAATTCTTTGTTCCCGGCTCTCATGAGCTTTCTTCTTGCAAGTCTATTTGAACTTCATTTTGATATTTGAATTGGTAGAGTTTGTGAGTCGTTATATGACCTTTGCCCTACTTGCTTATATATGTTCTTGGAGATTGATTTACTTTTAACCAAGTAGGTAGAATCATTTTGTATTTAGTTACATTCATATAGATAGGTACATATAGTTTATTTGCATAGAATAAATGTTCATACCCCTTTTCTTGTCCTTCTTTATTCTTAGCATGAGGACAGGCTTGGTTTAAGTGTGGAGAAATTTGATAAATCCCAATTTTGTGGTTTATCTTGTGCTTAATGTGGGGGATTTTATCACCTTTTCCCACATTTATTCAATGAAATAGCATGGTTTTGTAATTCTCCCTTGATTTGTGTTTAATTTGAAAACATGCTTTTTAGGCCCTTAAATTGGTGATTTTAACTCACCTTAATTCCATTCGATGCCTTGATGTGTTTGTTGAGTGATTTCAGGTTCATAAGGCAAGTATTGGATGGAAGAAGTGAGGAGAAAAGTATGCAAAGTGGGAGAACTCATGAAGAAATGAAGAAACCGCAAAGCTGTCAAGCCTGACCTCTTTGCACTCAATCGACCATAACTTGAGCTATAGAGGTCCAAATGAGGCGGTTCTAGTTGCGTTGGAAAGCTAACATCCGGGGCATCAAAATGATATAAAATTTGCAATAGTTGCCTCACATCTAGAGACGTGCACATACACTGTATGCGTGCACGCCGATGGAGCAGCGTAGGTCCACTTTAAGCAACTCGTTGGGGGCGATTTCTAGCTTATTTTTGGGCCCAATCCAACTTATTTCTGATGCTATTTCATGCAGAATTCAAGCTTGGGTAAGGGTGGAGCACATGTTTGTATTATAGCATCATGTAGGTTAGTTTTTAGAGAGAGAAGCTCCCTCTTCTCTCTAGAATTAGGTTAGGTTAGGTTAATCTCCTAGATCTAGGTTCAATCTCATCTTTTCATCTTGTTTTCTTTACAACTTCATGCTTCTACTCTTTCATTCTAATAATTTGTAGTGTTAATTTCCCTTTTTGCTCTCTTTTATGATGATGAACTCATGTTAGATTTGGATTTTCTTTTAATGAAATTTGATAGTTAATGTTTTTTTATTGTTGATTTGAGTTGTGAATTTACTTTTCTTGCAATTGGTAGTTGGTAGATTTATTTCTCTTGCATTTTTACTATTCTTTCCTTTTATGCCTTCCAAGTGTTTGACAAAATGCTTGGTTGGGCTTTAGAGTAGATTTTGAGCATTCTTGACTTGGAAAGAGTAATTGAGCAATCTTGAGTCATTAATACCCAATCTAGATTGGTGATGTAGAGTTGTTAGTTAATATCATTTTCAATGACTCTAATCTCTTGCTAATTCAATTAGTGAGTTGATTAGGATTTTTGATTTGAGATTAACTAGTCTTGTTTGACTTTCTCTAATGGAAGATAACTTACACCTTCTTCCAACATTGGGGATGACGAAATAAGATAAATTCTTGTTAAGTATTGTTATGATTAATGACTAGGATAGAAAGCCTATGATCTCAATCCTCGCCATGAATGTCTCTCTTTAATAATTGCTTTCTTTAATTGCTCTCTCTTTACTTTTCTTGTCATTTATTTTATTTCCCCTTCTATCAACCAAATCCCCCCTTTGTTCCTTCATAGCCAATAATTGAGCACTTCATTGCAATTTCTTGTGAGACGACCCGGAGTCTAAATACTTCGGTTAATTCTTATTGGGGTTTGTACTTGTGAAAAAACCAAATTTAATTTGATTCAAGGATTGACTATTGGTTTGGACTATACTAACAGCAGAATTATTTTGTAGAATTCTGAACCGGTTTAAATTCTTGGGTATCACCTAGCCAACTCCCAAGGAAAAGACTAGCTTTAGTGGTATCCAAATCAATTAGCAACTTCTAATTGTCAATCAACAAAGGAATTAGATAACTCAAGCGTCACTAATTACTCCACCTAGGCCAAGAGGAACAAAATTTACACTAAAATCCAACCAAGCATTTCATCAAACACTTGGAAGGCACTAAAGAAAAGCAAAGTAAATTGGCATCAACAAATGAATCTAACAACAATTATTGCAAGAAATTAATAACAACAATCAAAAGGAACACAATTATCATGAATTACCTCAAATTTCATTAAAAGAAAATAAAATGAACAAAAGTAGATCTACAACCAAAGTAGAAGAAGTTATAACAAACAATAGAAGAATAATGAATGTAACAACAAAGAATTAAGAAGAAATAGAAGAAAGCATGAATTAAAACCTAAATCTAAGAAATAAACCTAATCCTAATCCTAATCCTAGAAAGAAGTGAGAGCTTCTCTCTCTAAAACTAACTAGAACTTAGCCTAAAGTGTGTGTATGAATCTCTACATGCCTTCTCCTTTATTCCTTGGTCTCTTTTGCCTTTTTCCGCCAAAAACTCAGCTCCAAATGGGGTTGGAAACCCTCCAAAATCGCCAGGCACTTGTTTGACTAAAGGAATCACGTGCGGCCTTCGGCGCGCACAGCGCGTGTACGCACCCCTGGGGTATTTTCGCAATCCGCGCGAATGCGCACAGTGCGCGCGCGCGCCCATGGGCTTTTTCAAATCTTTGGCTTTTCATGATTTCTCTACTTTGTATGCTTTTCTTTCACTCCTTTGATCCCTTCTTGGCCCTTTTTCAACCTGAAATCACTAGAAAACACATCAAGGCATCTAGTGGAGATCAAAGGTGAATCAAAATTATCAAATTAAAGATCTAAAAAGCATATTTTCACATCTAAGCACAAGTACAAAGACAATCACAAAAACCATACTATTTCATTGAATAAATGTGAGGAAAGATTATCAAAATGCTCTAAATTTGACACAAGATAAACCCTACAAAGGGAATTTATCAGCGGTTCCATTTTCAGATTCTTTAGTGGTTTCTTCACTGTGTGATTGATCATTCAAAGCAAGGGTATAAATTGATCGTCCTGGGGCAGGTGACCCTTCTTTGATGCTCTTGTCTTTTGTAGGGGCACTGGAAGATGTTTCTTCTCTGAAAAAATTTCCTGGTTTCCAGGGAGGATGGGGTTCGGGTTGAAGAGAAGGCTGAGACTGGGGTGGTTGTGTCTGGGACTGAGACGAATAACGTTGCCCTTGGGGAGAGATGGATTTTTTAGTGTTTGCTTGTCTGGCTAGATGATAGGTGAATTTGAAAATGGAATCATAATCTGGAATTTCTGGTGGTGAATATGTCGAAGAAAACAAAACAGATGAATACGAAGGATATGGTTTAGGATACATGGATAATGGGTCTATAGCCAGTGCTTGAGGTACAGCTGCTTTACTTTTGTCCATCTCAATCTGTCGAAGTTGGGCCTTGACTTGATCCAGCTCTCTATTTTTCTTATGGAATTCTGGGCCGAAATACCTATTGTCAATATAGGTCTTGAGTTCTTGATCAAGTTGAAAAGCTTGTGCCGAGAGCTGATTTCTGAGTTCAGCAACCTGTTCTGCCACAGAACCTATTTGTGCTGAGAGACCTTCAGTTTTTTCTACAAGAGCATCAAGGATGTGATCTATTCGAAGTAAGACTTTATTTTGGCTGACTGTATTGTCTGTGTGCCAATTAAGTACTTTCTCTTGAGGAGTTGTTGCTTGATGTCCATGTGGGGTAATCCCTTGAGGAATTACATAAGGTCTTCTAGTAATTTTCTTTTCATCAGTCCGAGTCATTAAAGGCAAAAGTTCTTCCTCATAGGATCTGAGAGTGGCAATGCATGGGATCGTATTGGCTGGCTGATAAAGATAATCCATAGAGTCCTTCTGGAACAGTCTTGTTCTCCTAATTATCTTTTTCTTTCTGAGCATTGGTGCTGCTTCAGCATCATCAAGGGGCTCAGGCCTTTTAAAGGAGCAAGGAGCTAGTAGTGACTTCTTCTTCTTTTTCTTGTTCCTTTATCTCCTAGCATAATATTCATCATCTGTGTCACTCCATTGATTGGCACAGTCACAGTTAGAATCACACATGGAGGGATCAACATCCCAGATGAAGTGGCCATTTATATGAGAAACATAAACAGGTTTTCATTCTCATAGAAGTGCACAGGTGGATCATTTTGATCGTGAGTTGTTTGCACCTGAACAGGAGAGATCATATTGATTCTTCTAAAGGATGGTCCTCGCAGTGAAGTTTGTTTGGTCATTCCAGGTCTCTGGAAAACAGTTGTCACCGTTCCATCACTATTATGAGTAATAGTTAGAGGTGTTGTAGTATGAACATCAACCTGTTCCTTTGGGAAGGCTTTCTCATAATCAGTAATCCATTCCAATGGAATGATAGAAGAAAGTTCATCAGTAGTGATCATTCTTGAAATGTTTACGATTGCTGGTCCTCTTGCATTATCTGTGAACATGAATAATGCTTCTCCTGTAGTGTTTGGGAGATTGAGATCGAGAGCATGGTCTTGAACTCTGTAGAGGACTTGGTGGTGCAAGGTGGCTTGTTCAGCATTGGAGTCTTGGATTACTCCCACTAGCTGTATTTGGATCTTTAGCCTTTGACATATTGTTGGATTTGAAAGTCTCATAGTAAAATTAGGAGCTATGGTGAGAATGACACTTCCATTTGAGAGTGTGGTTACTAATGCTCCTATCAAAGCATGTTGGTATTCTTTAAAAGTGGTATATAAAAGAGCAACTTTGACTGTCACTGGAAGAGATCTTCTTCCATGGATAGTAAGAATAAGCCTAACTGCCCCTAGATGCAAATGAGTGTAACCCTGATTTTGGTAATTTTGGATGAGTTCTTGTGGAATTTTTAGGGTTATGTATTGTTCAACAGTAGTGGCTTTTAGCCCACACTATTGTAGATGAGAGGACTGGATGACTTCTTTGGGAGGAGGAGAAGGGTTTCTGTGGATAAGATGGCGAATGGAAGTGAAAGTTGATTTCTTTTGTCTTTGATAGAAGGAATAGGGACTTATAAGAGGGTATTCAGTGGCTGGAGTTCAAGAGTCTTCTAGAACATAAATAAATTTTACCAGTTGGTCAATTTTGTTGTCAAGGATTTTTTTTATACTAGAGGGTAATCGGTCTATACTTAGAGAAGTAGAGTGGTGGATAGGTTGTGGAGAGCTTGAAGAGTCTGAGAGGTTCATGTTTAATGGTTCTCTCTTACTTACTTTTACTAGTAGTACCTTCTTTTACATATGGTCTTATTATTATTAAAAACAAATTCACAGAAATTAAAATATAGTGAATAATTGTCAAGATATTTAAAAATTATAAGTGAATTATACAGTACAAAGATAAACTTATTTATATATATGTTTTTTGGTTCTCGACCTAAGTAACATGTGATGATTTGAGTGTTTTAAAGATAACATAAGAAAGAAAATAGGCTCCATAATTATTACAGTTAGGGGCTGCAAACTAGCTAGCCCACAGCCTATCCTGTCTCATTTCGTCTTACCCTGCCTAATAAACGGTCCTAGAACACGAGTCTGCTCTGTTTAATGACAGGTTGGGCTAGAGTTTTTTTATTTTTCACACTTTCTTCCAAGAAAAAATAATTTCTAAGCTTAATTAATATTAAAAAAAACTAGTATTTTCGTAAGTCTTGACCGAAAGTATTTATAATTTTATCAAACAACCATTATTAACAACTAAGTTAATAATTTTTTTTATAAGAATCAGATTGGCCAATTGGGCACTTTGACAAAATAAAAATATGTAGGCATCCTCCAACTTGTCCGTTCTGATATCCTTACGAAAAATCACTCAATGGCCAACTATCAACTTGATTTTCCTAGGGTAAAATATAGATTTAGTAGTGCAAAAATTCTTCCGGAGAATATGCACAAAGCATTAGTTGTCAATTCAGGGAGGTCAATCATGTCTAAGTTGTTTGTTGATCAAGATTCTCCAAAAATTCAAAGTTTTACTTATTTGGTGAATCATCTAAATATTTATCTCTATAATGCCTTTGAAAATTTTCTCTCAGATGAGATCCATTCCTACACGTATGTGTGTTCTGGCTACTACAAAAATTTAGACGAATCATTTGTAAAAGACTTCCTTGAAATATCTAAAGAACCTATTCACTCGTATTAATGAAGTGGTATCGGTAAATAAAGCAAAACTCATTTTATTTACTATAAATATGTTTTGTTTTATTTTATTTTATGTTCGTTGCTTTTTCTAGGGGCAAAGTGATTTGCATGTTGTAGTGGCTACTGTATTCAAATTGTGTCCCCATATGATAAATTCTTTATTCTTAGTTTTCTGTTCTTAGAAAAAGTATGTTATTAGTTTTATATTTTCTTTCTCAAATTTTCTATATTTACAACATTATGCATGTATATACTATTAATAATATTAGCTGTGAACTTAGCAGAAATGTTTAAGTTTAACTATTTTCGTGTCAACTAACTTATGTTTTATTTTCATTTGTTTTCTTTATCACAATTTATTTTCATCTCCTGATTCTGACTAAATAACTAGAAATGGTCAGAAAAAATAAAAACAGGACTACTATGGTAAAGCGAATTGAGAATACGATGAAAAATTATTAGAATATGTCAATTTATGTTATATAATAAAATAAAAACTTCATGGGAAATTCTATGATACTGACCAAAGAAAGCAAGCATATTATGCTGTCTTTGTGCTCTCATTTCCGTTTTGATTAAGGAGTTTTCCAATTTTGAACAAGGAGAGTAATTAAGTGGCTATTTAACTATTGTTTAGACTGGGTTTAGATTGGATATTTTAGTGACCAATATTTGAAACTATCTATTCAAATTTTAAAATTATAGAATACCAGAAAAAAAATTATAATTATAGAATCTAAAACTGTTACTTTATGGAAGTGAAATTTAAAATATATATATTAATTTTAAACTTTTTAAAATTAAAAAGTTTAAATCATTAATTTTAGAGGAGGAACAATCGCCGACCAGCCCGAGCATTGCGACGACAGAACAAAAGACGGTGACCACAAACCAAAATATGCAGAGGCAGAGCAGAGGAAAATGGTGACCTATGCCACTGACGGCAACGTTGACCTCCTAGAGGACGGCGATGGTAAACAGAAAAATGAAGCACGAGAAAGGAGACAACACGAAAATAGAGGCGAGGCTGTGAGGGTCGTCCACAGCGACGAGGAAATAAGATGACGCCGGGTTTTAGAACTGGAGGGCGGACGGAGGAGGGACATAGCCGGGTTTCAATACCAACCAACCAAGGAGGTCCGGTTCACCTTGGAACCGCAAACCACGTTTGAGACTTCTTCGTAACCACGAACAATCGTTCTCAGTGTCCGTTTCAAGCAGGAATTGATCAGTTTGGGAGCAATTTTCGGGAGCGATGAAGGAGTCTCTCAACCCGTGATTAGCGCCGCAGCAATGACAGTCACGGAAAAGGGTGGCGAGTAGTGTCTCGTAGGCTGGGCAAGTGGGCATGATGAAAACCTTCATCAATGGAGGAGACGCGCAATAAAACTAATGTATTGGACCCAAGCCCTAAATCCCACTATCTAGTCTCCCTTACCAACCCACACACTTAACGTTAATTAATTATGCTTCTCTTAAACGGATAACAGGAACATTAACACGGCTCACAGCCAATCCAAAAACAGTGTCCCATGAGCCAACCGTCTCCATACACATGTCGCACTAATATATGAATACAGAGTGTCAGCACCACATGCTTGCTTTGACAATATGCACCAAAGAACTTCCCTTTTTTTTCACCATTTGGCTAATATGAAAAGAGAAATTTTATGAAGACTTTTGTTTTTGTTTGGCCTTTAAAATCCTGAGATTTAATTTAAATTTAAAAAAAAATAAAAAAATAAAGGTATTGTTAAATATGATATTGTTACATCAATATATGTAAAACACACATTTTAAAGTTGGACTAATATTTTTAAGGGTAAAGTATTATTTTGATTCTTAACATTTGGATCGAATTCTAATTTGGTCTCTAACGTTTCAAACGTTCTATTTCAGTTCCAAAAATTTTCAAATGTCATATTTCAATCCCCAAACAATTTTAAACGGGTTCAATGTTATTCCACCATTAAATTTGACACAAACAATTCGCATATTAAAGAACTAATTATAAGATTTCGAAATTTTAAAAATTAAATAATTAGTTATTTATAAATTATTATATTTGTTAAGATTTTGTTTTAAGAAAATTATTTTATCAAAAATTATTAAATAGAATTTTATGATTATTGAAATTTAATTTAACTATGACTTATTCTATTAGTTTAAAATATTTATTAGAAACTATTTTAATAGACAAAATTTAAATTTATTATTATTATTATTATTATTATTATTATTATTATTATACCTTCTCTTTGGCGAAGGCATTAAGAAAATTAAAGAAAAGAAAGAACGTGGCTTTTATATATATATATATAAAAGCTTGACACCGAATCTTATTTCATCCATATAATTATAGTTTCATTCAATATGACCGAACCTAAAACAAGTAAAAAGAAAGAGGGCAACACCGTGAGAGAGAAGAGAACGGAAACCATGAAACCATGACCTTCCACCTTTAATTTCTTGAGATCCGTAATTTTAATAAAAAAAATCTAATTCGATAAAAGTGTTTATATCCTCCTCCTTTATATGTTAGCATCATTTTTGTTTAGTAGAAGCTGATGGTAACATAGCTTCCCTTCTTCTTGAGTTCAGCCAATTAGAGTTTTAGGAGGTACAGATGATTTCTGACGTTTTTTTCTTCAACAGCTTGATCAGAAAGTTTCTCCAAAGTTTTCGTTGTTGTGATTTCTGTACGGAGGTAGAATTTAGTAATTTTATAATAATTAAATGTGAATTTGATAAGTGAATGTTGGATTGATTGATTGATTATTGTTTGAGTTTGATTAAGTCTATGTTAAATTTATGTTGAATTATTGTTGTTTGTTTGAGATTTTGGTTCGGCTATGTATAAACAGCTAGTTAGGGTATTTTGATTATTTTGAGAGTCAAAAATAGATTTTCAAAAATTTTAAGAATTATATTAGCTAATTTTGAATTATTAAAGAAATGATTATATTTTAAATTTTATCAAGAAAAAGAGTTTAATGAAAGAGAAATGGATTTGAATTGTCTTTAAAGAGAGATTTTGATATTTGGAAAACACATGGACAGTACGCAAGGATTGTGGCTTAGTCCCACTTGCTCTAAGTATGAGACGAGGAAGAAGAATTATAAACACTGAGTTTAATTATGGAATTTTGAATGAATATGAAAGAATTGAAATGATAACGAAAGTAACAATGAATTTTGAATGTGATACATGGGTAGTAGCAAGGATTGTGGTTCGTCTTGCTTGCTCCAGGTCAGTGTTTGTGACGCCTAGGTAGTAGTAACAGTAGTGAATTATTCCACTTACTCCAGGTTGAGCTTTTAAACACCAGCTTGGGTAGTAGCAGCAGTAGTGGTTTATTCCACTTGCTATGGGTTAAGCGGGTAGTAGCAAGGGGGTTGTAGGTCAAACCCACTTGCTCCGCAATGGGTGTTTCTGTCCATAGTTAACTACCAGGACGTGTTGGGTTGGCTATATAACCGACAGATGATATCATACTTGTTTGCGTATATTTGTTTGTGATTGTGTTTTCTATGATTATGTGTGCTTGTGATTGGATTCTATGTTCTGTAATTGTTGAGTTGGATTGTACTTTGTTGACTGTTGTTATTCACTGAGAACTTAATGAAACGAACTTAATTTCTAACCCCGACCCTACTAAGAACTCCCCAATTCTTACCCCATATTTTCACCATTTTCAGCTACAGGTGTGAAGGTTTAGTGCAGAGCTACAGGAGCACAGGAGAACATGTTTACGAGTTGAGTTGTTAGAATTTATTTTCCCCTTGTTGTTTAATATTTTGGTCTATTTAGAGGAGTAGGACTTGTAATTGAGGATTCTTAAATAAGTCTATGTATATAAAGCTATGTAATTAAGTGATTAAAAGTAAAAACTTTTTGTTTTCTTAATTAAAGTTTCGGTTCATATTCGCGAAGACTCAATATTAAATAAACATAGTATAAAATTAAAGGAATAGAGGTAAGTAGCGCTCGAACTTTTAGTACGATCATGTGGTGCTAAAAGTTAAGGTGTTACACTAATAACATTCGATTTCAGTATGAAAGTAAAATTAATCCACCAATGATCACTAATATAAAAGTTTTTCCTTTAATTTTGAAGTGCGTTGATGATTGATTGTTAGGATTTGGAGTTTTGTGCAAAAAGAAAATTGAGGAGAAGAAGTGTTATAAGAAGGTTTGGTTATATTTTTCTAACACATGAAAGAAGATATGGTGATAAACCCCAATTTTGTGATTTATCTTGTTTTGAATTTAGGGGATTTTATCATCTTTTCTCACCGTTATTCAATAAAATAGCATAGTTTTGTGAATTTCTCCTAATTTGTGCTTAAGAGTAAAAACATGCTTTTTAGGCCTTTAAATCGCTAATTTTAATTCACTTTAATTCCATTCGATGCCTTGATATGTTTGTTAAGTGGTTTCAGGATTAGAAGGTAAAGATTGGGTTGAAGGAATGAAGAAAAAGCATGCAAAATGGAGAATTCATGAAGAAATGAGGATTTGCTGAACTCAAGGCCACGCGCACGCGTCACCCACGTGTACGCCTGAGAAGGAGATCTGCCAGCAACGCGCACGCGTCACCCGCACGCACGCGTGAAGAGGATTTTGCAATGCGACGCGTACGCGTGACAAGCTGCACGTGACTTCACTAAAGGCAAAATATTGGGGGCGATTTCTGAGCTCAAGGAGCCCTAAATCCAACTCATTTCTGATACTTTTGAACACAAGGATTGCGCAAGGGAATAGAGGAAGGAATCTTAGTTTAATTTTCATCATGTTTTAGGGTAGAATTCTAGACAGAGAGGCTTTACCCTCTCTCTAGATTTTAGGGTTTTTCTTTCAATTCCTTTTAGATTTAGATTTTAATCTTGTGTCATTTTAATTTTCCTTTACTTTTATTTGTTCTAGCACTTGGGTTTATCTACTCCTCTTGTTAATTTCTTATTTTGCTCTCTTTTATGTTTATGAACTCTTGTTGGATTTAATTTTCTTTTAATGCAATTTTATGTTTCCATGTCTTTTTATGTTTATCTTAGTTGTTATTGTTGATTCCTTGCTTATGTTAGTTATAGCTTTTATTAATTCTTGCATTTTGTGATGTTTACTTTTATTATACTCTAGGTGTTTGATAAAATGTTTTCACTAGTTTTAGAGTAGTTTTCTTTACTCTTGGCCTAGGCTAAGGGAATTGAGTGACCTTGAGTCATTGGGTCTCATTGAATTGGTGATTTGAGAACCATTAGTTGTCAATTTGATAACCATTGACGCTAGCCTACTACTAAATCAATCAGTAGTTAGGTTAGGACTTATGGATTGATGTTGATCAATCCTATTTGATGTACTTCAGGCGTTGAAGTACACATTGTACGTACTTCAAGCATAGAAGTAGACTAAATGGGTTGGTCCCTCATAATTGTCAATACATGGTTTGTAGACAAGGATGAGTGATCTCAATTCCTATGCCTAGCCAAGAGTTCTTTCCCTTTCTTTATTATTTCTTGTCATTTACTTTCTTGTTATTTACTTTTTTTGCCAACTACAAATCAAACCCCCTTGTTCCTTCATAGCCAATAATTGATCACTTCATTGCAATTTCTTTTGAGATGACCCGAGATTTGAATACTTTGGTTTATTTTCATTGGGGGTTGTACTTGTGATAACCAAATATTATTTTGTGTGAAATTCCTAACCGAAGATTTTATTCTATCATATGGCTTAACTAATAATGTTATTAACATCCACGTCACTCATTCTGTTAATTATTAGTGTCAAATTTAATGGTAGAACCATATTGGACCTGTTTAAAACTTTTTGGGACAGAAATAAGATGTTTGAAACATTAGGCACCAAAATAGGATTTGACCCAAACGTCAGAAATCAAAATAGTAATTTACTCTATTTTTAAATATGGTATTGTTATTATTTAAAAAGAAATTCACAAAAGTAAATATATGGTGAATAGTTGTCAAAATACTTAAAAATAATAAGTGAATTATACAGTACAAAAATAAATTTATGTAGATTCACATATATGCTTTTTGGTTTACAAACTATGTAACACATGATTTGAGCGTTGCAAAGATAACATAAAAAATAAAATAAATTCCATAGTTGTTGAAGTTAGGGGCGATAAACTGGCTAGCCCATCTTACTTTGTATGGTCCCATCATGCCTAGTTAAACGATCTTAGAACACGAGTTTGCTCTACCTAATGGTGGCTGGCCTGCCACAGTACTTTTTTTTTATCTTTTTTTGAGAAAAATAATTTTTAAATTCAATTAATATTAAAAAAAATAACTATGCTAGGTGCACATTAAAATCAGCCATTAAAATTATCCACTAGTATAAAATACACATTGAAATATAAAATGTAAGAATTCGATTTTTCTATCTTAAAAATTTTGTTTATTTTTTTTAAATTATTATAATTTTGTGTGTGTGTGTATTAGATAGATATTAAAATGTATGTGTGTGTATTAGATAGATATTAAAATAGAGGAATATAATTTAACTCATCTCGCCAAGTTAAAATTTTTTACTTTGTTGTAATTAACGGCGAGACTCGGTAATTTAAAAATTACCATGTCAATTAATTATTCTGCGGAATAATTATTTCTATGAGTTATTTATCATCTCTTTAATTTTTCATGAAAGGAATTAATAGATGAATCATTATATTAGTTAATCCAAGACTACACTAAATTGAATGACCGGAATGCTCTTTTGGTTCATTGATGAACCAATCTTTAAACCGATTGACTTTCTTTTTTCTTGGTTCAACCAAACCACACTCCATCTTAACCAAACCAAAGAAACCCTAATTACCCCATTTACTCTTCTTCCTCTCTACATCGATGCAAACCCAACGAAGAATCATGGTTCTACTTCTTCCCATTAATGTGCTGCTATTGTGTTGAGAAAAGGAGAAAACCACGAAGCCTTCCATCATAGCTCACCCATCTCGCTCTTCTCTTCTATTTAATGAGCACAAGCCTTCATTTTCTTCATCACTCACACAAGCAAAAACACAAAAAAGAGAGAAAAGAGAGAAAGAACAGCGACGGATTAAGGACAAAGAGAATGAAGCATGAATAGAATCATCATCTTCGTGCACCATCGTCGAAGAAGAAAAGAAGAGCAACCATGGAAGATGCTACCTGAAGCCAGAGGAAGAGCTTCATTCCTTTTCCCTTATGATTTCTTTAACATTTTTCTATTGGGTAAGAACCAGTAGCTTCTGTATTCTTCTATTTCTTTCCCAAATCAAAAGTTCTATCTTTATTGACCTTCAATTTCTTTATTTAGTGACCAAACCATTCAAGCTAAGTTGATTACAAGAGTAAGATGGAGACAAAGACCCTAGGATCCTTTTTTTTTCCATTTTGCTCTGCTGGGAATCTATGCATATGCATCTTAGTTAGTAAATTAGCCAGTTTAGGACTTAATTTTATGACTTTCATGCAAATAACATAATGATTTAATTGCTAATCATCACTTAAGTGTATAGTGATGGGTTGAAATCGAATTCCAACACCTAAACTCACCGGCAAGTGTACCGGGTCGCATCAAGTAGTAATTACTCACCAGAGTGAGGTCGATCCCACAGGGATTGATGGATTGAGCAATTTTAGTTAGGTGGTTAATTTAGTCAAGCAAACAGATGATGATTTGAGTGAATTGTGATGGACAGAAGCTAAATTGCATGAAACTAAAAGGGAGAGGGGAAACTGACAGAAAAGTAAAGTGCAGAAGAGTAAATTGCATGAAACTTAAATTGTAAGAAAGTAAAAGAGCTTAATCTTAAAGAGCAAGTAATGTAAATGACTGAAGTTTAGATTGTAAGAAATGTAAATAGCTGAAGCTTAGAGTGCAAAAAATGTAAATTGCTTGAATAGTAAAGGGATGTGGGAGCTGGGATTTATAATTCAACAAGAGAATGTAAAGAGAGCTTAAGCAGAGAAGTAGAAGATGAACTAAGTTGCTGAAGATCTAAACAGAAAAGTAAAATTGCTTGAAGAACAAAATAGAAAGTAAACTTAGCTCAATTGCAAAATCTAAAAGAGAAATTGAAGATCCAAGAGGAGTAATGAGATTAGGTTAAGAATCTAGATCTCAATTGCTCCCTTGATCAAACAGAAGATAAATTGCAAAAGAAATGTAAAAGAAATAGCAAATAAAACTCAGATCCAATTCTTAGAACAACTGAGAAGAGAGGTAAAAGATGATTCTCAAACTTAGAATCAATGAAGCTCTTCAATCTCAATTCAAATTCCAAGAGCAGATAGCAAGAGTTGCAGAAGAAATGAAAATGAAGGCAGAAAGCTAAATCCAATTTCCAATCCTTAGAATTATGCAGAAGAAAACAAAGATAAATTGTAGATCAAGGATTGAGACAGAATTCCTTCAATCTCAATCCAAAATTTAAAAACAGAAAATAGAAATTGCCAAAGTAAGAACAAGGAGGAAGAGAACTCTGCTCTCAACCCCAATTCCCAAATTCAAGATCAAAGCAAAAGTGAAAACTAAAATTTAGCTAAAAGGTCAAACAAAAAATGAAAGAAGGTCCTCTCTAAATCAAGCTAAGTCCTATTTATACACTTTCTAATTTTTTATTTTGGAATTTGGAGTGGGCTTTTTTAAGTTAGTGAAGAAATGGATCCCAAATTGGCTTTTGATTTAAAATTGGAACATTGGGCATCTCCCAGGGAAGTGCTCAGTGATTGCATCTAACGTAGCGCTCAATGTCTTGTGCCTTGGCTCATTTTGGTTCAACCATTTGTGAAGCATAGCGCTCAGTGAACTAAGTTCATGTAGCGCCCCCTCCTTGCATTCCTCTTGTTCCCCATTTCGAGCCTTGGTGGATGCATTTGTGCCAATTCCTTTTGTGCTAAGCTTTGTACACTAGCGCTCAGTGTAAATACATAACGTAGCGCACCTTCTTTGCTTGTGTAAGGCTCCTACTTTCGAGCCTTGGCCATTTCAATTTGGCCAATTTCCTTTGCAAGTAGCGCTGAGTGAAGGCTTGTAACGTAGCGCCCTTTATGCTTGTGCAAGGTCTCCTCTTCGATCCCTGGCTGCCCCTTTTGAGCCAATTTCCTTGTGAAGTAGCGCTTCCTCATTCCTAGCACAAGATCCCTATTTCGAACCTTAGCTCCACCCTTCCTTAACATTGTGCCTTGATTTCATTTTGAATGGAGCACGAAAAAGGTAGGATAGTTAACGGAGCACTATTGCTTTCTTTGATTCTCTTGAGCGCTCCGTTATGTGCTCTAACTTAGCGCTATGCTTTTGCTTCTTTGGCCTTGTCACTAGTGCTCAAATAGAGAGCGCAGCGCTCAATTAGTGAGCGCTTTGCTTGGCCTTGTTGAGTGAGTGCTATGCTTTTGTTTCCTAGGCCACGCTTTTATGGACACGCTTTCTTGTTTCTTTCTTTTCTTCACCTACAATCAATCAAACCAACCAAACAAAGTATCACCAAATTCACAAGATTCATAAATCATTCAAAAACCAATTAATTCTAGCTTAAACCTTATGATTTTGTGTCAATTAATAGTTGGTTGATTGATTTAACATAACCATGAAAATCTACTCCAATTCACTTACTTATAATGCAAGAAAGTGCATAAAACCTAATGAAACAAGTGAAAAATGTTTGAAAAGCTAGCATAAGATGACTTGTCATCATATAGGGAAGAAAGCATTAAACAACAATAGAAATTGAGGTTCATTCATGAATATTTGAGATGAGAATTGAGAATTTATGGATTTGAGTAACATTCATGATAACTTGAACCCTACTTTGATGCAATGATGTTTAATATTTTCTAGGGACAGAGAGGACTAGAAGGTGATAAGGCACCTAGAGGTTTTTCTTCAGTGGCGTTTTCAACGTCAAAGAACAAAAGAAAAGTGAAGCATTTGATTTATCTAACGTCTTCGAGCAAGGAAGCTAACACCATTTGAGCCACAAAGTTGGCATTTTAGACTTGATTTTGTGGCGTCTAAAATGTCACCCATCGAGCCTTCAGGGGGCACCAACTTGGTGCCCCAATTTTACTTTGTTGCTGGCGTTTGAGACTAGGGCTAGTGCGTTTAAAATGCCATTTACTTAGTCTCCAGGAACACCAACTTGGTGCCCCAATTCTAGCTTGTTCTTGGTGTTTGAAATGTGGGTTAAGGGCATTTAAAACTCCATCTACTTGACCTCCAGGGGGCACCAACTTGGTGCCCCAATTCTAGCTTTGTTGCTGGCGTTTGAAATGTGGGTTAAAGGGGTTTAAAATGCCACCCACTTGATCTATAGGGGGCACCAACTTGGTGCCCCAATTCTAGCTAGTAGTTGGTGTTTAAAACTTAGTTTAGTGGCATTTAAAACGCCACCCACTTGAACTATAGAGGGCACCAACATGGTGCCCCAATTCGAGCTAGTAGTTGGCGTTTAAAATGCCCCAATTCTAGCTTGTAAGCGGTGTTTGAGACTTGGTTTATTCGAGTCTAAAACGCCACCCATTTGGCCTCCAGGGGGCACCAACTTGGTACCCCAATATTACCTTGTAGTTTGGCATTTTAGACTTGAGTTAGAGGCATCTAAAATGCCATTTACTTAGTCTTTAGGGGGAACTAACTTGGTGCCCCCCAAAACTACATTGTTCCTGGCATTTTAGACTTGAGTTAGTGGCGTCTAAAACGCCATTTACTTAGTCTCTAGGGGGCACTAACTTGGTGCCCCGAAACTACCTTGTTCCTGGCATTTTAGACTTGAGATAGTGGCATCTAAAATGTCACTTTTATACCCCAATCTTGGCCCAAGGCTGGCATTGCAAACACCCTTAACTGGCGCCTAAAATGCCATGTATTTCACTCCCCTGGAAGCAATTTTCGGTGCATTTTCTGGCGTCCAAAATGCCAATCATGTGAAGCGTTTGGAGTTATCAAACGTCTTCAAAGACAATTTTCAATGATGGCATGTAAAGTGTGTTACAAGTTGAGCCACGCTTTCTCTAAGGTCACACTTTTGCTGATTTGTGAATTAAAGTGTCAAATTGCTTTGGAAGCCCAAGTTAACAAGCCCAAAAGAAGCAAAGGTTTCAAGATCCAATTGAGAATTGAAGAATGTAGGAAGGATTAAACTGTAAACTTGAAAGGTGAAGGTTATAAATAGAGGCTTGGGTAGCTAATTAGAGGAGTTGGACACTTGAGATTACACATTTTACTTGTACTTTTCTTATTTTCCTTTTGTACTTCCGAGAGCTATGAGTCACTAAATCCCGATTCATTAGAGGGAGGAGCTCTGTTTGATTTCAATGAATTAATGCTATTGTTCTTCTTCTCAATTCAAGTATTGTTCATTTAAGAGAGAGTCTTTGTGCTTCAAAGATCTAATTCTATTGAGAGAGGGTTTAGATCTATTTGAATTCTATGATGAGCTTGAGAAAGGATTCATAGAATTTAGTTTGAGACTCTTCTCTCACAATTTTCTTGATTGATAATTCTTAGCTTGATATGTGAGATATAATCACTTTGAATTGAGATCCTGAAGGTTGTGTGGCTTGAGATTAGTAAATGAACTTCACCTCTTCTCATGAGCAATAGATCAAGAGATTGGCAATTGATTATATTAAGAGAAATTGAGTCACTAAGAGATTGGAATTCAATTAATTATAATCTGCCATGGATCTACTCTACATGATTGAGAAGGAGTTGAGAACCATTGATTCAGGAAGAATCAAACATCTCCAATCCCTAGTGATTTTAACCATTATCAATTCTTCACTTAATTCAACTTCTTACTTCAATTACTTGTCTTCGTTTCCTTTCCGAATTACTAGTTTCTATTTGATGCCTATTTTCCCAATTTCTTTTACATTCCAGCAATTTAAATTTTATTGCCATTTACTCTTCCGTACTTACTCTCTTGTAATTTAAGTTTATGCTCTTTACATTTCCAGTCATTTACATTCCATTCTTACATTCAGTCATTTAGTTTCATGCTCTTTACTTTTCATGTAATTTGATTCATTATCAAGTCATTTAACAATTAAACAAAACTCATCAAATTGGTTGTTTAACTAGAATAGCCGACTAATTAAAATTGCTTAATCTCGCAATCCTCGTGGGATCGACCTCACTCTTATGAGTTTTATTACTGATACGACCCGGTACACTTGTCGATAATTCTACAGAGTTTGTTCTTCAAATCTTTATCAGACCTTAGGTTCTCACCCCCTTTCTTCCCACATCCACAGATGGAGACAGACTTGGAAGCTAATGACTTGAGTTCAGAGATGTCTAGAAGAGTTACTGAATCTGGATCTGTATCACCTTGTTTCTTAGTGATACATTTCCCTCTCTTTTGATAGTATTTTGAGGGATAGGATTTTCTTATATTCACTATAGGATGAGTCCTAGTCTAGGAGATCCGTGTGAGGGTTAGGGCTGGTAATATCTTTTGGTTGTATATATTTATGCATATATATCTATTGGCATGTATACTCTTGACTTTTTTATTTACGTATATACTACTTATCTCTATATAACTGTGTTTGAATGTTAATATTTTATTTTAAAAATCTTTAACCGTTAAAATCTTTATCACGACATGCGAAAATAATCATGTTATTACGATGAAGGATCATATAAATATTATAATAATCTCTCAAGTCTAGAGCCCTATAGGACCTTACTACGAGTAATGTTTGACTATTAACATTGGTCATGACGTGTCAAAAATTGGGTCGTTACAAATGGTATCAGAGCAGTTCGTCTTTAGTGGAGCCTTGGAATGGATTGACCATGCTTCCTGGCATGCTCTAATTTTTGTATTCCATGCAATTAGGATATTTTGTAAAAAATTATGCATGAAGGTTTGTGAGCATCTATTTCAGTAATATTAATATTTGATACTGATATATTAAGACTAATCACCTTAAGATTGATTATTGGGTGTTAATAGGACTCAAATGGCTGCAAACCGACGAGGTCCACGGAGAGCAGAGATGAGTGACGATACTTTTTCTGATGCAACGACTATTCTCGAATTCGTAAACACTATGGCCATTACTGTACGCAATTCGGTAGTAGCTACCAACTGAGTAGCTAAATGTCTTGATTGTAACAACGGAGTTGGAAGTAGCCGTGGAACTAGACAAGAAAACGGGAATGGTGACGGAAGCGAATGAGGGGTACCCAATGGTAACCAACCAATGGCGCTAGCTTATTTCTTAAAGATAAATCCACCACTGTTCAACGGAAACATGAGTGGTTGATAAACCCATATTTTATGATATATTTTGTGCTTAATTTGAGTGATTTATTCAATCCTTCACCCACTTATTCATATTAATTGCATGGTTTTACTTTCCCTTCCTTATTATGTGATGTATGTGAAAAACATGTTTCCTAGGCTTTAATATTAATTATTTTTAATTACCTTTATTTCCATTCGATGCCGTGATTAGTGTGTTGAGTAGTTTCAGATCTTCTAAGGTAGGAATGACTTAAATGATGGAAATGAAACATACAAAAATGGAAGGAAAGCACCAAACGGAGCTTCTGAAGAAACTGGCATCCACACGATCGCATGGACGAAGCGATCGCATGCCAAGCGCGAATCAGCAGCGACACGGCTGCATGACTGACGCAACCGCGTAGAAAGGAAATGCTCCGAATGACGCGACCGCGTGACCCACGCGGACGCGTGACAGAGGCCACGCACCAGAAATTGCAGAAAACGCTCATAGCGAATTCCGAAGTCCTTTTTGGCCCAAATCCAAGTCCAAAAGGCATAGACCAGAGGTTACAAAGTGGGGGAACGCATCCATTCAGGGAGAGCTCGCCAATTTTCACTTTCCATGATTTAGATTTAGTTTTGAGAGGGAGATTCTCTCCTCTCTCTCTTAGGATTAGGATTAGGATTTAGGACTTCTCTTAGTTTTTAAGAGTGACTCTCGATCCAGGTTTAATATTTACTTTAATGCTTTTATTCGTACCTATAAATGTTGCCAACTTGACTTATGAACCCTTTCCATGTTATGATTTGAATTAATGATTATTTGAGGTATTTCAGTTATTGATTGCTTTCTCTTTAATTTGTGTTACCATTGCTTTCCTTCTAAGGACATTTTTATTCCAACAATTTTACTTTTTCCCCTTTTGGCTGGTCTTGGTTAAGAAATTAGTAACTCAACATTATTCAACTCAGCATAATTGATAATTGTTATCTTGCTAATTCAACTGAACTTCAATAATCCCAACTTTTTCTTAGGAAATAAATAGGATTCGTAGGTCAAACTAATTAGTCCCTTGACTTTCCTTTACTTTAGTAAAGGTTAACTAAGTGGAATTTAGATTCAACTTTCATTATTGTTGAGAGAGATAACTAAGTTGGACTTCCAATTTCTCTTACCTTGCCAAAAGATTGCTTTACAGTATTTATTTACTTTAATTGCCATCTACTCCACCTGTCATTTAAATCACTTGCTTCTCACCTTCTAAACCCCGATTACAACCTTTATAGCCAATAATAAGAACATACTTCCTTGCAGTTTCTTGAGAAGACGACCCGAGGTTTGAATACTCAGTTAACAATTTTTAAAGGGGCTTGTTACTTGTGACACCCAAAAACGTTTGTATGAAAGGACTTTTGAAGATTTAGAAACTATACTTGCAACGAGGATTTATCCGCAATTTTCTAGACCACGCAAAAGTTCTCTCATCAAAATGGCGCCGTTGCCGGGGAACTGCTAACGTGTGACTTATTATTGGTTATTGTAAATATTTTTCTTTTGGTTGTTTATTTATTTTTGTTTTTCCTTTTCATCTTTATTTGCTACCATGAATTCTCACCCCTCTCGCTTTGAGTTTGGTTCTAACTTTGTTGAAGGAAATAGAAGTTACAGCAGGAATATGCATCAAGGTCAGACCAATCAAGGATGGATGGAGCCAAGAGGATTTAATCAACCCTTTAGGCAGCAACACCCTCCGAGATATCCTGGACAAAGACCATTCTACCGTGCATACCCAGCTGAAAGATATGGTGGACAACCTTGTAACTACCAACAAGCCCCACCCCGTGCATATAAACCATCCTTTCAACATAACCTCGAACCACCACACTCACAAGCTTCTCTTTACCATTCGCCACCATATGATCCTTCCTTACCCCAGTACCAATCCAATCACTCCCAGTCACCACCACTTTCCTTTGTATCATGTCTAAGTCCGGCAACCTGAGAAGCAGAGGTTCGCTTAAAGGAAACAGTAAATAAATTTCAAACAACCGTTCGACAACTGGAGCAAGTAATAATTCAATGGGTTTCTAGACGCTCAAATACACAAGGATCAACCACAGCCCCATGTAAACAGTCTAACGAAGAGCGTAGCATGAAGGAGATACCAGAAACTCCAGTGGACAAGACAGAGAATGAATTCGTACTAGAACAAGTAAAAGAAGCTGTCATTGTTCAAGAAGAAGAGTTGGTTGAAGATCTAGGAGATGCTGAATGGTGCACGAAATTGTGATATCCAGGTTCAAACAATACCTGGCACGTGAGCTACTTGGTACGCATAATCGTGATTACACATTCATAATTTGTCACAACTTCGATACAACTAACTAGCAAGTGCACTGGGTCGTCCAAGTAATACCTTACGTGAGTAAGGGTCGAATCCCACGGAGATTGTCGGTATGAAGCAAGCTATGGTCACCTTGTAAATCTCAGTCAGGCAGATATAAAGTGATAATGGTGTTTTCGAATAATAAATAAAAGAAGGGATAGAAATACTTATGTAATTCATTGGTAGGAATTTCAGATAAGCGAACGGAGATGCTTTTCGTTCCTCTGAACCTCTGCTTTCCTGCTATCTTCATCCAATCAGTCTTACTCCTTTTCATGGCTGGCTTTATGTGATACATCACCACTGTCAATGGCTACTTTCGGTCATCTCTCGGGAAAATGATCCAATGCCCTGTCACGGCACGGCTAATCGTCTGGAGGCATCACCCTTGTCAATGGCTTCATCTTATCCTCTCAGTGAATAATATGCTCACGCACCCTGTCACGGCACGGCTATTCATCTGTCGGTTCTCGATCATGCTGGAATATGATTTACTATCCTTTTGCGTCTGTCACTAATGCCCTGCAATCGCGAGTTAGGAGCTCGTCACAGTCATTCAATCATTGAATCCTACTCGGAATACCACAGACAAGGTTTAGACTTTCCGGATTCTCTTGAATGCCGCCATCATTCTAGCTTACGCCACGAAGATTCTGGTTAGGAGATCTAAGAGATACTCATTCTAGCTTAATTCATGTAGAACAGAAGTGTTTGTCAGGCACGCGTTCATAAGGGAGAAGGATGATGAGCGTCACACATAATCATCACCTTCATCACGTTCTTGGGTGCGAATGGATATCTTAGAAGCGAAATAAGAAGAATTGAATAGAAAACAGTAGTACTTTGCATTAATCTTTGAGGAACAGCAGAGCTCCACACCTTAATTTATGAAGTGTAGAAACTCTACCGTTAAAAATACATAAGTGAAGGTCCAGGCATGGCCGAGATGGCCAGCCCTCTAAAACGTGATCAAAGGATCATAAGGTAATCCAAAGATCCAAAGATTGTCAAAAAGACTAGTAAAAGGCCCTATTTATAATAAACTAGCTACTAGGGTTTACATGAGTAAGTGATTGATGCATAAATCCACTTCCGGGGCCCACTTGGTGTGTGTTTGAGCTGAGCTTGAGTATTGCACGTGTAGAGATCTTTCTTGGAGTTGAACGCCAGCTTTTGTGCCAGTTTGGGCGTTCAACTCTGGTTTTGGCTCCTTTTCTGGCGCTGGACGCCAGATTTGGGTAGAAAGCTGGCGTTGAACGCCAGTTTACATCGTCTATTCTTAGACAAAGTATGGACTATTATACATTTCTGGAAAGCCCTGGATGTCTACTTTCCAACGCAATTAGAAGCGTGCCATTTCGAGTTCTGTAGCTCCAGAAAATCCACTTTGAGTGCAGGGAGGTCAGAATCCAACAGCATCAGCAGTCCTTCTTCAACCTCTGAATCTGATTTCTGCTCAAGTCCCTCAATTTCAGCCAGAAAATACCTGAAATCACAGAAAAACACACAAACTCATAGTAAAGTCCAGAAATGTGAATTTAACATAAATACTAATGAAAACATCCCTAAAAGTAACTAGATCCTACTAAAAACATACTAAAAACAATGCCAAAAAGCGTATAAATTATCCGCTCATCACAACACCAAACTTAAATTGTTGCTTGTCCCCAAGCAACTGAAATCAAATAGAATAAAAAGAAGAGAATATACTATAAATTCCAAACTATCAATGAAACATAGCTCCAATTAAATGAGCGGGACTTATAGCTTTTTGCCTCTTGAATAGTTTTGGCATCTCACTTTATCCATTGAGGTTCAGAATGATTGGCATCTATAGGAACTTCAGATTTCGAATAGTGTTATTGACTCTCCTAGTTCAGTATGATGATTCTTGAACACATCTTCTTTATGAGTCTTGGTCGTGGCCCTAAGCACTTTGTTTTCCAGTATTACCACCGGATACATAAATGCCACAGACACATAATTGGGTGAACCTTTTCAGATTGTGACTCAGCTTTGCTAAAGTC
Source organism: Arachis ipaensis (assembly GCF_059453495.1). Lineage (NCBI taxonomy): Eukaryota > Viridiplantae > Streptophyta > Magnoliopsida > Fabales > Fabaceae > Arachis > Arachis ipaensis. Next base: position 66,334,417 of record NC_142443.1, read on the forward strand.
CCCAATTAGAGGTGTCCAGGGTTCTTAAGCACACTCTTTTTTTGCTTTGGACCTTGACTTTAACCGCTCAGTCTCAAGTTTTTACTTGACACCTACACGCCACAAGCACATGGTTAGGGACAGCTTGGTTTAGCCGCTTAGGCCAGGATTTTATTCCTTTAGGCCCTCCTATCCACTGATGCTCAAAGCCTTGGGATCCTTTTTATTTGCCCTTGCCTTTTGGTTTTAAGGGTTATTGGCTTTTTGCTCTTGCCTCTTGGTTTTAAGAGCTTTTGGCTTTTTCTGCTTGCTTTTTCTTTTTCTTTCTATTATTTTTTTTTCGCCTATTTTTTTTTTCTGCAAGCTTTGTTCTTTGCTGCTTTTTCTTGCTTCAAGAATCATTTTTATGATTTTTCAGATTATCAAATAACATGTCTCCTAGTCATCATTCTTTCAAGAGCCAACATATTTAACATTCTTAAACAACAACTTCAAAAGACATATGCACTGTTCAAGCATACATTCAGAAAACAAGAAGCATTGTCACCACATCAATATAATTAAACTAAGTTCAAGGATAAATTCGAAACTCATGTACTTCTTGTTCTTTTGAATTAAAACATTTTTCATTTAAGAGAGGTGATGGATTCATAGGACATTCATATCTTTAAGACAAAGTTACTAACTACTAATGATCATGTAATGAAGACACAAACATAGATAAGCACATAACATGGAAAACGAAAAACAGAAGAGATAAGAACAAGGAATGAATCCACCTTAGTGATGGTGGTGTTTCCTTCTTGAGGAACCAATGATGTCCTTGAGCTCTTCTATGTCTCTTCCTTGTCTTTGTTGCTCCTCCCTCATTGCTTTTTGATCTTCTCTTATTTCATGAAGCATGATGGAGTGCTCTTGATGTTCCACCCTTAATTGTCCCATGTTGGAACTTAATTCTCCTAGGGAGGTGTTGATTTGCTCCCAATAGTTTTGTGGAGGAAAGTGCATTTGAGGCATCTCCGGGATCTCATGGTGATGAGCTTCATACGCCTCTTGAGCTCCATGAATGGGCTTTCTTGCTTACTCCATCTTTTTCTTAGTGATGGGCTTGTCCTCTTTAATGAGGATATCTCCCTCTATGTCAATCCCAGCCGAATTGCATAGGTGGCAAATGAGGTGAGGAAAGGCTAACCTTGCCATAGTGGAGGACTTGTCAGCCACCTTGTAGAGTTCTTGAGGTATAATCTCATGAACTTCCACCTCTTCTCTAATCATGATGCTATGGATCATGATGGCCCGGTCTATAGTAACTTCAGACCGGTTACTAGTGGGAATGATTGTGCATTGGATGAACTCCAACCATCCTCTAGCCACAGGCTTGAGGTCCAATCTTCTTAGTTGAACCGGCTTGCCTTTGGAGTCAATCTTCCATTGAGCTCCTTCTACACATATGTCCATAAGGACTTGGTCCAACCTTTGATCAAAGTTGACTCTCCTTGTGTAGGGGTGTGCGTTCTCTTCCATGTTTGGCAAGTTGAACGCCAACCTCACATTTTCCGGACTAAAATCCAAGTATTTCCCCCGAACCATTGTAACATAGTTCTTTGGATCCGGGTTCTTACTTTGATCATGGTTCTTGGTGATCCATGCATTAGCATAGAACTCTTGAACCATTAGGATGCCGACTTGTTGGATGGGATTTGTTAGAACTTCCCAACCTCTTCTTTGAATTTCATGTCGGATCTCCGGATACTCATTTCTTTTGAGTTTGAAAGGGACCTCAGGGATCACCTTCTTCTTGGCCACAACATCATAGAAGTGGTCTTGGTGGGCTTTGGAGATGAACCTTTCCATCTCCCATGACTCGGATGTGGAAGCTTTTGTCTTCCCTTTCCCCTTTCTAGAGGATTCTCCGGTCTTAGGTGCCATCAATTGTAATGGAAAAACAAAAAGCTTATGCTTTTACCACACCAAACTTAGAATATTGCTCGCCCTCGAGCAATAAACAAAAGAATAGAAGAAGAAGAAGAAGAAATATGGAGAGGGAGAGGGAGATGTGGTTTCGGCCAAGAGGAGTGTAGAGGGATGTGTTGTGTGAATTTGATGAAGAATGGAGGGCTTTATATAGGGAAGGGAGGGGGGGAAAGGTTTCGGCCATATGGGTGGGTTTGGGTGGGAAATTGGTTTTGAATTTTTGAAGGTAGGTGGAGTTTATGAGATAGGTTTATGGGGAAGAGTGGATGGATGTGAGTGGTGAAGAGGTGATGGGGAAGAGAGTTTGAGGTGATTGGTGAAGGGTTTTTGGGGAAGAGTGTTTATGTGGAAGAGTGGTGAAAAGAAGTGAGTGGAGGTAGGTGGGGATCCTGTGGGGTCCACAGATCCTGAGTGTTCAAGGATTTACATCCCTGCACCCATTAGGCATGTAAAAATGCCTTTGCACCCAACTCTGGGCGTTCAGCGCCAGGTTGGTGGCCATTTTGGGCGTTTAACGCCCATTTGTGTGCCATTTCTGGTGTTGAACGCCAGAACCATGCCTGTTCTGGCATTCAGTGCCCAGAAGCTGCCCATTTTGGGCGTTCAGCGCCAGAACCATGCTCTGTTCTGGCGCTGAACGCCAGACAGATGCTCCTCCAGGGTGTGATTTTTCTTCTGCTGTTTTTGATTCCGTTTTCAATTTTTATATTTATTTTGTGACTCCACATGATCATGAACCTATAAAGACATATAATTAAGAAAAATATAGTTAGATAAATAAAAATTGGGTTGCCTCCCAACAAGCGCTTCTTTAATGTCAATAGCTTGACAGTGGGCTCTCATGGAGCCTCACAGATGTGCAGAGCTTTGTTGAGACTCTCCAACACCAAACTTAGAGTTTGGATATGGGAGTTCAACACCAAACTTAGAGTTTGGTTGTGGCCTCCCAACACCAAACTTAGAGTTTGACTGTGGGGGCTCTGGTTGACTCTGCTTTGAGAGAAGCTTTTTCTGCTTCCTCTCCATGGTTGCAGAGGGAGATCCTTGAGCTTTAAACACAAGGGAGTCCTTACTCCATTGAAGGACTATTTCACCTCTATCAACATCAATCACAGCTCTTGCTGTGGCCAGGACAGGTCTTCCTAGGATGATGGATTCATCCTCTTCCTTTCCAGTATCCAGGACTATGAAATCAGCAGGGATGTAAAGGCCTTCAACCTTCACTAACACGTCCTCAACTTGTCCATAAGCCTGTTTTCTTGAACTGTCTGCCATCTCTAATGAGATTTTAGCAGCTTGCACCCCATAGATTCCCAGTTTCTCTATTACAGAGAGGGGCATGAGGTTTATTCCTGAACTAAGGTCACACAGAGCCTTAAAGATCATGGTGCCTATAGTACAAGGTATTATGAACTTTCCAGGATCCTGTCTCTTCTGAGGCAATGTCAGTTGATCCAGATCACTTAGTTCATTGATGAACAAGGGAGGTTCAACTTCCCAAGTATCAATGCCAAATAATTTGGCATTCAGCTTCATGATTGCACCAAGAAACTTGGCAGTTTGCTCTTCAGTAAAATCCTCATTCTCTTCAGAAGAGGAATACTCATCAGAGCTCATGAAGGGCATAAGGAGGTTCAATGGAATCTCTATGGTCTCTAGATGAGTCTCAGATTCCTTTGGTTCCTCTAAGCGAAGCTCCTTATTGATCACTGGACGTCCCAGGAGGTCTTCCTCCTTGGGATTCACGTCCTCCACTCCCCTTGTAGGTTCGGCCATGGTGCTTATGTCAATGGCCTTGCACTCTCCTTTTGGGTTCTCTTCTGTATTGCTTGGGAGAGTACTAGGAGGGATTTCAGTGATCCTTTTACTCAGCTGGCCCACTTGTGCTTCCAAATTTCTAATGGAAGACCTTGTTTCATTCATGAAACTTACAGTGGACTTAGATAGATCAGAGACTAGATTTGCTAAATTAGAAGCATTTTGTTTAGAGTTCTCTGTCTGTTGCTGAGTGGATGATGGAAAAGGTTTATTATTGTTAAACCTGTTTCTTCCACCATTATTAAAGCCTTGTTGAGGCTTTTGATCCTTCCATGAGAAATTTGGATGATTTCTCCATGATGAGTTATAGGTGTTTCCATAAGGTTCACCTAAGTAATTCACCTCTACTATTGCAGGGTTCTCAGGATCATAAGCTTCTTCTTCATAAGAAGCCTCTTAAGTACTGTTGGATGCAGCTTGCATTCCATTCAGACTTTGAGAAATCATATTGACTTGCTGAGTCAATATTTTGTTCTGAGCCAATATGGCATTCAGAGTATCAACTTCAAGAGCTCCCTTCTTCATAGGCGTCCCATTACTCACAGGATTCCTTTCAGAAGTGTACATGAACTGGTTATTAGCAACCATGTCAATGAGTTCTTGAGCTTCTGCAGGCATTTTCTTTAGGTGAATGGATCCACCTGCAGAAGTGTCCAGTGACATCTTTGATAGCTCAGATAAACCATCATAGAATATATCCAGGATGGTCCATTCTGAAAGCATGTCAGAAGGACACTTTTTGGGTTTGTATCTTTCCCAAGCTTCATAGAGGGATTCACCTTCTTTTTGTCTGAAGGTTTGAACATCAGCTCTAAGCTTGCTCAGCTTTTGAGGAGGAAAGTACTTGGCTAAGAAAGCCGTGACCAGCTTATCCCAAGAGTTTAGGTTGTTTTTGGGTTGAGAATCCAACCATAATCTAGCTCTGTCTCTTACAGCAAAAGGGAAAAGCATGAGCCTGTAGACTTCAGGATCTACTCCATTAGTCTTAACAGTATCACATATCTGCAAGAATTCAGTTAAGAACTGAAAAGGATCTTCAGATGGAAGTCCATGAAACTTGCAGTTCTGCTGCATCAGAGAAACTAATTGAGGTTTCAGCTCAAAGTTGTTTGCTCCAATGGCAGGAATGGAGATGCTTCTTCCATGTAGATTGGAATTAGGTGTAGTAAAGTCACCAAGCATCTTCCTTACATTATTATTATTTTCGGCTGCCATCTCCTTCTCCTGTTCGAAAATTTCTGAAAGGTTATCTCTGGATTGTTGTATTTTAGCTTCTCTTAATTTTTTCTTCAGAGTCCTTTCAGGTTCTGGATCTGCTTCCACAAGAATGTTCTTATCCTTGCTCCTGCTCATATGACAAAGAAGAAGGCACAGAATAATAATAATAATAATAGAGATCCTTTATACCACAGTATAGGGATTCCTGTGTGAGTAGAAGAAGAGGGGGAGACAAAGAAGAAACACAACTGTGAGGAGGCTAGATATGTGAGATGAGATGTTAGGATATGAATGAATAAATAGAATGAGATGGGAGAGGGAGAATTTTCGAAAATATTTTTGAAAAAGAGTTAGTGATTTTCGAAAATGGTTTTTGAAAAATGTTAGTAATTTTCGAAAATTAAGATTTAAAAATTAAAATAATTAATAAATTAAAAAGAAATTTTGAAAAGGGGGGGAGATATTTTCGAAAATGAGAGAAAGAGAGTTAGTTAGGTAGTTTTGAAAAAGTTAATAAACAAACAAAAAGTTAGTTAGTTAGTTGGAACAAATTTTGAAAAGATAAGAAGTTAGGAGGTTAGAAAAGATATTTTGAAACCAACTTTTTGAAAAAGGTAAGATAAGAAGATATTTTAGAAATTAGTTTTGAAAAAGATTTGATTTTTAAAATCTCAATTAATGACTTGATTCATAAGAAATCACAAGATATGATTCTAGAACTTAAAGTTTGAATCTTTCTTAACAAGCAAGTAACAAACTTCAAATTTTTGAATCAAAACATTAATTGATTATGTTATTTTCGAAAATTTGATATGAAAATAAGAAAAAGAAAAAATATTTTTGGAATTTTTGAAAATAACTAAGAATTTTGAAAAAGATTTGATTTTTGAAAAAGATTTTGAAAAAGATAAGATTTTCAAATTGAAAATTTAATTTGACTCATGAGAAACAATTTGATTTTAAAAATTTTTGAAAAAGTCAATCCAAATTTTCGAATTTGATGAGAGAAAATGGGAAAGATATTTTTTTGATTTTTTGAATTTTTATGATGAGAGAGAAAAACAACAAAAAGACTCAATGCATGAAAATTTTGAATCAAAACAATGAATGCATGCATGAATGATATGAATGTCAAGATGAACACCAAGAACACTATGAAGATCATGATGAACATCAAGAACATAATTTTGAAAAACTTTTAATGCAAGGAAAACATGCAAGACACCAAACTTAGAATTCTTTAATGCTTAGACACTAAGAATTCAAGAATGCATATGAAAAACAATAAAAGACACAAAACAAAAAAATCATCAAGATCAAACAAGAAGACTTACCAAGAACAACTTGAAGATCATGAAGAACACTATGAATGCATGATATTTTTGAAAAAATGCAAGATGCATATGCAATTGACACCAAACTTATAACATGACTCAAGACTCAAACAAGAAACAAAAAAATATTTTTGATTTTTTTGATTTTCTAATTTTTTGGATTTTTCGAAAATTAATAGAAAAAGGAAAATAAGGATTCCAAAATTTTTAATATGAATTCCAGGAATCTTGCATTCTTAGTCTAAAGCTTCAGTCCAGGAATTAGACATGGCTCACTAGCCAGCCAAGCTTTCAATGAAAGCTCCGGTCCAAAACACTAGACATGGCCAATGGCCAGCCAAGCTTCAGCATTTAACACCAGAGTATATTGCTCTTGATAACAAATTGCAAGCCTCAGTCCAAATAAATTTAGACATGGCTTTACAGCCAGCCAGGCTTCACATGCTTCATGAAACACTAGAATTCATTCTTAAAAATTTTGAATAAAAAAAATTTTGAAAATATTTTTTTTTTCGAAAACAGATGAGAAAATTTTAAAAAATATTTTGGAAAAATTTTTTTGAAAATAAAATAAAAAGAAAATTACCTAATCTGAGCAACAAGATGAACCGTCAGTTGTCCAAACTCAAACAATCCCCGGCAACGGCGCCAAAAACTTGGTGTTGTTGCCGGATCAAACTTGGCACTGATGTTACCGGACCAAAAGCTTGCCGAGAACTCGAACAATCCCCGGCAACGGCGCCAAAAACTTGGTGCACGAAATTGTGATATCCAGGTTCAAACAATACCTGGCACGTGAGCTACTTGGTATGCATAATCGTGATTACACATTCATAATTTGTCACAACTTCGATACAACTAACCAGCAAGTGCACTGGGTCGTCCAAGTAATACCTTACGTGAGTAAGGGTCGAATCCCACGGAGATTGTCGGTATGAAGCAAGCTATGGTCACCTTGTAAATCTCAGTCAGGCAGATATAAAGTGATAATGGTGTTTTCGAATAATAAATAAAAGAAGGGATAGAAATACTTATGTAATTCATTGGTAGGAATTTTAGATAAGCGAACGGAGATGCTTTTCGTTCCTCTGAACCTCTGCTTTCCTGCTATCTTCATCCAATCAGTCTTACTCCTTTCCATGGCTGGCTTTATGTGATACATTACCACTGTCAATGGCTACTTTCGGTCATCTCTCGGGAAAATGATCCAATGCCCTGTCACGGCACGGCTAATCGTCTGGAGGCATCACCCTTGTCAATGGCTTCATCTTATCCTCTCAGTGAATAATATGCTCACGCACCCTGTCACGGCACGGCTATTCATCTGTCGGTTCTCGATCATGCTGGAATAGGATTTACTATCCTTTTGCGTCTGTCACTAACGCCCTGCAATCGCGAGTTAGGAGCTCGTCATAGTCATTCAATCATTGAATCCTACTCGGAATACCACAGACAAGGTTTAGACTTTCCGGATTCTCTTGAATGCCGCCAACATTCTAGCTTACGCCACGAAGATTCTGGTTAGGAGATCTAAGAGATACTCATTCTAGCTTAATTCATGTAGAACAGAAGTGTTTGTCAGGCACGCGTTCATAAGGGAGAAGGATGATGAGCGTCACACATAATCATCACCTTCATCACGTTCTTGAGTGCAAATGGATATCTTAGAAGCGAAATAAGAAGAATTGAATAGAAAACAGTAGTACTTTGCATTAATCTTTGAGGAACAGTAGAGCTCCACACCTTAATCTATGGAGTGTAGAAACTCTACCGTTAAAAATACATAAGTGAAGGTCCAGGCATGGCCGAGATGGCCAGCCCTCTAAAACGTGATCAAAGGATCATAAGGTAATCCAAAGATCCAAAGATTGTCAAAAAGACTAGTAAAAGGCCCTATTTATAATAAACTAGCTACTAGGGTTTACATGAGTAAGTGATTGATGCATAAATTCACTTCCGGGGCCCACTTGGTGTGTGTTTGGGCTGAGCTTGAGTATTGCACGTGTAGAGATCTTTCTTGGAGTTGAACGCCAGCTTTTGTGCCAGTTTGGGCGTTCAACTCTGGTTTTGGCTCCTTTTCTGGCGCTGGACGCCAGATTTGGGTAGAAAGCTGGCGTTGAATGCCAGTTTACGTCGTCCATTCTTGGCCAAAGTATGGACTATTATACATTGCTGTAAAGCCCTGGATGTCTACTTTCCAACGCAATTGGAAGCGTGCCATTTCGAGTTCTGTAGCTCCAGAAAATCCACTTTGAGTGCAGGGAAGTCAGAATCCAACAGCATCAGCAGTCCTTCTTCAACCTCTGAATCTGATTTCTGCTCAAGTCCCTCAATTTCAGCCAGAAAAAACCTGAAATCACAGAAAAACACACAAACTCATAGTAAAGTCCAGAAATGTGAATTTAACATAAAAACTAATGAAAACATCCCTAAAAGTAACTAGATCCTACTAAAACATACTAAAAACAATGCCAAAAAGCGTATAAATTATCCGCTCATCACTGAACCTCCATGGGAATCCAGAACTGAGGAGAACTCCGTCAAGGACGCTACAGTTGATGCTAAGGAGGATATTGTACAACCTCCAAGGCAAGTTGTTTATGAAGAATCAGACAGAATAACCCAGGACACAAATTCCCTTAATAATGATAGTCACAAGTCAAATTCTCTTAGTAATGAACTTGCATCCGCAAGTGAATTCTCTGAGATCGAAGAATCTTCCCCAAGTGAATATGAAGATGATGCGGAGGTAGATTTCTCTCAACCTCCAATCTATGACTCAAGTGATGAGGAAGACATAGAAGACTTTGACCAGGACACAGATACAATTGTAGAACCTTGCAAGGAAGTGGAGAAATTCACAGAAGAGCACAAGGGAGTAGAACTTACAGAACCACCGGAAACACCTATCCCAAGGCCATTACCACCTAATACAAGCTTTAAGTGGGTACAATCCTTAACCTTTAGCTTTGCTTATTCACTTGAATATGGTTTACTTGAAACAGATGGCCAGCTTAGAGCTCTTTGCGGCTTTAAGAGTAAGAGGGAAATGGCTCGTACTCAGAGCTGGTGCACAAGGTTCAATAAGGTTCCACGCTTCACCTCGAAGTACACGGATTGGTATCATGCTCAATTGCATGGATCACGGAGAACGTTTGGTCACCATGGTGAGATTCTACTCTTTAAACCGCCCGAATGGAAACATATAGATCAAGACGGAGGCGGATTTAATAGCAAAGCTTGGGATCCTGGAATCTATTCTGACATTCGTCACCCCGGGAGTCTGAAAATTTGTCTGAAGCTGCTCAGAAGCTTTACATACCTAGTATGGGACCCCGGAGGCTATTGGCATTCCAAGCACTGGTGGAGATTTCTGGATGAATTTAAACACAAGCCACCATAACAGGAAGCCCTTCCAATGTCCAACTTAAGGACTTTAACTAAAAGTGCTAGGTGGGAGACAACCCACCATGGTATGATCATTCCTTTTGCAATTTTAATTTTATTTCGTTTTGTTTGTTTTTGAATTTTATTTTATTTAAACCAGGAATCATGCATAAGCATTCACATTAAGCATTTCATCCTGCATTCAATTAAAAAAAAAAGGGGTGCACGACGCGACCGCATGCCCCATTCGATCGCGTCATACTGCGAATACACTATCCACGCGACCGCGTTATCCACGCGACCGCGTTATCCACGCGACCGCGTGCCTTAGAGATCGGCGTCAAAAATCCAACGTTCAGAGAGTTAGGCTGGAATCGTGCGGCCCTTGTGTGTTTTGCACAATTTGGCCCACGCGATCGCATGCCCCATGCGATCGCGTCACTTGCACACTACCAATCCCACGCGACCGCGTGAGCGACGCGATCGCGTCGCATGGATTGCACATCACCCTAGAAGGAGACAGAGAGTTGTGATGAAATGGTGCTGGAGTCGTGCGTTTAGCACAATTTCCAGCGACGCGATCGCGTGACCCACGCGATCGCGTCATCCCCTCTACCACCCCTTTCATGCGATCGCACGCCCCATGCGATCACGTCACTCCCGTTTTCACCCCAACCACTCAACCGCGTGCCCCACGCGGCCGCGTGGATTCGAAAATATAACCCCCCAGCCACGCGAACCCTATCAGTTGCGCAGCCCCCCAACCCTCTTCTCCCTCTCTTCTTCTTCTTCTCCCAACCTCCACCCAGCACCACCCAGCAACCACCGCGCCACCACCCAGACACCGCCGCCGTACCCCCCTCCCCTTTTTTCTTCTTCTTTCTTCCTCTCTTCCCCCCCTCTCTGCCACTCCCCTCCGCGGACCACCACCTCACACCGCCGCCCCCAACCCAGCCGCGCCCCCTCCGCCACCCACAAGCTACCCCCCTCCCTTCCTCTATCAATTACCCTAAACCCTATCCCCATTACCCCCTTCGCCACTGCCCCCTCAGCCGCCACCGCGCCGCCATACCCTTCCACCGCACCGGACGCCGTCGCAGCTACCACCCAGCCACTTTCTTACCCCGTTCTACTCCTCACGCCTACCAGGTTCCGATGAACGCCGCCTTCCTATCCTTCGCAGTTATTTTACAATTTTTTCTGTTTCTGTTCATAATTGGGATAGATAGATATGCATGCTGTAGTGGATTTTTAGGTTGTTAGGTAGCTTAGGCTGTGGTTAGTGGATCTAGGTCTGTTTACTTGCACTGTTCATGCTTCTGTTTTATCATAACTGCAATTCTGCTGTTCCTGTGACCTTGTTCATATGCTGTGATTTCCTGCATTTGCTGCTTGTTACTCTGAATTTTCATGTTTCTATTAGTTATAGATAACTGCAGCAAGTTTTTAATTCATATGAACTGCCTTGTTTGCTGTTTATTTTCCGGGACAATCCAATTTTAGCCGGAATGCTGCCCAAATTTTTTGTGAATTATTTTCATTCATGTTTTGGTTGGCAATCTAAACTCTGTTGTTCTCTGCCTTACCCAAACCACTTCATGAATGCTATGGCAGACTTTCTTATCCTCTTTGATTCCCTGGTTTATAAACTGCATCTGTGATATTCTGATTCCAATTCTTTCTTTCTTTATATATCTGTGAATCAACATCACTTGTTTTCCTTGTTAGGTTTTGAGTTAATTCTAGTCATAATTGTGAATTCTTGTTATATGGAATATTTTCTTTATGCCACTTACCTTAACCCACATTTTCCTGACTCACTAATTTTAATTTAATAACTTCTTTTTCAAATTCTAACATTAATAACCTTTTCAAAATCTCTTTTCTGATTTTTTTTACTTTCCTCTAACTTTCTAACCATGACATAATGACAATTTTTCTATTTAACTTGAATTCTGATACATTTTGGATTGTAAATTCTTCCTTTCCAAATTTTCAACTACTAAACAATCCTTAATGCACATTTACTTGACTCATTTACCTCATTCTATTTCTCCTTTGCCGCTTTGAGTTTTCTTTGTTTAATTGCCTATTTGCTTCCCTATTTTTATCCATATCCTGGTTTCCCATTTTTCAGGATGTCTGCCTCACAGAGGAAAGGAAAAGGCAAGGCTACTGGCAAGTGCAAGAGAGGAGATTCCTCCCAGTCCATCATTGCCCTCATGCATGATTCCTCATGGCGGGAGAAGAACTTTACACAGCAGGAAAAAGCTGACCAGCTGCTCCCTGCAACTGATCCAATACAATTTGCAAACCGGTACTGTGAGCTGAAGTACCTGGCTTTTGCAAACTCTAGGAATCTATACCTGGAGAGAACTCTGAAGATTCCAGAAGCACTCCAGCAGTACACCACTGAGCAAATCAAGCAGAGAGGCTGGTTCTTTCTGGAGAGAACACTGACAGAGGTCAACGCATCTTGGGTCCGGGAATTCTACTGCAACTACTACCTCACCACCCTAGATGCCGTACACCTGAGAGGAAAACAAATTCTGGTCACTGAGGAGGCCTCAGAGGACATCCTCCAGCTCCCAGCCAAGTCCGATCAGCCTGATGGTTATTCAAAGGCTGAGGAGGACATGCGCCTGATGCAGTTTGATTGGGATGCTGTAAAGGCACGGATAGCTCTCGACCCGACTGTTCCTTGGGAGATGGGTCAGGACACCACCATGCCTAGAGGGATCAAGAGGGCGTACTTAAATGATGAGGCTCGGTTATGGCACCAGATCTTAAGTAATTATGTGATGCCGAGTACTCACAAGACGGAGATCCCAGCTGCTATGATCACCCTCCTATGGTGTGTGCTGGAGGGTAAGGACCTTTATCTACCACGCTTTATCCGGCATTATATGGCCAGAGTCCACGTCCGAGGCACCCTCCCTTTTCCGTACCTGGTTACACAGCTAGGCCGTCGAGCTGACGTGCCATGGGAGGATGCCGATGAGAGACCACCAGCGGCGGACTGCAGGAAGATCATTCCTCATAGCAGAAACTTCCTAGCCTTGGGCTACAGACCACCACCCTTCACTGCTACTGATGAGACAGCCCTACCGTCTGCTGGATCCTCTTCATCCACAGCTGCCACTGCTGCCCCTACTGCTACCACTGCACCTCCACCTGCCTCTGAGCCCGTCTACCGCCTCGTGCACTGCCTATTCTGACAGCTTGATCAGATGGAGCGCCGTAACCGGTGCCGGTATGAGAGATTGGAACGTCGCAGCCAGCGACGCTATTCGCATCTGAAGCTGATGATCCGACAGGGTGGTGACATCCCCTCTGAGCCCGACACACCATCAGAGCCATCAGAGGAGGAGGAGGATGAGCACGAGGAGGAGACTCACTTCCAGGAGGAGACCCATCAGCAGGCAGACACAGAGCCGGCTGCCCCACATCAGGAGGTTACGCATCAGATAGAGGCTGCAGATCCGGAGATCCCGATCCAGTCAGCACCGCCTCTACAGCAGCCAGACCCTCTGCCCACCACCACCACAGAGCCTCCAGCTACCATCCCTACCAGTGATGACACCCCTTCACACCCGACTTGACTGAGCATCAGGGCCGATGCTTCATTTTAAGTGTGGGGAGGTCGCCATCTCTGGCGTTTTATTTTGGTGAACCACTACATCTCTTTTTTCTTTTATTTTAGATATTTTTCTGTATTTTTCTTTCTTTTTTTATGAGTACTTATACATTGCTGCTTTTATATATTCTTACTCTATTTTTGCATTTTGCATTTTTAGTTCATATTTTTAGTTATTTAGTTTAGTTTGCAATTCTGACTTATTAGTGGATTAATTAGTATAGTTTACCCTTTTTAGCATAAGATAGCATAGTTAAATTGAAAAATATAAAAAGGAAGTAAGCTAGGAAATCGAACATAACAGATTTAAATCCATAAACCTTGTATATATAGCATTACATCATATGGTTAAGTTGACAACATTTCATCAAGGAGGAACATTAAAATTTTAAAGGCTACCCTAAATAATTTTTTTTATGAGAATAATGGGATTTTTTAACTAAACCTGCATAACATGTATGAATGATATATGATGCTTGAGTTAGAAAACACACAGCCTATGAGTATTGAGCTTAATTGTATGGTTGCATTCAAACCATAATTTCATTTCTGTGTGTTTCTTTTTTTTTTATTCTGATGTTCTTTACTTTGCTTTAATCTATATGTCCAATTATAGAATATAGATACATGCCAAAAGAATGATTGAGGCCATCATTTGATTTTAGCTCACTTACCCCAAAATAACCTACCTTTCACATCACCCTTGTTAGCCCCTTGAGCCTTTAAAATCTCTTTTATTCTATTTTAGCCACACTACTAGCCTTAAGCAGAAAAACAAAATAAAATCCCAAGTTGAATCCTTGGTTAGCTTAAGATAGAAAATTATGAATAGATTAAAATGTGGGAAACCTATTGGGAACATGGATGATAGAAACAAAAGGTAGAAAAGTTGAAAGAGATAAAATAATTCAGAAAATTTGGGAAGCATGCTCATGAGAAATCAAAGTGATCAATTACCATGTGCATTAAAAAAAAAGAGTTATTTTTCAGCATTTAATAAAAGGGGATACAAAAGAATTCCCCAATGCAAAATAAAAGCAATGCACATGGGATAAAAATAAAATTGAAACATGAGCATGTAACAACAAGTGGGATAATATGGGAGAATTGGTAAAGAAGCTTGTTCTACTAAATATGTATGTTAGGTGAGATCTTAGTCTAATTAAGGATTCACTTATTAGCTCACTTAACCTTATACATATATCCCTACCTTTACCTTGGCCCCATTACAACCTTAATTAAAGACCTCATGACTTTTGGTATGACTGTACTCTATAATTGTTGATTGGTTAGATGAAGAACAAAGTTATAGAAAGTAAGAATAAAAAGAAAAGTAGAGTGAATAAACCCAATAAACACTGAGTGACTAGAGGGTAAACACAAAATCCAGTTAGGGTTCAATAACTCATCAACATATATCTGTGCTTAATTTACTAATTATTTTGCAAGTTTGTACAATATTTTCATTTCCCATCTCATTTGCTAAAATGCTTTATTATTTAAGGGTTAGCTATATATATATATATATATATATATATATATATATATATATGACTCCTTGAGGATGTAAATTAATTTGACTACATGTAAGCTTTATATATGAGTGGATAAATTGGAATTGCATGACTCATTTAGATAGATGCATTTAGAATAGGTTGCATTGCATAACATTCCACCACTTTAACCTTACCTTATTCTTTACCTTGGATTTAGCATGAGGAATGCTATTGTTTAAGTGTGGGGAGGTTGATAAACCCATATTTTATGATATATTTTGTGCTTAATTTGAGTGATTTATTCAATCCTTCACCCACTTATTCATATTAATTGCATGGTTTTACTTTTCCTTCCTTATTATGTGATGTATGTGAAAAACATGTTTCCTATGCTTTAATATTAATTATTTTTAATTACCTTTATTTCCATTCGATGCCGTGATTAGTGTGTTGAGTAGTTTCAGATCTTCTAAGGTAGGAATGACTTAAAGGATGGAAAGGAAACATACAAAAATGGAAGGAAAGCACCAAACGGAGCTTCTGAAGAAACTGGCATCCACGCGATCGCATGGACAAAGCGATCGCGTGCCAAGCGCGAATCAGCAGCGACGCGGCCGCATGACTGATGCGACCGCGCACCTTAAGCAGAACGCACATGACGCGGTCGCATGACTGACGCGACCGCGTGGAAAGGAAATGCTCCGAATGACGCGACCGCGTGACCCATGCGGACGCGTGACAGAGGCCACGCACCAAAAATTGCAGAAAATGCTCATAGCAAATTCTGAAGCCCTTTTTGGCCCAAATCCAAGTCCAGAAGGCATAGACCAGAGGTTACAAAGTGGGGGAACGCATCCATTCAGGGAGAGCTCGCCAATTTTCACTTTCCATGATTTAGATTTAGTTTTGAGAGGGAGATTCTCTCCTCTCTCTCTTAGGATTAGGATTAGGATTTAGGACTTCTCTTAGTTTTTAAGAGTGACTCTCGATCCAAGTTTAATATTTACTTTAATACTTTTATTCGTACCTATAAATGTTGCCAACTTGACTTATGAACCCTTTCCATGTTATGATTTGAATTAATGATTATTTGAGGTATTTCAGTTATTGATTGCTTTCTCTTTAATTTGTGTTACCATTGCTTTCCTTCTAAGGACATTTTTATTCCAACAATTTTACTTTTTCCCCTTTTGGTCTTGGTTAAGAAATCAGTAACTCAACATTATTCAACTCAGCATAATTGATAATCGTTATCTTGCTAATTGAACTAAACTTCAATAATCCCAACTTTTTCTTAGGAAATAAATAGGATTCGAAGGTCAAACTAATTAGTCCCTTGACTTTCCTTTACTTTAGTAAAGGTTAACTAAGTGGAATTTAGATTCAACTTTCATTATTGTTGAGAGAGATAACTAAGTTGGACTTCCAATTTCTCTTACCTTGCCAAAAGATTGCTTTACAGTATTTATTTACTTTAATTGCCATCTACTCCACCTGTCATTTAAATCACTTGCTTCTCACCTTCTAAACCCCGATTACAACCTTTATAGCCAATAATAAGAACATACTTCCTTGCAGTTCCTTGAGAAGACGACCCGAGGTTTGAATACTCGGTTAACAATTTTTAAAGGGGTTTGTTACTTGTGACACCCAAAAACGTTTGTATGAAAGGACTTTTGAAGGTTTAGAAACTATACTTGCAACGAGGATTTATCCGCAATTTTCTAGACCACGCAAAAGTTCTCTCATCAGTGCTACATGAGCTAATGATTGGTTCAAGGAGATTGGGTGATCCTTGCAAGCACAAAAAGTCCCTGAGAGACAGCGTGTAGAATTTGCTGCTTATATGTTGAGAAACAATATGCAACATTGGTGGCAAGGAGTACTTCAACTACTAGGGAGAGAAGTTGTTGATATCACTTGGGAAGAATTTTCAACTAAATTTCACAAAAAGTATTTTTCTCAGTGTTTTCGCATCGCTAAGGAACTAAAGTTGCTTCAGCTAAGACTGGGAAACATGGCAATCACTGAATATACTCGTAAGTTTGAGGAGTTATACCGATTCTTGAAGGTTTGTCAAGGAGCACCAGCTACTTTCGAGAAATGGAAGTACATCAAGTTTGAGCGAGGACTTAGAGAGGAACTACTAGCTCACGTGGGTCCAATGGAGATCCGAAATTTTGTGAAACTAATTAACAAGAGCCAACTGACAGAGGAATACGTAAAGAAGTTAGCAGTATCACAAACTAACCAAAGAGACTTTTTACCAAGAGATTTCAATCGTAACCTTGCCCTTTAAGGAAGGAACTTCAAAGTGACAAGGCAGGCTATTCCTCGTCAGAATCCACAGAATGGTAATTTCCCTCCTCATCATAGCATGGATAATATCGATCGGCACCCAGATTTAGGCAAATAGCCACAACCAACCCAGTCAAGACCAATATGTACTGTGTGTAGAAAGAGTCATAGAGGCAGACGCTACATGCTCGAAACAGAAATTTGCAATCAGTATGGCAGATAGAGACACAGAACTAAAAATTGCCACCAATGAACGGTCGGACTTATTCCTCCCAGATCTCAACCATAAAAAAGGGTATTTGCTGTGAACACTAAAAATATCACTAAAACTGATTCCTTCACTCAAAGTAACGAAATTTTGAGGACAATTTTTTTTTTAAAAGGTAAAATATAAGAACTCGATTTTTCTGCTTCAAAAATTTCGTTTTTTTAAATTAATTACAATTTTTGTAAATGGATATGTGTGTGTTAGATAGATATTAAAATAGAGAAATATAATTTAACTTATCTTGCTAAGTTAAAATTTTTATTCTGTTGTAATTAACGACAAGACTCAGTAATTTAAAAATTACCATTTCGATTAATTATTATGCAAAATAATCATTTCTATGAGTTATTTATTATCTCTTTAAATGTTCATGAGAGGAATTAATAGATGAATCACTATATTAGTTATTCCAAGACCACATCAAATTGAATGACCGGAATGTCCTTTTGGTTAATTAATGAACCAAGCTTTAAACTGATTTGTTTTCTTTTCTCTTACTTCAACCGAACCACACTCCATCTTAACCAAACCAAAGAAACCCTGAGGCAGCGTTTGGTTCATGTCCATGTCCACTAGAGACATGGACACGGTGGAACGTGTATACTGTTTGTTTGTTGAGACACAAAATTTTGATGGACACGGTTACACACAGATGTACATGAAATACATGTATTTTGTGTATCTCCTTTAAGCTGTGACACTGAGACATAACTGATGAGACACAAATTTTTTCAATTTTATCCCTTGTTATTTTTTAAAATTCCAATTTTATCCTTTACCCTATCTTCATAACTCTCCATCTTCTTCTCCAATTCATTCCACCTTTCAACTTCTATTCTACCCCTGCCTTCTCCTTCTACCATTGTCACCTTCACCACTATCGACGTCGCCACCGCCTCCTTCCTTTGTCCGCCTCTCTTCTTCTCTTCTGCCTTCTCTCTCTTCTTCCGTCGCCACCCTCATCTCCCTCTCAGCGTTGTTGCCGTCACCATCGTTGTGCCGCCTCCCTCTCGCCTTCCGTCATCCCCATCGTCGTGCCGCCTCCAGATCTACCTTGGTTCGCCTCTCTTCTTCGTCGCATGTGTCGATGTCTCTGATGCCTCGCTTTGCCTCTAGATCTACCTTCACCCACCTCCGTTGTCTTTGTTGGTTCGTGCCGGTGTTAACGCCTCTGTTGCCTCTTCCTGTATATAGATCTGTCTTCACCGCTCCCATATCTGTTTTTCAAATTGTACTTATTTTTTGTATTTTTTTCATTATTCTTTTTCATTGGATATATTTTGTTTAAGTTTCTTTTTTTTTTTATCTCTATTTTAATTTTTTATATATAAAAAAATTATTGATTTGATTATTGGATTAAAGATTTTGATGATATTTCATAGTTATTTAGATTGAGGTTGAAAAATTAATGACAGTGATGGTGAAAAGTAATATTGGTAGTGGTATTGCAGTGATAAGGGTAAATATGATATTTAGTTAAAATCAATGTGTCTTGTATATCATTACCAAATATAGTAAAAAAAAAGGTTTAATTACTCTGTTGGTCCCTATAGTTTCGCGAAATTTTCAATTAGGTCCCTATATTTTTTTTTCCTTTTAATTAAGTCCTTGTACCAACTTTTTTTTTTAATTGGGTCCCTACACTTTTTTTCCTTTTATTTAGGTCCTTATACTAATTCTTTTTTTTAGTTGGGTCCCTATAAAATTAAGCCAATTACTACTAAAAGAGACTTAATTAAAAAAAAAATTAGTACAAAGACCCAATTAAAAAAAATATAGGAACCTAATTAAAAATTTTATAAAACTATAAAAACCAACAAAATAATTAAACCTATTATTTGTGTTTATGTATTTGTGTGTCAAAGAAACTATCCGCACACTGCCTGATTGCCCTTTTTACTCTTTTTCCTTCCTGCACCGATGCAAACCCAACGAAGAACCATGGTTCTACCTCTTCTCATTAATGTGCTGCTGTATTGAGGAAAGAAGGAAGACACAAAGCCTTCTATCACATGTCACCTATCCTCCCTTCTCTTCTATTTAATGAGTACAAGCCTCCCTTCTCTTCGTCACTCACACAAGCAAACACACGAAAAAAAGAGAAAAGAGAGAAAGAACAGCGACGGGCTGAGGAGAAGGAGAAGGAAGCACGAATAGAATCGTCATCACCATCTTCGTGCATAATCGTCGAAGAAGGGGAAAGAAACTATGGAAGATGCTACCCGAAGCCAGAGGAAGAGCTCCATTCCTTTTTCTTTCTGATTTTTTCAACATTTTTCTACTGGGTAAGAACCAGTAGCTTCTATATTCTTCTATTTCTTCCCCAATTCGAAAGTTCTATCCTTATTGAGCTTCAATTTCTTTGTTTAGTGACCAAACCATTCAAGTTCAGTCCATTACAAGAGTAAGAATCCTTCTCTTGCTCCATATGAGGTTCGGCCATTTGGCTCTGTGATGTAACAAATTGCTTTAATTGTGTTTGTTAGGGTTTTTGATTCAAGATAAGCAAAGGAGCAGAATTCGGTTTGTAATTCTCAAAGAAAAGGAAGGGTTAGGATGTCAGTTTAGTCTTATATGTTACCGTTAGTTGTATTTTCTTGTTATGGATGATTTAGTGTGATTAAATATTATAATTGTTGCTGAAATTACTGCTATTATGCCTTGATATTGTTGAAGAATTGTTGATATAAATAGTGCAGTGGTGATATTGTGAATTGTGGTATATTGTGCAGAATGTTATATCATTTGTGATATATACATTGATTTGAGGCTCTTGGCTGTGCTTGAGTTGGAAATATGAAATAATAAGAATCAATTATGAGAATAATTGAATGTGTAGGTTAGAATTTTAGGAGATTGAAATTGGTTATTGAATATTAGGGAGAGATGCTCAGAATTTCTGCATAATTTTGGGTAGCAGCTTGCCGTAAGACCTAGGATCAATATAGATATATTTTCTATAACAATTTACTTTTTTAATAAACTTTAAGATGTCTAGAGTGACCCATAAAAAAATTCAGGAAATTCCACAAAGTGGTTTGGGAGATATGATTTTTCAAAGTTTGGTGTTTTGTGCTGAAAATCCTGTTTTCTAGTTTTTAAAATCGTATCTTTCATCCACTGTAACTTTGATTTACATTACATTTTAAGTTAAAACCAAAGGGATGATGAAGTTTTGTGTATCTAGTTTAATTGGTCACAAAGTTCAGGTTCATAGCTATTTTGTAGAATTAATAATGTTACTTGGAACGTGTGTTGCTCGCTGAGATTTCAGAAACTGATTTATGAAAACAGGGCACAATTTCTAGCTGTATTAATTGCTCATATAAATTGATATGGAATTGGAACTTATTTTGTTTTAAACTCAGGAAAATCTAGTATACCTCCACACAATTTCAAAAGCATTTAATTAGAAATGAAATTTTGGTGATTTTTACAAAATATATGTTACCTGTTGTTTTCTGTAGATTTTTAAGTGCAGGGCAAAACTCTAAAAAATTATGTAAAATTTATTTTTTACCCAAATGCTATGAAATTTATACCAAATTAAAGCTCATGGTAGAGTAAATACCCATAGTAGTCCCTGGGATTCGCGTGATTATCTAATGTAGTTCTCAAGATCTCGTTTTTCCTATTGTAGTCCTCCAGATAGAGCTCCGAGCACTCATAGTGATCCCTGGACATATTTCTGGTGATGAGTCATCACCGGAGCGCTTACGTGGCGTCGTTTTGCCACGCTGTAGCTGAGCTGGCTCATTTTCCACTATACCCACATTGGTTCCTCGCAGTTGGTGTTATTGTATAAAGCCCCACTCCCGCACGCTTCGCTCTCCCTCTTCCTCGCGTTCTTCATCGCATTCTTCATGCTCCCAATTTTCTTCCTCTACGCTCTCCAAACCTACATCCACCCCGATGCCCAACCCTCCACCTCCAACGGCTTTCGTGCTGCCATTTGCCGCCCTAGCGCCCCCGAAGGTCCTGCTACTGACCTCAGAAAGCGCCCCAAGAATAAGGACAAGTTCGATTTTGACGAGAAGAATGCCCAGATCTTCAGGCTCAGGCTCGACCATGCTCACTGACGATAAGAATTATGCCGGTCTAGAATTTAACAATATAGAAACTTGTTGCAAACCGGCAATCGATCCTTACAATCAAAGTTTAATTTCAATTAAAATTAACTGAGAGTAATTAAACATCGGGTCGTTCTCCCTAGGAATGCAATTAAGATGTCACACTTTTGGTTGTGCAGAAAAGGGGTTTTGAAATCAAGGAATGGAAAGATTAAAATAACTAAGAAATGGATCAAAATTGGAATTAATGTAATTAAAAAGAAGATAAGATTAAAACTAGTGAAAATGCTATAAATGCATAAGAGAGACCTTGACTTGGGAATGAGAATTAAGGAATCCTATAATCGTCATAACTACAACTATGGCAACTATGATGAGTCAATTTCGCTTCGTCAACCCCTAACATCGAGGAGTAAGTCAAGCAAGCATAATTGACCTTAATCCATAAGTCCTAACTAACTTACTAATTACTTAGTAAAAAGCTAGTGTCAATGGAAACAAGAGTCAACTAACTACTTAAGAATTACCACTAAATGTCGGACATTATGACTCTAGTATCCTAGGAACTCATTTCTCAAGGTAAGGTGTGAAAATCTACTCAAAATTATTAAGTGGCATTTTCACAAACACTTGGTGGGCATAAAACCAAAACATGGGAAATTGCAAAGGAAAATGAAATCTATAACCAAAATATTCACAATATCAACAATAGAAACTCAATCAAGCATTTATAAATCATAAAAGACCAAATTCATAAGCAAGAGGTTCAAGAAATCAAAATTTCATATATTAACAAGTAACTTGAACTAAGAGCAAAATGTAGCAAAAGTGATGTAATTAAAAAGGAAATTAAGAAGTACATACAATTAGATGAGCAAAATCCAGGAGCAAAATTGAAATTATAAAATGCTACAATGAAAACTATATGAATCCTAAGAGAGCATTTTCTACTCAACACTATTCCTACTCCTAAATTATGTCTAAGGTATGTAATGAGGCCTCCTAAACTAATACATCGATATGTGGTGTTGTCCCCTTCATATAGCACTTCAAACCAGCCTTCAGCCTTCCAAACCTGGGCCAAGAGGCCCCCAAAATCGCGAGTCACGTGCTTCATTAATGAAGTCACACGTTAGTACCTATGCGTACGCACAGATGTATGCGTACGCACACTTGCTGGTTTCTGTACTTGTGCGCACGCACGGGTGGTTGTGCGCACGCACACGTCAGTGTGTGCTTCTCCTTTGTTTTCTTCATGTGTTCTCTCTTCTTGCATGCTTCTTTCCACCTTTGCATATCCATTCTCACCTATAAGACCTGAAATCACTCGTAAAACATATCACGGCATCGAATGGAATCAAAGTGGGAATAAATTGCTCAATTTAAGCACAAAAATGCATGTTTTCACATTTAGATTCAATTTAGGGATAAAACACAAAAGTATGCTATTTTGGTGGTTAAGTGTGAGTATATGTGATGAAATCCATTCAATTTAAACAAAAAAGTATCGTTAAATATGGACTTATCACTCACCTTCAAACCCGCCTCTACACTTATTTATACTGCGTTGCGTTCACCGTCTCCTTCGTTACCCTCTCTTCCCTCTTCCTTCACTCTTACTTGGGTTCCGATACCAATTCTGGCTTCTTTAGATGTGGGTCATGATGCTTGCAAGGTTCACTTTTGAGAGATCTGCGTCCAGGAGATCCGAGAAGTAGCCCAGTGTTCTTTTTGGTGTTTTCGAGATTTTTGTGGGGGGTTTTGGGTTTGGATCACACCTCTTCGTTGCTTTTAGACCTCCATTTTGCTGGTCTTGATGGGTTCTGGAAGGTTCTCCTTACTGCATTGACGATCGATTTTCCTATCGGTAAAGAAATATAAAAATATAATCGCGTTGTAAGTATAGCTTCTAAACCAACAGAAAATCCTTTCGTACAAACATTTTGGTTGTCACAAGTAACAAACCCCTTTAAAATTGATAACCGAAGTATTTAAACCTCGGGTCGTCTTCTCAAGGAACTGCAGGGAGGTGTTCTTATTATTGGTTATGAGTTTTGTAAATTGGGGGTTTTGAAAGTAGGGAACAAGTAATTTAAATGACAAGTAAAATAAATAAATAACTGTAAAATAAACTCTTGGCAAGGTATGAAAATTCGGAAGTCCTATCCTAGTTACTCCTATGAGAATTGAAGTTAATCCCACTTAGTTAACCTTTACGAAAGCAAGGGAAAGTCAAGTCAACTAATTAGTTAGATTCCCAAGTCCTGGTCAACTCATAAGGAAAGACTAGAGTTAGTGGAATTCCAGTCAATTAGCCGACATAACAATCAATCACAATAAGTTGATAACTCAAGAGCCTCTAGTTAATCAATTAAAGCCAAGAATATAAAAAGCTAAATAAGAATCATAAATCTGAAATACCTCAATTGTAGCATTAATAAGAGAAAATCAATCTAAACATAAAGAGTTCATAGGCCAATTTGGCAACATAAGTAATTAAATGAGAGCATTAAAGTATCTGAAAGTAAAAGAGAAATATAAAGTAAAAGGAATATTGAACCTGATAAAGAGTTGAAATACTAAATCTTTTAAGAGGAATCCTAATCCTAAAACCTAAGAGAGAGGAGAGAACCTCTCTCTCTAAAAACTACATCTAAATCATGAAAAGTGAATAATTGAAGGCCTCCTCATGAATGAATGGATTCCCCCACTTTATAACCTCTAATCTGTGCTTTCTGTACTTAGATCTGGGCCAAAAAGGGTTTCAGAAATCGCTGGGAGCATTTTCTGCAGTTTCTGGTGCGTGGCGTCTGTCACGCATTCGCGTGGGTCACGCGATCGCGTCATCTGGAGTTTTCCTTATCACGCGTTCACTTCGGTCACGCGTACGCGTCATATGCGTTCTGCTCAAGGCATGCGTCTGCGTCAGTCACGCGTTCGCGTCACTGCCTTTTCGCGCTAGGCATGCGGCCGCGTCGTCCATGCATTCGCGTCGCTGCCAGTTTCTTCAAAAACTCCATTTTGTGTTTTCCTTCCATTTTTTGTATGTTTCCTTTCCATCCTTTAAATCATTCCTGCCTTAGGAGATCTGAAAATACTTAACACACAAATCACGGCATCGAATGGTAATAAAAGGTAATTAAAAATAAATATTTTTAAAGCATAGAAAACATGTTTTTCACATATATCACATAATAAGGAAGGAAAAGTAAAATCATGCAATTTCACATGAATAAGTGGGTAAAGGATTGAATAAATCACTTGAATTGAGCACAAAATATATCATAAAATATGGGTTTATCAACCTCCCCACACTTAAACAATAGCATGTCCTCATGCTAAATCCAAGATAAAGAATAAGGTAAGGTTAAAGTGGTGGAATCTTATGCAATGCAATCTATTCTAAATGCAACTACCTAAATGAATCATGCAATTCTAATTGTTATTCACTTGTTTATAAAGCTTACATGTAGTTAAATTAATTCATATTCTCAAGGAATCATATATGCATAGCCAAACCTTAGATAATGTTAAAGCACTTTTACAATTAAGATGGGTAAAAATAATTCACAAACTTGCAAGACAATTAACAGTTAAGCAGAGATATATGGTGATGAGCTATTGAACCCTCACTGGATTTTGTGTTTACTCTCTAGTCACTCAGTGTTTATTGGGTTAATCACTCTATTCTTTTTCTATCCTTACTTTCTATAACTTTGTTCTTCATCTAATCAATCAACAAATATGGAATACAGACATACAAAAATCATGAGGTCTTTTTCAAGGTTGTAATGGGGCCAAGGTGAAGGTAAGGGTATATGTATAAGGCTAAGTGAGCTAATAAGTGAATCCTTGATTAGTCTAAGATCTCACCTAACATACATACTTTATATAATTTTAAGGTTCCTTTACCTATTTACCCAAATTTTCCCACTTTGTTTTGCAAACTCGTGCATTAATTTTGATTTTATCCCATGTGCATTGATTCTTTTTATTTTACATTTTGGAAAATTTCTTTGTGTATTCCCTTAATTAAATAATGTAAAAATACTTTTTTCTCTCTCTTTTTTTTTAATCAATGCACATGGTAATCCCATTGTTTTGATCTCACATGAGCATGCTTTCCAAATTTTGTTTTTGAAATAGCTTACTCTTTTTAAATTCTTACTTTGTTTCTATCATCCCATGTTCCCATAAAATTTTTCACACTTAAATAATACACAATTTCTATCTTAAGCTAACCAAGGATTCAACTTGGGATTTTTATTTTGTTTTTCTGCTTAAGGCTAGTAATGTGGTTTATAGAGCAAGAGGGGATTAAAAAGCTCAAGGGGGCTAATAAGGGTGATGTAAAAGGTAGGCTAATTTGGGATAAGTGAGGAAAAATTCAAATGATGGCCTCAATCATCTTTTGGTATGTATCTATATTCTATAATTGGACATATAGATTAAAACAAAGTAAAGAACATCAGAATGAAAAAGAAGGGTAAAACACACAGGAATGAAATTTATGGTCTGAATGCAACCATACAATTAAGCTCAAAACTCATAGGCTGTGTGTTCTCCAGCTCAAAAATCATATATCAGTTATATATGTCATGCAAGTAAAAATTAAGAGTTCCCATTATTCTCAATGTAAATCTTAGGGTGGCCCTTAAAATCTTAGTGTTGTTCCTTGATGAAATGTTGTTAACTAACTAACATGTAATGCCATATATACAAGGTGTGTGGATTGTTTTAATTTACTAAGATTTCTAGTTTACTCCTTTTATTTTCAATTAAATCAAACTATTATATGCTAAAAGGGTAAACTATACTAATGAATCCACATATTCTATAATTAATAAGTTTAGAATTGCAAACTAAGCTAAATGGCTAAAATATGAACTAAAGTGCAAAATGCGGAAAATAGGGTAGAAATACAGCAAAAGAACAATGTATAAGTACTGAAAAATAAAAATAAAAATAAAAATACAGGAAAATAACAAAATAAGATAAAAGAGTCTGTAGTGGTTCACCAAAAATATACGCCAGGAATGGCGACCTCCCCACACTTAAAGTAAAGCATCGTCCTCGATGCTCACTCAAGCTGGGTGTGAAGGAGTGTCATCACCGGAAGGATGGGCTGCTGGAGTCTCGGTGGTGGCTTGAAGGTCTGCAGACTGGATGAGGGTAGGAGGATCTGTCTGCTGCAGTGGAGGCTCTGACTGTATAGGAATCTCTAGATCTGCGGCCTGAATCTGGTGTGGCTCCTCCTGCTGTGGCGTAGCCTGCTCTGGTCCTGTCTGCTCAGCCTCTCTCTGTGCATGTGTCTCCTCCTCATGCTCGTCCGCCTCCTCCTCGGATGGCTCTGATGGTGTGTCAGGCTCGGAGGGGATGTCGCCACCAGATCGGATCATCAACTTGAGGTGCTCATAGCGTCGCTTGTTGCGACGCTCAGATCGCTCATATCGCCGCCGATTGCGGCGCTCCATCTGGTCCAGCTGCTGAAATAAGCGGTGCACGAGGTGATAAACGGGCTCTGAGGCAGGTGGAGGTGCAGTGGTGGTAGCTGGGGTAGCAGTAGATGAAGAAGGGGCAGCTGAAGGTGTGGCTGTCTCATCAAGAGCGGTGAGGAATGGAGGTCTTAGCCTAAAGCCTGAAATTTTCTGTTGTGAAGAATGATCTTCTTGCAGTCTGCAGCAGTCGGCTTCGCATCAGCCAGCTCCCAAGGCACGTCAACTCGATGGTCGAGCTGGGTAATCAGATATGGGAAAGGGAGAGTGCCTCTGACATGGACCCTGGCCATGTAATACCGGATGAATCGTGGAAGATAAAGGTCCTTACCCTCCATCACACACCAGATGAGGGTGATCATAGCAGCAGGCAGCTCCGTCTCATGAGTGCTCGGCATAACAAAGTTGCTCAGGATCTGGTGCCAGAGCCGAGCCTCATCATTCAGATTCATCAGCTTGATACCCTTAGGCATCGCTGTGTTCTTTCCCATGACCCATGGGACAGTAGGATCAAGGGCTATCCTCTGCTTGACAGCATCCCAGTCAAATCTCATAAAACGCATATTCTCTTCAGCCTTTTGGTAACCGTCAGGCTTATCTGACTTAGGCTGAAGCTGTAGAATATCCTCAATAGCTTCCTCAGTGACCAGTATCTGTTTTTCTCTGAGGTGCACTGCATCCAGGGAAGTCTTGAAATAGTTGCAGTAAAACTCTCTTACCCAGGAAGCATTGACCTCTGTCAAGTTTCTCTCCAAGAAGAACCAGCCTCTCTATTTTATCTGTTCGAAGGTGTACTGCTGTAGTTCTTCTAGAATTTTCAGAGTCCTCTCCAGGTACAGGTTTCTGGAGGAGGCAAACACTGGATACTTCAGCTCATAGTATCTGTTTGCAAATTTTACCGGATCTGTGGCAATGAGGAGCTGGTCAGCCTTCTCCTGCGGGGTAAAGTGCTTTTGCCGCCAGGAGTCATCATGCATAATGTTTAAGATAGACATAGAGGATTTGCCTCTTTTTCTTTTGCCAGTGGTTGCTTTGCCTTTTCCTTTGCGCTGAGGGTCAGACATCCTGAAAAACAGAAATTCCAGGATATAATTGAAGAACAAAGCAGGAAGACAAGTAGGCAAATAGAATAATAACAAGATAAGCACATAGTGGCAAAAGAGCAGTAGGATTATGAAATGAGTTAAGTATATGTGCATTATGGAATGTATTTGAGTTAGAAATCTGAGATGAAAAATCACAATCCAAAATGTAATATAAGTAGAATTCATGTTAAGTAGGAAAAATAAGAATCATGCCTTGAGTTAGAAAGTTAAAGTAAATAGTTAAAAACCAAAGAGAGAAGGTTGAAAGTTAAAAGTGGTTAAGAGTGAAAAAGAGGTTAGAAAGTGGAAATCAGTGGGTTAGAAGAAAGAAAATTAAAGTGAGTGGCATGAGAAATGTTCCCTAGGTAACAAGAAATTCACAAATTTAAAGAATAATAAACTCATATTCAAGCAAAAATTTCAGTGTATTGATGATAATTCAGAAGGATAGAAAAGTTGCAGAACTAACATGAAATCATCAATAGTGCAAGTTATTAACTAGGGGATCAAAAGGAATAAGAATGCTAGCCCGGTTAGGCATGAATTGGTTTGGTTGTAGCCAAGTAAGGCAAAATAGTAAATTACTAAACTCAATACATGAAAATAATTTGCAGAAAATCGGGCAGTATTTTGGCTAAAATTGGATGTTCCCGGGAAATAAACAGCAAGCAGAACAGTTCATATAAATTAAAATAAAGTTACAAATAGACACAAGTAATATCAACATGAAAGAGCAGTGTAACAGCAGCATGAAACAGTGAAGAACAGCATATGAACAGTATAAATATCACAGCCAGACCAAAATTGTAGAATAGGTAAAACAAGCAACAAGTACGACGCAATTATTAGGCCTAAATCCACTAACCACATCCTAGCTACCTAACCACCTAGAATCCACTACAAACATGCATCTCTAACTAGCCGAATTCGAACATAATCTGAAAAATAAGCAAATAACTACAAATGATAGAGAAATTGGCGTTCGGCGGAACCTGGTATGTGGAAGAACAAATTTATGGAATAGAGAGATAATGGGGGTGTGGTGGTGGTGGTGCTGACGCGGCGGTGATGGGCGGTTGGCGCGGCGGTGGGCGGCTGTTTGGTGGCAGGGGATTCAGGTTGGGGTTAATGGTGGAGAGGGGGGTAAGGAGGAAGGGGGGCGATGGTGGTGATGGTGTGGTGGTGGTCGGTGGTGATAGGTGGTGGTTGGAGGTTAGCTGCGGTGGGGGCAATGGCGGAGGGGAGAGAAGAGAAGGGAAGAGAAGGAGGGGAGAAGGAAGAAGGAGGGGGGTGGTTGTCGCGGTGGGTCTGGGTGGTTGGGGGTGGTGCGGCGATCGGAGGTGGTTGGCGGTGGTGATGGCTGTAGAGGAGGGAGTTGCAGACAAGGGAAGGAGAAAGGGGGGGGGTATGGGGGGCGCGATGGGGTTAGGGTTCGCGTGACGTGGGGTTAGTGGATTCAAATCCACGCAAACGCGTGGGGCACGCGATCGCGTGATTAGGGTGAAATGGGGTTGACGCGGTCGCGTGGTTGACACGATCGCATGGAATGGGTAAAAGATGAATGACGCGGTCGCATGAGGCACGCGACTGCGTCGCTAAAAATTGTGCTAAACGCACAATTCCAACGTCGTTTTAGCGCAACTCTCTGTCTCCATTTAGGGGGGCCATAATATCCACGCGACGCAGACACGTCGCTCACGCTTTCGCGTGGGATGACTGTTTTGCAAGTGACGCATTCGCGTCAAGAACGCGAACGCGTGGGCCGTTTTGTGCTAAACGCACACCAGCCGCACGATTCCAGCCCAACTTTCTAGGCGTTGGATTTTTACGCTGATTTTCAGATCACGCATTTGCGTGAGTGACGCAGACGCGTGGGAGGTATTTTTCGCAACTGACGCGAACGCGTTAACGATGCGGTCGCATGGAACAATTTGTGCCAAAGGCACGCCTCCAGCCACGCTTTCGCGTGACTTTCTGTTCACTTTCCTTTTCTTCCTAATGCACTTTGTGACGCCGACGCATCAGCGACGCTTACGCGTCGCATGCATTTTTTTTTTGCTAATTATGCAGTATGCAATGCTGATGCAAATGCTATGAATAATATTCAGGTTTAATGAAAATAATATAACATAAAAACAAACAACATGAAATAAAAATTGAAAAAAGAAACGACCATACCATGATGGGTTGTCTCCCACCTAGCACTTTTAGTTAAAGTCCTTAAGTTGGACATTTGATGAGCTTCCTGTTATGGTGACTTATGCTTAAATTCATCCAGAAATCTCCACCAATGTTTGGAATGCCAATAGCCTCCGGGTTCCCAAACTAGGCATGTAAAGCTTCTGAGCAGCTTCAAACAGATTCTCAGACTCCCGTGGTGACGAATGTCAGAATATAGTCCAGGATCCCAAACTTTGCTTTTAAATCCGCCTCTGTTTTGATCTATATTCTTTCATCCGGGAGGTTTAGAAATTGTATTCTCACTAAGATGACCAAACGTTTTCCAAGACCCATTTAATTGAACATAACACCAATCCTTGCACTTCGAATTGAAGCATGGAACCCTATTGAATCTTGCACACCAGCTCTGAGTACGAGCCATTTTCCTCTTACTCTTAAAGCCGCAGAGAGCTCTAAGCTGGCCATTTGTTTCAAGCAAACCATATTCAAGTGGAAAAGTAAAAATAAAGGTTAAGGATTGTACCCACTTGAAGCTAGTATTAGGTGGTAATGGCCTTGGGATAGGTGTTTCCAGTGGTTCCGTAAGCTCTACTCCTTTGTATTCTTCTGTGAATTCCTCCACTTCCTTACAAAATTCTTCAACTGCAACTGCATCCTGATCAAAGTCTTCTATGTCTTCCTCGTCACTTAAGTCATACGTTGGAGGTTGAGAGAAATCTACCTCGACGTCATCTTCATATTCACTTGGATAAGGTTCTTCAGGCTCATGGAGTTCAGTTGCGGATGCAAGTTCGTGACTAGGAGAGCTTGATTCATGATCATCACTGCTTGTGGAATCAATTTCTTGGTTTGTTCCGTCCAATTTTTCACAAGGTATATGCTTTGGAGGCTGTGCACTATCCTCCTTGGCATCCATTCCGAGCTTCTCGGCGGAATCCTTTACAGTTCTTGATTCCCATGGAGGTTCAGCATCTCCTAAAGCTTCAACCACTTCTTCCTCTAAAACTATCATGGCTTCCTCCACTTGTTCCAATACAAAGTCATGCTCCTCATTGTCCATCGAAGTTTCTAGTGTCTCCTTCATGCTACGCTCTTCTTTTGATTCTCCACATGCAGCCATGGGAGAATTTTGAGCACTCAGATGTCGGGAAGCTATTATATTTACTACCTCAGTTAAGGCAGTAGTGAGTTCCAATACGCCCCTTCGCATCCTCGCTTGCCCTTGAAGAAGAACACGAAGTTTGTCATTCATTGGAGGTTGGGGTGGGTATGAGGGTTCATTGGTTGGGGAAGAGGGTTCAAAATAAGAATGTGGCGGTTCTTAGGAGTAATTGGATTGGAATTGTGGTGGATAAGGGTCATATGGTAGTGAATGGTGAAAAGGAGCTTGTGAGTGTCGTGGTTCAAAGCTATGTTGAGAGGATGGTCTATAAGCACAGGGTGGGGTTTGTTGGTAATTACAAGGGGGTCTACCATATCTATCAGCTTGGTATGCATTGTAGAGTGGTCCTTGTCCATGATATCTTGTAGGGTGTTGTTGCCTAAAGGGTTGATCAGATCCTCTTGGCTCTATCCATCTTTGACTACTTAGACCTTGATGCATAAGAGAGACCTTGACTTGGGAATGAGAATTAAGGAATCCTATCATCATCATAACCACAACTATGGCAACTACGATGAGTCAATTTTGCTTCGTCAACCCCTAACATCGAGGAGTAAGTCAAGCAAGCATAATTGACCTTAATCCATAAGTCCTAGCTGACTTACTAATTACTTAGTAAAAAGCTAGTGTCAATGGAAACAAGAGTCAACTAACTACTTAAGAATTACCACTAAATGTCGGACATTATGACTCTAGTATCCTAGGAACTCATTTCTCAAGGCAAGGTATGAAAATCTACTCAAAATTATCAAGTGGCGTTTTCACAAACACTTGGTGGGCATAAAACCAAAACATGGGAAATTGCAAAGGAAAATGAAATCTATAACCAAAATATTCACAATATCAACAATAGAAACTCAATCAAGCATTTATAAATCATAAAAGACCAAATTCATAAGCAAGAGGTTCAAGAAATCAAAATTTCATATAGTAACAAGTAACTTGAATTAAGAGCAAAATGTAGCAAAAGTGATGTAATTAAAAAGGAAATTAAGAAGTACTTACAATTAGATGAGCAAAATCCAGGAGCAAAATTGAAATTATAAAATGCTACAATGAAAACTATATGAATCCTAAGAGAGCATTTTCTACTCTACAATATTCCCACTCCTAAATTATGTCTAAGGTATGTAATGAGGCCTCCTAAACTAAT
Organism: Arachis ipaensis; assembly: GCF_059453495.1. Classification (NCBI taxonomy): domain Eukaryota; kingdom Viridiplantae; phylum Streptophyta; class Magnoliopsida; order Fabales; family Fabaceae; genus Arachis; species Arachis ipaensis. The sequence continues at coordinate 66,366,972 of NC_142443.1, forward strand.
ACTTCGATATGTGGTGTTGTCCCCTTCATATAGCACTTCAAACCAGCCTTCAGCCTTCCAAAACTGGGCCAAGAGGCCCCCAAAATTGTGAGCCACGTGCTTCATTAATGAAGTCACGCGTTGGTACCTATGCGTACGCACAGATGTATGCATACGCACACTTGCTGGTTTCTGTACTTGTGCGCACGCACGGGTGGTTGTGCGCACGCACACATCAGTGTGTGCTTCTCCTTTGTTTTCTTCATGTGTTCTCTCTTCTTGCATGCTTCTTTCCACCTTTGCATATCCATTCTTGCCTCTAAGACCTGAAATCACTCGTAAAATATATCACGGCATCGAATGGAATCAAAGTGGGAATAAATTGCTCAATTTAAGCACAAAAATGCATGTTTTCACATTTAGATTCAATTTAGGGATAAAACATAAAAGTATGCTATTTTGGTGGTTAAGTGTGAGTTTATGTGATGAAATCCATTCAATTTAAGCAAAAAAGTATCGTTAAATATGGACTTATCACTCACCTTCAAACCCGCCTCTACACTTATCTATACTGCGTTGCGTTCACCGTCTCCTTCGTTACCCTCTCATCCCTCTTCCTTCACTCTTACATGGGTTCTGATACCAATTCTGGCTTCTTTAGATGTGGGTCATGATGCTTGCAAGGTTCACTTTCGAGAGATCCGCGTCCAGGAGATCCGAGAAGTAGCCCAGTGTTCTTTCTGGTGTTTTCGAGATTTTTGTGGGGGTTTTGGGTTTGGAGCACACCTCTTCGTTGCTTTTACACCTCCATTTTGCTGGTCTTGATGGATTCTGGAAGGTTCTCCTTACTGCATTGACGATCGATTTTTCTATCGGTAAAGAAATATAAAAATATGATCGCGTTGTAAGTATAGCTTCTAAACCAACAGAAAATCCTTTCGTACAAACGTTTTGGTTGTCACAAGTAACAAACCCCTTTAAAATTGATAACCGAAGTATTTAAACCTTGGGTCGTCTTCTCAAGGAACTGCAGGGAGGTGTTCTTATTATTGGTTATGAGTTTTGTAAATTGGGGGTTTTGAAAGTAGGGAACAAGTAATTTAAATGACAAGTAAAATAAATAAATAACTGTAAAATAAACTTTTGGCAAGGTATAAAAATTCGGAAGTCCTATCCTAGTTACTCCTATGAGAATTGAAGTTAATCCCACTTAGTTAACCTTTACGAAAGCAAGGGAAAGTCAAGTGAACTAATTAGTTAGATTCCCAAGTCCTAGCCAACTCCTAAGGAAAGACTAGAGTTAGTGGAATTCCAGTCAATTAGCCGACATAATAATCAATCACGATAAGTTGATAACTCAAGAGCCTCCAGTTAGTCAATTAAAGCGAAGAATATAGAAAGCTAAATAAGAATCATAAATCTGAAATACCTCAATTGCATTAATAAGAGAAAATCAATCTAAACATAAAGAGTTCATAGGCCAATTTTTCAACATAAGTAATTAAATGAGAGCATTAAAGTATCTGAAAGTAAAAGAGAAATATAAAGTAAAAGGAATATTGAACCTGATAAAGAGTTTAAATACTAAATTCTTTAAGAGGAATCCTAATCCTAAAACCTAAGAGAGAGGAGAGAACCTCTCTCTCTAAAAACTACATCTAAATAATGAAAAGTGAATAATTGAAGGCCTCCTCATGAATGAATGGATTCTCCCACTTTATAATCTATAATCTATGCTTTCTGCTTGGATCTGGGCCAAAAAGGATTTCAGAAATCGCTGGGAGTTTCTACAGTTTCTGGTGCGTGGCGTCTGTCACGCGTCCGCGTGGGTCACACGGTCCCATCATCTGGAGTTTTCCTTATCACGCATTCGCTTCGGTCACGCGTACGCGTCATCTGCGTTCTGCTCAAGGCACGCGTCCGCGTCAGTCACGCGTTCGCGTGACTGCCTTTTCGCGCTAGGCATGCGGCTGCGTCGTCCATGCGTTCGCGTCGCTGCCAGTTTCTTCAAAAACTCCATTTTGTGTTTTTCTTCCATTTTTTGTATGTTTCCTTTCCATCCTTTAAATCATTCTTGCCTTAGGAGATCTGAAAATACTTAACACACAAATCACGGCATCGAATGGTAATAAAAGGTAATTAAAAATAAATATTTTTAAAGCATAGGAAATATGTTTTTCACATATATCACATAATAAGGAAGGGAAAGTAAAATCATGCAGTTTTACATGAATAAGTGGGTGAAGGATTGAATAAATCACTTGAATTGAGCACAAAATATATCATAAAATATGGGTTTATCATGCATTCATGGTATTCCTTTCATTGGTGTTGTTCATTCCTGCTGCTAGAATTGCATGTTCCTTTTGGCTTGGAACTGATCAGATTCATTGTAATTTGTCCATGATCACTTGTGGATAGTTTGGTCGCACCATCCTTTATGCAAACAACTATTTGTTATATTTACTGCTTTGATTTGGATTAAGCCTTTAGCTGAGATTTTCGTGAACAACTCAAACTTCAACAATAACAATAGTAAGGGTGGCAGTGAAGTTGGCACTGCAGAGAAATTGTTGGGAAACATGGGGTTTTCACCTTCTGATGTCGGGAACTTTAGGTGGTAGTGCTTGTTTGGGTCTAGTTTTTGCATATCGTGGCATTAAGGTCAAGCCTTCAGATGTATCTGAATGAAGCTCTTTTATCTTGGTACCAAAGGCTCCATGCTAGCAAGGTTCCTGACTTGGATTATAGCAGGACAAATATGTTTCTGCATAATCACTACTTGTGCCTTGTGGTTTTGTAGTTCCTTGGCCCCCTGTACTGGTACTTCTCTTTCTTGGGTTATCTCAGATTGATGTTTTTTCTATTGTAAACCTCCCGTTATTGAGTGATTTACTTCCTAGCTCTACATTAGTCAAGGGAGTTGCTTTGTTTTTGTCGTGGTGGATAACCTTCCTTTATGCAATATTCTCTTCAGTGATGCTTCTGCTTCATCACCATTGTGTGTTATACATTTCTTGAGCCCTTTTGTTTTGTTGAGGGTGTTTTCCCTTGGGCCTTTCAGTGAACCTTTTATTGTAAGTTGAATACACTTTCATAGAGTTTTTCAGAGGAGTGTTGAATTTATAGCTGAAGTTTTGTAGCTTAGTAACGGATTATGATTGATTCTTTAGGTAAATACAGAATTTCAAATATAACTGAGTTGTTTGTAGCTATTTATCAAAATTTGGGGATTTAGGGATAAATATAGTGGGAGACACAAATGTGGGTATAAATTAAAAATGAGCCCACTTAGCTAGCTGTTAGAGCCATCCAGCATGGCAAAACGTTGCTACGTAAGTGCTCCGGTGATGGCTCATCACCAGAAATATGCCCAGGGACCACTATGAGTGCTCGAAACTCTATCTGGAGGACTACAATGGAAAAATCAGGATCTTGAGGACTACATTAGGTAATCATGCGAATCTCAGGGACTACTATGGGATTTACTTGCTCATGGTATGTAGAATAGTATTATTAAAAAGGATACCTCGTGTGCAAACGTTTCTTAACGTATATCCGCTCCAGAAAAATAGTTTATGTTAACCCAAAAAACCAGATAAACAGTCACGATTTTCTTAGTATACCTTTAGTTCCCAAACTCTAAAATTTGTAATATTTACATAAATAAAAACTTGAGTTCATTACGAATGCATGAATATATAATTTGCATTATTCTGAGTCTGGTTGTTATATTAATTATTAAATAAAAAACTGGTCGCTAAAAAAATATTAGGCTAAGTAAACCGAGAAGAGAATTAAAAGTACAAATCATAATTTAAGAAAGTCCAAGATGTCTTATACTCCAGTCAAAGAAATGTATTGACTGGACAGAGACTTCAATTAGGAAAAACGTACTAGTTGGTAGAGTTGCTAAGTGGGACGCCCACTGGCAAGTGGTATCTGATTGATATAGGTTCGCCCATATGGTATCGTATTTTTCACTGAATGCACATATGTTATAGCAATTATATTATTATGATTTTATCTTGACTGACACAGGTAAACCCGTGTGGCTTTCGTATCTAACTGATATGGATCCGTCCATGCGATACCCATGTTGACTAATTCAGTGGGGAAACCATAAAAAAAATTCGTTTCGGGTAATATCGGACTGCGGATAATCAACCAACGCGTGAGCTCATGATCTGCACTAGGAACAGGCATGCACCATTAGTGCGAATTTTTAGAATATCCACAAATGAACCGGTAAATATAACAACTCGAGTTTTTAAAAATTAAATAATAAGTTATTTATGATTTATTATTTTATTTAAAAAATTATTTTCTTCAAAATAATTAAATTAAGTTTTATGATAGCATTGAATTTAAAAACTATTAAAAGTTTTAAATAATTTTTATTATAATAAGATATTTTTAAAAAAATAAAAAAAAATTATTATTATTATTATTATTATTATTATTATTATTATTAAAAAAGTTAAAAAAAAAAAGAAAGAAAGAAAGAAGAAAGTGGCCGAAGCCTTTTAGGGGATAAAAGAAAAGAAAATGGAATGAGATTTACTATATATATATATATGTAAAACTAATGAGACATGTTTTCTTTATATATTTATCCAATGACACCTAAACCCCTTATTTTATTAATCATTATCATCAACATCTTATCTTCTCTCATCAACCGAAGGCATAAGGAAAGAAAATAAAGAAAGAAAAATCGTACGTGAGGGAGAGAAATCGTGGAACTTTCGATCTTCTGCCCTTGATTTCTTGTAATCCATAATTTTAATAAAAAATTTAATCTGATAAAAGTGTTCATATCTTTCTTTTTTATATATTGGTGTCACTTTTATTCGGTAGAAATTAACGGTGACGTAACTTTTTTTTTCTTTGAATTTGGACAATTAGAATTTTAGGAGGTACAAACGATTTCTGACGTTTTTTTCTTCAGCAGCTCGGTCAAAAAGTTTTTTTGGAGTTTCGAGTATTTAGATTTCATATGGAGGTAGGGTTTGGTAAAATTTTAATAATTAAATATGAATTTGATAAGTAAATAATAGTTTGATTGATTATTAGTTGAGTTTGATTAAATTTATGTTAAAATTTTGTTGAATTATTGTTGTTGTGAATTGTGGTTCGGCCATGAAGAACAGCCCATATGGAGTTATTTTGATGATTTTAGGGCTACTGTGAATGAGAATTATTGATTAAAATTGATGAGGTTTGATGGCTGAAAGATTAAATGAAAAGCGGCGAAAAGTCAGTAATAATAAAGCTTAAAAACGGACTTAAAACTCAAGCTGAAAACTTGAAGAATTTTGGAAATAGGTTCAGTCCTTTGGTAAAGTTATAATCAGAGAAATAAAATTTATATTTGAGATTGAAATAGTAATTTAATAAAAATTAAAGTTAGTTTTGTAATTATATATGTTTTGGAGTATTTTGGATAATAATTAAGAAGTTCGGGGATAAAAAGAGTATTTTAGAAAAGATGCAAGATTATTTTGGTAATTACACTATATATAAGAGTATTTTAATAAATTATAAAATATGTTGAGGTAAAAATATAAATATCTTAGAAAGCTCAAAGATTCAGTTATTATTGTTATTAATTTATTAAGATTATTATCAAAGTATTTTTGAAATATATTATACATTAGTAATTTGTACTATAAAAAAATAGAAGAGTTAAAGAATAACCTACTTAAAAGCGCTATAGTAAGACGAACTTAAGTTGAGAATCTTATCATTTACTCTTCATAAAACATATAGAGAGAGACGAGGGAAGAGTGTGTAGATAATTTCTGGTATTTAAACAAGGAAAAGAAAAGAAAAAGATTAAAAGAATATAAAGAACATCTACCACAAGAGAGCATAGAGCAGGAATAAAAGAAACAAAAGAAAGAACGAAACAAAAAGGAGATAAGTAGAAGTATTGTTTGGCATTAAGAACGAGCTGAGATGATTGTGTACCTGCTGAAAACGAGTAGAGATATGGTGGTGAATCTACCGAGATTTGCTTCTAGAGATACATCGGCCAATCTAGGAGATGGTCGCACCTGTAAGACAGAATTTGCTTATAGAGGTTATCAATACATACATTTGCTAGAGAGAGCCTCACCTGTAAAACTGAGGTTGCTTACAGAAGTTATGTTTGCATACATCGGCTCAAGAGAGTCGCACCTATAAGACAGAGGTTGCTTACAGAGGTTATGGCACTGGAAACCAAATTCAGAAAAAGGTTGTTGAGTTACGTCGGGAGTGGGTCAAAACCGACAGATGAGCTCATTACCTGCATTAGGGATAGACATGCATCATACTTGTTTGTGCATATTTATTTGTGAGTGTGTTTTCTATGATTGTGGGTGTGCTAAATGACTGTTTGAATTTTGTGTTCTATAATTATTGAATTGGATTGTACTTTGTGGACTGTTATTGCTTACCAAGTATATATAAAATGAACTTAACTACTAACCCCGATCTTACTAAGAACTCTCCAGTTCTTACCCCCTATTTCCACCCTTTTCAGCTACAAGTGCGAAGGTTTAGAGCGGAGCTACAGGAGCATAGAAGATTATGTTTACGAGTTGAGTTGTTAGAATTTATTTTTTTCTCGTCGTTTATTTTTTTATTTTTAGAGGGGTAGGAATTGTAATGGAGGTTCTTTGAAATAAGTCAATGTATATAAAGCTATGTGAATATATATATACTTTTGTAATTAAGTGATTTAAAATAAAGTCTCCTTTCGTTTTCTTAATAAGAGTTTCAATTCGTATTCGCGAAAGCTCAATATTAAATAAACATAGTATATAATTAAAGGAATAGAGGTAAGTAGCGCTGATGCACCACTATTTCGTGGTATATTTTATACTGAATTGAAAGGATTTTTTCCATTATTCTCACACTTATGCATATAAATTTCATGTTTTACATTTTCCTTCCAAATCCTGTTCTTTGATTGAAAATATGCCTCTTTGGCCTTAAATTTGCTAATTTTAATCTTCTCTTATTATCATTCGATTGTTCAGTGTTTTCAGGTTTTATAGGGTAGGAATGGCTTAGAGGATAGAAAGGAAGCATGCAAAAGTAAAAGGAACACAAGAAAGTGGAGTTTGAGAATCTGGCAGCGACGCGTATGCGTGGATGACGCGTACGCGTGACCAGGATTTTGTCAAGCGATGCATACGCATGGGCGACGCGTACGCGTGACAGTGCGTCACGTGCTGCATTTTGACAAACGAATTTTTTTGCCGGTATAGAAATTATCAAATGATCAATCGTAGTATAGTCTAAACCGACGCAAAATCCTTTATCAAACAAATCTACAATCTATATCCGAGAGTACTAGTCTCCCGAGTCGTTCTCCCTTGGAATTGCCAAAGTGTACATCTTATTGATTTAGTAAGCTTTGTTGGAATTCTTTGAGGATTTTAGCAAGGTAATGAGAAACGAACAATCAATTATCAAAAGACTTGGCTTAGGGTTGGCATTGGAAATTCTATCCTTATAGTCCATACAATGTTGATAACAATTAGGCCTTGCTTCATTTAGTTATCCCCTAGGTATAGAGGAAGGTCAAATGAAAGTAATCAACTTGAGTCACAAGTCCTAGCTTCACCTTATGGGAATCTAGCTTTAGTGCACTCCAAGCCAACTAGCAATCCCTAATTCCAAATCAACTATTGATACACTATTCAACTTCTTCCAAAGACCAAACCCTATGCCAAGTGTGAGAATTCTACTCCATAGCTAGTGTTGTCATTTTATCAAACATGTGATGAGCAAGAAGGAAAGTCATAGTAAAATGAGAAGAAAAGTCAAATTGAAAGTATTGCAACACAAAGATCTAACAACAAGTCTCAAAGAGTAGCAATGAAAATCCAAAATAGAGATGAAATCCAAAATTACAAAGTTGAATTCTAGATCTATGAGAATTGATCAATTGTATCTACTACTTGAAATTGGAGAAGAAAATCTATGACATGAACAAAGTGGAGTGAGAATTGTAATGGATCTCACCAAAAAGTCATTGAAAATTCAGAAATTAGATGAGGATGAACCCTAGTGAAGCTTGGAATCTCCCTCTTCTTCTCCCAAAAAGTGTAACTAACTCTCTCTTCTCCCCAAAAAAAGGAAAATATCTAGATCTAGAAGAAATGAACTAAAAGTGTCCCTAACCCTTGTTCCTTTGGTCTTCTTAAGCTTTTCCCGCCAAGGTGTTTCTCCAAGAGTGGGATCCTTAACTGCCTCCACGCCTAAGTCACGTGACTTCTTAAAAAAAATCATATTCGCAAATCGGCGCGCACGCGCAAGGTACGCGCACGCGTCGTTGAGACGTCTTGTAATATGCGCAGAGGCGTGATGTACGCGTGCGCGCCTATGAAGATCCTGGCTTAGCCGCTTCTCAAGCCGGCTCTTGGCTTTGGCTCCACGTTGCCCTATCCGCGCGGGCGCGCAAGGTGCGCGCACGCGCCCATGTGGAAATCTCCAAAGCTTAATCCTCATGCTTCCTTCCTTTGTACCCGTCTTCCTTCTCTTTTTCGGTCCATTCCTACTCTATATCCTGAAACCACTTAACACACAAGTCACGGCATCGAATGGCATCAAGAGAAGATTAGAAATGTATCTATTTTAGTGCGAAATAAGCATGTTTTCATTCATGAGGCGCAACTAGGAAAGGAATGCAAAATCTTGTATTTCCCTATAGAAAGTGTGTGGAATCATTGATAAAACCCCTGAAATCAGCACAAAATAAATTCTCAAATTGGGGTTTGTCAACCTCCCCACACTTAGATTCTAGCATGTCCTCATGCTTAGAGAAATACAAAGAAACACAGAAGACTGAGGGATTGCAAAAGTATAAGACTCATGAAGTGCAACCTACTTATATGCATGCAACTATGACCAGTGCCACTATCCACTTGGTTGGGAACAAATTAGCCTTCTTAGGACATATGCGAACACATGGGGTACAATGATGCTCAAAGCATAGGACTTGCCACTTTCTAAGCATCAAATGCAATATGTGCAACCTTGCATGAGGAATGCTCGCGAGAGCCGGGAATCAAAGGATTGAGCATCGAACCCTCGTCGGAAGTGTTTGCACTCTAATCACTCGGTGTTTGGGGTTTATTCTCTCAATTCTCCCCTAATCATGCTTTCCAAGATTTGTTTTTCATCTAACAATCAACAATTATTCAGTGCATGCATACAATTATCATGAGGTCTTTTCCTAGGTTGTAATGGGGTTAGGGTCAAGGTAGGGTCGTATATGGCTAGTGGACTTAGGATTTGAATCTTTGATTAACTTGAACTTTTCCCACCTAACCTATATAATGACCTATACAATTAAGTGCTAACCTAACTACCCATTCCTCACTTTTCCACATACTCATGCATTTTCTTTTCGTTTCACTATACTTATGCATTGATTCCTCTTGAGCTTCACTTTGGGGCATTTTGTCCCCTTTTCATTATTTTTCCTCTTTCTTTTTTTTTTCTTTCTATATTTTATTTTTTTTTTCCATATTGTTTTTTTCTCAATTTTTTTTTTATATACAAGAGCGTCAATGCATGAGGTTTTACATTTGATCAATACATGAGTATGTACCCAATTCCCAATAATTTCAATAATAATACAAAATACCCTCTTATTCACCCAATGTCCCAAGATTCCCACACTTGAATGATACTCACACACACTAGCCTAAGCTAATCAAAGATCCAAATAAGGACTTTTATTGTTTTCCGCTTAAAGGCTTGTAATGTGCTAAATTAAGAACAAAGTGGGTTGATCGTAGGCTCAAGTTTGGCTAACAAAGGAAGATAGAAGGTAAGGCCGTTTGGGTGAGTGAGCTAATGAAATGATGGCCTCAATCATATAAATGCATGAATACACCAAATAATGGACATAAAGAGTCAAACAAATCAAAGATCACAATCATAGAAGGAGAATAATGCACACAAGAAGGAAAAATAAGTGGTTATAAGATGTAACCACACCATTAGGATCAAATCTCACAAGCTTGTGTTCTTAGCTCAAAACCATGTTCCAAAATATAATTCTTCATGCAACTTTGGCATCAAAGCATTTAAAATTTGCAATGCCATGGTTGCCCCAAAGTGTTGGTTTCCTAAGAGAGAATTTCATTGTTCCAACCAAGCAGGCTTATCATGCGAATGGTGCCAACTAAGACCTAATCATGCAACCTATCCTAATTTATTCAGATTTATTCAGATGTTACCTACGGAGATCGGTCGGCCGACCTCCCCACACTTAAAACTTAGCACGGTCCTCCGTGCTAGAGGTTAGGCGCGCTGGTTGATTGAGCTCCGAGTGTGCCACATCTCCAATGCCATTGCTATCTCCGCTTGAAGTTGCGGTGGAGGTGGAGATATCGGGTTCCTCCATTGGTGGGGTGATCATGCTTAGAAGCCTCTTCACATGAGCATAGCGGCGTTGGTTACGCCTCTCATAACGGTCTAATTTGTTGTGAAGGTCTTCAAGGCGTTGGGCGGCCGATTTTTGTGATGTAGATGAAGTGGTAGCGTGGCCAATTGGTGTGGGTAGTTCAATGTCCTTGGTGACTTCCGAAGGCTTGAGGCATCTCTTGGTCGGAATGATATCACCATCGACCGGTATTGAGGTTCGCCTATCTTTAGTCTCCCGGCTGACGCCGGCTTTCGCAACTAATGCCGTCACTAAAGCGGGGAATGGTAGATTTCCCTTGGCATGAATGCGCCCCATGGATTGGCGGATGGCATGCGGAACGTTGACCGGTTTCTCGATCAAGATGCACCATATCAATAAGGCAAGCTCGGCGGTGATGGATGACCCATGTGTGCTCGGGAGCACGTAGTGAGCTAGAATTTGGGCCCAAGCCGTGGCTTCTTGAGTGAGGTGGCGAACATCTAAACCCTTGGGTCTTCGCTTTATGGTCCCCCGAATCCAAAATGCGTCGGGTAAAGCAATGACGCGGAGGATCGCGCTCCAATCGAATGCGCGGTCAACGCATGTAGCCAAGACTTCTTGGTAGGCGTCATATGCATCCGTTGACGGTGCAATCCCAATGACTTCTCGGATGGCTTCCACTGTGACCGACACTTGTTTTCGGCGCACAAATATGGATGTGAGATGAGGTGAGTGGAAGTTGGAGTAGAATTCCACCACCCAAGAGAGATTGGCCTCCGTTGGTTGCCTCAAGAGGAACCTCCATTGCCTCCGGTCAATTTGTGGCATCACAATCGGACTGAGGTGAGCCGGTAAGACTAGGAGGGGTTCCGGATGGTAATTCCTTTCAATCATTCTGGAGTAAACAAGTTCGCAGTAACGGTTGGGAAACTTGTTTGAATCCTTAGGAGGGTTGTCCTTCTCTAGAACGTCAACGGGGCCCTTGGTCTTCTTCAGGAGGGGCCTGGCCGTTAGTTCTTGGCGCGCTTTATTGGAAGCTGGCTTCTTGGGGCCTTTCCCGTTGTCCTTTTTGATGACCATCCTGTGGAAGCAAGAAAGGAAAAATATCAAACCCAAAGAAGTGGAGATACATGAGCTCTATGTAATGAAAGTTATGCCATAGAATATGGGTATCTTCGTTACATGACAGCTGCAACACGTAACTAGGATAATGTGTGAAGAGCAAGGCAAATAATTTTCATGTGGTGCAAGGGTAGTTTAAGCATGCAAGGAAGAGGCACGAGAAGCACACACCCTTAGGGACCATAAATGGGGATGAATGGTTTGTGGAAAGTGGGGATGCACTCAAAAGTGATTGGTTGAGAGGCAAGGTAGTCACAATAAGTCCAAAATTCAAGTGTGCCTTTCATCGAACACTTGGTGTGCATCCCTCAAGTAATATGTGATTATGTGAAAATGAGAGCAATGTAACTTTCCACAATCCATTATTAATGATTATAATGCATATTGAGTGCAAGAAAAGTAAGCAACACTATTCATCTACTCATGTAAGTGAGTTTGGGGCCTAGATGCCCATGAAGAATGGGATTGAAAGAGAGGGGAGAGCAAAGACATCCCAAGGGAGTAACTAGAGAAAGAAGGAAGAAAGAGAGAAGAAGAAAAAAGAGAAGAAAGAAGTTACCTAAAAGATGGTGCAACTAAATAAATAAGAACCACAAGAGATTATTGGCCTAAGAGGGGGCCTAGTATAATACCTTATGAGATGGAGAAGGATGTGGAAGAAGAAGAGAAGTGGAATGAGAATGAAGGGGTCAGTGTGCCCTTCTTAAAGGTGGCGTCGAGTACCGGCGCGTGCGCGCGTGGTGCGCGCTCGCGCAGGGGGTAAGGTGACTAGGGGCGCGCGCGCGCACACATGTCGCGTGCGCGTCCATGCGCTTGGGCTGGGGGCACAGGAGAGGCACAAGGGTGGCATAACTCTCTGGACGAAGTACCAGAGATTGCTTTAGCGTGTGTTGGCGCGCGCACACACAGTGCGCGTACGCGTCCACGTGGTTGTGCCCCAGGCACGAGAGGGGCCTGGAGGGGGCTCAACTCTCTGTGAAATGGCCCAGAGAGGAGTGCAGAGTGAAAGGGCGCATGCACGGCTGTGGCGCGCGCGCGCATTCCGTGCTCGCTTTGTATGGACGCGTGCGCGCCAGGTGCGCGCACGCGGCAAAGGTGCTGGGCTGGTGGCTTAGTGTAGGCTTGAGAGAGGCTTAACTCTCTGTAGAATGTACTAGGGGGGCAGCAAGGCAATCGGCGCGGACGCGCACAGTGCGCTTGCGCGCCGATTGGCAGATTTCGCCCATGTGCGCGGACGCGCCATGTGCGCGCACACGCAGAGGGGTGGGTTTTTCTAAATTTACAAGTGGTTACACCATTTTTGACATTTCAAACCCCCCTCCATACAGCCACTTAAGCACTATAGCAAATGAAGTCAACAAATGAAGGGGAGTTGTCATTAAAATCTAGCTAACAAACATGAAGTCAAGTGTTTATGTACAAGTCTCAAAGGAAGATCTTACCATGGTGGGGTGTCTCCCACCTAGCACTTTTGTTTAACGTCCTTAAGTTGGACTTTCAGTAGCTTATAGTGTTTATTCAAGAGTTGCATCCCTCAAGAGGAACACTTCAAATTCCTTGGCGTTCTTTCTTTGCTCACCATGATACAATTTGAGACGGTGCCCGTTTACCTTGAAGATGTCCGGGCTTGATGGGTGGCGCAAGTGGTAGACTCCATAAGGTTCTACTTTCTCCACTTGGTAGGGCCCATCCCACCTTGATCTAAGCTTTTCGGGTAGTAATCTCAACCTTGAATTGTAGAGAAGGACTAGGTCACCGGGTCCGAATTCCCTTCTCCTAATGTTCTTGTCATGGATGGCTTTCAACTTTTCCTTATAAAGTCTGGAGTTGTCGTAAGCTTCCAATCTCATACATTCTAGTTCTGCCAATTGAAGCTTTCTCTCTACTCCGGCCCCACTCAAGCTCATATTACACTCCTTTACGGCCCAATAAGCTTTGTGTTCAATCTCCACCGGTAAGTGACATGCTTTACCATATACAAGCCGGAAGGGGCTCATGCCAATGGGTGTCTTGTAAGCCGTTCGATAGGCCCACAGTGCATCGGGGAGTTTGATGCTCCAATCTTTCCTATTCGGCTTTACAATCCTTTCTAACACATGCTTGATTTCCCGGTTAGAGACTTCGGCTTGGCCGTTTGTCTGAGGGTGGTAAGCCGTGGCGACTTTGTGGATGATGCCATATTTTCTCATGAGGCCGTCTATTCTTTTGTTGCAAAAGTGGGATCCTTGGTCACTTATGATTGCTCTTGGGGCGCCAAAGCGACAAATGATATTGTTCCTCACAAAAGAATACACAACATTAGCGTCATCCGTTTGGGTGGGGGTTGCCTCAACCCATTTTGACACATAATCGACGGCTAACAAGATGTAGAGAAAGCCATTGGAATTTGGAAATGGTCCCATGAAGTCGATTCCCCATACGTCAAAGATTTCGCAAAAAAGCATATTTTGTTGGGGAATTTCGTCCTTCTTGGAAATATCTCCAAACCTAATACATTGGGGACAAGATTTGCAATAGAGGGAAGCATCTTTGAGAAGAGTTGGCCACCAAAATCCGCAATCAAGGATTTTTCTTGCCGTTCTTTGGGGCCCGTAGTGACCACCTCCTTCGGAAGCATGGCAAGCGTCCAAGATTGCTTGGAATTCGGTTTGAGGTATGCACCGTCGCACTATTTGGTCCGCTCCACACCTCCACAAATAGGGATCATCCCAAATATAGTATTTGGATTCGCTTTTCAGCTTATCCTTTTTGTGTTTGTTGAGATTGGGAGGAAAAGTGCGTGAAACCAAATAGTTTGCTATTGGGGCATACCAAGGAACCACTTCCGAGATTGCATGCAAAGCATCTAAAGGAAAGGAATCATTGATAGGAGTGGTGTCGCCTTTTGTGTGTTCGAGGCGACTTAAATGGTCCGCCACTAGGTTTTGGGCACCGCTCCTATCTTTGATTTCCAGGTCAAATTCTTGTAATAAGAGCACCCAACGAATTAATCTCGGTTTTGATTCCTTTTTTGCCAACAAGTACTTTAGTGCCGCGTGATCCGAATACACTACTACCTTGGAACCAAGAAGATAGGCTCGAAACTTGTCCAAAGCAAAAACAATAGCCAAGAGTTCCTTTTCGGTAGTAGTGTAGTTGGATTGGGCTCCGTCTAATGTTTTGGAAGCATAAGCTATGACATAGGGAGTCTTACCCTCGCGTTGGGCTAACGCGGCTCCTATCGCATAATTCGAAGCATCACACATGATTTCAAAGGGTTGAGTCCAATTGGGTCCTCGTACAATAGGGGCTTGTGTCAATGCTACCTTGAGTGTGTCATATGCTTCCATACACTCCTTGCTCATCTCAAATTCAGTGTCTTTTTGTAGTAATCGAGAGAGAGGTAAGGCCACCTTGCTAAAGTCCTTGATGAATCTCCGGTAGAATCCTGCATGTCCAAGAAAAGAACGGACTTCCCTCTCGGAGGAGGGGTAAGGTAAACTGGATATGACATTTATCTTTGCCGGATCTACGGAGATGCCTTCCTTTGATACTATGTGTCCCAAAACAATGCCTTGTTTGACCATGAAATGACATTTTTCAAAATTTAGGGCAAGGTTTGTTTTGGTGCATCTTTCTAAGACTCTTTCAAGGTTTCCTAAGCAATGCTCAAATGACTCACCATACACACTAAAATCATCCATGAAAACTTCCCTCGATTGCTCTAGAAAGTCCGCAAATAGGCTCATCATGCATCTTTGAAACGTTGCCGGTGCATTGCATAGGCCAAATGGCATACGCTTGTAAGCATACGTTCCAAAGGGGCAAGTAAATGTGGTTTTTTCTTGGTCTTCTAGAGCAATATGAATTTGGAAGTATCCGGAGTAGCCATCAAGAAAACAATAATATGATTTACCGGCTAACCGATCAAGCATTTGATCGATAAATGGTAGTGGAAAGTGATCTTTTCTTGTGGCCGCATTCAATCTTCGGTAGTCTATGCATACTCTCCAAGAATTCTGCACTCTTGTTGCTATAAGTTCACCGCTTTCGTTTTTTATTGTTGTCACTCCGGACTTCTTTGGCACTACTTGGACCGGGCTTACCCATTCACTATCCGAGATAGGATAGATGATGTCCGCTTCAAGTAGCTTAGTGACTTCTTTCTTTACCACCTCAAGAATGGTTGGGTTAAGTCTCCTTTGAGGTTGTCGGACTGGTCTTGCTCCTTCTTCAAGAAATATGCAGTGCTCGCATACTTGGGGGCTTATTCCCACTAGATCCGCCAAACTCCACCCAATTGCCCTTTTGTTTTTCCTCAATACATTTAGCAATTTTTCTTCTTGTTGAGGAGTTAACTCTTGTGCAATTATCACGGGTAGCTTTTGGGCTTCATCAAGGTATGAATACCTTAAGTGAGGTGGTAGTGGCTTCAATTCCATCTTCTTGTCATTCCTTGAAGTTTGAGTCTCCGGATGGCTTGTATGATGTGTGGTATTTAGTTCGCTTGACTCTTCATTTGCTTCTTTGACCATGCACTTCTCATCTAATTTTGCAAGATGCACTTCGGCTACTATGTTATCGATTGGGTCACACCGAAATAGAGAGTGGTTCTCCGGTGGATGCTTCATTGCTTCTTCTAGGCTAAAGCTTACAATTCTCCCATCTATTTCAAATGAGTAGTTCCCCGAGTAAGCATCAAGCTTGAATCTAGAAGTCCTCAAGAATGGCCTTCCAAGTAGGATAGATGATGCTCTCTCGGTTTCGCTTGACGGCATTTCAAGGACATAGAAGTCAATCGGAAACACCAACCCTTTTATATTAACCAATACATCTTCCGCAACACCCGCTACAGTTATTATGCTTTTATCCGCTAGGACAAATCTTGCCGTCGACCTTTTTAGTGGGGGCAAGTTCAATACCCGATAAACGGAGAGCGGCATGATGCTAACACATGCTCCGAGGTCACACATACAATCTCTAAATTGAACTCCATTGACGGTGCAAGTGACCATACAAGGGCCCGGGTCATCACACTTCTCCGGTAATGTTCCCATCAAAGCGGAAATAGAACTCCCCAATGGGATGATTTCCAATTCAAGAATTCTATCCTTGTTTATGCATAAATCCTTGAGGAATTTGGCATATCTAGGAACTTGATGGATGGCATCAAAGAGGGGGATGGTTACCTCAACTTTCTTGAACATTTCTACCATTTTGGGGTCGAGTTCCATGCGCTTTTTAGCTTTCTTTGCAAGTGTTGGAAATGGAAGTGGTTGAGCAATTTCTTCTTCCAAGGTTCTTTTGGCCTTGGTTGTCTCCCTTGTTGGTTGGGCTTCATCCTCAACTATGGCTTGTGGTGTCTCCTCTTCTACTACCTCTTCCATATCTATTCTCTCTTCCTCTTGGGCGGTTGTGATAGGACTTGAGTCCTTTGCTTCCTTTTCTTTTAGTTGTGTACCGGATCTAAGGGTGATGGCATTGATGCCCCCTTTTGGATTTGGTTGAGGTTGAGAGGGGATGACACTTTGGATTGGGGGTTGAGGAGTGGGGTCGATGGTGTGTCCATGCGTGCAAGAAGAGCTTGTAATGTAGAGGTGAGGCCGGTGAGGCCGGAAGCAAGTGTGTTTTGTAATTCCTTTTGGCCTTGGATAATGGTCCGGAGTGTTTCATCTTGGTTGGAGGGGGTGGTTGCATATGTGAGTTGAGGGGCTTGTGATTGGTTGGGTGGTGGTCTTTGATGTGGTGGTTGATATGTTTGGTAGTTTCTTTGTGGGTTTTGTTGATTGTATGGTTGGTTTTGTAAGTTGTATGGTCGGTTTTGTGAGAAATTTTGCGAGTTGTTATTCCATCTTTGACCTCCTCCATTGTTGTTGTTATCCCTATTTCCTTGTTGATGATTGTCTTTCCAATTTTGATTATTGTGTCCACTTCCTTGGTTGTAGCCTCCTCCTTGATAAGGGTGCCCTTGGTTAGGATTACCTCCTTGGTAGTACCCTTGATTAGGACGGTCGTAGAAATTATGGGTGGCCGCCAAAGTGTTGTCTTCTTGAAGGTTTGGGCACTCATCCGTGTAGTGAGAGTAGCAAGAGCAAATGCCACATACTCTTTGAGGGACCAATTGTTGTTGGTTGTGTTGTTGAGATGGTGGAGGGTGTTGTTGATATGATTGAGGTTGTTGTGGTTGTTGTTGGTTCAATTGGAGTTGCCTCAAGACGGATGTCATCTCATTCAAGGATTGAGTTAGAGCGGTAGCTTCACTACTAGTTGATACCTCATTCACGGTCCTTGGACGGTTGACTCTTTGCCTCATATGTTGATTGGATTCGGCTAAGTCAATAATAAGTTGCCATGCCTCCTCCGCGGTTTTATATTTGGACAAAGAGCCATTGCTAGAAGTGTCCAAGAGGGTTCTATCTTGCTCTCGCATCCCTTGACATATGTATCCAAGCAATACTTGAGTGTCGAGCATGTGATTAGGGCATGCATCTAGTAGTTTGCGAAACCGTTCCCAATACTCATAGAGTGGTTCCGTCTCACCTTGCACAATACAAGACATTTCCTTCCTTAGCCTATCCATCTTTTCCGGGGGTAAGAATTTATCCAAGAACCCCCTTCTAAGTAGGTCCCAATCGGAGGTAACTTCACTAGAGAGAGTGTAGAACCATTCTTTGGCCTTGTCCTCAAGAGAGAAAGGGAAAGCAAACAACCATATAGCAACTTCATCGGACCCTTCCCGTCTAGTAGTCGAGCATATGCGATGGAAGTCCTTGAGATGTCGAATAGGGTCTTGTGCGGGAAGTCTGTGAAACTTGGGTAGGAGGTTGATCAAAGCGGTCTTCAATTCAAAGTTCGCATTCAAATTGGGGTGAGTTACATGAAGGGGTTGAAGGACATAATCCGGTGCACCCGCTTCCTTGATGATAACTCTCCTTGGAGCGTCCATGGTATTAGTACCTAAAACAAAAGAAGAATTGTTAGTGAGATTGATGGGAGTATGATTAATGCCTTCTTTGAGTGACGGTTCAATGTTCACTTGTAGTAAGGTGGTTGAGGTGGTGAAAACCTCTTCACCTTTTCCAAATCGTAGCCGCTTCCGAGCTTGTCTAATATGAAACAAAGTTCGTTCTATTTCCGGATCAAAAGGGGCTAAGCTCGGATTCGGTTGTGAACGCGTCATGCAATGAAGGAGAAATGGAATTCATTGTAACGATGAGGAGTTAGTCAATTGCGCAATTTACAATGAAGTGCAACTATGTACATATATACATGCTTAATCCAAAACAATAACATGGCACACTAAGCATTTCCCCGGCAACGGCGCCATTTTGACAAACGAATTTTTTTGCCGGTATAAAAATTATCAAATGATCAATCGTAGTATAGTCTAAACCGACGCAAAATCCTTTATCAAACAAATCTACAATCTATATCCGAGAGTACTAGTCTCCCGAGTCGTTCTCCCTTGGAATTGCCAAAGTGTACATCTTATTGATTTAGTAAGCTTTGTTGGAATTCTTTGAGGATTTTAGCAAGGTAATGAGAAACGAACAATCAATTATCAAAAGACTTGGCTTAGGGTTGGCATTGGAAATTCTATCCTTATAGTCCATACAATGTTGATAACAATTAGGCCTTGCTTCATTTAGTTATCCCCTAGGTATAGAGGAAGGTCAAATGAAAGTAATCAACTTGAGTCACAAGTCCTAGCTTCACCTTATGGGAATCTAGCTTTAGTGCACTCCAAGCCAACTAGCAATCCCTAATTCCAAATCAACTATTGATACACTATTCAACTTCTTCCAAAGACCAAACCCTATGCCAAGTGTGAGAATTCTACTCCATAGCTAGTGTTGTCATTTTATCAAACATGTGATGAGCAAGAAGGAAAGTCATAGTAAAATGAGAAGAAAAGTCAAATTGAAAGTATTGCAACACAAAGATCTAACAACAAGTCTCAAAGAGTAGCAATGAAAATCCAAAATAGAGATGAAATCCAAAATTACAAAGTTGAATTCTAGATCTATGAGAATTGATCAATTGTATCTACTACTTGAAATTGGAGAAGAAAATCTATGACATGAACAAAGTGGAGTGAGAATTGTAATGGATCTCACCAAAAAGTCATTGAAAATTCAGAAATTAGATGAGGATGAACCCTAGTGAAGCTTGGAATCTCCCTCTTCTTCTCCCAAAAAGTGTAACTAACTCTCTCTTCTCCCCAAAAAAAGGAAAATATCTAGATCTAGAAGAAATGAACTAAAAGTGTCCCTAACCCTTGTTCCTTTGGTCTTCTTAAGCTTTTCCTGCCAAGGTGTTTCTCCAAGAGTGGGATCTTTAACTGCCTCCACGCCTAAGTCACGTGACTTCTTAAAAAAAATCATATTCGCAAATCGGCGCGCACGCGCAAGGTACGCGCACGCGTCGTTGAGACGTCTTGTAATATGCGCGGAGGCGTGATGTATGCGTGCGCGCCCATGAAGATCCTGGCTTAGCCGCTTCTCAAGCCGGCTCTTGGCTTTGGCTCCACGTTGCCCTATCCGCGCGGGCGTGCAAGGTGCGCGCACGCGCCCATGTGGAAATCTCCAAAGCTTAATCCTCATGCTTCCTTCCTTTGTACCCATCTTCCTTCTCTTTTTCGGTCCATTCCTACTCTATATCCTGAAACCACTTAACACACAAGTCACGGCATCGAATGGCATCAAGAGAAGATTAGAAATGTATCTATTTTAGTGCAAAATAAGCATGTTTTCATTCATGAGGCGCAACTAGGAAAGGAATGCAAAATCTTGTATTTCCCTATAGAAAGTGTGTGGAATCATTGATAAAACCCCTGAAATCAGCACAAGATAAATCCTCAAATTGGGGTTTGTCACATTACACAGAAAATGCTGGGGGCGATTTCTGGGCTATTTTTGGCCCAGTTTCAAGCCCGAAAACACAGAATAGAAGCTGCAGAGTAGGGGAATCATTCATTGAACACTTCATACACAAAAATTAGGTAGGGTTTTTTAGGTTTATTTCTTCTCAACTTTCAGAATTCTACCTTGCTTCAATTTAGGTTTCTTCTACTTTAATTGTTCTATTACTTTAGTTTATCTATTTCTCTCATTGATTCCTTTATTTTGCTAATTTAATTTATGAACTCTTCATGTTAGATTCAATTTCCTTTTCAATGCAATTTTAGGTATTTCATGTTTATTGCTTTTTTTTTAATTGTTATTATTGATTCCTTGCACTTGGTTATTAAGATTTTAGTATCTCTTATTAATTTTCTATGTTTTTATGTTATGCCTTCCAAGTGTTTGATAAAATGCTTGGTAGTATTATAAATTAGATTTTCATGTTCTTAACTTAGATTGAGTAATTTGGAGACTCTTGAGTTATCAAAAGTCTTTTGTTGATTGGTGATTGAGACTTGCTAGTTGGCTTGAGCTTCACTAACTCTAGTATTTGATTAGGACTTGTGAACTCAAGTTGATTTGCTCACTTGACTTACCTTCAATTGTTAGAGGTTAACTAAGTGAAAGCAAAAGGCAATTACCATCACAATTGATGATGATAATGAGAATAGGAATTCCAATTCTCAATCCTTGTTAAGACTTTTCTTAGTTGTTATTTTATTTCCTTGTTTTATACATTACTTGTTCCCTATTTCAAAACCCAAAAAGATACTTTTCCATAACCAATAATAACCTACACTTCCCTGCAATTTCTTAAGAGACGACCCGAGGTTTAATACTTCGGTTAATTTTATTGGTTTGCTTTAGTGACAAACAAATTAAATTTGATTGAGGTTTAATTGTCGGTTTAGAACTATACTTACAACGCGCTTATTTTTGTGAAATTCTTTACCGACGATTTTCCTCCATCAATTTTTGGTGCCATTGCCGGGAAGTTGCAAATGTGTGCCGCATTATTGGTTATTGTGAATATTGTGAATAATTTTCTTTTTCGTTTCTTTGTTAGTCGTTTCTAGTTTTAGAAGTTTAGTTTCATTATTCCTTATTGGTTTTTGTTTTTATTTTCTCTTGATACTATGATTTCTCACCCCTTTGGCTATGAGTTTGGTTACAATTATGTTGTAGGAAGTGGAGATTACAATGAGAACTTGCATTAAGGTTGGAACAATCAAAGATGGGAGGAGCCACAAAGATTTGATCAACCCTCTTGGCAACAACCTCCTCCAATGTGCTATGAGCAACAACCATTCTACGATGCATACCAAGACAATGGTTATGGTGGACCTTTTCGTGACAATCAACAACCCCCACCATATGCCTATGAACCCCCTCCTCAACATAGCTTTGAACCACCATACTCACAAGCCTCATCATACCAAACACTTCCATATGACCCTAACCCATATCCATCATACCAACCACCTTATGAGCCATATGAACCATATATAGAACCACTCCAATTCTAACATAATTACTCTCAAGAACCACCACCTCCATATACACCATGTCCATATCCATCAATCCAAGAGCAATATGATCCTAATTATGATATCCAAGCGGAACAAGAGTCAAGGGATCGTCTCAAGGAAACACTGGATCAACTTCAAGCAACCATTCATCAAATAGAGCGAGAGGAAAGCCGAAAAACACACGAAGCTCTCATGGCTAACATATCTCAACTTGAGAACAAGGGATTGAAGTATGTTTTGCAACAAGTGGAAAAGATGGAGAGTGTTGAACCGCCATATCCTTATCATAATGAACCACCTTCTTATCATGAACCTTTTCTCCCAAGCAATGAACCCTCATATCCACCCCAATCTCCAATGGATGACACTCTAAGAGTTCTTCTTCAAGTGCAAAGAGAGATGTAAAGGATGACACAAGAGTTCATAGCTACCTTGACCGAGGTAGTAGGTAATTTAGCCTCTCTGTGCTTCGACACTCAAAGTACTCCCATGGCTACATGTGAAGAATCAATAGAAGAACGTAGCATGAAGGAGAGATTAGAAACTCCGGTGGACAATGAGGAACGTGACTTTGTATTGGAATAAGTGGAGGAAGCCGTAATAGTTGGAGAGGAAGAAGTGGTTGAAGACTTAGGAGATGCCGAACCTCCATGGGAATCTAGAGTTGTAGAGTATCCCTCCAAAAAGCTTGAAATTAATGTCAAGGAGGCTAGTGCACAACCTCCATGGCATATTCCCTATGAAGAATTGGATGGAATAGATCAAGAGGTGAGTTCCCTTGGTGATGAACTCCTCGAGTTTGAAGAACCTCCTCTAATTGAGTTGAAGAATGATGTAGATATGGAAGTCTTTCAAAAAGGATGGACGGGAGTTGAATATGCCTTGTCAAGATCGTTGGAGACTTCTCCACCTAGGTTGCCGTCTACTACCTCATTTGAGTGGGTAAAACTTATTTCTA
Organism: Arachis ipaensis; assembly: GCF_059453495.1. Taxonomy (NCBI): domain Eukaryota; kingdom Viridiplantae; phylum Streptophyta; class Magnoliopsida; order Fabales; family Fabaceae; genus Arachis; species Arachis ipaensis. Next base: position 66,389,853 of record NC_142443.1, read on the forward strand.
TTCGCTTTACTGCCCCACTTGAGTATGGTATGCATGAAACGGAGGGTCAACTCAGGAAGCTTTGTGGAATTAAGCGTAAGAAAAGGATATTTAGTAGTTAGAGTTGCAAATCAAGGCTCATCAAAGTTGAGACCTCAAGAGCTAGATGCAAGGGTAGGACTAGTGAACATTTGGTTGGATCCAAGAGAAGAGTTTAGTACTTCCTTGAGAATTCAGATTATTTGCCACCCGGTTAGAACAATGGTGATCAACTTGAAGACGGGTGCAGAAACAGAATTTGGGATCTCGGCATACATGATGATCAATTTTGGGAGCCCTTAGCTTGTGAAGAACTTCATCAAGGCTTGGCGAATTCACTTGGGAATGTCGGAGCTTATTGGAAGTCCAAGCATTGGTGGAAGTTTCACGATGAGTTCAAGCACAAGCCACCATGACAAGGAGCTCACCAAATGTCCAACTTAAGGACTCTAACTAAAAGTGCTAGGTGGGAGACAACCCACCATGATATGATCTTCCTTTTTATTAGTTTTAATTCATTTATGTTAGTTTTAATTTCCAGTTTTGCATAATTACTTTTATTCTGCTTTCTTTAAAAAAGAAGAAGGATGTGACGTGTACGCGTGACCCATGCGTACGCGTCGATATGAAGTTCACTCTCAGTTATTTTTGAACAGAGAGTTACGCTGAAACGATGCGAAAGGGGTGCCTGGCACACAGGCCACCCCACGCGTACGCATCCCCTGCAAATTTTTCAATCCACGCGCGAGCGTCAGTTACACGTACGCGTGGAATGGAAATCGGCGTTATTGGTGAATTGAATAGAGAGTTGGGCTGCCATAGTGCTGGAATCGCGCGAATAGTCACGCGTACGCGTGACCGACGCTCACGCGTCAGTGTTCATTCTTGGCCATCCACGCACACGCATGGACGACGCTTACGCGTCGCATGGCTATTTCAGTTTTTACGCACACGCGTGACCTGAGCGCGTGCATCGCTTTCGCGCCTCATTTAAACCTTTCTTCTCCTTTCTTTCTCCTTTCTTCTTCTTTCTTCCTCCTTTCTTACTTCCTTCTTCTTCATTTGTTTAACTTCTCATCCTTATTCTCTTTCATTCAGTTTTACTTAATTTATTTGCACACTTTCATTCATTGCATTTTAATCTTGTGCATGTTTTATTTTCTTTTCTAAGTTTATTATTTTATCATTGATGTTAACTGTTCTTATTCAACTATTGCATCTTTTCTTACATTATTTTGGTGCTTCGTGTCTTGTTTTATATTGTTGGATATTATTATTCCTAGGTCAATGCTAATTTTTTATGACACTTGTATTCCATTGGCATTGATATGCGCTTATGTTATCTTTCATTACCTATTCTCTCTCCCCTCATTGTTGCAATTTTTGCACTATTGATATGCCATTTGCTTCTACTGTTTTCTCACTTGCATGTTGTAGCTACCATGTAGTTGAGCCTTCATTATCTGCCATTAACCCACCCATATTTTATTTGTTTCTTATCTTTGTTTCTGGGTTACTTTTCTTCCTTTTTCTATTCTTTCAGGATGGCCACCGAGAAGGAAAGGAAAAGCTTCTCAATGGGGCAACAGACAAGTCTATCTGCACAACCTTTGGAGAAAAGCATCAGTTGTAGCAGTCCATCCACTTGCACTTCTTTGCATGTACCGAGGACGGTGCAATCTTTAAGTGTGGGGAGGTCGATACCGACTTCCGTGAGTTAGTTATTTCCTTCTCAACACCAATGTTTAATTGTCTTTGTTAAATTAGTTGTTGCATTTGCATGTTTGATTGCATGTTTGTTTGATTTTGTGCATATTTTACCACTACTTGGTTGAAGCAATAATTTCTTTTCCAAAAAAACTATTTTATAGCATTTCACTAATTTGAATTAAAATTTTTATTAAACTCGCTTGAAGAAAATTATTTTGGAACATGGGTTTAGAGCTAAAACACAAAACCAGTGAGATTTTGAGCCTATTTGATTAGTTGCATTTTATCAACCAATACTTTGTTTTGGTGTGTGTTATTCTCTCTAAAATTGTGATCTTTGTCTTGCTTAATTCTATATTTCTATTGTTTGATGTATGCATGCACTTATATGATTGAGGCCTTGTTTCACTGAGCTTACATACCCATATGGCCTTAACCTTTTCATTATCCTTTATAAACCAATGTTGAGCCTACTTATCCCATTTATTCTTTACTCTAGCTCATCACTAACTCTAAGAAGAAAATAATAATGTCCTTAATTTGAATCCTTGGTTAGCTTAGACTGGTGAGAGTATTCATGATTTAAGTGTGGGAAAGTTGGGTTGCCAATATTCGGTTTGAGAATTGGGTGTTATATATTCCTGTAAAAATGTGCAAAATAATAGTTGAGCACATATTATTGCATTCAATAATTTAATCATATGCATTGAGAAAAACAAAAGAAAAGAAAAGAAAAGAAAAGAAAAGAAAAGAAAAAGAGAAAATGAAAAAGAAAAGAAAAAAAGAGCAAATAATAAAAAAGGGACAAAATGCCCCGAATTAAGTATTGGTAGCAATGCATATGAGTTGTACTCAAATTGGGATGTATGAATATGTGGCAAAACATAGTTAATGGGTAGTTGGGTTTTATATTATGATTACATAGATTGTCTTAAGTAAGGTGGGAAGTTTGGGTTAACTAAGGATTTAGATTTTAGTCCACTTGACCAAATACATTCCTACCTTGACCCTGACCCCATTACACCCCTTAAAAGACCTCTTGATATGTGTATTTGTGTATTAAATTTTTGTTGATTGGTAGAAGAAGAGCAAGCCTTAGAAAGCAAGGTTAGTAGAGAATTGAGAGAATTGAGCCTTAAAACACTTGAGTGATTAGAGTGTATACCCTTCCGGTGAGGGTTCGATGCTCGATTACTCGTTTCCGGCTTTCATGAGATATCTTCTTTTGCAAGTTTACTTGTACTTTATTTTATGATTTGAATTAGTGAGATCCAGTTCATATTTCCTCTTGAAATATTTGTTTACTTTTAACCAAGTACGTAAAAGCATTTTGCATTTAGTTGCATTCATATAGATAGGTTGCATTTTATACTTTCTACCATCCCTCTTCACTCTTTATAGCTTCTCTTGAGCTTAGCATGAGGACATGCTAATGTTTAAGTGTGGACAGATTTTATGCACCACTATTTCGTGGTACCTTTTATACTGAATTGAAAGGATTTTTTCCATTATTCTCACACTTATGCATATAAATTGCATGTTTTACATTTTCCTTCCAAATCCTGTGCTTTGATTGAAAACATGCATTTTTGGCCTTAAATTTGCTAATTTTAATCTTCTTTTATTATCATTCGACGCCGTGATATGTGTGTTCAGTGTTTTTCAGGTTTTATAGGGCAGAAATGGCTTAAAGGACGAAAAGGAAGCATGCAAAAGTAAAAGGAACACAAGAAAGTGGAGTTTTGAGAAGGTGGCAGCGACGCGTATGCGTGACCAGGATTTTGTCAAGCGACGCATACGCGTGGGCGACGCGTACGCGTGACAGTGCGTCACGTGCTGCATTACACAGAAAACGCTGGAGGCGATTTCTGGGCTATTTTTGGCCCAATTCCAAGCCCGAAAACATAGAATAGAAGCTGCAGAGTGAGGGAATCATTCATTGAACACTTCATATACAAAAATTAGGTTTTAGTATTTTTAGGTTTATTTCTTCTCAATTTTCAGAATTTTACCTTGCTTCAATTTAGGTTTCTTCTACTTTAATTGTTCTATTAATTTAGTTTATCTATTTCTCTCATTGATTCCTTTATTTTGCTAATTTAATTTATGAACTCTTCATGTTAGATTCAATTTTCTTTTCAATGCAATTTGAGGTATTTCATATTTATTGCTTCTTCTTTTAATTGTTATTATTGATTCTTTGCACTTGGTTATTTAGATTTTATTATCTCTTATTAATTTTTTATGTTTTTATGTTATGCCTTCCAAGTGTTTGATAAAATGCTTGGTAGGATTATAAATTAGATTTTCATGTTCTTAACTTAGATTGAGTAGTTTGGAGACTCTTGAGTTATCAAAAGTCTTTCTTTGATTGGTAATTGAGACTTGCTAGTTGGCTTGAGTTTCGCTAACTCTAGTCTTTGATTAGGACTTGTGAACTCAAGTTGATTTGCTCACTTGACTTACCTTCAATTATTAGAGGTTAACTAAGTGAAAGCAAAAGGTAATTACCATCACAATTGATGATGATAATGAGGATAGGAATTCCAATTCTCAACCTTGTTAAGACTTTTCTTAGTTGTTATTTTATTTCCTTGTTATTTACATTACTTGTTCCTTATTTCAAAACCCAAAAAGATACTTTTCCATACCCAATAATAACCTACACTTTCCTGCAATTCTTTGAGAGACGACCCGAGGTTTAATACTTCGGTTAATTTTATTGGGTTTGCTTTAGTGACAAACAAATTAAATTTGATTGAGGTTTAATTGTCAGTTTAGAACTATACTTACAACACGCTTATTTTTGTGAAATTCTTTACCGACGATTTTCCTCCATCAAGCGCTCGGACTTTTAGTACGATCATGAGGTGCTAAAAGTTAGGATGTTACAGCAAGTGCACCAGGTCGTACCAAGTAATACCTCAGGTGAATGAGGATTGATCCCACGAGGATTGATGGACTTAGCAACAATGGTCAAATGATTGGTTTAGTTAGGCGGGCAGAAAAGTTGGTTTGGTGATTTAAAATCGCATTAAATAGTAATTCAAGAGTAAAGAAAGCAATAAGAGAACTGGTGAGAAATGAATAAGAGAAAGCAGTTAAGGTATCAGAGATGTTTACTTTTTCGGATTAAGTTTTCTTACGAACTATTTTAATCATGCAAGATTTATTTCATGGCAAACTATAATTGACTAAACCCTAATGTCTTAGTGATTTAGTCTCCTCTAACCTTCATCAACCGCCAATATCTTGGTCACTTGATTCCAATTAGAGGGTTAAGTTCAAATCTAGTTTATGGCCACAAAAATCCTAATTACCCAAAGCTAAGGGGATTATATGTCATGTATCCCGATTAGTTTAAGTAATTAGCAATTTAGGTGGAATTTACTTTCAAATTGTTGTTCAAGTGACAGACCTCTTCCAAGGATCATAAGAACGCATATAGCATAAGGTCATACTTTCGTTCCACCCAGATTCATAAAATGAAGAACGAAAGTAATCCTTGAAACTGAATCAATACATTAATTAAAATAAAAAAATAATAGTCTTAATCCATAAAAATAAACAAAGCTCATAACCTTAACTAAGGAGGTTTAGTAGCTCATGACTTACAGAGAAAACAAGGGTTCTGAAAAATATGAAAGTACAGAAGTGAGAAGTGTCAGAGAGAAGATTCCCTCAAGGGTGAATCTTTTCCCTTTTATATCTAACCTAATTTGATTTGAAACTAAAATAAAATATTGAATCCTAAAACTAAAAGATATTGTTTGTAAATAAAAATTACAAAATAAAAGTTAAGATAACTAATAAAAGTTAAATCCAACAAGAGATGCTCCAAAACTGTAAGTGTGGTCCAGACGCCTGCGCTAAACGCTGGTTGGGCATTTAGCGCCCCTAATGGGCAAAAGCGTTTCTGATTTTGTGGAGTTGCTGGCACTAAACGCTAAAGAGAGGACATCTCCAATTCTTCTTCTTTTTGCACAAAAACTCTGCCAAATTACTCCGAATTTTATCTGAAATAAATAAAAACACTAAAACACTCGTAGTAGCATCCAAAGTGGATTTCAACACTAAAATATAATAAAATTAATAAATTTTAACTGAAAATGATTAGAAATAAGGGAAAAATGGGTACAAGATGCTCACGCATCAACCATCTTGTTTACGCATGTGAATTTCTCATGATTGTTTACTGTAATTTTCTAACTGTCTATGACTAATTCTATTTAGGGTTAAGTACTATTTTCATCCTTAAAGTCTTGGGTCAAAATCAAAATCGTCTTTGACTTTTTTTTATTAATTTCATCCTCAACGTTAAAAATCATTTTAAAATTATCCTTTCCACAAAAAATAATAATTTTTAGACAATTTTACCCTTAAACAAAAATACAAAAATCCTCTTGCATCATCCTCACCACTAACCGCACCAGGCCACCACTAACCCCATCATCTCTCACCTTTCTCTCTTTCTTTGCATTTCTGCAACCGCCTTGTTCTCAAGATGGCCCGACCGCTCCCGCGCCACCAACAGCACTACCGTTGCCAGGATCCAAGAGCCCTCCTCCAAGATCCTTAAGATACACCATGGCGGTGACGTTTCCACCAACATTGCTTCTTTCTTCCGTGTAAAAAATCTATCTAACAACGTCATTCTTCCCTCTAGGGCTTCTCCTCTCTCTGCCAGTTACGATCTCACCAGGTACCTCTCTCTCTCTCTCTCAAGATAAATTAAAACAGTTACTCTGCTAGAGAAGCCAAAATCGAAACTGAAATTCTATTTTATTTTATTTTTTTCTATTACTACTGTGGAGACAAAGATTCCAGCGAGAGGCAAGGCTCTAGTAGCTACTGACCCCAGCATTTTGATTTCGACAAAAATTCTGGTTTAAATTATTAGTTTCTTCATTTTTCTTTGGGTTTCCATTTTAAAAATTATTTTTGGTGCTGATTTTGGGGGAGGGGGTTTGTTTCTCTGTAGCTCTGCGTTCGGGTATTGCATTGAGCATTCAATTGATATTGGTGCGGGGTGATTGATGGCGATTATAGAGGACCGGTTAGGTGATATTGTTCCACCATTTGGATGTTGATTTTAATGGATGAAGAGTTAGCAGGATTAGTGTTAGAGTTAAAGGTAGTGGGTGGTTTGGTGGTGGAGATGGTGGTGGTGGTGGTAGTGGTGGTGGTGGTGGTGGTGGTGAAGAGAGAGAGAGAGAGAGAGAGAGGTGGTAGTGAAGCTGATGCTGATGAGTAGATGATGATGCAGGGGTTAGTGGTGAAGGTGGTGGAAGAGGATTTTTGTATTTTTATGTTAAGGGTAAAATTGTCTAAAAATTATTATCTTTTGTGAAAAGGATGTTTTTAACGTTGATGATGAAATTAATAAGAAAAAAAGGTTAGGAATGATTTTGATTTTGGTCCAAGATCTTAGAGATTAAAAAAGTATTTAACCCTTCTGTTTACCTACTATGTATTTGTACTCTATTATTTGTACCCTATGATCTCTTTTTCCTCAATTTACCCTACTGAAAACCTTAAGTTCTCACCCCTTTCTTCCCATGTCTGCAGATAGAGACAGACTTGGCAGCTGATGACTTGAGTTTAGAGATGTCTGGAGGAGTTACTGAAGAATCCTCGGAGGATTACTTTTGAGTAGATGATAGGAACTCTCTATCTGGACTGTACAACCTTCTACCTTAGTGATACATTTTCCTCTCTTTTGATAGTGTTTTGAGGGATATAATCTTCTTATATTTACTATAGGCCGAGTCCTAGTCTAGGAGACCTGTGTGAGGGTTAGGACCAGTAATATCTTTTGGTTGTATATATATATATATATATAACTGTGTTTGAATGCTATTAATATTTTATTTTAAAAATTTTTTATCATTACGATCTTTATCATGACGTGCAAAAATAATCACACTATTACGATGAAGGCTCATATAAATATTATAATAATCTCTCGAGTCTAGAGCCCTATAGGTCCTTACTATGAGTAATGCCTAACTATTTACATTGGTCATGGCATGTTAGAAGTTGGGTCATTACATAAAATACACAATAAAAATAAGTTAAATTACATATGTATTTATACACAAATATATAAAGCTGATTTTAATGGTTGATTTTGTTGTATAAATAGTATTTTTGTGAAAAAAAAATTATAATTTCATAAGTCTTGACGTAAAGTCTTTATACTTTTATCAACCAAACATTATTATTATATATCTAAAAGTAAAAAAAGTTACACATTTAAAATACGAGAGTAAATACACATTTCTAACTATAAAAGATTTAGGCACTGATAAAACTGAGCACAAACGATTTAAATAAATTTCACAACCATCAAAGTTTATCACCGTTTGACAAAAATTAACAAAACATTAACTATATTATAATAATTTCATAAACACCCGTTCCTTTTCTTCTTTCTTTTTCATCCTCCTTCCATAAAAATTTTAAACTTTTATCACCATTATTATAACCACGGTATTATTCAAAGAATTTTCAAATTAAATCTAAACAAAAAATCATAATCCTAAATTACAATCCCAACTCTATATTCTACATTGAAATTTTTTTTAAATAAAAAATACAAAAGAAGGAAAGAGACAGATGGAAAACTAGTTCTACTCCCTCATGGATGAGTCAACTCGGAACTCGTTGTTTGACTCCAAGAACAAAGGCGATATTGAAGGAGGAGAGGGGTGTTGAGGATCTCCAGATTCTAGCAGCAGAATAAATTTTTGGCGACGAAGTAGTGATTAATATGGTGCCAAGGAATATGGTGATCGATGCGCATGGCAGAGGTGAGGTTCAACAACTGTGTGCGCGCATGTACCATTGCCAAAGGGAGTTCCTAGAACATAGCTTCTCAAAGTTGAGGTTTCAAAATCTCAACGCTTCAGAGATTCAGGAAATGCCATAGCAGGATCTTGAAGATGAGATCAAGTGGTGGATCAATGCCTTCAACGTCTCACGTAGGTCCTCTTTACAAGCGAGCATCAGTTGTGTGATAACGTGTTCTCTAAAAGCGAAGCAGCCATCTTGCATTTGGTGAGATTTGCTGATGCCATCGCAAGTCACAGTGGCTCACCAGAGCAGTTGTTCCAAATCCTCTAGGTGTTTGACAAAATGGGTGAACTAATTCCTGAATTTGCATTACTCTTCTTCGATTAACAATGTGAGAGAGGTGCAATTGAAATTTGGAAGCAATTGGAAAAAGCAATTTTTGTTTTGACTTTTTCCTTTTTTGGTTTTTCTGTTTCTTTTTTTCTTTTAAGAAAAGAAGATAATTAAATAGTAATGTTAGGATTATAATTTAAGATTTTTTGAATAGCAATAGCAATTACAATAACGATAACAAAAATAAACAAATTTATAGAAGAAAGATAAAGAAGGAAGAAGAGGAATATTTAAAAAATTATATTAGTGGAGTTAACATTTTATTTGTTTTGTTAGACAGAGATAAACTTTGATAATTACTAAATTTATTTAAATCTTTAATGATCAGTTTTGTCAATATTAAAGCTTTTTATGATTAGAAATAGTTATGAAGCACGGACATTTTGTTTGGATACGACACTCATCGATACTTTCGTATGACACGCGTGTCTGCTGTGTCCAACCGTATTTTAATAAAAAATAAAAGTTTTTTCTCCGGATACACTTGGACACACCTAAATACCATCACATGTCAGCATGTCCAGCTTGATTCTTAATATGTATTCTTGAAATGAGTTTATAAATAATATATATTCTTGTAATGCACAAATATCGGATTCATAACGGTGCCCATAGAAATCAGTAATGTCGATTTGAAAGAAATCATTAATCACGATCTCAGGGAAGAAAGAGAAGGTGGAAGAAAAATCAGGAGCCATTGGATCATTGATCAACAGTTGAGATCAATTTATGAATTTGAAACCACCGATTTCATGGTGTTGAGCCACGTGGTGAGAAAGAAAGAGAGGCCCTACATGGAAGAGAAAGAGAGATACTGAGGCCCCACATAGAGAGAGAGAGAGAGAGAGAGAGAGAGAGAGAGAAAGAGAGGAACTGTTGGATCGCTGATCAACGGTTGAAAACTCCCAAAGAAATCGGCTGTGCCGATTTTTTGGTGTAGCCACGTATCACGCATGCGAGAGTCCCTGTATGGTTTGTGACTCCAGGTGCAAGGATGACATTCTCTCACCTCATTATTTCACTCATCATTCAAAAGCCTCACACACACGGGTGAACTCTCTTCTTTAACTACCTCTCTCTCAATAACTTTTTTTTCTCATTTAAAGCTTTGTTGTTCTTTAAATTTGTAGGTTTTTTTTTAAAATGATGAAAAAGAAAATTTTGATGAATAAAAACATTGTGAAATATTTTTATTATCTTGTATATATAAGTATTATTTTTTTATACTAAAAAAGTTATTTATAATATTAATATTAATTATAAATAACTTAATGTGCTCATATATGAGTGTTATTATAGTTTAAATATTAGTTATAATAATAGTTCCTTGTGTTAAACTAATATGAATATGTTAGTTAATCTAAATGTTAGTATATTACACTAATATGGAACATGTGATGTTTTCAAGATTTTAATGTATTTTTTATTTTTTTTAATTATTATTATTATTATTATTGATATTGAGACTGTTATGTTTTTAATGATAGTATTGTTAACTTTTAATAATAATTACGATTGTTGTTATTATAATTATTTTTTGTAATCTTTATTGTTAATAATATTATTGTTGTCATTATTATTTTGTTATTCCTGGCGTTGTTATTTTTTTTATAATATTAATAATTTATTATTAGTAAAAAATTGTTATTGTAACTATTATAAGCATCACTATTTATTATAATTACTATTATTATGAGTTAAGTATTTTTGTTAATATTTCATTATTTCTGACATTATTATTATTTATGATTATTAAAATCATCAACTGTTATGATTATTTTTTGATAATCACGTTAATTTGTTATTGTAATTAATGTTTTGTTAATCTTACTATTATTACGTGGTTGTTTATATTTATAATATTATTATTATTTTATTATTGTTATTGTTATATTGAGACAAATTGTTACTAGCATTCATATGTAATCAAATTGTTTACTGAAAATCTAGATGGTTCACCTCCGAGTGCATCATTATTATTATTATTATTATTATTATTATTATTATTATTATTATTATTAGAATAAAGGATAAATACGTCCCTGACCTTTTTTTCTACGGACATTTTCGTCTCCAAGAAATGAAAAATACATTCATATTCGTGACCCCTCGGAGATGTGGACATATTTACCCCTCCGTTAAAGTCACTCCGTTGGACCTGACGGAAAATGCTGACGTGGCTCCCGTGGCGTTGACCTGGCCGTTACGGGCTGACACGTGGGATGGGCTTTTGAAAAGAGGACGGATTAGTCCCCAGGAACCAAAACGTCGCCGTTTCTCCCCCACCCTCGAAACACACCTTAATTCACATACGCAATACCCATAACACCCATGTATGAGTTTCTAAATTACTGAAAACACTAAGAAGCCAGATGTTCAAACTCCCTCCTCCCTGTTTCTCCCTCCAAAAATTGCACTACGTAGAAGAGCAATCGGTGTGGGGGTGAAGTTCGGCAAGAAAAGAAGGTTATTGTTGAGGTCATCGCTGCCGTCTTCGTGAGAAGGTAAGATCGCCTTGCTTAGCAATAAAATTTCTGTTATTGATGTATGTACTAAGGGTGAAGTCATCATGTGTGCATGTTGACAGTGAGTGTAATAGTGGTGTAATGTGGTGTAAAAATTGTTTTTAGAACGTCGTGTATAGGACTAGTAGGAGAGATTATGTTAGGGCAACGAGATTTCATTCATGAATTTTGAATCTATCCTAATAATGACACATAGTTGTTTGTCGGTCAATTTCAGATGGTTGATGTTTTTGTGGTGCCGGTTTTTCACCATGGAGGCAACTTCGTGAGAGGAAGTGATGGTGCCCTGGTTGATCAAAATGGTAAGGAAGAGAGATTCCCTGAGATGGACCTAGACTTTTTGAACTTCAGAGACCTTGTAACATTATTTAAGGGTTTGGGATACTAGTCATACAAGGCAATATACTGTTATGATCGAATAAGTGCCGACATTGAGTCTGGGCTGAACGTGTTAGATGGGGATGCAGGGATCAATGCAATGCGAGAGAACTTATTGAAGAACCAACAATCTCTTGAGTTCCACATATACTTTGATCACCCCGTTAATGCTCTAGAGGTTGTAGATGATACTGGCAAAAGTGGTGATGGCGAAGTGGATGTGGATGAAATTTCAGAGGAACTAAAGACTTCCTCTTCATCGGATGACAGGTACGAGAGCACGGAAGATGTCTTGTATGAACCTCTACCAACTGGACTTGAGAGTGATGGTACTGATTGTGACAGTAATAGTAGGGCTGATGGTGGCAAGAGAAAAAGAGGAATGAAGGGAAAAAAGAAGGTGGTGACCCCCAAGAAGCTGGTTTCGAAGAGGCAAGGGTTGAAGGAAAAATCTAAGATGGGAAAGAAGAAGTTGCGATATGGTGCGAGGGGGAATGCAAGAGGAAAAAATAATGGGCACGCTAAAACAGGGGCAGGAGGTGAGGTGGATTGCAGGGGGCTGATGGGCCGAATGATCAAGGAGGTGGTGCCAATAGGCCTGAAGTGGTGCCAGATAATGTAATGGCAGGGGGATTCTATGTCAGTGAAGTCCCAACAGAGCTTGAAGAAATCATGTTTGAGTATGAGTCCGAGGATTTGCATACACCTATATCATCCAAGGATAAAGGTAACATCCACAAATTTCCAGAGTTTGATGATGACTATGCTCACGGTGAAGGCCGATTTGAGTTAGGAACGAGGTTTGCAACTGTTGAAAGGTTTAAAGATGTGGTAAATGACTCATTCATTGCCGAGGGGAGGGAGTTGAAGTGGATCAAGAATGATAGGGAGAGGGTCAGAGTGGGCTGTAAGGATGATGAGCGTCCGTTCTTGGTTTATTTGTCATACAACAGAACCCTGCAGGGTTACCAAGTCAAGACGTACCAGCTAGAACATACTTGTGCAAGGGATTTAGGGAGCAATGCAGTTGATCAGCATTGGATCAGCAGGAAAATTGAGAAGTGGATGGCTATCCAACCGCACATGAACACAAGGGAAGCAACTGAATTCCTTAAGAGAGGAATTTTCATTATCTTTCCATCCTAAGATGGTGTATAGAGCAGTAGTGGAGGTCAGGGATAAGATAATGAAAAACAAGAAGGAACAATACAAGAGAATGAGGGACTATTGTGAGCAGATTCTGAGTAGTAATCCAGGATCATCCGCAAGACTGGAGGTCATGCCAATTCCAAAAGCCCCCCTTGTGATTGACAAATTATACGTATGCTTAGATGCTTGTAAGAAAGGGTTCAAAGATGGGTGCATGCCTTTGCTGCACCTGGATGGTTGTTTTCTGAAAACATATTACATGGGCTGGCTTCTAGTAGTAGTTGCGCAAGACGCAAACAACCAATTTTATGTTGTTGCATACGGGGTAGTCAGGGCTGAGACCAAGGATGCCTGGAAAGTGGTTCCTGACTAATCTTCAGGAGGACATAGGAGATGATGTAAATCACGGCTGGAACTTCATATCGGACCAACAGAAGGTAAGATGTACTCATGGTATAGTCATGTACACTTCAGATATTATATTTCTTGACTGCATTGTTATTCCATTACAAAAATGTTTCCTGCCACCATTCAATGCAGGGTTTACTCCCTGCCCTAAAGGAGGTCATGCCACATGCAAAGCTACGCAACTGCGTCATGCACATGTGGAAAAATTTCATAAACCGGTTCAAGGACTTGTACATAAGAGAGGTTGTATGGGAGTGTGCCAGATGCACTACAGTTGCGAAATTCAAGGAATGTATGGAAAGGCTGAAGGCAGTGAACCAGGGTGCTTGGGATTACCTCAGTAAGTTTGATCCAAAAACATGGGTAAATGCTTACTTCTCGCATGGGCCAAAGGTTGATAACCTCACAAATAACATGTGTGAGGTGTTTAATGCCAAAATTGTGAACTACCGATGCAAGCCAATCCTTACCATGTATGAAGAAATCAGGTGTTACCTGATGAGGAGGATGGTGAATCACAAGCGAGTGTCAGGCAACCACCCTGGCAAGTTAGCACCAGTCCAGCAAAAGAGAATGGAGAGATTAATCAACCTTAGCACTAAGTGGACGGCAGAATGGGTTGGAGACAACGAGAGGAAAAGGTTTGAGGTGAGCCGCAAAGCTAGCAAGGTTGATGTAGACCTCATTAAGTACACCTGCTCCTGCAACCGATGGCAACTCACTGGTACAAACTATAATCATTGTAGTTCATTCACTATGTTGTTAATTATTTGGTCACCTTTGAAATTGCTTACTTTATTATCTCAGACATGCCATGCATACATGCACTTGCTGCTATTGGGAAGTGACATGACAAAGCAGAGGATTATGTGCATCCCTGGTTGTGTATAGAATCAATCAAGAAAACGTATGCACACTGCATTAAACCAGTCCCCAGTGCAGAATTCTGGCCCCAAACTGACTTCTCACAGGCAGACCCACCCATCATCAAGAGACCAATTGGCCGGCCAAAAGTTCACAATAGGCAAAAAGATCCTGCTGAGCCATTGATGCAAGGGGGAAAATTGAAGAAGTCATTCTCTGTGGCTTGCAGCAAGTGTGGTGAAAAGGGCCACAATTACAAAACCTGTAAGGGAGCTCCATCAAACCCCAATTAGAGGCTGAAAATAAAGAAGCCTAAGAAAAAGGCAGGAAGCAGCTCTCAAGCACTGGTTATGCTTCCTTTGTCCCAGTCAGCTCCTCCACCAGAGGTAATATCGCTTTATTTATAGCTAGTTTTGACTATACACTCCTGCATGATTCTGAATTAGCATTAAGCTTGTCAGGGATTGATCTGTCTTAGTGGCATATACCTTAGGGGTGAATGAGTCTTAGTACCATATTCGTCAAGGATCAGTTTGTCTTATTGAACAATACCTGAGGGACTAATCTGTCTTATTATTAAACTATTAATCCTTGTCACTTATATGTCCAGGATTCTTCAAGCAGCCAACCAGGCAACACAACACCCCAGCAACAAGCAACCACTGTAATTATGCAGTTGTTTGTCTTTGTGATCAGTTTCATATATGCATTTATTGAATCCCTCTTGATGTGCTTTATTTTTTGTCACGGTTTGGTGTCTTGCGTGTAGGTTCTGAGTGCAGCTCGACCAAGTCAGGCAAAAGTTGCACCAGTTCCAACCAGGGTTACTAGATCCACCCTTGTCATAGCACCACCAGGGCCAACAGTCATTCTATTTAGGCCACCGGCCCCGACTTCAACCCCTCCGTTTAAAGCTCCAGGCAAGGCTCCATCCATGGTAAACAACACAATTCGGCCGAAACCATCAAAATTCAGATCAAAGCAGAAGATTTTCAGGCCGCCGGCTCTACTGGTTCAAGGACCATCTAACACACAGCAGGGTGCACCAGCTCAGGAACTCTCCCAAAGAACAACTTCATCTAACACCCAAACTGCTGCACACAATCAGGAGGCTCCACTACTAACTGTACCAAGTGAGCCAACATCTAAGGCATCTAATGAGTGAAGACTCACGACATTATGAATTTTTTGGTTTAAATGTGACCTCGTGTAACTGTTAATGGCAAATTCCAGATACAATTTCCTTTTTTTTGGGTTAGGTCTTTTTTTGGTTCATTATTATTGGTCAACTAAGAACTTGTTAATGGTAGCATGCCATACATGTGTAGACATTACTAGCAAACTGGTTTCCTTTTATTTTGGTGTCAGTTCAGATGATGAAGGTTTAATTTCACACCCTTAATATCACTGGTTGAATGTTTGATTTCCTGTGATTTTGTCCGCTTTCATTTCATATATACATAGTAACATACATGCCTAAAAATGATACTAGATATACAAATCATTTATACATTTCATTTTCAACCATTGATCATTTCTTACATTATTTCTTACAACTTAAAATAGCAACAATCAGGACAATGAACATCACACATATACTCCACCCTATTGGAATTTTTTTCACCTCTATCGCTACTATCCTCTTCTCCAACAATGTTATCCTATTTTCCATGTCTTTGTTCCACTGATGCTCTTCACCATAAAAAATTTGCTCCTCCCCCGGATACCTTGTAACACCAACACCAAGACTTGCAATGTGCTCATCCAACCACAAAAAAAACTTGCAATATGGTTGTCTTACCTACACAAAATCAATCTTCAGAACTCAGAAAAATTCTGAAATTGGGGATAAACCCTAATACAAATAGAGTTACACAGATTTGCTTTGCATACCTTATAAAAGGAACATCCCAGAAATAGTCTATTAGGATTGCTGTTCGTCCTCGACATGAACAACACTGCATTTTCTCCACAGAAGCACTTTGGTGAGACGCCATCTTTTCCATTCTTCCCGTTCTGAACCGAGCACGCACCGAACTGGTCTTGTCTTCCTCCAACTCCGCTTCTTCTCGAGCTTGACGATACTCCATCGGATGCCATGGGCCGGAATGCTCCCTTTCTTCCTTCACTCGCTTCACCCCTCACACTGCAATCGAAGGATTAAAGATCAATGATTTAATAGATTGGGAGTGCGGGAGAAACGGCGATATTTTGGTTCCTGGGGACTAATTGTCCTCTTTTTAAAAGCCCATCCCACGTGTCAGCCCGTAACGGCCAAGTCAGCGCCACGGGAGCTACGTCAGCGTTTTCTGTCAGGCCCAATGTAGTGACTTTAACGGAAGGGTAAATATGTCCACATCTCCGAGGGGACAGGGACATGAATGTATTTTCCGTTCCTCGGGGACAAAAATGTCCGCGAAAGAAAATGTTAGGGACGTATTTGTCCTTGGACTGAGATATGTATATGCTCCAGAACTATATGATCGAAGAGTAAAAGTCTATCTAAGAACTGCTAATTTTTACAATGTGTTTCAGATTTAAAAAATTCCAGAACAAATGGCCTTGATTAATGCCTTAATAGAAAGGTGGAATTCGGTCATTCATACATTTCATCTCCTTATAGGTGAAATGTACTATCACTATAGAAGATGTAGTTTTGATCCTCGGAATTCAAGAAAATGGTCTATCGGTTACATGACCAATCAACAGTAATCACGAACTCATGGAGCAAGAATGCTTGCTGAACTTTGGAGTTGCACCTACAGCGAGTGACTATAGAGGCAGCTTTATCAAGCTAACGTGATTACGTAATGTTATACATAGAATAATATTGACTAATCATGAGACTATGGAGAGTTATATTAGATGCCACATCATGTCATTATTTGGTATGACATTATTTGCTGACAAATCTGGTTCAGGAGTGCATTGAAAATTTCTACCCTTGCTCCGATATACCGAGAATCAGGACATACAGCTGGAAATCGGCATGTCTTGTCCATTTGTACAAGTCTCTGTGTAAGACTACGCAATATGATTACAAAGATTTGGATGGGCTGTTAGCACTATTGCACGTATGGGTTTGGGAACGGGTGCCTTTCCTCATCTGCATTAGGATCAATAAAATCATAATTGCCTTCATATTCCTCTTTTCTTTCACTGTTATAACTTTCTCAATCGAAATCCAGATCAGGTTCTTCGACCGTATTAGGTAATTATTCGAATTCCATATATTGCTCAATTACAAATTCTTGTGATTGAGCTTGATAGTAGATTGAGAGCATCTCTTGTAGACTTGTGTCATCAGTGATGCACATCACCTGAAATTGAACGAACCCATCAAATACTAATATAAGTCGTCTAAATAAATATTTGTCACTCTTTTTGGCATATGAGGATCTATGTTTTGACAAATATAACTCTTAAATTTCTCGAACGATATTATAAAAAAAAGTAGATATACATAAATTATTACACATAAATATCACACCTTTAGATATTTCTGATAAAATTTGGCTAATAAAATAAATTTTAAAACTATTATTATTATTATTATTATTATTATTATTATTATTATTATTATTATTCATTTTTTGATTAAAAATCATTTTTTTAATAAATAAAACGAATTAACTAAATACTATAGTCATAAAAATAAATAACTATATAACTAAAATGAATAAAAAAATACCAACATAAAAAAAAGCAAGAAAAATGGAATCAAGAGGAGAAGAGATATGCAATTTCAAGAGATATAAAATCTCAAGAAATTATATTGACGAACTCTTTTTATATAAAGAAGAGATTTTAAAAATAGTTACTCACGTTTACAAATTAAAAAAAATTAATAAAAAAAAAAGGAAACCGACATTACCAATAAAAAAATTGTGAGACTGTCGTTTTTATAGAGGAAAAAATTTTGTCCTATTTCAAATTGTTAGTCACATTTTGATATATTTTTTGTCCTCTTCCCAAATTATTATTACAATTTTTTGTGACAAGTCCCGTATTATGCATTACACCAAATTAATGTAATATCACCGTATTACGCACTACTCATTTTATAATATCCAAAAAAAAATTAGCCTCTAACATCTTATTATGTTATTATTGACTAATTTTCAGTTGTTCTCAAATGAGTCAAATCTCAAATTTATGCGTTACTTGGTGTCTTGGTGAGGTAGCCAAAAGTGAAACGGGTTTTGTTTTACACTTTTACTCAAGGGCTTGTTGGATTTTCAACTCGAACTTGCGTTTTAGGTTTTCACAGGCACAATACGTGGAAACAGAACAACTTCGGATAACACGGAAAAAGCGTGGCTATGGTCGGGACAAAGGTGATGCTGCTCAATCACAAAAACCAAGTCCCTTTTTGAAATTTTGTTTTTGCATTTTTCTCACTGATTTCTCTTTTTCTTCGTTCTTGTGAAGGATTGATACTTAGTGTAATCTGACAGCAAAACCATTCGTAGTAGCTGTGATTTCTTGTCTGGAAAAACCAACGCCAAATGTTGAATTGTTGATTTTATTTTTATTATTATTTGTTTGGTTTCCATATGCAAAGTTTAACTAGTTTTTACCATCATTGCTGCTACTTCAATCATGGCTTCACTGCTGAACACAGTGTCCCCTGCTGCGAATTTTGACGCAAAAGCAAAAAGAAATGCTCCTGGCTTCTTCCATTCCCATGCCCCAAATTTCCATTCTTTGTCGCTTAACAAGGGTTTTTCCAGAGTTTTGGCATCAACCCAAGTCACAGTTTCCCCAAAAGATGCTGTTTTCACACTTCCCAATTGGAGGGTTGGGAAGAGTGACCAGAAGAGTAAGGAGCTTAGGATGAACGATGCATTTCTTCAGTTGGAATATATGGTGGAGAAGGGACACAAACCTGATGTAATTCAAGTAACGCAGCTTTTGTATGATCTTTGCAAGGCAAATAAGTCTAGGAAAGCTGTTAGGGTGATGGAGATGACAGTAGGTTCCGGCGTTATACCTGATGCGTCTTCGTACACATTCTTGGTGAATTATTTGTGCAAGAGAGGGAATGTTGGCTATGCAATGCAGTTGGTTGAGAAAATGGAGGCACATGGTTTTCCAACTAATACTGTTACTTATAACACACTGGTTAAAGGGCTTTGTATGCATGGGAATTTGAACCAAAGCTTGCAGCTTTTGGATCGGCTAATCAAGAAGGGGCTGGTGCCAAATGCATTCACGTATTGTTCCTTGCTCGAAGCTGCTTATAAGGAACGGGGAGTAGACGAAGCCATGAATCTCCTAGATGAGATAATTGCCAAGGGTGGAGAGCTTAATTTGGTTAGTTACAATGTTTTGTTAACTGGATTGTGCAAGGAAGGCAGAATTGAAGAAGCTATTCAGTTCTTTCGGGAGTTTCCTGCAAAAGGATTAAGTCCGAGTGTTGTGAGTTATAACATTTTGCTAAGGAGTTTGTGCTATGATGGGCGATGGCAGGAGGCGAATGAACTTTTGGCAGAGATGGTTAAAGAAGGCCAGTCTCCCTCGGTAGTTACTTATAACATATTAATCACTTCTCTTTCGCTCCGGGGGAAAACAGAACAAGCTTTCGAAGTTTTAGATGAAATGATACGGAGTGGATTCAAGATGACGGCTACAAGCTATAATCCGATCATTTCCCGTCTATGCAAGGAAGGGAAGGTGGATCTTGTAGTTCAGTGTCTAGACCAAATGATTTATCGACGTTGTCAACCTAATGAAGGTACATACAATGCTATTGCGACACTCTGTGAGGAGGGGAAGGTGCAGGAGGCATTCTTTATAATTCAAAGCTTGGGCAATAAACAAAACTACACTATGCATGAGTTTTACAAAACTGTGATTTCAAGCCTGTGTAGGAAAGGGAACACATATCCAGCTTTTCAAATGTTATATGAAATGACAAAGTATGGATTCGTATCAGATTCCTATACGTATTCATCTTTGGTAAGAGGCATGTGTAGGGAGGGAATGCTAGACGGGGCCATTGAGATATTTAGGATCTTGGAGGAAAATGGCTATACTCCTGATGTTGATAACTACAATGCACTTATACTTGGATTTTGCAAATCTCGAAGAACAGACACGGCAATGCAGATAGTTCAGATGATGATCAATAAAGGATGTGTGCCTAACGAGACAACCTATACCATTATTGTTGAAGGGCTCGCTTTCGACGGAGAAATGGATATGGCAGCGGAGATTTCGAAAGCATTATATTTGAAAGAAGCTCTGAGCCAAAGCACTTTCGAAAGACTTTCTATGCAGTATGACTTCAAGGAATGAATGTAAAGAAAGACATATACCATCAAAGTATATTATAACAGAAAGTAAGTAGGGTCTTGACTAGTTTTCTTAGCCTGGGTACTTGATTACCTATGATTAAGTTAAAGGAAGTTCCATGATGCTTGAATTTTGATTTTATTGATGTTCAGAGTTGAAGAGTAAGACACTAGTACAGAACTAATATTGGTTTGGTGAATTAAAGCATCTTAGTTACTTGTTTGAATAATTGGTATTTTTGGTTTGTTGTGTATATGCAGCTAACATGATGACCAATGCAATGCTGCATATTTTTTAGTAACTTTTATTTTATATTCTCCTTCCATTTGCCAGAACATGAAGGGTGAGAGCTGATCATCACCTAGTGATTCGGCAATTTATGTGAACAATTACTTGTTATGAAGCAATTGCCTGAAGAGGAGTGTTGTTGATTCCAGGCAGTGAAATTAAGCATTTTGGTTTTGGTAATAGTTCCTATTTGACATGACAACATACCAATTGAAAGCTCTATTGCCCTAAGATTAATATTTGAATACAATTATAGGATGCAAATCAAGAACATAAACCCAAAAACATGATTAGGCAGATACTACAACCTTCCTAATTAGGGAATTTTTTTGGTGAAGAGTTGAATTGGGCAAAGAATGAAGATTTTTACAAACGTAATACACATGATAAAAATTTTTTAGTGATTTTTTTGTTTACCAAAGAAAATAATATTCTCTCTTCACCCAAGCATTACTCTTCACCATAACATTACCCTCCTAATTATCCTCGTAATACTTTAGTCTCACTTGTGCGTATGCAAATGCATGGTTGCAAATTGCAAGTACCATGACTAAATACACGCTAATGGGAGAGAGAAGCTAAAAGAGATTAGATTCTTGTATTATATGCATATCCTTAACAACTGTCTTCAGCAATTACGGTGGTTTACTTCAAGGAAATTGTGTTATGCATTATGCACACAAACAAATCTATAATTGTAGATCTTATGATGAAATTTCAACAGATTCGTCTATTGTTAAAATGTTTGATTCAATTCCTTGATACTCCAAACACTTGGTGAGCAAGGAGATAAATGAGAACAAAAATTTCCATCCCACTGGATATACACCAACACTGTTAAACCTAAAATAGAGAAGCTAGCAAGTTCTCATTAGGTTTTTCAGCCAAAATTTCAACAAAACATCACTTAAAGCATCTTTCCTCATATGTGTTTGTTTTCATGTTCACTTGTGCAAAACCACGGCACGTGTTATTTTCCACTTTTCATCCCTCTTTTCAGTGACACCATGGCACCAGTATTGCTTGTCAGATCGTTCCCCCTCCTTAGTCTAACCTTTTCGTTGAGCTTGACTTCAATATTGAAAAGCTTAATTATCGATCACCACAAATAACATCCACCTCTTTCTTCTTTTTCACTATCCCAATTCAACCAAGAAGATAAAAACAAAATGGACAGGTAGAATTGGGAAACAGCCATGAGGCTTGAGGAGGCTTGCAATAAGCATGGTGGCAATTGCAGCTTCCATCCTTATGTTCAAAATGAAAATGATGGCAAAAAAAACCAAGCCTAGCACAAAGAAGAAAATAAATAGATCTTCATGCAACTCAGAGAAATAGAAATACTAATATAAGTCATTCAGATACCAATAAATATAGAAAAACAAGTATTCAGTACATGTTTTAATACCAACAACTGTCAGAATTACAGCTAAACACACTCATAATAAGTCTTTAATTTCAATACTGCTAAACTAAAAGTCTAGAGAGAACCCCTTCCCCTATGCATAACAGCCTTAGAAGACCAGAGGCCAGTCTTGCATCAGGTAGAAGAAGCTAGTCTCATTTGGAATACAAGCCTACTTAGATCTCTGTCTCATCTTTCGGCGCTTCCTCTTCAATCTCCTCATGCGCTTCTTCTTCCACTGGTGAATAAAAACATTTTGTTAGACTACAAGAAATGCAAAAACACAAACTAAGGAGTAAGGACACATGATAATAATAGTTATCAGGTTTCATCTTTAGCCTTGGCAACAGGCCCAATTTTCTGTACTCTTAAGTTACATGCCAATCATTAAGCTCAACAATAACATTAATGCAGCTCAATTTACTTAACAGTTAACAAAACGCTCCACAATGACAATTCAATCAAGTGCAAAACAAAGAGACTACCAGCAAGTTGGCATCAGAGAACAAATAAGAATATACCTTAAATTATCTTCAATTATTTACAATGAAAATTTCGAATTTTACACAAGTGCGAAACAAGGAGTGAACACCAAAATTGGTCCGAACAAATTCCAGATAGGAAAGATTGGTCCTTCCATCATTTTCAATAATATTTTTAACATATGTGATAGACAAATAAGTTCCTAACAAATTTTCTTACAAGACAAGAAGGTCTCGAAAAATATCATTAAAAGATAATTTAGTCCTCTTAACGGACCAATCCATCTCAAGGACTTCTAGAATAATGAAAATTTGTTGGCACCAATTTGGGTGTTTACTAAAGATACAAAAATATATCTTTTAATGCATGTTAAGAAATGACATCCATTTTTAGCTTGAAGACAGTCAAAAACTGAAACAATAATCAGCATGCTAGCACATTACAAGCACAGTACAGAACCTAAAAATCAAGCCTAAGTGCCTAACCATAACCAACAGGAGTTAATGCTAACATAAACAATAAAAATCAAACACCTCCACTGGCATCTCAAAGTGAACATTCAATCACATCTACGAAAATTCTAAATTAACGCATTGGTTTTCCACATATTTCCTCAAAAGAAATTTTTTCCCAAATTTGTCTGGCAGGTCTAGATAAATAAACAAATCAGATGACAATGACACTTCAGGAATAAGGTTAGAAGCGTCTTCAATTTATTTGAAATTACTCGATTTTTCAGGGATAAATAAAGAAATTCATACTACACGAATATTGTGTTCAAGAATCAATTCCGAAAAGCAAAGATTTATAAAGAAAAAAAAATCGAAATATAATACCCATAAACAAGAAAAAAAAGGATATAATTTACTTTTCTAGATAAAAAACAAACAACTAAATAAACCAAACATAGTATTATCATTCCCGGTTTCATAACGAGTTCATCTGCAACTCATCTATTAACAAGGATAATAACTTTTTTACAAGATTTTAAAATCCCAATCGACCTCCGATCCTTTAACCAAAATAAAACTGAGAGTTAAAAACACTAAATACAAACAATTTTTTTCGGGAAAACAATTACACGAAATCCATCACAACTCCAAAACTGAAATCGAAAGAAAGGTTTTACCTTAGCTCTCATGTTGGCTGACGAAGGTTCTCACGTTTTCCAGGAACAATGGCAGATTTCACAGGTTCAGAAACCTGATGGTGATGATGTAAAACCCTCGTTTGTCGAATTTATAGGGCTGCGTTTCGTGAAATGCGGAACCCTAATACTCGTATGGGCCACTCCGTAATTTGGGTGGACAATAAATTGGATTGAGACTTTAGAGTTTAGACTTTACCCTTTTCTTTTTTTTTTTTTTTTCTTTTTCTCCGGGGATAAAATTCAGAAATTAATTTTAATATGGATTGATAAAAAGTTTTATGCAGATAAATGTTATTCATGTTATGATAAGAATTACTACATATGTGATGTTGACTCTCAAAAAAGAATGAATTTAATGAAAATTAAAAAGTGATGATTATTTAGGTGTATAAATAGAGAAAGTATCAATTTTAAACAAACACACAACAACAATAAAAATACTCTTTTTCTTTTCATATATAATTTTTTTTCTCTCTTTAAGCTCTTAAGTTGCAATATATATAATACTAATGAATAGATAGATGATAAGTTACTTTTATTGTTATAGTGAGATAATTATATTAGTGAATATTAATACTAGAGTCTTCTATTTACACTTTTTTATTTTATATTTATTATATCTTTTATATTTATTTATTTTACAACATGTTATCAGCACAAGACTCTGATCAAAATTTAGGAAGACTCAAGTAATAAATTTTCATTATGTCGAAACTCTCTTATCTTGAATTTAATGCTCTTGATATATCTGGAAACAACTATTAATCATGGATACTAGATGCTGAAATTCATCTTGATTTAATAGATCTTGGAGATACCATTAAGGCTGAAAATAATACATCCCAAAAGGATAAAGCAAAAGCCATGATTTTTCTTCGTCGTCATCTTGATGAAGGATTGAAAAATGAATATCTCACATTAAAAGATCCTGCAGATCTATGGAAAAACCTTGAAGAAAGGTATAATCATCAAAAGACGGTGATACTTCCTCAAGCCCAATATGAATGGACACACTTGCGTCTACAGGATTTTAAATTCACAAATGAATATAATTCAGCAATGTTTCGAATCACCTCACGAATGAAATTATGTGGGGAAAAGATAACTGATAATGATATGTTGGAGAAAACTTTCTCAACATTCCATGCCTCGAATGTGTTCCTGCAGCAGCAGTATCGAGAAAAAGGATTTAAAAAATATTCTGAACTAATTTCTTGCCTTCTTGTTGTTGAACACAACAATGAGTTGCTCTTAAAAAATCATGAAGCGCACCCAGCTGGCACCGCCCCATTTCCTAAAGCAAATGCCGCAAATCATTACCCAGAAGAAGTAAATGGTAAGGTTTTAGTAACAAGAAAATTATGGAAGGAAGAAGAATTATGTTCAAAAGAAATGATCTCACCAAAAGTGGGATAAAGAAAGAAACTCCAAGCAAAATAAATCAACAGAGGATAAGTGTTTCTGTTGTGGTAGAAAGGGCCATTGGTCGTGTACCTGTCGTAATTCAAGGCACCTAGTCGATCTTTATCAAGCATCTTTGAAAAAGGATGACAAAGGAAAGGAAACAAATTTTGTTTCAAATGATGCTGAAAATCCCACCACTTATTATGATGTATCTGATTTCTTTGAGAATCCTGAAGGAAATATTGGTCATTTGATCAATGATAGAATAGTTTAATATGTGAGATTGTTAAGTATTCATGTAAATAAATAATGTAAGAAACTTATTGTTAAGTTTTATTTTCTATGTATTTAAATTTTAAATAAGGTTAAGTATGATTTTGGTCCTCAACGTAGAGGCCGAAAATCGATTTTGTCCCCGGCCTTTTTTTTGCTACAAAATGGTTCCCAAAATTTCAGTTTTGTTTTAAAATCGTCATTTTTACCAATTTTAATTTTTTTATTACCAAATTACCCCCTCATTAAAAAAATTATAAAATAAAATAAATATAAAATAAATAAAAAAAGGAAAGAAAGGGATACAGAGAATCGGGGGGAGAGAGAAAGAAAGGGGGTGGGCGCGAGAAATGGGAGGGGGGAGGGAAGGGAAGAAGGGGGAAAGGAAGCCGCACCGCCGCACCGCCATACCGCCGCACCACCATCTTGCCGCCTGTGATCTGCCACTGCTCCCTACACTAATGGCAAGAGAGGAGAGAGCAGAGGGAGAGAGAAAGAGAAGAGAGGAACAAAGCCCTCCACAGCGCCGCAACCCTCCTCCTCCACATCGTCGTTCACTGCCGCAGCCCCTCCTCCACCACCACTGCCGCAACCCTTTCCCTCTGTTTCAAATTTTTATTCTTTTTTCTTTAATTTTTCAGATTTAAAGGATTCTATTGTTGTTGTTGTTGATGATGCTTCTGGTAGATTCTGTTTATTCCTTTTATTTCATTGTTGTTGTTGGTGCTTTGGTTGCTTCTGTTTTTGCTGCTTCTGTTTTTGTTTTTACTTTTGGTTTTGTTTTTGTTGTTGCTCTAATTCCATTATCCATTGTTACTGTTGTTGTTGTTCTGCTGATTGTTATCCATTGTTGCCTGTTTTTGTTTCTGCGTTTGTGCATCTGCTTCTGCTTCTGGTTAATGTTGAGGAAGAAGAGGGGTGGGAGGGATATTTTCGTCTGAAGGACGATTTTAAAACAAACCGAAACCTTGGGGACCATTTTGTAGCAAAAAAAAAAAGATCAGGGATGAAATCGATTTTCGGCCTCTACGTTGGGGACCAAAATCATACTTAACCCTTTTAAATATGATTTATATAAATAATGAAATATTAATGTTTATGTTTAAGAATTTTGAAATCATTAAATGTGTCAAGTTTTAAAAAAAATAATAATAATAGTGATAATAATAAAATTTTAGTATATGACATTATTTTTATGTACAGTGTTTATTAGAAAAATAATTCCAATCAAGAATTCAATTTGACTGTGCATATATTACTACTCATTTTATTATTATTTATCATTGAAGAAAATGGCAAGGATATATAATGAAGATGTATGCCTTGCGGATAGTGCAAGTTCGCACACCATTCTCAAAAGTGATATATATTTTACCCATCTTGTGTCAAAAGAAGAATATGTTAATACTATTATTGGCTCAAGCAATGTCATAGAAGGCTTCGGAAGAGCTATAATTTTGTTTCCCGGAGGAACAAAATTCATAATAAATAATGCACTATTATCTACTATGTCTCTAAGGAACTTATTGAGTTTTAAAGATATTTGCCGAAATGGATATCATATTGAAACAATGAATGAGGAAAATCATGAGTACTTATGTATCACAACTCAAGATTCAAATAAAAAGGTTATATTAGAAAAGTTACCCTCACTTTCATCTGGATTGTATTATACTAGAATTAGTGCAATTGAATCACATGCTATTGTAAACTAGAAGTTTACTAGCCCAAATGAATTCATAAATTGGCATGATCGATTGGGTCATCCGGGAACAACCATGATGCGGAGAATTATTGAAAACTCCCATGGATATTTACTAAAGAACTAGAAGATTCTTAAATCTAGTGAATTTTGTTGTGCTGCATGTTTTCAAAGTTAATTTTAAGGCTATCACCAGTAAAGAGGTAAATATTATTCCTGTTGAAAAAGACATAGTAAAGACACCCGTAGTTGTCCAAAATTCTGATATAGTTTTAACGCCAGAAGACGTTCAGGTACCTGAAAATTGTAAAAATGACGAGATCTCGATAAATTATGTCTTTACAGGAGAAAAATGGGAACGAACAAAATAAGATAATTGTCAATAAAATATTTGCATATAATGTGGCATTAAATATCATGCATGAAAGTAAGGATCTTGAGCTAAGATCAGTCGAAGAATGTCGACAAAGAAATGATTGGCCAAAATGGGAAGAAGCTATGAAAGCTGAGCTAGACTCACTTGCAAAACGTGAAGTCTTTGGACCTGTAGTCCGTACACCAGAAGATGTAAAATCTGTTGGATATCGATGGGTATTTGTGAGAAAACGAAATGAGAAAAATGAAGTTGTACGCTACAAAGCTCGACTTATGGCACAAGGTTTTTCACAAAGGGCTGGTATAGATTATGAAGAAATATATTCCCCTGTAGTAGATGCAATAACATTGCATTATTTGGTCAGTTTATCTGCATATCATAAATTACATATGCATCTAATGGATGTGGTAACAACCTACTTATACGGCTCATTAGATCGTGATATCTATATGAAAGTCCTTAAAGGACTAAAGATGTCTAAACCATCCAATGAAGATTCGCAGGGATTATACTCAGTTAAATTGCAAAGATCTTTATATGGTCTAAAGCATTCTGGACGAATGTGGTATAATCGTCTTACTGAGTATCTGGCCAAAAACGGATTTAAATATCATTGAAACCCCTGAAGAGATTCCAACAATTATAAAAATTCTAAAAAAAGAGTTTGAGATGAAAGATCTTGGAAAGTCTAAGTTTTGTCTCGACCTGCAGATCGAGCATACAAAAAAATGGGATCTTTATTCATCAAATAACATATACAAAAAAGATTTTGAAGAGATTTTATATAGATAAGTCACATCCATTAAGTACCCGAATGATCGTAAGGTCTTTGGATGTGGAAAAGGATCAATTCCACCCTAAAGAAGAAAATAAAGATATCCTTGGTCCTGAAGTACCATATCTTAGTGCCATTGGAGCACTAATGTATCTTGCTAATAATACACGACACGATATATCATTTGCTGTGAGTTTACTAGAAAGGTATATTTCCTCTCCAACCAGAAGACATTGGAATGGAATCAAACAAATATTTTAATATCTTCATGGAACGGTTGATATGGGATTATTTTATCCATATGGATTCAAGTCACAATTAGTTGGCTATGCAGATGCTAGATACTTGTCTGGTCCACAAAAAGAGAGATCTCAAACAGGATACTTGTTCACATATGGTAATACAGCTATATTATGGAGGTCAACAAAACAGATAATTGCAGCAACATCCTCTAATCATGCTGAAATACTAGTGATACATGAAGCTAGTCGCGAGTGTTTTTGGTTCAGGAGTTTGATCCAATATATTCTATCTTCATGTGGACTGATTGATCATAAGATAGCTCTAACTGTCCTGTTTGAAGATAATACAGCATGCATTGCTCAACTTAAGGGTGGATACATTAAAGGTGATAGAACAAAGCATATTTCTCCCAAATTCTTCTTCACTCATGATCTTCAAAATCAAGGGACAATTGATGTCCAACAGATCCGCTCAAGTGATAATCTGGCAGATTTATTTACAAAGTCACTCTCAAAATCCTCTTTTAAAAATTGATACATCAGATTGGGATGCACCGATTTCGAGATGTTAAATGATGTCAACAAGAGGGGGAGATTGTACTTTTTTTTCCTTGGTCAGGTTTTTTTCCCATTGGGTTTTTTCTTGATAAGGTTTTTAATGAGGCAGTCCCCATCGCAAAGGATATTGTACTCTTTTTTCTTCACTAATATTTTTTCCCATTGGGTTTTTCTTTAGTAAGGTTTTAACGAGGTATAATCCTAAATGGACGTCCAAAGGGGAGTGTTGTGATAAGGATCACTACATACGTGGATGTCCATTCTCAAGAGAGAATGAATTTAATGAAAGTTGAAAAGTGATGACCATTTGTATGTACAAATAGAGGAAGCATCAATCTAAAACAAACACATGACAACAATAAAATACTCTTCCTTCTTTCATATGTAATTCTCTATTTCTCTCTTTAAGTTCTTAAGTTGCAATATATATAATACTAATGAATAGATAAGTTACTTCTATTATTATAGTGAGATAATTATATTAGTAAATATTAATACTAGAGTCTTCTATTTACACTTTTTTATTTTATATTTATTATATCTTATTTATTTATTTATTTTACAATAATTCAGAAATTAATTTTAATATTATTATAATAATAATATACATAATATTATTTATAATGTTATTATAAATATTATTGATATTGTTATTATTATTGTTATCAAGACGGATTCAGAAATGTTATTATAAGGCCAATAACATATATAACATTAAAATAAAGTTTATGTAAATAAATTATATAAATAAGATGCATTATAAAAATATATTGATAGAGAATATATTTTATCGATAACGCCTATATATAGATATCGTTTACATCAAGGTTCTGGGCCCCATTTCCAACCTTTCCACCACTTTCTCTTCTCTTCTATCCTTTTCTGACCATATTATTGAGTAAGACGAATATGGCACACGCAGATGCTCGTGATCCGGACATCAATAGATTGAACGCGACATGGCACTACGCCGAGGCAGCCAACTTCGCGGTTAGTTTTGTTATCTTGACATTTATATTATCCCATATATGTATAGTCATGGTTAGGATATTTGCCAAGAATTAGAATACAATTTGTATCGTTAGCAACAAATCACTGATAAGGTATAATTCTAGGAATGTGGTTCTCATTTTTTGTAATTAATTTTTTTAACTACATAATTATTAATTTATATATTAGATACTTGGGTAGATATTTTTCAACCGTTGGTCTTAGTTTATTGGTTATATGTTTCTTAAGTTATTAATTTAGTTATTAACTATCCAAGTAAAAGTTATTTTTTAAGTTAAGTGAAAAATTATGTAATTTTGTATTTACCTAAATTAAATTATTAAGCAAAAGTTTGATAATTAGATTATTAATTATTTTAGTGAATGTTTTTATTTTAAGTAACGTATTGAGAAAATATTTATTAATTAACTAAGTAAATATTAGCGCAAAAAGTTTTATTGACATAAATTCAGTTAGTACATACGTGTAAATTTCTGTTAAATAAATGTATATAATAGTTAACTCATTTTGTTATGTCGATCACTACAAAAAAATCTGGTAAAAATGACGGTTTTTTTTGGGTATTTACGGCGGTTTGAACCACCATTATTACCAAGTACGGCGGTTTCGAAAAGTGCCGTAATTCAAAGTGCCATTTTGTTTATTGCGGTAGTTCTCTGGTGGGTTAAAACAACAGTTCAAACCGCCATTATTTTCAGGTTAAAATGGCGGTTTAAACCGTCATTATTACCCTCACAGATTGGCGTTTTGGTCGGTTAAAAACGACATTTTTGAACCGCCGTTTTTACCCTAACAGAATGGCTTTTGGTTGGTTAAAATATCTTTTTTGAACCGTCATTTTAACCCTAACAGTAACATTTTTTTATCGTTTAAAAATACAGTTTTTACCCTCGTTTTTATCGTGTTAAACAAATAATATTTATTTTTGGAAATCATAATCCATAAACAAAATATTATATAACTCATAAACAAAGTACTAAGCATAATATATGATTTTTTAGTATTGGAAATCAAAAGTAATAACTCTTATACAAAGTATCAAACATAACATAATTTTGTAACTAAAAATGTCTTAACATGCATGTAACCTTTAATACATAAAATCTCCATCATATTTCACGCTGCTCTGTTGCTTGCTCTAGAAGACCTACTTCCTAACTCTTTTGGCGATGGAATCTTATTCTCTTGATCCAATTCCTACAACAAAAATATTTGAAACCATAATAAAAAAGAATAAAGTAAGACAATTTGCATATTATGCAGAAAGATGATGATATTACCCAAAATGTAACTTGTAAATGGTATGAATATAAATATACACTTCTCAAAAAATCAAAGTGTTAAATACAAACTTCAAGTTTTCTCAGTAATCCAACGATTTTACAATTAATAAGAAAAGAACTAGGCAAAATGAGATAAAAGAAACTAGATCTTCAAAAAGATAAATTGCAAAAATGTAAAGAAAATAAAAGATGAGCGAAGAAAACCTACAGAAAACTAATTTAGGACGAACTCAAGAAATTTTTGGAATATGAGTGTATATAAGTGTGTTTTTTATTAGAATTTTCAACCTTTTATTCTTTGTTGAAGTTCTTATTTATAGACAGTGAAATAATGTCCTTATTATGGATGTGCTTGAATATCAGATCTTATAGTTAAATTGATGCAAAAATTTGTCATTAAATTTAATTTATGATATACAAAAGTGAGATGGAATAGACCATGCCGAGGGGCTTTGCATGCACTATAAGAAATTGTCTAATTATCGACACTAAAAATCAACGACCAAATTTTCTGTCGATAATTTTTGACGGCTTGTCGTCGATAAAATGAAAAAGAAATTATTAAAAATAAAATATTAAAATCGACGATCATGTCGTCTATTATTTTGGCAACCTTCTAACACCTTACTTTTGTCGTCATATTATCGACAAAATGGTGGGTGAAATTTTTTTTCTTTAAAATCAACGGACAGGTAGTCTATTTTAATAATTATAATGTCGACAGCTTTACTGTCGATAAATTTAGACGATTGAGATTTTTTTCTAAAACTAAATGGATGGTTTAAATTTATTATATAAAATAGACGGCTGAAGTGTTGATTTTTATTTTAGTTAAAATCGACAAAACTACCGTCGATTTTTATCCAACCAAAAATCATACCCGTGTTTACTTCCTGCATCCACTGTATCAATTTTTTCCAAAATTAATCCCAAACTTTCATAGATTCAGAACATACACTAATTAACCCCAAAAGTTAACATCAAAATCTCAGTGAAGCTGCTTCTTCTTCTCTAACGCCTGAGAGTAGAGGCCAGAAATGGAGTCACGATTACGGAGAGAGGCAGAGAGCCACCGGAGAGCAGTGCTTCTTCTCCCCCGCCGAGCCTGTCGCCGCGCCATCCTCTTCAAGTAAGTTCCTCTCTCTTGCGCGCTCTCTCTCTATCACTCTATCACATTGTGATTTGTGAATCTACATGAAAGTTCTTCTTCTTCCACAGATTTGTCATTGTAACATCTTTGCTGGTCGCCGTCGCTATGAGCCCATCGCCGCTTCTTATAAGTTCCTCTCTGTCTCTCTCTGATTATTATATTTATTTTTTCAGTTTTGGTATATACTATTTTCATCATAAAATTTTGAATTTGCATTTGTTAATAACAATTACATCAATATTACTGAAACCTAGTTAGCATAATCAATTCTTCTTGATTTGGAGATTCGATTTACCTATTAAATTTTCATCTTTTTCGGTGGTCATTGTGGTTTGGTAGGGTTCCTATTTGATTTGACATTTGTTTTGATGAATTTATGCTCTGGATTTACCAGCTTGTTGTTTATTTTGCTGTTGTTAATGTGGAATCTAGAAACTAGAACCAGAACAGTTTCGGCAATGGAAAGCTTCTAGAGAGAAAGAACTTCTGCAAGTATGTCAAGCTTCCTCATTTTTTCATGATTTTGTTAAATTTGTTCACAATACTTTCAACTAATTTAAGGTGACAAAAGTTTGCTATTTTTTCTTCAAAAAAGAAAAAAAAGGAAAGCGTGAGTAAGCACGAGTTAATACTTAATTTAGGGTACAAACTATCTACTTCTTTGAAGCTTTCAAACAACTCATATTCAATAGGTAGAATTAGTATACAGAGATGGCCATGCTTAGCTAGACTTGTGTCTTGTGCTAGTATGATAGCTGATCATGATCAATCTAACACTTCCCAACATGATTTACCTGCCTGCACTGCATTATTCTCTATGTCCTTTATTGGTTATATGTTTTGTGAAACAGTTAAGGGAGGAGGGAAGGAAAAACGAGTTTGAAAGGCACAAGCTGCAAGCATTAAATCAGCGCCAAAAACTGGTGAGGGTTCCTAGTTGTTAGATGATAGTTTTTATATAATTTTTAACTTGGACTTTTTTGTTTACACTAGAGATAAATATATTAAGATTGAAGATTTTTTATGGTGATGGTGGCTTTTTGTGCCTTTATTTTTTCACCTTTTATATGCAACACCTGTACTTAAAAATAATAGCCTTTTACTTGAATGAAAGATATAGGGAAGCTTGAATTTATTGCATCACTACGAAGGTTTTACTATGCCTGAGTTGGCCTGTTATACTTTTTTAAATGTATTTTAATGCAGCAAGCAACTAAACCTATGTAGCTGGTAGAAGTTCTGATTCAACTATGCATGAGATGTGAGTATAAATATTGGAATTGAGTTGCTATTGTTTGGTTAGGAATTCATAGACAGGGAGGCATAAATGAATTTTGGCTTTGAGTTGTTTTGAAAATTATTGCAGCTATGAAAATTTATCTGGTTTACTATTAAATATAAGATACAAGCTACACCTTCAAAATTTATTTTCGATGAGTCTGTCTCTTATAGTTCTTATAATTTTCTTCAGGTATGCCTCAAATGTGAATTTAACTGGCTTGTGTCGTAAGTCTCAATTAAAAGTTGCAGATTTTTCATATAACTTCTTTGTTGGGAGCTTACCTAAATGTTTGCATGTTCCAAGGTCCTTATTTGATTCTTACCTTTATAATGCTCTTTAGCTATTAGATAAGTGTGTGACGGATGGAGCTCTCATTTACTAATTTTCCATTATTAAATATATATATAAAACTTGTTCTGTTTTATTTCCTTAACATATGGATCAAGGTTTCCAAGGGAAGAAATATTAGATAAAAATTTAAGGTGAAAGGTTGGTCGGTAGAGTGGTAGGCATATGCAAGAGTTTGTTATGCACTTCATTGTAGAGTGGAGAAAAAACTTACTATCTCTCACTAATTTGTTTCCAATTTCTGTTTCCATGTATGTATGTATTATCTTTTTTCTTGTGATCTTTGCATAGTGCTTTGATTTAGACCCATTTAATGGAGAAAAAAGGAAGATTAATAAAAAATAAACACGTAGAGAGAATATATAAAGAAAAATTAGAATATGCGATAATAGTAGTTGGAAGGAATAAGGAGAACAACAAAATAATGCACCAATTGTACTGTAGTATGAGAAAAGCTTAATAATGAGGTAGCTCTCTATTATGAATTATCCGTTAGCATAGGAAAGGTTACAACAATAAAAAGTTTTGAGAAATTAGTATATATGGATTTGTTTACTACACCCAATGTAAGAACCGGGGTTTTCACGAAAAATCGCTCAACTAGAATAGAATAATTAATATTGCCCAAAATAGGATCCGAAAAATCTAGAATAAGAATTTGAGGATTTAAATATGATTTTTGGACTCAGTGGCTTTTTCTGAGTCAGAAAATGTATTTTCTGCGAAAAATCGAGAAAAATCGCGAATCGACAGTTGAACCGGTCGAACTAATTCAAGTCTACCCGGTACTGTGCGAGAAAAAGTGAAAATAGTAAAAAACCTTAGAAAAATATTAGAAATTGAAAATCAGGCGTTAATTTTAAAGGTTTGGCCCAAAGTTGGGTCAAACGGGCTAAAAACGCTAACAGGTTAGACCGAGCCCAAGTTGGGCCTAAGTCCAACATATAAATAGGTTCATTTAATGAACCCTTCAGCCATAAACACATACACACACAAGGTGAGTAGCTGAGGAGAAAAGGGAAAGGAAGAGAGAAGAAGCACTATTCACCTATAACTTCAATCCGCGATATCTTGAGCTACGATGCTCCGATTTACATGCCGTTAGCGGCTACGCGAAGCTCTTGCCAAGCCCGTCATTCTATCTAAGCTTTGTGGTAAGCTTTTCGAATTTTTCTGCCCAGTTTCGTGCCCTTATAAAATTCAAATCTTGGGATTTTGGTTGAGTGACATCTTGTGTTTTGGGTGTTTAGGTACACTCTAGTACTTGATTACTAGTAGACTTTGCTTCCAAAACTGTTGGGTAAGGTGAGTTATTCTTGAATCCTTGTGAAATTTTGATTATGTTGAGCCCTAGATTGATTAGTTATGATTTATGTGTATTATAGCTTGAGATTGTGATTATTGCAGCTTGTTGGTGCTTGTGGAATTATATTGGCGGCTTGCTTGTGGTTGGAAGCTTAGCTTGCACTCAATTTTGGGTTTTTGGCATATTGGGAATCAGCCAAGGTATGGTTTTGGTTTCCTCTATATAGTATATAATATTTCTGGACACTTAAGCTAGTGACCTATAGGATATGTTTGAATTAAAATGGTTGTTGAGTTGTTGAATGACGACGTATGATGATTTATGATGGATTGATGATTTTAAGTTTAATTATGATTATTGATAATGATATGATACTAATGAAGGATTGAGTGGATTGAAAAGTGGTTTGGTATGGTATATGTGATGTTGAGATTGATGAAATGGTAATGTGGATGGAAAATTTGAATGAGGATTGATTATAGTGTTATATATGTGATTTTGAGGTTGAAAATAATGTAATATAAAGTAAAATTTGGTAAGGATGGTGAATTATGGCCCAAGAGGGTAGATTGTGATGTGAATTGGAGTTTGGTATTGTTTTGGTTTGATGTGGGTTGAGAATTCGGAAAATTGAGTAATTGTGATCTTTTGGTAAAACTGAGATTTTAGTGAACTTCCATGAATCATATCTTGAGCTACCTTTCTTTAAATTCAATGTTTTTTATATCAAATGAAAGATGATTGAACAAGCTTTAAAATGGCTTAAGTTTTGTGGAAATCCGATTTTGGTAGAGGAAGATATGATTGTGGGAAGTTTGGTGTCAAAATCTAAAATTCTGCAACATTGCAGAATTTTGTGATTTCTGGTTTATGTGCGCACGCACAGCCTTGTGCGTACGCACACACAGGGGAAGGCTAACTGCTGGCAGCGCTAGCATAGCCTGTGCGCGCACACAACCAATGAAGATTTACAACCTGTGCGCACGCACACGTTGGAAAGGGTAGTCTGTTAGGGGCGCTAGCACACCTTGTGCGAGCAAACAGAATTGCAAAATTTGGTACATGTGCGTACGCACACTTTTTAAAAATTTTCCAAGGCGTGCGCACGCACACGCCCTGTTCTTTAAACTTAAACTTTGTTTTCAACTATTTCACCTTTCCAACAAGCTTGTAAACTTCTGTGACACCTATTTAAGACTTTTAAGCTTATTTTTGGGTATCAAAACATGGGAAAGGTCCTAGGAGATTTGATTTGGGTTTTACTTTGAAATGTTAGAGAACAGAGGTTTAGGTTTCTGGTGTATTGAGGATGAGTTTGGTTGAGAGAGAAGGAAGAGTAGTGAACTTGGTGGTTATTGACAATGAGTTGAGAAATTGATGTATTAATGAGTTCGGAATGGAATTAAGAACCGATGGTGGTTATTATGAGTTTGATGGATGTTGAAGGAAAGTGTGCCAGGGACTATATGTGTGTTTGGATTATAGTTTGCAAAAGGGAGTTTGTATAAAAGTGATTTTGCAAACTTGATTTTGATGAAAAGTAAGTTTGCGTTAACGTGATTTATGTTTGGCAATATTTATATCAAAATGGATTATAGTAAAATAAATGTTGTTTGAAATATACTACTCAAAATCACTTTTATATGAAAAATTACTAAAAGAGACATCAATTTAAATAATTTTTTATATTATCCTATTATTTTATTTTAGATATTTAAATAAATCTTATTAATTTATTTTATAATAAATTAATATTTACTTACTAAATTAAAGTAACATATAAAAAATTGATAAAATATATTTTAATACATAAAAATACTAAAGGGAGTACTATACATTTTATAATGTCAAACAAAAAGAAAATGTTCTATATTATTTTAGTACCGTTATTATTCTTTAATTTAGTATCATTTTGGATTATAAATTTTTATAATTAGTATATAATAAAAATGAAAGTAAAGTACAATAAAAAGTACAATAAAAACGAAAAAAACAAAAAAATTCCGTACAAACATAGAATATAATAATTACAACTAACAACATATATCATATGAACAAAAAAATTACAATAAGAA